>NC_060149.1:905331588-907731588 GCF_021461385.2 Schistocerca piceifrons
GGACTATACATAATGGATGTACGAGTACAGGTTGTAGATGCGTGGTTGACGACATGGAAGTTAACGTCTGGCTGTGAGTCTTCCAGGTATAGTGAAATGATAAGTAGACCATTCTGCAATAAGCGGCAAAACTAGGTTCGAGTCACTGTCCGGCACAAATTTTCATTGTCGTCGTTCCATTCTACAGCTGATGGTTGTCCGTATCCGCAGTTGCAAATACATTTAATGTGAAGCTTGTCAGATTGGTCACTGCTGAGAAGAGCCTACCACCTATACTAGGTTTGAATCGAGGACAGATGTACGAGCAGTTCAGCCATGGCAGGCAGTCTGGGGCTGACTGGCAGACGATACGAACGTAGCTGTATGTAGTTCCTCATCTCATAGTAAAAAGAAGGTATTAGAATATATAGTTTTGTCATGCAGAACGCTAACAGCGTTTGTTTCAGGATCAGTTTAGGCAGAGTGACTTTTAATACTGTATGAAATATTATTTTGGGGAATTAGGTGCTAAAAGTAGTGAACTTAATCGTGAGGTCATATATACTATGAACCATCAGCTCGCGCTCTTATTTCTATTGACGGCAGTTTCTCAATGTTTCAGTTAGTGTAAAATCTCATTCTGTTGCCGGAACGGAATAATTTTAGTTTTGTACGTTAACTAATTCAAACATTTCTTTGTGTGCAGTACTCGCCCACATGTTGGCACCACTTGTCGCGATCCTGCTTAGCTATGTTCAGATCTCACTCTAGTGTGCTACCGTTTGTGTTCAGTAGTCAATTGAGGGAATACGACTCCAATGGTACCAGTTGTGTATGGTAATTTTATCGCATTTTTGGTGTTCCTTTGTGACTTGCGTGTGAACACATTTTCACGCCATGTACCTTCCGCCATCCTAACTTGGTTCAGCTTACGCCTGCAAATCATCTCATTCAATTCGATACCTTTCAGGCAATAACCAATTTGCAAACTGTACTCAGCCATGTGGTTACGACAGTGGCTATCTGGTAGATTAAACCTGTGTAATTGCTTCCCCCTGTGATATTTCACGCACTGAGAAACTGAGTATGAGTGAATTCACTGACCTGTAGTGTGCGAGTTTTACTTAATATTATTTTTTTCTGTGGTTGGCATTCGAGCACATGGTCATGCTTTCAGCGATACTTTAGATTAACCCCCCCCCCTCCCTCTGTGGCATTTGTGATGATCTATTTACTTCAAAAGTTTGTTAAGATAGATATGATTGCATTGATATAAATTTTGTGGAGATGTTTTGTTTCTTTTAGCAGCTTTTCTTTGTGTTTAGTGTCCGTCCTCGTGTGAATGTTGCTTACTATATGCTAGACTGAGAGACACCTAGTGATCCAATTTAATGATTTTGTTCAGCTCACAAGATAAATTCAGTGTTAACTATTCTCGTTGGATTATTTCGTGTAGGAAATTTAATAATTTTAACGTGATTTCATTTCGAGTTCAGTTGGCCAAGCATTCCCGCCATTAGCGTCCATCCTGTATTTAGTACTGATCATAGAATCATCATGAATACTGTTATACCCCATCTAAATTCAAGTAAATTGAAAGCGCGAGTGTACCGTAATCCCCGTGATTAATTTTATTTCTTGTTACCATCATACCCCTTCCCCTTCCCCTCCCACTCTTTCTACCAGTATCAGATCTGCGCCAATGTGAACTGGTTTCACTGTGTGACTTCGTGTTGCTGTCGAATTGACCGAGAGATTACGCGGATTCACGTAAACTGACGAACGAGATTTAACTAGCTCCAAATTGTCCCACCAGTACTTTAATATAAAGTTGTCACCAGCCAACAATTAAATTATACGTGCTCATCGGCCACGAATAGCAGAGTTGAGATCCAAACTTTGCTTAAATTGCTCACTACCTTGCATAGTTCGTGATACACGGCCTATATTGCATTAACCGCATGCACATGAATGCGGAGTGTCATGTTTGTTGTATTCAGGAGTGTAATGTACATATTCCATCTCCTCTCCCACCACTAAATCATGTGTGACGATAGCTAGGTTCATTAAAATATCAAATTGAAAGACTGTTGCTTACATTGCCATCCCCATGACTCAAATGTTGTGATAAATTGTCAATTTAGTGTTTTCTTCCTTGAGTTTAAAATACAGTATATCTGAATCTCTGTTAAAGTAAAAGTTTTTTCATTGCTACAAGCTCTCAGACAATCTAGAGGAAATAATTTTACCCGATAGTTATCACTCTTGCCATTATTATTGAAAGTTTTATGCAAATTAAGTAATCAAAGTTGACGTTCGATAAAATTCAATCTGCGGTACGTTTCAAAAGGAAGTGTAACCGCTCCCATACTGTACGTATTGTTCCATGTTCACTCGCCATTCTAGCATTATACGTTGCGTTCTTAATTAATTTCTGTGACGATTTTGTAGAGGGTGTACATTGACCCATACATTAGATTATCGGGGATATTCAGTAAAATAAAGTCGAGTTGTCAATCATGGGACATGGAGCGCAGTAATATCAGGAGCACGCCCGTCAATGATCAAACATTCAGTATTCTTAAAAGGGAAACAACAGGAGGCAAACTTCCAGTAACAATCAAATGACGGGATGACATTTATTCGCCAGGAGACCCCGTTGGTGGTTGTTCGCCTGCGTACTGCTAGTCTATGCTTGACGCCACTTCGGTGACTTGCGCCTCGATGAAGATGAGATGAAATGGTTCAGACAACACGAATAGCGTCCCCGAGCAAAGAAAATCTCTGACCCAACCACGGTCTAGAGGCAGAGACACAAGCTGTGACCAGTATTAAGTAAAAAGGTACTTATAAAATATTTCCCTATTACGTAATTGGTTCTGGTTCGAAGTATTAATATGTTGAGTCACGTCTTCTCGAAATTGATGTGGTCCGTTCAATTGTTCAGAAGAAATGTTCATTGGTTCAAACAGGAAACCTTCTTCTCTCTTGGCTTAACACATTCCAGCTGCGAGGCGGCTCGTGGAAAGCACTCCCAAGGAAGTTCGAGAAAAATTGTCTGTATTTTGGGTGACGGACAACGACATAATGACGGTCATTGAGGTATGTCCAAAAATCAAGTACAGAGTCTACAGTTTGTCCAAATAAGTAGTGAATGGCATGTCCGCGAATCCAATTCACAGCATTGGTCTTTGTCCGAGGAAAATAGTCACGTTCCGGAAATAATAATGAAAGGGGAGTAATCCGATCCGGAATGTCCCGCGTTAGAAAAGCCACAATACGTCGAACCAAGTGCCAAACCTCCGCCGCCGGTCCGCAAACAAACCGATGTTCATCATTGTTTGGCACTCCACACATGGAGCATAGAGGTGATTGGGCGAGGTGGATACGATGAAGGCGAAATTGGTTGATTTGCTTACCATTGACAGTTAGGTACCAGACGGATTGAACATTCGTGTCAAGGTAACAGGCGAACACCGCGCGCCGTACATGACGCCAGTCAACCTGGGGGAAGTTTTGTTCAATCGGGTTAGGTGGACGACCTAATTGGAGGACATTGTATACTGCCTTTGTCTTGAGGAAAAGCTGTCTTGGGAAGGTGAGGCGTAGATAACTGAGTTCCAGAAAGAAGTACCGTATATAATGGAACTGGGCCGGAACATCCGAGATCATCACTGGGGCTGACAGTGAGACCGGCGAGTATGCCGACAGGAGGAGACCAGTGAGGCTCGTTGGGCAACGGGTCCATACCGTCATCTGGGAGCTGACAAATAGGGCGCGAGCTCTATCCGGCACGTGAAACAGACCTATCCCTCCTCGTTCACGGGGAAGTGTAAGGGTTGCATAGTTAACTTTGAACAACAGCCCAGAGCTGACGAAAGATGCCATCGCTGCCAACATGCGACGTGCCACAGTAAGCGGGAAAGGTAGAACTTGGGCTACATGGGGAACTCGGGATGCGATATATGTATTGACATATCGAGCTCGTTGGAGAATATCTAGGGATCGAAGGCGATGGTCCATAAGACCTGCTCTGATCATTAAAAGGAGGCGTGGGCAGTTGATGGTGGCTGAACGCCGGAGATCAGATGAAAAATCGATTCCCAAACAACGAATGGTATCAACGGTGGTGAGAGGTGTAACGCACTCCACGGGAAGTCCCGTGCCAATGAACATAACTTATGACTTACGTACGTTTAATGAGCTACCCGACGCCTCACCATAAGTCGCTACCCACGTCAAAACAGCTCGAACCTCGTCGGCATTACGTAAACAGATGACTACATCGTCAGCATAGGCCGTGCAACAGAACCGGTAGCGATCTATGGACAACCCTACCAAACGTTGTCTTAGTCCACATAGCAAGGATTCCAAGGAAAAGGCGTACAAAATTGCTGATAGAGGGCAACCATGACGTACGGATCGACCTATTAGTATCGGTGGAGTGAGTCTGCCATTGTACATAATCCTGGATGAGGCACCCCGCAGAAGGCGCATCACTACCGTGATAACGGCGACTGGGAAACCCATATGGTGGAGAACGGCCGTAAGGAACGAGTGGTCAACCCTATCAAAAGCTTGACTAAAGTCCAAAGACGCAAGTGCCCCAGAGAGGCGTTGTGCCTGGGTAACGGCGATCATATCCCTTTAGCGGCATAAATCCGTGCGAATATTATTATCTCCTCCCAAAGATGCTTGGTCTGGCGACACAACATATCGGGCAACGTTTTTAAGTCGTGCTGCCAAAAGGCGAGTGAAGATTTTCATATCACTGTTAAGGAGGGTGAGGGGCCGATAATCACTGATATTGTTGCCACCGTGCGGTTTATGTACAGGAATAATAATTCCTTCCATGAAAGCGTCCGGCACAGGTACTTCCGGAGACATCAGTTCCCGACAGATGGAGGTGAAGGTGGACTCTAACAAATCACGGAAGGTGCGATAAAATTCGAGGGGAAGACCGTCGGGTCCTGGGGAGCGATTGATGGTTCCTGCCCGGATCGCATCGCGGACTTCCTCATCAGTCACCTCTGACATCAAGTCAATCGCCGCATCTCCTGGGATACCACCGAAGTTGAGCTGTGAGACTTCCTCGATCAACTCTGGGGAATGTGGAATTGCGGCGTAGAGCTGCCGGCAGTGGGCGTGAAGCACATTCCCTATTGCAGATTGGGTTACGTAGCGACGCCCTTCTTGATCCGTTAGGACGTGAATCAATTTTCGGCGTCGATTTTGTCGTTCTTGGATGATATGGTACATCGACGGATGTTCATGAGGCATGCGATCAGCAGTACGAGATCGTACTATCGCTCCTTCCAAATTCCGTCGCATGAGATTGGAGATTTGGGCCTTAGCTTGGTTCTTCCTTGTATGGCGCTCAGGGGAGGCTGGTATCGTGGAGCATTCTCGTAGGATCCTGTAGTAAAAGTCCATAGTGCTCTTCCTCCAGGCGACAACATCTTTGCCATACCGGGTTAAAGTTTTTCGAAGAGCAGGTTTTGCACACTGGATCCACCAGGATATGGTAGACGGATACGTGGGTTGGCGTCTATTACATGTGATCCAAGTGTCTTCTATTAGAAGTCGACAGTCAGGTGAATTAAGAAGTGCCGTGTTCAGTTTCCATAAACCACGTCCGTGCCATACTGCCTGTCTTGTGAGAACAACATCACAGAAGTAAGCCTCATGGTCTGAGAAAGCAACAGGCCAGATTTCAGCCTGTCGAGTGTGTTGAATTAGGGATCGCGAGATGTAGATGCGATCCAGTCGGCTAGAGGAGTGCGCAGTGTAGTACGTAAAGCTCAAAAGACCACCGTGAACATGTCTCCACGTGTCGACAAATTGTAGCCGCGTGACGACTGTTTCCAGAGCTACGCATGGTGAGTGACGCGGCAATTGATCCTGAGGTCGCTGGGTGCAGTTGAAGTCTCCACCCATGACCCAGTCATCGTGTGGTCCCATAAAAAGGGGTGTAACTTCATTCGCGAAGAAGGCATTGCGTTCACGACGGTAGCTGGAGCCCGACGGCGCATAAATGTTGACGATGCGTACACCAAAGAGAGTAAGGGCCATACCTCTGCCGCTGGGGAGGTATAGGACATCTTCGGCAGGAAGACCTTCGCGTAAGATGATGGCAACACCACTACCGGTGTCCGAAGCGGGACAAAGATGCACCGTGAAGCCATGTGGTGGTGAAAAATCGGCGACATGCACGTCCTGAAAAAGCGCAGTATCTATGTCCGCATCATAAATCATATCGCGGAGCAGCGCCAGTTTGTGGGGCGCACGAATGGTCGCGAGGTTAATCGTTGCGACACGATAATGCTGGTGTTGGAGTCCCACAGGCACAGGTGGGGCTTCTTCTTCAGGAGCGAGAGGTCGTCGATCTTGCCGGTCCGCTGAAGAGGCTGCTATTTTGGAGAGTTTGCGGGCGCGGGCGCAACCGATGGGGTTGCCCCATCATCAGCAGCGTCCACCCCAGTCCCTTCGATCTCCACGTCGTCTGCCCAGGAGACTGATACTGCGGTAGGGCATCGGCTGTGCACATCATCCACGTGGAGAGGAGACGTAGTTTTCGTCTCATCGGATAGGCTCTCTTCAACGTCGACCTGCGGGGGCGACGGCGCCAGTAAGGAGGGGTGTTCATTGCCAGTGGTCGCCTGTGGCGGGTCTTTCGCACCAGACTTTTGGTCATCAAAGAGCGGTTTGTCGTCCAATCTTCGGGTCTGCATCCCTGGTATGCATCCGTAGAATGGATTCATCAGGGGGTGTACGGCTACGCTTCTTTCTCTTTCATGTCGACCCTTGTTTTCGAACAGGTCGTTCAGAGTCCGGTTGCGGGTGGTTTTCGTCTGACTCCGGACCAGTCTGAAGGAAAGCAGAAGTAGGTACCATTCCCGGATCAACGTCCATCTCAGTAGCATTTTCAGTCACAGTGCTGCGATGATTCGGCAGGTCAGGATCTGGCGTCTGGGGCACCTCAGAAGGAATCTCAGGAGCGGTTGCATCTACCTGATCAGACGACGCCAACGGAGCAGGAAGACTCTGTGTAGACGTGCTACCTTCCTGGGCAACCTTGGCGTATGTGACAGGGATCTGAATCATCACCGCTGGGGACGCTTCCTCGCCGACCGGCGTCTGGATCAGGCGGCGTCGCATGCAGGCAGATCTGACGTGGCCTTCTTGTCCACAACCCGCACATGTTCGGGGTTGGCCGTCGTACATGACAATGGCTCGCACCCCGCCAATGGTCAGGTATGATGGTATATGTTTTTTTCAGTTCAATTTTGACCTGACGCACACCATTAAGGACATGGTAGGTCGTGAAGGTTTGCCATTTTTCCTCTACGTAACCGATGACGTTACCGTATGGTTGTAACGCAGAGACAACTTCGTCCTTCGGCACTTCAAAAGGTAGTTCAAACACCCTAATCGTGCGTTGACCGTACTCTGCGAGTTCAAGTGTTACAGCTCCGACGTGACCATCAGAGTATTTGAACTTAAGTCCATTGGCATGGTGGCCAATAACATCTTCACACACCTCGGTGTTTGTCATTTTAATATGAACGACACTACTCGTGATCGAAAAATGGATTCCGATAACGTGGTTAGGATCTAAACGAACTTCTTCAAAAAAAATGGTCCAAATGGCTCTGAGCACTATGGGACTCAACTGCTGAGGTCATTAGTCCCCTAGAACTTAGAACTAGTTAAACCTAACTAACCTAAGGACATCACAAACATCCATGCCCGAGGCAGGATTCGAACCTGCGACCGTAGCGGTCTTTCGGTTCCAGACTGCAGCGCCTTTAACCGCACGGCCACTTCGGCCGGCGAACTTCTTCACGTATGAACGTTTCAACTTCATGTGCACGAGGTCGCGCATGTTCAGCTGGGAAGGAAACTTTAAGGGTCCCACGGTGGTAAGCGCTCGACATGTTGTTCACGGTGGACGGACACAAGTCTTAAAGCTACGACGCGGAAGTAAACAACGCCTGCAGCGGAGCACTGGCCGGCGCGCGGGGCCGTCCGCACGCTGCCACGGCTGAGAGCCGACTGACCCATCTGAGCTACCGAAGCACGACTCACGCCCGGTCCTCACAGCTTTACTTCTGCCAGGAGTGCTAGTTCTCAAGGGTCGCAGGAGAGCTTCTGTAAAGTTTGGAAGGTAGGAGACGAGATACTGGCAGAAGTAAAGCTGTGAGGATAGGACTGCCTTCGGACGCGTCCGTGTTAACTTCGTGTGGAGCGCGAGCTCGCCTTGTTTACATTCTGACGGGCGTTGCTTAAGTGCCAGCTTACCTTGTACGATCCATGGCGAACCGTTACCGTAAATCAACACTCCGATTTACTTTCTGCAACGATTATGCCCGACCCAAAGCACTCGAGGTGGAGCGTTTTCTGCGAGAGGAAGTGAAGATCCCGGCGACCGATATTATCGGCACACATTTTTCAATCGTGACCAGCACGGTCTATGTGAAAATCATTAACGACGCGGCGTATGAACGCATACTACGTGAGACCAAACAGGGGCTCCGCTTCTGTCATGCTGATGGCAATGTGGGGGAGGTAAGCGTCGACCACGCAGGCTTATTTATGCGAACGATACGCATTTTCGAACTGCCATTCGAACTTCCTGCTGAGGAGGTCGTCGCGGCACTACGGCCATCTGGCACAGTCCATGGCCACACTGCGGAGAAGTGGACACAGTTTCGGACGTATCCTGTCCTAAACGGGGTCCGACAGGTCACCATTGATCTCCGAAGCCACGTCCCGTCCTACTTACAGATCGGCGGATGCCGTGCAATAATTATATACGACTGCCAGCCTCGGACCTGTTCCGGGTGCGGCAAAGAAGGCCACCTTAGATCCGAATGCCTACAACGGCGCATTACGCAACTTCCAGCTGCCGAAGAACCACCCACGTCGCAACCTACAATGCTACCGGTGACCTACGCCGCTGCTCTAGCTTCTCCTACCGCTTTGCAACGTCGCCCGGTCACCACAAACGACGCCACCAACGAGCCCGACCATATACCGATGGAGAGCGCCTCGGACGGCCCGCCGCCTCGGCCGGCCATCGACGCCGCTGCGACGATGTCGACGCAACCGGACGCTGAGATCGACTCGCTCATCGTTCCTACAGTGGCCTTTCTGCCAGAACGACGCGACTCCCTTCCGTCGTCGGACACGGAAGGTCGCACAAGGAAACAACGTTCTCCGAAACATCGCAAGCGAAGACGGTGCACAGTTTCCGGCCAAGAGGAGACAAGTAGAGGAGGACGTAACCGTCGACCAGCACGAGATCTCAGAACCCGCTACTGCTGACGAAGACGTTATGAGCACGGAGACATCTGTCGATGTGCCTGCGCCCCGTGCTGACGCTGAACTAAATCATGAACGTATCACAGGCGACACTACACCACGCACCATTACAACATCTTCAGCAGACAAAATGGAAGATACACCAGTGTCCGCTTCCACGGCGTGGCACGAGGAGCAGGTCGAGGAGCAGGACCCGTTACGGGACCCTGCGCCGTCACGGCCGCACCACTAATCATACTGTCCCTAGTCTCCCCTGCGGGCCAGCGGGATAACGTTCCGCTGCGACGCCCACACCCTTGCGCGGACAGCGGAGTGTACCAGCCTCCAGCAGTCCGACACCAGGCCTACCGGATAGCAACCATCAACACCAACACCATCCGTTCCGGGATGAAAATCCGCCTTATGCAGGAGATGTTCTCTGCTTCGGATATTGATTTCGCCCTTCTGCAGGAAGTTCACTTGGCTAGTCTCCCGGATATCACTGGCTATACTGCCCATGCCTCCGCGAGTGATCCTATGGGCCGCGGAGTGGCCATCTACGTCCACCACGGGATTTCTGTGACCGATGTCGCCTTCCTTCCATCATCTCGGGTCATGGCACTCACTGCCATGGGGACACGCATCATTAATGTCTACGCTCCCTCAGGCACCGACCGACGGCTCGAAAGAGCCCAGTTTTATTCCGAGGAAATCGCTCCCCTGTTTTTAGGGCGTTATGACCATTGCCTACTAGGAGGTGATTTTAACTGCGTTCTGCATCCTAAAGATCAGATTCCCCACTATACTACATGCCATGAACTACGTATAGTGGTGCGAGACCTCCTGCTTCATGATACCCGGGAAGTTCAACACGGCGACCGTTCTGGCCATACATTTCTTACCAGCCATTCCGCAAGCCGACTAGACAGGATATATGTCTCACAAACTCTTAGATCTGCGATACGGGGCGCCGAACGCTGGCCGCTGGCCTTTTCCGGCCATTGCGCTTACATCTGCACGGTCCTCCTTCCGCCGCAATCAGTATGGCGCAGCCGTGTGCCATGGAAACTCAATACTTCACACATGCATGACCTGGCGTGTCGCCAACAAGTCACTGAAACGTGGACAGCCTGCGAACGACGCCTTCCCCGCTACCACTCGACATTGACATGGTGGTTGGACTGCGCCAAGCCGGCGACCCGGAGGACACAGATGAGATACGGGAAGGACATGGCCGACTGGCATCGCACCACTGTTGACTTCTATTATGCGATTCTCCGAGATCTGGACGCTCAACCGCCAACCCCGGACAACCGGTTGGAACGGCAAAGAACTAAGGCGAAGATAATTGCGCTGGAACGCAAGGGGTCGTGATACGGACGAGACGCCACGATCACGCGGATTTAGAAATTCCATCCATGCATCGTATAGTGTCCGACAAACGACGGCGTCGTCGGCAGATCATCAGCACTCTGACCACGCCTCATGGCACGCAGGTGACCACTCAGAATGACATCGTCCACGCATTCGTCGAGCACTACCGTCGTACTTATAGTAAAGAAGACGCTGAAACTGCAGCAGACGACTCCATTTTGCATTACGTCACGCGCACCGTCCCCCACACGGAGGCGGATGCTTTGACAGTGGCGGTCACGCTAGACGAAGTCAACAACGCAATCGCCAAGGGTGCTGTCAACAGATCGCCCGATTGAGTTTTACCGTACCTTTCGGGACCTCATGGCACCACGGTGGACGACTATGTATCGAGAACTGATGACATCTGACCAAGCAATCCCACCCGCCTTTGCTGAGGGCATCATCATACCAGTCCACAAACCAGCCTGTGGTTCGATGGTCACGAGTTACAGACCGCTCACCCTACTCAATGCCGATTACAAGATTTTCGCGCGCTTACTGGCAATGCGGCTCCGAACAATTCTCCCTCATATCCTCTCGCCAGAGCAAACGACACCTGGAGGACAGACTAACATACAGACTGCCACAGGGGAATGCCGCGACTTAATTGCGATGGCGGCGGCCTGCAGACTCCGCGCAGCGGTCGTCACTATAGACTTCGACAGCGCCTTCGATAAAGTGCGTCATCGTTCCCCGTTTTCGGTGGCAGCCCGGATTGGCATACCCCCTCCGTTTCTCGACGCCATCCGGCGTCTTTACGACAGTGCCAGTTCACGTGTCCAAGTCAATGGACGTTTAGCAGGGCCGGTACCTATCTGCCGTTCGATACGGTAGGGGTGCCCCCTCTCTACCCTCCCGTATGCCATTGCCCTTGAGCCCCTTATTGGGGGCTTGACGACCAAGCCCTCTGGCCTCACCCTACGCCAACACACTTTTCGCTGTCTGGCATATGCTGATGACCTCCTCCTCCTCATTCGCTCCGGCTCTGAGATTCGAGAAGTCCTCGAATTGATTACCCGTTATGGGGCTGCTGCTAGCAGTGCCATGAATGTCGCCAAATCTTCTGCCATGCACATTGGACGAGGCCTCCAGGAGGGTGAAGTGGCACCCCTGCCGCGTGTGCGCATTTTCCGGTACCTGGGCATTACCTTTACCTCCACGGTCACACGCACAGCGGCAACGAATTTCCGTCGCCTGTTACACGTCATCCGCAACGACGTCCGCCAGAACCTCTTGCGCCCCCAGGCCACACTTCAATGGGTTGAGTTTCTTAATCTGTATGTGGCATCAATATTGGTTCACATCGCCGTAAGGCACGGAGGCTCGCACTGGGGCGTATCGCTTCTCAGTCGTGTGTGCCGCAGCAGTCTTCACAGGGGAAGTGAAGCGTCTCTCATAGCCTCTCCTTCCCAAGTGGCTCTTTCCGCCTTCCCGTGGTGCCGGACGTTAAGCTTGGCATTCTGCCTTGCGACAAAAGGGAGAGCTGCGACCCAACCCGATGCGAAAGCGAAGGGTGCGTGGCACAGGGGGAGCTGTGTCAAGGGACCGAACACCAGAGCCTTTCTGTTCGCAGGGGACAGACCAGCAGGTGCTCTGCATGCCGGCGACCTCGTTTGTCGGCGTGGGATCGCGGCGCGAGTCGGCAAGGGTGCTTCGCCGCGCCCCTGGGTAACCGGGGCGTGTTCTGACAAACCCAGGAGGTGGTGACATCACCTCGGCTAGGTTAGATGGGCCCAGACCGCCGAACGACTGGGGGACCGACCCACCACCTGAGTAGGAGTGGGTCCTTGGCCTTCAGGTGGAAACTCGGGCTAGTAGGCGGCGAAGGGCGAGGAGTGCATCCGCCCCTCCGGAGTGCGGGGTGCACTTGCCGAGGAGCGTCGAGTGAAATCGTCGACGACGAGGCCTTCGACGGGGACCAGTGCGCTGGCAACGGCGCGCTGAACCCTGCAGCTCTGGAGTGCCCTTGACCTAGGGGCGAGGTCGGTGGGCGAGCTGCAAGAGTCCCCCCCCCCCCCCCCCATGCCAGAGGAGCCAGTCCGGTGCAAGAGACGGGCTCCCACTTCTTTTTTATCACTCGTATACAATGGCGACACCAGAAACGAGTGATATTAGTGCGCCTTCGAGAGTTTCTGTTGTGCCTGATCCCTCTCAACAGGACGAGCTGGGACAGGCTGAGGAGGATTACACAGTAATGAGGAGACACTCAAAAATTACGTTGCTCCTGGAGCAAAGTATTAAAAATGGAAAAATAAGCCAGGCAGCAATATTGCAGATAAAGAACGAACTGGCTGCATGGGCAATTGCTCATGCCAAATTGGAAGGAAGAGTGGAAGAGTTGGAGAAAGAAAACACCCGGCTAAGACAACAGCAACAACAACCAAGCAAGACCTGGGCGGCGGTGGCTGCACAAGCCCCCACCAGACAAAATAATACAAAAGAAGCAATTGACAGGGTAACTAAGAAACAGGAGACGGCGGTCTTCCTTAGGACCTTGCCTGGGAAAGACACGAGTGTTAAAAGGATTCAGGAACTCCTGACTACCACAATTGACCCTGTCAAAGACAAAATTAAGATAAAACGTGTCAAACCAAGCCGCAACTCAGTGATAGTAGAAGTTGCGTCTGAAGAAGACAAAACCAAATTGCTCGAAAATCCCAAACTAAATGCAGTTGTTAAATGTGAACCCCCCAAGAAAAGGAACCCCTTGGTAATATTATATGATGTCCCTACTATAATGACAAACGAGGAACTGTCTGAAGCAATAAGGAAACAAAATTTCGAGGATATTGATGAAAACGAATTCCAAAGAAGCTTCAAACTAAGATTTAAAACGGGTCCTCGGGACCGCGATGTCGTACATCACGTTGCCGAGGTCTCCGCAACAATGTGGAGGAAAATAACAGCACTGGGCAGACTATACGTGGGTTTCCACGCGATTAATACTAAAGACTACATTGTGGTACCTCGTTGCCATAACTGCGGCGACTTGGACCACATCCTGAGGCACTGCACCAGGGGGTTGGCCTGCTCCAAATGCGGTGATAATGGACACACCAGAAAAGACTGTAAGGCCACAGGTGTCTGCATCCCCTGTAAGAATCGTGGCAAGAAGTCTTGTGGAGCCACAGGACGGAACTGCCCTACCTACAGGATGCTCGAACAAAGATTGATCTCACGTATAGACTATGGCTGAAAACAGCATACCATGCAGGATGCCAAAGCATAAATCCCCGAGCAAAAGGAGGAGGGATGCAATGAGAGCAAGTAGGTTCAGGAACTTCCTGAAGTCGCTCATCAGCGCAGACATTCAAGCAGTTGACAAATCCATACAGACAGAGTCCCCCACCAGGGACATTGGTATTCAAACTGAGCTCCCCTCAGAGGTCAGAGCACCCTCCTCCCAATGCCGGGGCACGCTGCCGATTAAAAATCCACAACGGCAAGAGCATCCTGTGGTAGGGACAGATAAAATCACAAAACCCATCCAAGATAGCATAATAACAAGCTCCACCGCCAACTCTGACACCAAAGACGGTCCAGTGGTCAGGTTGCCACCCATGGACCCGGTGAGGGTGTACCCAAATCTAGAGTACACCATGCAACTAGCAAGACTGGAGCAGCCGACTACCCTGACCACTGCCTTACGTCATGTGGTCCGGGTTGGACATGAGTACGGACGAAGGGTAACCTTCTCGGTGATGGAGGCTGTGGATAGGATACAATTAAAGTCGGTGAACCTCCCCACTGACTTCGGAGCACTGCGGGACCTACTTAGAAAAGTCTTTGAAACACGAGGAGAGAAATTCGACCTGGATGACATTTACAATCAATCAGTAATAGCAAACGGCCGACTGGCTTATGACTGGAACAAAACCTGGCCGCATGACCATATACATACTTATTTTCCATGACGACCAGAATAAAAATCGGACAACTTAACACTCATAACAGTCGACTAGTAATGCAGGAGCTCCGAAAGGAAGTGGTGGAAAAGAGACTGGATGTACTCTGTTTACAGGAGCCATACTCTCTGGCTGGAAAAATTGCGTTCACTGCCGCAACATGGCAAACTGTCAGCAGTGGGGATATCCCCAGAGTGGCTATTCTAATAACAAACACGGCACTGCGTGCAATCCCCTTGTCACAGTTCTCCAACAGTCACTGCAACGTCGTGGAGATACAATTTCCGGCTGGAATTGTTATCATTATTAATATGTACTTCCAGTACGGAGAGAGAATTGAACAATATATAGACCATCTAGTGAGTGTGGCCACGGCGTTGCGGGGACGCAAAATCATTATAACTGCCGACATAAATGCTAAATCCCCCCTGTGGTACAGTGGCACTAGGGACGAAAATGGAGCCAAAGCTGAAGAAATGATAATGGCTCTCCAACTAGTGGTGGCAAACAGACCAGGTAATCCCCCCACCTACGTGGCTGGAGGAGGACAGGGTACCAACATTGACGTGACGCTGGTCACGCCAAACACAGTGAATATACTCCGAGAGTGGAAAGTGGAAGACAATGCCACCACTACCGATCATAATCTAATCACCTTCATGGTTGGAGATAGAGAGTGCCGCTGGGCCATGGGGTGGGAGGTGCAAAGGAACTTCAGGAAAACAGACTGGGAACGTCTAGCCAGAGAGTGCGACATCCCTCCATTACCGGAAGGAGACGAAGGACAAGACATAAATGTGGACGACAGAGCAGAAGGACTGGTACGCGCAGTAACAAGAGCGATTGAGGTAGCCGTACCAACCAGGAGAAGGGCCGTGGCGGCCACACCGGCACCATGGTCAGCCGAACTGCAAGAACTACGTCAGTCAGTCAGGAGACTGAGGAAGCACTACCAGCGCAGTGTCGTCTGGTGGGAAAAGCAAAGATGGCTGCAGTTATACCGGGAGGCAAAAGAGAACTTTCAAAAAGAATTACAAAAGACAAGAACAACTAGTTGGGAAAATTTTGTAACCAGTCAGTTGGCCCTCGATCCTTGGGGTGTGCCATATAGACTGGTAAGGGAGAAGATTCGTTCCCCAACAATGATATCAACGCTCAGGCGCGGGGACGGGATGACGGAATCTTGGCAGGAAACTGCCGAGGTCCTCCTCTGGTCGCTGTTGCCTGACGATGATAGAAATGAAGACACTGAAGAGCAGCGTCAATTACGCGAAGAAGACCTTTATAGGTATGAAAATGACGTGGCGGTCCTCCCCTTCTCTGAAGAGGAAGTTGCTGCTCTCATTAAGTCACTAAAGAAGGGAAAAGCCCCCGGGCCAGACGGCATTGTGGCGGAGGTAGTGCAGTTCTTAGCCCCACAGTTAGTTGCGCCACTCACACACACTTTCAATGCATGCCTTAGGCAAGGCAAATTCCCAAATATACGGAAAACTGCGAACGTGGTGATTATTAAAAAGGGCCCCAAGAAGGACCCTGCAGAGGCCAAATCCTACAGGCCCATTTGCCTGCTGGACGGCTTCGGCAAACTACTTGAAAAGCTACTAGCGGACAGATTGACCGCTCACCGCATGCTGCACGGGGTGAGCGACAGGCAATTCGGGTTTAGGCCGGGGTGATCGGAATCTGATGCAATCGCCCTAGCGGCCGAGGTCTGTGGCTCAGCCCTGTGTAAGTATGTTGTTGGCAACATGGTGGATATCAGTGGCGCCTTTGACAACCTGTGGTGGCCTTCGCTCTTCTCCTGCTTACGGGAGAAGGAGTGCCCAGGGCTGCTATATGGGTGTCTGAGGAGCTATTGTGAAGACCGGGAGGTATGGCTATCATCCCCTAGCGAGAAAGTCCGGAAAACTATCACCAAAGGTTGCCCCCAGGGCTCCGTGTTGGGTCCCCTTTTTTGAGACATCCACATGGAGCCTCTTCTGGAAAGCTTACAACAGAGCGAAGATGTGCTAGAGGTGATAGCTTACGCCGACGACCTCCTCCTGCTGGTTGGCGGCCGAAGTCGCGAGGACATAGAGCCAAAAATACAGAGAGCAATAGACATACTGCAACTATGGTGCCACAGGACCAAAATGACTATTTCACCAACCAAGTCGACTTACTTATTACTCAAAGGACAATTAATAAGAAACCCGACTGTGAGAATTGACGGTATACCTGTTCTTAGGAGACGAGAGACACGATACTTAGGAATCATCATCGATGAAAGGTGGAATTTCGCAAAGCACATAGAAACCGTGACCCAGAAAGCACTACAATCACTAAATAATCTGATTACCATAGGACACAAGAGATTTCACCTCCCGCCTCAATTAATTAAACTCTACCACAACAGTATACTGACGTCAATAGTGGGTTACGGTTCAGGAGTCTGGGCTCACAGGCTCACGAGGGTGGTGCCTGCTATGACGTTGAGGAGAGTACAAAGAAATATGATATTAAGGTCTGTGGGAGCTTACAGAACATCCCCAGGAGGAGCCCTGTTAATCATAATGGGACTCTGTCCCCTAGATATAAAGATTAGGGAACAGGCAGCTTGGTACTGGGTAAAAAAGGGGGTTATCACCAAGGTAGAAGAAATTATAGGAGCACCAGTCAGGGACAAAGGTGAGATTAGGGAAAGAGGGGTAAACCTATGGCAGGAAATATGGGAATTGGATGAAACTGGTAGAAGAACCTTTCAGTTCCTACCAGATGTAAGGGAAAGATTGAAAATGAAGTACCTTAAGCCAACTCGGGGATTGTTCCACTTTCTCTCCGGTCATGGCTCCTATCCAACATATCTTTGTCGGTTTGGGAAAAAGGCTACGCCTGCGTGTGACTGTGGCGCACTGGAGGGTACTCCTGACCATGTGGTTTATGAGTGACCCCTTTTCGATGATGTAGCCGGGACATTGAGACAACAATTACCTAGCACAAACACCTATGACCTTTTAAGACAGGAGGAGACATTTCACAGACTAAATACATTGGCAAACGAGGTATCACAGAAAGTTCTGACAACTTTTTTGAGAGACCTTCATGATTAAGTAAATAGACAACACTGAATGCGACCACCGCTCCAATCCCATACCGCCGGTTCGTGGACAGGTCGACTTATAGTTGGAATCCACCACGACCAGGACCAGGGGGACTGGGGCAAAGCCTGATCAAGACAACGCACCGATAATGACATAGATTAGAAAGTAGACGTAGTTAATTAGAATAGGATAGTAAGTTAGGAACCTGCAGCGATAATTTAACCCTTGCCTGCCCTGTGCCAGGGGCTCGCACATAGGGATTAGCTCTATGAGCAGGGCATCAAGTAGGTTTATATCATTAACTGGCACAATTGTAACGCTGCAGGCAGTTAGTATTAACCAGTAGTAGTAACTAGAAATTATGCTAGCTAGTAAACTAAGAAGTAGTCTGCCTAGTTGAAATCGTAGAACTGTCTGTAGTTAAGTTAAGAAAAATGTATAGCTGCTATTGTAAATTTAGGAATGTAGGACCCACTAATCATTAAGGTGGTGGGTCATTATTGTATAACTATTATGAAAAGAAATAAAGATTTTTTTTTTTAAAAAAAAAAAGTTCTCCCTCTGCCAACTGCAATTGGGCGCAACCTTCAGGCGGCTTTTGGCTATTATCTCATGGCTGGTTCAATGTTTAAAGTCCGTTATGAGACACTTACCCTGCCCTCACGGTATGGTGGCGTCGGACTCGTCAATGTCCGTATCCGAGCTGCAGCCTTGTACATGAGTACCATGCGAAAACAGTGGATGGGCAAAGGTACATCTCTAACACGCAGCTTGCTTGAGATCCTCCTACCTGCTTCCACCTCACCACCGGTGTCTGTCGGCCATATCGTGCCTCATTTGTCCCATATTTCGACCTTTTTCGTCGGCTACAGTTACATACATACCAGTCTCCCAGATACACGCCCACTCAGGACTAAGGATTTTTACAGCCTGTTGCTGCGCTGTGTTCCCCGGAATGTGATGGAGACCAAACATCCCTCCATCCAGTGGCCCATAGTGTGGACTACCGTCCACCAGCCCTTCCTCCCTACGAACGTCCGGGCACTGTGGTGTCACATAGTCAACAGGAAATTTGCCACGAAGCAGCGCCTGCACAACATTGGCTTGTCAGAATCCCCTCTTTGTCTCCTTTGCCAGCAACTGGACACTGATGACCACCGTCTGACATGCGCCTCATCGCAAGATGCATGGCGCTTCGTGCAGCAAATCATTGCCTGCTATCTCCGGGTGCCAGCAGACACAATCGAACCTCGAATGTTTTTGTATCCGGAGGACAGACATTTTCCCGCCGCCAAATGTCACGCTATTACGTGGGTCAAAGGGTGGGCGGTCGCTTATCTCTTTCATGAGGGACCTAAATCCCGCCTCGACTTCTGGACCTATTTAGGAACAGCCCATGCAGCTCTCGAAAACACGCCATGTTACCGAACATTATTTGCTAACTATCTTCGAGCGGTCTTTGTTAGACCTCCACTGAGTTGGGGGGTGCCTGGCTCAGAGGGCACCCACCCCTCCTCCCCCCGGCGGTGTCTGAGTTTCAACCGCCTACGATCTATTCTATTTCTGACCTCCGCGGATGGGAGAGCGCGTCGCAGACTGCGCGGATTTTATTTCTTTTTGCTTTTCCTTTTTCATTTCTTTTTCTTTAACCAGAATTTATAATTCTTTTCTCTTTCGCCGATGTGTTCATATAATTTCATGATATTAGTGAATATTACAAAAACACATGCAAATAAATAAATAACAACGCCTTCCACTACTGTTGATTCCTGTGTCTCCCATTTCCCTAAGCACCACAGAAAAAAAAGGTAGAGCACTTGCCCGCGAAATGCAAAGGTCCCGAGTTCGAGTCTCGGTCGGGCACACAGTTTTATTCTGCCATGCAGAGTGAGAATCTCGTTCAGCTCTTATATATGTTGCTCATTCATTGTAACATAATATTATTACTGTTCTTTTCTTGGGGGGAACTCTTGTTTGCAATTACGCTATCTGTTAGATAATGTCGCAATGTGACAGGCATGGCGACGTTTAATGTAGTCGTCGAGTTACAAACGCCAATAGTGATGAACTTTACATGCTGACCAACACCACCTGCCTGTGCCTCTCAATCCTAGCAAAATCATCCAATCAAACAGTCAGCTGCTTTGAACTCATTGGCACAGAAGCTGTCACAGTTTCCAGTGCAGCGGCAAGAAATATTTTATTACTAGGACACTCACAGTCTGTCTGGTGCGTATGGTAAACTTTTGAGCTATATTGTGACCCAATAACTCCAATAACTATCTGTTTAATCACTAGAGGACTGATTTCACATGAAACGACATGTTTACACAGTCTTATTCTCCATAAAGCTACATGATAAATAACTAGGATGGTTTATAAACCGCCCACATGCGAATCACTATAGTTTTATGATTTATTCGATATTTATCTGATTCAAACATGCTTAAATGTCAAATCTAATTAGCCTTTATACATTCTTTTAATTTTAAGCCGGCCGATTATCATGAAACTGCCGTATAGTTCATTGTAAAATCTCCACACGCTACGTCAGGTTCTGCAGAAAATGATCTGTGAAAAAATTCGTGGAGTGCAGGCAACATCATCCAGCTGAATATCAGAGGACAGTATTACACTGGTTTCTGATTTTATAGATGCATAAAAATACTCCGCTTATTGCTTTAAATCTTTAAGTTAGAAAATACAGCGCACGATTATTTCACATGCACTATGTTATCAAATGAGTCAGGTCGCATTGAGTTCTCAGCACAGTTGCAGTGACACCAGAACTGGACAGTCAGGACAGTTCAAAAAATGGTTCAAATGGCTCTAAGCACTATAGGACTTAACATTGGAGGTCTTCAGTCCCCTAGACTTAGAACTAAGGTAAACGGAGACAATTCAGGTCTTATATAATGACGGACACAGATCGTCGAGCGTTTCGGAGGTGATCGTAATAAACGGCACGAAATCAGCATAAGGAATCAATCACGAGTTCAAATTTCTAGAAGCAGTCCAGCTATCATAATGACTGTCCGTGGAGACATAAAAGAACGGAACCCACTGTCGAGGAGTTCCTCATAAGCCAGACATTCCTGTCGGCAGTGCTTCATGTGTAGAGTGACGTCACTGGACAAGGGATCGAGCGATTTGGAACGACGAATCACTCTGTGCCCTGTGGCAATACGAGGGGAGGCGAATGGCTGGAGAGCGGCAGCCGTGTAGTGACGACAGTCAAGTACGGAAGAGGTCATGCTACGGTATGGGTGTGTTTCTCGTGGCTACGGTGTCTTCCTCCTACTGTGTTAAGCAAAACTCCAGATGCAGAATGATACGAACATGTTTTACAGCATTATATAGTATATAGCGTACAGTACAGGAACAGTTCGGAGATGACTGTGTCAGCGTGACAATGCACCCTGTAATAAAGCAGATGCAGATGCAGAATGATACGAACATGTTTTACAGCATTATATAGTGTGTAGCGTACAGTACAGGAACAGTTCGGAGATGACTGTGTCAGCGTGACAATGCACCCTGTAATAAAGCAGAATGTGCGAAGCAATGGTTCGTTGACCATAACATTCCTAAAATGATCTGAGCCTTTCCCAGAGTCCCGACCTGAAGCCAGTGGGACACTTTTGGTAAGAGTTAGAGCGTCGACTTCGCTCCAGACCTCAGTGCTCAACGTTCTTTGGAAGTGGCTGCCATTCTTCCACAGATATTGAGATGATGATGATGATGCCGATGTTCGTTTCTGGGGTGCTCAACATCGTGGTAATCAGCGCCTGTACAAGTTCCAAATCTTTCCATTACCATCCTCGGCTCTTCCCGAATGGTGATGAGATGATGAGGACAACAAAAACACCCAGAAAATCCCCGACCCGGCCGGTAATCGAATCCAGGACCCCATGATCCACAGCCAGCAACGCTAGCCATTAGACCACGAGCTGCGGACAGATATTGAGTCACCCCAATCCAAGTGTCCCCAGAAGAGTTGTACACATTTCTAGGCTACGTAACTTGTAAAAGTTTGTTATGCAATCCACAAATACTTGAAAATGATCCCGATAGTTATTTTACTGCTTTTGTACTTCAATTTCTTTAGGTAAATGAATAGTATGAATTAAAGCGCTAAGCGACGTCCTGGGAAACGAGATCGCTGACATTCTAGCCAAAGACGCAGTAAGCTAAAGTACAGAAGACTATGCCCATGTTGCAGTGAGGTATCTATTACCGCTTTACAGGAACAGGAGTCGTAATGAGTGGGACATAGATAGGGGAGCTTCTCAGACAACTAAAGAAAAATACTCTTCGAAAATGACATCACTGCTAATTGCAGTATCACGTATCGATACCACCCCACGGGCGTCACAGTTGACAAAGGAATCGCAAGTTTCCGTCTGTCACCGATAGTGGTCCCGCGGCATCTGGCAGACCGATGGTGTGCCACGCCTCCAGCGGTTATGGACTACGAGCGCCCTCTGCCGCTGCGATACAGGATGGCCGGCCCACTTGCACCTGGAGCTGCGATACCATCATTCGTGCTTAGTACAGTGAGCACCGTCATAGTTGCTATCCTATTAGCTGGACGCTAATTCTTGATGCACTATTTGTAATGTCTTTGTACGCTTGGAGAAGTAAAAATTAAGTACATCTTTCATTGGCTGTGTTAACTTGTTCGCTATTCATTCCTGCTCCTATCCAGCTTTCCTATGATGACAGTTGCTGCACCCCTCTGTAGCCCACATCTCCTTATCGTTGTGTACAAAATCCTACACAAAACTACTAACCAAAACTTCGTACCACGGACTCAAGTGTATGTGCAAATTTCCAGTTCCCATAGCGCTGCTGAAGTTCACCCAGTGCAGCTTTGCCAGCACTTAGATCGTATGAATATATCTCCATATGTACTTCGTGACTGGTGAAGTGGGAGGCACAAATTACATATTGTTCTGTGCCCACATTATCAGCAGTCGCATATTCTGTAGTGTACAAACTACTTTTCTCTTTTCTAGTGGAAGCAGGAATACACTTTGAGCCAAGACATTATGACCACATGCTTAATAGCTTGTTTGTCCGTATTTGGAACGAAATATATCACTGATTATGCGTATCACGGATCCGACAGTTTGTTGGTTGGTTTGTGGAGATATGTGTGAGATTAGATGTATATGCACAGGTCATGTACTGGCGTTAATATGGGTCGCTGATTCGCGTACACGGTGATGGCAATCGATAGTGACCCGATGGGTTCCGTAGGATTTACATCAGGCAAATTTGGTCACAAAAATATCAACTTTAGTTCACTATTGTTCTCCTCAACCACTGTAACACGGTTCTGGCTCCAATACAAGGACAATTATACTGCTGAAAGACGACATCGACGTCGGGGAAAACATCCTGCGTCAAGGGATGCAGGTTGCTCGCACCTGTACGTGTGTATTCATCTGCTACCACAGCTACCATGCAGGTGCAGAGAATGTCTCCTGTGTCATAATACTGCTCCCACCAGCCTTTGCCCGTGGATTGCTGCACGTTTTAAGCCGCCGTTCGCCTCGATGACAGCGTTTGTGGAGATGACCATCGACGTAGCGTGGCAAAAATGTGATTCACTCGGAGAGCCGACAAGTTTTTATTGATGGTCTGTCGGATCCTAGTGGTCCCGAGCCAACTGCAATAGTAACTGACGATCTCGTTGGGTCAACATGCGACACGTGAGGGTGGTCTGCTGCGGAGCTCCATATTCAAACAATGTACAGTGAACAGTGCGCTCTGACACACTTGTGGGCACGCCAGCATTGTGCTCTTTCGGCAGAGATTCCACAGATCATCATCTATTCTACAAGCCTCCGAACCCCACGTTCTGTGAAAAATCGTGGACGTCTAACCCTTTAGCGCCTAGTTGTAGTTTCACTGTCTTTCTCCCTCTTCCCGTAGATGCTCACGACACTAGCACATCAACATCGACCACCTTCGCCGTTCTCGAGATACTTCTTCACAGGTAATAATAATCTACTCACGAAGTCGCTTATCTCAGTGGATATCTCCACTCATCCCACGACTTCTCTAGGGTGGTCCCCATCCGTCTCTGCTGGGCTTACATACTTTTCATAGCGCCTAACGTGCCAGCAACGTCACAAGGAGGCATCCAACCTCATGGTGGGCAGTGATCATAATGTTTTGGCTTATCAATGTAGAGATATGAGGTAACTGCGGTAACCTAAATAACTTCATATTATCTCTGTATGTTACTTCTAGTTTTTGTCCTTGTATCATCTTTGCGAGCGTATCTTTTACCAAACTGATTCTTTATCTATACAATTTGTATGTAATTCTTACCTATTTACGTTGATTTCTGTATGGTGTAGTCTCAATGGCCAATAAAACTTTAAAAAATTACAAAATGGTAATGGCAATGAAGATTTTTGGAAGTGAGTAAATTAAGAGAAGAGTGTTATTTCTGGAATCTAGCTTGCATTGCTGCAGAGAGTATTATATATAGTTTTGCCGGTAAGCGACTAGTACAGTGTAAAATCTCTGCCTCCTCGTAGAGACCTTCTTGCGTTTCATCCTTCTTAGTTAATGCGAGAGGAAAGTAACATACAAGCAACTAATTGATCGTGCGAGTTACTAAGGAAACTCTTCAGTACATCATTAATATCGGCATTTACCAGCAAAATATCGGTACTTAAAAATGAATGAAGTGAAAGCAATAACGAGCCCAGTAGGTGTGACTTGATTTTCAGTTCGTACGCACGTTACTGTATCTGTTTTATAGGTTGCTTATACTTTCCCCATTCATTGTGTAATGCTTTCACTCTGGCTGAGGAATTATACAGGCAAATAATTGTCAGGAGTGTCTTTGCAAGCGATATCGTGGGAAACAGGACTCCTCACATGAAGAAGCAACCTTTTTATGCTAACGTGATGGTGCGTTCAGAAGAGTCAGACATCATCAGCCGTACACCTAAGCCCCTGTGCTGACAGTGATGCTACTGAACGCCTACTTGTCCTGACGTTTCTGCTGATCGTAGTGTCGTGTACAAGGAGATCGTTACTAGTAATAGAACTTCCATTTCGCTTTCCAAGCGATGAAAAAATATAATGTGTGGTTGAGAGCTTTATAGATTCTCCACATAAGTGAACATTTACGGTTAATTTTTACACCAATATCTTATAAATGATTACACTGTTATTAATTATGTCGAATTAACATCATCATAGTGCATCGTAGCATCACTGTTATTTTAGCATTAAGTCACAAGTGCTTCGATTCAGTAAAGGCTTTCGCAGGAAGTTGACAGTTACATAATAGTGAATGGTACGGTAGAAAGAAAACTGTTGTAACCGAGTACACCTCACGAACATACTAAAAGCTTCTACTTATCACAGATCCTCACTGTTACTTCCGAATTTCGAAATGTCCTTCCGAATTCCGCAATGGGAGATGTTGTGGCTCTGGTTCCTCCGGAAGAATAGATACCGAGTACACTGTTAAAATTTCCAGACTGAGAGTTGTAACTGAAATGAAAATTTTATTTTGTGGATTACACCGTATTACTAGTAATTCTTTCCTCGGGAGGAGTAAAATTTCAGCTTTTCACACTTACTGAACCAAGCCTAAACTCCAAAAACACCTGTCAAAAGGCCATCAAATTTTAACTGTACACGGGCAGCGCCATAAAGGTGTAACGTCAACAGAAGAGTCTGCTAGATACCTAACTTAGTGCACATACATGAACTTCGACACAAATATAACACTTCTGTTGAGAAAAATGAACATAAGGATGTTAGAGAATAGTATTTCCAATCATATTCTGTCCCACAATCAAGCGATCAGAAACAAAAGGAAATGGAAGCCAACACGCTTACAGCAGCCGATGGAAAGAACGGGCACAGTTATTAATTATTTAGCATGTGTTTAACACGAGAGTTATTGCAGATTATTTGCCTTTTTCTATTTCAAAAATGTAGATCACCGTCCGCGATCTTATAACTGGCGATTTTCAACCTGTCTGAAAACCACTGGATGGCTATTATTCGTCTTGTTAAGAAATCTGATGTAGTGCGCAATCCGACAGATTAAGCTATTTACGCTTCATTGAATTCCCAGTTAGCTCTTGTAGGTTTTCAGCCTCAAACTTCATTGAATTGATGCCACACGTCCCTGTTGTGCGAGCACAGCCGAACAGAGCAGGAATCCTTTCCTATTTCATCTGCTTACGCAGGGTGTATTTAATACAAAGACCAACGATATCCAGTGGTAATAGGTATTATTTCACGAGCCACATTGAACAGTGCAGCATTGACAACGGATAGTAATGTAGTGGCAGTTATGTAGGCTATTTTTTGTGTAGGTTAATTAACCGTTGAACGCCTGTTCCATTTACGTCCATTAAAAATCTTAAAGACAGAATATGTAAATACACTCCTGGAAATGGAAAAAAGAACACATTGACACCGGTGTGTCAGAGCCACCATACATGCTCCGGACACTGCGAGAGGGCTGTACAAGCAATGATCACACGCACGGCACAGCGGACACACCAGGAACCGCGGTGTTGGCCGTTGAATGGCGCTAGCTGCGCAGCATTTGTGCACCGCCGCCGTCAGTGTCAGCCAGTTTGCCGTGGCATACGGAGCTCCATCGCAGTCTTTAACACTGGTAGCATGCCGCGACAGCGTGGACGTGAACCGTATGTGCAGTTGACGGACTTTGAGCGAGGGCGTATAGTGGGCATGCGGGAGGCCGGGTGGACGTACCGCTGAATTGCTCAACACGTGGGGCGTGAGGTCTCCACAGTACATCGATGTTGTCGCCAGTGGTCGGCGGAAGGTGCACGTGCCCGTCGACCTGGGACCGGACCTCAGCGACGCACGGATGCACGCCAAGACCGTAGGATCCTACGCAGTGCCGTAGGGGACCGCACCGCCACTTCCCAGCAAATTAGGGACACTGTTGCTCCTGGGGTATCGGCGAGGACCATTCGCAACTGTCTCCATGAGGCTGGGCTACGGTCCCGCACACCGTTAGGCCGTCTTCCGCTCACGCCCCAACATCGTGCAGCCCGCCTCCAGTGGTGTCGCGACAAGCGTGAATGGAGGGACGAATGGAGACGTGTCGTCTTCAGCGATGAGAGTCGCTTCTGCCTTGGTGCCAATGATGGTCGTATGCGTGTTTGGCGCCGTGCAGGTGAGCGCCACAATCAGGACTGCATACGACCGAGGCACACAGGGCCAACACCCGGCATCATGGTGTGGGGAGCGATCTCCTACACTGGCCGTACACCACTGGTGATCGTCGAGGGGACACTGAATAGTGCAAGGTACATCCAAACCGTCATCGAACCCATCGTTCTACCATTCCTAGACCGGCAAGGGAACTTGCTTTTCCAACAGGACAATGCACGTCCGCATGTATCCCGTGCCACCCAACGTGCTCTAGAAGGTGTAAGTCAACTACCCTGGCCAGCAAGATCTCCGGATCTGTCCCCCATTGAGCATGTTTGGGACTG
This sequence comes from Schistocerca piceifrons, assembly GCF_021461385.2. Taxonomy (NCBI): domain Eukaryota; kingdom Metazoa; phylum Arthropoda; class Insecta; order Orthoptera; family Acrididae; genus Schistocerca; species Schistocerca piceifrons. Next base: position 905,358,790 of record NC_060149.1, read on the forward strand.
GATGAAGCGTCGTCTCACGCGGTCTGCACGTCCAGCACGAACGCTGGTCCAACTGAGGCGCCAGGTGGAAATGGTATGGCAAGCCGTTCCACAGGACTACATCCAGCATCTCTACGATCGTCTCCATGGGAGAATAGCAGCCTGCATTGCTGCGAAAGGTGGATATACACTGTACTAGTGCCGACATTGTGCATGCTCTGTTGCCTGTGTCTATGTGCCTGTGGTTCTGTCAGTGTGATCATGTGATGTATCTGACCCCAGGAATGTGTCAATAAAGTTTCCCCTTCCTGGGACAATGAATTCACGGTGTTCTTATTTCAATTTCCAGGAGTGTACTTCAAGCAGTATTAGAGCAGTGCATAGTACGTGTCATTGGAACTTCAGCAGAAAACTGCAGGGGCTTGTTTTAACTTAATTTACTGTTATTTGGTTGACAATAAAGAAGAATTCATGCAATGCCTTAAGCTCAAGATAAAAAAAAAAAAAAACGAAAGCTGAGACTATGACTCCTTGAAACTTAGCTCGAATAATATAAAAACAAAATAGGTTTCCAACGCGTTAACTCGTAACATTGTTTTTTTTGTAATAAAACATGATTAAAGAATTTTTGGCCTACATACGTTTGGTGTTATTTAAGGAAACATCAATGCCGAATACGCTATATTTTTCCCGTGTAACGGCCTCTTGTCATCAATATCATAAGCATTACGTGCAAACGCTCACCTCATTAGCTGAGATTGCTAACGGTGATTAGTGTAGTGCTGTTCGACCTCGATACAGCCAACTTGAATCCAAGTGGTACAAAAATTTTCGTCCTGACTAGTTTAATAGGAAGCGTAGAAATAGTGGCGTACTGTTCCCCGTCAGTATATCTAGCACCAATGCTATGAGCTAAATTCCAAATCTTTCCATATCCTTTTATGTAATGAGGGCTTATGGCACTGTTGGTAAACCGTCCGTCAGGATCGTCAGCCCTCTGATGATATTTTAGTGGTGTAGGTTTAGCACAAAATTTCCCATCTTCCTCTTACTAGCACCAACAACGTAAACATCCTTCAACACTATACAAGCAATCGTTATATATTAAGGACGAAAGTCAGTTTCGCCCGAAGGCACTGCCAAGTGGTATAGCTCATGAAACTTGGACCGTACGTAGAAACAACTGCAACAGTATAGAACAGAAGGTAATGGAAGCAAATACGAAATGAGACGAACAGAAATCACATTTTCATGCAAAGACAACAATTACGTGGAAGTCAACACAACTCACGATCGTCCCTTGGGCGTTAACAAAAGGAGGGACACGGTTCTTAATAGAGTGCGTCGTCATCACCGACGGGAATGCATGCTCTGCAACGTGCTCCCATGCTAACTGTACTGTCCTGCGGTCGGCGGGAAAGAACTAACGATTAAATTTGAACACACTTTATTTAACTAAAATGACTTCTTGGCGTACACTAATTTCCAAACGTAAGAGTAACAAGAAGCACAACAATTCTCGTGGTGGCAAAAGCCAGATATGAGTACAAGACAATGAAAATAAATAAAAACCAAAATAGTTCTCTACACAATTACAAAGTGGCGTCATGCCAAACAAAATACAACATTCTACTGAAGGCTACGGCGAGTGTCTACTAGGCTACAGCCGGATTAGTTACTGGCCAGAGCTGTCCTAGCTGTAGGTACACACTGCCAGTCTGATTATGCTGGTGTTCTTATAACACCGATTCTGCGGAGTGCTACACATAGTCACATCAGTTCCTATTGGTGTAACTCTCTTACATGGCTTTTCACGAAGTACTGCCGTGTTTATGCGGAAAGTCTGTTGATGTTTACATCCACTGGCGATGTTTTGATCTGAGCTTTTGAAGGGAGGTGGGCAGCCCACCTTGCTTGTCTGTTGTGCGGGTTGTCTACCTGACAAGAGGTCGCTACGACACTAACCACAAGGTTGGTACGGAGGTCTTAGGTCAGGGCGTTCCATTTCTCCAACAGCGCGGTTGGCAGCTGCTGGATGTTGATCCGTGCACATGGACCTGGTGCAGTACCTCTCCCCAATGCATGCCCCACGTGCTGGTTAGAATTTAAGTTGGGGGAATGGGTAGACTAGTCCATTCCCCGAATATTCTCTCGTTCCAAGAGCTTCTCTGCCTGTGCTGTTCGATGCGGTCGCGCATTGTCATCTACAGAAACGAATTCAGTGTCTAATACACACCTGAAAAGAAGCACTTGCTTCCAGATACCATGACACCCGGACCACCAAAATCACAAAAAATGGTTCAAATGGCTCTGAGCACTATGCGACTTAACTTCTGAGGTCATCAGTCGCCTAGAACTTAGAACTAATTAAACCTAACTAACCTAAGGACATCACACACATCCATGCCCGAGGCAGGATTCGAACCTGCAACCGTAGCGGTAGCCCAGTTCCAGACTGTAGCGCCTAGAACCGCACGGCCACTCCGGCCGGCCCAAAATGACAATGATCGACAATGTTGCTGGTTGCATTATGCGTTCCCACCTCTCGCCATATGAGGGTACTTCCGGAATCACCATTCAGACTTAATGTGCACTCATATCAGAAGAATACGCTACCCCATCCTCGTTGTCCCAGTCTCTGTGCTCTTGATGCCACCGATGTGTGGGTGTCAATGGAACAAAATGTACTGGTCGTCAGGTAAAGAGTCCACTCCATTGCATCCGCCTTGCCAGAGTACAGCGTGAGACTTCATGCCTTGCAGTCCTGTTAAAAGTGACTGCAGTTGCAGACGCTGTTTAAAGTAGGTCCCTTCTTGGCTGTTGCATAATGGAGTGGTCATCTGCCGCTGTAGCTGACCGTGGTCGACCACGTTATCTAGTTTGGACAACAGTGCCTGTGGTTAGAAACGGTTCCAACGCACGTGAAGCAATGCTGTGACCAGTACCAACTCCTGGGCTATTCACGCCACACTTCGTTCTTCTTCCAGTTTCCCGATGATTCCTCCCTGCGCGACGTCATCCAAATATTGTCTTCAGGCCATTTTGAAAAGAACAGCACCACCACAGTGCACCATAGCTGCTCGCTGAGTGACACACATACACACACGCACACGCGCGCGCACACACACACACACACACACACACACACACACACACACACACAGTCTTTTCCAGTTCCTTCAGTTGCCTCATGTTGCGGGGCCAGCCACATTTGGCCCTGTAGTCATGATGAGGCCACTTTATGTGACGTCCAGTTTCTGTGCGTCACTGGGAGTCCTCTGGCATTATGTTCCCTCACTTCTATTCATTTCCACCGAGTTGTTAATATGGTTCCTTCATCTTCGGAAACAATCAAAGTCACAAGGACTTAAGGCCGGGGAGTATGGTGGATGGTACAGTACTTCCCAGTCCCATACACCGAACAGAGTATCCACAGCTTGCGCTGTATGTGCCCGCGCATTGTCGTGCAAAATGATGGGTGGGTTGCACAGAAAGTGTCACCGCTACTTTCGCAAAGTTGGTCGCAGGCGATGGTGACTTTGGTTTGATTCCGAAGATGAAGGGACCACTTCGTGGCATTCGCTTCAGAACTTTTCCAGAGATTCGACAGGCAGTAGACGGCTCCATTCGCACCATCAACAGAACAGGCTCTGCTGATGGTATACTATGCCTTCACATAGCTGGCAACGTGTTCTAGTACTGTATTTGTCTCATTCAGCTAGCTATTCTGCTGGCAAAAAAGCATAGTTTCGTGAAAAAAAATATTGTGCACTACAGTTTCTTTCTTCAGCCCCTGGTCAGTGTGCGGATGTCTCTAACTGGTCAAAAGTAAGTTGAGGTCTATCAGGAAGATCTTTGTAGCTCTCTTAGATAGGTATATGGAGATTCCGTAGTTAGAAATCTGTCACGAAATGTCGCAAGACGTACAGATGATCAGATCCTGCTGACTCTCAATATAAACAAATGTACTACACGTAAGCAAATGGGAATGCACCTTATTTTTTGACTTTACGGCCTAGCGTCATTTAATGAGAACATGTACCTAACTCTGTCAAAGAAGACAGATTATAGACTGAAAGCTATTAGGAAAGTGTAATTCCCTGAAGCAGGAGCTGAAAAAGGCCGTACTAACAAGCTGGGATACATCGCCGAATGTCACATTTAAGGGAAGATTTTTAACTTGCCAGAAGAGAGAGATGATCATCTAAGCCTCGACAAGAGGGCAAACAGGCTGGGAAAAGCAACAATTGTCTCATTTAAGTACAACATATGGAATACCTGGGATTTGTTTGCTAGGAAGTATTCTGTCCAATAGCAGACCTTTCCCGATATTCCATAAGCACATGCCGTGTGTAACAGATAACTATGAGGCTCTGTATCTCATTTACCCGATGAGAATCCCACGTTCTCGGACATATTAAGGACACGGTCCTCAACTTATTGTTCCTCCGTGTGGTGGAGATGGAGATAGAAGTGATTCGTTATGTTTTTTTACGACCACCAGACCTTGTCCCATATATCTCGGTTTATGGGCGACGTGTAACAGGGAAAATGATTCACTAAAATTCCGTGGCTGACGTGCAGCGCACATTGAATCCAAATGAATATGTCTGGGATTCGTTCGGATGACAGTGGGTGAGTAGCGCCCACGGCTGTCCTAAGCGGATCATCATTTTCTCAGAATCGCATTAGTAATCCATGCCATGCAGGTGCTAATCGATACTCGTTGCTTCCAATGGCTACACGCTGCAGTAGTGTATTTTAGATGTGCTTGCTACGTCTGTTATTGAGTTATTACCGTGGCGCAAATCTTTCCTTTAGCCTTTGAGTTACGCAGATATTAATTTCAGACCTTAAATATACGCCTGTTTTGGTTGACTTGGAAGTATACAGAGATATTTGTACGCAGCTTGGACACCCTCTAATATTTCGGAAACGTGTCTAGGTATCGAAACGAAGTTTCCCTGAAGTGATGGTGCCCAAAGGGGCTAGTAAATTTCTGTATAGGATACATCTTTTTATTTTCGACTATCGAGATGGTGAAGCAACCAATTTTGTAATGGAAATATATAATTCTTTTAATGTAGTCGATAAATAGGAGAGAATGTGTAAAATTCGATACCAAAACTCCGCTCAGTGTCATGAGTGATTAACAAAATCCTGAAGAAGGTTTTGTTTAAGAAATGAGTGCCATTGGTGGGACATACAGTACCTGAGAGTCAACAAGAAACAAAAACCTGTAGAAACGAAAGACGTAATGCAGCAGTACTTGATAATGTGAACTAGAAAACTGTTGGGTACCGTACAAAAATATGTAATATTTTACAGTAAACCATTATTTCTAAGAACACGTCGCAGTTCTTTGTCGTTCGTTCATGCCTCATGGCTCGCTCTTACTTCCACGAATTTAGCCGCTTGTAGATGCCGAATTTAATGTTGTACACTATGTGATCAAAAGCATTCGGACACCTGGATGAAAATGACTTATACGTTCCTGTCGCCCTCCATCGGTAATGCTGGAATTCAATATGTTGTTCGCCCACCCTTAGCCTTGATAACAGCTTCCACTCTCGCTGGCATACGTTCAAACACGTGCTGGAAGGTTTCTTGTCGAGTGGCAGCCCTTACTTCACGGAGTGCTGCACTGAGGAAAGGTACTGATGTCAATCGATGTGGCCTGGCACGAAGTCGGTGCTAGAAAACATCCCAAAGGTGTTCTATAGGATTCAGGTCAGGACTCTGTGCAGGCTAGTCCATTCTAGGGATGTTACTGTCGTGTAACCACTCCGCCACAGACCGTGCATTATGAACAGGTGCTCGATTGTGTTGAAAGATGCAATCGTCATCCACGAATTGCTCTTCAACGATTGGAAGCAAGAAGGTGCTTAAAACATCAATGTAGGCCTGTGTTGTGATAGTGCTACGCAAAACAACAAGGGGTGCAAGCCCCCTCCATGAAAAACACGACCACACCGCAACATCACCGCCTCCGAATTTTGCTGTTGGTACTATCCAAGCTACCATATGACGTTCACCGGGCATTCGCCATACGCACACCCTGCCAAAGGATCGCCACACTGTGTATCGTGATTCGTCGCTCCACACAACGTTTTTCCACTGTTAAATCGTCCGATATTTACACTTCTTACACCAAGCGAGGCGTAGTTTGGCATTTAGTGGCATAATGTATGGCTTTTGGGCAGCCGCTTGACCATGATATCCCACTTCTCTCACCTCCCGCCTAACTATCATAGTACTTGCTTGATGCAGTTTGGAATTCCTGTGTGATGGTCTGGATAGATGTCTCCCTATTATACATTGCAACCCTGTTCAACTGTCGGCAGTCTCTGTCAGTCAACGGACGGCGTCGGCTTGTACGCTTTTGTGTTGTACGTGTCCCTTCACGTTACCACTTCACTTTCCGTGGACCTAGGGAAGTTGAGGAGTGTGAAAATCTCGCGTAGAAACGTATGACACAAGTGACACCCAATCACCTGACCACTTTCGAAGTCCGTGGGTTCCGCAGAGCGCCCTATTCTGCTCTCTCGCGATGTCTAATGACTACTGAAATCGATGATATGGAGTACCTGGCAGTAGGTGGCAGCACAATGCACCTAATATGAAAAACGTAAGTTTTTGGGAGTGTTCGTACACTTTTGCTCACATAGTGTATCAAAGCTACACCTTAGATGAGTGGAGGGCTTAAAGTTGTAATGCTTTGAGTCAGTGTGCCCATTCGGAGAAATCGAAAAAATTGTGCATTTATGAATTAATCCATAACATTTTGTAATATAAACTTCGAAATATCACGATTCACCCAATTTCGTGTTGTCAAAAATATGCCATCTCCTATTAACCTAGTACGCCAACAAGAAATAGTAAACAGGGTACAAAGTTCTAAGTCTTAGGTCTGCACATGGATGAAAAAATGAAGTGGAGAAACAGTACAGTGGATCTGATAAAACATTTAGGTTCGGTTATTTTTGCCATTAGAATAACTGCCAACGATGTAGAAGTCAGTAAGCTAACATATTTTGCATATTTTCATTCACTGATGTCTTATGGATTAATATTCTTGCGTAATTCGTCACTCAAGAACGAAGTATTTAGAGCGAAAAGAAAGTAATTAGAATTAGGTGTGAGGTTGACACATGTATATCCTACAGGCATCTCTTTAAGCAGCTGAAAATATTATACTACAGGCTAACAGCATATTTATTCACTGTCAAATATTGTAACCAACAATTTTGCAGAATTAGAGAGTAACAGAAATAGTCATAATTATAACAGTAGAAAGAAAAATCATTTGCATTAATCTTTAATGAATATATCTTTGGAAGAGAAAGGTCATAAATATGCAGCTACAAAACACTTTGGAAAACTACCCAAGGAAACAAAATGTTTGACAGATTGCAAAGGTGATTTAAAATATGAACTAAAAATGTTTCTTCTTAAAACTCCTCACTTTTACAGAAAAACATGTAAATGGCCTTCATTTACGTGTTATAACAACTTCGCACAGTATGAAACTTACTGGCAGATTAAAACTGTGTGCCGAGACTCGAACTAGGGATCTTCGCCTTCAACAGCGTACATCCGCCGCAGAGTGAAAATATCATTCCGGGAATGCTAGTCTTGCAAGTTTCGGGGTTCATCTTTAAAGTTTGTAAGGTAGGAGATGAGGTACCGACGGAAGTAGAGCTGTGAGGAGAGGGTCGTGAGTTGTGCTTGGTAGAGCAAATTACTCTTGTATGGCAAAGGTCCCGAATTCGAATCTCGGCCTGGCACACAGTTTCAATCTGCGCGGGAGTTTTATAACATCACACACTCCGCTGAGGTTTGAAAATCATCTTATGGTTCGTACAGTATATTATTTTTGTAACATCACACACTCCGCTGAGGATTGAAAATCATCTTATGGTTCGTACAGTATATTATTTTTATAGAGATTTTGGAACTTAGTACAAGAGTAAAACCAGCAGAAAAATGACAATATAGAGTAAATGAGGACCTACATGAACGTAAAATCGTTTTTAAAACAGAGCAAATTAGCGCCATATTATATAGCCACCGTGTTTTTCAGCTACATCAATACAAGTAAATTAATATCTGAAGAACATATTACCGTTATTCTTCCTGTACGTAGCCAAAGTCTACCAAAACGCCTCTCTTTATGTCATCTGGTGTCAACGGTTATAAGCCGCAAGCTAGCTAACAGTTTGTAGAGTAGGGTACACTCAATTCCCGACTTCAGTGATCCACGGAAACAACGAATTTTGATAAGCCTGTATGTGGCTGTAATCTCTCTGACTTTGCGTTCATAGTCTCCTCGCGAAATATCCGTAGGAGTATATTGGTCGAATCTTCTAGGAAAGTACGCTCATGGAATTTTAACGGTAAACCACACCGTAACGCAAATCGCTCCTGTTGCAGCGTCTGCCACTGGAGTTGCCTGAGGATCTCCGTGACGCTTTCGCACTTGCTAAATAAACCTGCAATGAAACGCGATGCTCACCTTCGGATATTCTCTTTTTACTCAAATAACTTTATCTGGTACGGATCCCAGCCTTGCGAGTAATATTTTAGTATTTGTCAAACTTGGATTTTGTAAGCTGCGTTCTTCGTTTATGGACTACACTTCCTAAGGATTCTTCCAGTGAATCTTAATCTGACATCTACCTCACCCGCAATTAGTTTTATGTGGTCGTTCGACTTCAAATCGCTCTGTACTCTTACTACCAAATATTTAGTGGATATGACTGCTTCCAGTGACTGTTCTGCAATCTTGTAATCAAACAATACTCTGTGTTTCTGCGTATTTACCTACAACACGACAGATTTTTTCATGGTGAGAGTCAACAACCAAGCGTCCATCCTCCGCAAGTCTGTCTGCATTTTGCTACGCTTTTCTATCGTCACGACTTCTCTGTATACAACAGCATCGTCCACGAAAAGCTTCGCAGAATTTCACAAATTCTTTCATGTATACTGTGAAAAGTATTGGTCCTATAACACTATCTGAAAGAAGTCGAAATAAGGCCCCGGGAGTAGACAACATTCCGTTAGGACTACTGATAGACTTGACAGACCCAGTCATGACAAAACTCTTCCACCTGATGAGCAAGATGTATGAGACAGATGAAATGCCCTCAGACTTCGAGAAGAATATAATAATTCCAATTCCAAAGCAAGCAGGTGTGACAGGTCCGAAAATTACGAAACTATCAGTTTAATATGATATGGTTGCAAAATACTAACACGAATTCATTACAGAAGAATGGAAAAACTGATACAAGCCGACCTCGGGAAAGATCAGTTTGGATTCCGGAGAAATGTAAGAACAGACAAGGCAATACAGACCCTACAACTTCTAATAGAAGATAGCATTTGTAGCCCTAGAGAAAGTTTTTGACAATGTTGACTGGAATACTCTCAAATTCCAATGGTGACAGGGGTAAAGTACAGCGCGCGAAATGCTATTTAAAATTTGTACAGATATCATATGGCAGCTATAAGAGTCGAGGGGCATGAAAGGGAAGCAGTGGTTTGGAAAGGAGTGAGACAGGTTTGTAGCCTATCCCCGATGTTATTTAATCTGTATATTGAGCAAGCAATAAAAGAAACAAAAGAGTAATTTGGAATAATAATTAAAGACCAGGGAGAAGAAAAAAAACCTTCGTGGTTTTCGAATGACATTGTAATTCTATCAGAGAAAGCAAAGGACATGGAAGAGCAGTTGAACGGGATGGAGAGTGTCTTCAAAGGAGGATATAAGATAAATATCAACAAAAGCAAAACGAGTATAACGGAATGTAGTCGAATTAAATCAGGTGATTGTGAGGGAATTAGATTAGGAAATGAGGCACTTAAAGTAGTAGATGAGGTTTTTCTATTTGGGCAACAAAATAACAGATAAGGGTTGAAATAGAGAGGTTATAAAATGTAGACCGGCAATGGCAAGAAAAGCGTTTCTGAAGAAGAGAAATTTATTAACATCGAGTATAGATTTAAGTGTCAAGAAGTTTTCTCTGAAAGTATTTGTATGGAATGTAGACTGAATAGAATGGGGGAGAAAAGAAATTTGTGGTATAACGTGACTAGAAGAAGGGATCGGTTGGTGGGAGACGTTCTGAGACATCAAGTGATCACCAAGTTAGTATTGGAGGGCAGCGTGGAGGGTAAAAATCGTAGAGGCAGACAAAGAGATGAATATAGTCAGCAGATTCAGAAGGATGTAGGTTGGAGTGGTTACTCGGAGACGAAAAGGCTTGCACAGGACAGACCAGCACTAAAAGCTGCATTTAACCAGTTTTCGGACTGAAGACAACAACTACATTGTCTTTGGGTACGCCCGAAGTTCCTTTTATGTTTGAACATTTCTTGACTTTGAGAGTGGCATGCTGTGTTCTGTTTGGTACAAACTCTTGAATCCAATAGCACAGCTGGTCTGATATTCCATACGACGTTATTCATTAGGCAGTTGTGCGTACCTGTATCGAATTCCATTCAGACATCAAAGTAAACGGCATCAACCTGAGTGCCAGTATTTTGCACCTTGAGTGCCTAGTGGACGATCAAAGTGAACTCGGCCTCACATAATCGTTATTTCTGGAATTCACGTTGATTCTTACAAAGGAAATTTTAGGTCTCCAGAAATGTGATAATGCGCGAGCGGAAAGCATATTCTAAATTTATACAGAAGACCGACGTCAGAGATATAGGCCTATAGTTGTGTGTTTCTATTCGACAACCCTTCTTAAAAACGGTGCTACTTTTTCCGATAATTAGAGATGCTCCACTCCTCTAGCACAGCTGTTAGTTCTCTATGTAGAATCGTATTAGTATAGCCTCAGGTCCAGTGGCCTTCCCGCGTTGAGCCATTTCAGTTGTTTCTCTATCCCATGGTCACTTATGTCGATATCCAGAATTTTGAGGTTCATGTGACGATTCACAGGAGGAACTACAGTAAGCTCTTCCTCAGTGAAGCCGTGTTGGAAAGAGGCGTTATAGTATTCTTATCTTCTCTGTGCAATCTTCCCTTTCGCTTCCATTATGGTAGCAAAGCGTATGAACAGATAGTTTCGCTCCGTCTACTAATTAATACAAGACCAAAACTTCTTAGAATTATGTAAAAAGTTCATAGATAAAATTTTATTTTTTAATTCGTTGCACGTTGCAAGCTTGGCTATCTTTACGCTAATTTTGGTTTCGTTCAGTTTTTATTTGTCTGTGAGGCTTTGGCTACGTTTAAAAAGTCTCTGTGCTTTCGTTGCAGGTTTCTAACATGTTGTTGAACCACAGCGGGTCTTTCCCATCCCTCACAACTTTGCCTGGCACATACCTGTCTACGGTGTGTTGTACAAAACCCTTCAACTTTTGCCATTGATGCTCAGTGTCTTACTATCTCGTAAATGAATTTTTCATATTTACCGCACAAGTAACACGAAATTCGAATTTTTCGGTCTTGTTAAGCAGACACATCTTCCTACCTTTCTTTACAGCCGTATTAAGAGCCGTGTTCTAATCAGTAACAGCCCTGTGACCACAGATTCAACGATTTCCTTTTCTACGCTAAATGATTCGAAGACTTAGGGCCAGTTCTTGACCTTCACGAATCTGTTCTCTGATTAGCTACTCAAGGTAATTCACAGATAAGGCATTTAGAACAATTCTACATGTTTGCTGTTCCCTACTACCCATCATAATCACTCGAGTCTCTCAGTCTACAGCTGGTAAGTTGAAATATCCACATAATACTATAACATAACAACGAAACTTACGCCAAATATTTTACATGTTTTTGCACCAATTTTGCACCTGAGGCAGGGCGTCTGTAAAAACATTCGATGAACACGGGTAATCCACACGCAACACCAATTTTCAATCAAACTATTTCTCACTGACATTATCTTATCACAAGGCACTAACGACATCAGATTACTATCTTTCCCAAAACCCTCGACAGGAAAAATAAACGATCTATAGGAGTAAGATGAAGAGAGCACGCATGCCATTTAACAACGCTCCGCGACATACTCATCGCTCTGTATACGTTTGCTTCCGTATGAGCTGCAGGACAAGCGTCGTGCTAAAATCACATATTCTGATGTATAATTCGCTGCACATCCTTGAGAACTGGTGGCAAAATTTCTTTACGAAAATCATCGTAAGAGTAGCCTGTTTGGAATAAAGAAAGGTCCAATGATTAAGTCACCCACAACTGCAGCTCACTTTTCAAAGCACTCGTTTGATGAAAATTCAACTGCTTCGACCAGCGAGTATTCTCTGCCACCAAACAGTGTATACTGCGTATATTTTCTTTTCCATTATTCGGGATTTTAGCTACGTCAGCAAACAATATCTTGTGCAAAAACGATCGGCAGTGCCTTATAGACGTTCACATAAATCTACAAAACAAGGTCTGTTGCTGGAAATCTTATTCATGCAACTGCTAATGAAGGCTAATACGAAAAGGTTGTTATTTATGTTGGTCCTATTTTTCGACGACATTGGCAGATCCTAACTTCCGTCAGAATATTGTGTGAACAGACTCTAAAATTTTCAAAAACGTATGCCGTGACACTTTTTTGCTGCACCGTTTCAGAAGCAGCAATCTTCTTCATTGTCTGAGTCTACACCAACTTCAGTCGCCATATCACGCCAAAAGACCTATGAGTGTTCGAAAATATATGGTAAAACACTTTTTCTGCCTCGTTTAGCACGCAGCAGTCTATTTCTTCATTTATAACTTGTAGTGTAATCGCGTCTAGATAAGAATGCTACAAAATCTTGATTTCCTTTATTGTGGTAGGAGCCATAGATTAGGAGACCTCTCATGATATAGTTTAACGGCTTATTTAGCATTGATGTGTGCATTTCGATAAAACACATAGATGTTTATTCCTGTCACGATCACGACTGTAGTGAGGAAATCTCGTGTGTATTACCGCACCGTACATTCATCTAGAACGCACTTGGCACATCCTTTCCCAGAACTCAACCCGGAGCACTGTAGCATACACTGAGTAAGGGCATGGCGACAAATTTGCTCAGCTTTGCTTTATTACTGTTTCCCTCAATGGCTAAACACAGATCTTGATAGTTTAAATACAGACAGAGTACGTAGGAGAGAAAGGTGGGTGCCGTAGCGCCGTGGTTGGTCGTGGCAGCTTTCCATTGTGCTGCGGGGGAAACATACGTTCTAAAGGACTCCGGCGCGCTAGCCATGAGGAACGCGCGACGCGGCTGACGTCAGCAAACTGTTTCACGAATGGAACAAACAGCTTGAGTTCAACCGTTGTTCTCTTCCAGAAGCCAGACAGCGCTTTCAAAAGGCTATTTCTGGCTCCTGTCGTTTGAGACGCTGAAATCATTATGCGGTGCACAAACGAATTGCACCGAGCACATAAGGATGTTCTCCTCTTTATGTGAATCGCATAGCAGCTCTGAAAGGATTCATTTGGTATTTAATAGCTTTATAAACTTACGTACTGTGACGAAGGCTTTATAACCTAGCGGAACGTACAGAACTGGTTTCTGATGAGTAGCCAGTAGTAGGAAAATCAATGACTTGTAATTAAGGATAATTAGCCCACTATCATTTGCAGGGAACACACGCAGTGTGATATCTGTTGCCACTTAAAGGTAGAAAATGCACTTAGATTAACTTCATGAGAATTAATGACAAGTTTTTCTTGTTCCCCTTTCCTTCTTCTCTAAAGAATATTATACCTTTTGTAGGAAAAGGTATCTTATTTCTTAATTCTAAATGAGAAACGCCCTCCACCTGAAACTACAAATTAATGTCACTTCAAGCAGTTTTTTAAATAAATATTCTATTATCACTGAATAATTAACATACATACGCCGTCACTATTACAAATTAATGTTTTAATGGCTGCATCATCGAAGAGCTATGAATTGTTTTTATCATAAACACCGAATCAAAACTGAATTATATAAAAAACAGAGATAGCTATAATTACCTGTAATTAATTTGTGTCAGTCAGTGAAGTTACTTTCCCCCATTCTTACACACGGTACGTCGTACAACATGCTACAACCTGAATATGGCCACTTTCAAAAAAATTAAGTATAAATTACGTATTCTTTAAATTCTGTGAGCAAAGAGGAAAAGTAAGAAAATGAAACAGGTGCAAAAATACCAAAATATTCGGGCACTCCGCCAACTCAAGATAATATATCTTTTAATTTATGATCTGCTAAGTAGGAAGTTACGCTAAGGATTTGAGTGTGTGTGTGTGTGTGTGTGTGTGTGTGTGTGTGTGTGTGCATGTGTATGTTTCGTCTAGCAACAGACTGCGTTATTACAACCGCTTCTTTTCTTGAGCTTTAACATACCCCTGTATCCTCGTATTTTTTATGAGATCTTCCTTCCTCTTTTCCGTCCATATCGTGCCTACCTTCTTAGATTTTGGATGGAAATTCAATTATCTATCAGTTTTTTTTAGTGAGTCGCGTTTCATCGTGCTATCATATGAGTCTTCCTAAGACTCTGTGAGTCAAGATCCTTTGATTTTTTTAGTAGGAAAGTAATCAAAGTTCCGACTAGATAACAGCCCGCATCTCGTGGTCGTGCGGTAGCGTTCTCGCTTCCCACGCCCGGGTTCCCGGGTTCGATTCCCGGCGGGGTCAGGGATTTTCTCTGCCTCGTGATGGCTGGGTGTTGTGTGCTGTCCTTAGGTTAGTTAGGTTTAAGTAGTTCTAAGTTCTAGGGGACTGATGACCATAGATGTTAAGTCCCATAGTGGTCAGAACCATTTTTGACTAGATAACCTTTCTTACAAGAAGAAATACTCTTTTTCCGAATGATGTCTGTAATTTTTTCCATATGTGAATGAACGTCAGACTAATGTATTCTTTGTACTCTTTTGCAAGATGTTGCTTTCTTTGGCTTATAATGGTTATTCCAGACTTTTCTTAGTTATTATGAGTCATTCCATGATGTTTTTATTGCAAACTGAACAACGTTTTCTAAGAATTGTACGGACTACGAAGAAGAACCAGCAAAGGGAAGAGAATGTGCCCTGCTAGCTATTTGTTTGAAGAGTCATGGTCTTAACAAGCCTTCAACTTAAGTAATACCCCTCTGTCACTTCGAAAAAATATCAGCTGAGCCTACCAGCCTTGACTACAGCTTCCCTCATCGTCGAACATTTTTTTATCAGCTTAAGCACGAACATTAAGACATTAACCAGGCGGAATATCCTGACAAATTAAGTAGCCTGCTAAGTCATGGAAATGACATGGGAAGCGATAAAGGAAACTGATTTTCTCCTGGTAACGACAATTCGAACTAAAAGACCAGATAACGAACAAAAATAAGGTGTTGCATTCGCTTTTGCTGATAATTCGGTACTTGTATTTATAGATTTAAAATTTGAAACAGTACTGGAAGTATACCGAAGTCTCATTACATATTCATGTGTAACCTTTATATAGATTAGGAGTAGGTTTATTTTAAGTAACTGTGTATCTGCAATTTATGAAGTGTGTATTCTGTGTTGTTTAAACTCCTTGATGTACGGCAAGAAAACTAGAGTTTCGTAATGTACTAGTATATATGAAAAAAAGGAAAAGAATATGTTGAAATTTTAAATTATTATAATGTGAATGATGATGATATGAGGTCCCATACTCCTTGACAGAGCGTATGGGACGATGCGGGAGACCCGCACCGCCGTGCTAGGCAAGTCCTAGCGGAGGTGGTTTGCCGTTGTCTTCCTCCGACCGTAATGGGGATGAATGATGATGATGAGGACGACACAACAACACCCAGTCATCACGAGGCAGGGAATCGAACCCGGGCCTTCGTGCTCAGGAAGCGAGAACGCTACCGCGAGAATGTGAATATGTTTATAAAAAAGAGTATGTTTGTTAAAAGCTGGCACATGGATAGGGCGCTTGTATTTGTAGCATCTAAACGCTGTAGGGATGTCCCTTCGCAACGAAAGTGGCATCTCGCGATGTAAAAGGTGGGTTTGGCGGTCGAACTGAGCGGCTCCTTTGTGTCAACGACACGCAGTATGTGGCTAGCCTTAGCACAGTACACCTCGACGGTGCAGCTGGAAGCTGCATTAGAGAGGATTTGCCTCAGATGTGGATCTGGCTATTATTTGATATTCACGGAATAACAGAATGGCTCTAATACGTTGAAAATCCGACGCCAAGAAGAGATTTTAAAGAGCATTCGCACATCAAGAACCATGAGTACAGTTACCCGCCATTGCGCCTGCCACGAACCTTCGCCACTGCTTCACAAACTTCATACATTCAGTTAAGTAATGTATATGGGCATGGACCAGTTAATTTGTGTGTTGTTCCAATAATAATCACATAAAACATAAATTCGTGTCCAGAACCATATTTTCAATGCTGATCACGAACCTACGCAGCGTCGTCACCTAAGTGCTACTAAAACCGAGTATCCTGATTTAAATGAACAATTCTTGCATTCATGTATTTAAAAGTAATTTTTTGCCTAAAGTAAAAGAAATAGTAAAAGTTAAAGTAAGAGTAACGTTTGGATGCTTTGTTAATGAATTACCCCACGTGAAATTGTTAGGGTAGGAAATTTAAGTATAAAAATTCAAAGATGAATTAATAGGAAAGTGAAGTTGGATAGGCTTTTGCAAAAGTATCCTTAGTTTATTATAAAACATAGTTTTGTAGGAGTCCAGTGCGGGATTGTGGAAATATTATTGCAAAGACTACCTGCATCACAGGTAATAAAAGATCGAGTACATATAAATCTTTAATGAACAGATTTACGATAGTACTGTTAGAAGAAAAGTTATGCACAATTTCAAAGAAGGCGTATTTTTGGTGCCCATCATGAAAGGTTCCTATTTTGAAGTCAGTTGAGCCCAGTGATGTATTTTATTGTCTTGCAAAGTAATTTAAGTGAATGATTAGCTTTTAGAGTTAGTCTTTACTATTGTAATAATCAAAGAGCTTTGACTAGTGAAACTATACTAGTTTATGGGTCCCCTTCATATTCTCCGCCTATTAAGATAAAATTGAACTATTACTGTTACTAAGGAAAACTTTTATATGTAGAGGATCTTAAACAGTGTATTTATGATGTTATTGATCTTTATTTGTGTTTTACAAGTCAGTCAAGATAGAAGCCCCTCAAGTCCAAATTTAGTTGTGCACTTCATGCAGTGACTTTTCGGTATTTGATTAGCTAATGCTCTTGAGTGTGTCTGTCATTAGTATGAGCTCGGTGCAAATTTGCTCTCCATAATTTACTGGTGTGTATGTGTTTTTGGTAACTGTTGCCACACACAGTACATAGTGCACTATGTCAGTGTGTATCCTGTTTGCTATTCAAAGGGAAATCTCAGCAAAACTAATTCGATAACCTCTCAAAAATATATTTCCAATTTAATGTCCCGAACAGCGAGGGCGACTGTTACCTTCATCCATTAGACACACACGCGGTCGAACTCCGACATCCTCTCAGAGAGTAACATTACTGTTTTTCACGACACGTTATTGTTATATGTGGCGCCATGTGAGAGGACGTTCGTTAGTTTAAATCACTAATTTTTTTGTGGCAGTTTACTAATACACACCGTCACCGCTTCAGATCCGGTCCAACTGTCACGGTGGACAAGTGAGAGGAGACTCAAAGCAAAGGCTGAATAACAGCCGAGCATAGCACTTTGAAGATGTGGCGGTGGAACTTTAAGTTCCGTGACACCCTACGACGGTGGAAGCACAGAGGAGGGGTGCAGTAATGCGCCGACTCTATGGTCAAAGAAAAAAGTGGCTGGACGATAACAGGCCACTGCTAGTGACTGTACGAAGACGGACAGGAAAACGTGGTCGAATTGGGCCTATCGTCAGTCATAGCCCGAATCCGAGTCCTCCAGGATGGTGAGCGGAACAGAATGTCGGTGCCAGCGCCATGGAACTGTGGTGCCGATGGTTTGGAGTCCAGCGACCGTGTCACGAAGGGCGTCCACTTTACTGTATAGTTGGCGAGCCTTACGGCGAATGGTCGTCTTGAGAAGGGCCGTATTTGTCTCCTCATGCAGAGTGACAATCCTGGTGAGCGGAGGGGTGTGAAGACTGCACCTGAGAACTTTATTCTGTAAGCGCTGGAGCATCAGCATCCGGGACTTACTAATTGTTGCCCACGCAGAGGAACTATATGTTAGTGAGGGTATGACAACGGAGTGATATAGTCGGAGTTTGATATCTAAATTCAGCTATCGGCTTTATGGGTGATGTATTCTACGTGGCAGTGGAAGAATAGTTTCTTATCTAACCAGACCCCCAGATACTTGGTAGCTTGGGCCCACGGGACCTCGACGCTCCCGATGGAGATGTTGTGGCGGAGTAAAGGACGCCGTTTTGTGAAATACACTGCCGTAGTTTTGGCGGCATTAAGGGCCATCTTATTAGAGCGACATCAGGTGACTGTTGCGTTCACTTGCCTTTGGAGGCGAGCAATGAGTTGATCAGGATTGCGGCCGGTCGTATGAAGTGCCGTGTCATCGGCCTATTGCGCTAAATGGCAGTGACGGATGACAGGCATGTCATTGACATAGACATTAAAAACAATAGGGCACAGCACCGAGACCTGAGCGGTACCCATCGACATGTGGCGTACACTGGAGCGCTTTCCCCGCTGAGCAACGAGAAAAGACCTCTGATGACGGAAATCATCCACAATCTTAACGTAAATGTCCGGGATGGGCGTTTGCATCAGCATATTATACACCAGGTTGTCCTGCCAAATCTTATAAGCATTCTGCAAGTCCAAGAAGACCGCTGCCGTCGACATGATGGAATTAAAACCCTTGCTGATGTGCTACGTGATCCGGAGAACTTGCAATTCAGTAGACAGGTGGAAGGTAAACCAAAATTGTTCGGGACGGATCGTACCGGCTGCTACCATTGGGAAATGCGGTGGAGTATGAGAGACTCCAGGACCTTTGCCATGGTATTCAAAAGGCTGATGTGCCTGTTGTTGGTAGGAACCATAGAATCTTTAGAAGACTTTGGGATCGCAATAAGTTTTGCTTGTTTCCACTGCGGAGGGAGAAGGCCACTCTGAAGACAACAGTTCAATATCTTGGTGAATAGGACCAGGGGCTTGTGCGGTAGCCTATGCAGATATTCGTTGACGATCCCATCCATCCGGGGGCCGAATTACCTCGTTTCCTCCAGAGGGTATGGAGCACTTCTGCTGTGGATGTAAGGCGAAAGGTCATAAGCAGTGACCCATTTTGGAAGGTGGCCACAGCCCTCAGGATATCTGGGTCATCCTGGAGTTCATCTGGCGTGGAGTCCAGGATGAGCAGTTGGGTTTGGGCCTCAAATGCATCAGCCAGGGTTTCCACCACATGGACGGTATCATACGTGAGACCAGCATCTGTCTGGACGGGTGGTGGGTCCACAAGGTGGTACGACGCAGGGCTCAGATGACAGCCCAGTCCAATTTCTGCTGAACGAGAAAGGTGTTCCGATTTCCATTCCGCTAAGTGGCGGCCGAACTCCCCTTGGAGACGCTTCAGGCGATGCTTGTCCCGAGGGTCGCGGTATTGTTTCCAACGGTGGCGGTAGTGGTTCTTCTGGATTTTCAGTTCATGCAAAAGTGGAGGTAAATCATCCAGTGGGGTTAGAGCCCTGGGAATGTGGAAACTGGAGAGTTTTACCACTCACTGTATTTTCGTGGTGAGGTAGTCAGCTGCATGTACAAGATTAGCAGGAGTCGTTAGGTCTAGGTCTGGATGGGTGCTGTTGTTGAGAACCCAAGCAAATTTTTCCCAATCGGTAACTGTGACAGTAGAACAGACGTCAAAGGACAATGGAACTCGGGTAAGGTGTAGAAGGACCGGGTCATGGACAGAAGTTATGTCATGTATTGTTTCCAAGGAAAACTGTACAGCAGAGTTTTTAAAAATGGCTACATCCAAAACGTCCAGTTGGTATTTGGAGTTGACTGGTATGTGTGTAGGAGTTTGAGGGCCATAGCCAGACAGTGCCAAGGTACCTTCCAGCTCAAGGGGGAGGAGACCCCTGGGATTGGCGACACGAGAATGCTATGCTGGATGTTTGGTATTGAGATCAGCTCCAGTGATAAACTTGTCAAATGACATCAGCTTGCGGAGGTAGGCCTCAAGGAGTGGTTGGTTAGGCCTCAAATAAGCTGCAGCAAATGTGATCGCCCCAAGGCAGGTGGAGACAGTGACAGCTGTGGCCTCTATGCAGTCCAGTGACTGAAGAGCCTCTGGGTTGTGAACCAGTGCCCTGTGGAGGAACACGGCTGTGCCTCCACCACGGCGATTGAACTAGTCACTCCAATAGCAGACCATGTTGTGTAGGTGAAACTCGTCGGTCGGCTTAAGGTGTATTTCAGCAACAAGAATATCCATATGGTAGTCATGAATGAAGGTGTTCAGTTCAGTCTTCGTCTTCTTGATACCATTGGCATTAAGGATGCAGACGACGAGATTCGTAGGGGGATGGTGGTCACGTGGTGGGCGATCCACCCTTCAACCTCAGCGATGACCATAATGAGCCTGTCCTCCGACAGACGGATTTTTTGAGCCGTGTCACGAATAACCGCCCTGATGTGGTGTTTCGCGAAAAAGGAGACGACCTGCAGGTTTTCCCGCATATTGTCCCAAAAGGATATATCGACCTCCACAGCTGGGGATATTTCCCAGGTGGGTTGCTGGACCCTGCGACAAGCAGGCGCGGGATTTGGCGCAGGTGGAGGAGATACCACCCCGACAGGTTGAGCCACGTTGTGAGGATGCTGCAGCTGGTCGTTTCGTTTGGTGATCTTTAGCAGCCGCCACAGGAGTCGGACGAGGAGGAGGAGAACGAGCCACATCAGCAAAGGTGGGTGTATGGGACGGAACTGAAGGGGGCTCCTGTGTTGCAATTGCAGTTAGAGTCTGCACATCTTCAGGTTGACCCCAGATGAGGGGGAAATGGGCGAAATCTCGCAGGGGTGGAGGCGGCTGATTTGACTGAGGTTTCTTCCTGGGAGGGTGGGAAGACTGAAGCGACTTTTGACACACAGGGCAACCCTTCCAGGAGACCAGGTGGTGGGGGTCATGAGAAGTGCCCTGACATCTGACACAGGTGGGTTCCTCCAAGTGTGGGAGTGTGCACGTCTCTGATGCATACTTGACACACGACAATGGCAAGGAACAGTAATTAGCAGTGTGGCCCAAGCACTGGCACCTACGGCGCCACTTTCATAGGATTCAATGAGCAATGAGCACTGGCTTTGATAGATAATTTCAATATCATCCCTTCTAGAGAGGGAGACAACATGTGTGGACAATGGGATTAACCTGCGGGTCTCAGGGTCCCTTTTTCTGTATTGATGGACCGAAGGGTCCCAGAAGTTGAGTCGGAACAGTTCGCTCCTGACATACACTTTATCAACCACGAGGCAAGTCTTTAATGACAATTTTTGTCTTCCTGGCACCAGAAACTTGCTGAGTGTAGTAAAGCATATCCAGAGATTTGATGAAGTCAAGAACAACAAGGTAATCTTTTTTGCTATCAAGGAGGTACTGGACACGATCCTTCCGAAAGAGAGGCCGCAAATGGCCACTGATGAGGCGTTGCAGTTCAGCGTTCGGCTTTAGGTAATTCTTTGCATGGTATACCACAATTGGAGGGATTTTCTCTTTTTTTGGTTGTGCAGACGATGGAGCCTGAGAAGTGGGACCAGGATCGGGACCCACATCCATAGCATCATATGGTGTGGCTTCCCATTGAAAGGGGGTGTCAGATTCGGAACCACCGTCACCACAATGTGCGCATTTGGATTTTCTGTGATTGCGTGAATCGACAGTAGTGAAGTCCTCAGAAGGCCCATCAGGCTCGCTAGACATAGTAGACGCAGCAGCACTCGGTGGGGCGGCAAATTGATGGTGCGTTGGTGGGGCTGATGGCGCGGCCTCAGAGGAGAGATCAGCAGCGGGACCCACGTCCTTGGACGAAGCAGGTGCGGCTTCCCCTGGAAGGGAGGTATCCGAGCTGGATCCATCGCCTCTTCGACGAGCACCTGCGGACGAGTGGTAGGATCCACGGTGACGGCACAATCAGACAGAGGCGACGCCCTCGGAAGGCCCATCTGGTTGGTGAGAGGATGTGGACGAAGCAACCCGAAGAGGGGCGTCCAGGTGGAGGTGAGTTACAGCAGGTGACTGTTTCGACTGGGAAGGACAGCCGTCGAGTGAGAGGTCAATCACCAGGTGACCATGTGGACTGTCAGACACCGACGAGGAGCGGTCCCGCATACAGGGGTGCGGGAGAGGTATAATTTGATCGGTGTCAGTGTCGGAAGTGACGGGAGACTTTTGGCAGTCGGCACGCCGTGCGTGGTCCTTAGCCCGTTGGGAGGTGGTAGCATGCGCGCCACCTGCAGCCCGCTGCTTGATAGCATCACATTGCGGCGGATGAGTCGCCTAGCCACTGCCTCGAGGGCCGGGAGCTATTCACAAGAAACCCTGGTTCTAATGGCATAGCCAGGGCGGTATCTACAACAACACCGAAAAAGATGCACATAAAAATAACGCCTAAAAGGGCAGTAACAAATCACGTCGTATGAAACCACAGTTCAACCCCGAAGAGAATACCCGTGAACATAAAGAAAGATCTACGCGCACAATCGCAAGGCAACGTGATGAACACTACGGGACTCCAAACCGTTCTTGAATCACTAAAATACAGATTGTAACACAAATATTGGGCGTACAACAACTGTAAGATGAGCATTGAATGTCCAGCGGCGCTAACTTGCAATACATCGGGCAAAATAATTAACAGAAAACTTCACAGGCCTTTAAAAGATAAATCATAAGGCGTTAACAAAATTAAAATGGACACAAAGACGACAGTAGGTCAGAACGAGCGAAACAAAGAAGTACCTGTTCCACAACGAAACATTGTCTCGAAATTTGGTAGAAAATCCGAAGAAATTCTGGTCGTATGTAAAGTACACCAGCGGCAAGACGCAGTCAATACCTCCGCTGCGCAGTGCCGATGGTACTGTTACCGACGACTGTGCCGCTAAAGCGGAGTTATTGAACGCAGTTTTCCGAAATTCCTTCACCAGGGAAGACGAATGGAATATTCCAGAATTTGAAACACGAACAGCTGCTAGCATGAGTTTCTTAGAAGTGGATACCTTACGGGTTGCGAAGCAACTCAAATCGCTTGATACGGGCAAGTCTTCAGGTCCAGATTGTATACCGATTAGGTTCCTTTCAGATTACGCTGACACAATAGCTCCCTACTTAGCAATTATATACAACCGTTCGCTCACCGATAGATCTGTACCTACAGATCAGAAAATTGCACAGGTCGCACCAGTGTTTAAGAAGGGTAGTAGGAGTAATCCATCGAACTACAGACCTATATCGTTGACGTCGGTTTGCAGTAGGGTTTTGGAGCGTATACTGTATTCGAACATTATAAATCACCTCGAAGGGAACGATCTATTGATACGTAATCAGAGTGGTTTCAGAAAACATCGTTCTTGTGCAACGCAGCTAGCTCTTTATTCGCACGAAGTAATGGCCGCTATCGACAGGGGATCTCAGGTTGATTCCGTATTACTGGATTTCCGGAAAGCTTTTGACACCGTTCCTCACAAGCGACTTCTAATCAAGCTGCGGGCCTATGGGGTATCGTCTTAGTTGTGCGACTGGATTCGTGATTTCCTGTCAGGAAGGTCGCAGTTCGCAGTAATAGACGGCAAATCATCGAGTAAAACTGAAGTGATATCGGGTGTTCCCCAGGGAAGCGTCGTGGGACCTCTGCTGTTCCTGATCTATATAAATGACCTGGGTGACAATCTGAGCAGTTCTCTTAGGTGGTTTGCAGATGATGCTGTAATTTACCGTCTAGTAAGGTCAACCGAAGACCATTATCAGTTGCAAAGCGATTTAGAAAAGATTGCTGTATGGTGTGGCAGGTGGCAGTTGACGATAAATAACGAAAAGTGTGAGGTGATCCACATGAGTTCCAAAAGAAATCCGTTGAAATTCGATTACTTGATAAATAGTACAATTCTCAAGGCTGTCAATTCAACTAAGTACCTGGGTGTTAAAATTACGAACAACTTCAGTTGGAAGGACCACATAGACAATATTGTGGGGGAGGCGAGCCAAAGGTTGCGTTTCATTGGCAGGACACTTAGAAGATTCAAGAAGTCCACTAAAGAGACAGCTTACACTACACTCGTTCGTCCTCTGTTAGAATATTGCTGCGCGGTGTGGGATCCTTACCAGGTGGGATTGACGGAGGACATCGAAAGGGTGCAAAAAAGGGCAGCTCGTTTTGTATTATCACGTAATAGGGGAGAGGGTGTGGCAGATATGATACGCGAGTTGGGATGGAAGTCATTAAAGCAAAGACGTTTTTCGTCGCGGCGAGATCTACACTCCTGGAAATGGAAAAAAGAACACATTGACACCGGTGTGTCAGACCCACCATACTTGCTCCGGACACTGCGAGAGGGCTGTACAAGCAATGATCACACGCACGGCACAGCGGACACACCAGGAACCGCGGTGTTGGCCGTCGAATGGCGCTAGCTGCGCAGCATTTGTGGACCGCCGCCGTCAGTGTCAGCCAGTTTGCCGTGGCATACGGAGCTCCATCGCAGCCTTTAACACTGGTAGCATGCCGCGACAGCGTGGACGTGAACCGTATGTGCAGTTGACGGACTTTGAGCGAGGGCGTATAGTGGGCATGCGGGAGGCCGGGTGGACGTACCGCCGAATTGCTCAACACGTGGGGCGTGAGGTCTCCACAGTACATCGATGTTGTCGCCAGTGGTCGGCGGAAGGTGCACGCGCCCGTCGACCTGGGACCGGACTGCAGTGACGCACGGATGCACGCCAAGACTGTAGGATCCTACACAGTGCCGCAGGGGACCGCACCGCCTCTTCCCAGCAAATTAGGGACACTGTTGCTCCTGGGGTATCGGCGAGAACCATTCGCAACCGTCTCCATGAAGCTGGGCTACGGTCCCGCACACCGTTAGGCCGTCTTCCGCTCACGCCCCAACATCGTGCAGCCCGCCTCCAGTGGCGTCGCGACAGGCGTGAATGGAGGGACGAATGGAGACGTGTCGTCTTCAGCGATGAGAGTCCCTTCTGCCTTGGTGCCAATGATGGTCGTATGCGTGTTTGGCGCCGTGCAGGTGAGCGCCACAATCAGGACTGCATACGACCGAGGCACACAGGGCCAACACCCGGCATCATGGTGTGGGGAGCGACTTCCTACACTGGCCGTACACCACTGGTGATCGTCGAGGGGACACTGAATAGTGCACGGTACATCCAAACAGTCATCGAACCCATCGTTCTACCATTCCTAGACCGGCAAGGGAACTTGCTGTTCCAACAGGACAATGCACGTCCGCATGTATCCCGTGCCACCCAACGTGCTCTAGAAGGTGTAAGTCAACTACCCTGGCCAGCAAGATCTCCGGATCTGTCCCCCATTGAGCATGTTTGGGACTGGATGAAGCGTCGTCTCACGCGGTCTGCACGTCCAGCACGAACGCTGGTCCAACTGAGGCGCCAGGTGGAAATGGCATGGCAAGCCGTTCCACAGGACTACATCCAGCATCTCTACGATCGTCTCCATGGGAGAATAGCAGCCTGCATTGCTGCGAAAGGTGGATATACACTGTACTAGTGCCGACATTGTGCATGCTCTGTTGCCTGTGTCTATGTGCCTGTGGTTCTGTCAGTGTGATCATGTGATGTATCTGACCCCAGGAATGTGTCAATAAAGTTTCCCCTTCCTGGGACAATGAATTCACGGTGTTCTTATTTCAATTTCCAGGAGTGTATTTACGAAATTTCAGTCAACAACTTTCTCTTCCGAATGTGAAAATATTTTGTTGAGCCCAACCTACATAGGTGGGAATGATCATCAAAATAAAATAAGAGAAATCAGAGCTCGAACAGAAAGGTTTAGGTGTTCGTTTTTCCCGCGCGCTGTTCGGGAGTGGAATGGTATAGAGTTAGTATGATTGTGGTTCGATGAACCCTCTGCCAAGCACTTAAATGTGAATTGCAAAGTAGTCATGTAGATGTAGATGTAGATGTAGATGTAGATGTAGATGTACTAGGTGGCCACTCCACGGGACGGCAACAGTCTTCAATTGATTGCCATACGCACGTCAACGATCAAATTCAGATGATGAGCTTGTCGCAAATAAAAGAAGGTATGAAGGATGACAGGAATGGAGTCAGTGGTTATGTTAACGACTCCATGGATATGTTCAATTCATCGAAAATCGAAAGCGAACCGAGCGAAACACGAGAAGTAGAATCGGAGTATGAGGACACCTTAGAAAAAGATGAACGATTTGTTAAAAATTTTGTCTGCACAAATTGCAGCACAAGATAATAATATTAACAATCAAATTAAAACACAAAGTGCTAAAATCAGTAAACAGATCGAAAAAGTAATTGTTGAGAATAATGCAATCAAGGACTTAAGTGAAATAGATGCTATCAATAACAATGTCGCCACTATGTAAAGACAGATTAATGACATCAACGATAGGTTAGATACCGAAATAATGAAGATTCAAGACATTGTAGAAACCTCTTGTTATAACAAAAGTTGATGAGAAGGTTTTCGGCGTCAAAACCGAATTAGTAACCAAATCTAAAACCGAAATTTCTCATTTGAAACAAACGGTGAATTATTCAGAAAAGCAATTGAGTAAACAAGTGACAACATGCAAAAAGAAATGTAAACAGAAATCTTCCCAAATTCAAAGTACAGTGAGCGACCTTCAACGGAAAATAAGAGAAAAACCGAATTACGTCACTGGCAGAATAACGTGTAGCTAATTGCTAGAGGGCGAACTATACTACTTTATGGGTCCCCATCATATTCTCTACCTATTAAGAAAGAATTGAACTGTTACTGTTACTAAGGAAAAAGATCTTAAACAGTGTATTTATGATATTATTGATCTTTATTTTTGTTTTTGCCAAGTCAGTCAAGATAGAAGCCCCTCACGTGAAAATTTAGTTCTGCACTTCATGCAGTGACATTTCGGTATTTGTCCGCAACTCGTGGTCTCGCGGTCGCGTTCTCCCTTCCCGAGCACGGGGTCCCGGGTTTGATTCCCGGCGGGTCAAGGATTTTCACCTGTCTCGAGATGACTGGATCTTCGTGTTTCATTATCATTAATGAAAGTGGCGAGATTCGACTGAGCAATGGTTGGGAATTCTTACGGCCGCTGATAACCGCGCCGTTGACTGCCCCACAAACCAAACATCATCATCATTTCGGTATGTGATTAAGTAATGCTTTTGAGTGTGGCTCTCATTAGTATGAGCTCGGTGCAAATTTGCTCCCCATAATTTATTGGTGTGTGTGTGTAATTGGTAACTGTTGCCACACATAGTACAGTTTGTATACTGTTTGCTATTCAAAGGGGAATGTCAACAAAAGTAACTTCAATAACCAATATTCAATTTTCTCAAAAATATTTTTTCCAATTTAATGTGCCTAATTCGGCTGGCAAGCGTTCATTTTTTCATTCATTTACGGAATTACCACTTTAGTTGACTCCCAAGAATAAAGCCCGTTTAGTTTTTCTGTTATTTCACCAAATTCGAAATTATAGTTCGATACCCTTCTCCATTAGACATACACGCGGTATAACTTCGAAATCCTCTCAGAGGATAACATTAGCGTGTTTCACGGCACGTTAGTGTTATACATGTACAACAAATAGTCTAAACAGCTGACTATAAATACTGAAAGAAACTTACTTTTCCTTTTTTTAACAGGAGTGAGATATTTACTTTGCCTGACGTGTTATCTATGGTGTTTAGATTCTGGAGCCTTCTTTTATCGGTATAGCCTTCTGCAGAGAATGGAAGGCATTGCTACTGAAATCCAGGCTTTATTTTGTGGGAATTATTTTCGGACACAAAGTTAACTTCTAAGCACAGAAATTATGCGCAATTAGACGTCGTCGTGTATTAAGATTCATTATTGCATCCGTAATGAAGGATTAATAATGAAACCGTATTTCTGCTGGTAAAAAAGGGGGGACAACAAACCGCCAGAACTGCGATGGGGAAGTGACTCCATCCACCGCATGACACGATGTAGGGAAGGTGCAGAACACCTGTATCACGAATGCAAGACACGGATTTGAATTTAATTTATTCAAAGTGAGAGCCTGTAATCTTAGCAGCACTACACTAATGTTTTCGAAGGACACGAAACATAAAAATGGAGGAAGAAACGAGATAAAAACAAACAACGATCTTTTGTACTGCCGGAAGATGCTCTAGAAATTGCCAAAGTTTCCCATCTTCACTGGATGTTCCTAGTCATTTCGGTCAAAATAAAACAGGTGACAGGAATTTTCAGACTGACTAATTTTAGAATCAGATGACAGTTCGATGATATTTCCTTCAGAGTCATCTTAATCATGTTTTGTGTTCAGAGTAGTGTGTCATTTAATACTATAGAATACAACAACAACTACGTGTACGTACATGCAGACATACATACTCCGCATGCCACCATACGGTGCATGGCACCTTGTACTACTAGTCATTCCCCTTCCTCGTGCACACGCAAATGAAGCAAGGGAAAACCGCATCTATATACCCGTGCACGAGTCCTAATTTCTCTTATTGTTGCAGTCCTTACACGAAATGTAAGCTGGCGGCAGTAGAATCGTTCTGCAGTCAGTCGCAAATGCCGGTTCTCTAAATTTTCTCAATTACGTTTCACAAAAAGAAATTCTTGATCCCTCCAGACAGTCCCTTTTGAGTTCACGAAACATCTTCGTAATACTCGCATGTTGATCGGACCTGCCGGCAACAAATATAACAGTACGCCTCTGAATTGCTTCAGTATCGTCCTTGAATCCGTCCTAATGGGAATCCCAAACGCTCGACCGGTACTCATTAATGGGTCGCTCTTGTCATCCATACGTGATGTCCTTTATAGAAGAGCTATATATTCCTAAAATTCTCCCAACAAACTGAAGTTTATCTTTCACCTTCCCTACTACCCAATTTACGTGCTCGTTCCATTTCATATCGCTTTGAAAAGTTAAACTTATATATTTAATGGTAGTGACTGTGTCAAGCAGCACACCGCCAATATTGTCTTCGAACATTAGAGAGTTGTTTTTAATACTCATCTGCATTAAATTACATTTTCCTACATTTAAAAAACGCTGCTATTCATCACACCAAATAGAAATTCTGTCTAAGTCTTCTTGCATCCTCCTACAGTCACACAACGATGACACTTCTTCATACGCTATAGCGTCATCAGCAAACTGCCAAAGATTGTTGCTGACCGCATCCGTCAGATTGTGTTGATATATCCTACTTTGTTAATCAAAACAAGTAGTAACACTGTTGTCTATTGCACAAATAGTGATTGAAAACTTTCGATCTGCTAAAAAGGAACTAAATTTTCTGAAATTATTTCTAATAATGTCTGATTGTAAATATTGGTGAAGGCATCACTTATAGCTCTCATCAGAGACAACCAAGTAGTTTCAAATTTGGTCTCTCTATCTGTTCACACTAATTTCTGAGCGTTATTTCACTTACTTTATTTTCTGAGCACTTTTAGAATGTCACAATAAAACCAAGATGGGTGCTGAGAGTTCTTTATCGTCTTACTTGGGGCGTATTTACCCAGAACACGATTTATCGTCAGCTTAAACTCGCACCACTTCTGCTTCGTGTTTTTTTTCATTTCGAAGGGAAATTTTTCATTTTCGTATATGGGTTACTTACTTTGTGTAAAGAAATCAAAAACTCTCAGTGTCTACTTGACAGACATTTTTGGACGAGTGGGTAGTTTCTCCAAACTGATATGGTTAATGCTTTCAAAATCATTCCTTTGAACCGGAGAGGCCGATTTAGTTGTGCTACCTACATCTGAATGGAACCAGCAGATCTAAAATAATTAAGTGCCGTCTGGGCTCTTGAACGAGTAGTTTCAGACTGTTATCGTAAGACGAGTTCTGGATTACTTTACAAGTTTGTTTACCTATAGCAGAGACGATGAGTAAGCAACTTTTCAAATATCACCTCGAACAACTCAAGTCAGTTCCTACTTTTATGGAATGATAGAGTTATTTCAATGGTATCAGGTTCGAGTTTTTTTCGTATGATTCCTCGAAAGTTTTCGCTTACATTTTAGTGAGAACTTCCAAAGCGATGTCGTCCGTGTTGCAGATTTATTCACGTCGTTGGTGTTCATCATCTTGTGGATTCACGACTACGCTCAAATTCATCGGTTTACTTCATAATCATCGAAAACAGCGAGGAGGGATCCCTTTATGTCGTATCTACTGTCTCGCTTACGTTCATTGGAGTCAGACCATCTAATACATAGTGTTGTATCATTTCTCAGAAATTCAGTTTCATTAGTTTTAGTTTCATTACTTTTAATTTTATCATTTCTCATAAATTCAGTATCACCATCCATTATCTACACGTTCAGCAAAGCCTAAATTTTGATTGCTTGTATTATCGTCACGAAGAAACAACTAAACTTACGACTCAGTAACTTCACATTGCACCATATTAACAGTCGAACTACTTACGGTCCGTGATATTTCAATCACATTCATGTCAATTATGTATTAGACCCAGAATTTCTAGAATTTCCGCCATTTTCAAAACTGAGGAGGAGGATTGATGTTTAACGTCTCGTTAACAATAAGGTCATTACAGACAGAGTCAAGCTCGGATTAGGAAAGTATAGACTGGGATCTTTTAAAGTAACCATCGTGGCATTCGCCTAAAGTGATATGGGCGGGGGAGACCACAGAAAATCTAAATTCGGATGGCCGGACGCGGAACTGAGCCGTCGTCCTCCTGAATGCGGGTTAAGTATGTTAACCACAGTACCACCTCGCTCGGTTTTTGAATGAAGTACAAAGCCTTATTGTAATATCTTCGAAGTGGGCGACGCCCGTTATGGCGTACAGGAAATTAAAGCCCATGCAGAAAATGAAAAATATGTTTGTTAAAATGGAGATAAACTTCAATTCTTCTTCTTCGGAGCATGATTACACAATACAGATGGCAGTTTACAATTCAGTCTCTCTCGTTGAAGAGAAAATAAATGCAGTATTTCAAATGGACTGTTAGCCACGGAAAACTGAATTACAATTTTTGCAGCCAATATATTGGTTCATGAGGAAATAAGTGTTTAGCTAGGCAAGAAACACTGCGTCGGGCTAAAATACCCAAACCAGGAGGTTCATGCTGTGGAGGCCAAGTATGAACGCAGCTGGAAGAAGGCAGCTAGCTGCTCCACGTCCCAGCGGAGGAGAAGAATGCCGGCAGGTAGGCTGGCGCCGGAGGACAGGTCGCGGGCTGACTCGTAGGGGATTGAGGAACCGCGGCAGCGGTTGGGGTAATTGCCCAGAGAGCTCGACCGTGTAAAACTGTCTCGCCGTAGCCGTGCGCCCGCCTAAATACTGTTGAGGCGCCAGAATAAGGTGAGACCTGTTTGCGCCGACTCCGCCGTTTTGCAGCAATACAGCTGCCGACCGCCTGCAGGAGAAGCCTGTGCTCTGAATTGCAGAGGCGTGTTCGCGAGTGTAGCACCTACGACTTGTGACGTAAGCCACCTGTCGTGCAGTGCTGTTATACTGGGAAGTTATGAGCCAGGACGTAGCAATCACGATTCAGTTTTCCATGAATGTCTCCAAGTAAAATAGACAAGGCATTCAAGAAGGTTTAGTAAGTCACTTTCCCGGCCTCAGCACACCTCTCCATCTACCACCGATCTGGAACGACGTGTATAATGTTCTCGATAGTGATTGCAAGTTCCAGGCAAACTATCCTTTCTTTTATCCATTCTCGAAAAAAGTTCTTCGCTTGCAACAACCACCCACTGACTGAACACATCTTTGGGTAACGTCCATTGGCAGGCGTCAAATTTATGCTCTCTTACTCGTTGAAGGAGAAACTACAGGGAATGGACAAAATATTGTGAACAGTCGCAGTAATGGGATAGTTGTGTCTGACGGTCAACAAAGCAGGTAAGGAACATGTTGCGCTGGACTGTGCGTGTTGAGTACGGGCTAGGCATCAGTGCAGATTGGTTACGAGTAGTGCACATTTCGTATTTGCATTCAGAGACAGTGGTCGACATGTAATGAAAGACCTAACAGAGTTCCAAAGAGGGCAGATTCTGGGGTCCCAATTAGCTGGAGCATCAGTAACCAAGACAGCCTACTTATTCAATGTTTCAAGAGCAACTGTTTCCACAGTCGTGACAGCCTACATCATCGTATAAATGTAATAGTGGGCCGAAATTAAAACTAAATGACAGAGATCGTCGTACGCTAACACGAATTGTGTCAAAACAATACAAAACTACGGCGGCTAAAATGACTGCAGAGCTCAAAAGCCATCTTCGAGACCCCGTATCTGTCGACACTGTCCGCCGAGAACTCCATACAGCGAATATTCGTGGACGAGCTGCTTCATCGAAACCATTAGTGACGATAACCAATGTAAAGAAGCGTAAAACATGGTGTCAGAAGTATAAATCCTGGACGGCTGATCAATGGAAACATGTCATATGGTCTGACGATTCAACGTTTTCATAATTTCCAACATCGGGCGGGGTTTACGTTTGGAGAAGGCAAAAGAAGCATACAATACTAATTCCTCGATCCCAACGGTTAAGCATGGATTTGGAAGTGTGATAGTGTGGGCAGCATGATATTCTGTTGCTCCCACCATTGCTCTCAAAGACCGTGTTACAGCCAACGATTATGTGAATATTTTAGGTAATCAAGTGCACCCCATGATTCAATTGTTGTTGTTCCCCAACAGTGATGCCATATTTCAGGACGGTAATGCACACATTCACACAGTCAAGTCAATACAATCGTGGTATGAGGAGCATGCAACTGAACTGCAGCGTCTTCCCTGGCCAGCATAGTCTCCGGACTTGAACAATATCGAACCCTTGTGGGCGGTATTGGAGTGTAGACTCCGGAGCAGATTCCCGCCTCCCTCGTCTCTACAGAAGTTACAAGAGCTTCTGATCGAAGAGTGACATAACATTCCACTGAAGACTATACAATCGTGATATGCCAGTATTCCAAGAAGAATCGCATCTGTATGACAGGCAAATGGGGGTACAACCTGTTATTAATAAACCACTCCCAAGTATGTGCAGGTGTTCACATTATTTTGCCTATCCCCTGTATAATTTATCTTATTAGTTTCTCCTCTTTCATAACAATTAGCTCTTGCTAGATTCTAATGTTCCTGCATATTTTCGCACGCAAATCGTTTACAATTGCTGACATCTAACGTGGAGCGCAATCATCCTATATTTATCCGCTAGGGAAATACAGGTACTGGACAAAAATGTGGAAACACTGCGAGAAATGCGCTTTTGTATTTGGCCAAGAACAGCACCTGTGAAATGTCCTCAATATGTTGCAAGTATCAGTTGTGGTCAAAATAGTGTGCCGCGTAGTTGTTAGTCTATTATGTAGGAGCTTAGCGAATTCGTCCGTGGGGAAATTGTCGGTGCTCCTACGGTGGGAGCTTTCGCAAAAAAAGGAGTCGAAGTGTTGACTGTTTCAAGAGGTACCGTGCATAGAGTTTATACCGCATACCGGGAAGGCGGAAAAATATCATAACCCTGACCAAAGTGTGCGTTGAATGATCGTCGCGGGAGGTCTGTGAAGGCGACAGTGCAAAAGTCACTAGAATTGAATGTCGCCCTCGCCAAATTGTCAGCACCAGAACAATAGGTAGGGAGCTCTATAAGCAGGTAATTTAAGGAAGAGCTGGAATTGCAAACCGATTCACCGGTGAAGCAAATGTCCGTAACTGTAAACGTGGTGTCGAGGCCATGAGACCAGGACTATGGAGCAAAGGAAGAGAGTCATTTGATCAGATGAGTCTTGTTTCACACTGTTTCCAGTGAGCTTACGTCACGACAGTGAAAAATATCGTGGGGTCGGTGATAAGTTTCGCAGCCATATCGTGGTATTCCTTGGGCCTCATGGTTCCTCTGCGAGGTTACATTACTGCAAAAAACTGTGTGTCCATTTTGGATGACTGGTCCATCCCATGGAACAATGTTTCTTCCCCTATGATGACGCTGTCTTCCAAGATGACAGGGACGCTGTTCACACAGCTCGCACCGTCCAGGACTGCTTTATTAAGCTCGAGGATGATCTGTCGCATAGCCCCTGGCCAACACAATCGTTAGATATAAATGGTGGTCTACTTCGGACAGAAAGCTGCATGTTCCTTATCCATCTCCATCATCGTTAACTGAAGTTGCGACTGTTTTGCAAGAAGAATGCTATAAAGTTCCCTTTAAAATCACAGGATCTGTATTTGTCTATTCAGGGATGACTGGAAGCTGTTTAGAATGCCAGTGGTTTTCCTGAACCGTGTTAGGCATTGTGATGTGGTGTGTTGTGTTGGGTCCACATTTTTGTCCAATCCCTGTATATGGTAACGCTGATTCACGACGCGTGTAATTTCTTCATTACCATGTGCTGAAACAACGGCCCGCCAAGTAAGCAAACTGACGGCTTGGCAATACAACTCTATGGTTTTTGAAAACAAAGAACTTAACTTAGATGTAGTCACATTTGTTGTCAGTGAAGTTTGTTCAACGTATCTGAAATGAGTACCCATATTACTGAACTGTGATTGTGGAGTATCTGCTAAATATTAATCAACGGATTCCGTAACCACTTCAGTGGACAACACATGTTTTCTAACTATAAATCTCTTTACTTACGGGCATCGGTGAGAGTCAGAAACAGAAAATCTGGTGTGTAAGATGGATGTCCCAGTAATTTTTATTTTGTATCACTATTTTCGGTTGCTGAAGCATCTTGTTCATGGGCAGATATTTTGTTGTGATGAAACAAAGTTTTCACCAGAAATTTGTTTATCCTTTGAAAAGTAAGTAATAAAAGGAATTCTTGTTGAACTACAGAAAACACTAAGTATATGCTTGTTGATAGCCCGTCCCACCGAACCATGGACACTGCCTTTTGTGGAGTGACTTGCGTTCCTCCGCGATGCAGATAGCCGTACCGTAGGTACAACCACAACCGAGGGGTATATGTTGAGAGACCAGACAAACGAGTGGTTCCTGAAAAGGGGCAGCAGCATTTCCAGTGGCTGCAGAGACAACAATCTGAATGACTAGTCTGGCCTTGTAAAATCAACCAAAATGACCTTTCTGTGGTGGGACTGCTAACGTCTGAATGCAAGGAGAAACAGCAGCCATAATTTTTTCCTGAGGGCATACAACTTTATTGCATGGCAAATGATTGCAGCCCCCTGGATAAAATATCCCGGAGATGAAATAGTCATCCAGTCGGCTCTCCGGGCGGGTACTGCTCTGGAGTATGTCGTCATCAGGAGAAACTAAACAGGTATTCTACGATTCAGAGGGTGTAATGTCAGATCCCTCAATTGGGTTTGTAGATTATAAGCTTTAACAAGGGGAAAACGATAGGCTGAAGTTAGATATAGTGGACATTAGTGAAGTTAGGTGGCAGGAGGAACAGGACTGCCCGCCAGATGAATACAGGGTTATAAGTACAAAATCAAATAGGGGCAATGAACAGCGTAGTGAACGCTTTATAGTAGCCAAGATAGACACGAAGCCCACACCTACTACAGTAGTACAAGTTTATATGGAACTAGCTCCGCAGATGATGAGATAAAAGAAATTATTCAGGTAGTTAAGCTAGATGACAACTTCACTGTGATGGGGCACTGGAATTCAATAGGAGGAAAGGAAGAGAGAGAAAAACAGTGAGTGAATATGGACTGGGGGAAATGTATTAAAGAGGAAGCTTCCCAGTAGTACTGTGCACAGAGCATAGTTTAATCGTCGCTAGCACTTGGTTTAGAATCATGAATGAAGGTAGTGTACGTGGAAGAGACCTGGAGACACCGGAAGGTTTGATATTGATTATGCAAGAGTACGACAGACACTTCTGAACCAGATTTTCAACTGAAGACATTCCAAGGTGCAGGTGTGGACCCTGACCACAAATTAGTGGTTATGAACTGTAGATTAAAGCTAAAAAAACTGCAAAATGGTGGGGAACTGCGGAAGTGGGATCTGGATAAGTTGTGGGAACAGGGTTTGCTGAGAGCTGCAGAGGAAGCATCAGGCAAAGATTGACTAGAACAGTGGAAAGGAATACAGCCGAAGACGAATGGGAAGCTTTGAGAGATGAAATAGCGAAGGCAGCAGAGGATCAAATAGATAAAGACACAGGGTCTGATAGTAATTCTTGGATATCACAGGACATTCCATTACAATGATCAAAGAAGGAGATACAAAAATGCATGAAATGAAGCCGGTGAAAAGGAACACAAACGTCTAAAAAATGAGCTTCACGGGAAGTGCAAAATGGGGAGGCAAGTATGGTTAGATGACAAATGTAAGGATTTAGAAGTATATATCACTAGAGGAAAGATGGATACCAACTACAGGAAAATTAAAGTGACCTTTGGAGAAAAGAGAAGTGTCTGTATGAATATCAAGAGCTTATATGGACAATCAGGACTACGCAAAGAAGGGAAAGCTGGAAGTCTGAAAGAGTATACAGAGAGCCTATACAAGCGAGATGAGTTTGAAGACAATATTGTAGTTAGGGAAAAGAGCGTGAATGAAAATATGATACGAGATATGATACAGTGAGAAGAATTTGACAGAGCACTGAAAAACCTAAGTCGAAACATGGCCTCTGGAGCCGACGACATTCTGTCAGAACTATTGATAGCATTGGGAGAGCCAGACATGACAATACTCTTTCATCTGGTGTGCGAGATGTATGAGAAAGATGAAACATTCTCAGACTTCAAGAGGAATGTAGTAATTCCATTTCCAAAGAAAGCAGTTGCTGACAGGTGTGAAAATTGGCGAACTATCAGTTTAATAAGTCATTGTTGCAAAATACTAACATGAATTCTTTACAGAAGAATGGAAAAAAGTGGTAGAAGCCGACCTCGGGGAAGATCAGTTTGGATTCCGGAGAAATGTAGGAACACGCGAGGCAATAATAACCCTAAAACCAACCTTAGAAGACAGGTTAAGCAATGGCAAACCTACATTTATAGCATTTGTAGATTTAGATAAACATTTGACAGTGTTGACTAGAATAGTCTCTCTGAAATTCTGAAGGTAGCAGGTGTAAAATACAGGGACAGAAAGGCTATTTACAATTTGTACGGAAACAACACGGCAGTTATACACTGAAGACCCAAAAAAGCTGGTACACCTGGCTAGTGTCGTCTAGCGCCCCCGCGAGCACGCAGAAGTGCCGCAACACGACGTGGAATGGATTCGACTAATGTCTCAAGTAGTGCTAGACGGAACTGTCACCATGAATCCTGCAGGTCCGTCCATAAATCCGTAAGAATACGACAGGTTGGAGATCTCTTCTGAACAGCACGTTGCACAGAACCCAGGTATGCTAAATAATGTTTAGGTCTGGTGATGTTAGTGGCCAGTGGAAGTAATGGAACTCAGAAGACTGTTCCTGGAGCCACTTCGTAGCAATTCTGGACGTGTGGGGTGTCGCATTGTCCTGCTGGAATTGCCCAAGTCCGTCAGAATGCACAATGGACACGAATGGATGCGGGTGATAAGACAGGATATTTACGTACGTGTTACCTGTCAGAGTCGTATCTAGACGTATCAGGGGTCCCATATCACTCCAACTGCACACGCCCCACACCATTACCAAGCCTCCACCAGCTTGAACAGTCCCCTGCTGACATGCAGGTCCATGGATTCATGGATACACGTCAATCCACTCGATACAATTTGAAACGAGACTCGTGCGACCAGGCAACATGTTTTCAGTCATCAACAGTCCAATGAAGAAAAATTTGGAATAGGAATTAAAATTCAGAGAGAAGAAATAATAAACGTTGTGTTTTTCCGATGACATTGTAATTATGTCACATACAGCAAAGGACTTGGAAGAGCAGTTGAAAGGAATGGTTAGTAACTTGCAAGGAGGATGTAAGATGAATATCAATAAAAGTAAATCAAGGATAATGGAATGTAGTAAATTTAACTCAGGTGATGCCGAGGGAATTACAGTAGGAAACGACACACTTAAAATAGAAGGTGAGTTTTGGTATCTGAGCAGAAAAATAACCGATGGCAGAAGTAGCGAGGATATAAAATGTAGACTAGCAGCAGTTGCTGAAGTAGAGAAACTTAACATGAGATTATAGATGCAAGTGTTAAGAAGTCTCTTCTGAAGTTATTTGCCTGGAGTGTGTCGATATATGGAAGTAAAACATGAAAAATAAACCGTTTAGACAAGGAGGGAATAGAAGTTTTGAAATGTGGTACAGGAGAATGCTGAAGATTAGGTGGGTAGACCGCGTAGCTATTGAAGTGGTACTGAATAGAACATGGGAGATAAAATATTTGTGGCACAGCTTGACTAAAAGAAGAAATCAGTTGACAGGACACATTGTCAGATCTAAAGAGATCACCGGTTTAGTATAGGATGGATGTGGGGGGAAGGAAACGAAAAGCATGGTACTTGGAGAAATGCCGTATGAAAATAGGGGGAGAGGAAATGGAGTAAGTGAATAACTTCAATTACGTGGGAAGTGTAATAATTGAGGATATTGCTCAAGAGAAATTAAGAAAAGAATTTGAATGGTAAAGGAAGGATTCAAGAGGAAACAGAAATTACTTTGCGGACCACTAAACACAGATCTCAGGAAAAACTTGCCAAATGTTACATCTGGAGCGTTGTACTGCATGGTGCGGAGGTCTGGACAAGGAAAGAAGGTGAAAGAAGAATGGAGGCACTAGAGATATGAGTATGGAGAAGGATGGAAAAAATGAAATGGTAAAGAGTTGGAGAAGAAAGAAACATACTGAAAGTCATCAGAAAGAGAAAACGGAACTGGATTGGACATTGTTTGAGGAGGGTCTGTTATTTGAAGGAAGAAATAGAAGGAATGGTGGAGGGAAAAAGGGGAAGAGGAAAAAGAAGATATCACATCCAGGACAATATCAAAGGAGATAAATATTCAGAAATGAAAAGACTGGCTATGGGCAGACAAAAGTGGAAGAGGCTTAACCCATGACAAGACCTGCCGTAAGGCAGAATACCATAATACTACTACTACTACTATTACTGGGCGAGAGGTAAAAATTGTAGATGCATAAGGTAAGCATAATCAGAAGGATGTAGGTTACAGTAGTTATTTGGAGCCTTGCACACGAGACAGTAGCATGGAGAGATGCATCAACCCAGCCTTCGGACTGACGACCATAACAACATATGCTGTTTACACAGATGGAACCGGTTACGATTTGTTTTGTTCAGGCCTATTGGCCTCCATGCATTGCTTTGATTAATGTTTCTTTGTGTTGTAAGGTGGTGGAATTAAGTTCAATCCCTATAACTGATCGATGCAAAAAATATGCTGAATTATTTCGGAAACGCTCTGAACTGGGTTTTAAATTAACCTCTGAACAGAGAGTAAAACAATGTGGCAGCCATCTTGCGCAAAGTTATCTCAGATGTAGTTTTCCTCGTAAAATGTACCGTTCTCTCTCTTGTCATACGCTTATGGTGCCACCTATTTTGGCCACTTTTAATTACCTATCGACTAATTCCACTGAAAAATGGTGTATTTGCAAAATTGGTCCACAAATCTTGTTGGTTCACCTTATTGAGCAACGTATACCAACGCAGTAAAAACTAAATTCCATTAAGGGGAGACAGAAGGCAAGTGGACTTAAAAAATTCTATTTTTAGATTTCAGCATATCTGAAATGCCTGGTCTTTAATGCGTGAAACAGGTCTTGTTTTATATAAATACGACAATTTTTTCGTGAGATATGATGGTTTTCCTGACACACTGTGCAATCTGGGAACGGTGACAGCAAGGCTTATGACCGGGTATGTGCAGGACAACCCTATGGTCCTAATGTCACAATTTCTAAGTTAGAGTGCCTTGGGCATGTACAGAAGAGAATGAAGTCCAGACTGAGAAGAGTATTGCAGGAAGAGTCAATAATAGTATTGGAAGATGGTAAGAAGATGGGTGGTAAAGGTCGCCTGACAAATGTTGAAATAGATAGATCACAGAATTATTATGGCTTGGCTATAAGAAGAAATGTAGGTAATTTAGAAAACATGAAAAAAGCTGTTTAGGCTATCCATTTCCATAATATTTCCACAAACGAAAATCCAGTGCATGGTCTTCCCCTGAATGATACTGACACTTGGTGCAAGTACAGGAGAAGTGCCAGATATGACTACAAACATTCTTTACCTGCATCAGTAATGAATGAAATTAAACCTATATTTAGAGACCTTTGTAAATATACCTTGTTGAAGAAATGTCTTTTTGGGAAAACCCAAAATTTAAGTGAATGTGTGAATTCTGTCATTTGGTACCGGTTACCGAAAACTGTATTTGTTCAGTTTATAATCTTCAAATCTGGTAATTATGATGCTATTTTATGCTTCAATGTAGGTGTAATTAGAAAACTGGATGTTTTGGAATTATTTGACATAAAATCTAGTGGAAATACTGCAAAATGCTTGGTGGAAATAGATAAAGAGAGAATCCGCAAAGCAGATATTACCAACTTAAAACGCACAGAAGAAGCAAGACAGAAAAGAAGAGGGACCAAGGGAAGAAAAGAAGATCAGTATGATTCAGATTATGCTCAGTATGGTGAAGGAAAATATTAATGGTAAGTACTTCTCATCAATAACTATACCACAATTGCAATATTAAACTTTAAATCGATTTTTTTTCAAAACTACATTTTTTAATTTCAGTTACCATATTTGATAAACTAATGGGGTTAGAAACATGAAATTTGGTCAATTTGTACTTCAGATGGTAATAAGTTATTACAAGTAAATTGAGAACCACCAAACAATCAGAAACTGTTTTATAATAATTAATGTACAAAAAAAAAGGTAAATTTTACTAGTGAAAGAATAAAATTTTTTTTCTTCAATACCATAAGAGGTATTACGTTCATTTCACTTGTAAATTGATGCATATATGTTACATATATATATATATATATATATATATATATATATATATATATATATATGCAGTAAAAATTTCATTGCTTTGTCACTTATAGTTCTTTTCAAAAGGGTACCTAGTCCCAGGGTAAAATGGCATTGGTAGAATAGGGATAAAAATTGCCCTCCGTGTCCCCTTAACGTCAACGCCGTATTCTGACAAGAGCAAAACGACTCCCCTTGCTGATTCAAGTGAGAGTGTAGATACACTTTAAAAATACACACTTGTTGGTCGCTATGTTAACAACCGGGCTGCTAAGACAAGTGCGACCTACACGCCGCTTTTCGGCTACTCGTAAGTCTGACGCTTAACATGGCACACAACCAATATTGACGAGCGAAGGTTGTGTTGTTTACTGCAGTCGCAAGGGCAAGGAAGCTTTTACTCTGGATTTCATGGGATCAGAGTGTAAATAGCGCCACCGTTCGCCCTGAAGCAACAAACTAGGATCAGTCTTCAATGGGCTGTAGACTGTCCATCACCAAAAATAGACAAAGCCAGGTCTTCGTGATGCACTCATCATGTTTTCTCCAAACCTCTGAGTACGCTTTATCTCATATTCGTATAACTGAGCCAATAAAAATTTGAGTTAATTAATGACCTGTAATTGAGGCTATCGTTGTTTAGAATGTTTAAATTTGGGAATCGAAAGTTCCGATTTTATACACCACATCGTTTAAAAGAATATATACTTCACTGTGGGTGGTTTTTAACCATTTAAATGTGTTAAAACTATTTGCTTGCCTACAGACTGAAAATATACCTTTTGAGTACAACTTATCACTGAGATCAGTCTCACTTAAGCATTATTACTACAAATAAATATAAATTGTATGTTAAATATTATGGGACAAATAGATGATATTCCCCAAACAGTTTTTGGGACTCTTAAATCAGACTAAAAGATACAGATGTCTAAACCCGTTTTTGGTTCATACGTTTGAATAACTGTGCCAGTACTTTCCTGGTCGATCTGGTCAGAAACAGAGACGTAGCTTGTCATGACCATCCTCCAAGAACCAGGCAAGTCACCTCCACTGACAATGGGCGCCAGTGTTCTTCAAGATGATTCCCACAGAATTAGCAGCTGCGACCTTGGCAGATGACTGTTCTTTAATTTATGACTGACAGGAAACAATCCGATGTGATTACAACGGCACGACGGGAATTAACAGACTTCGAACGCAGAATGGTAGTTGGAGCTAGACGCATGGCACATTCTATTTCGGAAATCCTTAAGGAATTCAATATTCCAAGATCCACGGTGTAAAGAGTCTGCCAAGAATATCAAATTTCAGGCATTAACTATCACCATGGGTAATGCAGTGGCCGACGGCCTTCATTTAACGACTGAGAGGAGTTGTCAGTGCTAGCAGACAAGCAACACTGAGGGAAATAACCGCCGAAATCAATGTGGGATTTTTGACGAACGAATCCGTTAGGACAGTGCGGCGAAATTTGGCGTTCATGGGCTACGGCAGAAGACGACCGAAGCGAGTGCCTTTGTAACAGCATAACATCATCTGCAGCGTCTCAGTTGGGGTCGTGACCATGTCGATTGGACCCTACACGACTGGAAAGCCATGGCCTAGTTAGATGTCCCGACTTCAGTTGGTAAGAGCTGATGGTAGAGTTTAAGTGTGACGCATACCCCACGAATCCACGGACCCAAGTTGCCAACAAGGCACTGCAAGCTGGTGACGACTCCATAATTGTGTGGGTTGTGTTTGCATGGAATGGACTGGGTCCTCTAGTCCGACCGAACGGATCGTTGACTGGACATAGTTATTCATGGACTTCATGTTCCCAAACAACGGTGTAATTTTTGTGGATGACAATGCGCCATGTCTCTGGGCCACAGTTGTTCGCGATTGGTTTGAAGAACATTCGGGACAGTTCGTGCGAATGATTTGGCCACACACATCACCCGACATGAATCCCATCGAACGTTTATGAGACATAATCGAAAGGTTTTTTCGGACACAAAACCCTGCACCGGTACCATTTTCACAGCTATAGACGACTATAGGCGCAGCAGTATTTCTACAGGGGACTTCATTCGATTTGTTGAGTTCGTGCCACGTCGAGTTGCTGCACTACGTGGGGAAAAGGAGTTACGACCCGATATTGCGAGGTATCCCATGATTGTTGTCACAATAGCGTGATTTAAACCAGTATACCATAAAAATGCCTCTACTGTATGAACTCTCAAACGAAAATTCAAAACATATTCTATATTATTGTTACGTTGCTATATTGATAACATCGGTGTAATGGAATTATGTTGGTGTACCTGATTCATTTTCACTATTCTATCATTAGTGATTGTGAGCTATCACAGCATATTGTCCCAAAGGCCAAGATTTCTAATTGACAATTTATGTATCTCAGAAAAAGATATGTGGATATTCTGAATGACAACCGCAATGTAAGCGACTCTGTAGAGTATAAACTTGTTTTGTTTCGTTAGTACACTACAATGAAACCGCTGTGTTCTGTCATGCGGGCGCCTGCTTGTGTGTTGATAAGTGTGCTCAAGCTTTCTATACAGCTCAACGAACATAGACATGATTATTCACACGCAAATCGAGTGGACAATCAGCTGGCAGCAAAATAGTGTGGAAGAATATTTCACCTTCATTTAGTCACCCTCGTATTACATGCTATGTTGTGACACGGCGATGTATCTTTGCGGTTTCACAGAGTACAAATCTTGTACCGACACAGAACGAAACAGTCATTGGCATTGTGGT
This sequence comes from Schistocerca piceifrons, assembly GCF_021461385.2. Taxonomy (NCBI): domain Eukaryota; kingdom Metazoa; phylum Arthropoda; class Insecta; order Orthoptera; family Acrididae; genus Schistocerca; species Schistocerca piceifrons. The sequence continues at coordinate 905,402,675 of NC_060149.1, forward strand.
CTTCTTCATTTTAGCTTTTAATTTATTTCTTGTTCCGTCTTCACTACCTTTCCCTCCTTGGTCTTCACACTGATTTTCTTCCTCTAATCATAACGCAGAGTTGCCTCTGTCAGTGTGATATTCTCCATCCTCAAAACATAATGCACCTTTCTGCATCTCTATTTTTGCATTCTATAGTTGACTGCTTCTACTGTTAATTCGGTCTTACATTTCAATCCTTGAACTGGTCTTCCTGTGTGAGTCCTTTATTTCTCTTTAGTAATTTCATTTCACAGTTCTTCACTCTAGTCATTGTTTTCTGTATTGGCACATAGCTTTAATACCTAAACAGCAACGTAGGAACTGCCCTAGTTTTGCCAAATTCATTTCCTCTTTCCGATTTGGTTAAATTCTACAAGTGTGGTTGGACATATTTCTCAGAAGGTTTTTCTCAGTATACCATTAACTCACTTCATTGTGGTATTATAGTCTCCCGGGAAAATTTAAGATTTCTGTTACCTACACCATTTGCACGTCATCGTGCGAGAAAAGAGTCATGTGTCTTAAGCGTAGATGCTCGGTATAGGTGCCCATGAAGGACATGTACAAGGCATAGCGACATTCTTTTGTTGTTAACGATGGAAAGGAAAGATGCGTATAAGTTAATCCTGGTGCAAATACTTACCTTATTTCTCTCCAAAGCCGGTAATACAGATAACGAATGTAAAGTCCTCATCAGATCAGACGAACTTCACTCCATGATATGACAAATACTGAAGCTGGGGCAGTCGCGTACAGGCAATGGTTAGGAACTGTGTACTGCTGCGTGTTTGCTAAATTCATACAATGGAAGTTTCCCTCACCAGCAAGGTTAGTACAGGGTAACTTCAGATACACCACCGACTTATCGTGATTTATCGGCTACTAACATAAAGGATTATTTTATTGCACTAATGTTATATAGACTCAAAAATTACTCTTCCATCTGTTTCACTGTCAATCATACGCTTGACACATTTGGTCGTCTGTGGTTGTCACGAGGAACTTATTGTTTAAATTAAAAATGGATCATTTACTGTCCTCTTTCAAAGGAGTGACATGATCACAAAACGGAAGAAACGTAACTATTTTCGATATATTGATGATTATCGAGCCTATTAGTTACAAGGTTAATAATCTGTTCCTGTGTAGAGACTCATTACGATGATAATATCTTGAGCATATCATACCTAATGTCAACATATCACGAATCTGATGTGGGATGTACGCAATCAGTTTTTGAAAACTTTAATAACAGTGGGCCTCCTGAGACGAACACAATAAGCTCACTGCGCTGGGTCTACATTCGACCATGCGTTGTTCCCTCAATATTAGTCTTGTGTAACACGCAAACTTTTATGAAATTTGCTACAGAAGAAAAAATGACCCGAATGAAAACAAAGTCGGACGATCGCAAGTGTCTCCTGTCGGCGTCCATGGCTGTAAAGCCGTAGTGTGACCACATGAGTGACGCTTAATTATCTGTATGCGGAAAATAGGATTGACATATGGTGGTATTTTACCTCGTATGAGGCAAGCTGCTAGGAGGCTCATATGAACGCCGAACCAGGGAATCAAAGAGAGCTGTACATAGTCACAAGAACATGTGGAACAACGCAGTATGAGCACAAAGTGGAGCACTACCACCCTCACCCATATTTCCGCCTTCACCTTCATGGTCGCCCACAGTGCTGGTTCTGGAGTTCTGCGACGGGAGTGAAATTGGCTGAGCAAACGATTCACCACCGTAAACATGAGGTTGTCTGTACTGGTGCTACACGTTGTTTAAAAACCATAAACTCAACAAAACGCGATGGGTGATCACGAGAGATGGCGTGTTGGATGGAAAGTTGCACTGTTTTTCGGCGTGTCTCATTTCACACTGCCGTATACTTGCCGTTGTTATGGCCTACAGTCCGAGGGCTGATTTAAGCCAATGCTTCACGAAAGTCTACCCTCTACAGTTTTCTTCGTCTCTTTATAAATACTGAAGTCTCCATGTGCTTGAACCTGTGTACTGTATTCAAGCCATCGTCACCTTTTAGAATTTATACCCCTCATCCTTTGTTCCATTCCCAATGTATCTATTACTTTATGGCTCACGTTGTGTTCTATGAATCAGTCCTTTCTTATAATCGAGTTTTCCCGCAAATTTCATTTTTTGATCATTTAGACGATACGCTGAGGCTGTGAACCTCTATATTGAGAAATTAATTCTTCATTGGTTATCCGGTGTAGCCATCTTACATCGATCTAACAGTCTAATCTTCAGCCATCTTCTCTATCGCCACATTTCAAAAGGTGGAACAACATCGGGGATAGAATAAAACACTATCGCACTTCATTCTCAACAGTTGTTAATCTTTCACATATCCTTCGTCTATTTTAACTGCAGTCTGATTTCTGTGCAAGCTGTAGATAACCTTTCGCTACCTGCATTTTATGTTGATAACTTCAAAATTTGGTCCGCAGCTCGTGGTCGTGCGGCAGCGTTCTCGCTTCCCGCGCCCGGGTTCCCGGGTTCGATTCCCGGCGGGGTCAGGCATTTTCTCTGCCTCGTGATGACTGGGTGTTGTGTGATGTCCTTAGGTTAGTTAAGTTTAAGTAGTTCTAAGTTATAGGGGACTGATGACCATAGCTGTTAAGTCCCATAGTGCTCAGAGCCATTTGAACCATTCTGAACTTCAAAATTTAAAAGAGGGAGTTCCAATCAACACCGGAGAAAGCTTTCTCTAAATGTGCAAATGCTATTAATGTGGGTTTGCCTTTCTTCTACCAGTTTTCTACATTTTTCAGTTTCATCCTCTCGTGAGTAAAATACGACATCTCGATTGTTATCGGAGGACTGCTGCCGGGCCTTCTCTTTATGCCTCTTTGACCCTCTGCTGCCTTCACTGTCTAAACTTCTGCAGGTAAGCAATTGTTTTCTAACGTGCTCCATTGCCCTGTTTCAGGCAACAGTTGCCTAATCTCTGTTTAAAAAGCTCAACAAACTTTTATTGTTTTAACTATCTAGATCTCATTTCCTTAACACAATGAAATCGCATTTAAATTTTCTAGTGGTTGCTGGGAAGTCAGATATAATAAATGTCGACTAGTACGATTGGTTTACATATGTGCTAGTATGATTGTTGGATATGGTAAACCTCAAAACAGTCTCCTAAAAGTAGAGCAACACTTCTTACAGTGCCATACACTCTCATTTCTTTCTGATTCTTACTTATCACAGAACACACCTTTTCGTGAATTTCTTTGCTTCTCAGTCAGTGGTATGTGCATCGGGACATCTGCTAATGTTTTTGCCTGAAATCTCGTAGCGGGTGGTACTCGCTGATTGTCGCCTACAAGCGAAATATTCAGGTAGCTGTTCACTCTCTAGCAGTTGGCGTGCAAACATTGGTTCTGAAGGCGGTGTAGCAGGTTTTTTTCCGCTGATCTTGTGATATACAATGAATAAGTTCAAAATATACATATCAGTTCCATAAAAACATTTTTCTGTATCCCTTCACCGTGTGTCCCATGACTGGGAAGGGAGGTGTCATCTGGTCTTGTAGGTCAACGCCACCCATTGCCCTGTGATATTCAAGGGAACTTTGAACTACTGCTTACGGTTCTTCAGTACCTGAAGCACTGAAATACAAATTACTTACTTCATTATAACTGATGAAAACACTATCAACTAGCTTCTGTGAAGCGTTCTCATCATCACGAACTTCTCTCATTGCCATGTCGGCTGTTCACTACGAACCGTGACACACATGGCCATCTTTTCGCTAGAAACTGAATTCCACGCATTCATAGGGCGAAGTGCGCATTTGAGAGCTGAGTTCGTCACACGATTTAAATGGCATGGCAGCTTCATGCGACTACAGCTCGTCGGATGATGCTATTGGGTTAATTTCCAAATTTTCTGTACATTCCGTACTTTTAATCTGCATTTCATAACGAATAAATTATGGCAGCACTCCATATCTGTTCCTACAAATGCGTTGCAATTTAAAATCTGTTCTTTCTCTCTCTCTCTCTCTCTCTCTCTCTCTCTCTCACACACACACACACACACACACACACACACACACACACAACACTCTATGATCCATCTGAAACTTTCCGACGTCTCCAGGTCTCTTCCGCGTATACAAACTTTTTTTAAAATTTCTTTAACCAAATGTTGTGCTCTGTGAAAACTTCTAACAGGCAGGTTCTTCTTTCATTTCTTTCACCCAGTCCATATTCCTCAGCTATTTCCCTTCCCTTTCTTTCCCCACTATCTAATTCCAGATCTCCATAATAATTAAATTTTCCTGTCTCTTAATTATCTGAATAATTTCTTTTACGTCATCATATATTTTTTCTACCTCTTGATAAACTGCGGGACTAGTCGGCATGCGAGGAGGTTCAGTAAGGACTGCAACACTTTTTCTTTTTTATGAGAGTAGGTTGGTTGTATTCAGGATTCCAACAATCCACATTATTCCTCTTTTGGCTATAAAACCTTATTTCCTAGTATAGTTTCCGTTCAATACGACGGCCTCACGCCACCTTACTGTATATCCACATGGTATCGCTCTAATTGTCGACGTCTTGCTGTAGCAATAATCTCCCCATCATCCACGTGCTGCTTCCCGCTGAGTGCATATTTCATTGGCTCAAACAGATTGAAGTCCGAAGGTGTGCCCGGGCTGTAGAGTGGATTAGGAAGAACAGTCCAAAGAGGTCTTGTGATCTCTTCTCGGGTGCGCAGGGTTGTGTGCGGCCTTGGGTTCTCGTGGAAAAGGAGGAGTTCGTTTGCACTTTTGTGGCAACGCTTCTTTAATTTCCTGAGGGTAGCGCAATACGCATCCGAGTTGATCGTTCCACCAAAATCCCATTCAGAATCCGAGAAGACCGCCGCCATGACTTTATCGGCTGAAGGCGCGGCTTTGAAGTTTTTCGTCTGAGGAGAGGTGGTGTGGCGCCCCTCCATCGATGGCCGCTTTGTTTCCGGTTCGAAGTGATTAACCCGTGTTTCATCGCCCGTGGCAATGATGGGCAAAAAATCTGTCACGATCATCACCGTAATGAATTTCCCCACAGATGATCCTTCGTTATTCTCTATTGTCTTGTGTCAGTTTGCAAGGAATCCCGCGGGCACACACCTTTGAGCATGCCAACTGGTAGGCGAGTGTGTCAACACTACCAACAGTGACGTCCAGCTGAGCAACGAGGTCTTTGAGTGTGATCCGTTGATCAGATGGAATGAGTGTAATCACACATCCCAACATTGCAAGAGTCATAACTGTGTGCGACCGGCCGTCATGCGGGAGATCCGATAGATTTACGCGACGTTGTTGCGATGTACCCAACGACTCATCGAGTTCACACTCTACAAGCGCCTGTGAGAATCTGCGATGCTCTGGTTTTTCTCCAAATGAAACTGAATGACAGCACTCTGCTTGGAACGCACCTCCGACACAGACAACATTTTGAAGGCTTGTTATAACCCCGCCATCTATCAGGACTTCCTGAAGCGGGACGATTCCAAGTTGTCCGATAACAAATCCTGCGTTTTTTTCAGCCGAAATTGGTCGAGAAGAAAATGTGTTGCATTATTTATTGAACGTTCCTCGTATAAGCACGTAGTACAAAGGTGTAGTCACAATTTTTATGCGCCGTGATGACCGCAGTCTGACAGCCTGCATTGCGGAGCGGCATGTCGGTCTAACGGCATGTGTGGTGCTTTGGAGCGCCAAAGGACTTTATACATGTTTTCGCCTCCTATGTAGTGAGGGCGGTATGAGCAGCACTCGCTGAGTCAACGTATTTCCTTCTTAATCTGCCAACGCCCTCTTAATTAATGGACAGAGCTAACAGTCATGTGATTGTTTTACCTATCCGTGGTAATTTCCGTGATTTCCTAAATAATCATTGGATGATTCTGTTGATGTATGAAGACATTCCAGGTCGTTATTACTCCACCATAATACATTTGTAACTCATAAATCTGATTTAAATATATGCTAATTACGCAGACGATTCTATGTGAAGAAGCACAATCGGTTTCTTATGAACGACCTAGTTACAGCAGCTGTACGAGAATCATGATTTGTGCGAAATGAAAGTTTTTGATGAACTGCAGCACCACATCCGCGTATTGCAGCCTACTGTTAAATAAGTGCCGGCTTCGGTGGCCGAGCGGTTCTAGGCGCTTCAGTCCGGAACCGCGCGACTGCTACGATCGCAGGTTCGAATCCTGCCTCGTGCATGGAAGTGTGTGATGTCCTTAGGTTAGTTAGGTTTAAGTAATTCTAAGTTCTAGGGGACTGATGACCTCAGATGTTAAGTCCCATAGTGGTCAGAGCCATTTTTTTGTTAAATAAGTCAGTAACTGCAGCACAAGGGATTCCAGTCGGTCTTTCAGTCGCCTTACAAGTAACGATAAAAGTCACAGATGTGGTTCGTGTAGAAATTTGCTCCTCACCGTGGAAGAATCACCAGATCTCATTAACACGTAAAGCTATAAGGCAGCGGAAACTATGTCATAATTTGGGGACTCAAATAACATGTTTCGAAAATGAGGCTTCATAGAAGTCGTGACGATTTCTTCTCAGGGAGAAAGTGAACCATTAGGATCACTAATGGTGAGAGTGTCACGAGAAATCAGCACATTACTCATTCTGTACGAGTAATACTATGAATGTTAAATGGGCGAAATTAAAACACCGAAAAAATTTGTTAACCCAGGAGACATCGCCTCAATACCGTCTAACAGCGCCTTCAGCCATGATAATGGTGTCAGCTCTACAAGGGAAATATTCCACAACTTTCTTCAGGTAATCGTATTCAACTGAGGGCGCTCCAGGTGATTAGATCCCGCGGAATTAACGAAGTGCGAGGATGTTGACTGTTATATTTCACTCACGATGCCAAATATTCCCACACATTCCCTACGGGATTTTGGTCGGCTGCTTCTGCAGGCCAGTCGAGATGTGAGCTGCCCTGCAAACATAGTTGTCATCATCTTGGAAGGCGGAAGGGTCACAGCACACTCGTCACAAATATGTAAAAGATTGTACAATACTTTGGCGCCAGAATTCTCGCTATAAACATCCTTGTTCATCTTCACGGTAACCTGAATGAGCGTGCGCAAGCTATGGAATGAAATTCCATCCGAAAACACCACAGAACTATCTCCGTTAGTCCGACATTCCGCTAAGCAACGCAGTCTGTCAAACTGACGTCACTACAGTAATTTGTAAAAATTTTGTGACTATGCAACGCAGTATGTGTATATACTAGGGGCGCTCAAAAAGTAACACTTTTTTTCTAGGCCAGTTTCGGTTGAAAAATACGCGAAATTTGTTGTGTGACATCGTAGAATAATCCCGCTTCAGCCCCTATAGTATCATGAAGTTCCGATAGGTAGCGGCGCTATAAGGAACTTTGAAAATGGTGTCTCTAACGCAGGCGTATGTAAGCCGCAAACAGCTGTGACTTCTGCAATGTTGGAACCTGTGGATACTCTCAATGGAGGTGGTCAACGGACCACACTCAAACACCTCGCTGCTAAACTGGACCTCTCTGTTGGTAGTGTGGACACACTCGCCCACCATATGGGATGCTCAAAGGTGTGTGCCCGCGGGATTCCTCGCAGCCTGACAGGAGTGCATAAAGAGAAACGAAGGACCATCTGTGCGGAAATCCTTGCGCGTTAACGTACTGATGCCGACAATTTTTTGCCGACCAATGTCATCGGTGATGAAACATAGGTCCGTCATTTCGAATCGGAAACAAAACGGCCATCCATGGAGTGGTGGCACACCAGCTCTTCTTTGACGAAGAAATTCAAAGCCGCACCTTGAGCCTGTAAAGTCATCTTCTGGGACCCTGCAGGGGTTATTCTGTTTGATGTCCTCCCTCCGCCACAGAAGTGCAAACGAACTTCTCCTTCTCTATGAGAACGCAAGGCCTCACGCAAGTCTGCGCACCCGAGAGGAGTCCACAAAACTTCACTGGACTGTTCTTCCTCACCCACCGTATAGCCCAGATGACGCACCTTCCGACTTCCATTTGTTTGGCCCAATGAAGTGTGCCCTCTGCGGGAAGCAATACGTGGATGAGGAGAGGCTATTGACGTAGGAAGACGTCGACCAGTAGTGTGTTACCATGCGGACATACAAACCCTCCCAGTAAGGCGTAAGGCCCTCGCACTGGACGGCGATTGTATCAAAAATATGGTTTTGTAACCAAAACAGTGGGGAATAGAATGGCGTATTGAATCCTGAATAAAACCAACCTGCATTCATAAAAAAAGTGTTGCATTACGCATTGAACACCCCTCGTACAGCCGGCCGGTGTGGCCGTGCGGTTAAAGGCGCTTCAGTCTGGAACCGCGTGACCGCTACGGTCGCAGGTTCGAATCCTGCCTCGGGCATGGATGTGTGTGATGTCCTTAGGTTAGTTAGGTTTAATTAGTTCTAAGTTCTAGGCGACTGATGACCTCAGAAGTTAAGTCGCATAGTGCTTAGAGCCATTTGAACCTTTGAACCCCTCGTACATCCTCCACATACTACATGTTATACGTCCCACTTGGCCCTAAAAGCACTCGACACCATGCATCGTATGAAAATGAGGTGCATATGCCCATACTACATTCAGCTACAGTCCAGTTCCTGTGTCGCTCGGCTCACTGAAGACGTGCAGCTGATGTGCCGCTGCGAGAAATGACCGTTTCCAACACACCCGACTCCAAATGTCCATTGCATGCAGTTCCCATCGCACTGTTCGCTTTCAGACTGGTAGCGGCAATTTCGGCTGGGTTCGAAACAGACTCATTGTTGAGGCTTGTCACTCGCCTCCGGTCCCTGTCAGTTAGGATTTTTTTTTTACGACCACTGTTCTATACCGTGTTACACGGTTACGAGTGGTACACCATTACTTATAAAAATTTCGGGCAGTCCGCGTTGTCACAACAACAAATTGGGAAACTTAATTTATGGTCACATCCAATTACGATATCTTGTGTCTGCCATTCCGTCACGTCTACACATCGATACGCCTTATTGTGCCGTTCCAATGCTACGACTGGCACCACGTCATTGCCGCGACTTACATCGGAGGTGGATAGTCACACGAGCGCCTGACACCATTTCGAAGCCGTCTACAGTGCTCCAAAACGAACAGTGTGTTCTTTTAACGAGTTGACTAATATTTTGTCCGGGAACCTTACTGTTATTAGTCAAACGGAACCAGCGTTTGTCCCGTGCTACTGAAATTACACTCTAAGACAAAAAAAAAAAAAGACCCAGAATGAAGGAATTGTGAGAATGGGACGGAAAATGGTAGTTTTGATCTACATGCACAGATAAACAAGAGATTACAGTTTCCGAAAAATTTGTATGATTTATTCAACACAAAGGGCTTCACAAGTTGTGCAAGTAAATAACGCGTCGATCCACCTCTGGCCTTTACGCAAGCAGTTATTCGGTTTGGTATTGATTTACAGAGTTTTACGATATGCTCCTGAGGGATACCGTGCCAAATTCTATCCGATTGGCGCTACGGTCGCAGGTTCGAATCCTGCCTCGGGCATTGATGTGTGTGATGTCCTTAGGTTAGTTAGGTTTAAGTAGTTCTAAGGTCTATAGGACTGGTGATCTCAGTAGTTAAGTCTCATACAGCTCAGAGCCATTTGACCCATTTATCCGATTGGCACGTAAGATTGGCAAAATATCTAGATGGTTGGAGGTCCCTGCCCAAAATGCTCCAAACGTTCTCAACTGGGGAGAGATCCGGTGACTTAGCTGGCCAAGGTAGCGTTTGGCAAGCACGAGGATATGCACCGCATGCGGCCAGGCATTATCTTGCTGAAATGTAAGCCCAGGATAACTTGCGAGAAGGGCAACAAAACGGGGCGCAGAATATTGTCGACATACTACTGTACTGTATGAGTGCCGCGAATGACAACCAAAGGGCTCCTAGTATGAAAAGACATGGCAGGCCAGACAACCACTCCTGGTTGTAGCGGACGACAGTCAGGCTGCTATCCCACTACTGTGAGTTGAAGACCAGCCTGGAGACGCCGTTGGATACCAACCCGTCGCAGATTGGAAACGTTTCGAGTTCGGGATTTTCAAGATATAACGCGCCAGGAGGGCATTCAAAACTCTTTCAATCAATGCCAAACAGAATAACTGTTTGCGTAAGGTCCAAAGGTGGACCAACGCGCTGTTGACTTCCTCAGTTTGTGAAGCTCTTTCTCCAGAATAAATCATCTAATTTTTCTGAAAATATAACCATTTGTTTGTCTGTACATTGGCATCATATCTCCTGATTTCCGTCCCATTCGGATAATTCCTTCGTGATGCGTATTTTTTTTTCGTAGAGTATATTTTACGAATACAATAATTATTTGGATTTAGAGTCCCATCTCTTACGGGAACGACCTTCAAGAGAAATGTGGTTAAAATCCTGTGCAGTAATCCAAATAAGGCTGTCCGTGGCTTTCACAAATACATCGAAGAGTATTTCGGATGATTAATTGGAAATCGTTTTCCTCCCCCTAGTTGCCTTATCCGAGCTACGTTTCGTCGCCATTCGACTCGACCTGACGTTCAATCGTAAGCTTCCTACCCTCAGAAGCAAACGTTGAATAAGTGGATGAACTAGAAACGTTTAACGTTTCAGAAGTGCTTCAGAGAAGACAGCAAAGCAGATCTTTACAATCTATGTACACGGGGAGATCGACATTCCTGGTACGCTCCAAATACAGTTCTATCATTGGTATCTAAATCACTAACCTCGGATATCAGTTGTAAGAATAGAATTTACAAGTTCAATTTAACTGTGAAATATCCTCTGCTACAAGTATTATTACTGTCACAGAGAATTTAAGTTTCCTGACGTACAGTGAGTGTTCCATTATCGTACTGGCAACTCACATTAACCTAACAGTGAGTTTCCAAATCAACGCCTAGGCAATTGCTCAGGTCTGTTACCAAGCAGAACACGAAAAAGCGCTTAACAACGGACTGGAACATTACAGTTTCATACGAGTGAACTCGCGATTCGGATCACCAACAACTCTCCTTAGCAAACACTATTACCACCAGCATCATGGCAAGGAGAAGGATTCAAATTTTCGTGAGGTGTTTAGAATACGTCTCTACTGCCCTTTATGTGATTTATTCATTCTATGTACAAGGTCGTATTCTGTCCATATCACACAGTAGATACTTTTGAAACAAAAAGATAAGTCTGACGTAAAATATACCGATGGTCTAACACAAGTCCACATACGTCAGTAACTTCAAACTTGCTATAAACTGCAAATAAAAATCAGTTAAATCATGTTTAAATTTATCTTATTACAGGAATAAGTGGAGCGAGAAGCTCACAGGCCAACTTGAAAAGTTTTCTATCATTAGCAAGACTTTTACGGACCACTAATGTCACGTACTGTGTGAATAATAAAGCTTTACATTACGTGATCGAGTATGGAGCTGCCACCTATGAGCCAATCATATGTGAACGTAAAATTATTTCATGCCTCGAGTACACCAAAGCATTGAGACAAAAATGTTCCACCCACACGGGATTGACTTCAAAGACTATAGAGAAATGAGCGTACCATCCCTATAATGACATTCTGTCAGGGCGGAATGGGGCGCGTTAATGCACGCAGTGCACCGAGTGAGGGAGAGGGCAGAGAGGCGATAGATTCACATTCTGCATGCATGTGCTTCAAATCCTGCACCGCCCATCCTCGACTAGGGATGCTACTGTTTCCCTCGAAGCACATGTAAGGACGATGGCGAAGGCTACAACAAGGCATATATTCCTACCATATTTATGGAAATAGTTCTCTGTTCATAAAAATTCAGTATAGTCTGAAGCCTCCAGCTGTTGTGAGCAGATTTTCGTGACATGGCACCAAGGAGGGACCAGATTTTTATCTGTGAAGTCTTTCTGCATGCGATTTCTGTGGAAGTGCACAAATCCTCAACAGTAATTTCTGGACGAACCCGAAAAGTAAGTGTCAATTCAATCATATGTATCTTCGAGGGAGATAAGTGAGCAAAACGAGCAAGTCTGTGAAACAGTGGTACTTGGTATTCCACGCAGAAGACTAATCGAAAGTATCTTACGATAAATTACCTAAGGGACAGAAACTAATTTGTGGTCTAGAATGTCAGTGACGTAGCTACTTCTGTTCAGACTGCCCTCTATACGAAGAAGAGATCAAATGTTATGTACAATGGCGAGCAAAGTAATCAGTCTTAGCGTTTATTCAAGCAGTCGCTTAATAATTCAACCAACCTGTATAGGTTCACGACGGTAGCATGTAACAAGTAAGCGGCCATAGCTGTAGTTGGTACGGTACGCCCCCTCTCCACCACTCTTAAAAAAAAATTGCAACTTAACTTCCCAACGACAACAGCCCGAGGCGTTAGTGGTTTCTGTAAATGAGAAGAAACCACAGAGCTTTGGGGTGCGTTTTAACTTTTTTAAATTCATTACTGCCTGTTGCATATGGTCTGAATTCGTGAGGTTTTACTACAGGTTATATACTTACAATCTTAAGTCATATATTCCTTCACTTATGTAAAATAAAGAAATTAGGAAATATACAACCTATGTTATTCCACAGATGTATCGAAATACAGACGTCAAAGACAACTCAAAAACGAACAATAGTATGCGAGTGCGAAGAATTTTACAGACACTGTCAGTTTCAATAAAATCGTTTTGGGCATTAGACCGAGTCTTACTGAAACAAAACCAGTATTAAAAACCGACGTTTCGACTGTCTTTCCAGCGGCCCTATTCGGGGTGACAATCGAAACGCATTTTTTTTTCATAGGTGATTTAGATTCAAAATGATCTATACAAAAATTACAGATATTATGAAATTCAAAGTCAAACATCCGACTAATTACCAAATGCCAACTATAATGTACCTGAAACTTCCTGGCAGATTAAAGCTGTGTGCCGGACGAGACTCGAAATCGGGACCTTTGCCTTTCGCGGGCAAGTGCCCAAGCATTTGCCCGCGAAAGGCAAATATCCCGAGTTGGAATCTCGGTCCGGCACACAGTTTTAATCTGCCAGGAAGTTTCGTATCAGCGCACACTCTGCTGCAGAGTGATAACTTCATTCCATAATGTACCTATTTAACCTACACTTTCCTAAGAATTATGTTACACAGCTTTACAACGAAGCGTTTACCAGCATTAAATTACATGCAGACACTGACACATGATTTCGAAATTGCCACCTTTTGAACTTCATAAATATGTACCCATCATCTTATTAATACATTGCGAAAAAAAAATGCGACACCAAGGAGGAGTTGTGCGACATAAAAGAAAGTTGGTAGGCGTGATTCTACATCTGAAGGGTAATGTCTCTTAAAATTTCGTGCCAGTCGCATAAGAGTGGCGCTAGTAGCATCTCTGTGAGGATGCAAATCAGTTTCGCTTTAAATACACACTGCAAAGGTCGTGGGAGTCAGTTACTTTCAATACTGGACGTGGTGAGCTGTTGTTAGTCAATAATGCCTTTAAGGCGACAAAGACGCCGTTATCAACACCTCACTCGGTTTGAACGACGTCGTGTAATAGGGCTAAGAGTAGCTGGATGTTTCTTCTGCGACAATGCAGAAATACTTGGCAGAAACCTAGCCACTGCACATGGCTGCTGGCAGCGGTGGTCACTAGAATGTACGGTCGTAAGAACACCGGGCTCCGGACGGCCAGTTGGCATTACCGGGAGGGAAGACCATCGTGTTCGGCGTATTATTCTAGCATACCGTACCGCATCTGCAGCAGCAATTTGGGCACCATTTGGCACAACAGTGACGCAACGATCTGGTATAAATCGCTTACTTCAAAGATATCTCCCATCCCATTAACCGCAAACCACCGCCATTTGGGACTCAGTGATGTCAAGCGAGAGCTCATTGGACGTCAGGGTGGAGGGCTGATAAGTTTTCTGATGAAAGTTGGTACTGCCTCAGCGCCAGCGATGGCCGCGTGTTGGTTAGAAGGAAGCCAGTTGAGGGCCTCTAACCAATCTGTCTGGACATACACTTTTAGTTATGTTCTAGGGTGCATTTTCACATGATAGCAGGAGCACTATCGCAGTTATCCCACGCACCCTAGTGCAAACTTGTACATCAGTTTGATGATTCGACCTGTTGTGCTACCATTGATGAACAGCATTCCAGGGGACGTTTTCCAACAGGATAAAGCTCGCCCACTTACCGTCGTTGTAACTCAACGTGCTCTACACAGTGTCGACAAATTGTCTTGACCTGCACGATTACGAGATCTATCTCCAATAGAGCACATACGGGACGATAACTCCAGCGTCACCCCCAAGCAGCATTAACAGACCCTGTATTGACCGACCAAGTGCAACAGGCATGGAACTTCATCCCACAAACTGACATCTGGCACCTGTATAACACACTGCGTGAACGTTTGCATGCTAACATTTAGCATTCTGGCGGTTAGGTTGGTTGTTAATTTACCAGTATTTCACATTTAAAATGGTTATCTTGCACATAAATTAGTCTATAATATTGCAATGTTAATCGCTGAAATATGTCACCTCGACAAATATATTCCCGAAATTTGATTACTCTACATTAATTATTTTTTGGTGTTGCGATTTTATCCCTTCAGTGTATGTATTGGAAAGAGCCAACACTGTCTGTAAAGGCGATGGGACCCACATTCTGGAAAATGAACTGAGGAGTTTTTCAAAAATGCCGTAAGTAATGACCATTTTGTTGAAATGTTTCACGAACCCTTATCGTATGTTGTACAGTCATGGCCCCACATGACTACCCAGTTTCATACATACGATGTGTCACTACTACAGCTATAAACTAAAAGGACAAGTACAGGCCAATGAATCAAGCAGATAATCCTTTTCAACATAGACCCGGAAACCAAAGGTTTCCCCCTAACGATCTATGAAGGTACAAGTAAAGTAGTGCCAGTGTTACAAAGCTGTTATTGATGTTCTTTATGGTAAAAGGATGCGTATGCGGAACAAGCATGAGACCACAGCGGCACATTTTAAAGTGGCTGTTCGCGAATACGTAGCACGAATCTCCGACAAGTGTATTGATCGTGACTCGCAAATAAGTGGTCTCTCAGTTCTTCCCACCTGAAACCGTTGGATTCTTTGTGTGGGAATATTTAAAAGCTTTGACGTATTCAAGCGCTGTTGATAGTGTCGCTGAACTCCGGGGACGCATTGTGGATGGTTGTCATTGTCAATGCTTTCGGGGCATTCCTGGTTTTTTTTTAACGTGTGCGAGCATCGATGAGGAGACGCACTGACTGCTACCTTCACATAAGCGCTGGCCATGTCGAACACTCTTAATGTGTCTATCCGCAGGTGCACATCTGCAGTTTGGATCCCCGGAGGCGCTGTTATTAGGTGTCCATGTACTCAATCGTAATCTCTCGTGTCGCCAAACCCATTCCTTTCCAGGCCTATATTTATGAGTATTATTTGCTTCTTTCATTGTCTTATACATTCTCCTTTCGTTTGTAACTATAATAATCAAACATCCTATATATAGTGACTGCTGAAGCATTTACAAGTAAGCTAATGTTTATATGACGCCCATCTTGTGCCATAATTATGATGTGATAATACGGTGAGACTCTAAAGTGCCAATCATCTGTGAAGGTAATATGAATACATAGTGAAGGATAACGTGACATAAAACCAGTACTAAAAAATGCAACATAGCACTCAACGGAGTGAGGTCTGGAGGTTCGACCACCAAAGCAGCCTGAGGACAAACACGCGGTATGCCAGTGGCAAACATAAATACATATCAGCGCAGCTATTTGACAGAGAAGTATACAGTGGTTTTAAATAATATACCCAGAATCATACAGTCAGGGATTCCTGCTAAGACCTTCACAACCACAGCATAGGCGTTACCTCAATGTCAGCTAAGTCACTGCATGTCTGATAATATAAAAAGTAGTTAAGTGACTTCAATACGTTATCGATACTTGGTGATGAGCATCAGAGGATCGAAACTCATTTCTAATAAACATACGTGAATAATAACAACCCGATAACAGCAAATCACAATGGTTCCACTTTACCACAACTTTCCTATGATATTTGTATTTTAAGGATCATAAATCGCTAATTGTTTACAAACTATCAAGTAAACATTTTGCTCCACTGACAAAACCCTAGTTTCATTTTTTTAAATAAAAGAAGTGGGAGAGCTAATAATCTTAAGTCTGTCGTCTCATTTACAAACTCCATTGACATTCGTCGGAAGTTAGCACTATCTTAACACTACCAACCGGCTGAAACTCAGACAGGTTTTTATCAGTGGTATACACCGGGAAACTCTACAATGACATACACATGTTATTTGTCCTCCCACCATTCGCAATACACGGTAGTCAGGAAAGCTATTTACATTTTAATTATGTACTTTCAAAGAGAAGGACAAATTGTAATTAAATAGTATGTGTACACCATTGCATAAGTAAGTGCAAATAAAATCGCAAAAGTGACAGCTGACGGTAATTATCCAGAGAGTGGCTTCGTGTTTTACCTCATTGAGGATATCGAGCTCTGACGTTATAAAATTTGAGTGGAATCTGCTAAGTTTGATATTCAAGCTAAAGGCGTAAGCAGTTGGGGAAATTGGCCGATAGCTGAACGGATTCACGACAAGGCGGGGAAGGAAGCTGCAGTTACTCGGTAAACAAGCTCCGTTTCAGACTGAAACTAATTTTAACTGCAGCACAGAAAAGCCATTAATGTGAACGTAGTAGCAGTTTGCTAGGTTGTTTACACAGCTACTGTTGGTATGGGATATTAATTAATAGCGCTTTATGTGAATTTAATGAAACTGAAAATAGTCAATTAGTCAATATTAATTCATTAACTTGAAACAAAAGTTGTCAGAAACAATTCGGTATTTATTCTGATTATTGTGTCTTCCTTTTATATAATAATTTTTTGACTGTGCAAGTAGAAAATGAACGCCTTGACTTAATGTCCCCACACAAGTAAAGTTTAATTAATAAGGTTTAGAGGTTTTAGTGACTTAACAATAACTCCTGTGGACATATTAGCTCGTGAAACGGTGCGAGTATTTTTATAGGCTTCTTTGGCTACATTACAGTCCTGCAATAGTGCATGCAGGCGATTATAGAGCTACCTAATGTCATCATTAAGGTCTATTTCTCGAGAGATCGATTATCTGCTGGTACCACCCAGATGGTAAGGTGATCACCTACGTAGGACAATACAAATCCGTGCTAATACATAACTGACTCCCCCCGTGTTAGTCAATTCTTCAGAAGCACCACCCAGGCTCCAGCAGGCTATAAACCTGAAATTCAGCGAAATGCTTGAATTATGTGTGCTGTATTGGCGTGTCTGTAACATTCCTTGTCTCAATAATAAACACTAGATCACTATTTCTGCAACTGAAACATAGTTTGTACGGACTCAGCGTTTTCGTGTTCAGTGTACGTCTCCTGCTCTGTGTACACTGGACGGCGCTTTCAGTTATTCCCTTTACTGACCTTTATCGCAATTCCCCACCAGCAGATGGCTTGTCTATGCCTTCGTAACACATTCACCTGAGTCTAACTTACACTGATCAACGAAAGTATTATGACTACCTCTACACAGTGGTATTGGTTCAAATGGCTCTGAGCACTATGGGACTCAATATCTGAGGTCATCAGTTCAAATGGCTCTTAGCACTATGGGACTTAACATCTGTGGTCATCAGTCCCCTAGAACTTAGAACTACTTAAACCTAACTAACCTAAGGACATCACACACATCCATGCCCGAGGCAGGATTCGAACCTGCGACCGTAGCAGTCGCGCGGTTCCGGACGGAGCGCCTAGAACCACGAGACCACCGCAGCCGGCTGAGGTCATCAGTCCCCTAGAACTTAGAACTACTGAAACCTAACTAACCTAAGGACACCACACACATCCATGCTCGAGGCAGGATTCGAACCTGTGACCGTAGCTGTCGGGCGGTTCCAGACTGAAGCGCCTAGAACAGCTCGGCCACAACGGCCGGCACACAATGGTACTGAGCACACCTATGTCATGTACATAATCTGTGATGGGATACGACAGGTATATAACACGTGCCATGGATACACGGCACGTCACCCAAATATTCGCTGTGGGACGTAAAAGTAGTATGCTGTAGCCAGCCGCAGTGGCCGAGCGGTGCTAGGCGCATCAGTCTGGATCTGCGTGACCGCTACGGTCGCAGGTTCGAATCCTGCTTCGGGCATGGGTGTGTGTGATGTCCTTAGGTTAGTTAGGATTATGTAGTTCTAAGTTCTAGGGGACTGATGACCTCACATGTTAAGTCCCAAAGTGCTCAGAGCCATTTGAACCAGCCAATGTGCTGTAGAGCAAACTCATCAGCCCCTGTTTGTAGCCTCGCATTGTTACAGAAACTGTCCTGTATTATTTATGACCAATTACTGATTGATAAGTACCCCCAGGGACTTCACATTTTTAACGAGTTAAGTGCCAATGCCATACATGCAGATTCTGCCACTAGCTCCATTCGATTACGCAAGGACACTGATGCATATTCGTTGTGTGACTGTATAACCTTATGAATCAGATTCCAACAAGGGAAAGTAGTCAGTCACTCAAAAGGCGAGGATGAAAAAAATTTACACCATATCATCTTTTTGTCACTGAGGGTATCAGAGATCTCACATAAACCACAATGGGGAAAATGAACGATCTAGGCGTTTTTGGAAGCTGCTGTTCCAGAAGCTATTTAGCAAATAACTGCAAACCTAATTTAGGATGGTCAGGTAGAGACATCATTACATATCGCTCAGAGTAAGGGAAAAATTAACCTCGATATAGCATTCAGTGACCGCGAATTGTAAAAATGCAGTTTTCAGACCTAGGGGATTCAAATGGTTCACATGGCTCTGAGCACTATGGGACTTAACATCTATGGTCAGCAGTCCCCTAGAACTTAGAACTACTTAAACCTAACTAGCCTAAGGACATCACACAACACCCAGACATCACGAGGCAGAGAAAATACCTG
Organism: Schistocerca piceifrons; assembly: GCF_021461385.2. Taxonomy (NCBI): domain Eukaryota; kingdom Metazoa; phylum Arthropoda; class Insecta; order Orthoptera; family Acrididae; genus Schistocerca; species Schistocerca piceifrons. Next base: position 905,421,782 of record NC_060149.1, read on the forward strand.
ACCCCGCCGGGAATCGAACCCGGGAACCCGGGCGTGGGAAGCGAAAACGCTACCGCACGACCACGAGCTGCAGACAGACCTAGGGGATATTCCAAAGAAGGAGAGCGATAAAACAGACGGCAATCTGCAGAGGGAAGGTAACTGAGGGAGATTGACGGCAGGGCTTACGGTGTGTTCCAGGTTGTGGGGAGCGCCGTTGACCATGACCATGTTTCAATGATTGCATTACGTGACGTGCAGAGGTTCCTTCATAAGGTATAACATATTCTAGCGAGAACCGACGGTACAGAAAAAAGACGCGCACTGTAGAACGGAATACCGTCTATCGATCTACACAAAGCACCTCAACCATCTACGCCATGATACTATTAATTCACATTTGTTTATAGCAAATCCTGAAAAGAACGACAGCTTTTCATGACTCTTCAGTGGGTCGTTGCCTTGAAACGACGTACTCTGATAACATGAGCGTTCTAACACGAAAACAACTAGATACTGTAATTCATTAACAACTAATATGGAGTTTCCCGTCATTTTATTGCAACGAATCATTCCAGTAACGATCCGTTCTCGAGACATTCAGTGTGATGGTGCTTAGGAACAGCATATACCCGTAGGGTATAACGTATATATACAGGATGGTCCATTGGTAGTGACTGGACCAAATATCTCACGAAATAAGCATCAAACGAAAAAACTACAAAGAACGAAACTCGTCTAGCTTGAAGGGGGAAACCAGATGGTGCTATGGTTGGCCCGCTAGATGGCGCTGCCATAGGTCAGACGGATATCAACTGCGTTTTTTTTAAATGGAAGCCCCCATTTTTATTACATATTCGTGTAGTACATAAAGAAATATTAATGTTTTAGTTGGACCACTTTTTTCGCTTTGTGATAGATGGCGCTGTAATAGCCACAAACGTATAAGTACGTGGTATCACGTAACATTCCGCAAGGGTGGACGGCATTTGCTCGTGATACATTATCCGTGTTAAAATAAACCGTTTACCAATTGCGGAAAAGGTCGAAATCGTGTTGATGTATGGCTCTTGTGATCAAAATGCCCAACGGGCTTGTGCTATGTATGCTGCTCGGTATCCTGGACGACATCATCCAAGTGTCCGGACCGTTCGCTGGATAGTTACGTTATTTAAGGAAACAGGAAGTGTTCAGCCAAATGGTTCAAATGGCTCTGAGCACTATGGGACTTAACATCTATGGTCATCAGTCCCCTAGAACTTAGAACTACTTAAACCTAACTAACCTAAGGACATCGCACGACACCCAGTCATCACGAGGCAGAGAAAATCCCTGACGCCGCTGGGAATCGAACCCGGGAACCCGGGCGCGGGAAGCGAGGACGCTACCGCACGACCACGAGCTGCGGACGTGTTCAGCCACATGTGAAACGTCAACCACGACCTGCAACATATGATGATGCCCAAGTAGGTGTTTTAGCTGCTGTCGCGGCTAATCCGCACATCAGTAGCAGACAAATTGCGCGAGAATCGGGAATCTCAAAAACGTCGGCGTTCAGAATGCTACATCAACATCGACTGCATCCGTACCATATCTCTATGCACCAGGAATTGCATGGCGACGACTCTGAACGTGGTGTACAGTTCTGCCGCTGGGCACAACAGAGATTACGAGACGATGAAAGATTTTTTGCACGCGTTCTATTTAGCGACGAAGCGTCATTCAGCAACAGCGGTAACGTAAACCGGCATAATATGCTCTATTGGGCAACGGAAAATCCACGATGGCTGCGACAAGTGTGGTTAAAGTATGGTGCGGCATTATGGGAGGAAGGATAATTGGCCCCCATTTTATCGACGGCAATCTAAATGGTGCAATGTATGCTGATTTCCTACGTAATGTTCTACCGGTGTTAATACAAGATGTTTCACTGCATGACAGAATGGCGATGTACTTCCAACATGATGGATGTCCGGCACCTAGCTCGCATGCGGTTGAAGCGGTACTGAATAGCATATTTCGTGACCGGTGGATTGGTCGTTGAAGCACCATACAATGGCCCGCAAGTTCACCGGATCTGACTTCCCCGGATTTCTTTCTGTGGGAAAAGTTGAAGGATGTTTGCCATCGTGATCCACCGACAACGCCTGACAACATGCGTCAGCGCATTATCAATGCATGTGCGAACATTACGGAAGGCGAACTACTCGCTGTTGAGAGGAATGTCGTTACACGTATTCCCAAATGCATTGAGTTTGACGGACATCATTTTGAGCATATATTGCATTAATGTGATATTTACAGGTAATCATGCTGTAACAGAATGCGTTTTCAGAAATGATAAGTTCACAAAGGTACATGTATCACATTGGAAAAACCGAAATAAAATGTTCAAACGTACCTACGTTCTGTATTTTAATTTAAAAAAACGTACCTGTTACCAACTGTTCGTCTAAAATTGTGAGCCATATGTTTGTGACTATTGCAGCGCCATCTATCACAAAGCGAAAAGAGTGGTCCAACTCGAACATTCATATTTCTTTACGTACTACACGAATATGTAATAAAAATGGTTGTTTCTAATTTTGAAAAAAACGCAGTGTATATCCGTTTGACCTACGGCAGCGCCATCTAGCGGGCCAACCATAGCGCCATCTGGTTTCCCCCTTCAAACAAGACAAGGTTCGTTCTTTGTAGGTTTTTCGTTTAACGCTTATTTCGTGAGATATATGGCCCGGTCACGATCAATGGACCATCCTGAATACACAGTAAAAAAAAAAAAAAAAAAAAATTGCATCACCTCGGTTCCGAGAGTTCTGGAACTTGTACAAAAAATTGTAATAGAGATCAACATAACACAACATTTCCGCCCTTTTCTTTGCTCATGAAATCCACACACTGCACGTTGTACCACCATACAGCGAGACCTTCAGAGGTGGAGGTCCAGATTGCTGTACACACCGATACCTCTAATACCCAGTAGTCGCCGGCACGGTAGCTCAGCGTGCTCGATCAGAGGGTTAGCTACCCCCTGTAATAAAAAAACTGAGTGAACGGATCAAGAAAGAACCTGAACGGGTGTCATCGGACGTCCGCCACGAACAAATCCAACGAACAATATAGAACAAAATGAGATTAAAAAAAATAAAAAAATAAACAAAAATAAAAAAGTAGCACGTCCTCTTCCATTGATGCATGCCTGTATTAATCGTGGCATATTATCCACAAATTCATAAAGGCACTATTGATCTAGATTGTCCCACTCCTCAACCGCGATTCGGCGTAGATCCCTCATGGTGGTTGGTCACGTCGTCCATAAACAGCTCTTTTCAATCTATCCCAGGCATGTGCGATAGGGTTCGTGTATGGAGAACATGCTGGCCACTCTAATCGAGCGATGTCGTTATTTTGAAGGAAGTCATTCACAAGATGTGCACGATGGGTGCGCGAATTGCCGTCCGTGAAGATGAATGCCTCGCCAATATGCTGCCGATATTGTTGCACTATCGGTCGGAGGATTCACGAATCGTACAGCAGTTACGGCACATTCCATGAGTACCAGCGGCGTACGTGGGTCCCACATAATGCCACCCCAAAACAGCAGGGAACCTCCACCTTGCTGCACTCTCTGGACAGTGTGTCTAAGGCGTTCAGCCTGAACCGGTTGCCTCCAAACACGTCTCCGACGATTGTCTGGTTGAAGGTATATGTGACAGCTCATCGCTAAAGAGAACGTGATGCCAATCCTGAGCGGTCCATTCGGCATGTTGTTGGGCCCATCTGTACCGCGCTGCATGGTGTCGTGGTTGCAAAGACGGACCTCGCCATGGACGACGTGAGTGAGATTGTGCATCATCCAGCCTATTGGGCACAGTTTGAGTCGTGACACGACCTCCTGTGGCTGACCGGAAAACATTATTCAACATGGTGGCGTTGCTGTCAGGGCTCCTGCGAGCCATAATCCGTAGGTAGCGGTCATCCACTGCAGTAGTAGCCCATGGGCGGCCTGAGCGCGCATGTCGTTGACAGTTCCTGTCTCTCTGTATCTCCTCCATGTCGGAACAACATCGCTTTGGTTCACTCCGATACGCCTGGACACTTCCCTTGTTGAGAACCCTTCCTGGCATAAAGTAACAATGCGGACGCGATCGAACCGCGGTATTGACTGTCTAGGCAAGGTAGAACTACAGACAACATGAACCGTGTACCTCCTTCCTGGTGGAATGGCTGGAACTGATCAGTTGTCGGCCCCCCCTCCATCTCTTGGGCGCTGCTCATGCGTGGGTGTTTACATCTTTTCGCGGGTTTACTGACATCTCTGAACAGTGAAAGGGACTGTGACTGTGATACAATATCCACAATCAACGTCCATCTTCGGGAGTTCAGGGAACCGGGATGATGCAATATATGCTTCCGCTGAACACAAGAAATATAGTGTAACAGCTTGCTTCCTGCTTGTGACATGGGGAGGATTCTTGCTTCCTACTGGCTCTACTTCACGTTGCACTTTGCCGAAATATCGCAGAACTTCTTTTGTGTTTCACTTGACGAAATGGCTGCTCAACGTGAAACAGCAGGAATTACGTCACAAAAGTTGTAGAGCGCCACGTCAACGGTAGCTAGCTAACTCATCCCATGTGATCGAGCGAGGTGGCGCAGTGGCTAGCACATTGGACTCGCATTTGGGAGGACGATGGTTCAGACCCGCGTTCGACCATCCAGATTTAGGTTTCCCGTGATTTCCCTAAATCTCTCGACGCAAATGCCAAGATGGTTTCTTTGAAAGGACACGGCAGATTTCCTTCCCTATTGTTGCTACATTCCGAGCTTTCGCTCCATCTCTAATGACCTTGAAGTCGACGGGACGTTAAACACAATTTACCTTCCTTCTTCGTCTCTTGTGCCGAGGCTTAACGGTTAACCAGCGACGTATGGTACGCCTGTCAGCCTGAACGCTGTTTTAGGCTAATGATGGGCTGGTTCCCACATTCCGTCTCCGAGAACACTACACAATAAGCAGTTAAAAATTATTACATACATAACTGCGATTACACGATTAGCAGACTGATGGCGCATACGACTTGCCTGGGGCACTTATAACCTCGAAGGTGAGCTCCTGTAAAGTCACAACACACACACGTCTTTCAACCCATAGGTTACTTGACAACCTTGGCGTCAGGAAAGGCATCCCTCCACAAAGTTCAGTAATTAAGTAAAATTTTCCAAATCCTGGAAAATCAGACCCTGTACTTGACGCGATGTACGCTACAGAAGAGAGGATAAGGAGCTGTATAGGGCTTTTTTGCAAGATAAGTGGTTTCCGGCTAAAAATTTTTAGAAAGCACCCAAATGAGAGCTAGGGCTGTGTTTCCATGATAGCGTGGTAATGAAAAGTGATTTGTGTCATTCGGTGTGTGAGTTCAGGTTCTTTGATGAGTAAACGAATAAAATGTGATACGAGAAGTGACATGTCAAACTTGTTATTGACCTTGAGTAAAAACCACTATTTTGACGAAGCACCTTCACCTGAAACGTGGGGTGGTGTGAAACCCATGTTGAAGCAGACAGCGTCGGCTGGTAAGAACGCATTCGTTTCGTGAAATCCGCTGGCCTGGTGCGGCCTTCCACCGGCAATCCGAGTAACAAAGGCAATTAGCCAGCCAGAGAGCGCGCCCGCTGCAGAAGAGCTTATATGCGGGTCTCCATTTCACGGATCAGTGGTAGGCCCACAATGGCAGTATTCTGCACCAGATGTAGCGATGGAGCAGGCCACGTCGCTCATGCAGCGTATTACTAGCCGGAATCTCGACGCGCCACCGTAAACATGCATAACAACGGAATGTAATCACCGAGTTGTAGAATATTTTGAAACTTTATATAATTTCATTTGCAGCCTCCCCCCTTACTAATCGGTTAATGGGGTAATGCGAGCCTGATCGCCTAAGCCCAGTGAATTTGATTTTGGACGAAGCTATCGTCTCCAAAGAAATTTTTGATTAGTTAGTGGACACAATTCTACAACAAGTTGTTCTAATGAACAATCTATTCGTCTCGAATTTCTGTTGACTTGGATTTGGCTTAATACTTAAAACAGTGCCAACACTCGCATAAAATATGAAACGAAAACAAATACTACATGACTCAGAGAGGTCACGAAAAATTTACCTGAAAGAATGCAGAAATTAGTTACTACGGTTGCCAGCCCAGTTGGGCACAGTCTGTCCAATATCTAAGCGACAATGTGGACAGTAGTGAATACGTAACGGTTTCATTGTACGTGTCGCACCAGAAGGTCGACACACGTTCCTGACGAGACAAAATTTTACGAAATAATAATAAACATAGAAAACAATTATCTAATATCATTAATAATCAGATACACTCGCCAGTCACCATTATTTTCGTTTTTACGTAAGCGCAACATATTAGTATAGATTTTTCAGTACTTCTTCAATTTTTCCTCATCCGTACTTTTTTCGTCATATTTAGTTTTGACTAATTTCAGGCACTCGCCTTCGCTTTGATGCCGATACATGCTTTTGCTGATTTTTCAGTTTTCTTCCGCCCTTCTCCTCTCCGTCTGAACAGGCCTCGGATGACCTAACGGTACAGATCGATCGCTGTGCCACCCTCAGCCGATAGGCGTCACCGGATGCGGATTTGGAGGGGCACGTGGTCAATACACCGCTCTCCCGGACGTTGTCAGTTTCGGTGACCGGAGCCGCTACTCCTTAATCAGTTAGCTCCTTAAGTGGCCTCACAAGGGCTGAGTGCATCCCGCTTGCCAACAGCGCTCCATAGACCCAGACGGTCACCTATCCATGTTCTAGCCGAGCCCAACAGCACTTGCTAATGGGAAGCGGTGCGGCAAGGCTGTTGGGACTTTCGCCCTTCTAATGCCTCAAAATAAAATAGTTTCAATACGTCCTCGGTATAATCTTCAATGATTCGTCTATTATATTCAGTTAAACGTGTCAGTGCATCTGCTATGTAGTTGTTGTCCGTTCTTCCCATACAACATACGTCATAATTAAGTTGTTGCAAGAAAAGCGACCATCTAGTACTCCTTCCTGCAACAAATGACAGTTCTTGAGATAAGTAAGCGCCTTATGGTCTGCGTGAACCATCACATTTCGTTCCCATAGGTAACTTTTAAACTTCCTGAAATCTCATATGGCTGTCAGAGCCTCTTTCTCTGAAAATGTATAGTTCCGTTCACACTCCGTTAATGCCCTACTCTCCAGCGTAACCGTTCTGTGCTCTTTTTTTTCTCCTTCTTCTACTTCTCGAAATAATTCTACTACTAAACCATAACACGACGAATTCGTCCCCATGTGAAAGGGTAACGAGTTGTCAGGATCATACAAGATATTACTCTGTAACAAATCACTCTCCAACTTTTCGGATGTCATCTGACATTCTTCGGTCCATACAAAGGCTGTGTTCCTCCTGAGCAAGTTGTTGAAGTTCAAGTCTTTAAACGCTTGCCCTTGCACGAACTTGCGATAGAATCCGGTTACCCCTAAGAAATTTATAATTTGTTTTCGCGTCTTCGATGGCAGACAATTTTTAATTGCTTCTAACTTCTCTGGCTCTTTAGCAAACCCCGAGCTCGCAATTATATGACCAAGAAAGTTCAGATCCTGTCTAACAAATTCAAATTTTCTGAGTTTGACTGTCATTCCACCCTTGCGTAATACACTGAACATCTCATCTAATAGTTCACAATGTTCTTGCCGAGTTGTAGTTGCGAATAGCAAGTCGTTTACACAAACGGTTAGCCTAGAACTTAACGTAGCACCCAAAAAACTATCGAGTACTTGCCTGTAGACAGAAACGGAGTATATTTGCGCGATCCCGTTGCAAGAGCAATCTGCCAGTACCCTTCCGTGAGACTGACACTTGTCATAAATCGCATATTGTGAGACCTTTACAAGGTTTCTTCCATTCTCTCCAGGCGATCTGTTTCACGTCGACCTACCTTGTTTAATATGCGTGCACAAGTCACCACTCTGACACTACCATCTCCTTTTCCTACTATTATTAAGGGACTGTTAAGCGGGCTGGTACTCCTCCCTATAATATTCACTCTAACATGCGATGTATTTCTTGCTGTATGGTTTTCTTCCTAGATATCACAAGGTACTATTGTACAAAGAATGCTTCGTGCGGTATCACACTGATACCCATTAACAAGTCCTGGCTTGTTCAAAAATACTCTTAGGTTTCTCAGTATCACTTCATACAAATATTTCTTTTGTTCGGGTGTGACATCTGATACTTTGTCTACAATACTTTTCAACTCATCTTCTAAGCAGCTGTCAACATTTAGGTTCCGAATACCATAGTATTCCATGCGCATGCCTAATCATACCTCTTTAGGCCATGAAACAATGTCTAGAATTAGATACTGACCACCCAACACCATCACTAGTTTTACCAAACTTTATTTGTATCTTGCTTATATCCTTTAAAACACTTTTTTTATTGTTACAGTCGATGACTGCCTGCTATTTTATTAACCACTCAGGCTATAGAATTATTTCTGTGCTCAGATACGGCAGGACTATAAATTCGCGTTCAAATCTTGCCCCTGTATATGTCAAAACAAAGAAATATTTGATGCTTTATGGGTTTACAATTCCTCCCTCTAGCCCCAATTATTTTTACTCCCACTAGCGGCATTACCACTACTTCTGGATTTTCGTTCAAAGGATCGAACACCTTTCCCGCCGAGGCGCTTAATTCCACCCCTAAATCTATCAAAATCTGAATTTACAGTCCGTGTATGTCAACGGATACTACAATTTAAAGCCAATCTTTGAATTGCCCGCAGCAAATCTTGGACAATATCTATGTCACTCCAGAAAGAAATCATACCGGTACTGTTTCCGATGGCGCTTCATCTGGTGCACTTTTCGTTCTTCTTTTGTCAACATATTTAATTTCTTTCAATTGATTCCGCGACTCTCGTTACGATCCCAATACAGTAAGATTTCTACCCACGTTATCGATTAACGATCCTTGTTGTATTGTAACGTCACTAATTATTAATTTCGGTCGTGATTCAATGCAAAGATGGTTATCATCTACCAGTTTACGTGAAGGAATGCGTTCTGTTTGTAACAGTACTTCTTCTTTCGAGCTGCTGCTATCCCCTTCACTGTGGTCACTCTTTACTATGTCTGCTTTTACCTTGTAAACATTATAGTCTACGTGACTTTCAAGAATTCGTATCCGGTTATGCCAAGAAAAATCACTTTGCCCGCTCTCTGTGTTTTCACCATTGAACTTGCCACGACTAGCTTGTCTACGTTCGATCATCACCTGCATTCCTTCGGGAAATGTCTGCACTTTCTGTACAGTGTTTTCCTCTTTAACTTCCATAATCTCATAAGGGATGAAGGCGTTACATAGTGTTCGTTCTCCCAATTATCACAACTCCGGTACTTCCCCCTATACTCCTTTAATCCATCATATATCCGACCGAACTGATCTAACCAAACGTCTTCACTCGCCGTTTCGTCGTGCTCAATAATGGAAACTTTGTACGCTGCTGGTTTTCCTATTTCCTTTGGTGTAACACTTCCTGCTGGAGCTTGCAGTTCCGTTGTGGTTTCAAATACGCCTGACGCTTCTTATATGACCGATACTACCTAATCTTCATGCATGGCACGCTCTTTGCTTGCGTCTGCGTCTAGCTCGATTTTGTAACTGCAGGTACGTTACGCTGTATGCTAACGCACTCTCTCTCAGATCAAAGTTTTACCCAATCGGGTTTATCACAACGATACTTTCGTTGTTTGTTTTTGGGCCTCCAGTGTCTACCGACGCCCGATGAGCCCTTAGCTGGAGCGGTTGACGGTTCTTTTGGACTGAATGTAATACTGATTCTTCCTCTTCCAGTTATTCCCTCTTTGTGGCCCTCGTACTATGTTTACTTGTTACTGGCTTCTTCCATCCTTATCATTGCTATTATTATTACCGAAGTTCCTGAAACTTTCGCAGTTATTCCGCCAGTTGACTTCGTGTTCCACTTCCTCTAGAAACGCTGTAATCGTTCTGGAGTTGCTAACAATACGTCGCTCAGCGTCGTCAGGAAGCTTCTTTCACAGCTTCCAAATGATCTCCTATTCCGAACGGCGTTCATACAAATATTACAAACTGCGGACCCAGTTTTCGCAAAACTGTCTCATCGAGATCAACATTTTGGCATTATAAGATCTTGATACTACAAATCTCCGCTACAAACTCTCTTGCTCCTGTTCCGATCAATATTCATTTAATAATGCATTTTTAAATTCGTAAAATACATATTAGTAATATCGAGGTTTAACTGCATCTCTTAGCATCTCCCATTAGCACGTCGATAACAGAATTAATTTTTATTCTCCCTCCAAGCCGGTGGCAATATCCTTTCACAATTCTTAATAAAATGTGCCGCACACACTCCACCCCGCTACTTTGAGTGGGTCGAGGCGCTCCTCTGTCGCTAGAATTTCTGTACTGTGTACGTGATACGATACATAGTTTTGCGTTTCCTGCAATTCCTGTTCTAATTTTTTTTAGCAAACAAATAAAACTGGCAACGATAGTCTTTTATTACTCTTCTTTTAGCTATTTAAACAACGACACTAGCGTATTCAGTGACTGGAAAGGAATGGGACCCTAAGTAGGTGACAATGACTGAGGATGATGACAGCATCAGGTACCTACCGTTGTTATGTACAAAATTGTGTATAAAATTCATTGACAGTGCCACTGGGTAAGGCCTCGCAAAGTTTCTAACGTGAACGAAAATAAAACAACCTTATATTTCGTTACAGATGTTAAGCCGTTGTCTTCGTAGTCATCTACAGTGCTACCGTTGCTCCATGCAGTATCGCGGGTGCGCCTTGATTTACAATGACCACTTACGGGGCATGATCTTAATGTTATTGCATCCTCTAATATCTGCCCACACTCATGCTCGGGTGCCACGCTAGTAACAGTTACCCCTCACGTAGGCCCAGCAGTGCACGCCTCTTGTTTGTCTTCACTCAACCAAGTCTGTGCTCTTTGCACTCCCCTCGGACGTTACACTCGCGTCCAGAAATGGCTTTGAGCACTATGGGACTGAACTTCAGTCCCCTAGAACGTAGAACTACTTAAACCTAACTAACCTAAGGATATGACACACATCCATGCCCGAGGCAGGATTTGAACCTGCGACCGTAGCGGTCGCGCGGTTCCAGACTGAAGCGCCTTGAACCGCTCGGCCACAGTGGCCGGCTCGCGTCCAGGGGCAGCGCTCTTACACAAGTCTTTATTATCTGCCAACGATATTGATCTTCCTATCTTTCCCCAACGGCTTTAATCCAGAATAAATACATCATAATACAAAGTAATTTATCAGGTTACAGCACTTATCACATTTCTAACTAACTGATTGCACATAAAAATTTACGCAATAAAAGACGCACACAATATTTGCAGTAAACATAATGGGCAAAAATTTTAGGTAGCACACCTGTATTATAGTGTCATACATTCTGTAACTACTAAATACGCAACTTAGGGAAGATAATTTTCTTCCTGGCTATTAAGGTTTCCGTTTTAAGGTTCGAAATGTACTTTCTTCTTTCGTAACACCATTGTAATTCAAAACAATTTGTCAAACATTTCTGCAGTGAATAGTCACACGAGGGCACGTAATGGTTAAGACTTTAGACATGCATTCAGAATCAGTGGATTACAATTCTCAGATATGGGTGATTTCCCTCAACAGAGGAAGTCGAAGGTCGATATAGCTGCTTTTAAAAGAAAAAGAAAAATTTCCTTTTCCACCCTTGTCCCAGCTGACCTTTTGCCCAGACAGCAACGATTTCATCCTCGACAGATTCCATCCCTGAGCTGCGATTCTAGAAGTTACTTCAAGACATATCTCTTTCGCAGAGATGACATTTTCAGTTGACTTCATTCGTTTCCAGCCTTTAATTTCTTTAGTTGCCGGAATTATTGGAAGACAGTGGATCCAAATATGGTTAATAGGGTGGACATTCTACTGGTAGTGTTTTGAAACACTTCTTTCCATTGTCAAAGAAGCTTCTGGAAATACGCAATTTCCAGAAGAAGAATTATTTATTTTATTGCAATCGAGGGCTCTTTCCCATTACTTTTTCATCCATTTGCTCAACTGAGCTTCAGTAGCGTTTGCCAGTTATTGATTAATTATTTTCTGGGTATTCGACAAGAAGAATATTTTTCTGCCCGAGAAAACACTGACCAGAATCCCTTGTGTAAACACAATCGGCTTCGCCTTTGTCAGTGCAGTTGTTGTGCTTTGATAGCTGTTTCCTTTATGGCGTGGGATCGTTGACTCGAGTATCATCCACTATACGCCGTCCAGCAAAGAACCTCTCGTTTTTTAAGTGTAAAGCTTTACTGAGAAATTCTATTTGTTTTTCACCAGCATTCATCAAAATGTAGCACCAATTTTGTACAAAGCTGAATCATAACAAGTTAGTCACGCAAAACGTATTGTACTCATGCTTGAGAAATGCTCGTCGCATTAATGATTTCATACTGGTCGTACAATACCATATTTTGTACTTACTACTTGTTGCCATCTGTGGATACAGTTTCGGGACGCCTTTCATATGGAATATCTACAATAAAAATACCGCCATGTTTCATGAGCCACTCATTCTCTAATCACTGAAAACAAAGAGGAATTCTCCTAATACGCGTTCAAGAGCAGTGTATGAATTTGCTTTGATGATAATCCCAATTAAAGTTATTTTGTAGTGGAGGGATATTCCATTTCATCCTTTTTGAAAAACAAACAAAACACACATACAAAACGAATAAAAAATCTTTACTGACAGAACTATTCCATTAGTACAGTGTCCACTTGAGTAAGGTTAAGACATTATACAAGAAAAGACACTTAATTTTGTTGGTGTTAACGCCATATCTACACTAGGCTGAGAAAATTTTTGTGGTGTCGTCTGAAGAAAGAGGTCCCATGTCAAAGTTTTTATAGTGTTCAAACTTTAATAAAGTCATCTAATATTTTGTGTATGTTGCAGTATCCTCTCGACCTCCTCTAGAAGTAAATCTAGGCTTGCTAGGACCCACTGCAGTGCAGACGCAAATGTCTCTACCGGCTTTTTCGTCCGGCACTACACGTTTGGTTTCTCAAATACATTCACAGATATTGTCACATGGCAGTTATTTTAATTTGGATGCAGAAGGCTTTTAGTTTTCGTAGAAGCCACAGTAATGGCAGTTAAGCTACTTTTGGGACAAATCTTAGCTTTGGAAACATTTCAGTATATACATTATCGCCGTATGCATGAAAAAATATTTGCGAATATTTCCAATCTTTGCTATAAAACGCAATGCTGACGTGATACCCAGCAACTCAGACATGTGGCTAACATGTACCAGTAGCTCCATATATCGCCCTAAGGCCAGCTTATACAACTGTTCACGGTATTGTAGCATTTTAAAACTCATAATAATAAAGAAACAATAACGTTTGAAGCAGAAAAATTATCAATTTTTGTGGCATCCTATTTGAGGGAAGAAGAGGAAATGAGAGAGAACTGTTAACATTGTCATTAAATCGTTTTCAACTTTTTTAAAAACGAACACTTCACAGATTCATAGCCTTAAATATTACGTAGTACACATTCGATTATTAGCTGTTAACGTAATCAATCAGAATATAGGTGTGATCAACTTCGGTATGATTTAAATCATAATGATGAAATGGTCTTATAAATATTTGAATGGATACCAGCTGAGAACATACTGTTGCCTGGGTGTGGATTTAATCCAGTCTTCTATTAGTCCATCTCCTCTTTCCCCCTCTCGCTGACCATCAGCTTCTTACCCTCTGTCTATCTGCCACTCCCCAAGCGTCCATTTCGGCATCCCCTATTCTAAGTCACTCTCCTAATTCCTACCTTCTCCGTACCCTCTCTTCGTCCATTCCCTCCTCACACTCTCTTCATCCATCTTCCCCTCACCCTCAAATCGCCCGTCTCCGCCTACTCCCTTTCCCTGTCCATCTCCTCCTCTGCCTGTCCATTTCCTCATCTTCCCTTTCTCTGTCCATTTCCTCCTCCCTCTCACTTTGTCCATCTCCTCTTGCTCCCTCTCTCCTGCCCCTCTCTGTCTTTCTGTGACTCTTTCCTTTCTCTGTCAGTATCCTCCTCTGTCTGTCCATCTCCCAATCTTTCCTTTCTCTGCCCATTTCCTCCTCCCTCTCTCTCTGTCCACCCCTCCTGCTCCCTCTAACCAATCATCTCTTTCTCCTGCCTTTCTCAGTCCATCTCCTCTTCACCCTCCTTTCGTTCATCTCCTCCTCCGTCTGTCCATCTCCCCATCATTTCTTTCTCTGTCCATTTCTTCCTCCCCCTCTCACTGTCCATCTCTTCTTGCTTCCTCTACCCAAACATCTCTTTCTCCTGCCTCCCTTTGTCCATCTCCCCCTAACCCCTCACCCTGTCCATCTCCCACTGTGTCTGTCCATCTCCTCATCTTTCCTTTCTCTGTCAATTTCTTCCTCCCTCTGTCCATCTCCTCTTGCTCCCTCTACCCGAACATCTCTTTCTCTGGCCTCTCTATGCCCCTACCCCCTCTCCCTGTCAATCTCCTCCTCTGTCTGTCCATCTCCTCATCATTCATTTCTCTGTCCATTTCTTCCTCCCTCTGTCCATCTCCTCTTGCTCCCTCTACTGAACAGCTCTCTTTCCTGCCTCCCTCTGTCCATCTCCCCCTACCCACACTCCCTGTCAATTTTCTCCTCTGTATGTCCATCTCCCCATCTTTCCTTTCTCTGTCCATTTCTTCCTCCCTTTGTGCATCTTCTCTTGCTCCCTCTACCAAACATCTCTTTCTCCTGCCACTCTCTGTCCATCTCCCCCTACCCCATCTCCCTGTCCATCTTCTCCTCCATCAGTCTATCTACTCATCTTTCCTTTCTCTGTCCATTTCTTCCTCCATCTCTCTATGTCCATCTCCTCTTACTCCCTCTACCTGAACACCTATTTCTCCTGCCTCTCTCTGTCCATCTCGCCCTACCTTCTCTCCCTGTCCATCTCCTCCTATGTCTGTCCATCTCCTCGTCATTCCTTTGTCTGTCCATTTCGACCTCCCTCCCTTTCTGTCCATCTCCTCCTGCTCTCTCTAACCAACCATCTCTTTCTCCTGCCTCTCTCTGTCCATCTCCTCATCTTTCCTTTCTCTGTCCATTTCTCCCTCCCCCTGTCCATCTCCTCTTGCTCCCTTGCTCTCTTTTTCCTGCCTCTCTCTGTCCATCTCCCCCTACCCACACTCCCTGTCCATTTCCTCCTCTGTCTGTCCATCTCCCTATCTTTCCTTTCTCTGTCCATTTCTTCCTCCCTCTCTCTTTCTCCATCTCTTCTTGCTCCCTCTACCCAAACATTTCTTTCTCCTGCCTCTCTCTGTTCATCTCCCCCTACCCCCTCTCCCTGTCCATCTCCTCCTCCGTCTGTCTATCTACTCATCTTTCCTTTCTCTGTCCATTTCTTACTCCATCTCTCTTTGTCCATCTCCTCTTACTCCCTCTACCTGAACACCTATTTCTCCTACCTCTCTCTGTCCATCTCGCCCCACCTTCTCTCCCTGTCCATCTCCTCCTATGTCTGTTCATCTCCTCGTCGTTCCTTTGTCTGTCCATTTCCCTCTCTTCCGTCCATCTCCTCCTGCTCCCTCTATCCGACCATCTCTTTCTCCTGCCTCTCTCTGTCCATCTCCTTGTCTTTCTTTCTCCGTCCATCTTCTCCTCTGCCCTATGTGTGTCCACATTCTCTTTCCCCCTCTTCTCTCTCCACGTTATAATGCTCACCCCAGTAAGAGGTTGTTTGTTCTTACCCCCAAAGTACCCCCTTTCCAGATGGTAAAAGTATGTGTACCAAGTTTGGTTGAAATCGATCCATGGGGCTTCTTGAGGAGCATTTCACACATTGTTGTGAACATGTACCTATGTGTGAAATATACTTCACAGCATTTAACCTTTTTTACACTTATATGTACACATAGTTCACCTGTATCTCTAGCGAATTTCGTTTTGCTATTTCTTTTTCACGATGCTCAGTGTTTACGACATTATATCTCCTGAACTACCTGTCGTATTGTGATGTAATTTTTCTGGTACATTCAGTGGCATATGCGAATACTGTCCGAGAAATGTGTCCCTAACACAGTTAGCAATAAAGGAGTGAAAATTATAACGTCATGCTTCATTCAGCAATTTTCCTGCATGAACAGTGAAAATGTAGTTAACGATAGCGTTTTTTCCTTTCAGCATTTTGTGGGGGTTATCAACGAAAAAATATTTTGGAAATTATGTGTAAAGTTTTTTACAAGTCACTAAGTCTTCATTCTTATGTACTGGATGAATAATTTCTGTGTATTCGCACGTCGTGGACTACACATAATTTTACTCCCAACTATTCCTCTTTGATGGGGACGTGGCTCTCACCCTCAAAACACTTCTTTACTAACAGTAAGTTATACGTGTAGCAAGTTTGGTTGAAATAAATCGCTCCAGTGCTTTAGGTGAAGATAAGGAACATAGATACATTTTTGTAGTATGTATGGATATGTGTTATAATTAAATCATCCTCTAAAACGATAATAAAACCTCTTCCATCTTTTTCGGTTTATTAAAGAAAAGTATAATCGAATGCTATGATTGAAAACGCTCTAAATCCACATTAGCCAACATGCATATGGTCTATTTAAAACATTGGTACGAATTTTAATACAATTACACAAATCGAATTTTCCTACATTTCCTGTATCGTGCCCAACATGTAGGGAGACTCTATTGTGTATTGATAATTGCAGAGACATTTTTTAACCAACAGAGATAATATTAATAAATGCAGTTAAAAGATGAATTTACGGGCGTAATCCTTCTTTGAAATACAACGAATCATTGTTCATCTCAATCACATTTGAAAACCTTTGTTTACAATCATCAAAAACAAAAACAATTAATAACGCTATATCCGTGTCGGATTAAGGGACCCAAAGTTACAGTCTTTAACAGGTTCCTTGAGGCCACTCGTTCAAATCTGAATAGGTAATGGAAAATAATGTACTAGATGTAGCGCTAAAATTTCAAGGAAGCGGGAAAATAATATATTGTACAATAAAAAAAGTTTCACTTATTTTTGTCTGATCATCTGTCCTTGGTATATAACGTTACTTCTATTTCCTCTGGGAACTGATAATGCATTTCGCTATAGGGTTACTCATATGAATGCGTCCAGTGCTGTGAATGTTATTAATTATACTGCATTAGAAAAGGCGAGCCTCAAAGCAGACGCGAGCGCCTCCTCTTGTTTCTTCGTGAGTAGCCTGCATAATTCCGGTGTTTCCCTACAGCACCTTTTTGTTCCTATTTTATTTTCTAGGTAGGAGCCATTCATTTTCATTCAGTACGAACTGTAATTAAAAAAAATTTCTGTCAACAACAGGAAAATGTCCGAAATGAGCTACGCAGCCGTAAGCACTCGGAACACGTCCTGCGTCTGTTGCAGCTTTTTGCATCACGGCGTCATAGTACAAGGTTTCCGTCGATTAAACGCAGGCACCTACTGAGTGGGCAAGTAGAAGTTGGCTTTCACTAATTGACAGCGTCATTTCCCCAGTAAGCCGGTATAATCGTGTTAATAACTTACTGAATGACGAGGATGAATAGCACAAATTCAGAAGAAAATGTTATATAGTGGAAGAGCCAAGTTTGAGCATAGTGCGCGATCCAGCACCCAGCCAACCAGTCAAAATGTCTCGAGAGCGGCAGAAGCGCCTACAGAACCGAGTTGGTGCTCAGCGTCTCATCATCGCGACACAGCACACACTTCCTCATGTGGCGTGTGACCAGACAATGGCAGAAAGTGTGCGTCACGGCTAAAATCATAAAGGAGACGACACGTAGCAAAAATACTCATTCTACAGGTATCACCCGAAGATGACGGCAAGATAGACTGTCGAAATACACCGAAGAGCCAGAGAAACTAGTAAACCTGCCTAATGGCAGGGCCCCCGCGATCACAAAGAAGTGCCGCAACACAACGTGGAATTGACTCGACTGATGTCTGAAGTAGTGCTGGATCGAACTGACACCATGAGTCCTGCAGGGCTATCCATAAAACCGTAAGAGTACGGGGGTGGATGATAAACGGGTATTCATCGGACAGATATATTATACTACAACTGACATGTAATCGCATTTTCACGCAATTTGGGTGCATAGATCCTGAGAAATCAGTACCCAGAACAACCACCTCTGGCCGTAATAACGGCCTTGATACGCCTGGGCATTGAGTCAAACAGAGCTTGGATGGCGCGTACAGATACAGCTGCCCATGCAGCTTCAACACGATACTACAGTTCATCAAGACGTCAACACGATACCACAGTTCATCAAGAGAAGTGACTGGCGTATTGTGTCGAGCCAGTTGCTCGGCCACCACTGACCAGACGTTTTCAATTGGTGAGACACCTGGAGAATGTGCTGGCCAAGGCAGCAGTCGAATATTTTCTGTATGCAGAAAGGCCCGTACAGGACCTGCAACATGCGATCGTTCATTATCCTGCTGAAATGTAGGGTTTCACAGGGATCGAATGAAGGATAGAGCCACGGGTCGTAAAACGTCTGAAATGTAACGTTCACTGTTCAGAGTGCCGTCAGTGCGAACAAGACGTGACCGAGACGTGTAACCAATGGCACCCCATACCATCACGCCGGGTGATACACCAGTATGGCGATGATGAATACACGCTTCCAATGTGCGTTCACCGCGATGTCGCCAAACGTGGATGCGACCATCATGATGGTGTAAACGGAACCTGGATTCATCCGAAAACATGACGTTTTGCCATTTGTGCACCCAGGTTCGTCGTTGAGTACACCATCGCAGGCGCTCCTGTCTGTAATGCAGCGTCAAGGGTAACCGCAGCCATTGTATCCGAGCTGATAGTCCATGCTGCTGCAAACGTCGTCGAACTGTTCGTGCAGATGGTTGTTGTCTTGCAAACGTCCCCATATGTTGACTCAGGGATGGAGACGTGGCTGCGCGATCCGTTACAGCCGTGCGGATAAGATGCCTGTTATCTCAACTGCTAGTGATACGAGGCTGTTGGGATCCAGCACGGCGTTCCGTATTACCCTCCTGAACCCACCGATTCCATATTATGCTAACAGTCATTGGATCTCGACCAACGCGAGCAGCAATGTCGCTATACGATAAACCGCAATCGCCATAGGCTACAATCCGACCTTTATCAGAGTCGGAAACGTGATGGTACGCATTTCTCCTCCTTACACGAGTTATCACAACAACGTTTACCCAGGCAACGCCGGTCAACTGCTGTCTGTGTATGAGAAATCGGTTGGAAACTTTTCTCATGTCAGCACGTTGTAGATGTTGCCACCGGCACCAACCTTGTGTGAATGCTCTGAAAAGCTAATCATTTGCGTATCACAGCATCTTCTTCTTGTGGGTTAAATTTCGCGTCTGTAGCACCTCATCTCCGTGGTGTAGCAATTTTAATGGCCAGTAGTGTACATACATAATCCGCAAGCCACCAAATGGTGCGTCGCGGAAGCACCCTGTACTACTACCAGTCATTTCCTTTTCTGTTCAACTCTCAAATAGAGCGAGGGAAAATCGACCGTCTATATGCTTCCGTACGAGCCCTGATCTCTCTAAACTTATGTTCATAGTCCTTACGCGAAATGTACGTTGACGGCAATAGAGCTGTTCTGCAGTCTTTTTCCAGTGTCGGTTACCTAAATTTTCTCAATATTGCTCCGCGAAAAGAACGTCGCCTTTCTCCGGTGATTCCCATTTGAGTTACCGAAGCATCTCCGTTTGTTGTTCGAACCTACTGGTAGCAAATCTCGCTTTCCGCCTCTGAATTGCTTGTATGTCCTCGTTTAATGCGACCCGGTGCAGATCCCAAACACTTGAACAGTATTAAACAATGGGTCGCGCTGGTGTCCTATATGAGGGGTCGTTTACAGATGAACCACAGTTTCCTAAAACTCTCCCAATAAACCAATGTCGACGGTTCGCCTTCCCTACTACAATCCTTACATGCTCATTCCATTTCATACTGCTTAGCAAGGTTACACGTTATATAATCGACGTGACTGTGTCGAACACCACCCTACTAATGCTATACTTGAACATTATGGGTTTTTCCTACCCATCTGCGTTAACTTACATTTCTCTACATTTCGAGCTAGCTGCGATTCATCACACCAACTAGAAATTTTGTCTAAGTCAACTTGTATCCTTCTACAGTCACTCAAAGACGACATCTTCCCATACGACACAGCATTATCAGCGAACAGCCGCAGACTGCTGTCTCCCGGATCATTTATGTAATAACAGCGACCCTTTTACATTCCCCTGGGGCACTCACATACTTGGGAACCTAATCCGTATGCTTGTACCTTCGTTAACTGTCTGCAGTGTGGCACTGTGTCAAGTGCTTTACGGAAATCTAGGACAATGGAATCTGTCTGTTGCCCTTCATCCATGATTCGCAGGATCTCATGTGAGAAAAGGGTAAGCTGAGTTTTGGACGAACGATGCTTTCTAAAAATCGTGCTGATTTGTAGACAGAAGTTTTTCCCTCTCAAGGACATTTTTTATATTGAAATTGAGAATATGTTCAAGGATTTTATAGCAAAACGATGTTAAAGATACTGGTCTTTAATGTCGTGGCTCCGTTCTTTTACCTATCTTATATACAGGAATCACTTGCGTGTTTTCCAGTCGCTTGGGATTTTACGCTGGGCGAGAGATTTGCAGTAAGAGCAAGTTAAGTAAGGGGCCAGTTCTGTAGAGTACTCTTAGTAAAACCGAATTGGGGTTCCATCAGAACCTGGCATCAGGACCTGTTCATCCTCTGTTTTCAGTCTGCAGGCAGTAAGTGTGCTCAGTTTAGAGGTAAACGGTGTTCGCAACCGCCAATCTAGGATACAACCAAGCTCCAACGACAAGCACCTACTCCTGATGAACAGCTTCACGCATTTCGAAACTGTTTTAACGGGTTCATATAGTGGGCTAGCGAGATGCTGCATGGACGTATCGGCGAACTGCTGCAGATGTTGTTCACAATGAACCGGTGGTGCGAATCTGCATTCAACAGCAGTCTGTGGAGCTTTGTGACAACTACAGAGCAAGCTCTCGACGTCCGTCTAGTTCAGACGGACATCAAGATGGACGCTTTGAGTGAGCAGCGGTGGCCCACCGAACATCATCCAGGGACGAAATTCAGTTACATTTTGCACATGGTGTGTCATCAGGGATCATTAGGAACTGTCTGCTTGCAGTTGGATTTAGATCCTGTTTGACTGTCGCCAGGCTACCACTGACACTACGACACTATCAAGCATGGCTACTCTAATAGGGGAGTGGAGAGTTAGTGGCCCTCTGTAGTACTCAATGACGAGAGTAGGTTCTGTCTTTATGCGAGTAATGGTCGTACACAGGAATGGGGCAAACCTTGTGAGCTACCTATTCTCGAGTACATTCTCTCTGGACACACAAGTCCCATTCCAGGCTTCATGCTGTGGTGGTGGGGGAAATTTGGAAATTTATGGTAAGTTCCTATGGGACCAAACTTCTGACGTCATCGGTCCCTAGGCTTACACACGACTTAATCTAACTTAAACTAACTTGCGCTAAGGACTACACACACAGCCATGCCCGAGGGAGGACTCGAACCTCCGATGGGGAGAACCGCGCGAACCGTGGCAAGGCCCCATAGACTGCGCGGCTACCCAGCGCTGCTGGTGGTGGGGGCAAGGGGAGGCATCAGTTAAGCTGACCGTCACATTTGTTGTTTGTTGTTTCTGTAGGGTAAACTAACCAGCGCCCGCTGAATTGCACGGGCTGTTATCCCCGTACTACTGCCGCTTCTTCTACAGGAAGGTAACGCGCCTTTTCAGCAGGACGATGCACGTCCACATACAGCTGTAGCTACGCAACATGCTCTCGTGGAGTAGAATAACTGACGTGGCCAGCAAGATCATTAGATTTCTCGCCAATTGAATTCGTATGTGACAGGATGAAACGGGAACTTACTTATTCTCCAGGCCTGCAATAGTCATTGGCGAACTACAACAAAGGGAGCAAGAAGCTTGGGACAGTCTGTCGCAAGATGCCATTTGGTAGCTTTATGACTGACTGAACCCGCCTTTCTTCTTTAGAGTGGAGGGGGGGGGGGGGGCAGGGCGAGTTTGGCCACTGTGTATTTAATACTTGAACCGCATTCACATTTGCGAACATGGACAATCATCAGCTTTATAATGGAATGATGGCAATGAAAATTTGTGCCGCACCGTGACTCGAACCCGGATTTCTCACATCGCGAGCGGTCGCCTTACCATAAAGCTATCCAAGTACGACTCACACCAGACCAATTTTTCCAATTTCGTCAACGTACGCTGCATACTACGCCTGAACAACACAGACACTACAATATCGTACTGTGCACTGATGAGACTGCTTGGCCACCCTCTATTGTGATATGTGTCCTTCATTTGATGTGAAATTTTTATAATATGCTCCAACAACGATGAACTCACTTATCAGTAAAATTAGCTTGTCCTAGAGGTTGTCACATTTTTTTATCATCAGTGCACTTAACAGCGCTCAGAAATCTTCTGGTCGTCAATGGCGATTTTTCCGAGTTTTTTCAATATTAAATTGCGTTGCAGTGCATTAGCAAACTGGTGTCCGGGAACAGCTTGAAATCCTACAAGAACAAGTATCAAGAGAATCGAGGAACCTTAAAGTTCCCTCAGTAAGAGCGATCACGAGAATCCTGGTAGATAAAATACAAAATGCTCGCCTGAGCTATTTTTAAGTATTTGTTGTTCTGTCTAGGACCCTTAAGAAATATGATTATCGGAAGAGACAGAAATGACCGGGGTTCTTCGTCATGAGCTTCCTAAATGAACGCGGGAATGTGACAGGCTGTGCCTCGCAGAGACCCCAAACCTCGCATAATGACTACGGGAATACACTATTGGCCGTTAAAATTGCTACACCAAGAAGAAATGTAGATGATAAACGGGTATTCAGTGGACAAATATATTATACTAGAACAGACATGTGATTACATTTCACGCCATTTCGGTGCATAGATACTGAGGAATCAGTACCCAGAACAACCACCTCTGGCCGTAATAACGGCCTTGATACGCCTGGGCATTGAGTCAAACAGAGCTTCGATGGCGTCTACAGGTACAGCTGCCCATGCAGCTTCAACACGATACCACAATTCATCAAGAGTAGTGACTGGCGTATTGTGACGAGCCAGTTGCTCGGTCACCATGGACCAGACGTTTTCGATTGGTGAGACATCTGGAGAATGTGCTGGCCAGGGCAGCAGTCGAACGTTTTCTGTATCCAGGACCTGCAATATGCGGTCGTGCATTATCCTGTTGAAATGAAGGGTTTCGCAGGGATCGAATGAAGGGTAGAGCCACGGGTCGTAACACGTCTGAAATGTAACGTCTACTGTTTAGAGTGCCGTCTGCGCGAACAAGACGTGACCGAGACGTGTAACCAATGGCACCCCATACCATCACGCCGGGTGATACGCCAGTATGGCGATGACGAATACACGCTTCCAATGTGCGTTCACCGCTATGTCGCCAAACACGGATGCGACATTTATGATGCTGTAAACAGAATCTGGATTCATCCGAAAACAAGACGTTTTGCCATTCGTGCACCCAGGTTCGTCGCTGAGTACACCATCGCAGGCTCTCCTGTCTGTGTTACAGCGTCAAGGGTAACCGCAGCCATGGTCTCCGAGCTGCAGACGTCGTCGAACTGTTCGTGTAGATGGTTGTTGTCTTGCAAACGTCCCCATCTGTTGACTCAGGGATCGAGACGTGGCTGCACGATCCGTTACAGCCATGCGGACAAGATGCCTGTCATCTCGACTGCTAGTGATACGAGGCCGTTGGGATCCAGCATGGCGTTCCGTATTACCCTCCTGAACCCACCGATTCCACATTATGCTAACAGTCATTGGATCCCGTCTAATGCGAGCAGCAATGTCGCGATACGATAAACCACAATCGCGATAGGCCAAGAATCCCGTCTAACGCGAGCAGCAATGTCGCGATACGATAAACCACAATCGCGATAGGCCAAAAATCGACCTTTATCAAAGTCGGAAACGTGATGGTACACATTTCTCCTCCTTACACGAGGCATCACAACTACGTTTCACCAAGCAACGCCGGTTAACTGCTGTTTGTGTACGAGAAATCGGTTGGAAACTTTTCTCATGTCAGCACGTTGTAGATGTTGCCACCGGCACCAACCTTGTGTGAATGCTCTGAAAAGCTTATCATTTGCATATCACAGCATCTTCTTCCTGTCGGTTAAATTTCGCGTCTGTAGCACGTCATCTTCGTAGTGTAGCAATTGTAATGGCCAGTAGTGTGAATTACAGATTTTCGGGAGGAATCAGACTGGTCCCGTGAATCGAACACGATTGTGCAGACTGATTCTCGTACACCATATACCCTGTCTTACAAACTGAATCTGCAGATTCAGATTCTGTACATATCCCAGCGCGTTTTCGTGCAACTCAGTTTCAATACGAGGTAAGAACACTAGGCTTCCAAAGTAGTCTCATGGTGCGATTATAACCAAATGTTTATAAAATCCACGGTCCAATTTCTTGTTTAGCGTAAATATTCCACAAATCCAGCATAGGCAGATATAGAATGACTTGGAAATAAGATTACTATTTGGCCGTGTTTGACGATATCTTTTTATCAGTTTTCTTATGGATGTCACAACTTCCACAAACATTCAACAATATTTCCTCCTCTTTCTACACCTGTGTTAATAGGTAATTGGACAGTTTTACTACCTTTAACATTCTCTGCACAGTAGCAGTCGCTCTTCCTTTTGCACAAGTGAGAAACGAATACTGAAATAATAAATGCAATATTGTTACTCTAGAATAGATGAGCCATTGAATAAAATAATAAGAAAAACTAAAGTCTCCCATTTAAAATGAGATTACCTAAGATACCATACTGGCAACCTATTTCAGACACACAATCAATACCGCTTCATACCGTGAAAAGAGTGTAAGTAATTGAACTGCAGGTCATTGTGAACGGCATTACACAGCTGTTTCACAGAGGGCTTACCAATGGTGACACGCTGGTATCAGTTTCAGCCTGTGATGGAAAGTATTTGCACCGTACGCTACTCCGTAATTTGTAGGATTGTTTGTCAAAAATGAACAATTTTCAGCTTCGAAGGGAAACAATACTGCAGCAATATCAAGAATCACTAATGAACTGCTATTTGGCTCCCCTAATTTGTTTCTCGTTCCTGTATGAGGTCATTCATTCGGAATATGAAACTTCATTTGTTACGGAAATAAACTAAATGGAATTTTGAAATACGAGTGTTACGTTGTCATTTGTGAATACTTCATAGAACCTGTGTCTCATTCGATGAACTTGCTAAATGGCAATTAGAATGTTTCGGAATTTTTTTATCGTGTGCGAACAATATGTGATTACGTGCAAACTTGATGAGGCAGCATTGACGAACAGCAAATGCTTAAAAAAGACTTTTAACCGAATCTTCTCATTTCATTAAATGGAGTTTCATAGTTCACGAGATCATCTCTCTCTCAGACAGTCTAGAGAAAAGTTCTGTACTGCGTGATGTTGATAAGATGATGTCGAGTAACCAAACCAAGATATACACAGCGAAGGAAAACTTTCCCTCTTGAACTCTTTTGAGATCACTTAACGAAAGAAAATTTTAATTCTAGAGACAATGAGAATGCAGACGACGGGCGGCAGCGATGTACGAGGACAAACTTACACCGCCCCACAACGCCATCGCAGAGCTAAGCTGCTTTAATAAAGACTTGTGGCTCTCTGACATTCACGGCGCGAAAACACCAACCCGTCCGGGTAGCGTGGGATGGCCGCATATTTCACCGTCACCACAACCCGCTTACTTCTGCCTCGCATTAGCTTAATGTTAGCTTTAAATGCAGTATTTCACGAAACTTTACCTCCGCAGGTAATCACTTACGTCTCCAATTCGTCCTCCTTTCATTGTAGTCGCACTAAATGAGCTGAAAAAGACGGACTGGAGGTGTTGGCATCTGTCGCTCCACTGCCAACGGTAACATTATCAAAATATGCTGCGCACCGTTCATACAAAACGAAAATGCGTTCTTTAGTAGTCGAGAAGTTAAACTAGGAGCCAAAATACAGAATATGTGGCAGAAAAAGGAGAAGGGCATGCGTTTCTCGCGTGTTGACGTTTCGAGGATTCGCATTTATGATGCTACGGTCCTATACAAGGTGCAGATTAATAAAACCGAAAAACTGCAGAGACGGATTCCTGAATGGAAACAGAGGAAAATAGGTCCTATGAGCATGAGTCCGGAAATGTGTGGTTGCCACGGTAGATGAGGCTGGCGAATGAAAGTTCCTCTGACCACGTGCGGTGTGTTCCTTGTGCGTTGCAAGCTGTGTGACTGACGCAGCGTACTGTTAGCAGCAGGATGGTCCGGTATGCATGTCGGTAACAAGTCGAGATGATGTACGTGTACGACCAAGCATACGGAAACGGTGAAGACGTATCACGGCTATATCAAGATAAGTACTCTCACAGACACCAACGACATCACACAGCGGATCAAGCCTGTTTTGTGTGATGATGCGTCCTTTCAGACACAGGAACGTGCAGAGAGGCGGCGGACTGTGCGTAAACCAACTGCGGAGGACCGGCTTCTACGGGATATTGAGACGAACTTCAGTACAAGCACCAGGCAAGCGGCCCGCCAACATGTTGTAAGCCGAAGTACGAATATGTGTATCCTGCGTGACAACCGCTACTATCCCTATCACCTGCAACGAGTGCAAGGATTATCAACAGCGGATTTCCCTCTAGTGGGTAGGATTTTGTCCACGGTTTTTGCACCAGACCATCACAAATAATGGGATTTCCGTCATCAGTCCTCTTTATCGACGGAGCAACCTTTACCAAAGCTGGCATCATCAGTCTGCATACTAGTCATGTGTGGGCTGCAGACAATCCTCGGGGAATGGTTGAGGCGTATCACCAGCATCCATCCTTTCTGAATAAATGTGTGGGCGGGGATGCTTGACGACCATGTACTTGGACCAGTTGTTATTCCCCAACGTCTCGAAGGAGGAACATACCTGGACTTCCACCAGGATACTCTGCCCGGGCTTCTTGAGAATGTGCTTTTGTCAGTACGACAGGTTATGTGGTTTCTGCATGACGGAGCATCACCTCACTTCAGCATTACAGTTCGCCGGCACCTCAACATCATCTTCCCCGGACGTTGAATAGGACGCGGAGGCCCTGTTGCGTGGCCAGCTAGATCACCGGACTTAAACTCCCCGGATTTTTACCTCCGGGGGTTTCTGAAAAGCGCTGAGTAATCCGAACCAGTTCCTGACGTGCAGACCCTTCAACAGTGTGTTCATGACACCTGTGAGTTATTCAGAGAGAGGCGAAAGAGTGCGGCAATGCACACAGTTCATCATGCGACGTGTGAACGCTTGCATTGCATCCCATGGAGGCCACTTTGAACATCTGTTGTGGCGTGTGTAAGTAGGCTGTTTAGATTTTCTTATTGGTAACGCCACGTAGCGCTCTGTATGAAAAATCACTGGCTGTGCTATGTGCAGTCTGTGGCTAGTTTGCATTGTTGTCTGCCATTGTAGTGTTGGGCAGTTGGCTGTTAACAGCACGTAGCGTTGCGCAGTTGGAGGTGAGCCGCCAGCAGTGGTGGATGTGAGGAGAGAGATGGAGTTTTGAAATTTGTAATACTGGATATCATGAACTGCTATAAACATTATGACTTTTGAACACTATTGAGGTAAATACATTGTTTGTTCTCTATTAAGATCTTTCATTTGCTAACTATGCCTATCAATAGTTAGTGCCTTCCGTAGTTTGAATCTTTTATTTAGCTGGCAGTAGTGGCGCTCGCTGTATTGCAGTAGTTCGAGTAACAAAGATTTTTGGTGAGGTAAGTG
Source organism: Schistocerca piceifrons (assembly GCF_021461385.2). NCBI lineage: Eukaryota > Metazoa > Arthropoda > Insecta > Orthoptera > Acrididae > Schistocerca > Schistocerca piceifrons. Next base: position 905,449,878 of record NC_060149.1, read on the forward strand.
ATTTGTGAAACGTATAGGTTAATGTTAGTCAGCGCCATTCTTTTGTAGGGATTTTTGAAAGTCAGATTGCGTTGCGCTAAAAATATTGTGTGTCAGTTTAAGCACAGTCTTGTATAATTTTTCTAAGGGGACGTTTCACGTGGAGGTGATGCATCTCTGCCGGCCAAAGTGGCCGAGCGGTTAAAGGCGCTACAGTCTGGAACCGCACGACCGCTACGGTCGCAGGTTCGAATCCTGCCTCGGGCATGGATGTGTGTGATGTCCTTAGGTTGGTTAGGTTTACGTAGTTCTAAGTTCTAGGGGACTTATGACCACAGCAGTTGAGTCCCATAGTGCTCAGAGCCATTTGAACCATTTGATGCATCTCTGTAATGCGTTCTGGCACGATTTGTAGTCGTTGCACACACACCGTCGATTTCCGAACACGTGTTCACAGGTCCTTTATTCCTTCATTTCCAGTCAAGAATCTGTCCCTGAAGTTTTTAGGTTTTATTAATGTTCACCCTGTATATCCTCTAAGGACGTAAGTAATGATCGATTTCTTGACTTTTTGCTGTATGATCCAGCCCCTATCTTCTTCCTGTAGCTAAATGCAAATTTTGAGGTAGAATCAGCTGATAGAGAGTGACTCTCGTAAGAGTCGTCAAGCACCTTTTTTCTGGTGTTTCGGCAGATATTTTCAGTTTCGTTTTTGAAACATATAGCTGGGGTCAGTCCAAATAAATACTAGCACTCATGTATTTTATGTGAAGGCCATCGTAGATGGAAATCGTCTGTTTGTTTTCTGTTACAAAAAATATGGCATTTAAAACGGAATTTTAATTGACCATTCAAAAATGGTTCAGATGGCTCTGAGCACTATGGGACTTAACATCTGAGGTCATCAGTCCCCTAGAACTTAGAACTACCTAAACCTAACTAACCTAAGGACATCACACACATCCATGCCCGAGGCAGGATTCGTACCTGCGACCGAAGCGGTCGCGTGGTTGCAGACTGAAGCGGCTAGAACCGTTCGGCCACCACGGCCGGCCGTCATCATTCGAGAGAGTGGTCCCAGATTAGCCTAGTTTAATGTTTCTTTTATCGGTGTTTATTAACGAGGACAGTACATCACGAAGAATAATTAGTACTACAGCAGCGACAGGGCCGCTTTGGCCACGCTGACTGCTACCGTCATCAGAAGCGCTGTTCAATCGCTGGTGGAGTAAAGACCATTCTTCGAGCTTCACTGTTCCTGTTTGTACTTATTGATAAAAAGAATAACTCAGTGGACTAATTTGGGACCACCCTATCGAATGGGCACGTAAAATTTCACTTTAACAATCGTTTTGTTTATAATGGGAAACAAGCCGACGTTTCCTGTTGACGCTGGGCGCCGTATGGAAGACGTGACGAGCACGATTTATCTGGGCTTACTCCAGCTACACATTGCAAAAAATGGAATTGCTAATATCTGCCGAAACATCACATAAAATGCGCATGACGACAGATAGGAGAGACACCCGGTAGGCTATGGCATGAAAACGTGTAGAGCTGCAGCAAAGACATTGCTTTCCGTTAAAGCTCACCCATGCTGCTACGGCACCGTACAACTGAATATACGTTATGTTCTCAAATTGCGTAAATGAAACAAAAAGAATCAAATACTTTTTCTAAAAAATTAACGGAATCGTGGTGAGGCAAAAATAAAACCACTAGGTCAAAGATTGCAATAAATTTCTTGTAAGACAAGCAGTCACCTTCCTCGGAATAACAATACATGCCTTGGGGTATAATTTCATGTCCTCAGACTTCTTAGCTTTTATCGGCTTTCGTTTCTGTACGAAAACTCTTGAAAGGCAGAAAGGTGAATAGGGTGTTGGGACTGATGAAAGGGCTCTGAGAAAGTCATCTGCGCATCAGATAAGAACATTAGGTGCTCCCATATTTTTTTAGGCCACTTTATGCTTCAGATACCACACAGATAATATTAGGCGTATATATGACACGATGTTGACAGGCAGCATCTCCTTGAACAACATTACTTGTTCTTGTGGAGACCGTCTAACACGTGCACGGTACACGCAATCTCTGAGCAATAATGAATCGTTAAAATGATAAAGCATGGTGTGTGTATGTCAAAGAGAGGTGTTGCCTTGCGTATCCTCATCTATTACATCCTACCTTTCACTTCAAGCGATCTTGTATGGATGGTTTACGTGTCACCGTTCGTCCCATAAGAAAAATCCGTCCAGATAATCCTTACGTCATACTGAAAGAGGAATTATTGCCACTTCTCTTGGACCGCCATTACCGTTGGTGATAATTACAACACAATGACGCAATTATTAGTATTGAACGTACCTTACTAACATACGAAATACATTGCAGTAGCATACTATACATACGAAATATAGGGTACAATGGTTTATGTTTCTACACCTGAACACATTACAAACTCAAAACCATTAATAAGAGATGCTACCGCGAGCTGAAACTGGCATTGTCATACTTTGAGGCATAGAACCAAACCCCTTGATGAACGACGTTCCAGAGGGCTTGCGAAGTTCAGCTGTATGCCCTACCAAGCAAGTTTGACGAACAGCCAATGATCGAAGAAATTGACGTTTTGTTGAATATGTCACGTGAAAGACGAAGCCACGGAGGTGATGATGCCTGCCTTAGTGGCAATTAGTCACGAAAACGCCATACAGAACGCGGAAGGGCATTCTAATGTAGGACTAGAGCTCCAGTAATTCTTAGAAGCAGCTGGAACACTGTACCCTGTAGTCCTACGATGTAGCAATCATAGGGTGTACGAAGGCGTGCTGAAGGGCAATATGATAACTCCTAATTTTTTTTTTAGTAAAAGTAACTTTATTAACATTATACAGCTGAATTCTTCATGTTTACATATGAAGATATGCTCGGAAAAACGGGCTAACCCTCAAATGTTAAAGCTTAGAGGTAAGTGTTTCCATGTGTTTCTGGGTACGGGAACTATCAAAACTGATATTGATCTCACCCCTAAGTGAGTGGACTGGAAACATATTGCCTGGTCGGACGAGTCTAGCTTCAATTTGTATGGAGCTGATGGACGTGTATGGATACGGAGACAGCCTGATGAATCCATGGACCCTACATGTCAGCAGGGGACTGTTCAAGCTTGTGGAGACTCGGTAATGGTGTGGGGTGTGTGCAAAAATATGTTCAAATGTGTGTGAAATCTTATGGGATGTAACTGATAAGGTCATCAGTCCCTAAGCTTACACATTACTTAACCTAGAATATCCTAAGGACAAGCACACACACTCATACCCGAGGGAGGACTCGAACCTCCGCCGGGACCAGCCGCACAGGGTGTGTGTGCAGTTGGAGTGATATGGGTCCCCTGGTACATCCAGATATGATTCTGACAGGTGACCCCTACGTAAGCATTGCCTGATCACCTCCATCCATTCATGTCTACTGTGCATTCCGATGGGCTTGGGAAATTTCAGCACGAAAATGCGACACACGACACGTCCAAAATTGCTACAGAGTGACTCCAAGAACACTTTTCTGAGTTTAATCACTTCCGCTGGCCACATAACTCCCCAGTAATGAACAGTATTGAACATACCTGGGATGCCTTGCAACGTGCTGTTCAGAAGAGATCTCCCCCTCTCCTACTCTTATGCATTTATGGATAGTCCTGCTGGATTCATGGTCTCATTTCCTTCCAGCACTACTTCAGACATTAGTCGAGTCTATGCCATGTCTACGTGCTCGCGGGGGCCCTACGCGATATTAGGCAGATACCAGTTTCTTGGGCTCTTCGCTGTGATTTTGCAAAGTCTCTGATACATTTCCCCTCACAGAGACAGTCATGACAATAAAACTGTGAGTATGAGGATGACCTCACAGTCTAATCTACATACTCTGTTTGGCATTTACACTTTCTGAAATGGTTCTTCAACCTCCAATTGTGTAGGAGTCCATTATCTCTTCTACTGCAATATTCAGTTACTACAATTTTTTCGCCTAGAATATGTCACAGTTTCACTGAAACATGAAACTCCTTTTCTATTGGGTATCTAGTTTAAGCAGTATTGTATAAATACTGTTGAATAAATTAACTATGTTATGAATAAAATGTAAGATACAATAGAAGAAGGGAAATGACGGACGGTATAAGACAGAGAGAGTGCATTATATGGTACACTGGTTCACTTGTTCAAGTGAGAGTGTACGAGGGGGTACCCAGAAAAACTGGAATTACTTTATAAAAGCTGTATATTTTCAAATTGTTTACAGAACAGCATTATGCCCTTAAAAGTACTCTCCATTACAACTAAAACATTTGTCCCACCGGTGCTTTCACTGTTCGAAACATTTTTGTATCCATCTTTAGAAATGGCTAACAGCTCCTCCCTTGTTTTTTCTTGAATTCTTCAATATTTTCAAATCGGTGCCCTTTCATGCTCCTTTTCATGCGTCGAAATAAAAAGCAGTCGCACGGAGCCCGGTCAGGTGAGTAAGGTGCGTGGGGCAGCAGAAGCATGCTAGTTAGCGGAAGAATCAGTTTCCTCAGAAATCGGGTACTTTTTGACGTACATTTTTGCGAAATCTTCTTAAAATTTCCAAATAATTGATCAACAGTCTGTCGACGTTCTGTCGATATTTTCCTCGGTTCGGTCAGTTGATGGACGTCCAGAACGAGGTTTGTCATCAATCAACATGTCGCCATTTTTAAATCGATCAGACCACTCGTACACTTCAGTTTTTCCCATAGCGTCATCTTCGTACGCTATTTCCAAAATTAAAACAGTTTCAGCGCAATTTTACCAAGTAGAAAACAAAATTTCACAACTGCACATTGTTCACTTAAACTTGCCACCATAGAAAACGAAACAAGAACAAAACACCGATAGCAAGAACAATCACAGCAGATGAACAGAACACACCAGGTCGACAATACGGGCGGCATTGAACTGGCAATGAACTGCGCTATGCCACGTCTAGCACCAGAAATGCGTACTACACAAGCTCCGTCCATGGCAATGTTATTCCGGCTCTTCTTTTTTTTTGGGGGGTACCCCTCGTATACTACATAGTGTACTCCGATTATTTGCTGTTGTTCTCTCCCATCATGGCAAATATTACCAAATGAAGAGGTGTACATCGCTGATCCGTATACCAGATGGCGACTTTTCTACACGTTTTATTGTCTTTTGTCATTAAGTCAATCCCATCTCTTTTGAAACGGTATAGTATGACTGGAAACAACAGAATAAATGATAAAGAAATGCAAATTTTCCTTTAGCTCTTGTCTTAGAACAGGTACGTACACCAAATGAAACGTTTCTAGCATTAATGAAAATACTCGAGATCTTAATTTATGGCTTCATGCGTCCAGAAACACTGAGGCATCCCTGTAAATGTTACGAGCATTGAAAGGATTAACGGTTTCCTCTGAAGTCGCTCCTCAGTTTGGTAAGCCCGATAGCAGTCATTGTGCTGGGTGGCACGAGATGGGCCGTGCGTCCTAGTTTGCGAGCTCTCACGTCAGTAGACTCCTTATCGGGCTACACGAAAATCCTCGTTTATGGAACACCTGTTGACACGGAAGGATCCTCGTCGGTAGCTGCGGATATTAAGTGCAATGTTGGCGTCTTTGAAAACAGTCCGAAAAGTGTCCGGGGTTTCATTCGACTACAGACCTCTGTCATTTGTCACAATAGTGCTCAGTAACTATTACTGCGTAGATCGAAGTTGCAAGTCACAAATTTCCTTTGAGTTATTTCGTAATCTCCCACAGGTGTGATTTACTTAGTATCATAAAGCTCACAGAATCGCGCCCTCACTTACATTACGTATAAAGTTTTTGAGGATTTTTTTTTTCGTAGATTCAGCGAAATGAGTTCGAGAATTAGCCCTTTATCCTTTGTACCAGCACCCTTGAAGAACAGCTCGTAAGAAGCACGGATGATCGTGTACGTTGAGAAAATTAGTTTCTCAGTACACTCACAAGGAACCACTGGATTGTGAGGTCGCAAAAGGTCAATGGTGTTCAAAGCATTCCACGCCCCACATATTGCATACCTTGCAACTGCAATTTTTGCTGCCAACGGGAATAGGAGGCGGACTAGAGATATAAAATAGTGAGCACAGCATGAGGCTACGGAGCGTAGTCGAACCGCTTAGCCGACTAGTAACTTACAACAGTACTACAGTGCTAGTTGAAATGAGACAAAGTAGATCAATCTGAACGGTAAACAACGCAAACAAATGGTTCAAATGACTCTGGGCACTATAGGACCTAACTGCTGAGGTCATCAGTCCCCTAGAACTTAGAACTACTTAAACCTAACTAACCTAAGGACATCACACACATCCATGCCCGAGGCAGGATTCGAACCAGCGACCGTAGCGATTGCGCGATTCCAGACTGTACAAATCAAACATTACATTATGTCTACAGCAAATGTTGCCGAAGTTGACATTTTGTCAGAAAGGAACCCAAGGACTTTCGCAGAGTGAGAAAGAAGCCGCATATGAAATATTAGCTTTTCTGTAAGGTGAATCAGTGGAACGTGTGTTGCCGCGCGGGATTAGCCGAGCGGTCTCGGGCGCTGCAGTCATGGACTGTGTGGCTGATCCCGGCGGAGGTTCGAGTCCTCCCTCGGGCATTGATGTGTGTGTTTGTCCTTAGGATAATTTAGGTTAAGTAGTGTGTAAGCTTAGGGACTGATGACCTTAACAGTTAAGTCCCATAAGATTTCACACACATTTGAACATTTTGGAACGTGTGTTGTCGTATACGATCGACTGTGCGGACAATGTACATGAGGAGTACAACGATGACGATACGAGCTTAACAAGTGGAAGTGATACTGAAACAGGTGTCGAGCCATGTAGTTCATCATCCTTGTCGGACAGGGAGCCACAAATCCGGTCTCCTGGACTACTAAACATAATTAAGTACATGGAAGATCATCCAAGCACAGTTAAAAAAGTTATGAACAGTTTTCGAACAAGTCCGCTGCAATGTGACCTTGTAGTGCATAAGAAGAACTACGTATATTAAACGGAGGGCAAGGCTCACTTGTTACAGAACCTGGTGTTTACGCGTTTTAAGGATGCTCGATACAGTTTACAGTATATGCATGAAAGTGATCGGCTATGTTAATCACATCAAATTGTACGCTGCATGGATCGCAATTATTTCAAGGGGAACAGTGGGTGCTTACATCACTTCAAACAGTGCTACAGAACTGGAAGACGTCAGATAACGAAAATTCAAACAAAGCGCCAACATGACAATGCACAGCAAACTGCGGAATCGGCCCAAAAATTTGTAGATGAGACAAACAGACTTAGCCCATCGTTCAGTAAGCAATTTGTTTCCAGCTCCAAACAATCGGGATTTGAGGAGGAAATGCATATGAAAGGAACCCAGAACACTGTTGCAGAAACAACGAAAAAAGCATGCAAATTTAAACGTACGCAAAATCTCCGAGATTGTCGATCTTTTACAGAAGCTCGAAATTCAGCCCGGAAATCACAGCGAGGTGCTTATAATATTTTCCACAACGAAACTTTGTCATGAAACACGGCATAAAATCCAAAGAGATTATGGTCGTATATAAAGTAAGCTAGTGGCTAGACGCAGTCAATGCTTTCTCTGGGCGATAGAAATAGAAATACTTTCGACGACAGTGTTACCAAAGCAGAGCTACTAAACACAGCCTTCCGAAATTCCATCACCAAAGAAGACGAAGTAAATATTCAAGAATTCGAATCAAAAACAGCTGCCAACAAAAGTAACTTAGAAGTGTTATACTCAGTGCAGTGCAGCAACTTAAATCACTTAATAAAAGTGAGTCTTCTCTTCCAGACTGTATACCACTTAGGTTTCTTTCAGAGTCTGCTGATGCAGATACTTATCAAGCATATACAACTGCTAGCTCGACGAAACAGCCGTACCCAAAGACTGAAAAGCTGTAAAGGTCACACCAATATTCAGGAGAGGCCATAGGAGTAAGCCACTAAATTACAGAATCTGCTGATGCAGATACTTATGAAGCATATATAACTGCTCGCTCGATGAAAGATCCGTACCCAAAGACTGGAAAGCTGTACAGGTCACACCAATATTCAGGAGAGGCCATACGAGTAAGCCACTAAATTGCAGAGTGTGCTGATGCAGATACTTATCAAGCGTATATAACTGCTCGGTCAACAAAAGATCCGTACCCAAAGACTGGGAAGCTGTACAGGTCTCACCAATATTCAGGAGAGGCCATAGGAGTAAGCCACTAAATTACAGAGTCTGCTGATGCAGATAATTATCAAGCAAATATAACTGCTCACTCGACGAAAGATCCGTACCCAAAGACTGGAAAGCTGTACAGGTCACACCAACATTCAGGAGAGGCCATAGGAGTAAGACATTAAATTACAGAGTCTGCTGATGCAGATACTTATCACTAAATTACAGAGTCTTCTGATGCAGATACTTATCAAGCATATATAACTGCTCGCTCGACGAAAGATCTGTACCCAAAGACTGGAAAGCTGTGCAGGTCACACCAGTATTCAGGAAAGGCCATCGGAGTAAGCCAATAAATTACAGAGTCTGCTGATGCAGATAATTATCAAGCAAATATAACTGCTCACTCGACGAAAGATCCGTACCCAAAGACTGGAAAGCTGTACAGGTCACACCAACATTCAGGAGAGGCCATAGGAGTAAGACATTAAATTACAGAGTCTGCTGATGCAGATACTTATCAAGCATACATAACTGCTCGCTCAACGAAAGATCCGTACCCAAAGACTGGACAGCTGTACAGGTCACACCAATATTCAGGAGAGGCCATAGGAGTAAGCCATTAAATTACAGAGTCTGCTGATGCATATACTTATCAAGCATATATAACTGCTCGCTCAACGAAAGATCAGTACCCAAAGACTGGAAAGCTGTACAGGTCACACCAATCTTCAGGTGAGGCCATAGGAGTAAGCCATTAAATTACAGAGTCTGCTGATGCAGATACTTATCAAGCATATATAACTGCTCGCTCGACGAAAGATCCGTACCCAAAGACTGGAAAGCTGTACAGGTCACACCAATATTCAGGAGAGGCCAAACGAGTAAGCCATTAAATTACAGAGTCCGCTGATGCAGATACTTATCAAGCATATATAACTGCTCGCTCGGCGAAAGATCCGTACCCAAAGACTGGAAAGCTGTACTGGTCACACCAATATTCTGGAGAGGCCATAGGAGTAAGCAACTAAATTACAGAGTCTGCTGATGCAGATACTTATCACTAAATTACAGGGTCTGCTGATGCAGATACTTATCAAGCATATATAACTGCTCGCTCGGCGAAAGATCCGTACCCAAAGACTGGAAAGCTGTACAGGTCACACCAATATTCAGGAGAGGCCATACGAGTAAGCCACTAAATTACAGAGTCTGCTGATGCAGATACTTATCAAGCATATATAACTGCTCGCTCGACGAAAGATCCGTACCCAAACACTGGAAAGCTGAACAGGTCACACCAATAATCAGGAGAGGCAATAGGAGTAAGCAACTAAATTACAGAGTCTGCTGATGCAGATACTTATCACTAAATTGCAGAGTCTGCTGATGCAGATACTTATCAAGCATATATAACTACTCGCTTGACGAAAGATCCGTACCCAAAGACTGGAAAGCTGTACAGGACACACCAATTTTCAGGAGAGGCCATTGGAGTAAGCCACTAAATTACAGTGTCTGCTGATGCAGATACCTATCACTAAATTACAGAGTCTGCTGATGCAGATACTTATCAAGCATATATAACTGCTCGCTCGGCGAAAGATCCGTACCCAAAGACTGGAGAGCTGTACAGATCACACCAATATTCAGGAGAGGCCATAGGAGTAAGCCACAAAATTACAGAGCTGCTGATGCAGATACTTATCAAGCATATATAACTGCTCGCTCGACGAAAGATCCGTACCCAAAGACTGGAAAGCTGTACAGGTCACACCAATATTCAGGAGAGGCCATAGGAGTAAGCCACTAAATTACAGAGTCTGCTGATACAGATACTTATCAAGCATATATAACTGCTCGCTTGGCGAAAGATCCGTACCCAAAGACTGGAAAGCTGTACAGGTCACACCAATATTCAGGAGAGGCCATAGGAGTAAGCCACTAAATTACAGAGTCTGCTGATGCAGATACTTATCAAGCATATATAACTGCTCGCTCGACGAAAGATCCGTACCCAAAGACTGGAAAGCTGTACAGGTCACACCAATCTTCAGGAGAGGCCATAAGAGTAAGCCATTAAATTACAGAGTCTGCTGATGCAGATACTTATCAAGCATATATAACTGCTCGCTCGACGAAAGATCCGTACCCAAAGACTGGAAAGCTGTACAGGTCACACCAATATTCAGGAGAGGCCATACGAGTAAGCCACTAAATTGCAGAGTGTGCTGATGCAGATACTTATCAAGCGTATATACTGCTCGGTCAACAAAAGATCCGTACCCAAAGACTGGGAAGCTGTACAGGTCTCACCAATATTCAGGAGAGGCCATAGGAGTAAGCCACTAAATTACAGAGTCTGCTGATGCAGATACTTATCACTAAATTACAGAGTCTTCTGATGCAGATACTTATCAAGCATATATAACTGCTCGCTCGACGAAAGATCTGTACCCAAAGACTGGAAAGCTGTGCAGGTCACACCAATATTCAGGAAAGGCCATCGGAGTAAGCCAATAAATTACAGAGTCTGCTGATGTAGATAATTATCAAGCAAATATCACTGCTCACTCGACGAAAGATCCGTACCCAAAGACTGGAAAGCTGTACAGGTCACACCAACATTCAGGAGAGGCCATAGGAGTAAGACATTAAATTACAGAGTCTGCTGATGCAGATACTTATCAAGCATATATAACTGCTCGCTCAACGAAAGATCCGTACCCAAAGACTGGAAAGCTGTACAGGTCACACCAATATTCAGGAGATGCCATAGGAGTAAGCCATTAAATTACAGAGTCTGCTGATGCAGATACTTATCAAGCATATATAACTGCTCGCTTAACGAAAGATCCGTACCCAAAGACTGGAAAGCTGTACAGGTCACACCAATCTTCAGGAGAGGCCATAGGAGTAAGCCATTAAATTACAGAGTCTGCTGATGCAGATACTTATCAAGCATATATAACTGCGCGCTCGACGAAAGATCCGTACCCAAAAACTGGAAAGCTGTACAGGTCACACCAATATTCAGGAGAGGCCATACGAGTAAGCCATTAAATTACAGAGTCTGCTGATGCAGATACTTATCAAGCATATATAACTGCTCGCTCGGCGAAAGATCCGTACCCAAAGACTGGAAAGCTGTACTGGTCACACCAATATTCTGGAAAGGCCATAGGAGTAAGCAACTAAATTACAGAGTCTGCTGATGCAGATACTTATCACTAAATTACAGGGTCTGCTGATGCAGATACTTATCAAGCATATATAACTGCTCGCTCGGCGAAAGATCCATACCCAAAGACTGGAAAGCTGTACAGGTCACACCAATATTCAGGAGAGGCCATACGAGTAAGCCACTAAATTACAGAGTCTGCTGATGCAGATACTTATCAAGCATATATAACTGCTCGCTCGACGAAAGATCCGTACCCAAAGACTGGAAAGCTGAACAGGTCACACCAATATTCAGGAGAGGCAATAGGAGTAAGCAACTAAATTACAGAGTCTGCTGATGCAGATACTTATCACTAAATTGCAGAGTCTGCTGATGCAGATACTTATCAAGCATATATAACTACTCGCTTGACGAAAGATCCGTACCCAAAGACTGGAAAGCTGTACAGGTCACACCAATTTTCAGGAGAGGCCATCGGAGTAAGCCACTAAATTACAGTGTCTGCTGATGCAGATACCTATCACTAAATTACAGAGTCTGCTGATGCAGATACTTATCAAGCATATATAACTGCTCGCTCGGCGAAAGATCCGTACCCAAACACTGGAGAGCTGTACAGATCACACCAATATTCAGGAGAGGCCATAGGAGTAAGCCACTAAATTACAGAGTCTGCTGATGCAGATACTTATCAAGCATATATAACTGCTCGCTCGACGAAAGATCCGTACCCAAAGACTGGAAAGCTGTACAGGTCACACCAATCTTCAGGAGAGGCCATAGGAGTAAGCCACTAAATTACAGAGTCTGCTGATGCAGATACTTATCAAGCATATATAACTGCTCGCTCGACGAAAGATCCGTACCCAAAGACTGGAAAGCTGTACAGGTCACACCAATATTCAGGAGAGGCCATACGAGTAAGCCACTAAATTGCAGAGTGTGCTGATGCAGATACTTATCAAGCGTATATACTGCTCGGTCAACAAAAGATCCGTACCCAAAGACTGGGAAGCTGTACAGGTCTCACCAACATTCAGTAGAGGCCATAGGAGTAAGCCACTAAATTACAGAGTCTGCTGATGCAGATACTTATCACTAAATTACAGAGTCTTCTGATGCAGATACTTATCAAGCATATATAACTGCTCGCTCGACGAAAGATCTGTACCCAAAGACTGGAAAGCTGTGCAGGTCACACCAATATTCAGGAAAGGCCATCGGAGTAAGCCAATAAATTACAGAGTCTGCTGATGCAGATAATTATCAAGCAAATATCACTGCTCACTCGACGAAAGATCCGTACCCAAAGACTGGAAAGCTGTACAGGTCACACCAACATTCAGGAGAGGCCATAGGAGTAAGACATTAAATTACAGAGTCTGCTGATGCAGATACTTATCAAGCATATATAACTGCTCGCTCAACGAAAGATCCGTACCCAAAGACTGGAAAGCTGTACAGGTCACACCAATATTCAGGAGATGCCATAGGAGTAAGCCATTAAATTACAGAGTCTGCTGATGCAGATACTTATCAAGCATATATAACTGCTCGCTTAACGAAAGATCCGTACCCAAAGACTGGAAAGCTGTACAGGTCACACCAATCTTCAGGAGAGGCCATAGGAGTAAGCCATTAAATTACAGAGTCTGCTGATGCAGATACTTATCAAGCATATATAACTGCGCGCTCGACGAAAGATCCGTACCCAAAGACTGGAAAGCTGTACAGGTCACACCAATATTCAGGAGAGGCCATACGAGTAAGCCATTAAATTACAGAGTCTGCTGATGCAGATACTTATCAAGCATATATAACTGCTCGCTCGGCGAAAGATCCGTACCCAAAGACTGGAAAGCTGTACTGGTCACACCAATATTCTGGAAAGGCCATAGGAGTAAGCAACTAAATTACAGAGTCTGCTGATGCAGATACTTATCACTAAATTACAGGGTCTGCTGATGCAGATACTTATCAAGCATATATAACTGCTCGCTCGGCGAAAGATCCGTACCCAAAGACTGGAAAGCTGTACAGGTCACACCAATATTCAGGAGAGGCCATACGAGTAAGCCACTAAATTACAGAGTCTGCTGATGCAGATACTTATCAAGCATATATAACTGCTCGCTCGACGAAAGATCCGTACCCAAAGACTGGAAAGCTGAACAGGTCACACCAATATTCAGGAGAGGCAATAGGAGTAAGCAACTAAATTACAGAGTCTGCTGATGCAGATACTTATCACTAAATTGCAGAGTCTGCTGATGCAGATACTTATCAAGCATATATAACTACTCGCTTGACGAAAGATCCGTACCCAAAGACTGGAAAGCTGTACAGGTCACACCAATTTTCAGGAGAGGCCATCGGAGTAAGCCACTAAATTACAGTGTCTGCTGATGCAGATACCTATCACTAAATTACAGAGTCTGCTGATGCAGATACTTATCAAGCATATATAACTGCTCGCTCGGCGAAAGATCCGTACCCAAAGACTGGAGAGCTGTACAGATCACACCAATATTCAGGAGAGGCCATAGGAGTAAGCCACAAAATTACAGAGTCTGCTGATGCAGATACTTATCAAGCATATATAACTGCTCGCTCGACGAAAGATCCGTACCCAAAGACTGGAAAGCTGTACAGGTCACACCAATATTCAGGAGAGGCCATAGGAGTAAGCCACTAAATTACAGAGTCTGCTGATACAGATACTTATCAAGCATATATAACTGCTCGCTTGGCGAAAGATCCGTACCCAAAGACTGGAAAGCTGTACAGGTCACACCAATATTCAGGAGAGGCCATGGGAGTAAGCCACTAAATTACAGAGTCTGCTGATGCAAATACTTATCAAGCATATATAACTGCTCGCTCGACGAAAGATCCGTACCCAAAGACTGGAAAGCTGTACAGGTCACACCAATTTTCAGGAGAGGCCATAGGAGTAAGCCATTTAATTACAGAGTCTGCTGATGCAGATACTTATCAAGCATATATAACTGCTCGCTCGACGAAAGATCCGTACCCAAAGACTGGAAAGCTGTACAGGTCACACCAATATTCAGGAGAGGCCAAACGAGTAAGCCATTAAATTACAGAGTCCGCTGATGCAGATACTTATCAAGCATATATAACTGCTCGCTCGGCGAAAGATCCGTACCCAAAGACTGGCAAGCTGTACTGGTCACACCAATATTCTGGAGAGGCCATAGGAGTAAGCAACTAAATTACAGAGTCTGCTGATGCAGATACTTATCACTAAATTACAGGGTCTGCTGATGCAGATACTTATCAAGCATATATAACTGCTCGCTCGGCGAAAGATCCGTACCCAAAGACTGGAAAGCTGTACAGGTCACACCAATATTCAGGAGAGGCCATACGAGTAAGCCACTAAATTACAGAGTCTGCTGATGCAAATACTTATCAAGCATATATAACTGCTCGCTCGGCGAAAGATCCGTACCCAAAGACTGGAGAGCTGTACAGATCACACCAATATTCAGGAGAGGCCATAGGAGTAAGCCACAAAATTACAGAGCTGCTGATGCAGATACTTATCAAGCATATATAACTGCTCGCTCGACGAAAGATCTGTACCCAAAGACTGGAAAGCTGTACAGGTCACACCAATATTCAGGAGAGGCCATAGGAGTAAGCCACTAAATTACAGAGTCTGCTGATACAGATACTTATCAAGCATATATAACTGCTCGCTTGGCGAAAGATCCGTACCCAAAGACTGGAAAGCTGTACAGGTCACACCAATATTCAGGAGAGGCCATAGGAGTAAGCCACTAAATTACAGAGTCTGCTGATGCAGATACTTATCAAGCATATATAACTGCTCGCTCGACGAAAGATCCGTACCCAAAGACTGGAAAGCTGTACAGGTCACACCAATCTTCAGGAGAGGCCATAGGAGTAAGCCATTAAATTACAGAGTCTGCTGATGCAGATACTTATCAAGCATATATAACTGCTCGCTCGACGAAAGATCCGTACCCAAAGACTGGAAAGCTGTACAGGTCACACCAATATTCAGGAGAGGCCATACGAGTAAGCCACTAAATTGCAGAGTGTGCTGATGCAGATACTTATCAAGCGTATATAACTGCTCGGTCAACAAAAGATCCGTACCCAAAGACTGGGAAGCTGTACAGGTCTCACCAATATTCAGGAGAGGCCATAGGAGTAAGCCACTAAATTACAGAGTCTGCTGATGCAGATACTTATCACTAAATTACAGAGTCTTCTGATGCAGTTACTTATCAAGCATATATAACTGCTCGCTCGACGAAAGATCTGTACCCAAAGACTGGAAAGCTGTGCAGGTCACACCAATATTCAGGAAAGGCCATCGGAGTAAGCCAATAAATTACAGAGTCTGCTGATGCAGATAATTATGAAGCAAATATAACTGCTCACTCGACGAAAGATCCGTACCCAAAGACTGGAAAGCTGTACAGGTCACACCAACATTCAGGAGAGGCCATAGGAGTAAGACATTAAATTACAGAGTCTGCTGATGCAGATACTTATCAAGCATATATAACTGCTCGCTCAACGAAAGATCCGTACCCAAAGACTGGAAAGCTGTACAGGTCACACCAATATTCAGGAGAGGCCATAGGAGTAAGCCATTAAATTACAGAGTCTGCTGATGCAGATACTTATCAAGCATATATAACTGCTCGCTCAACGAAAGATCCGTACCCAAAGACTGGAAAGCTGTACAGGTCACACCAATCTTCAGGAGAGGCCATAGGAGTAAGCCATTAAATTACAGAGTCTGCTGATGCAGATACTTATCAAGCATATATAACTGCGCGCTCGACGAAAGATCCGTACCCAAAGACTGGAAAGCTGTACAGGTCACACCAATATTCAGGAGAGGCCAAACGAGTAAGCCATTAAATTACAGAGTCCGCTGATGCAGATACTTATCAAGCATATATAACTGCTCGCTCGGCGAAAGATCCGTACCCAAAGACTGGCAAGCTGTACTGGTCACACCAATATTCTGGAGAGGCCATAGGAGTAAGCAACTAAATTACAGAGTCTGCTGATGCAGATACTTATCACTAAATTACAGGGTCTGCTGATGCAGATACTTATCAAGCATATATAACTGCTCGCTCGGCGAAAGATCCGTACCCAAAGACTGGAAAGCTGTACAGGTCACACCAATATTCAGGAGAGGCCATACGAGTAAGCCACTAAATTACAGAGTCTGCTGATGCAAATACTTATCAAGCATATATAACTGCTCGCTCGGCGAAAGATCCGTACCCAAAGACTGGAGAGCTGTACAGATCACACCAATATTCAGGAGAGGCCATAGGAGTAAGCCACAAAATTACAGAGCTGCTGATGCAGATACTTATCAAGCATATATAACTGCTCGCTCGACGAAAGATCTGTACCCAAAGACTGGAAAGCTGTACAGGTCACACCAATATTCAGGAGAGGCCATAGGAGTAAGCCACTAAATTACAGAGTCTGCTGATACAGATACTTATCAAGCATATATAACTGCTCGCTTGGCGAAAGATCCGTACCCAAAGACTGGAAAGCTGTACAGGTCACACCAATATTCAGGAGAGGCCATAGGAGTAAGCCACTAAATTACAGAGTCTGCTGATGCAGATACTTATCAAGCATATATAACTGCTCGCTCGACGAAAGATCCGTACCCAAAGACTGGAAAGCTGTACAGGTCACACCAATCTTCAGGAGAGGCCATAGGAGTAAGCCATTAAATTACAGAGTCTGCTGATGCAGATACTTATCAAGCATATATAACTGCTCGCTCGACGAAAGATCCGTACCCAAAGACTGGAAAGCTGTACAGGTCACACCAATATTCAGGAGAGGCCATACGAGTAAGCCACTAAATTGCAGAGTGTGCTGATGCAGATACTTATCAAGCGTATATAACTGCTCGGTCAACAAAAGATCCGTACCCAAAGACTGGGAAGCTGTACAGGTCTCACCAATATTCAGGAGAGGCCATAGGAGTAAGCCACTAAATTACAGAGTCTGCTGATGCAGATACTTATCACTAAATTACAGAGTCTTCTGATGCAGTTACTTATCAAGCATATATAACTGCTCGCTCGACGAAAGATCTGTACCCAAAGACTGGAAAGCTGTGCAGGTCACACCAATATTCAGGAAAGGCCATCGGAGTAAGC
Organism: Schistocerca piceifrons; assembly: GCF_021461385.2. NCBI lineage: Eukaryota > Metazoa > Arthropoda > Insecta > Orthoptera > Acrididae > Schistocerca > Schistocerca piceifrons. The sequence continues at coordinate 905,467,504 of NC_060149.1, forward strand.
CAATAAATTACAGAGTCTGCTGATGCAGATAATTATGAAGCAAATATAACTGCTCACTCGACGAAAGATCCGTACCCAAAGACTGGAAAGCTGTACAGGTCACACCAACATTCAGGAGAGGCCATAGGAGTAAGACATTAAATTACAGAGTCTGCTGATGCAGATACTTATCAAGCATATATAACTGCTCGCTCAACGAAAGATCCGTACCCAAAGACTGGAAAGCTGTACAGGTCACACCAATATTCAGGAGAGGCCATAGGAGTAAGCCATTAAATTACAGAGTCTGCTGATGCAGATACTTATCAAGCATATATAACTGCTCGCTCAACGAAAGATCCGTACCCAAAGACTGGAAAGCTGTACAGGTCACACCAATCTTCAGGAGAGGCCATAGGAGTAAGCCATTAAATTACAGAGTCTGCTGATGCAGATACTTATCAAGCATATATAACTGCGCGCTCGACGAAAGATCCGTACCCAAAGACTGGAAAGCTGTACAGGTCACACCAATATTCAGGAGAGGCCATACGAGTAAGCCATTAAATTACAGAGTCTGCTGATGCAGATACTTATCAAGCATATATATCTGCTCGCTCGGCGAAAGATCCGTTCCCAAAGACTGGAAAGCTGTACTGGTCACACCAATATTCTGGAGAGGCCATAGGAGTAAGCAACTAAATTACAGAGTCTGCTGATGCAGATACTTATCACTAAATTACAGGGTCTGCTGATGCAGATACTTATCAAGCATATATAACTACTCGCTTGACGAAAGGTCCGTGCCCAAAGACTGGAAAGCTGTACAGGTCACACCAATTTTCAGGAGAGGCCATCGGAGTAAGCCACTAAATTACAGTGTCTGCTGATGCAGATACCTATCACTAAATTACAGAGTCTGCTGATGCAGATACTTATCAAGCATATATAACTGCTCGCTCGGCGAAAGATCCGTACCCAAAGACTGGAGAGCTGTACAGATCACACCAATATTCAGGAGAGGCCATAGGAGTAAGCCACAAAATTACAGAGTCTGCTGATGCAGATACTTATCAAGCATATATAACTGCTCGCTCGACGAAAGATCCGTACCCAAAGACTGGAAAGCTGTACAGGTCACACCAATATTCAGGAGAGGCCATAGGAGTAAGCCTCTAAATTACAGAGTCTGCTGATACAGATACTTATCAAGCATATATAACTGCTCGCTTGGCGAAAGATCCGTTCCCAAAGACTGGAAAGCTGTACAGGTCACACCAATATTCAGGAGAGGCCATAGGAGTAAGCCACTAAATTACAGAGTCTGCTGATGCAGATACTCATCAAGCATATATAACTGCTCGCTCGACGAAAGATCCGTACCCAAAGACTGGAAAGCTGTACAGGTCACACCAATCTTCAGGAGAGGCCATAGGAGTAAGCCATTAAATTACAGAGTCTGCTGATGCAGATACTTATCAAGCATATATAACTGCTCGCTCGACGAAAGATCCGTACCCAAAGACTGGAAAGCTGTACAGGTCACACCAATATTCAGGAGAGGCCATACGAGTAAGCTATTAAATTACAGAGTCTGCTGATGCAGATACTTATCAAGCATGTATAACTGCTCGCTCGGCGAAAGATCCGTACCCAAAGACTGGAAAGCTGTACTGGTCACACCAATATTCTGGAGAGGCCATAGGAGTAAGCCACTAAATTACAGAGTCTGCTGATGCAGATACTTATCACTAAATTACAGAGTCTGCTGATGCAGATACTTATCAAGCATATGTAACTGCTCGCTCGGCGAAAGATCCGTACCCAAAGACTGGAAAGCTGTACAGGTCACACCAATATTCAGGAGAGGCCATACGAGTAAGCCACTAAATTACAGAGTCTGCGGATGCAGATACTTATCAAGCATATATAACTGCTCGCTCGACGAAAGATCCGTACCCAAAGACTGGATAGCTGTACTGGTCACACCAATATTCAGGAGAGGCAATAGGAGCAAGCAACTAAATTACAGAGTCTGCTGATGCAGATACTTATCACTAAATTGCAGAGTCTGCTGATGCAGATACTTATCAAGCATATATAACTACTCACTTGACAAAAGATCCGTACCCAAAGACTGGAAAGCTGTACAGGTCACACCAATTTTCAGGAGAGGCCATCGGAGTAAGCCACTAAATTACAGTGTCTGCTGATGCAGATACCTATCACTAAATTACAGAGTCTGCTGATGCAGATACTTATCAAGCATATATAACTGCTCGCTCGGCGAAAGATCCGTACCCAAAGACTGGAGAGCTGTACAGATCACACCAATATTCAGGAGAGGCCATAGGAGTAAGCCACAAAGTTACAGAGTCTGCTGATGCAGATACTTATCAAGCATATATAACTGCTCGCTCGACGAAAGATCCGTACCCAAAGACTGGAAAGCTGTACAGGTCACACCAATATTCAGGAGAGGCCATAGGAGTAAGCCACTAAATTACAGAGTCTGCTGATACAGATACTCATCAAGCATATATAACTGCTCGCTCGGCGAAAGATCCGTACCCAAAGACTGGACAGCTGTACTGGTCACACCAATATTCTGGAGAGGCCATAGGAGTAAGCAACTAAATTACAGACTCTGCTGATGCAGATACTTATCACTAAATTACAGAGTCTGCTGATGCAGATACTTATCAAGCATATATAACTGCTCGCTCGGCGAAAGATCCGTACCCAAAGACTGGAAAGCTGTACAGGTCACACCCATATTCAGGAGAGGCCATACGAATAAGCCACTAAATTACAGAGTCTGCTGATGCAGATACTTATCACTAAATTACAGAGTCTGCTAATGCAGATACTTATCAAGCATATATAAATGCTCGCTCGGCGAAAGATCCGTACCCAAAGACTGAAGAGCTGTACAGGTCACACCAATATTCAGGAGAGGCCATGGGAGTAAGCCACAAAATTACAGAGTCTGCTGATGCAGATACTTATCAAGCATATATAACTGCTCGCTCGACGAAAGATCCGTACCCAAAGACTGGAAAGCTGTACAGGTCACACCAATATTCAGGAGAGGCCATAGGAGTAAGCCACTAAATTACAGAGTCTGCTGATACAGATACTTATCAAGCATATATAACTGCTCGCTCGGCGAAAGATCCGTACCCAGAGACTGGAAAGCTGTACAGGTCACACCAATATTCAGGAGAGGCCATAGGAGTAAGCCACAAAATTACAGAGTCTGCTGATGCAGATACTTATCAAGCATATATAACTGCTCGCTCGATGAAAGATCCGTACCCAAAGACTGGAAAGCTGTACAGGTCACACCAATATTCAGGAGAGGCCATAGGAGTAAGCCATTAAATTACAGAGTCTGCTGATGCAGATACTTATGAAGCATATATAACTGCTCGCTCGACGAAAGATCCGTCCCCAAAGACTGGAAAGCTGTACAGGTCACACCAATATTCAGGAGAGGCCATAGGAGTAAGCCATTAAATTACAGAGGCTGCTGATGCAGATACTTATCAAGCACATATAACTGCTCGCTCGACGAAAGATCCGTACCCAAAGACTGGACAGCTGTACAGGTCTCACCAATATTCTGGAGAGGCCATAGGAGTAAGCCATTAAATTACAGAGTCTGCTGATGCAGATACTTATCACTAAATTACAGGGTCTGCTGATGCAGATACTTATCAAGCATATATAACTGCTCGCTCAGCGAAAGATCCGTACCCAAAGACTGGAAAGCTGTACAGGTCACACCAATATTCAGGAGAGGCCATCGGAGTAAGCCACTAAATTACAGAGTCTGCTGATGCAGATACTTATCAAGCATATATAACTGCTCGCTCGACGAAAGATCCGTACCCAAAGACTGGACAGCTGTACAGGTCACACCAATATTCAGGAGAGGCCATAGGAGTAAGCCACTAATTTACAGAGTCTGCTGATGCAGATACTTATCAAGCATATATAACTGCTCGCTCGACGAAAGATCCGTACCCAAAGACTGGAAAGCTGTACAGGTCACACCAATATTCAGGAGAGGCCATAGGTGTAAGCCATTAAATTACAGAGGCTGCTGATGCAGATACTTATCAAGCACATATAACTGCTCGCTCGACGAAAGATCCGTACCCAAAGACTGGACAGCTGTACAGGTCACACCAATAATCTGGAGAGGCCATAGGAGTAAGCCATTAAATTACAGAGTCTGCTGATGCAGATACTTATCACTAAATAACAGGGTCTGCTGATGCAGATACTTATCAAGCATATATAACTGCTCGCTCGGCGAAAGATCCGTACCCAAAGACTGGAAAGCTGTACAGGTCACACCAATATTCAGGAGAGGCCATAGGAGTAAGCCATTAAATTACAGAGGCTGCTGATGCAGATACTTATCAAGCACATATAACTGCTCGCTCGACGCAAGATCCGTACCCAAAGACTGGACAGCTGTACAGGTCACACCAATATTCTGGAGAGGCCATAGGAGTAAGCCATTAAATTACAGAGTCTGCTGATGCAGATACTTATCATTAAATTACAGGGTCTGCTGATGCAGATACTTATCAAGCATATTTAACTGCTCGCTCGGCGAAAGATCCGTACCCAAAGACTGGAAAGCTGTACAGGTCACACCAATATTCAGGAGAGGCCATAGGAGTAAGCCACTAAATTACAGAGCCTGCTGATGCAGATACTTATCAAGCATATAAAACTGCTCGCTCGACGAAAGATCCGTACCCAAAGACTGGAAAGCTGTACAGGTCACACCAATATTCAGGAGAGGCCATAGGAGTAAGCCACTAAATTACAGAGTCTGCTGATGCAGATACTTATCACTAAATTTCAGAGTCTGCTGATGCATATACTTATCAAGCATATATAACTGCTTGCTCGGCGAAAGATCCGTACCCAAAGACTGGAAAGCTGTACAGGTCACACCAATATTCAGGAGAGGCCATTGGAGTAAGCCACTAAATTACAGAGTCTGCTGATGCAGATACTTATCAAGCATATATAAATGCTCGCTCGGCGAAAGATGCGTACCCAAAGACTGGAAAGCTGTACAGGTCACACCAATATTCGGGAGAGGCCATAGGAGTAAGCCACTAAATTACAGAGTCTGCTGATGCAGATACTTATCAAGCATATATAACTGCTCGCTCGGCGAAAGATCCGTACCCAAAGACTGGAAAGCTGTACAGGTCACACCAATATTCAGGAGAGGCCATAGGAGTAAGCCATTAAATTACAGAGTCTGCTGATGCAGATACTTATCACTAAATTAGAGAGTCTGCTGATGCAGATAATTATCAAGCATATATAACTGCTCGCTCGGCGAAAGATCCGTACCCAACGACTGGAAAGCTGTACAGGTCACACCAATATTCAGGAGAGGCCATAGGAGTAAGCCACTAAATTACAGAGTCCGCTGATGCAGATACTCATCACTAAATTACAGAGTCTGCTGATGCAGATACTTATCAACCATATATAACTGCTCGCTCGGCGAAAGATCCGTACCCAAAGACTGGAAAGCTGTACAGGTCACATCAATATTCAGGAGAGGCCATAGGAGTAAGCTACTAAATTACAGAGTCTGCTGATGCAGATACTTATCAAGCATATATAACTGCTCGCTCGACGAAAGATCAGTACCCAAAGACGGGAAAGCTGTACAGGTCACACATATATTCAGGAGTGGCCATAGGAGTAAGCCACTAAATTACAGAGTCTGCTGATGCAGATACTTATCAAACATATATAACTGCTCGCTCGGCGAAAGATCCGTACCCAAAGACTGGAAAGCTGTACAGGTCACACCAATATTCGGGAGAGGCCATAGGAGTAAGCCACTAAATTACAGAGTCTGCTGATGCAGATACTTATCACTAAATTACAGAGTCTGCTGATGCAGATACTTATCAAGCATATATAACTGCTCGCTCGGCGAAAGATCCGTACCCAAAGACTGGAAAGCTGTACAGGTTACACCAATATTCAGGAGAGGCCATAGGAGTAAGCCACTAAATTACAGAGCCTGCTGATGCAGATACTTATTGAGCATATAAAACTGCTCGCTCGACGAAAGATCCGTACCCAAAGACTGGAAAGCTGTACAGGTCACACCAATATTCAGGAGAGGCCATAGGAGTAAGCCACTAAATTACAGAGTCTGCTGATGCAGATACTTATCACTAAATTACAGAGTCTGCTGATGCAGATACTTATCAACCATATATAACTGCTCGCTCGGCGAAAGATCCGTACCCAAAGACTGGAAAGCTGTACAGGTCACATCAATATTCAGGAGAGGCCATAGGAGTAAGCTACTAAATTACAGAGTCTGCTGATGCAGATACTTATCAAGCATATATAACTGCTCGCTCGACGAAAGATCAGTACCCAAAGACGGGAAAGCTGTACAGGTCACACATATATTCAGGAGTGGCCATAGGAGTAAGCCACTAAATTACAGAGTCTGCTGATGCAGATACTTATCAAACATATATAACTGCTCGCTCGGCGAAAGATCCGTACCCAAAGACTGGAAAGCTGTACAGGTCACACCAATATTCGGGAGAGGCCATAGGAGTAAGCCACTAAATTACAGAGTCTGCTGATGCAGATACTTATCACTAAATTACAGAGTCTGCTGATGCAGATACTTATCAAGCATATATAACTGCTCGCTCGGCGAAAGATCCGTACCCAAAGACTGGAAAGCTGTACAGGTTACACCAATATTCAGGAGAGGCCATAGGAGTAAGCCACTAAATTACAGAGCCTGCTGATGCAGATACTTATTGAGCATATAAAACTGCTCGCTCGACGAAAGATCCGTACCCAAAGACTGGAAAGCTGTACAGGTCACACCAATATTCAGGAGAGGCCATAGGAGTAAGCCACTAAATTACAGAGTCTGCTGATGCAGATACTTATCACTAAATTTCAGAGTCTGCTGATGCATATACTTATCAAGCATATATAACTGCTTGTTCGGCGAAAGATCCGTACCCAAAGACTGGAAAGCTGTACAGGTCACACCAATATTCGGGAGAGGCCATAGGAGTAAGCCACTAAATTACAGAGTCTGCTGATGCAGATACTTATCAAGCATATATAACTGCTCGCTCGGCGAAAGATCCGTACCCAAAGACTGGAAAGCTGTACAGGTCACACCAATATTCAGGAGAGGCCATAGGAGTAAGCCACTAAATTACAGAGTCTGCTGATGCAGATACTTATCACTAAATTACAGAGTCTGCTGATGCAGATAATTATCAAGCATATATAACTGCTCGCTCGGCGAAAGATCCGTACCCAACGACTGGAAAGCTGTACAGGTCACACCAATATTCAGGAGAGGCCATAGGAGTAAGCCACTAAATTACAGAGTCCGCTGATGCAGATACTTATCACTAAATTACAGAGTCTGCTGATGCAGATACTTATCAACCATATATAACTGCTCGCTCGGCGAAAGATCCGTACCCAAAGACTGGAAAGCTGTACAGGTCACATCAATATTCAGGAGAGGCCATAGGAGTAAGCTACTAAATTACAGAGTCTGCTGATGCAGATACTTATCAAGCATATATAACTGCTCGCTCGACGAAAGATCCGTACCCAAAGACGGGAAAGCTGTACAGGTCACACATATATTCAGGAGTGGCCATAGGAGTAAGCCACTAAATTACAGAGTCTGCTGATGCAGATACTTATCAAACATATATAACTGCTCGCTCGGCGAAAGATCCGTACCCAAAGACTGGAAAACTGTACAGGTCACACCAATATTCAGGAGAGGCCATAGGAGTAAGCCACTAAATTACAGAGTCTGCTGATGCAGATACTTATCACTAAATTACAGAGTCTGCTGATGCAGATACTTATCAAGCATATATAACTGCTCGCTCGGCGAAAGATCCGTACCCAAAGACTGGAAAGCTGTACAGGTTACACCAATATTCAGGAGAGGCCATAGGAGTAAGCCACTAAATTACAGAGTCTGCTGATGCAGATACTTATCAAGCATATATAACTGCTCGCTCGACGAAAGATCCGTACCCAAAGACTGGAAATCTGTACAGGTCACACCAATATTCAGGAGAGGCAATAGGGGTAAGCCACTAAATTACAGGCTTATATCATTTACTTCCATATGAAGCAGGGTTTTGGAACATATTTGTGTTCGAACATTATGAATTACCTCAGAGAACGATCTATTGACACACGGTGAACTCATGTTCAGAAAACATCGTTCTTAAGAAACACTAAGAGCTCTTTACTCACAAGAAGTGGTGAGTGCTATTGACAAGGAATTTCAAATTGATTGTGACACTGTGCCTCACAAGCGCTCTGTAGTCAAACTGCGTCCTTATGGAATATTGACTCAGTTATGTGACTGTATTCGTGATTTCCTGTCAGAGAGGACCGTAATAACTGACGGAAAGTCATCAAGTTAAACAAAAGTGTTTTCAGGCGTTCCCCAAGGAAATGTTGTTGGCCCTCTACTGTTCCTTATCTACACTCCTGGAAATTGAAATAAGAACACCGTGAATTCATTGTCCCAGGAAGGGGAAACTTTATTGACACATTCCTGGGGTCAGATACATCACATGATCACACTGACAGAACCACAGGCACATAGACACAGGCAACAGAGCATGCACAATGTCGGCACTAGTACAGTGTATATCCACCTTTCGCAGCAATGCAGGCTGCTATTCTCCCATGGAGACGATCGTAGAGATGCTGGATGTAGTCCTGTGGAACGGCTTGACATGCCATTTCCACCTGGCGCCTCAGTTGGACCAGCGTTCGTGCTGGACGTGCAGACCGCGTGAGACGACGCTTCATCCAGTCCCAAACATGCTCAATGGGGGACAGATCCGGAGATCTTGCTGGCCAGGGTAGTTGACTTACACCTTCTAGAGCACGTTGGGTGGCACGGGATACATGCGGACGTGCATTGTCCTGTTGGAACAGCAAGTTCCCTTGCCGGTCTAGGAATGGTAGAACGATGGGTTCGATGACGGTTTGGACGTACCGTGAACTATTCAGTGTCCCCTCGACGATCACCAGTGGTGTACGGCCAGTGTAGGAGATCGCTCCCCACACCATGATGCCGGGTGTTGGCCCTGTGTGCCTCGGTCGTATGCAGTCCTGATTGTGGCGCTCACCTGCACGGCGCCAAACACGCATACGACCATCATTGGCACCAAGGCAGAAGCGACTCTCATCGCTGAAGACGACACGTCTCCATTCGTCCCTCCATTCACGCCTGTCGCGACACCACTGGAGGCGGGCTGCACGATGTTGGGGCGTGAGCGGAAGACGGCCTAACGATGTGCGGGACCGTAGCCCAGCTTCATGGAGACGGTTGCGAATGGTCCTCGCCGATACCCCAGGAGCAACAGTGTCCCTAATTTGCTGGGAAGTGGCGGTGCGGTCCCCTACGGCACTGCGTAGGATCCTACGATCTTGGCGTGCATCCGTGCGTCGCTGCGGTCCGGTTCCAGGTCGACGGGCACGTGCACCTTCCGCCGACCACTGGCGACAACATCGATGTACTGTGGAGACCTCACGCCCCACGTGTTGAGCAATTCGGCGGTACGTCCACCCGGCCTCCCGCATGCCCACTATACGCCCTCGCTCAAAGTCCGTCAGCTGCACATACGGTTCACGTCCACGGTGTCGCGGCATGCTACCAGTGTTAAAGACTGCGATGGAGCTCCGTATGCCACGGCAAACTGGCTGACACTGACGGCGGCGGTGCACAAATGCTGCGGAGCCAGCGCCATTCGACGGCCAACACCGCGGTTCCTGGTGTGTCCGCTGTGCCGTGCGTGTGATCATTGCTTGTACAGCCCTCTCGCAGTGTCCGGAGCAACTATGGTGGGTCTGACACACCGGTGTCAATGTGTTCTTTTTTCCATTTCCAGGAGTGTATATAAACGATTTAGGAAAATATCTGAACAACCGTCGTAGGTTGTTTGCAGATGATGCTGTCGTTTATAGGCTAGTGAAGTCATCAGAAGATCGAAACAAATTGAAAGCGATTTAGAAACGGTATCTGAATGGTGGGAAAATTGCCAATTGACCCAAAATAACGAAAAGTGTGAAGTCATCCACATACGTGCTAAAAGGAGTCTGTTGAACTTCGGTTACACGATGAATCAGACAACTCTAAAGGCCGTAAATTCAACTAAATATCTACGACTTATAATTACTAACAACTTAAATTGAAAAGAACAAATAGATAATGTCGTGGGGAAGGCAAACCGAAGACTGCGTTTAATTGGAAGAGCACTTAGAAGATGTAACAGATGTACTAAGGCGACTGCCTACACTACGCTAGTCCGTCATCATTTGGAATACTGCTGCCCTGTGTGGAATCCTTGCTAGATAGGACTAACGAACTACATCAAGAAAGTTCAAAGGAGAGCAACACGTTTGGTATTACGCCAAAATAGGGGAGAGAGTGTCATGGACATGATACAGGATTTGGGATGGTCCACATTAAAACAAAGGCGTTTCTCGTTGCGGCGTAATCTTCTCACGAAATGTCAATCACCAACTTTCTCCTCCGAATGAGAAAACATTTTATTGACGCGGACCTACATTGGGAGAAACGATCATCACAGTGAAAAAAGGGAAATCAGAGCTCGCACGGAAAGATATAGGTTTTAGTTTTTGACGCGCGCTGTTCGAGTTTGGAATAATAGAGAACTACTGTGAAGGTGGTTCGATGAACCTTCTGCCAGACACTTGAGTGTGACTTTCAGCATATCCATGTAGATGCATAGGTACCAAGAGAGTTGTATCAAGATCACCTAATATTAATGCTTCAACACATTGGTCGTGCTGCAGAACCCAAGTGCTAACAGTATTTGGACAGGCACAAACAGTTTGCTTTTTTCTTCATCGACGTATAAGCCCCGTATCTCACTGTCAGATTGCCCCAAAGATACCAATATCATACGATAAGCCATTGTGATAAACGGGAAGCGAAAAATGTCTTATAAAATTTATTGTAACACGCAGTGAGGTCAGTATCCACCTGGTATGGTAGGAAAGGAAGAATCGAAAAATTCGAGTTCAACTTTGTCGCAACAACGAGGCGGTTGGAGTCTAACGATAAGCTCGTATTTTGACAAGGAAATCAATTGCGTCTTTTTCAAAGGTTCTGTTATCTTAACACCTTAATCGATTTAAGGAAGCTACGAAAATCGTAATTATTGGGGTTGGCTCATCTCTCCCGCTGAATGCAGTATTTGTAAGGGTTGCCACTTCACGTCCGTTTCCTTGTAGGGCATATTCCGTTTTTCCATTGGACTCGCCTGTATGTCCGAACGCGTTTACGCGCCGCTTCAGGGGTTCGGGGAGCCGAGCCTGCCCCGGATCGAATCCTTCTTTAACAACGAAGGCTGATGCGATTCTTAGGCGGTTTCCCCCATCCAGTTAAGTAAATATTTGGTTCGTAGCATGTTCCGCTTCATACACGCCACGCAAACATTTCGAAAACGTTTCCACACTTGAGGATGAGATTTACTCTAGACGCAGAGAGATGAGGTAAACAGATTCGGTCACGCGGAGAAGGGGGGGTGGGGGGAGGGGAGGGGGAGGAAGTGGTGGTGGTGGTGGTGGCGTCAGGAATCGTATCCACCTCTAACTCTAGCAAATATTGCAAAAACTCGTTTCACAGCTCTGATTCTACAGAATGAAGGGAAAAGGCAAGGGACTACAATAATAAGAAGATATACAGTTTTCCATTCTTGTTCTAGTCGATTACTAATTCTGCCATTAGCAGCATCTATGAGACTGTCTTAGTGCATTCTAGTGTATATATGTCTGTCGAAAGTCGAGTGTACAGCTGGCGTAGAGTGTAAAATTTAAAATTTTGCCGTATGTGGGACACGAATAAAAGCAAAGGTAATATCTCGCTTAATTCAAGTTTCAGCGTTACAGTTAATAGAGTCTGAACTATGAATGAAAACACACAAAACACTGCTGTAATATTCTATAATATTTGTAGAATATTACACCAGTGCTGTGTGTGTTTTCATTCGTAACATATAAAATATCCTACCAAGAACCGACGCGATAGTCTGCCAACGCAAAGTCAGCATTTTCAGTTGATGAGCTGAAATAAGAGTGGTCATCGCGATCATAAAGGAATCTTTCTGGAATGACAGACAAGCTGAGATGTAGCAAAATATTACAGGGAACGTCAGCCAAAAAGGCCCAGTGAAAGGTTTTAAGATAAAATATTTGCCAATATATATTGGATATAGCACTACCCACTGGCACCCAGCACGTGTTTGGAACGCCAATGACGTACGGCACGTGGCGAGGGTATGGCGTCCACTGACCTGCCCTGCTAATCACGGCACCAGATAGGAAGAGCGGCGCTCTCATTAAATCATGTACGCGCGTCACTGATTAAATGACAATGCATTTAGCCATTAATTAGCGGCGCTCGCCGCAACTTACCACTTTAGAGTGAGGCAGTTGTCCATGGATGGCGTGGTCAAATGGGGATGGCGCGCAGGAGCCCACAGCTTTGCCACACCTGCCTGTGGAAGATCGTCTACACTTGCGAGCCATTTTATCTGGCTTGTAGGGAGCATGCCTTGTTCCCGGAAAACAAGGCATAATTTTTAACCAAACAGAGGATGATGGCAACTGACAGAAAGAGACAGTAAGTCTTCACGTGGATCTGCTTTGAGGCTTTCATATAATTTTAGTGATCTGTCGCGAAGTACAGCACTACGTACTTTCGTTCAGGTAGCTCGTTGAGCGTCATCTCTCAGAATCTTAGAATTATTTTTCTTTTTGTAGCTTTTTAGCGCAAAACGGCTAAGGTGACAACATGCGCCCAATTCGGCATGTAAACTAATAATGATGTTATATTGCTAGGCTGGCAGCAGCAAAGGGTAGTTTTCGCTTTTTTAGTCTGGACACATGCCTGTTGTCAGAATGAGACAAACATAAATCGTCCCTCTCTCAGTGGGTATTCGCAGTGGAGAAATAAACATAATTAATGAATGACTGTATCACCATATCAAAGCTCAAGCTGAAAATAAAAGGGTCCAGGAGACAGAAAAGTGAATAGATGTCATGTGATGTGATGGGTGCACCTTTCCTGACTGCGGTATTGCTTAGCATTATGACTATATGTAACAATTATGTCACTAAATGGTATCTACTATTCCACAATATTGTACAGTACGTTGCTAGGGTATTGTGTATGAAAGAGGGTAGATGGCGTGGGATGACACACTACTTCCAGCGCGACAGTTTGCTGGTGTGATACGGCAATGCGTCAGCCACGTGAAAGAACGCCATCGGTGGAGATGGGTTAATGTATATATAGTCAGAAAAAATTTCCGCGTCGCTGATCGCCCTAAAAACAAGGAAGAATTTACGTAGCCAGGAGGCGGAGGAGGCCATCGTGAGCGCTGTCAGTCGTAGATCCTGCTCATTACGCGAATCACGCTCATTCCGTTAATCATAGCATTTCTGATTAAAGATAGAGACATTAGCGATACCCTCCATAATTAACACGTAGATAATGGGTGATCAGTGATTATACCTATAGCTCACACGGTTAATTTGAGGTGTGTGAGTGGAAGATAGCTTTAATTTGCGCTTGGATCTTTAGATACTTGGAAATAAAGTTGATACACAAATTGTAGTTAGGGTAGCAGTGTGTTCGTCATCAAAAGGTTCCAAATCTGACACCTAATTCCTTATCCTTTAGTTACTTATTGACTCATCCTTTGTTTCCAGCCTTGTGCGGCCGCCCACGCGCTCTTCACTGCACGTATCGTTCTTTGGAGGGTTCGTAACGCGATGTGTTCTCACTTTTCGTGACGAACAGAGGCAGTCTATACTTGGTCGCAACACTGTGACGGTTGTGCAGTGCAAAGAACTGTGACGTGCGATTGAGAAACTAATATCTAGAGCAGAATACGGCGTTTGACTTCCTAGAACGAGGTAGGGGCGGACAGCGAGAACTTGGCGCAGGCGCAGTAGCAGGAGCGGCGGGACCCTGCGTCCGTGGGATGCCCCACGCAGCAGAGGACGCCGACGGAAACGAGTCATCAGCTGAAAACTCACACTCCGTCACAATAACAAACGGTAAGGTGTCTGCTCTCGCATGAAAAGGCTCTGTCGAGCTGTGCAGGCAAGCGGCACCAGCGCAGAGACGGCCATCACACACGGCCGTAGTCAAACAGCGCTCGCAGACCGCAAAGGAAAAGTAGATGCAATTTTAAATTGTCGAGTAAAATATTAGATTTAAGGTTTGACTTGCGAGTAAAATTGAGTGACAAAGTAAAGGTTATAGTCCTCAGAAACAGAAAAGTATGAGGACTGTTCGGAAAAGTAAAGAACTATCGGTCGCGAAATGGAAACCAGAGTGAAAATGAAAACTGTTTTATTTGTAGTGGTTGGCTTCACCTTTCAGCTGTTCTTCTACATAGTCTACATATCGCAACGTTGTACCAACTTTACAGTACCCTGCTCATAGATGGCAGCCTCCTGTGTTTTCCGACAATTTTCTACGCTGGACTCCAGTTCGGTGTCTGTGCCAAAATGTTGTCTTCATAGCCAGCGCTTCATTTGAGCGGAGATGAAAGTTAGAGGGGGTCAATTCCAGGCTGTATGGTAGTGATCTAACACTTCCCATCGAAAACACTGCAGGAGCACCCCCTATTCCCCTGCAGTGCGCTCGTAACTTAAAAAGCAACGTGACGCTAACTTCGCCCATACGAGAGACACTGTCCAACGCACCTGTGGAAAGGTTCTTCGGATATTCACTGTTGTTCACATTTCGCGACCGATTGTTCCCTACCTTTCGCATAGCTCTCGTACATTACTCAGTCAGTGGAATATACAATGAACACGAGATTTCACGAAGTAATGAAGACAAATTTTCATTAGATTCACTGAAAGTGGATCTAATATTCGGTCAACACAACATATTTTAGCAACACAAACAGTACCTGAAGTATACAACGTCAATCATCAGGTAAATATTCCTCAGATACATTCGGATCAAGGATGTGAACTAGTTGAACCTATTCAAATTCATCATATTGCATCCGTAGAGACTACACCTATTGATCGTGAATGTATTTCAACGTAACAGGTGGTAATGATGTGAGGAGATTTCTCAAGGAATTTCAGAGAAGCACCCTTTAAGCATTTACTAATTCAGCTAAAGAGAATAAACAAGCAATTGGCAATTCTACATCAACATCAACATAGACACGCCGCAAGCTACCGTACGGTGCGTGGCGGAGTGTACGTTGTACCACTACTAGTCATTTGATTTCCTGTTCCACTTGCGAATAGAGCGACGGAGAAAACGACTGTCTATATGCCTCAGTATGAAGCCTAATTTCCCGTATCTTATCTTCGTGGTCCTTGCGCGCAATATACGTTCGCGGCAGTAGAATCGTTCGGCAGTCAGCTTCAAATGGCAATTCTCGAAATTTTCTCAACAGTGTTTCTCGAAAAGAAAGTCACCTTACCTCCAGTGACTCCCATTTCATTTGCCCGCCTCTGAATTGCTTAGATGTCTTCCTTCATCTGTCCTGGCACGGATTCCAAAAGCTCGAGCAGTATTCAAGAATAGGTTGCACCAGTGCCCTATATGCGGTCCCCTTAACAGGTGAACCACCCTTTCCTAAAATTCTCCTAATAAATCGAAGTCGACCATTCGCCTTCCGTACCACAGTTCTCACATGTCTGTTCCGTTTCATATTGCTTTGGAACGTTACCCCCAGGTATTTAAAGTACTTGACTGTGTCAAACAGGACACTAGTAATAGAAGAACTGCAACACCATAAGATGATTACTAGTAATACTACTGTGTCCAGACTAAGCGCCTGCAACTCTCGCTTCCCGCGAAGCAGACCGGTACAGCGGGCCCCGGACCAGGTAGGGGTCAGCCTGGCCGGTCGTCCCGGAAACACAGACGCTTCCCAGAGACCACCAGGAGGCGTCCACGGCGCCGCAAGAGGTCGCTACAGCCGCGAACCTCTTTCCTTCCGCTCGACACTGGACTGCAAGTAGAGCCACCCATATCCGTGTGCCAAGCAGTATCTAGGCTGGCGCAGGATCCTGTAGAGGCGGTTCACGCCGAGCGAGCCCACTGGTGTCATCGTAGCCGCCGCGTCATCGTCCACCGCCGCCAGCGTACCGGAGCCATCCTCACAGGGCCTCTACTCGCTCTCGGACGCAGGTGACGGCCACGAGGACTTCGCGCCGCTCTTCACGAGACGCCCGGGGCTTGGTTAGCTGAAGTTGTATGGTTACTAAAGACAGTTTATGTTTGGAAGAATCTCTGATTTAGTTATTGGTAGGCTTGGAGGATCAGTCCTACCTCACGAATATTGTTTTGTAAATTTTGAAGAAAGACTTTAGTTTAAATAAAAACGCTATAACTCACACTCTGAGATTTTCCTATCCGCGGACGGCGGATATATTAAATACTGTATCCGAACATTACATGTTTGATCTTCCTACTCATCCACATTAACTTACATTTTTCCACATTTAGTGCTAGCGGCCATTCATCATACCAACTGTAAATTTTTTCTTAATCGACTTTTATCTTCCTATAGTTACTCAACTTAGACACTTTTCCGTATATCACAACATCATCAGCAAACAGCCGCAGATTCTGCCTACGCTGTCCGACAGATCATTTACACATAAAAAAAAGTTTTGCATCACCCTGGTTCTCGGAACTCCTGAAGATAGACGTTGACTGTGGCTACTGTGTCATAGACACAGTCCCTTTGAGTGTTCACAGATGCCACTAAGCCCGCCCAAAGACGTAAACTGCATGAGCAGCGTCTATTAGACGGAGGGGGTCCGACAGCCGATCAGTTCCAGTCATTCCACCAGGAAGGCGGTACACGGCTCGTGTTGCCTGTGTTAAACCAAAGCGATGTTGTTCGCACATGGAGGAGATAAAGACAGACAGGAACTGTCGATGACATGCCTCGCTCAAGCCGCCCAAGGGCTACTACTGCAGTGGATGACCGCTACCTACGAATTATGGCTCGGAGGAACTCTGACAGCAACGTACTATGTTGAAAAGTGCATTTCGTGCAGCCTCAGAACGTCGTGTTACGACTCAAACTGTGCACAATCGGCTGTATGAAGCGCTACTTCACTCCCGACGTTCCTGGCGGCGAGATCCATCTTTCCAACCACACCATGCAGCGCGGTACAGATGGGCCCAACAACATGCCAAATGGACCGCTCCTGATTGGCATCACGTTCTCTTCACCGATGAGTCTCGCATATGCATTCAACCAGACAATCGTCGGAGACGTGTTTGGAGGCGAGTGCAGTGAGGTGGAGCTTCCTGATGTTTTGGGGTGGCATTCTGTGGGGCCGACGTACGCCCCTGGTTGTCATGGAAGGTGCCGTAACGGCTGTACGATATGTGAATGCGAAACATGTGACTGTTTTTTTTTTTTGTAATAGCTTTTATGGACCAACACTGTTCGAGTAGCGCTCAGAATTGCGTGCGAAGAGATCTAGTTGTAGCCATTTTAATAGCAGTGGCTGTAAAATTATGAAATGCTTTTTCAAGTATATCTAGAGTAGAATTTGTACCTTATGCATTCGAAACTGATCACAATTATACTGATTAAGCTACCAGTTGCAATTTAGGAGAAACTAACCCGAATATCAAAATCTGATATCAATACAATAGTGCAGGTGTTAGATCAGTTAGACTCATTTGCAGGTATTAATCTAAATTTAGAAATTGACGTAGAAATAGATGGAGAGGCCACAGACAGAAGATGTACCAAGAAGTGAGGCAGTCACAAAGAATTAGCATGGTTCAAATGGCTCTGAGCACTATGGGACTTAACTGCTGAGGTCATCAGTCCTCTAGAACTTAGAACTAGTTAAACCTAACTAACCTAAGGACATCACACACATCCATACCCGAGTCAGGATTCGAACCTGCGACCGCAGTAGTCGCGCGGTTCCGGACTGAAGCGCCTAGAACCGCTTGGCCACCGCGGCCGGCGAATTAGCATGATGCCGGCCCAAATAAACGCACAACGAAAGCGAGAAAAGAGGGCACAATATGACGCACAGGGTCCGAATCACTATTATAATACTCCGGGTCAGAGGAATTACTACAATAACTCTGCCAGAAGGGGAAGGGGCGATTTAACAGAGGAAGACGAAATTATCATAGAGAATCGAGACATTTCCATGACAACGGATACTAGGAACAAGAAGTGTCACCTCACGGAAACCAACATAAAGAATAATACGAAAAAGAGCTTCCCCTCAGGGTAACCCACAGGACGTTCGAATGAGATCCTGTCACGAACGGCAATAAATAAGGGACCACTAAAGACAAATTTCTTGAGTTTACTGCAAAGAATAAGACCAAGACGACTCAGGAAAACAAACTGTGACAGGGGACATGAATGGGAAACATACTTAAAAAGACGAGCAGCGGAATTATTATCACATAAATGAGGTAATTCATGTATCTAAGGGCGACCTACAAACAAAGAAGAATGAATCGACAATGTCGGCTGAGCAGAAAGAGAGTGAAAACAAAATAAAACCAGAGCGGTACAAGAACAGCAATCCACAGAATTTAGTTGTTTAGCAATCCAAGGCGAGATCCATGGAAGGATGTATCTTTAAAATTTATTACGTCAGAAGTTAATGAGTGTGATAATGAAAGTAAGGACAAGAATAAAGAAATTACAAATAACGGACAGCAATTAAGTTCAAGTTACGGTAATATGTCATCCACATATGAGAATATGGACATAATATGGAAAGTAATTAAATAATTAAAATTAGACTTGGCAAAGGAAGAAAGTGAGTTCAGTGATGAGGAACAAGAGAACAACATTGCTGTATCATAAAAACGTGAAACAATAAACACTAATTTACGTAACAACGAATTTCCATACAACGGAAATAGTGGTGAAAGCCATGAGTCCAGTAGACGGCAGTAAAACACCTCAGAGGACTCAGTCATTTTGTGAGTGTGTAGTTAGCGATTACAGGGTCTCGACCTATAATAGCGCTGTTTCCTCATCTAGATTTCTGCACTATTGTCTACTCTTCAACTTCTATAAATCTATCAACTATACTCTTCAACTATCGAATGGAAGTCGAATGGACAATCGCACAGACACACGAAAAAACATAGTAAAGTCACTGTAGAGCCCAATAAGGCGTTCTTCAAAATATTGAAACATAATGATAAAAAATCTAAAGGTATAGAGAACACGGACAACAATGCATATGGATCAAAACAATTCATAGTGAGTGTAAAGCGTAATGAAAACGTCACATATCTGAGTGACAAAGAACATGAAACAGTAGAGATAAACAACTATCAATAAATCATTATGTTGCTTGGCACACAGGACATACTGTTTAAGCATGCAAAAAACACAACGTAGGTATAATAATAAACCATGAGCTATCAAGTAAGTATGTGAGATTATGATAGAAAAGTCGATACTTGCGTAAAACAATGATACGTTCTGAAGCGAAACCAGCTGCAGCACACAGCTTAAATTATTAAGGTAAGGAAAATCGAGAGAGCAAAACACATAAAGGAGAAAATAATGAGAGATGCAGAAATCTATTATTGGTCCACATTAAGTTAAAGATAATTAATGGGTTAGGTACGTAGGTAAGGTAACACCCATTAATAAGAAATGAAGTTGCTGGTCCGGTAGCCAGGTATGATGCCATCCATTAGTAAGAAATTAGTTGAGAGGGGAAGCTTATCCCACAAAAAAATCAGCAAAGCATTGGCAAAGCGGTACACGTCAGAACTTAACTCACGGAATCGAACGTGGTCAGGTGACTCTTGTCACTTCTGTCATATGTCTGTACGCGAGATTTCCACACTCCTAAACATCCCTAGGTCCGCTGTTTCCGATGTGATAGTGAGAGGGTACGCAGAGGGATTGAAAAAAAGATATCGTGAACCAGTGTCATACTAACGAGTAAATAAAGATATGAAAAGTAAAGGTAAATACATAAGAAAGCATCCAAAAAGCATGTGCGAAGTATCACATCTGCAAATATAAATGTTGACAACGTACTTAGTAAATATTAATAGTTAAATACTCAGAAAATACAATTAGGTAGTACGAACATCAGATAGCAAGACTGAAGTATATATTTTCACTAAACATTCTGAGAGAACGGAATTGTGTATTTAAAATTGTAAGGCACAAGGTTAGGCAGTGAGTACCAAGAAGCAATCTTGGCAGTGCAAAGGACAAAGTTCTTGCAGATTAAGACAAAACGCATGCATTCCGCACGAAAATACATTACAAAAAGAGCAATGAATCGACTTCACGGTGTGCACCAAGGGCAAACAAAAAGGGAATAATATTGCAAGTAACGAAATACAGGCAAAGAAAGATTTTTTGAGCTTAAGGAAGTGGCAGTCAGGTGAGCGGATGACTCAAGGCGTCGTTAAATGCTCACAGAGGGAGTTCCTAGTCTCAACCCTCGCGAGCGAGCAGGAGCAAAACACTGAAAGTGGGTCAGTAGCGAAACCTCACGAAGGAGAGAGAGAAAAGAGGGACGCTGTATCAGAACACTGCACAACATACACTATATGATCAAAAGTATCCGGACACCTCCAAAACCACACGTTTTTCAAATTAGGTGCATTGTGGTGCCACCTACAGCCAGGTACTCCTTATCAGGGACCTCAGTAGTCACATCGTGAGAGAATACAGTGGGGCGCTCCGCGGAACTCACGGAATCGAACGTGGTCAGGTGACTCTTGTCACTTCTGTCATATGTCTGTACGCGAGATTTCCACACTCCTAAACATCCATAGGTCCGCTGTTTCCGATGTGATAGTGAAATGGAAACGTGAAGGGCACGCACAGCACAAAAACGTACAGGCCGACCTCTTCTGTTGACTGACAGAGACCGCCGACAGTTGAAGAGGGTCGTAATGTGTAATAGGCAGACATCTATCTATCCAGATCATGACACAGGAATTCCAGACTGCATCAGGATCCACTGCAAGTATTATGTCACTTAAGCGCGAGATGAGAAAACTTAGATTTCATGGTCGAGTGGCTGCTCATAAGTCACACATTACGCCGCTAAATGCCAAACGACGCCTCGCTTGGTGTAAGGAGCGCAAACATTGGACGATTGAACAGTGGAAAAACGGTACACAATGTGGGGATCCGATGGGAGGTTGTCGGTACAGCGAATGTCCGGTGAACGTCATGTGCCAGCGTGTAGTGCCAACAGTAATATTTGGAGGCAGTGGTGTTATAGTGTGATCGTGTTTTTCATGGAGGACGCTTGCACCCCTTGTTGTTTTGCGTAGCACTATTACAACACAGACCTACATTGATATTTTAAGCACCTTCTGGCTTACCACTGTTGAAGAACAATTCTGGGATGGCGATTGCATCTTTCAACACGATCGAGCACCTGTTCGTAATGCCAACAGAGGGAGTTCCTAGTCCAAACCCTCGCGAGCGAGCAGGAGCAAAAAACCGTGGCGGGGGGGGGGGGGGGTTACACAACAATAACATCCCTGTAATGGACTAGCCTGCAGAGAGTCCTGACCTGAATCCTATAAAACACCTTTGAGACTTTTTGGAACGCCGACTTTGTTCCAGGCCTCACCGACCGACATCGATACCTCTGCTCAGTGCAGCACCCCGTGAAGAATGGGATGCCATTCCCCAAGAAACCTTCCAGCACTTGATTTAATGTATGCCTGCGAGAATGGAAGCTGTCATCAAGACTAAGGGAGGGCCAACACATATTGAATTCCAGCATTACCGATAGAGGGTGCCATGAACTTGTAAGTCATTTTCAGCCAGGTGTACAGATACTTTTGATCAAATAGTGTATAATACACTCCTGGAAATTGAAATAAGAACACCGTGAATTCATTGTCCCAGGAAGGGGAAACTTTATTGACACATTCCTGGGGTCAGATACATCACATGATCACACTGACAGAACCACAGGCACATAGACACAGGCAACAGAGCATGCACAATGTCGGCACTAGTACAGTGTATATCCACCTTTCGCAGCAATGCAGGCTGCTATTCTCCCATGGAGACGATCGTAGAGATGCTGGATGTAGTCCTGTGGAACGGCTTGCCATGCCATTTCCACCTGGCGCCTCAGTTGGACCAGCGTTCGTGCTGGACGTGCAGACCGCGTGAGACGACGCTTCATCCAGTCCCAAACATGCTCAATGGGGGACAGATCCGGAGATCTTGCTGGCCAGGGTAGTTGACTTACACCTTCTAGAGCACGTTGGGTGGCACGGGATACATGCGGACGTGCATTGTCCTGTTGGAACAGCAAGTTCCCTTGCCGGTCTAGGAATGGTAGAACGATGGGTTCGATGACGGTTTGGACGTACCGTGAACTATTCAGTGTCCCCTCGACGATCACCAGTGGTGTACGGCCAGTGTAGGAGATCGCTCCCCACACCATGATGCCGGGTGTTGGCCCTGTGTGCCTCGGTCGTATGCAGTCCTGATTGTGGCGCTCACCTGCACGGCGCCAAACACGCATACGACCATCATTGGCACCAAGGCAGAAGCGACTCTCATCGCTGAAGACGACACGTCTCCATTCGTCCCTCCATTCACGCCTGTCGCGACACCACTGGAGGCGGGCTGCACGATGTTGGGGCGTGAGCGGAAGACGGCCTAACGGTGTGCGGGACCGTAGCCCAGCTTCATGGAGACCGTTGCGAATGGTCCTCGCCGATTCCCCAGGAGCAACAGTGTCCCTAATTTGCTGGGAAGTGGCGGTGCGGTCCCCTACGGCACTGCGTAGGATCCTACGGTCTTGGCGTGCATTCGTGCGTCGCTGCGGTCCGGTCCCTGGTCGACGGGCACGTGCACCTTCCGCCGACCACTGGCGACAACATCGATGTACTGTGGAGACCTCACGCCCCACGTGTTGAGCAATTCGGCGGTACGTCCACCCGGCCTCCCGCATGCCCACTATACGCCCTCGCTCAAAGTCCGTCAACTGCACATACGGTTCACGTCCACGCTGTCGCGGCATGCTACCAGTGTTAAAGACTGCGATGGAGCTCCGTATGCCACGGCAAACTGGCTGACACTGACGGCGGCGGTGCACAAATGCTGCGCAGCTAGCGCCATTCGACGGCCAACACCGCGGTTCCTGGTGTGTCCGCTGTGCCGTGCGTGTGATCATTGCTTGTACAGCCCTCTCGCAGTGTCCGGAGCAAGTATGGTGAGTCTGACACACCGGTGTCAATGTGTTCTTTTTTCCATTTCCAGGAGTGTAGTAATCAAATGTAAGTTCAAAAAACGGTTCAAATGGCTCTGAGCACTATGGGACTTAACTTCTGAGGTCATCAGTCCCCTAGGACTTAGAACTACGTAAACCTAACTAACCTAAGGACATCACACACATCCATGCACGAGGCAGGATTCCAACCTGCGACCGTAGCGGTCGCGTGGTTCCAGACGGTAGCGCCTAGAACAGCTCGGCCACCCCAGCTGGCTCAAATGTAAGTAATCAATCTGTGTTTCCCTTATAGGTTTATTACCATCGTTTATCCCAGATCTGTGTAAAATTTCAATGTTTCATATTGTTGTAATCTGTGACAAGGGGAGGAAATGGACGACGGACGCCTGCATGGCACAGTAATCGCACTACAATAGACGGTAACATCACAAAACAAGTTCACTTCATGTAAAGCCAGCCACAGAGTAGAGTGAATATGGACAGCAATATGCTGAAACCCTATATGTTATGTGGACACTAGATTAAATGGTATGAATATTTAAGTGACAAAGAACGGCAAAACGTCCAAGGGTTAAATATGTACGGAGGCAGCAATGCGCTGCAGTTGATGTAGGAAGCAAATCCTTGAACCTCAAATAATCAAAGTAGGCATAATAAGTAACTACTAGCAGTGTCTGAGGGTATGGTTGGTATATACGGCTCAAAGACACAAAGCAGGTGGTTGCTACCTTTCACACACCTTTTCGAAATTGTTATTGTCCTTGAGAATTACATACTTTAAAAAAAATTAAGGGGAGGAGTGTGTAACAGTTATTTCAATAAGTGGTACCAACTCTTTCATAATGCTGCGCAGTATGTTACCAGAGTGTTGTGTGAGAGAGAGGGCGGATAACTTGGATGACACAGCACTTACAGCTTGGTACCTTACTGACGTGGCATTGCGTCAGCCTCACAAAAGAACTCACTGACGGAGCTGGGCTGCAGTGTAAGTACAGTCAGACAAAATTTCTGCGGCGCCTAACCTGTGACGCAGAGGAGGCCATCAGAAACAGTCGTGTGTGGGTCGCAGGTGCAGCTCACTACGTGAGTCACGTTCATTATGTTGATCATACCACTTCTAATTAAAGATGGTTACCTCCATAGTTAAAAAGCAGGTATTGGTTTCTCAGTGGTTTCACGTACATGGCAAATCCGTGGTCCGTGAATGCAAGATTATATATATATATATATATATATATATATATATATATATATATATATATATATATATATATATATTAACCAAGCACGCGCGCGACACGGCACATGCACGCGCGCCGACGCACACGCTTTTGTATATATTTTTTCTGCTAAGGCATCAGTTGCCGACGGGTTCCGGCAGGCAGAGCCACTTAGCGAATTATGCATATTACATATCGCCGACTCGACAATATGCATGAGTACTTTTCTCAGACAGTTCGAGGCTTACAAAATGTATATACATAGATGAGATTTTCTGGTATCTAATTTGGATGCACATCGTATTACGCCAAGGTGAGACTCAGATTCAGTGGACTTCGTCACCTGTGTGAGATAGCCGTTGTGAAGTAGTTGTGTGTTTTATGTTACACTTTCAATAACCAGATTTCTTTCATTTTCAATAGGCGCTCTAAACGTCGATGGGAAATTCGATGCTTTGGGAACTGCATCTTCTCATGATACCATCTGTAAGCTCTTAATGTCGTGGATGGAGAAATATCTTACGAATTATCGAATAACTACCTACCTGCAGTAGGTTTCATCGCGACACTCAACACTATAGTTAAACGTTCGATAGTACACGTACATTATGGGTATGCTCCTAGAACCTAACACAGAAGTGCGAGAAACTGTGTTTTTTTAAGTGTTTGAGTAGACCTTGTACCTCTTGGCAAAGCTGTTGGTTCTTGCTTGCGTTGTACCATTTTCCTCTTTGTTGTTGTCATTTGCAGTTGTAAATGCAAGCAAGGAAAATTTCCTACGAAATTCTGAACTAGTGCCGTAAAAACTGTCCCATATGGAGAGATAGTGTTTAAGATATAAATGTACACTACTGGCCATTAAAATTGCTACACCACGGAGATGACGTGCCACAGACGCGAAATTTAACCAACAGGAACAAGATGCTGTGATACGCAAATGATTAGCTTTTCAGAGCATTCACACAAGTTTGGCGCCGGTGGCGACACCTACAACGTGCTGACATGAGGAAAGTTTCCAACCGATTTCTCATACACAAACAGCAGTTGACCGACCTTGCCTGGTGAAACGTTGTTTTGATGCCTCGTGTAGGGAGGATAAATGCGTACCATCACGTTTCCGACTTTGATAAAGGTCGGATTGTAGCCTATCGCGACTGCGGTTTATCGTATCGCGACATTGCTGCTCGTGTTGGTCGAGATCCAATGACTGTTAGCAGAATATGGAATCGGTGGGTTCAGGAGGGTAATACGGAACGCCGTGCTGGATCCCCACGGCCTCGTATCACTAGCAGGCGAGATGACAGGCATCTTATCCGCATGGCTGTAACGGATCGTGCAGCCACGTCTCGACCCCTGAGTCAACAGATGGGGACGTTTGCAAGACAACAACCATCTACACGAACAGTTCAACGACGTTTGCAGCAGCACGGACTATCAGCTCGGAGAGCATGGCTGCGGTTACCCTTGACGCTGCATCACAGACAGGAGCGCCTGCGATGGTGTACTCAACGACGATCCTGGGTGCACGAATGGCAAAACGCCACTTTTTCGGATAAATCCAGGTTCTATTTACAGCATCATGGTGGTCTCATCCGTGTTTGGCGACATCGTGGTCAACGCACATTGGAAGCGTGTATTCGTCATCGCCATACTGGCATATCACCTCGTGTGATGGTATGGGGTGCCATTGGTTTCACGTCATGGTCACCTCTTGTTCGCATTGACGGCACTTTGTACGGTGGATGTTACATTTCAGATGTGTTACGACCCGTGGCTCTACCCTTCATTCGATCCCTGCGAAACCCTACATTTCAGCAGGATAATGCACGACCGCATGTTGCAGGTGCTTTACGGGCCTTTCTGGATACAGAAAAGGTTCGACTGCTGCCACAGCCAGAACATTCTCCAGAACTCTCACCAAATGAAAACGTCTGGTCAATGGTGGCCGAGCAACTGGGTTGTCACAATACGGCAGTCACTACTCTTGATGAACTGTGGTATCGTGTTGAAGCAGCATTGGAAGCTGTAGCTGTACACGCCATCCAAGCTCTGTTTGACTCAATTGCCCAGGAGTGTCTAGGCCGTTATTACCGCCATAGGTGGTTGTTCTGGGTACTGATTTCTCAGGATCTATGCACCCAAATTGCGTGAAAATGTAACCACATGACAATTCTAGTATAATATATTTGTCCAATGAATACCCGTTTATCATCTGCATTTCTTCTTGGTGTAGCAATTTTAATGGCCAGTAGTGTAGAAGTAATGAAATCATATAGTTGTAGTAGTGTTCACCAGGAATATCTATCGAGCGAACCTAGTGTACTGCGCATGCCACCAACATTGAACTAGGAGTGTAACATGAGCTTTGTATAGCACTGGTTGTTGTGCTGCCAGCTAACCTGTACAATTGCGTGAGTAACAGAGTGATGTAAATCGAAATAGGTCGATGGTACTTTCCTTACATACGTACTAGAAAGATATAACTATTGTTATCAAAGTCGTAAGAATACCTTATGTGTTGAAGTAGTAGGAATAGCTATACGTGTTGTCGAATATAGAGACAAAAGAACCACATATTCTGACGCCTCACGAAGCTGCACTATAAATCTACATTAACGGGTTTGAAGACGTGTTGAGAAACTCTCTACTGCTGCGTGATTGTCACTATAATAAATATCAAACAAGCGGATCGAGAAATTTCTTCTGAATCAATGAATAACTGCCTACTTGTAAACTACCAACACGACACACGCACACACACACACACACACACACACACACACACACACACACTCACACACACTGCATTCGATTATCTGCACTGATGAGCCAAAGAAACTAGTACACCTGACTAATATCGTGTAGGGGCCCGCGAGCACGCAGAAGTGCTCGACTAATGTCTGAAGTATTGCTAGAGGGAACCGACACCATGAATATTGCAGGGTTGTCGATAAATCCGCAAGAGTACGAGGAGGTGGAGATCTCTTCTGAATAGCACGTTGTAAGACATCCCAGGTATGCTCAATAATGTTCAAGACTGGAGAGTTTTGTGGCCAGCAGGAGAGTGTCCTTGGAGTCACTCTGTAGCAATTTTGGACCTGTCGTGTGTAGCATTTTCCTGCTGGAATTGCTCAAGTCCGTCGAAATGCACAGTGGACGTGAATGGATGCACGTGATCAGACAGGAGGCTTACGTACGTGTCACATATCAGAGTCGTATCTAGGTATCAGGGGACCCATATCACTCCAACTGCACACACCCAACACCATTACAAAGCATCTACAAGCTTCAACAGTCCCCTGCTGACATGTAGGCTCCATGGATTTATGCGGTTGTCTCCATAACAGTACACGTCCTTTCGCTCGATACAATTGTAACGTGACTCGTCTGACAAGGCAACATGTTTGCAGTCATCAACAGTCCATTGTCGGTGTTGAGGGGCCAGGCGAGGCGTAAAGCATTGAGTAGCGTAGTCATCACGGGTGCACGAGTGGGCCTTCGGCTCCGAAAGCCCATATCAATGATGTTTCGTTGTATGGTACGCACACTGACACTTGTTGATGGCCCAGCACTGAAATCTGCAGTAATTTGTGGAAGGGTTGCACTTCTGTCACGCTGAACGATTCTCTTCAGTCGTCGTTGGTCCCTTTCTTGTAGGATGTTTTTCCGGCGCAGTAATGTTGGAGATTTGATTTTTAACCGGATTCCTGATATTCACGGTACCCTCGTGAAATGATTGTACGGAAAAATCCCCACTTCATCACTACCTCGGAGATTCTGTGTCCCATCGTTCGTGCGCCGACTATAACACCACATTCATATTCACTTAAATCTTGATAACGTGCCATTGTAGCAGCAGTAACTGATCTAACAACTGCGCCAGACACTAGTTGCCTTATATAGGCATTGCCGACCGCAGCGCCGTATTCTGCCTGTTTATATATCTCAGATTTGAATACGCATGCCTATACCTGTTTCTTTGGCGCTTCAGTGTGTTATATTCTGTGGCGTCTGCCTGGGCTTCGCCTTCGATGCTGCCAACCCGCAACGCATCTGCACTTAGCGGGTCATCGTCAGCTCAGCCCCTGCGTGCAGGCTGCTTTCCGCGGTATTCGAGTCAGCACCCAAAGGGCCTCCCGGTAACCAACCAAAGGGCGCAGAATATAGCAACAGGGGTCGCTCTGCACATGCAATTGTTTCTGCATCCGCTGCAAAGTCGATAGCCAATATGAAAACTGTAACCTTCCGCGGCGCGACTATTTCTAACCGCCTCTTCGGCAGACAGCGACTGATGTGCCCTCACCGTTTGGATACCGCCTCGGACCGGGCGTCGCCTTCGCGACCCGGGCGGCTGCGCTCCTGTTCTCCGATTCTTGGTGTTTTACATCGTGGACACGTCATGCTGTTCGTGGTATAGAACTTTAAAAACGAACTTCATGTGGAAGGTAGACTTTTCATTGGTCAAGAGAAAGCCTTCTAAGTTGTCAAGAACCAATTTTTGTTTCGTTGAAGAACATCTATTTGTGACGAACTTTTCTTTCACATCACCAAGAAGAATGTCTGGACAACGTTTATTTACTTTTGTTGTACTGCATCAGAAAGAGCAGACTGTTTGTGTTTGAAGTTAAATTGTTCAGATAAACAAAGTTTAATTGCAGCTACTTGTGATCTTGTGGTAGTATCCCGAGTGAGGAATACTTTATTCCGTTGGTGCTCTAATCTAGCAGGTTCCATGTCGCTGCTAATCTGTGTCTCCTCCACTATTTAAAGTCTAGGTTCGCTTGGACATCGATCGCATCGGCAGCTTTCCATCGTCAATGAGCAAGTTTTGTTAACTGAAATTATTATAGCTGCCAATTTTTTAAAAATCTGATGGCACAATAGTTACCGATTGATATTTATGCACACGCGCTTCAAATAACATCACAAATGATTAGTAACTTCTCGTTTCAAAATTATCACATTAAAAGTGTCGGCGATACTCTCTTGTCACCACAGAATCAAATTCTCTTACTGAAAATTCTCGCAGAACAAATACGGCTTGACTTTGATATTCAGATGATGGTTTATTTGATCGAAAAAATTCTGAGCTGCATTGCAGAACACTATGATAGGCAGCACATTTTACGAGGCATAGCTCCTATGACTGTGCTCTGTCTGTGGAGAGTGCACTTGAGATACTGGCTGACAGCAGCCTTCACAAAGCCTACCGCCAGCGGTTGGTGTCCGCTGAGGCGTGACAATGTAAAACCTAAGCTAACTGAGGAGCATACGTCAAGGTGGCTGCCTGTTACTCGCTAAGTAGTTACATTATTGTTCTCTCTACAGATACCCAACATGATCCTCTGGATAAATGATGGATGCTATTATAGAAACGAGAAATGATAGTCAATTTATTTGTCAAAACCGCTTAAAACCAGTGTACTTCGTGGGAGTCGTGATGGTTAATTTACAAGGCGATACAGACTTGTGAAAGACGGTACATGTTACTAGATTTCATCGCTAAAATAAAATTTATGATTAAAATTTATCACCGGGGAGCGGCCGACCTTCTTTCAGTGGATGTCTTGGTTCGATAAATTGAGTCATAGAGGAACTCTGGCGTGGCTAGTTTGAAAAGGCCGAGATCGGTGGGGCTGACGAGAGAGTTAGACACGAAAATGATTACTTCCTTGCGGAGAGAAGAGGTAAATGTGAAGTTGAAGTTACCAATAAGAACTTCCATTGTTCATGTAGGTAGCATCAAGTCTTTTAAAGGAACTGTGGACTTCTTGCCAAAAGATCCAAAAGCGTTACCAATGAGGTGACTAATAAAGTGAGAAAGGAAATGGGTGTTAACATGTACGAGATACGTGAAGTACGTCATGCACTAAGATCAAGCCAATACATATCAGCGAAGCAGGATACATGAACTAAATTATATCGCAATTAAGTTACTATCTTATTGTACTGGGGTTATGTTGGACTTTAAGAGTTTGGTTATATTGCGTTACGTTATGTGGTAGATGTTCATTTTCTAAGTGAACAAAGGAATTGAGATAGAATGTTAATGTAGTAATGAGTCTCGCACGCCCAGTTTTGTGAGACGGAGAGGGAGAATGGTGCGAATTCCTTTCCTCCAGAAGGAGCACGAAATTTCTAATGATACTGCACCTCTTTCGGGAAGACGTAGTAGACGCCAACGACTCCAGACAAGAGTGCTGTTTTCCAAAATGGAAGACATCGTACTAACTTGTCACTAGTGACCATTAATGTTAACCTACAATATACGGGGCATAAGGAATGAAATGCGGAGATTGATAAAAAAAAATTCGCTAGGCTGTATCTCGACGCCGAGAGGAAAATAATGCTAAGAGAGATTCAGGCAGAGTATCAGGAGTCGTGATTTTCGTATGAGCGGTTAAGGGACCAATCACGTTAGGTGAGGTATTTGGCACCGTGTACGTTGTTACAGACGAAGAATGTAGTAAGTAAGGAACATCAGAGATAAACGTCCCGTCGACAGCGCGGTAATTAGAGAAGGACCATAAAGTCGGATTACAAGATTGGGAAGTAAATTGGCCGTGCCCCTTTCAAAGGAACCATTCCAGAGCGATTTACATAAACCACGGAAAACTTAAATCTGGATAGCTGCACGGCGATTTGAACCACCGTCCTGACTGATTTTGCGTTTAGTTATCGGTAAAACTCCTCACTCGATTTACTGTTGAAGGGGTAAAGCTTAGGTGAAGGTGCGAAGTTACTAAAGACAGTCTTTGATACAGCAGATAATGACGACATCCAGGAATTAAACAGGTTAGTTAGTTGGTTTGGGGGAGGGGACCAAGCAGCGAGGTCATCAGTCCCACCGGATTAGGGGAGGATGGGGAAGGAAACCGGCCGTGCCATTTCAAACGAGTCATTCCGGCATTTGCCTGAAGCGATTTAGGGAAATCACGGAAAACCTAAATCAGGATGGCCACACGGGGGTTTGAACCGTCGTCCTTCCGATTGCGAGTTCAGTGTGCTAGCCACTGCGCCACCTCGCTCGGTCAATTAAACAGCGTATAATACAACTGAAGGGAGTAGCGGACACTTAACAGAACAACTGTGGAATGGCATACCACGCAGTTGGCAAATTTGGAGTGAGATATGTTGAATAACACATGGATAATACCAGAATTCATTGTGGAGTTACGGGGTTCCATGTAGACAATTAATAGGATGAGAGTATGGCCGTAGCAAGGTTGCTGCGATCCTTGACCGACTGTCCAGGTGATGCAAGGTGGAGACGAACGCGGTAGATCACGGTCTATATGTGCCATTAAGTTCTACGTTGCTATCTCCACCACAATTCTTAGAGGGACTGCAGAAGGCCCAGCAAGAATTGACCGCAGAACTGCAGCACACTGTTGAACCAACGAAACACAATTTGTCATTATTTTATCATATGTCCGCCGTCGGCTTTATCACTGAAAGAGTTAGACTTCATGTGTTAATTCTGTTCCTAGTGACTATTGCGGATACCCATTACCACTGCTTTACAGTTTGTCCCTAACCGCCGGCCGCGGTGGTCTCGCGGTTCTAGGCGCTCAGTCCGGAACCGCGCGACCGCTACGGTCGCAGGTTCGAATCCTGCCGCGGGCATGGATGTGTGTGATGTCCTTAGGTTAGTTAGGTTTAAGTAGTTCTAAGTTCTAGGGGACTGATGACCACAGATGTTAAGTCCCATAGTGCTCAGAGCCATTTGAACCATTTTGTCCCTAACCAGTTAAATGGGAAACCGTGAGAAAGTTTGTTGCGGTGAAAACGCAGGTGGTGTTGATAATGTCTAAGGAGATGAGTAAATATGTACTGGTGAGAGAGAGAGAGAGAGAGAGAGAGAGAGAGAGTGAGAGAGAGAGAGAGAGAATATCACGATATGTCTAAATAGGACGGTTCATACCGACACACATTTCTTTTAAGACTGTTTGTCTATAACCTGACTCTAACCTAAAAAATGTGCCTCTGTGAGTCCAGCAGTCACAGGGATGGAAGATGCTCAACTAATCTGTCCTTTGCCCCTATTCAGGTGCAGGTCATAAATTGTGTATCACCATCTCCAAATTGTAGCAGCAGCTACAGAACAAATATGAGACTTTGTTTCAGTCGAAATCAAACCACTCAGTTCTTTGTTTACACGGTTAACAGCTGTTTTCACACATTTCTTCCCAGTGTTGCGTTCAGACCACACGAGGTTTGTAATAATTTATCTTTTCCATCAACAGTTATACTAAGTTTATTTTGGCTGCATTTTGTGAAGTTTAACTTCGTGATTCGTGTACGCAACACCGGGAAGAAATGGGTTAAACAAGGGCTGATCACAACGCTGCAAAACCTCCACAAACCGCACACATGTGTGTGCAGTTGCTACTCATACTTCCTCCACGTTCCCTTTAACACAGTGCTAGCTCCTCCTACTATAAGGAGCCCATTTTATTTATCAAAATATCTGCACCAAGCTTCATGTTGTCTGTCATCTTGCTGAGCTTCGCATTATATTTAACGATGCTTGTGACTTGGTATTCTACGCCTGACATTTCCTGCAGCCTTTGGTGTACACCCTGTGACTTCTGCTTACCAGAGGAAAACGTTCAAGCTTTCTACCGACCTAGCTTTAGAATTGTTACTACTAAACTGCTGCGCTCTGCTTTGCACAAATACTGGTTGAAGCTTTTCTCCTATTTCAGGTAACAAGTCAAATGCATTTATAACCGTAATCTTAAATGTGATTCATGAGGTTTTCTCCGTTTGTTGATTAGTTGTGTGAGTTAACGAGCGCTACGCTCTCATTTAAATATATGACCGAAAGAGCCAGCTTACAGTAATTGTGAAACAAACCCTGTCGTGTAGGAGCACGTGCCACAAAGGGCGCAGATTCACCACGAGATGGGGAAACTCACAGGCGCCTATTGTATATTGAGACCTAAGCGCTTTAGTGTGCGAGTCAGACAGACGAGAACCTACGTCATAGGGAAACCTAGTAGAAGCCGTTTATGGCCAAGGAGATGTAGCAGCGTTAAATATGGCGGACCTAAGATCGGCCATAAAACATTTATAAAACTATTTAATTCTGTGATAATGCAGGGAATCAAGCCACAGCCATTTTAATCTGCCATCCTCAATAAATTTTCATGGTGGTCCCAATAAAAATTGAATATTGATCGCATCTATAACAGTTTGGGACTTACTGTTAAAGTTAAATTCACAGGTTTCGTAACAAAGACCAGAATGCTAAAATCTGAACGCTTCAATCGATCTTAACGATCGACATTTCATATAGAAGCGCATCATCAAAATGACAAATGTTGTAAATATCAACGCTGTAATTTTATTTGTTTAAAAGATATAGTAAATTTATATTATCAGTATTTTCAGGTAAGCATCAGATCATTTTCTCCACACAAAACACATTGAAAGATGACAGTATGACACCTTATTAAATCATTAGGTAATAGAATATTTATTTTGAAGTTTAGAGCATAATAGTTACATTTTATTTATTTATCTGAAAGCACATTGGTGCAAGGCTACTGGCTGTGACGTTCAAAATTAAGAAGGAAATTGTATTGGTTTTATGTAAAAGAATGTAACGTTTATAATGTAATGGTTATTATTGTTAATTTATTTAGAAAGTGAAAGTGGTCAAAATTTGATTATTTAAATATGATAAAATGTAAAATAATGTAGAATAAGCTGTAGGCAATCAGATGGACGGCTTTAGGAAAGGGAAGTGCCCTAGTCAGTTGAGCGAGGATTTTCGGCGCGCAGGAAACGCGGCCGGGGACAGAGAGTGCTGGTGCAGACGCGAAAGCGGACAGTTCGGCTGCAGACACCAAAGGGTACTGTTCGGATTGCGACGCGAAAGCGGACATTCGGTCTTCAGGCAGCTAGGAAGTGAAACGAATTAGTAAATTTAGCGTTGTGTGGTATCGCAGGACTTATAGTCTGAGCGGTGAGCAGCCGCGCGCCTGGTCTCAACTCCAACTTTTCGCGTAGATAACTTGTATTTCGCGATGAGCTTGTGAATGAACGAACTGGGTCAAATGGATATGCGCTCAAGTGCAACAGTAACTCCAAATACGACCACTTTCGCTATTAGTTTGATTTCTGAATAAACATTATTCTAACCAAATAGCAACTTTGTGGCCTACTTCATTTATGGGTCGTTCATTTAGTATCCGATATTATTATTACTGTTATTATACGTTATGTTAACTTTGTGTTTCGCAAACTAGCCATCAGGCAGACAATTTAACCCAACGGTCACAAGTGTCTAATTTAGGGAGTGTAATGCGACACGTGCTGTTCAACCCCTAGACGAGTTTGAGCCAACACATTTCGAAGAAGAGGAAGCGCATGTGAGCCCGAACATCTTTGGGATGTTAGCTCACAGTTGTTGTCTTTTCCCACTTTCCGTTGCCTCTTTACACCTTCGATCTATCTAATCCAAAACAAACGATTTCTAAATGAAAGACATAAATCTTTCCTCCTTGTTCCACGATTCTCTTGTCTCAACTGAAAAATCTACAGCTCTGTGGTAGAACCTCTTCTGATACTTAATTACCCTTCCTACAACAGTCGCACCAATGGCATACCTTCCCAGATTCCAGTCATGTTTCTACCATACTGACTAACGTACGGCAACATTTAAAATATAATAAAGTAAGAACTAGTGAGTACTTATCTTTCGATAGGTTGCGCAGCTAATTGCTGGACGGCAGGTGGAAGTAGAAACGAGAACGTAAGTTTTAGGTCGCAGAAAACACGAAGTGAATGAAAAGCAAAAAGCTAGATTTTAAAACTGAATTAAAAACACTCTTTATGGCAATAAAATATTTATTGGCAGTGGTAACCGGTTTCGGTCAAAATGTTGTAATATCACATTTTATTACGGAAATAACTGTGTCAGATACTGTGTTGTGTGTAGAAACCAGAGACGTTACTCTTTGGACAAGAAAAGGGAACATTATCATTGCGTTATCTCTGTTTTTTATTGTCTTTGTTGTTGGACGTAATGTTAATGACTCCGATTTTGTTCTTGCTCTGATAAACACGAAGGGAACTTATAACTGTGGATATTACTGTTACAACCCAATAGTAAGAGTAAAAGTTTTATTCAAGGAAGAAATACACGAGTGCTCATCTCTGATAAATACACTCATGTTCAGAGAAAATAGAACACCTTGAACAACTAGACACAGAGCGTCCATATTCACAGGACATGTACACCAGTATATTCTGCAGAAATGATTAGCATTTCAGTCATCTCGATTCAGCGTATGTCCTGTTGCCTAGTAGGTACAGCGTCCGCCATGGGCATTGATAACTTATTCCATGCCTAATGGCATCGACGTGCATAAGGCGCGAATGGGGCTCTGTGGTGTAGCCATCCACGCTGCATTCACCTGGTTCCAGAATTCATGTGTAGTGGTTGGTATTGGGCCACAGCGCTGCACCCATCCTTTCACCATATCACACACATTGGGGACAAGTCTGGTGACGTAGCGGGTCCGGGCAAAAACCTGACATCTTGTGACACCAAGAAGGCGGACACGCACCAACCGTGGTTTGTGGTTGTACCCAACAGCACCCCACACCATAAGGCCTTGAGTTGGCGCTGTATGTCTTGTGTCACTATGATACCGCTCCCATGTCTGCGGCAAAGTAAAACCCAGCCACCATTTTCAAACAAAGAGAACACGGATTCGTCCGAAAACACTATCTGACGCCTTTCCTGTCCTCAATGACGTCATTCGATGCACCATTGCCGTCTAGTATGTTCCTGCACATTCGCAAAAGGTAGGCGGAGACGAGGACGACACACACGTAACCCGTGACATAATAAACGGTGACGGGCTTTCGCCCCTGATAGTGTACTATGCGTTACTCTGTAGACTGGTGGGCCAGAGCCAAGGAGGGCGCACATCTGTCCTGCAACGCCATTCGGATGAGGAGCTCAACTTCTCGGGGAGTGGTCTGGATGGAGTGACCTGACCCATCTCGTCGTGTTCTACGGCATTCTGTGAACTATTCTGCACCCACCCGTTGCACTACCGAAACACTTCGTCCCAAGCGAGCAGCAATTTCTAGGATGGATGCATCACATTCTCTCAAGCCAATAATGCGCCCTCTCTCAAACTCACTGATTTGATGGTACGGTTCGCACATACGCATGGGAGGCATCCTGCTCCTCTGCTCAAGTCACTCTGATCCATTAACTTCGATTTATAGCGACAACGAGAGCCGCAGGCACATTTTAAATGTAGGTTGTCTTGCGCCATAATATCGATGTTGACCTCGAATCCACGGGCCGACATGTTTCAAATGCTAATTTATTTATTTTTTTTCAGCGTGAGTGTTATTATGTGAGACCCGAATGTAAATATTACTCTTTCTAATCATTCTAATTGCTATAGAAAGTTTCAGCTACACTATGTCGACGTGGTATTGGAGAGACGCTTTGGAGTTTGGCGAACGAACCTGAAAATAAACACGATGACCTCCAACGAACTCAAGAGAAAGCAAAAAGAAATCTGCCACAGATTACCACACGAAAAAACACATACACAAGGTGAGTTTAGTTTCAATGGACATTTCAATACATCATTTCAAAATCAAGAATACATGCTAATCTGGGCTATAAAAGAACAAAGTACAATAAAAATAACAATATTACGTGACCATCTTCAGACCATGTTACACCACGATGAGAGGCGGTGGCGGTGAATGGAGCAGGTATCGTGGATCGACGAAAGTCAACTGCTCATCCACGATATTTGCTGCAGCCATAGCCACCACATGCCGTTATGGTGTAATATGGTTTGAAGATGGTCACATTTTGACGGAGTCATGTTACCATTGCCAATAAATATTTTAATGCGGTCATGACTGTTTTTAATTCAATTTTAAAATATTTTATCAAGACCGTCGATATTCTCCACGAGAAATGTTCTTAATACTTACTAAAAAGCTCGATATTTTTAACAATGATCGTAAAGAGACACTATCACGAAATTACGAAAAACACTGTAAAGAATGCGTAGTGTTCTGCAACTGCTGGTGCTGGTAGCAGAGCGTATAGAGAGCACTTTGTGCTTCCTCCTCATGATGGCTTGACTGTCATGCTGACGCACTGTACATGATGAACTGTCCCATTATCTGTGGCAGCTGTAACGTTCTCTCTCCAACATGGCATTTATCAATAATTCAGTTAACCATGAGGATAAAGTTTTGGAGAACAAGTGCATACTTTTGAAATAATTGAAGGTAAAGTATGCAGCCTGCTACACCTGAAACAACTTCGTTTGTGATATTTTCACTACAGACGAGGATGGTAACAGTAATACTTCAGCTAAAATGATTTTCTACTTTGTTTAATAACACAATCTAACCCATTTTGTCCAAG
This sequence comes from Schistocerca piceifrons, assembly GCF_021461385.2. NCBI lineage: Eukaryota > Metazoa > Arthropoda > Insecta > Orthoptera > Acrididae > Schistocerca > Schistocerca piceifrons. The sequence continues at coordinate 905,505,487 of NC_060149.1, forward strand.
ACTCACCCATAGCTAAATATATTCCTAGATCATGTCCTCGAACTTCGAACCGTCCACAGTTTCTTTCAGGTGATCAACTGAGGTGGCGTAGTGAAAGAATTACTGGAGATGTCTTTAATGCTTAAATTTTAATTCGACCAATAGATTTAAATTTTCCATAATTCCCTATATTGCTTAGGATGAGTGCTACGATGGTTCCTTTAAAATGGACTCGGCAGATATCCTTCCCTATTCTTGCGCTCGGTCTCTAATGATCTCGTTCACCTAAAATCTACATAAAACTTATACTGAGGTGACAAAAGTCGAGGGATACCTCCTAACATTAACAAGTCGTTGGAAGTTCCATGCAGAAACAATTAGCCACGTTGCCTCTATGGCCGTTTTTAACTGCGAAAGTGTTGTACGTGCAGAATTTTGTGCATGAACTGACTTCACGATTATGTCCCATAGATGTTCGATGGGATTCATGTCGCGCACTCTAATTGTACAGAACTTCCTTCAAACCAATCGCGAACATCTATGACGTGATGTGATGGCGCATTGGCATCCATAAAAATTCCATCGTTGTTTGGGAACATTATGTCCATGAATGGCTGAAAATGGTCCCCAAGTAGCTGAACATAACCATTTCCAGTCAATTATCGGTTCAGTTGGACCAGAAGATCCATTCAATTTCATGTAAACACAGCCCGCACTATTATGGAGCCACCTACAGCTAGCACAGGGCCTTGTTAACAATCTGCGTCCACGGTTTCGGAGGGTCTGCGGCACACTCGAACCCTACCACCAGCTCTTATCAACTGAAATCGGGACTTATCCGACCAGGCCACGGTCTTCCAGTCCAACTGGTATGGTCACAAGCCCAGGGGAGGCAATGCAGGCGATGTCGTGCAGTTAGCAAAGGCACTCGCGTCGGTCGTCTGCTGCCACATCCCATTAACGACATATTTCGCTGCACTGGCCTAATTGATACGTTCGTCTTACCTCCCACATTGTTTTCTGTGGTTATTTCACGCAGTATTGGTTGTCTGTTAGCACTCACAAATCTACGCAAGCGTCGCTGCTCTCAGTCGTTAGGTGATGGCCCTCGGCCACTGTATTGTCCGTGATGAGAGGTAATGGCTGAATTTTGATACTGTCGGCACGCTCTTGACACTGTGGATCTCGGAATATCGGAAAACCCTAACGATTTCCGAAGGTGAATGTCCCATGCATCTATCTCCAACCACTATTCCGCGTTCAGAGTCTGTTAATTCTCGCCGTGGAGTCATAATGAGGTCGGAAACCTTTTCACATGAATCATCTGAGTACAAATGACAGCTCCGCCAATGTGCGACCCTTTCATACCTCGTGTACTTGATACCACCGCCATCTGTATGTACGTATATCGCTAGCCCAGGACCTGTGTTACCTCAGTGTATGGTGGTGCTGATCAGATGTGATCGTGCATAATTGATTTCTGTTTTTGATGGGTGTCGGATCTGCTAATCTGCTAATGTAGGTCGACATTTTTTTGTAACAGCTTTACTGTAATAGCTAAGTTAGTTATTTGAAATGTAACGTTTACGCGACTTGATAACAATACACATGCAGAGCTGTAAATGCAGCCCTCACAAATGAGTACTTATAAACTTGTTATAATAATTGCAACTTCCAAGAGATTTGGTAAAGAAAAAGGTATTTAAAACTCTTTTACTCGTTCATACTACTAGAGTGAAATACTACCAGACAGTCTCCGTGTTTTCGGATTAGCTTTGCTACCTCAAGAAACGAAGGTAATGGGTTCTACCTGGGGTGAGGATGTGAATTTTAAATGTGCTTTTAGTGTGTGTATAGTCTCGAGAGGTAGGAGTTAATTATAAGTATACTGACCGAAAAGGATAAATTGTGTTGTACGTAAATATAAACATTGTTGACCTCCTAACGGAAGAGCTAACCGTGTGGCCTAAGCAACAAACACCATTTGGAAACCAAGAGAGAGGAACCTACCAGACGTTGCAGCTGCTGTGGAGAAAGAAACTCCAGAGTCTCAATGGCAATTTCCCGGCGCAGATCTCTGTCAGAGGCAGTTTCGTGTTGGCAGCCATTTCCCGTTCATTGTCTTCCGTTTTCTTTTCTGTCGAAATCTCTAATCCTGGGCCGTTGATTGACTTCTTCAGAAGCATCATAACTTCTCCTGCCACTATATTGAAAAGTATCACATATGACAGTAGATATTTTGAATTTTACTGAATCTGATTTATGACTTCAATGGATAATTGTCCGTGACTTATAAAGCTTTATCGGGCCGCTGACTGACGATGCAGTTGTGTAATGTTTTCGCAGTCGCTGATATGAACCACCTGCTGCTGCATATCTGTATGACGGCAATGGAAATTTGTGACGGACAGGGACTCGAACTTTACATGAGCGGATCACCTTAATCGCTTGGGCTTTCTGTGCAAGAATCACAGTCAGACCCATTCTTCCATATGTCGTGGTCCTTATGAGACAACCTGCACTCGTACGTCCAGAAAAGATATATTTATCTGCAAGTTGTGACACAGTGCACAGGTAACCGAAGCGCTTGAGGTTACAGCTCGCGTAAAGCGGGAAATCTGGTTTCGAGTCCAAGTCCGGCTTGAATAGATTTCCTGTATTTCTTGATGGCCGTACTCGTTGCAGTGCCTGATCCTTCGGACATGGGTTGGGTTGTTTTCGGGGAGGAGACCAAACAGCGAGGTCATCGGTCTCATCGGATTAGGGAAGGTTGGGGAAGGAAAACGGCCGTGCCCTTTCAAAGTAACCATCCCGGCATTTGCCTGGAGCCATTTAGAGAAATCACGGAAAACCTAAATCAGGATGGCTGGATGCGGGATTGAACCGTCGTCCTCCCGAATGCGAGTCCAGTGTGCTAACCACTGCGCCACCTCGCTCGGTACCTCGGACATGCATGCATGTTAGACGGAACATGGCATCGTATTTCTTAATAACACAGGCACTGCGGTTTCGTATTGCACATAATCAGCACGTGAAACAAAGAATGGCAATTTACTTTCAATATTAAAAAAAGTTATGTATCCGTGTAGGTAGACGAAATGCCTTGTAACGCTTGACTACAAGGGCGGCGAACAGTATCTGGCATGCGTCAGACCTTCAAATATCCAAGAGCAGCTGTCCGGAGTGATTTAACGACCTCGTCAGTCTGAATACAAATAAGGCAGGTTACTCTGATGTGTTGCAAGAAGATTCATACCCGAGAAAGATCACTTACGAAACGCGCGTTCGACCAGTTCTTGAGTACTGTTGGATGAAGAGGGAATCATACCAGATTGGATTAACGGAGGAGATACAGAAAAAGCAAAGAAGAACTGCGTGCTTCGACATCCTCAAATGGTTCAAATGGCTCTGAACACTATGGGACTTAACATCTGAGGTCATCAGTCCCCTAGAACTTAGAACTACTTAAACCTAACTAACCTAAGGACATCACACATATCCATGCCCGTGTCAGGATTCGAACCTGCGACCGTAGCGGTTGCGCGTTTCCAGACTGAAGGGCCTAGAACCGCTCGGCAACATCGGCCGGCCTTCGACATGCTCAACAAAATATAGCGGGACGTGCTACACTAAGGTGTTGCGAATTGCGTGGAGCTTATCTCACAAAATTCTATAAGATCTCATTCCACGGCGTGTGGAGAAACACGCATGTAATGTAATGGCACGACGTTAAACCATGGTGGCGGACGAGGGCTGGGGGGCGGAATCGACAGCCTCTCTCTTCCCGTTTATCGTCCGAGAATACACTAGGAAGAGGTGGGACGGCAGAGGGAATGAGATATTTAGTGTACCCTCTCACATACACCGAACCGTCTCTACTAGAGTTTGGATACAGATGAAAGCGATTCACTTACTATAGGAAGTACGAAGATTCATTGAGCAGCTTTGCCATTACCGCCGCCGTGCAATACATGGTGGCTTCATTCTCCGCCGTAGACAACTGAATTAAGGTTGCTCAGCTGTCGCGTGACTTTACTGTCACGCGACCGTTTGCTTTGACTGCTGTTCCATCTACTTGTTGAGCTTGCTTCTTGTAAGGATGCTTCGCTCCGTCGAGTTAAAGAACTCTATACGATACAGTTCCTAAAGACTTCCACTTCCAGTACCCAACGACCTTTAATCTTTGCATATTGCAGCACAAGGATCATTCCAAATGAAGTCCGACTTCATAGCTGAGTGGTCAGCGCGTCTGAGTGTCATGCAGTGGATCTGGGTTCTATTCCCGGCCAGGTCGGAGATTTTCTCTGCTCGGGGATTGCGTATTGTGCTGTTCTCGTCATACTTTCATCATCATCGACACGTAAATTCCGCAATGTGGCGTAAACAGAAAAGGCATGTAACTCGGCAGTAGAACTTCCCCCAGGTGGGGACTCCAGGCCTTCAATGACATACGATCATCGTTTACGGTTGACACCACACCACAAACGACAGAGTCTTAAATGGTCCCTAGTGGGACATAGAGTCATATTCTGTAGTGTACAGAGATGAGTTTCGCTTTTGTCTGTAGTGGTTCTACCAAAGCCAACGTGTCTGTAGACGACCTTGCGAAAGATAATAGAAGGCAGTCCCACGCCGCTCCAATGCCTGGAATCATGGTAGGAGGAGCTATTGGATGAGACAACAGGACTGATTTGATATTTCCTGGAGGGTGATTGAATGCTTGCTAGTATCGGGTGAGAATGGTAAGCTCTGTTGACGTATCCCTCACGCACAGGATACCAAATGGCGAACTCCATTAGCATAATGCAAGATCACACTACAAATCAAAAATGCCTCGAGGAATGAATGCTTACTTAACTGGCTTACTCAGCCCCGACTCGTTACCGGTAGAGCATGTCTGGGATGTGATGGGCATATGTATACTTTCATTCCAGGCAGCAGTATTCATGAACTGAGGCAGCATGCGATTCAGGCACGGCTAGAAATTTCTCAAGATGACATTCAGGGAGTGTTTGTTTCCATAGCACAGTGAATACAACAGTGTACTGGTACCTGTGTGCTGGGCGAATATCCTGTATGGAAAGTAACTTTAATCATTTAATATGTTACGCTTTGAATACCTCTACCAAATCTGAGAGATTTTTGACTAGTACTTCAAATGGTTCAAATGGATCTGAGCACTACGGGACTTAACATCTGTGGTCATCAGTCCCCTAGAACTTAGAACTACTTAAACCTAACTAACCTAAGGACATCACACACATCCATGCCCGAGGCAGGATTCGAACCTGCGACCGTAGCAGTCGCACGGTTCCGGACTGAGCGCCTAGAACCGCTAGACCACCGCGGCCGAGACTAGTACTTCCCGGTGTTATATTTCCCATTTTCGCCACTGTTAATACTAAATCTAGGACCAGCCAAATCTTTCTGCATGTGATTCGTATGCAAGTTTCTAGACCTGTTGCTAGATTATTTCACAAAGGTTCCTCGTAAACTACATTGAAGTGTAGGGAAATATAAAAACGGCACACCGATTGAAACCATGAATACGAAGGAGGTTCATAGCCTTTGGACACGTCTGAGTGGAGACAGTGCGCTGCACATGCGATATTACAAACGAATAGTGTGCTTCAAAACTATAATGAACGGTTACGACGGTAGGTTTATGGTTCATAGGAAAGGTACTCACTACCTGGAATTCGAGCGCTTGCTGGAGTCCTTCTTCCCCGCCTGGAGGTTGGGCAAGTCCTTTTGGCGTTTCTCCGTCTCCCTCCAGATCCGCCAGTACAGGATGCACATGACGGTGACAGGCACGTAGAAGGCGGCAATGGCGGTGCCGAACGTGATGTAGTGGTTGGTTTCGATGAACTGGATGTAGCACTCGTTGTCCGGCACGGTGCGTTCGCCCTCGATGTACGGCCACGAGTAGATCCAGGGCGGCCACAGGAGCAGCGAAATGCCCCACGCACAACCTGCACACACCACGCATTCACTCACCAACCGTCCTCACAAAAACAACACACGTTATAGTTTCGTACTTATTGCAGCCACAGTTTTTGTAAAACGTGATACAATCTTAAATATATGCATGGAGAGAAGCAACTTTGACAAAGATCAGATTATTATTACTCAGAGCCTGTGAACGAATCTCTTGTAAACGGCGAAGCTGGTCGAATGCTCACGTCGTGAGTATCTAAAGAAAGAGACAGAAGGACAGTGAAACTACCACTTGGTGCGGGAGCACACCGTTTATCGTACACTGTTTAAGATGGAGCTACGCCGTGTTGACATGTTGACCCAATGACATCGTCAGTTACGATTGCAGTGGGCGCGGGTCAATGGAAACATGTCGGCTCTTCGGGTGAATCACAGTTTTGCTACTCTACGTCGCCGGTAGTCTCCACCACTGAGGTGAGCGTCGGCTCGAATCGTGCAGCGCGCCACGGACGCAGACAGGTGGGAGCAGTCTTATCCCACGGGAGAGAGTCGCCTGCGCTTGCACGGGACCTGTGGTAGTAATTGAAGACATGCTGGCAGCAGCGAACCACCTGCATCCCTTCATGCTTATGTCTTCTGTTCGTGTCTCGGGGCCAGAACCGTACTACAGTGGTTTGAGGAGCATTATAGTAAACTCACGTTGAAGTCTCGCCGACCAAATTCGCCTGATGTAAGGTGTGTGGAAGCCATCTGATCGCTATCGGGCGCCATCACCGCTAACGGTAATCAGCGGCCCGTAATTTATGCGAATTACACGACCGGTGCGTAGACATCTAATACAACATACCTCCACAAATCTACCAACAAACTGCAGGATCGCTGATACGCAGAATCAGTGATGTATTTCGTTCCAAAGACGGAGAAACAAGCTACTAAGCAGGTGGTCATAATGTTTTGACTCATCAGTGTATATTGTGACAGACTAGTGTAAGCTGATTATATGCCGTAGTTAAATAATATTCACAAAATTTCGTAGCCGTATAAATCTCACATTTCGTAACTTCTTTTTTGCATGGGATAAATGGTACAGTGCCTTCCATACTGACGGTTAGGGTCCTGCAGGTCCGAGTAAACGAGCACAATATCCGACGTGGGCAGAGCACAGGCTAAGTGAATAGGCTGTCCACACAATTTTGGCCCAAGCATAGAAGCCATGACCGAATCCTACATAATGTTTGTCTCCAAAGAAGTTAAACCCGTCTTTATCCATGTACAACTACAGCCAGCACAGGCTTCGTATTCGTGATGTGTGTGTCTGTAACAATGCATCGTCTGCAAGTCAGTGCAGTAAGACTGAAAGCAACGCGTATACATAGAGGAAACGAGAGCGTCTAAAGCGCGATGTATGAAATAAATTCCCTTTGTTGTAGACGATAACAGTAAGTCTACTGGGTACGTATCGTGCATAAATTGCTCTGCATTATTGGGTTTCCAGTCGGGAAGGAGTTATTTAAAGGCTAACAGTTGTAAAAAGTACCACAATGGCACAGCTCCTTCAGGAATAGCGGTAGTAACAGAAAATTGGATACCAGCAAAGTGTGTTGCAGTGTGTGCTAAAGACATGAGACATTTTAATGCTGTTTCTGGGGAGGATTTCAAAGGCTAGGCCTGGAATAAACAGATATAGGTGCACAGCAAGGAGACGTCAGCGTGGAATGACGACAATGAAAATTGTGCCGGATCGTGATCGAACCTGGACTTCCCGCGTACCGCTCGCGATAAGCGGGAAATTCGGTTTCGAGTCCCTGTCCGGCACACATTTTTACTGTCGTCATTCCATTCTGCAGCTGATGGTAGTCCTTATCCACAATTGCGAATTCATTTGAAGTGTTTCGTAACGGCTGTGGTCTCGGAGGGCCTGTTCCTTTGGACATGCATGCATGTCGAAAGGAACTTTGCATCGTAATCAGAATAACAGAGGCACTGCAATATCGTATCGGAACTAAGTAATACCTTCTGTTATTACGGACGTTATTAATAAAACACGTGCTGTAACTGTTGACACGTGGATTGATTCGCACAACCAGGTACATTATCTAGCGCTTACAGCACATAAAGACAATTTGGTCTGTTGTGAGGAACGTTCTATTTACAACTAAATTTTGGACGTTAAAAAGCCAGGAGTAAATATTATGAAAGAAATAGGAGAAAGGCTGGCTGATTGGAACCTTTGGATGGACATGTTGCTTAGCTTTGCTTTTCATTCTGGCGAGGGTGCCAATATAATAAAAGTTTGGAAACGGAAAAAAACGACGATAACAAAAACCGTGGAAAATCACGAAAGGCTTCGTTGTGCTCCTCACTGTATAAACACAGTATTTAGCTATACTTTCGACGAAGATACGTTTTTTTTTTAAATCATGCCTCGAACATTGCAACATCAATAAATACTGCAAAACGCACTGTACAGTACATGTAAAAAAGGATCCTCTGCTCATGTTTGAAACAAGAACCAAGCACACGATGGAACACCGAGTGAGGTGGCGCAGTGGTTAGACACTGGACTCGCATTCGGGAGGACGACGGTTCAATCCCGCGTCCGGCCATTCTGATTTAGGTTTGCCGTGATTTCCCTAAATCATTCCAGGCAAATGCCGGGATTGTTCCTCTGAAAGGACACGGCCGACTTCCTTCCCCATCCTTCCCTGATCCGATGAGACCGATGGCCACCCTGTCAGGTCACCTCCCCCAAACAACCACACGATGGAACAAACTGTACACTGCGCTAGAGTCCTTACATACAGTATAACGAAGTTGCAGCTTTACTTACGGAAAAGAATTCCTCTTACAGATTACAGGGATGTCGTAATTAGCTCGCAGTAAGAATTTTGGATTTCCTTAAACCATTTAAAGAGACCACAGGTGAATTAGAAGACGAAGAAGAACCTACAATCCAGTTAGTTAGTACTTTGGTTTCACAAAATACTACAAATCTGGAATATCAATGACAATGACAGTAAGGTGAGTTTAAATAGTGCACTTACAAGAATTGGTTTCATTCTGATACGAGGAAAGGAAAGATTTTTAATGGAGTAGTGTTACTGATGTAAACTAGTAGATATGTATTTTAAAAGGAGTTCAAGGAATTAATAATCGAGTCCTGACTTTTCACGTGAGAAGGTTGTAATTATTTTCAAGCATAAAACTGCTACGTTCTTCTGATCGTTCTTCTCTAATCTCAGTATCCTTGATAGAAAGCCGGCTGGTGTGGCCGCGCGGTTCTAGGCGCTACAGTCTGGAACCGTGAGACCGCTACGGTCGCAGGTTCGAATCCTGCCTTGGGCATGGATGTGTGTGATGTCCTTAGGTTAGTTAGGTTTAAGTAGTTCTAAGTTCTAGGGGAATGATGACCTCAGTAGTTAAGTCCCATAGTGCTCAGAGCTTTTGAACACCCTTGATAGAAATGAATAGAAAAACATTTATTTGTGTGCGAAGAATGTGTGCAAGTTACGAATTATTAGTGTAATTGTGTATGTGTAGTTAGTGCACAGTTTTTTAGAGCCAAACGGAAGTATGAAGGCGTGCTGAAAAGTAATGACTCTGTACTTTTCTTCTGTTTCAATATCGGCTGACGTATAACGTGTCATGTATACTGGCTGAAGTATAACGTGTCATGTATAACACTCGGCCGACTTCCCGCTTCGCATACGCGAGTTGCAACCTTCTGCCGCTACAAGGCTCCAAATTGTGGCTTGTAACACGGAAGTGTGTAATGTAACTATGTCGGTGCCTGAGAAACAGCGTGCTATTATCGAGTTTCCAACCACAGAAAGACTTGATCGACATATGGAGCAGCCTCTCCTTCAGGATGACAAAGCGAGACCACACACGAGCCGTGCGACACCTACAGCGAACCGACGCCTCGAGATCAGTATCATGATCATCGTCCATACAGTCCCGACCTGCCACCATCCGATTTTCATATGTTTCCAAAAGTCGAAGAATACCTTCGAGGATTTCACTTACACAGTGTAGAAAAGGTGTGGTCGTGGCTCTGTCAACACTATCAAACATTCTAGAACGACGATGTCAACAAACTGGTCTCTCGTTGGGAGAAATGTGTTCGTCGCCACGGTGACTGTATTGAGAAATAAATACATAGACATGAAGAACAATGATGTATAATTATTCATAGGCATTATTTTTCTGCGCGACCTTGTATTATAAGTCGCGAAACACATATTTTCCTGGTACGACTCCATGCTTTCCAAATCAGTTCTGTATTACTTCTCTCTCTTCTTGTTATTAACAGAGAGCCTTGAAGTGTACTTTCATTGCCAACTAGAAAGAGAGATCGTTTCGAGGACTGAAAGAGTAACAAATCCTCCGCAGCAGATGAAGTAGATATTTTAATACACACCTGCAATAACAATGACATCTTAAAGTGGTGGAGTAGACATGAAAAAGATCTAGCAGGCCTGGCTGCAGTTGCAAGACGTATTTTACGAGGGGCGTTTGAAAAGTCCGTGCAAAGTCCGAGAGATGTCACCACCAGTGCCTATCATGGTCATGTTTAGTTAGTAGCACCTTTGGAAAGAACGCACACCAAGTTTCAGCCATATTGGTGTATTTATTTGTGTTTGGCATTCGTGTGAATCAAGGAAGTTGAGTGATTGTCAAAAAATGGACGAAAAAGAATTTCCTGTAGTGATTAAACATTACTTTATGAAAGGCAAAACGACTCAGGCGACTAAAGAGAAGCTTGATAAACATTACGGTGAGTCTGCACCTTCGTTTAGAACAGTTTACAAGTGGTTTCAAAATTTTCGGAGTGGCCATATTGGCACAAGTGATGCAGAACGATCTGGACGCCCTGTAGAGGTTACGACTACAGAAATCATTGATAAAATCCATGATATGGTGCTGCATGACAGAAGTGTTAAGGTGCGTGATATTTCTAGTGCTGTGGGCATCTCGAATGAATGGGTACATAATATTTTGCATAAACATTTGGACATGAGGAAGCTATCCACAAGATGGGTTCCGCGATTCCTCACGCTTGACCGAAAGCGGAATCGTGTGACTTGTTGCAAGGATGGTTTCCAGCTGTTCAGGGAGAATCCGCAGGACTTTAAGCGTCGTTTAGTCACTGTCGATGAAACATGGATACAGTACTGTACTCCTGAGACCAAACAACAATATAAAACATGGGTCACCAAGGGAGAATCTGCACCAAAAAAGCCGAAGACCATTCCTTCGGCCGGAAAGGTTATGGCGATTGTATTTTGGGATTCGCAAGGGATAATCCTCATCGACTATCTGGAAAAGGGTAAAATTATTACAGATGCATATTATTCATCGTTATTGGACTGTTTGAAAACCGAGCTGCAAGAAAAACTCCGGCGATTTGATGCCAAAAAAGCCCTTTTCCATCACGAATACACCAGCACACACCTCAGCAGTTGTGGTTTTTCAAAATTAATGGAAATACGATTACAACTCGTTTCATATCCCCCCTATTCTCCAGACTGGCTCCTTCGGTCTACTGTTTGTTCCCAAATTTTAAGAAATGGCTGGCGGGACAAAGATTTTATTCAAACGAGGAGGTGATTGCAGCAACTAATAGCTATTTTGCACACTTTGACAATTCCTATTATTTGGAAGGGATAAACAAATTAGAACAGCGTTGGACGAAGTGTATAAGTCTAAAAGGAGACTATGTCGAAAAATACAAAAGGTCTACCCCAAACATGTAAGTAGTTTTTATTTTTGCACGGACTTTTCAAACACCCCTCGTATGTATTCCAGTAACACGTGCTCCGTGTGATCGGTGCTTTGGTAATTAAAAATTCGCGGCAGCCAATTAAATCCAGAACGCTTCAGCGACTGCTGCTGATCAACAGTAACTATAAAATATCTTCTCTTGTAAATAAGTGAAAGGTCAAAAGTTACTGCTGTAAATATATAATGTTTCTCGTTTCTTTTCTTCCCAAAGACTTCCTAGATTTCAGAGGAGGTATTTATTTAAGGGGACACGCCCCTGAACGGGCTGTATTTTTAGTACTATATTCACCCTCATAGTGCAACTGATCTATAAATAAGAGATTGCTCAAAATTCTTACACACAATAAGGGTCATTATTCAAAGCATTTTCCAAAAAATCATTGAGATATTTATTATATTTTGGTACTGACAGCAATATCTATAATAGTATAAAAAACGGAACACTGTTTTACTTCGGTACCATTTTCTTTGAAACCGCTGACTACACAGCTTGGAGAAAGAGTCATAGTACAGAAAACATTCACGTAAGTGTTTCATGCTTCCAATTTTCTTCCCTGATACTGATCTGTAAAAAGACAGGTAATTTATTTTATTACAACAAAAATATTTAAAAATGTAGCTCAAATATCACCGACCTCATAATCCTGTTATACGTTTTGCAGGAAATAGTAGGCAAGGAAGGTAGAGGAGGTACTTCTAAATATCTGTACCAATTTTTGTGAGCTTAACTTCAGTCAGTTAGGAGAAAAGTGTACCTGAAAGATGAAAATTCAAGTTTTCGGTATATCGCAAAAGAAGATTTACAAATTTATTAACTATGCTCGTTTAGAGCATTCCAGCTGCATACTCCAGTTGTCCTCCTGTTTCCTTATCCACCATACTCTTTCTCTTCATTCCTTTCTTTATCCTTGACTCCTTGGTAGAAGCTTTTGCAGCTGTCTCTGCTTCGCATACCCGCCGCTTATCAATACCAGTCAGAGCTGAAGCCATATCCCTTCCCGTCTGAATGTTCAGTTTCTTCATAACATTGATCCTTGAAATTGCATCATCATTGAATATTATTATCGCATCAATTACACCAATCTTCAGCACTGTCAGCCCAACAAATACAGTTTTGGGTGTTCTCTCCCACATACAGCTGATGAAGCTTTCATTTGCATTCTGAGAGAGACCATGCATAAATTTCCTGAGTAGACTTTTATTTGCCAGATCCCTATACATAGGCCTAATTGCCTCCATTACACCAAGTGGTAAGGAATGCTTGTGGGTATATTGTATGCCTGTATCATTCCTCAACCAGTACTTGCACCACGACTCTTCCCCTTTTGGACACAAACCTTGTTGTGGGGTTTCATCTGTTGACACTCTGTCAAACCATGTTACCCAAACAGCTCGTCTCATGTTCTCCAAATCTCCTGCATTTCTCCTTAGTGCTACTCCATAATATTGAGTCAAAGAATCAATTTCACTTTTTGTAAGACGACGTGGAACACATATGTGTTTTCCGTGTGACAGTTTTTTTCCACTGAAGTCTTTAAATAATTTTCTCAGCCGAGCTCCCATTCTTTTTTGTACATGCCCAACACATTCAAGCTTTTCTATCTGTGTGTCCCCATATGGTCTGTAATTAACAACAGTAGTGTGTCCTTTACAGTCTCCATCCCCAAGGTAGCCTACATATCCCACACCACGACTGACCTCTGATCTTCTAAAAATGTTTACAACTCCTTTCGTTTTCTTGTTTCCACTTGGACCATCAAAGCTCTTCACACAAACATGGGTGTCAATAAATTTACTTGAACAATCCTGGCAGTGATTTGTTAGACATTCATAATCTCGTACCTTACCAGTTTCAATAAACGTGGCAGTTACAGCCTAATTCAGAGAAGTAAGACTTCTCTTCTGCCAAGATCCATCAAATGCTGCTACAATTTATGTATTCTCAGACAAGGCTACTGCTTTTTCTGCTGTTCTTTTCATTGAATGCTTACTTACACCACATAAGCATTATGTATTAATTTATTGTATCTGTCAAACCTCAGTGGAAGTTGAGGTAAATCCATCAGTGTACCAAAAGTCTGGGCAGCTCTCCTTCCTCTTCCAATACATCGCATTGCACAAGCAAGCTGAATATTTACACAGCAATGGTGACTATCAGTTACTGGCGATGTCATAGTATCGCTGTGCATCTTACACGAGTTACAGTCAATCACTGACCGACTTCAAAGACCCTTCCTTGCTGAAATGTCCTCAGAAACGTCAATACTATCTTCACTATTGCAGTACATATATTGCACAGTACTCTTCAAAAGTCTTGACAGCATATTTAGGTTCACAATAAAATTTCCGTCGTTATTGCTGCTCGTAATACTACTAGGCTTGTTCTTATTACATTCAGAAAGCGAAAGTTTACGTCTAGAAGCACAGCCTGTAGACACAGTTTCCGTGGACGACTTTGGAAGCAACTGGTGTGTATTATTCGGTTGTGTTTGGAACTGGTTGCAGCGAAACTTTGGCTTGGGGCTAAATTTATTTACTCTCGTCATTTTTACCACAGGAAACACACACACAGAAACAATCCAACACATAATTACTATAAAACCACATGCGTATGAAATTCCGAAGTCATATATTCTCAGGTCCTTGTTTACATTCGAACCATAGTCCTCTAGACAAGCCTGTACTTTGGTTTTGGGAGTCAGTGCCTTCTAGAATACACCTGTGTTAACTATCCGTAACTAACGACGGACCGCAATTTTAGAATTAACGGAAAATGATAATGCCCATAAACTATAAATTTCTGAAATCAGCATGAAATGGTCTTTTCTATAGACCAAGAAATTTTTTTTTCAAATTTTTGGTCATTTCCACGAGCATGTTCCCTTAATTTATACGTAGTTCCTATTAATGACAGACAGAATGAATCTTCTGTTTGGAAAAGAGCTTTATCTTCTCTCTATGATTCTATTCAAATACTCAATTAATCTCCACGCGCTGTATGATGGTAGCTGTTACGTATGCGTTCTTGGAAACTTTATTTCTGTGTTATCGAGAGAGGGAGGAGATAGATACATAGAGAGAGAGAGAGAGAGAGAGACAGAGACAGAGAGAGAGAGAGAGATGCGTTGAATTTGGACAGTGCAGGGAAGCGACACGAGGCGAAGCTTGACGTCAGCGAAGACCGGTCTTACTCGATTATTCGCGCATCCCGTGTCCGGACCAGACTCATGGACGACCGAGTGGTATTATCTGGGGCCAACGACGGACGGCTGGGATACACCTTCAGCAGGCGAGTTGTAACCGGTCAGACGAAGAGCGCGGCAGCACTCTACTAACGTTACTAAGAATAGAGACCCCCTCCCAACTCAATCAACGTAAAACAGTGTTTCTCTTTCACAGAGTACAAATATCTATGGAGTGAACATTCGGATGCGCAGAACGAGAATCCTGTCCGCAACCTTTACTTCAGCTTCAAGTCACCTAATTCTGGGCCGGTGCATTTTAGCTCGTATCGCGCTTTCCGTATTTTGAGTGTTATTACCTCGCTGCTACAGATAGATCAACTTCAGAAATAACATGAAATTTTCTACATGCGTGTTGCAGAAAACTTAACAGTTTGATACTACGAACTCCAAGTTGGCTTAAAGATGTGAAGAGCAATGATATTATGCGTCTTCGTCAAAGTATCGTGACTCAGATTCTACTTTATTTACGTTTTGTCGCTAACGAGGTAGGAACTGACAGTCACAAAAACGTTCTTACCGTTTCTGTTGCAGTTATTCCCTGTTGAATCTCTGTTGTAATTAATCACGTTACAGAGACTCAGTAAACGGTGCCGAAGTGTCACGAGAAAACAACGCATTTGGAACTGTGAGATTGTTACACTAAATACAGTAAGCGATGTGCACCACCTACTTGTCTATTATCATTTTCAATTTTTCTTTATTTACGCTTCTGCTGTTTATAGACAGGTAAAGTATCTACAACACTTTTTCACCATCTCATCAGAAAAGTAATACCACACACTACGCAAAAAATAGAAGAATACAAGCTCAGTTCTCGAATTTTGGAGTAATAAAAGAAGTACAGCCAATAATATTTTTTTAGGTTTTTTATTGTGCTGATTCATATTGTCGAATCTGTTCTAATTAATGATGTCACAATGACACTCTGTAGGAAACTGTCCCATACAGAAATACTTAGATACACACAAGGGTTTAAGAACCTGCATAAATTGGAGGAAATTAATCAGTGTGTCATGTATAAATTTTATCTGCGTACGATCATAGCACCAATATGTGGACACGGACTAGCAGTTTACTCAAACGTACTTGCAAATTTATCTAGCAGTTGTCTCGAAAACACATGGGCATAAAATCGCTCTACAGTAGAAGACTTAATAACACAGTGTCACGATATTTTTCAACATATAAAGAGTCTTATATCAATATCACATTTACAATCATACATTTGTTGTACAAACCTATAAAACGTAACTGGCCCTCCTTTCACACACTTCTTTGCATCCATAGCAACGACAATACTGCGCCATAGCTGTTGCTAAAACGCAAATGTGCATAAAAGTTTATAAAACACGGTGAAAACGTATGATATTCAAGTTTCGCTATTGCCGCAAATTGTAGACAAGCTGCATCGTCACAGAATCAAGTGACTATAGCGGTCTGATGTTGAAAATATGTGCAGTAGACTATGCTCACGTCATAGATATACATACTCTACTTTCTCGTTCAGTATTTTTAAGTCTACAATGAAAATAATCTTTGCAAATCAGTCAGGAGAATGTCGTTTGTTTTGTACACCCCGTCTACTTATCATAGCTAATAATATTTCAAATTGTACGTACACAAGAGGTCGTCAACAGCTACAGTTTTATATTCTGTGCCTTCAAGATGCCCTTATAACACTGAGCATACGAATACGTTAAACTTCCTGATTTACAGTTATGTTCTAAATATGTCACTCAGTTTTGAGAACAGAACCCGTTTAGGATATAGCAATCTCATCATATGGTGAACGAGCTCTGTCGCTTTCATTGAAAGGAACTGAATAATTACTTTTGGTTTATGTATAGTGATCGGACATTATAGAGCAAGTCCGCCTCTTGTTTTAAGTGATAGCTTTAAAATATTTTAACTCTTTACAGTCAATAACCTTCTTTTAGTAAATTAACTTTTAGGACGAATACAGAACAAAAGTTTACGATTTAATTACCACTCGTTACATCAGTTTACTCAATACTAAATCGCTAAATAAATATAAATAAATGCGAATTCACATTTTGCTACGCGATTGTTGACAGTCAAAAACTGTAATATTATCGCAGAGCTTTATATCTCTACTCCTTATACAGTTCTCAACTAATACAGCGTTCACATGCAAATGATGGATATGCCACTCAACACTTTAATTACAATTATCTGACAGACAGACGCCACACTCTACGGAAATATTTCTGCAATAGAACTGGAACACTGTAGTACGTAAATAATTAAGGCCAAATAAAGCTTAGATGAACGATCATGGAGACAGACGTTTGAGAATGACTATTATTTTAACATGACGGAGACATATGAAAATCGTTCTCAAATTCCAACGAAGAGCACACGCCATGGCAAGGGTAGCAAGCTGGGAACGAGCGTCTGTTAACCCTCGCTACGGCAGCTTTAGTTTGGTATTTAGGTCGGTCTGTGAAGTTATTTCGTAACGTTAAAAGCCTGTTGACACTGTAATATTTGTAGGCGAATGTCTGAAAGGAGAGTGGTAGACTCCTATATAGGATTCCGTTTAATGCAGCGTTATTTGCCCAAGATTGTTTTCCAGATTAACTCGGGGGTGTTTATGCGCGTATTATTTGCAATCGCATTTAGATTACACCTCGATATCATATTCAACAGCTTACTGAAGCTAATGTTCTGCAAGCATAAACATCAGACAATGTTCAGAAACGTCTTCCTGGATCAGTCAGTGAAATGGTGTGTTCACCATGTACCATAAAAATGTAGTGTCTATACATCTAACATGTCTCAATATTTCACACATTTTCTGCTGCTGTAAAAACTAAAAAAATGAGTCTGGCGTTTAGAGAAACCAGATGTTGCATGACATTCGCGCATGTGTTTCGTCTCTAAAGAACTCGACGGCAACCGTACGCTAAAATGCGATTTTTCTTCCCCTCTATCTCAGCTGAAGAGAAATGAGACGTGGTCTGTTAGAGACACTAGAGCATGGCTACATTAGCCTGCAGATATTTGGGCAAAACGTGGATCAGTGCGGCCAGATGACGGTTTTATCCTTGTGCTGTGTATAAGAACTCCGTTGCTTCATTCAGATGAAGTCATAGAGAAATGCAGGAGCAAATTTTTAAAGTCGCCGGCAAGAAATTGTAAGTATGAAATGAAGACTGGACGTGCAACTGTGTGCGAAGATATGTATAATAGGTAACTTGTAACAGTTTCCGACATTTCTTAACCATGGACGAAAGACGATAGTATGGATGACAAATTCGTTTCGTGATATCATTGCATATTAGTTTTTTCGGTGAGTGGGCGTTATATTTTCTTACAGTCCATGATTACAACTTCTCAGGACGTTTTATTTAACCACTGTAGTGAATGGAGTTAAGTAAAAGTATAATTTTTGTCGGTGAACTAATGACAGGAGGTTATGGCATAGAGGTAAGTAGTGATACGACCTAGAATCCACCAAATGTTAGTCGACAGCGGCGTCCGATAAAGGAAAAGGAAGGTCTCCCCCAACAGAACTACAGAATTATCAGGCGGAATCTTCATTTCAAAAACGCTGTAAGTTACAAGACGCCGAGCGAAAGTAAATGTAAACACTTCGGACGATGAACTGACAAATTAGAATACGGTATAGTAGTGTTGTGATCTGTGTGTTGTTTGAGTAATTATGATTCCATTATAGGTGACCACTGTCGTAGTTATACGGTTCGTTAAAAAACAGGAGTTTCAGGACTGAGTATTTAACTAACAGACGCCATAATTCACATCAGTTTTGTAACTTCCATGCATCATGAGACGCGTAATTAGAATGGTAAGTGCCTATCGAGAGGATCGGTGCCTTCTGGTCCCTTTGAATAGATCGATATCTTGAGAGTCGACATAATTAGCGCTGGATTTTGCGAATTTCTTGATGTCGATTTTTTTCGTTTATAATTTGGTTACTGGATAACACGAAAATTTTACACAGGGGATGTTTTTGAAGATCTAGATACAAATTGTGATTTTTGTGTCAGTTTGAAGAATTGAAGATATATTTAGATATTATGAGTAAAGAGGACTAGAAAACTCTGCAAGAGAAGATGTATCACTTAAAACATGATACAATACAATAATTGGCTTCCACGTTTTCCTTGCATATTGAGTAATTGATGGGATTATGGACATGCAACGGATGCAGTAAACTTCTCGTGCCGAAATTTTCGATAGTGTGCATTTCATTTTAAATTCGCACTCAGAGACAAATGGTATGTGGACAATGATATTTATCCACACAGATATCTATAATCGCTTCCGAAGAAATATTTGGTATTTGTTTGTTCAAACTTAGGGCGAATCCTCAAAAACGTCAGGCCCTTCCAATTAATACTGTAGATTTACTTGGTTCTCTGAAAGGGGATCTCCTTTACTTAACGTAACTTTTAACAGAATATTCTGTTAATAGAGATAGCAGAAAAATTAGATGTAGCAAGGAACATAATGTCTAGATGCTGCAATGGTGTGAAACACACCTCTTATTTTAAAAATTAAAGCACTGTTTCTAACAATCTTTTACTGTAGAATCCTTAAGACTGTACTTCACGAAGAATGTTCACCAGAAAAGAAAATAAAGAGTGTGGGACAAGGAAATGTATAGATACACAACGCTCTGGAGTGTAGAGAGTCGCACTGACAGACTGCTTGCTGACGATGATTTTGTCTGCAGGAAAAGCTGGATGACTGTAAATAAATTCACTACGAATCAAAAAGTATAGCAGCAAGTTTGCTGAATAGTAGCTCTCTTTAAAAGCTGATAAACCCAAAATCACATCCATACCCATGGTAAAAAGATAATATTCCATTATCACGTGCAAGATACCAGGGCGACCTAGTTTAGAGTCCCTCTCCAGTACGTCGAGAGCTTACAAAGATACGCTGCTAGGTTTGTAAGAAATCGGTGTAAGTCATACGAATGTGTAACAAATGCGCTCTGGAAACATAAGTGGGACTGTAGAAAGAAAGGTGAGTTTGCTATCACAAAACTGTATTGAGTAGCTTTGGATAATAGGTATTCATAGTAGATCCTGGAATCCTTCTGTGATAGGCGTCAACTAACTCCTAAGATGTGTAAATGCGCGCAGTGAGGGAAAATTAGAACAAGTAACTTATTACATCCACTGGACGTATGATACCTCTTCAATCACTCAGTACAACACGAAAAATAAAAGCAAATAAATGTGTGAAGACGTCATCCAGCATAAGATTTTACAAAATTCGATCAGATGTGATCTACAGAGTAAACCACAACTCCGACAAAATTTTAAGAGGTTGTTTGGGGATCTCTTTTGAGTATTTTTGTATAAAGGAACACCGTCTCCAGCGGTTCGTTGCATAGTTCTTACATTTCAATTTGTTTTCTCGCCCCAGTTAGCTTTGTATCTCCATTGCACCGAAAATACTGCAAAACAGTGAAAATGTCGACTATTTGCAGTGTGTGTCTTGCTTCTGTGCACTCACAGTACTTGCTGTTGAAAACAGTTATGAACTCCTTACCTTTTTGCCCTCAAGTCTGGATTCAGTACTGCTCGTTTCTGTCTATGCATTTGTTGTCAGCCAATGTTGGAGAGCGCGCAGAATAACGTGGCGGGTAGACGTGCAGTCGGCTGGTCAAGCGTGGGGAGAGTGGTACTTGTGTCGATCGTGGGCAGGTGCTGTAGGGGGAATACCGAGCGCTCAAGAGAAAGTGCCATATTAAACTCAAGCCTACTCTCACATTTTTTGTAAATATTAAGTGGAGCCCTTCCATGCTTAAGCCTGCGTGGTGTCTATTCAAAATGTCTACTGTCACCTCTGCTTTCATTAGAATTCCGCTGAAAATGCAACAAAACGAGAGATTTATTTTCGCCTGACTTGCGAACTATTTATAACTTCCAGAGAAGTGACATGAGTGGTAGCCGCTCGGTCTGGGGCACCTTGCCACGGTCCGCGCACCTCCCACCCGTCAGAGGTTCGATTCCTCCCTAGGGAATGCGTGTGTGTGTGTGTGTGTGTGTGTGTGTTTGTGTGTGTGTGTGTGTGTGTGTGTGTGTGTTGTCCTCAACGTAGGTTAAGTTAGATTAAGTAATGTGTGAGCCTAGGGACCGATGGTCTCAGCAGTTTGGTCCCATAGAAACTTACCACAAATTTCCAAATTTCATGAGTTGTAAATCTCGAGTAAAACCTACATTTCTCTTGTTGCTATGCTGAAATTTTCTTCTTTTGCCATAGCACAGCGGAATTTACACAGCGTCACCTCACTAATACGTTGTGTAGACACAGTTACGAGAGAATTCTGGTTTACTAAGTTTATTGAGTGAGGAAATCAGAAAAGTAAGGTCAATAGCTTATGAAAAATCACATCCTCAGTACACAAATAAACACGTAACTTCTTCACTGGTGTTATTCCAAAACTCGTAGCATTTCTCGTTTCACCAGCTATCGATGGCCCTTAAAAATTAAAAAAAAAATACCATAGTTGGTGGAATAGCACGGTAGATAACGAAGTTTCGCATGATAGCCATATGGGAAAATACTCTTCTCTTTGCCTGATATCATTTGAAAAAATCTCAGTTCGATATCTTAATCTGTTTATGAAACATGAGGAATGTTGTGGATATTTCACTCTGGCTTTATCACTGGCGCGCGGGATTGCAAATGAGTGTGCTACATTATATCAATTTCCTCGAGATTGGTGACAGATGGAGACCTCCACAAGTCTAAGTAAAAATTCAGTGTGTCAGCTAAATTCAGCACGCAGCAAAATATTAAATAACACGCACCAAAGGCGAAATCATAGTGACTTCAATTTTTCATTGACAACCTTTTTGAATTTCACATAGTATCTTACCTAAATGCCATGACTATATTAAAGAAATGATGGGCGCATCATCATGAAGCTGAGATATAAAGCTGTAAGTAACACAAAAATGAAATTTTTCTACCGGATAGTTTGTGTTAAATCGTTTGAGAAGACTGCTGGGCGTGCACCTGGATTCTGCCATCGCCGACCGGCCCAAAGGAGGCAAAGATTGTCGGCCTCCGCTTTCAAACCAACGAATGACAGGGCGCCGGTACACTTGCACTTAATCTTATAAACCACACTGAAGAACAGTTTGGGCGACAGTGGATTGGTTGCGGTAGTCCTGTTCCACGGCCACCTCAATCACCAGACATGACATCAATGGAGATCTTTGTTTGGGGGCATGTTGAAGAGCCTAGTTTAAGAGACTCCGGTCGATATTCTCACGGACCTGGTTGCTAGGAATATCGCAGAAGCGTCATTCCATTTCCTACTCCACTATCAAATAGACCGAGAGAAAAACGACAACGTATAGCTTCCTCTCAAGCCCTGATTTCTTTTCTCTCGTATTCGCAGTCCTAACACGAATTTACGTTGGAGGCAATAGGATCGTTCAGAAGTCAGGCATAAATGTCGGTTCTTTAATCTTTGTCAACAGTGTTTCATGAAAGGACGTCTTTTTTCCTCCAAGGATTCCCATTTCAGTTCATCGAGTATATCAATCATACTCGTGAGTTTATCGAACCTATAGGTAAAAAATCAAATAGGGCACCCCTGAACTGCTCCGACGTCTTTCTTTAATCCTACCTGTTTGAAATACCAAACACTCGATCAGTAATACAGAATGGTTCGCAAGAGAGTTTTGTACGCGGAATACTTTATAGATGACTTACACTTCCCTAAAACTCTTCCAATAAAATGAAGTCGATCATTCGCATTCACTGCCACCAACCTTAGATACTCGTTGCATTTCACATCGCTTTGCAAAGTTGAGCCTAGATATTTTATCGAGATGAATATGTCAAGCGACACACTACTAATACGGTATTCAACCATTATGCGATTGTTTTTTCTCCTCATCCGGGCAGAAAGATACGTATATAGCTTCTTTTCTGTGTTTACGTCGTAGATTCTTACTTAACTTGCGTGTGAGTTTAGTATAGTGTAATTTCGAGTTTTAGTTACTGTAATAGTAAATTCAGGCAGATTGTAGCGCAGTCGTTAGGCATTTGTACAGGTTAGTTCATACATGCTTTGCGTGTTTCCCTTGCGTTATCTAGGCACGGACTCGTGTTTCAGTAACTGTTGTTCAACATCGATTAGAATGGACAGGGACTGTGATTGCTGTGTTCGGATGAGGGCTGAGTTGGCATCCCTTCGCTCACAGCTGCAGGCGGCGCTGACTTTGATTGCGCAGCTTGGGGCTATTGCCAATGGGCACCACTGTGGGGAGGCAGACTTGGGTATCACGGGCATGTCAACCTCGTCCCGTCTGTCCCCAGGTAGGTCTGCCGCTGTGGTTGCCCCAGTTGCTGCCCGCAGTGGGGCGGAGCCCTCGCCTGTGGTTGATTGAGAGGTCGTTCCAAGGCGTGGCAGGCAGCGAAAGACGTCCCCGGAGGCTGATCAGAAAACCTCTCCGGTGCGTCTGACAAACAGGTTTCAGGTACTGTCTCTGGCTGAGCCAGATGCAGCTGCTTGCCCTGTTTCAGAGGATGATTCTCAGCCTTCAAGGTCCGGGCAATCGCAGAGGGTGGGCTTATTGGTAGTTGGGAGCTCCAATGTTAGGCGCGTAATGGGGCCCCTTAGGGATATGGCGGCTAAGGAGGGGAAGAATTCCAGTCTGCACTCCGTGTGCATTCCGGGTGGAGTCATTCCTGATGTGGGAAGGGTCCTTCCGGATGCCATGAAGAGCACAGGGTGCAGCCAGCTGCAGGTGGTGGCACATGTCGGCACTAATGAGGTGTGTCGCTTTGAATATGAGGAAATTCTCTCTGGATTCCAGCGGCTATCTGATTTGGTGAAGGCTGCCCGTATTGCTTACGAGAGATGAAGGCAGAGCTCACCATCTGCAGCATCGTCGACAGAAGCGACTGCGGACCTTTGGTGCAGAGACAGGTGGAGGGTCTGAATCCGAGGCTCAGACGGTTTTGCGACCGTGTTGGCTGCAGATTCCTTGACTTGCGCCATAGGGTGGTTGGGTTTCGGTTTCCGCTGAATAGATCAGGAGTTCACTACACTCAGCTGGCGGCTACACGGGTTGCGGAGGCTGTGGGGCGTGGACTGGGCGGTTTTTTAGGTTAGAAGGCCTCGGGAAAGTACGGGGTGGGCTGCAATCTCAAAGGGTGCATGGCAAATACAGGACGTGCTTGGATCAAGGAACAGTCGGAAATGTAGTTGTAAATTGTTGCGGTTGTGAGGGGAAAGTCCCTGAGCTTCAAGCGCTAATAGAAAACACAGAAGCTAAAATCGTTATAGGTACAGAAAGCTGGCTAAAGCCTGAAATAAGTTCTGCAAAAATTTTTACGAAGTCTCAGACGGTGTTCAGGAAAGATAGATTAGGCAGAATTGGTGGTGGAATGTTTGTGTCTGTCAGTGGTGGTTTATCTTTTAGTGAAGTAGAAGTAGATACTCCGTACGAATTGGTATGGGTGGAGGTTATACCTAACAGCCGAACTAAGTTAATAATTGGTTCCTTCTACCGACCCCCAGACTCCGATGATATAGTTGCTGAACAGTTCAGAGAAAATTTGAGTCTCGTAACAAATAAATACCCCACTCATACGGTTATAGTTGGTGGGGACTTCAACCTTCCCTCGATATGTTGGCAAAAATACTTGTTCAAAACCGGTGGTAGGCAGAAAACATCTTCCGACATTGTCCTAAATGCTTTCTCCGAAAATTATTTCGAGCAGTTAGTCCACGAACCCACGCGAATTGTAAATGGTTGCGAAACCACACTTGACCTCTTAGCCACAAACAATCCAGAGCTAACAGAGAGCATCATGACTGATACAGGGATTAGTGATCACAAGGTCGTTGTAGCTAGGCTCAGTACCGTTTCTTCCAAATCCACCAGAAACAAACGCAAAATAATTTTATTTAAAAAAGCGCATAAAGTGTCACTAGAAGCCTCCCTAAGAGACAATCTCCATTCCTTCCGAACTGACTATGCAAATGTAGACGATATGTGGCTCAAATTCAAAGATATAGTAGCAACAGCAATTGAGAGATTCATACCTCATAAATTGGTAAGAGATGGAACTGATCCCCCATGGTACACGAAACAGGTCCGAACGCTGTTGCAGAGGCAACGGAAAAAGCATGCGAAGTTCAGAAGAACGCGAAATCCCGAGGATTGGCTAAAATTTACAGACGCGCGAAATTTGGCACGGCCTTCAATGCGAGATGCCTTCAATAGGTTCCACAACGAAACATTGTCTCGAAATTTGGTACAAAATCCGAAAAAATTCTGGTCGTATGTAAAGTACACAAGCGGCAAGACGCAGTCAGTACCTTCGCTGCACAGTGCCGATGGTACTGTTACCGACGACTCTGCCGCTAAATCCGAGTTATTGAACGCATTTTCCGAAATTCCTTCACCAGGGAAGACGAATGGAATATTCCAGAATTTGAAACACGAACAGCTGCTAGCATGAGTTTCTTAGAAGTGGATACCTTACGGGTTGCGAAGCAACTCAAATCGCTTGATACGGGCAAGTCTTCAGGTTCAGAAGGTATACCGATTAGGTTCCTTTCAGATTACGCTGATACAATAGCTCCCTACTTTGCAATCATATACAACCGATCGCTCACCGACAGTTCTGTATCTACAGATTGGAAAATTGTGCAGGTCGCACCAGTGTTTAAGAAGGGTAGTAGGAGTAATCCATCGAACTACAGACCTATATCGTTGACATCGGTTTGCAGTAGGATTTTGGAGCATATATTGTATTCAGACATTATGAATCACCTCGAAGGGAACAATCTATTGACACGTAATCAGAGTGATTTCAGAAAACAGCGTTCTTGTTTATTCGCACGAAGTAATGGCCGCTATCGACAGGGGATCTCAAGTTGATTCCGTATTTCAAGATTTCCGGAAAGCTTTTGACACCGTTCCTCACAAGAGACTTCTAATCAAGCTGCGGGCATATGGGGTATCGCCTCAGTTGCGCAACTGGATTCGTGATTTCCTGTCAGGAAGGTCGCAGTTCGTAGTAATAGACGGTAAATCATCGAGTAAAATTGAAGTGATATCAGGTGTTCCCCAGGGAAGCGTCCTAGGACCTCTGCTGTTCCTGATTATATAAATGACCTGGGTGACAATCAGCAGTTCTCTTAGGTTGTTCGCAGATGATGCTGTAATTTACCGTCTAGTAAGGTCATCCGAAGACCAGGATCAGTTGCAAAGCGATTTAGAAAAGACTGCTGTATGGTGTGGCAGGTGGCAGTTGACGCTAAATAACGAAAAGTGTGAGGTGGTCCACATGAGTTCCAAAAGAAATCCGTTGGAATTCGATTACTCGATAAATAGTACAATTATCAAGGCTGTCCATTCAACTAAGTACCTGGGTGTTAAAATTACGAACAACTTCAGTTGGAAAGACCACATAGATAATATTGTGGGGAAGGCGAGCCAAAGGTTGCGTTTCATTGGCAGGACACTTAGAAGATGCAACAAGTCCACTAAAGAGACAGCTTACACTACACTCGTTCGTCCTCTGTTAGAATATTGCTGCGCGGTGTGGGATCCGTACCAGGTGGGATTGCCGGAGGAC
Source organism: Schistocerca piceifrons (assembly GCF_021461385.2). Classification (NCBI taxonomy): domain Eukaryota; kingdom Metazoa; phylum Arthropoda; class Insecta; order Orthoptera; family Acrididae; genus Schistocerca; species Schistocerca piceifrons. The sequence goes on from NC_060149.1 coordinate 905,532,042, forward strand.
ATCGAAAGGGTGCCAAAAAGGGCAGCTCGTTTTGTATTATCACGTAGTAGGGGAGAGAGTGTGGCAGATATGATACGTGAGTTGGGATGGAAGTCATTAAAGCAAAGACGTTTTTCGTCGCGGCGAGATCTATTTACGTAATTTCAGTCACCAACTTTCTCTTCCGAATGTGAAAATATTTTGTTGAGCCTAACCTACATAGGTAGGAATGATCATCAAAATAAAATAAGAGAAATCAGAGCTCGAACAGAAAGGTTTAGGTGTTCGTTTTTCCAGCGCACTGTTCGGTAGTGGAATGGTAGAGAGATAGTATGATTGTGGTTCGATGAACCCTCTGCCAAGCACTTAAATGTGAATTGCAGAGTTAATCATGTAGGTGTAGATGTAAATGTTAATTTACAGTTTTTCACGTTTAGAACAAACTGCCATTCCTCACACCGTATAGAAATTCATTCATGTCATCCTGAATTCTTCTGTAGTCGTACAAAGACGACAGTTTCCCGTGAAATCTCGCCCTATCCATCACATCGATTATGAAAGTAGAGAGCAAGAGCGGTCCAGTTACACATCCCGGGGACGTTCCTGACGATGTCTTTGCATCTGATAAACAATTGCTGTCCATGACAAGGTACTGAATCGTATTGCTTAAAAAGTCTTCATAACTGGCACGTCGGAAAACCTGTTACATATGCTCGGACCTCTGTTAACAGTCTGCAGTATGGCACTGTGTAGAGCACTATTTGGAAATGTGAGAATATGAATTCTCACTGTAGCCGTTCAACCACGTTTCTCGGGATACTGTGCGAGAAATGGGTAAGAGTTTCTCTCAAGCACTGCTTCTAAATCTGTATAGATTTGTGGATAGAAGCTTTCCACTCTCAAGGAAATTTATTATATCTGAACTTAGAATACGCTCAAGTATGCTACAGCATACCGATATGAGGGACATTTGTCTTTAATACTGCGAGTCCGTTCCTTTACTCGTCTTATATACCACAGTCATCTGCGCTTTTTTCCACTCGTTCGGGACTTACCGCTGGGCGAGAGTTTCGCTATGAATGCAAGCTAACAGGCCAGTGTCTTAGATTGCTCTACCTAACACTGTATTGCGATTTCGTCTCGACCTGGCAACTTATTTATTTTCAACTCTTCTCAAATCTAGGGGTGGCTACTTCTACGGACGCCATACGGGAGTTTGTGCGGTGGTCAAACGATGGTATGTCTGTTCGATCCTCCTAAGTGAATGATATTTTAAATAAGAAATTTAAAACGTCATCTCTTCTTTTTCTGTCTTCTGTTGTCACAGGACTGTGGCCCACGACAGGCTGAATAGAAGCTTTCGACCACTTTGACTGTTTTGCATAGGACTACAATTTTCTAGGGCTCTCAGCAAGGTCTTTCGCTAACGTGTGACAGTGGAAGTTGTAGGCTCGGCCCATAGAGCTTTTTGTAGACGCACTGATTGCTACTAACATTTGCCTGTCAGTATTCCTGCTTTCCAGTTTGAAGCCAAAGTGTGACCATCTCTGTTTTGTTATCGAAACACAATGCATTTTTTCCGTCCTCCGTCAACTTATTCAGCATTTACGGCTCCACAGCGTGATTTATAGTAAGTTTAAAGTTTGCCCATAACTCCTCTACGTCCATCAAATCCGACCTAAATTACGTCCGTTCATTGTATAATTAGGATGCTAACAACTGCTTTTCTCTTATTTCCAGTGTAGAAACTGCTAGCCTTGTTGATAGATTTACTAACTTTATTAACCATCATGGCTATGATAACATCGTGATCGCTATGCGTCTCTATACTGACCCTGTCGGAAAGCTCGAATTCTTAACAATTTGCATTGCGTGCAAGACAGTTAGCCCAGAAAACGGCCAGAACTACCTCACAAGACAGCATCGAATCCATATACGTTACAATCTATACTCGGAACATTAAAGTCGCCTCCAGTTAATGTTGCATGTCCGGCGCGCTTCCGTGCTACTGAGCGTAGACATGCTTTGAATGATTCTACTACAACTTTTGCAGCAGAATCACTAGCCGATAGGAACATACAATGATTAGTTTGAGTTTACTTATCTCCGTTATTCGCGTCCACACAACATTGCAGTCAGACCCAGTTTCGTCCTCGGTAGACATAATATTTTTGTCGATTGCAGGGAACACTCCCTCTCCTATGATGTCTAACCTGTCTTTCCGAAATACATACCATGCCTTGTTTAATAAGAGGGTTGCCCAGAAAGTAATACACCGTATTTTTTTCTTCTAAAATTCTTTGTTGAACATAATGAGACTTACACATGAAAGAATGGTGTTTTATCTACACATCCTAGGTTTCCACGTAATCTCCATCCTGTTATATGACCTTCCACCAGCGCGAAACAAGGGCGTGTGTTCCATGTCGGTACCAATCCCTGTCCCGGTGGTGGAGCGAGTGCTGCACTGCGTGAATCACCTTCTCGTCGTCCTCAAAATGTCTTCCACGAATGGCGCCATGTAATGGCCCAAACAGGTGGACGTCCGACGGGCTAGGTCAGGGCTGTAGGGTGGATGGGGTAACACTGTCCAACCTTGTTTTGCGATGTGTTCAGCAGTCCTCACACTTGTGCATCCACACTTCCTTTGCCGATTGTCAGATGCAGCGGCAACCGACGAGTCGTATTGCGTCTGTCTTCGCGAATGACATCAGCTTGCTGCAACATGTCAGGTGTGACAGCCGTGGATGGTCTCCCTGACAGCTGCAAATCGAGAAGCTCTGGCGAACCGCCTCCTGATCACCTCACCCTTCGTGCCTCGAAACTAACTGTACTTCTGTCGACAGCGTAGACTTTGCACAAGGGTTTGTGAATATTCCCCACAGTTTCTTTCTCTGCAGTGAGAAACTCAATGACGGTACGTTGCTTGTAACGTGTATCACCTATACACGCCATTTTGAAAGTGTCCTGCAGTTACGCTATCTGCCGCTCACTCAGGATCCTTCAAATAATACATACACAACGTTTCGCATTGGTAGCATTCTTTCCGGCTAAGAAAAAAAAATGCGGTGGATTACTTTCTGGGCAACGAATTTGAAAGCAATATTTTATCTGTAGATTCTGAAAATAGCCCTCAAAAATTTTGGTCGTACGTAAAACCTATGAACGCTACAAATAATTCAATACATTCTCTTGATGACAGTACGGGTAATGTAACGGATGTTGATAAACAGAAGGCCGAAATTCAAAACCTAGCTTTCAAAAACTCGTTTACGGTAGAGGACTGCAAACAATCATCGAACAAACACAAGGACGGCTGACATTGTATTTAGTGTATCAGAAAGGTATCTGGCCCAGACGGTATCCCTGTGAGATTTTATGTTGACTATACTACAAATATAGCACCATTTTTATCCATCATCTATCAGAGATCATTGGAACAACGGGAAGTTCCACGGGACTGGAAGAAGGCCCAGGTCATAGCAATCTATAAAAAGGGGAGAAAATCGGATACACATGATTACCAGCCCATTTCACTGACATCGATTTGTTGTAGAATCATGGAACATATTTTGTGTTCAGACATAATGACCTTTCTAGACTCTGAGAAGCTCATCTGCAGAAACCAGCACGGTTTTAGGAAACAGCGGTCATGTGAGACACAGCTGGCCCTCTTTGTGCATGATATATAACAGGCTCTAGATACCGGCTCCCAGGTTGATGCCATATTTCTCGACTTTTGAAAGGCGTTCGACTCAGTTCCGCACTGTCGCTTGCTCCAAAAAGTGTGTGCTTACGGTCTATCCGATGACATATGCGGTTGGATAGAAAGTTTTCTAACAGACAGAGAACAGTATGTCGTCCTGAATTGGGAGACTTCAACAGAAACAAGCGTAACATCAGGTGTGCCCGCTGCTTTTGACGATTTACATAAACGATGTGGTTGATGGTATTGACAGCGGCATTAGACTGTTTGCCGATGAGGAAAGTAGTATCACACAAAAGTTGTGAACAAATCGATGAGGATGCGTAGTGTAATGATTGGCAGTTATTTCTCAATATTAGTAAATGTAACCTACTGCGTATAACAAAGCGAAAATCCCCATTAACGTACGAGTACAAAATAAATGCCCAGTCTTTGGAAGCGGTAACATTCACCAAGTATGTGGGTGTGACTATTCTAAATGATCTCAAATGGAATCATCAGGTTGAAAAAGTAACGGCTAAGGCGAACTCTAGATTCCGGCTTAGTGGTAGAATCCTGAAGCGATGCAGTCCTTCAACAAAGGAAATTGCTTACAATACTTTAATTCGTCCAGTCTTAAAGTATTGCTCGTCCGTATGGGACCCTTACCAGTTGGGTCCGATTCAAGAGATTTAGAAGGTCCAAAGGAGAGTGACAAGATTCGTGACTGGTACATTTAGCCATCGCGAGAGCGTTACAAATCTCATAGAAAGTTTGAAGTGGGTCACACTTGCAGATAGACGACGCTCTAAACGGAAGGGGCTGTTCACTAAATTCCAAAATGCTATCTTCGGCGATGATGTAGAGCATATATTATTACCACCAACTTTCAAATCGCGCAATGATCACCATTCAAAGATAAGGGAAATTAGAGCTCGTACTGAGGTGTTCAGACAGTCGTTTTTGCCTCACTCGATCCACGAGTATAACAGAGATGGGGAAATATGACTTTGGCGCGAATAGTGCCCTCCGCCACACACCGCTTGGGTGATAGCGGAGTATATATGTAGATGTAGGACCCTCGTATTTCGGAACTTCCTAATCGGTTTTCATAAAGCTCTCGGTTCACAATATAATCTGAGTTTGATAACTTTCGTGGTGTGCGGTAAATTTATGGACTGTGTTACGAATGCTTCGCCAGTTTACTGTTAAAATCTTGATATTCCAACACCCTCTACTTTTTACTCGATGTAATTTCGCTCTCGGCGTACTGACTGGCGATCTTTCACAAAAAAAAGCCGCAGACTATCGCCTAGCCTAAAAAAGAAGAAAAGGAATGTGTACTGCACATGTACCCGAATAGCTGCTCCCTCTCTGTGTAGTGCACTCCTGACGTGCCAAGGGAAATCCTACAGTTCTTGACCCAATAATGCAGTTTCAGAAACCTGCAGCCAAAACCGTCACAAAATCGATTGATCCCGTTGTTCAGGCACTCCACTCAGCTTCAAACCATGGACCCTGCCAACTTTGCGTATTATACGAGGGTTGTTCAGAAAGTAAGTTCCGATCGGTTGCGAAATGGAAACCACAGTGAAAACCAGAAACGTTTTATTTGTAACAGTTAGATATACCTTTCACCTACTTCTCTACATAGTCGCTACTCCAAATTGGAGTGTTGTCGTAGTGTTGTATCATCTTTCCAATATCCTCGTCATAGAAAGCAGCCGCCTGTGCTTTCGGCCAGTTATATGCACTGGTCTGTCGCTCGTTGTGAGTGGAAAAATTTTGTTTTCATAGCCAGAGGTTCTTGTGAGCAGAGATGAGATTCAGGGGGAGCCAATTACGGACTGTATAGTGGGTGATCAAACACTTCTCATTGGAAACGCTGCAGGAGCGCCTTCATTGCCCCTACAGTGTGCGGCCGAGAATTTTCGTGAAAAAGGAAGTGCTCGACAGTTGTGTTATGTGGGCTGCATGACAAAGGCGAAATATCTAAGCAGACCCTCATACTTGGCAGGAGACGCTATTCCCTACGCATCTTTATGTGCTCACTGTTCACTCAAAACTGAAAAGAGCGACGCGACACGATCGACAGGCATACTGGAGACACAGCCAAACACATCTGTGCAAAGCTTTACCGGATTTTCCCAGTTGTTTCCATTTCGCGACCGATCGGAACTTACTTTCTGGACAACCCTCGTTTCAGAAATCCTAAGTTCGGCTTGCACCCCATGAGCAAGGTCGGTAGTCTTCACCACTTCCGCCAGCCGCCGGTAGGAACTGAGGATAGGCTCAGAATCCAAGCGACAGGATCAAAAAAAGTGGCTCCAAACACTATGGGACTTAACATCTGAGGTCATCAGTCCACTAGACTTAGAACTACTTAAACCTAACCAACCTAAGGACATCACACACATCCATGCCCGAGACAGGATTCGAACCTGTGACCACAGCAGCAGCGCGGTTCCGGACTGGTTCCTAGAACTGCTCGGCCACAGCGGCCGGCCAGGAGTCATTAGCTCCGAAATGTATCCTCGATAGCCGACGGCAGAACCTCTCGAATGTGGCATACCGGCAGACATCCCTGTGGCGGCGGCCAAATACGCCGCCACCACCGCCGCAACGTTCGTACTCGGCACTGGCCGCGAGAAGGCAATACGAGGGAGCTTGCTTCAATCGATGGCAGCGCCACCCCCGGACTGGTGTTCACAGTGGCACGACGCTAGCGCGGCCTCGCGGTCCCGTGCATCTGCTGTACTAGGTGAAGGTTCCACTCACATACTTGCACATTTACGTGTCACTGAAGTGACAAAAGTCGTGGGTTAGGGATAGGCACATATACAGACGGTGGTACTATCGTGTTCACAACTTGTGAAAGGCCAATGCATCAGCGGATCTGTCATTTGTACGCAGCTGATTCATGTACGAAAAGGTTTCTGACGTGATTATGGCCGCACGACGGGATTAACCGATTTTGAACCCAGAACAGTAGCTGAAACCAAACGCGTGGGACATTCCATCTCGCAAATCGTTAGGGCATTCAGTATTCCGAGATCGATAGTGTCAAGAATTGGCCGAGAATACCACATTTCAGGCATTGCCTCTCACCGCGGACAACGCAGTGTCTCGGCCTTCACTTAACGACCGAGAGCAGCGGTGTTTACGTAGAGCTGTCAGTGCTAACAGAAAAGGAAACTTCTTGAAATAACCGCAGAACTCAGTGTGAGATATCCGACGAACTTTTACGATAGCACAGTGAAGGAAATTTTTCGTTAATAGGCTATGTCAGCAGACGACCGACGCGAATGCCTTTGCTAACAGCACGAGAGCGCCTGAAGGGAACCTTCTGGGCTTCTGACCATATCGGATGGACTCTAAACGACTGGAAAACCATGGACTGGACAGATGAATCCCGACTTCAGTTGGTAAAAGCTGATGGTAAGGTTCGAGCGTAGCGTAGACCCGACGGACCCATGGGCCCAAATTGTTAACAAGACACTGTGCAAGCTGGCCCCATAATGGTGCATGATTTGTTTACATGTAATGAATTGGATTCTGGTTATGTTCGTCTACTTGGAGACCATTTGCAGCCACTGGTGGACGTCATGTTGTTAAAAGACGGTGGAATGTTTATGGATGACAATGCGCCATGTTACCGGGCCCCAATTATTCGCGACTGGTTCGAATAACATTGTGGACAATTCGAGCGAATTATTTGGTGACCGAGATCACCCTTCACGAATCCCATCGAACTTTTATGGTACATAAATTGAAGTCAGTTAGTGCAGAAAATTCTGCACCGGCAACGTTTTCGCAGTTATGGACGCCTATTAGAGGCATCACGACTTAATATTTGCGCATGGGACTGCCAGCGACTTGTTGAATCCGTGCCTCATCGAGTTACTGCACTATGGTGGGCAAAAAGATGTCCAACAAGGTATTAAGAGGTATCCCATAACTTCTGACACCTCAGTGTATAGGATGACATAGCACGTGGTCGGACTCTACCCGGACTTGTATTCTTCAGTTGATGTTCTCTCATTCTTGTGTAATTCCGGTACTCAGCTCACCGCTGTTGTATAAAACTGTGTGTTGTTCTTGCCAATAAAGAACTGTAGATACTGCAGTTTTCGGTGTCGAGGCTATTTCGTTTCCACACGTGTTTCACATGTACGATGGATTCGGCGTTAGTTCAGTTGCTAGAACAACAGCAGCAACAGCTTACTCAGCAGCAACAGCAGCTTGAACAACAACAGCAGCAGTTAGATTTGCTTCGTCAGTTGGCTACGAATTCGCACAGTGCTAAGTTCCGTTCACAACTCTCGCTTTTCCACCATTGGAGGAAGCGAATTGAAATTGGGACTCGTACGTGCACTGTTTGCAGCAACATTTCACAGCGTCTCAGGCAGAAGGTCCGTCTTTGCAAAAGTCTTTCTTCTTGTCTCGGACTGAGCCCAGAAAACATCATTTGCTTCGAAAACTTGCTCTATTAAACAACCCGGCAGCGTTATTGTTTTCTGAATTGTGTGAGTTGCTCAGTGCTTATTACCTTAAGCAAACCCACCTCGTTGCTTCCCGTATGGAGTTCCATCGGCGATAAAAGAAACCGTTCCAGTCCTATCAGGCGTGAATGGCCGATCTCCGTGATTTAAGGAGGAAACGCAAGTTTATTTGTGCTCAGTGACAACATTCCTATGCCGACTCTCCGATACCCGACGTCGTCGTCCGTTCTGCACCGGACAGGCAAGTACGTCGCTCGGCTTTGCGTTTAGAAGATCTGACAGTGGATGAGGTTTTGGCTACCACCCGGGAGTTTGAGGTGTCTCAGGCTGCAACGGAACAGATTGAGGACGTCACGTACGGCACATTGGTGCGTGTGCTTCCGCAGCAACGACGGCGCTCCATGACACCCTAATCGTGCTCATCTGTTTCGCGCTGTTCGCATTCGAACGGCGTCCACTTCTGACGTCTATTCCCCTCGAGTCGTGATAGTTCCCGTACACACGCCCGTAGTCGCTGCTCGCACCGGCAGCCACTGTGCGCGGTTGTCATAAGCAACGCCGTGCGGCAGCTGTTTGCCGTAGCTGCCCGGACAGCCAGTCATCGGTAGCAGACGTGGAGTCCATAGCGCTACGCCCGTGCGCTGCCAGGAATTCAGCGTTCCCAGCTACAATTGTTCCGTTTCCAGATAGATACCAGGGCCACTGCGTCTCTAGTCAATGTTGAAACCTATCATTGCTTAGGTTGCGCCGCTCTTTCGGTTATGACGAGCTGCCCATTCCTCTACGGTCGCAGGTTCGAATCCTGCCTCGGGCATGGATGTGTGTGATGTCCTTAGGTTAGTTAGGTTTAATTAGTTCTAAGTTCTAGGCGACTGATGAACTCAGAAGTTAAGTCGCATAGTGCTCAGAGCCATTTTGAGCCCACATCTGCCTTAAACCTACGGTCATTCCCAAATTGCGTCGTGCTCGCCTGTCACTTTTGCTTTGCAACAGGCTGTCGAGGAGGTTGCAAGACCTGGGCATCATTGAACCAGTTGCTCCTAGGCAGTGGGCTACGCCTCTCGTTGTTATTCGCAGGCCTATTGGTGCGGTGATTTAATTCCAGTTGTAGTCGATTGCTACCCAGTTTCACGCACCGACGACATTTTCGGGAAGCTGGCGGCCAGTCAGCATTTTTTGAAAACTGATTTGGCAAAGGGGTGCCTGCAGCTTCGTCTCAGTTTATGGTCGTTAACACTCCCTTCAGGTCATACCGATGTACGCGCCTGCCTTTCGGCATCGCGAGAGCTTTCGCCATTTTTCAGAGATTTTTGAAAGTTAGCGCCGGATACAATGTGGTGTGAAAACCGTCTTGATGACATCGTTTTCACCAGTCCCTCGCCGCAGGAACGTCCCGCTAACCTTCGTATCATCTTCACGAAACTGCTAGAGGTTGGCCTTAATTACAATGCGCAAACGTCATTTTTTTTTCCAGACAGAAATCGAATATATGGGCCAGTTTATTTGGAGAAGCGGCGTCAGACATACAGAACAGGCACATAGCGGTGGTTGCCAACCTACCTCCAACATGGAAGCTGAAGGAACTCGAGCCTTCCTGGGTGAAGTTACGTTATTATTCCAGATTTATCCGAAACACGGCAGATATCGGATGTCATTCATCCATTCAACAACTTGCTTTAAAAAGTATATTCCGTTCATTTGGTCGGTAGAATGTGACAGAAAATTGGCTGGAACAAGTCACTACTCAAGTTACTGCCGTCCCTCGGTACTTTCACGCTGAGTTGAGAGCTTGTCTTCACCACAGATGCCTCCCCGTATGGGGCTGGGACAATCGTGGATCACAAAAATGCTGATTGCTCTGAACAGTCTATCGTGCATGCATCGAAGACGTTGACAGCTGCACGATACAATTATTTTGAAATCGAGAAGAAGGCTCTGGCCAATTTTTATGCGGTATGAAAGTTCCACTTCCATTTAATCACCAGTCATAAGCGGCTTGTCGCACTTTTCTGCCCTCGTTCACACCTTCCCGACAGGACCGCGCAATGACCCCAGTGCTGGCCTTTGTTTTTGAGTGTGTATCACTGTGAGATTCACTACGTATCAACAACACAACATGCAAATGTGGATACGTTGCCATACTTTCCCACGGGAGTCAACCAGGGTTTCGATGAAGCAGTTGATCGACATCCATTTACGGCCCATCGTATAGTTCAGACCATCCATCAGGATCCTGTGCTCCATCAGGTTGCTCAGTTTGTGCACGATGGTTCGCCCAAGCATTTGTCCACTGAGGTGTCTGTCCACTCCGCAACTATTTCCTTTTCCATCATCGGCTTGCAGTCGTCGACGGCATCCTCCCCCTTAGCACTGACTCTGATGACCTCTGCGTCATTCTCCCTCTGGTTCTGTGAGCTTGTGTACCTACTCTCCTACATCGTGGTCACTGGGCATGACCTGCACGAATGTTCTTGTATGGCGATTTGTCTACTGGCCTGGCATCGTTTCAGAAATTGAGAATGTCGGTCGTGAATGAAAAAATGCACCGAGCAACAGACAGCACAACTGCGGATTTACACACCACGGCCCACGCCAAGTTAGCCACGGGACTGTGTCCAGATCGACTTTGTGGGCCCCTTCTGTAATTCTATTTGGCTGATGGCAGTTGATTCACTGTTCAACTATCCGTATGTCATGCGCATACGGACCACCACGATTGAAGCTATTGTGTGGGCTCTCGCACAGGTTTTCACGAGCGAAGAACTGCCCCGGATGATCGTCTCTGATAATTGCACACTGTCTACTTCGTCGTCGTTTCAGACTTCCTGCACCCACCACGGTGCGGAGGTCTCACTTATGCTCTGTTTCACCTGTAGTCGAATAGGGAGGCAGAGTGTATGTTGCAGATATTTAAGACTCAGTTGTAAAAGTCTCGGTGTTGCGTCTGTTTCTCAGCGCCTACAGGACCACCCCACCGAATGGCCGCAGACCAGCGGAAGTCGTCCACCGCCTCCAACCTCGGACACTGCTTCATATGCTCTACTGGTCGAGCGGTTCTAGGCGCTTCAGTGCGGCGCCGCATGGCTGCTACGGTCGCAGGTTCGAATCCTGCCTCGGGCATGGATGTGTGTGACGTCCTTAGGTTAGTTAGGTTTAAGTAGTTCTAAGTTCTAGGGGACTGATGACCACAGATGTTAAGTCCCATAGTGCTCAGAGCCATTTTTTTCATCTGCTCTGCCCTGCACCGCAACCTGAGCTGTGTTCGTATCCTTCGCTTTATGCTCGAGGTGACCCTATGCGGTGCGCACTTCCGGTCGGCAAACGGGTGGGCACTGTCGACGGTGCGAGCGACGTGCCGTCGGGAGATGTTCGTGGCGGACGCCGGCAGTGTGCTAGCCCTCGTCCATAGCTGCTGCAACCGCCGGTGCGGAACGCTGCCACTAGCGCCGCCCCACCCCAGAGACGTGGCGCTAGCGTGCGACTCCGGGTTAATGCGCTGTAGGGCGACGCCGATTTCGAGATGCATCTGACGACTACTCTGTTCCCTCTGCCGGTGTCCGACGGCAGGAGCACTGGGTCTGTGTCGTCGCCAGCTGCAAGGTCGTAACCGAGCGCGGGCCGCCACTGCCGGGACGCAGACAGCTTCGGGTGCAGACGAGCCGGTGCAGACGTACACCGTCCACCTCCTGCTCGTGTCGACACGCTTCCGCTGCCACCGGGTCATCTGGGAGTACCGTGTGGGCCAGCCCGACTCCTCCGTCTTCGTTCACGGACACTTGCCACGTCAGATCCCTGGTAGAGGGGTAGCGGATGTGTCGGCGCACCACATACGCCGCCACCGCGGTCGCAACTTTCGTACCCGGCACCGGCCGCGAGAAGGCATTACAAGGGCGCCTGCTTCAATCGATGGCAGCACCACTCCCGGACGGTATTTACATCGGCACGGCGCGCAGCGCGGCCACGCTCTCTTGTGCATGAACCGTGCTATGTGAAGTATCAGCTCACAGACTGGGACAGTTCAGTGTCATTACAGGACGACACAGCATGTGATCGGACTCTACCTGGATTTCTATTCTTCAGTGGCCGAAAGAAGCAAAACTTGAGATGCCCTGTGCGAAGCGACAATTTCTCCGCCACTGCTACCCTCTAGAGCATCAGCCTGCAGATGGCTGACCGGGCCAACAGTGTCTTTTGCTATTTGCGAACTGTAACCATCTCCTCCTGCACCCACACACTGTTAAAATACTGCTTATCCACACTATTACTAGAATTTGTAATAAAAGACTGCTCCCTTTGGGGCATTCGCAACTGTACAAGTCCATTTTTAAAAATGACGAAAACCGCAGCATAGTTGCTTAATACACAATCTTTTATTGAATACACGACCGGTTACGGTACTGTTACAGCTACATCATATGGTGTCAGCTGTAACAGTAAAAATATTCTCTTACACATGGAAGACAGGGGACCCCTCAGGTCTGAAACATCAGATTAGGATCTATGCGACTAAAATTTCAAAATTAAAACGAATTACGATAGAGAGAATAGAGACCTAAAACAATCCGAAAAAACAGGCATCACGACCGGGCTTACCAAAAGTTACCAGACTAGTGAAACATGTAAAATGCAATACAAATTGGGAGTGGGAGGGTGGAGGGGGAATCAATAATTGCGTGGAGTTAGTTACAAAAATTCCATAACAGCCGTTCCCCGTGCTGCGTGACCGGGTACACGAACGGGAAAACTATGCAGTAGTAAGCACTAGCCGTGACTACAGAAGCCGCACAATACACAAGCGCAGGCGCGGTACGAAACAGACATGAGACCGGTGAATTGTTTTAAGTGGAAAAGCGGGTAGTAACAGCAGAAAGGAGACGGAATCATCACAACGTTAAGAGGAAGCGGACCTGTACATTTATAAAAATAAGGAAAAATGTGACGATATATGGACGCCTTAACCTGCCTGGGCAATGCCATAATTAACTAAAGTATTTTTGTGATACAGGTCTATTTGTTCATTAATTGTATCTAGAGGATGGGAATGAAGACTTCTTCAGATTTCAATTTCTTCCAGAATATTCAGTATCCGACCTTTCTCTGCAGCGTGTAAGACAGTTAAGTTATCGTTAACTTGTTGCAACTAATGCTTGTTCTCAATCAGATTCATTGTCAGAGCTGACCTGGCAATGGCCAGGTTTTTATGTTCCTTAAATCACGTATAAATATTCCTGCCTGACTGCAAGTGTATCGGCTCTTACACAACTGGCTTTGATCAGACTCAATACGATACACTGCGGGATAGGAGAAAGGATCCTTTTTGCAGATTTCGCGGTTCCTTAATCTATTGGCTGATTTTTTTTTGGTATTTAAAATGCCGGAGCTATGTTTCCCTCACATCAGACGCACATGAAATGGATTTCAGTATAATCAAGTATATTGCCAGGTATAATTGGTATCTTGAGTCTATGACAGAGAAATTGAATAAGAAAATAGTAGCGAAGCGGGGAGAAGCGTGGAAGGGAATCACTCCGAGAGCAGTAGAAAAATAAATCATAAGACTGCATATCATGAATACGTATCTGAGAGGAATGGAGAGAACTTGATGTCAGCCAACTTAGCTCCGCTATTTTTCACACCAAAAAAATTGGGAAATAGATTAAGGAACCGTGAAATCTTCAAATATGATCATTTTCCTATCCCGCAGTGGAGTGTGATAAAAGCCAGCTGGGTTTTCCAGGTCTTCTTTATTAACTGTCTTAACAATTTTATGAACCTACACCAGTAGTTTTAGACTGCAGTAAACATTACAAACAAAAATAATTACTGTAATGACAGGAGCATTTTTAAGACATTTGATTTACTAGAACGTTAAATACTTTCTCTGAAGTGCACTCAATTTCGGTCAGTTGCATGGTGTGTTTTCTATATGATGCTCCTTTCCTGTAACAACATTGTGATTTATTTGGGTGAAAGGATTTTTTGTAAAAGACAGCTTTTAAAAGTATTTTCGTCTGGTCTATTACTGTAATGTTTAATCGTATAAATTAAATTGTTTAAAAGCTCAAAAAAAGGAATTTTTGTCCTGACGTTGAAACAATTGTTAAGTCGGGTCTCTAGCTGTGTGTGGGAAATTTCGAGTTGAAAGCTGAAGAGTAAATGGTATCGTGCAGTATCGTGTCATTTCAATGATCTAAACTTGCAAGCGATCCCTACGTCAAGTGTTTCACATATTCGTGACGGAAGGCATTGATTACCATGGGTGTAGTAGAAGTAGATTGCTTAATGGGTTGAGAGCCTATAACAGTAATAAACGCATTACGAGATCTTTAGCATCACGTAAAGTTTTACGAAATAGATTCACATTCTGCGACTACGCACTGGCGTCAGCTGTTTGTGACAAATGAAAATTTGTGCCGGACCGGGACTCGAACCCGGATATCCCACTAAAGAAAACAAGTAATATATCGTCATTTTTGCCCATTGAGGCGTGGTTACATCATTGGTGGTTACAGTATCTGTGTTTATACGGTCTGTGTCTCCAAAATACATCGCAGTTCAGAGAGACACAGTGTAAACCTGTCTAGAACTGTGTAAACTGTATAGACATTGTAACCATCAATGATCAAGTAATACAGTACAGGGCAAAACTGTACTTACATTCTTCACGGTATGTCACCAGAACATGCAGACCTATGACGTACAATGCTTACAATGGGAAAAAATATATGTAATGTTAAATGTTTATGTTGATAAAATTACTGTACGTAGTCTGTAGTACAGTTTCCTATTGCTCCACCACAGCATCTTATGACTGCGTTGTATTTTAACTACTATGTGCTTTTTGAGGCCAACCTTAACTCCCTGTGGCCGAGCGGTTCTAGGAGCTTCAGTCCGGAACCGTGCTGCAGCTACGGTCGCAGGTTCGAATCCAGCCTCGGCCATGGATATGTATGATCTCGTTAGGTTAGTTAGGTTTAAGTAGTTCTAAGTCTAGTGGACTGATGACCTCAGATGCTAAGCCCCATAGTGCTTAGAGCCATTTGAACCACTTCATTTGAACTTAATTCCTTCAAAGCTTATGGAGATAAATTTGACGGCAGTTCTGGATAAAGAAGAATTATTATTCATCCGAGGAGCTGCAGTAAAATGATCGGTTATGTTGAATGTTTAAATGAGAAGTTGTGTATACCGATGAAGGATGTAAGTCCGTATACGATGCAGTGATTTCAATAAAATCGCTATTGAAGTAAACGATAAAAAATCGAATGGAAGTAACGATGGTTCAAAAATGGCAGTGAGCACTATGGGATTTAACTTCTGAGGTCAGGCCAGCTGGAGTGGCCGAGTGGTTCTAGGCGCTACAGTCTGGAACCGCGCTACAGCTACGGTCGCAGGTTCGAATCCTGCCTCGGGCATGGATGTGTGTGATGTCCTTAGGTTAGTTAGGTTTAAGTAGTTCTAAGTTCTAGGGGACTGATGACCACAGCAGTTAAGTCCCGTAGTGCTAAGAGCCATTTGAACCATTCTGAGGTCATCAGTCCTCTAGAACGTAGAACTACTTAAACCTAACTAACCTAAGGACATCACACACATCCATGCCCGAGGCAGGATTCGAACCTGCGACTGTAGCGGTCGCGTGGTTCCAGGCTGAAGCGCTTAGAATCGCTCGGCCACCCCGGCCGGCCATGCTTTGGGGGACGTTAGAATTACATCCATGGGACCTGTGTACAAATCGATGACATCTTGACAGTTGTGGACCATGTGAAAACAATTGCGAACCAATTGCATGCATGATGTGTTCTCCGATGTCGATGGCATCTTCCAACAGTATAACTGTCCATGTCACAAGGTCAGAATCGTGCTTCAGAGGCTTGAGGAGCACGACAGTGAACACCAGTTTTTGTGCTGAGCATCAGATTTGCCTGATCTGAACGCGGTGGGACACATCTGGGAGGCCTTCGAAAGTGTACTCCATGCTCACAAACCCTGGAGCGTAAATTACGAAAATTGTGCAACCTTTTTGTAACCATCTAGTGCCATATACCTCTCGAAGCCTACCTTGTTCCTTTCGAATTCAAGCCCCGTAGTATCGCTGTTATATTGCGTTACGTAAGTGGAACAAGACGCAATCGAGTAGTCATGATGTTGTGGTTCATCAGTATATTAGTAAGCCATAATGCTCTTAAGTGTGTCTTGGTGGAAAAATCGGTAAGTTGCGTGCAGAAACTGGAAAGTTTCACTGTGTGATGTATTGTCGCTCATAGAATTTGTCTTCCGTCACTTCAAACTTCTTTCACATGTGGCTTTGATTTGCATATACCGGGTGTCCCTCCTACGGGTTACCAGACGCATTTCCTCTGGTGTTAGAACAGGTATTTGCAAATTTCGTTAGTGCAATATGTAGCTCCATTAAGCCCAAACAACTACTGCTCATCACGTCTCTCATGCAACGCCCCGTTTCGACGGAAAGCGTCGGCCTGTTTCCCATTGCAAATAGAATGATTTTTAAATCGGAATTTTATGTGCCCATTTGTCAGAGCGGTCCCAATGTAGTCTAGTGTGATATTCGTTTTATCGATATGTATTAACTGTGACAGTAAAACACGGAGAATAACTAGTACTGCACCAGCGACTGACCAGCGCTTCTGAATGGTGGTAGCATTCGTCTCGGGGTAGGCAGACGCTGTCGCTGGTGGACAACTGATTGTCCTACGTGTTTCACTGTTCCTGTTAATACATGTCGACAAAACGAATATCGCATTACACTAACCTAAGACCGCTCTGTCGAATGGGCATGAAAAATCCCCATTCAAAAACATTTTATATGGACACAAACCCACTCTTTCCGTCGACGCTGGGCGTTGCTTGAAAGCGTGACGAGCGGTATTTTTTCGCGCTGTCTCCATCTACATTTCGCTAAAAGGAAACTGCAAACATATGCTGAGACATCAGAGAAAATACGGCTTACGACTCTTAAGAGCACACCCTTTTTTTTTTAAAAAAAATGCAAGCTGCACCGCGGTTCGACGTCCATGTTACAAATTCTACTTTGCCTGATAAAGTATTGGACAAAGCAGTTCAAACGTCGGAAGAAGGCGAAGATGAATCAGCTCCAATGTAACATTCTTAGTAAGGCACTCTGTTGTTAAAAACTGAAGTTCAGGTTGATGAGTGCTTTAATATTAATAATTCCAACTCAAGTACACAGAGCCTAAGTATACACATCAAAAAAGGTTTTGCATCACCTCGGTTCCGAGAGTTCCGGAACCTGTACAGAAAACTGGAATAGAGATCAACATAAACTTCATTTCCGCCCCTTTTATTGCTCATGAAAACCACCCATTGCATGTTAACTACCATACAGCGAGACCTTCAGAGGTGGTGGTCCAGATTACTGTACACACCGGTTCAAAAATGGCTCTAAGCACTGTGGGATTTAACATCTGAGGTCAGCAGTCCCCTAGACGTACAACTACCTAAACCTAACTAACCTAAGGACATCACACACATCCATGCCCGAGGCAGGATTTGAACCTGCGGCCGTAGCGGTCACGCGGTTCCAGACTGAAGATCCTAGAACCGCTCGCCCACAGCGGCCGGCTACACACCGGTACCTCTAATACCCAATAGCACGTCCTCTTGCATTGATGCATACCTGTATTCGTCGTGGCATACTATCCACAAGTTCATCAACGCACTGTTGGTCCTGATTCTCCCACTTTTCAACGGTGATTCGGCGTGGACCCCTCAGAGTGGCTAATAGGTCACGTCGTCCACAAACAGCCCTTTTCAGTCTATCCCAGGCATGTTCGGAAAGGTTCATGTCTGGAGAACATGTTGGCCACTCTGGTCGAGCGATGTCGTTGACCTGAAGTAGGTCATTCACAAGATGTGCACAATGGGGGCGCGAATTATCTTCCATGAAGGTGAATGCCTCGCCAATATGCTGCCGATATCGTTGCACTATCGGTCGGAGGATGGCATTCACGTATCGTACAGCCGCTACGACACCTTCCATGACCACCAGCAGCGCACATCGGCCCTACATAATGCACCCCACAACAGTAGGGAGCCTCCACCTTGCTGTATTCGCTGGACAGAGTGTCTAAGGCGTTCAGCCTGACCGGGTTGCCTCCAAACACGTCTCCGACAGTTGCCTGGTTGAAGGCATATGGGACACTCATCGCTGTACAGCAATGCATGGTGTCGTCGCCATGGACGTCGGGAGGGAAGTTGCGGATCATGCAGCCTATTGCGCAGAGTTTGAGTCGCAACACGACGTCCTGGGGCTGCACGAAAAGCATTATTCAAGATGGTGGCTTTGCTGTCAGGGTTCCTCCGAGCCATAATCCGTAGGTAGTGGTCATCCATTTCAGTAGTTGCCATTGGGCGGCCTGAGCGAGGCATGTCATCGACAGTTCCTGTCTGTCTGTATCTCCTCCATGTCCGAAAAACATAGCTTTGGTTCACTACAGACAACACGAGCCACGTACCTCCTTCCTGATGGAATGACTGGAACTGACCTGCTGTTGGATCCCCTCCGCCTAATAGGCGCTGCTCATGCATGGTTGTTTACATCTTTGGGTGGATTTAGTGACATGTCTGAACAGTCAAAGGGACTGTGTCTGTGATACAACATCCACAGTCAATGTCTATCTTCAGGAGTTCTGGGAACTGCGGTGATGCAAACCTTTTTCTGATGTGTGTAAGTAGCCAATGTAGTTCTCAATACTGTGCAGTACGATACTTTCACTCTACATACCTGGCACGTGCCTCCTTCTTTCTTGCCTTTGCAGCTCTCTCGTTGTTTCACACTCTGTAGTGAGTGGTTTGACGACTTATACACTCCTGGAAATGGAAAAAAGAACACATTGACACCGGTGTGTCAGACCCACCATACTTGCTCCGGACACTGCGAGAGGGCTGTACAAGCAATGATCACACGCACAGCTCAGCGGACACACCAGGAACCGCGGTGTTGGCCGTCGAATGGCGCTAGATGCGCAGCATTTGTGCACCGCCGCCGTCAGTGTCAGCCAGTTTGCCGTGGCATACGGAGCTCCATCGCAGTCTTTAACACTGGTAGCATGCCGCGACAGCGTGGACGTGAACCGTATGTGCAGTTGACGGACTTTGAGCGAGGGCGTATAGTGGGCATGCGGGAGGCCGGGTGGACGTACCGCCGAATTGCTCAACACGTGGGGCGTGAGGTCTCCACAGTACATCGATGTTGTCGCCAGTGGTCGGCGGAAGGTGCACGTGTCCGTCGACCTGGGACCGGACCGCAGCGACGCACGGATGCACGCCAAGACCGTAGGATCCTACGCAGTGCCGTAGGGGACCGCACCGCCACTTCCCAGCAAATTAGGGACACTGTTGCTCCTGGGGTATCGGCGAGGACCATTCGCAACCGTCTCCATGAAGCTGGGCTACGGTCCCGCACACCGTTAGGCCGTCTTCCGCTCACGCCCCAACCTCGTGCAGCCCGCCTCCAGTGGTGTCGCGACAGGCGTGAATGGAGGGACGAATGGAGACGTGTCGTCTTCAGCGATGAGAGTCGCTTCTGCCTTGGTGCCAATGATGGTCGTATGCGTGTTTGGCGCCGTGCAGGTGAGCGCCACAATCAGGACTGCATACGACCGAGGCACACAGGACCAACACCCGGCATCATGGTGTGGGGAGCGATCTCCTACACTGGCCGTACACCACTGGTGATCGTCGAGGGGACACTGAATAGTGCACGGTACATCCAAACCGTCATCGAACCCATCGTTCTACCATTCCTAGACCGGCAAGGGAACTTGCTGTTCCAACAGGACAATGCACGTCCGCATGTATCCCGTGCCACCCAACGTGCTCTAGAAGGTGTAAGTCAACTACCCTGGCCAGCAAGATCTCCGGATCTGTCCCCCATTGAGCATGTTTGGGAATGGATGAAGCGTCGTCTCACGCTGTCTGCACGTCCAGCACGAACGCTGGTCCAACTGAGGCGCCAGGTGGAAATGGCATGGCAAGCCGTTCCACAGGACTACATCCAGCATCTCTACGATCGTCTCCATAGGAGAATAGCAGCCTGCATTGCTGCGAAAGGTGGATATACACTGTACTAGTGCCGACATTGTGCATGCTCTGTTGCCTGTGTCTATGTGGCTGTGGTTCTGTCAGTGTGATCATGTGATGTATCTGACCCCAGGAATGTGTCAATAAAGTTTCCCCTTCCTGGGACAATGAATTCACGGTGTTCTTATTTCAATTTCCAGGAGTGTAGCTTTGCTAGAATGCAATACGTTGCAACAACCCAGTATATTTTCCTCGACTGCAAGTGTTCGTCAGAAACAAGGGTATCGTCAGAAGTGCCCCAGGGAAGTGTGATAGGACCGCTATTATATTCTATATACAAAAATGGGCTGGCGACTGAAGGAGTGGGCTTTAATCTGTGGCTGCGGCTATTTGCTGATGATGCTGTTGTTTACGGGACGTTGTCGTCGTTTATTGACTGTTGGCGGATACAAGATGACTTAGACAAAATTTGTAGTTGGTGTGCTGAAAGGCAGCCACCTCTAAATGTAGAAATATGTAAGTTATCGCGGATGATTAGGAAAAACAAATTCGTAGTGTTAAAATACAGCATTGACATACTCACGTCGTTTAAATGTCGGAGCGTAACGATGCAACGAGCATGTAAGGATTGTAGTAGGAAAGACGAATGGTTCAAATGGTTCAAATGGCTCTGAGCACTATGGGACTTAGCATCTGTGGTCATCAGTCCCCTAGAACTTAGAACTACTTAAACCTAACTAACCTAAGGACATCACACACATGCATGCCCGAGGCAGGATTCGAACCAGCGACCGTAGCAGTCGCGCGGTTCCGGACTGAGCGCCTAGAACCGCTAGACCACCGCGGCCGGCAACGAATGGTCGACTTCGGTGTATTGAGAGAATTTTAGGAACTTGTGGTTCATCTGTAAAGGAGACTGTTGTGGGTTGGCAGGAGAGCCAACACCGTACTATTAGAGGAAGCCGAAAGGCAGGCGTTTTAGCTCACGCAGGCTGGCGTGAGGTCTGGAACAGGACAAGGAAATTAGACTTTAGAAAAACGGACGTAGCTGGTGGAATACTTAACTTTAATCCATAAATGATGAGCGTCGCTCTTGACGGTACATGATTACAGTAGCAATAGTAACGTAATGGCGCCTTGCTAGGTCGTAGCAAACGACGTAGCTGAAGGCTATGCTATCTATCGTCTCGGCAAATGAGATCGTATTTTGTCAGTGAACCATCGCTAGCAAAGTCGGTTGTACAACTGGGGCGAGTGCTAGAAAGTCTCTCTAGACCGGCCGTGTGGCGGCGCTCGGTCTGCAATCACTGATAGTGGCGACACGCGGGTCCGACGTATACTAACGGACCGCGGCCTATTTAAAGGCTACCACCTAGCAAGTGTGGTGTCTGGCGGTGACACCACAGAGACAGCATATAGGATACTAGTGCGCTCTATTATTGAGTACTGCTGGAGTGTTTGGGATACCCCCCCCCCCCCCCCCCCAGGTCGAAATAATGGAAGACATCGAATCAGTTCAGAGGCGGGCTATTAGGTTCGAATAACACACAAGTACTACGAATACGCTATGGGAACTCAAATGGTAGTGGCTGGAGGGAAGGCGACGTTCTTTTCGAGAAACACTATTGAGAAAATTTAGAGAACAGGCCTTTGATGATGTCCGCAGAATGATTCTACTGCTGCCAGCATGCATTTCGCGCAAGAATAGCGAAAATAAGGTGAGAGAAATTAGGTCTCATACGGAGGCATATGGACAGTCGTTTTTCCCTCGCTGTATTTGCGAGTGGAACAGGAAAGGAAATGACTAGTTGTGGTACAGGGTACCCTACGCCACGCACCGTATGGTGGCTTGCGAAGTATATATGTAGATATAGATGTAGAAGTCGATGCTACAAAGCAGACAGGTGAAAACTCCTCATAAAAGTAAAACCGGTATTTCCGCCGATAATGATGAAGCGGCAAATCGCTCCCTCTTTAAAGTCAGCAAGCTCCAACAGACACTATTGCAGGGCGAAGGAGTATGTGTGTGTGAAGAGCATGTCATTACGCGACACAGATTTGTCGTGAGTCTTTCGGTAGCAGAATGGATTCAGATGCCGTCGTGCGGCGGCCTTGAGTAAAAGGAATTTTCACGTGGACGTGACTCCCACAGAGCACAACTTAATCATAGCTAACACTTGGTTTAAGAATCATGAAAGAAGGTTGTATACATGGAAGAACCCTGGAGATACTAAAAGGTATCAGATAGATTATATAATGGTAAGACAGAGATTTAGGAACCAGGTTTTAAATTGTAAGACATTTCCAGGGGCAGATGTGGCCTCTGACCACAATCTATTGGTTATGACCTGTAGATTAAAGTTGAAGAAACTGCAAAAAGGTGGGAACTTACGGAGAAGGGACCTGGATAAACTGAAAGAACCAGAGGTTGTACAGAGATTCAGGGAGAGCGTAATGGAACAATTGACAGGAATGGGGGAAAGAAATACAGTAGAAGAAGAATGGGTAGCTTTGAGGGATGAAGTAGTGAAGGCAGCAGAGGATCAAGTAGGTAAAAAGACGAGGGCTAGTAGAAATCCTTGGGTAACAGAAGAAATATTGAATTGAATTGATGAAAGGAGAAAATATAAAAATGCAGTAAATGAAGCAGGCAAAAAGGAATACAAACGTCTCAAAAATGAGATTGACAGGAAGCGCAAAATGGCTAAGCAGGGATGGCTAGACGACAAATGTAAGGATGTAGAGGCTTATATCACTAGGGGTAAGATAGATACTGCCTACAGGAAAATTAGAGAGACCTTTGGAGATAAGAGAACCACTTGTATGAACATCAAGAGCTCAGATGGAAACCCAGTTCTAAGCAAAGAAGGGAAAGCAGAAAAGTGGAAGGAGTATATAGAGTGTCTATACAAGGGCGATGTACTTGAGGACAATATTATGGAAATGGAAGAGGATGTAGATGAAGATGAAATGCGAGATAGGATACTGCGTGAAGAGTTTGACAGAGCACTGAAAGACCTGAGTCGAAACAAGGCCCCAGGAGTAGACAACATTCCATTGGAACTACTGACGGCCTTGGGAGAGCCAGTCCTGACAATAATCTACCATTTGGTGAGCAAGATGTATGACACAGGCGAAATACCCTCAGACTTCAAGAAGAATATAATAATTCCGATCCCAAAGAAAGCGGGTGTTGACAGATGTGAAAATTACCGAACAATCAGTTTAATAAGCCACAGCTGCAAAATACTAACACTAATTCTTTACAGACGAATGGAAAAACTAGTAGAAGCCGATCTCGGGGAAGATCAGTTTGGATTCCGTAGAAATACTGGAACACGTGAGGCAATACTGACCTTACGACTTATCTTAGAAGAAAGATTAAGGAAAGGCAAACCTACGTTTCTAGCATTTGTAGACTTAGAGAAAGCTTTTGACAATGTTGACTGGAATACTCTCTTTCAAATTCTAAAGGTGGCAGGGGTAAAACACAGGGAGCGAAAGGCTATTTACAATTTGTACAGAAACCAGATGGCAGTTATAAGAGTCGAGGGGCATGAAAGGGAAGCAGTGGTTGGGAAAGGAGTGAGACAGGGTTGTAGCCTCTCCCCGATGTTATTCAATCTGTATATTGAGCAAGCAATAAAGGAAACAAAAGAAAAGTTCGGAGTAGGCATTAAAATCCATGGAGAAGAAATAAAGACTTTGAGGTTCGCCGATGACATTGTAATTCTGTCAGAGACAGCAAAGGACTTGGAAGAGCAGTTGAATGGAATGGATAGCGTCTTGAAAGGAGGATATAAGATGAACATCAACAAAAGCAAAACAAGGATAATGGAATGTAGTCTAATTAAGTCGGGTGATGCTGAGGGAATTAGATTAGGAAATGAGGCACTTAAAGTAGTAAAGAAGTTTTGCTATTTGGGGAGCAAAATAACTGATGATGGTCGAAGTAGAGAGGATATAAAATGTAGGCTGGCAATGGCAAGGAAAGCGTTTCTGAAGAAGAGAAATTTGTTAACATCCAGTATTGATTTAAGTGTCAGGAAGTCATTTCTGAAAGTATTCGTATGGAGTGTAGCCATGTATGGAAGTGAAACATGGACGATAAATGGTTTGGACAAGAAGAGAACAGAAGCTTTCGAAATGTGGTGCTACAGAAGAATGCTGAAGATTAGATGGGTAGATCACATAACTAATGAGGAAGTATTGAATAGGATTGGGGAGAAGAGAAGTTTGTGGCACAACTTGACCAGAAGAAGGGATCGGTTGGTAGGACATGTTCTGAGGCATCAAGGGATCACCAATTTAGTATTGGAGGGCAGCGTGGAGGGTAAAAATCGTAGAGGGAGACCAAGAGATGAATACACTAAGCAGATTCAGAAGGATGTAGGTTGCAGTAGGTACTGGGAGATGAAAAAGCTTGCACAGGATAGAGTAGCATGGAGAGCTGCATCAAACCAGTCTCAGGACTGAAGACCACAACAACAACAACACGTGACTCCCACCCACGCATGTCCGACGGCTCGCAATCTGTGTCAGCTCCGCGCCCTGACGCATCACAGAGAGGAGACTACGTCATGAAAGCAACGATCTATCCCGCTGTCTTCGCCCGACACTGACATCCGATTAGCCCTTTCCGTTATAGGATCAATGGGACTGCATGCCGCATTATACCACATTTTTCTAAAAGATGCAGACTCCATGAGGCATTGACGTAGTGTTTCTGACGTAGTTTAAACGGCCTCGATGGTGCGTTAGTGCCAATTTACATATTTCTTATAGTGAACAACGGGAATGTGTGGACTGCACAGATTGTTTAAAGTCGCTAGCCCCTCCCTGCCCCTGTATGTTGCACATAAACATAGCCACGCCCATGTCCGTGCGTGAAAGTTGATACGATGATACACGAGTGCTGCTGAAAAAAGCCGTGGCGCTTGTTCACACATGTGCTTCATGCTGTGAAGACCGCCCGATCGTGCAACAGCATGTCGTAAGTGCCAGAGGACCCTTCCCCCGTTCGATATCCGGCAGCCTAGTAATGGAATGAGGGGTATGACCGTCTATATTGTAACTCACTGCGTAGGCTGTAAATCTGTGTCAGTCCCTAAAGTGTCGTGTAAGAATCATTTTCGATCGTCTGTGAAGCAAATTTAGGGATTTTTGGGCTAATGATCGTATTAGATGTTGATGGCATAGAGAGTATTTCCGATAAAATGAGGTCAGTATCTGTTTGGTGATACTAGTGGTTTATGGCTGCCCTAAGTGTTGCCTCACGTCAGTGCTACGAGTGGAGACTGTCGTAAGTAAGACGTAATCTGTAGTACTTTTCCTATTAGCTTTGGTCAGTTAAGGTCGTATGCATGTTACGGTGCGTTAAGTGCTTTACATACCTGTCGGGCGTTACCTCATAACAATCTCTTTCTTTATGAATGCGATCAGCGTCTTACTAGATTCCTTAAGATCGGAAGATGTGAACCGTCAAGAAACTGAGTTATGACATCTAAAGGGCCCGGTAACCTACGGAACATTTTTGTTCTACATAGTTACCTCCTATCTGTTACTTAAAAACGAGCAGTATTTATAGCGAAATCAAAACTGTCTATGTTCAGATCAGGTTTCATTCGAAAATTGTTGATTTATAACGTGAAACAGAGGGATTTTTTAGTAAAAGAAACAATGCAGATTTATCATATAGCGCTAGAAAACGTAATTTCTTCAACAATAAGAAAACATAAAAAAATAACAATACATCGAACATCGCTTCAATACTTCGTCGAACTTACATAAAACATGTTTCTGTTGTTCATAAACACCTTTCACATTTACCATTAATAACAGTACACTCTTGCCTTTGATCATGATGAAGAGTACAAAATGTAGAATGCAAAATAACATTAGTAATTGTACGTATTACCTTATGTTTGTGCATGTAAATTGTACTTGCATCTAAAGTAATTTCTTTGGTTACATGAAAGCGTAGAAGCTACGCGATCAGCTAATTTTTATTACTTGTAAAATGTAATTCATATTCTCTAAGATTCTAAAATACGCAATGAACTAACACTGAATGATGTGCAATCCTAATAATGTGCAAAACAAGCAAACAAACGAACAAAAAGCTAAGAAAATGCGTGTGTTGCCAGTTTCTCTCTTAAGCATTCATCTGTGTTTCTTTCCCTACCAATACTACCATTACTATCGGTAATCCAACCATTTAGTACGTCATTTCTGTAGTTTCGGTAGAGTGAAACTATAGTTATGAGAATATCAAGGATCGTTCATGATAATATTGAATGCCTTATTTAGCAATACCTGCAGGTGTCTGATGTACTAGTCGGCGACTATCGACCAGACCTTCGAACTGTGTAAAACAGCAGGTGGTAAGACCACGCTCCAGTCAGTTTAGCGTCAGGAGAAACTCCATCACTGTGAAGAAGCAGGTAAGCTTTGAAGAGGTCTACAGCCGTTCACTTCACAGCTCCCATGGCGAAAATTATTTCTAGAAGAAGGAGTGCATAATATGCCAACTTGATGCCAAGAACATGCGAGTATTTTAATCGACAATATTAACGCAAGCTGTGTCTTTTTGATATTAGAAGTAAAGGTAATCAAAACACGAAGAAACGTGATACAGCATTAAACGGTATATGATGAACGTCAAAGGAATGTTAGCTTCAGACGACAGTAGAGGAAATTAAAATTAAAACTGGATTCACAATATTGCGAAGAAAGTAATATCAACAGAAACGGCGTTGTCAGTGAGGATGTCTACGCAGAAAATCATTCGTTTTTTGACAGGCTTCGATTCACCACTGCTGGGGAATCTTAGAGTAGCCAAATACTTAATTTCTGTTACAACATGTCTAGCATAGATCTATAATTATACTCGTTCATCCTCATTTAATTTCTAAACGAGTATTCTTTCCCTAAAATAAGTTATGTTTGAAAAATATCTGTTTTCCCTCTCCTCCTCCTCGCTCACCCATTTTTCATCCATAGTGTCCTTTTTTTTCGTGTCATGTTGTTCACTGCCACGGCAAATAATGCAACGGCCGCAGAGAAAGCAACAACTGCGAATTCCCTTTCAGTACTCAACTCCGCGGTAGCTTGTTCTCTGTGCTTGCAGTCCCACATGCTCTCTGTAGAGCGGCTTACCACATGCGACTTCTCCCGATCGCCTTAGTGCTAACTTCGTTGTGTGCTTTAGGGATCGTGTAAATCGGCAATTAGGGAAACGTTTCGTCGAGCGTGCTAGCGCTCTTCCACCGCAGCAGTTCTGCAGTTACAGGAACACCACATGGAAATCGGATTTTTGTAATTTTTTATTTTTAAGTACATGGACTTCGGAACTAAAATATCAATCTGACAAAGAAATCAAGCAACTCTCAACAGTTCTCGAGGGCATCGATTTTGAGGTTTCCCGAGTGAAGAGGTTTTTTCGATGGGCAGCGTCTGTGTGTGGTAGAACGTTCGCCTGCCTCATAGAGGTCCTGGGTTCGATGCGTTTCCTGGCTGATGGAACCTTTTCAACAGATGTGCATATTCTACGAGCATTTCTGTGAAGCGTAAAATACATAAAGATGGAAAAAATCAGTAGCCCTCGAGACTCGTAATCGCTGAATGACTGGTTTGAGTATTGTTTCGGTCATTATGTTCTTTTTTTCGCTCATTTTCCAGTGAGTTTGAATACCTATGTCATTTATAAATGAAGTTCATCTTTTTAATATTTACATTAGTGGCATATAATATACTATGTCACTAAGGCTTGCTATGCTGACGATGTCGCTATAGCCACTCAAAAGAAGTGGCCAGAAGAAGAAAAAACTTTGACAGCTGACCTAGAAGTACTATACCAGTATTGCAAAAAATGGAGACTGTGCCCATATCTTAATGAAACAAAGACTTGCACCTCCATTTAAATAACCGACTAGCAGACAAAGAACGAACCATAACCTTCTGCAGAAATCGAGTCAAACACAATAAATATCCCCAATATCTGCGCATAGCTCCTGACAGATCAGTTACTTTCATAAAACACCTTGCACTAACTAGCCAGAAACCGATAACCCTAAATAACATCGTCCAGAAATTAGTGCGTACCACATGGGGAGTAGATGCAGTTACAGAACGCGACGCAGCAGAAGCACTGTTGTATTCCGTTACTGAGTACTGTGCCTCTGTGTGGACTTGGAGTAATCATGTGAAGAAAATGGACGTTCAGCTCAGTTAGACTACGAGAATAATAACAGGAACGTTAAAGTCGACCTTACTAGCATGGCTTCACGTTCTGTCAAATATTGCTCCACCAGAAATCCAAAGAACGCAAGTTAAAATCCTGGAATGGCAAAAAACAAATCATCCCGACTGCTGCCTACACTGGATGAACACTGCGGAAATTGCATGAAAACGAGAGCGCCAATACGCAAAGACAGAATACGTGTCCAACGAACTACCGATGACAGCCGTAGATCCTGGAAAACTAAGTGGAATAACAGTGATGTTAACCGTCACATCATAGAAAACTCCAACCACAACTCCCAGGAATGCAACTTCCTCTCAAAATATGGTGTCAATTAAACCACGTAATAAATGGACACGCAAAAACTCAATCCATGATGCACAAATTGTGTACCAGTGACTGCCAAATGTGTGATTGCGGAACCACTGAACCAACATTGCCACATATAGTAACAAGATTGCCCATTTCGTAGATTCTCTGGAAAATGGAAGACTTTTAACGAGGACAGCCTGGCAGCTGTTGAGTGGCTGTCTGGTTTGGATTTAACTTTATTGTGAATTATGGCTGTCCTTCTGCCACAACTATGTTCTCATATGAACATTCAGTTAATGGTGTTTGTTGTATTTATATTACTATTTGTACTGCATCTGCGTCAAATTCGAATTTGACGCAGATGCAGTACAAATAGTAATATAAATACAACAAACACCACTAAACTGAATGTTCATATGAGAGCATAGTTGTGGTAGAAGGACAGCCATAACTCACAATAAAGTTAAATCCAATATACATATTATTCATCTCAATGTTTGTACCTGCACTTGTAAAGCCATACGATAAATAAATCAAATATATGCTATTTAACACATACCTGTCACTATTATGAAAAATGCACACCTTCTTTAATTCTAATTATTGATTGCACACAGAAATCCAGTTTTCATTGAAAATAAAAGTTATTAATCATCGACCTTTCATAATATATTGTTAACAAAGACTGTTCGAATAAAAAAAAATTGCAAATTATGTATTTCGATCCAAGTACTTTAAGCTTCACGGAAACATTCAAGGAACACAAACCTTTAATCAAAAACTGACGAAAGCCAGGAATCTAACCCATACCGACCACATGGCAGACGAGCATAATCCCTCGGAGGCACAGCAATCATCGAAAAAACGATCTTGCTTTAGGTTCTTAAAGGCGCTCACAAAACTTAACAGTTGATTTCCTCAAGAATTTTTCAGAATCGTATCTCCTGCTTTGGCTCATCGATATTTGAGTGCCAAACTTCATGCATCATACATACAAATATAAAAAACAGGAAAATCCAATGCCGTGTTGTCTCTTTCTTAGTTGAGTAATCAGGTCTGTTGACATCCGCTCTTATGACAATTATATAATAATGATGTGAAACTATCGTTGTTTCTATGATTTAAAATAACTCTATCAAACACCAAAGACAATACTTGGAAGTATACAGCGAAATTTGCCAGGTCAGGCATACAAGTCACGCTTCAAAACAGAGAAAATTTTTAGACACCTCCTCAGGTACAATTCAATACTTGCAAAAAGTTACAAATTTTAAACCAGCAGTGGTAACGTAAGGCTTAACGAGGGTGGCGCGCAGTTTGACAAAATCAGTAAGGGGTACAAAATGATCAGTTCGAAATTATACAGTAAAGTATGCATTGAAAAGCTGATAAGTTGTCTACTTTTTATAAAATAGCTTCAGCATTAAAAACTGTCCATCCTGGTCAAAGTAACAGTTCAATGTGGTTGAACCAGTTTTAATACGTCTTGTCAGGAATAAGAATCAACTATAAACAGAAATATTTGAAATACGTGATTCTGAAATAATGAAACCCAACAAGAAGAAATTATTGTAAAGTTGGAAAGTACAGAAATAACAGAAACCTCTCATAAGATGGCTGATTCAAATTGTAATTTGATAACTGCGTCAGAGTTTATTCAGAATGTACAGTTATAAATCCCATCACTGGAGTTCACAAGTTGAAACGGCATTCTGTTTCCTGTGTTTACATCAGGTTCGCCAGTACTGGTTGTTTATCTGTTTGGCAAAAGAATTTTGTCTTTTCACAGACGGAGTATTTCAAAGCAGAAGACAACACACTGATAAGGGGAACTTAGTGACTGGCTGTGCTCCATTTCCTTCGTGCTTACACGATTTGTGCCCAGTGAGTCGATATCAGTTTCCCAAAGCAGTGAGACGCAGTTCTAAAACAAAAATCACCTTTGATGATTATAAGATTTCCGAGAGGTGTTAAGAACAAACATTCCAAATTAATGATTATGATCGCCAGTAACCGAGTATGGTGTAGCGCTGGAGTCGTAGTCATGAGTGAAATCACGCTAGAAGCTACTTTTTTTAAGTTCTATTTAAAATCTGTATTTATTATGAAATCGAAATGTTAAGCAACAAATTTTGTTTCATACTTTTTAGTAAAAATAACATCTTTTATCTTTCTAATAAATGCGCGTATAACAAAATTAATCTTTGATACAGATATGGGAAATGGCTTATTGTTAAATGATCCAAGTATATAAATCAATAATAACCAGATATATAAGAAGTATTTTATTTCCTGTGTGATGCTTCATACTTTTGTACCTGATTTTAATTTATTGTGAATACTCACGTTTAAATACGATTAGCAATTAAAAATGAAAGGTCGTCGATTATATCAAAAATTATGATGCAATAAATGCTAATTCAAAGTTCAGTTTGTTAACAAATATGAAACTGAAATAAAAGTAAAATAACCTTTTCTAGCGAGATTCGAACCATTGACTTTACAACTGCAAGTCCTTTGCGATTTACACCAAGTTACCGACAACTATGTTAATTATTTGGAAATTTTTCGTACCTAACAATATTTCGAAAATCTTCAAACATGTATTTTGGAGTTTTGTGTATTACTGCTTTAGGAAACTGATGTTCGGGCACTGAGTTTCAAATCGAATAAATACGAAGCAAATCCGTTACGGCCGTTGTGAAACTAAATTCGTTGATTACTAGAACCTCAGGCGTTACTGGCTAATTTAAATGCAGCAGTAGTGTATAATGAAACTTCAACTGAAATTTAGGTTGAGTGTGGTTGGTTGGCTGATTTGGAGGAAGAGACCAAACAGCGAGGTCACCGGTCCCAACGGATGAGGGAAGGATGGGGAAGGAAATCGACTGTGTCCTTTGAAAGGAACCATCCCAGTGTTTGCCTGTTCAGAAAATCACGGAAATCCTAAACCAGGATGGCCGAAAGCGAGTCCAGTGTGCTAATGACTACGCCACCTCGCTCGGTGGTTGTGTGAGAAAAAACGGTTACTGTATCTGTGTATGTCCTGAAACGCAGTGAAGCGCATGTAAATTATAATTGATTTTCCCGTATTATTACTGGACTTCTTGATCAGCTGAACTGACCAACACGTAGCAGCTGTAGCTGGATCAACAGTGAGTCGGCTTGGGGAAGGACGAAGGCAGTGGAGGGTGAAACGGGCGCCGGCGCCTCGACGCGGCTTCTCGCTCTCTCGGCCACATACATTCGCAGACCACAAAACCCACCCCCCGGCTGGGAATTTCCACTCGAGTGCTGGAGCGGCCTGGGCTGATGGTCGACCGCTGTCGTGCCGTTTATGGTCGCAACCGACTCTGCTCCACTCCCTGACCCAAATAACAAACAAGGGAGGCTGCCTGACCTCGCGCTTTCTCCGCCGACCTTCTGACCTACACCAGATACTGGCACAGCACGTGGCGTTCAAGGTTAGATCTTCAGGACCGTAGATAAGAGCTACGAAGAATAACATCTAGGAATCTGAGGGAAGGTACAGTGCAGTATAACGACAATTCACAGGCGAGGTCAGTAATGACGTGGCAAGAGCTCTGTAGAAACATGCGACACTCTTCTTAGTCTAATATGGGGAACTATGGAAATCCTGAATATTAAGACGGGAGGTGTTCAATAACTAACGCAACACACTGTTTTTCTCGGCCAATATCTGTTGAAAAATGTGGAATTTGTTGTGGGACATCATATAATATCCCCACTTCAGTCCCTATAGTTTCACGAATTTGCAATAGATGGCGGCGCTATACGTAGCCTTCAAAATGGATTTTGTGACGGAGGTGCGTTCCAAGTAGAGAGTTCTCATTGACTTTATTCTGTCGAAAAACCAGAGCATCACAGGTACTCGTAGGCGCTTGAGGAGCTGTCAGTGAAGAAAAGCGCGGCGAGTCGTTGGGGGTGGCGTTTGTCATCATCGTAACAAGGCCGCACCAACTTTTCCGATCTCCCTCGTGCCGGCTAGTCCACACAGCTGTGAATCCTGCAATGTTGGAACGTGCGGACTCTCTCATTCGGGGTGGTCGACGTTCACATGGCTATGAGCACTATGGGACTCAACTGCTGTGGTCATCAGTCCCCTAGAACTTAGAACTACTTAAACCTAACTAACCTAAGGACATCACACACATCCATGCCCGAGGCAGAATTCGAACCTGCGACCGTAGCAGCAGCGCGGCTCCGGACTGGAGCGCCTAGAACCGCACGACCACTGCGGCCGGCAGGTGATCGACGTATCACAGCCAAACACCTCGCTGGGCTTCTCTGTTGGCAGTGCTGACACACACTTCCACCAAATGGGGTACTCCAAGGAGTGTGCCCCTGAGTTTCTCGCAGCCTACCAGAAGAACATAAAGAGCAACGAAGGAACGTCTGAGCGGAATTGCTTACGTCTTACGAGGTTGATCGTCACAATTTTTTATCGAATATCGTCACAATCGTTGAAACATGTGTTGATAACTTCGAAACGGAAACAGAACGGCAATCCACGGAGTGGCGTTAAACCATCTCTTCTCTATAGAAAAAGTTCAAAGTGGCACCCTCAGCCGGTAAAGTAATGACGACGTTCTTCTGGAACGCTGAAGGGGTTATTCAGCTTGGTGTTCTCCCTCACAGTGCAACGATTAACTTTGAAGTGTACTCTGCAACCTTCAGGAAACTGAAGAAACGACTTCGGCGTGATCGTCGCCACAAAAGAGCAAACGAACTTTTCCTTCTCCATGACAACGCAAGGCGTCACACAAATCTGCGCACCTGAGGTTTTCCACAGATTTTTTCGCTGAACCATAACGCATTTCTTATGCCTGTATCAAATTTTGATTTATTTTCGTACTACCATTAATTACAAATAAACAGGTGTTATTTTTATTGAAAAATACTACAAAATTTTTGTTAATTATCATTTACTTTTGTTAATAAATATGAAATTTAGAATAAAGTTTGAAAAATATTGTTTTAACTTTGTTAATTAATGTTTTTATTTGTAAATAAATACAAAATTTAAATAGGAGTAAGAAAAATGCTCCCTCTAGCGAGATTTGTTACAGCGACTTTACGATTACAATACTTTTACACTACAAATTTAGATGCAAACGATTACGTTAACACTTTACAAATCTTTAGCACCTGATAGCGCTAGAAAATGTACTAATTGTTAAAAGTTATTTTTCATTTTAATTGAGCCGTACTTCTTCAGTATGACCGGGCAGTGACATTCAAATCCTGTAAATAGGGTATAAGAAAATTTAAAAGAGCAGAGTAGTCCGGAAGGTCCCTCTTTCAGATCTGCTTAAGAAATTTAGATATAGAAGCTATTATTGCATTATTAAATAAGATGTCCGTATTACTTACTCGTTATTTATACAGACGTCGATAAGATACAGATTGTAAAGATCAGCGGTGTATAATACAGCTGATAAACTCTTATTGTATACAGAAATAAATTCAGCCTACATGCGCCGTAACGAATATTTTACTTGTGACTGAGTGTTTATAAAATGCTGATTGATCTGTATCCCAGTGATCTGGATTGCTGTAGCAGCCAGCCAGACACTGGAGTTTTCATCTATAACGTGGCTGCATCTACATGTCGGCTATTCGTGCTTGTTGTAAAGAGTAACAACCAGTGCTGGAAAAAGTACATCATAGTCGTCGTTCTAGACAATCGTCTGAAACTTGTACAGTGAAACGCTGTCGTGAGAATAATTAAACCGTCGGTTGGACCACCAAAAAGGAACCAAAATCAAATGTCCCCATAATGTAGTCCTGAAGGGAATGCTGTCTCCCTAATGACCGAGCACCGAGCAGCAGACAAGACCTAGAACTCTTCTTTCTTTTTCCAGCGAACGTCCTTCTCATGAGAATTCATCGTCTTGAACCATAGCTCCTCTACTGAATATTTTGACAGACTGTATGCAACTCGGTAAATCTCGGTAGATACCAACGTAGGCCGTTTTTTATGAATTTCGGAATCCTCTACCTGGATAATATATTGCTGTACGGCACCAATAGACACCTGGGTTCGGATGAGAGTTAAAAACACATATTGACCAAATTAAGGAATAAACTAAGCAATGGCGCTATACAGGTAAACTATCTTGCCTCCTGTGTTACTGGAGGTACGTTATATATTTATCCATAAACTCACTATACAAGTATGTATTCAACGAACCCAGGAACGAAATTGTTATCTAGCTTCATAAATCACTGTTGTAGACGTTACAGTAATGCTGATGATTATACAACTGGACCACTGTTTCTCTTGTCGGCTGGATGATAGCTGCAACATTTGTGGAAATAAATATGCTGTGTGTGTGTGTGTGTGTGTGTGTGTGTGTGTGTGTGTGTGTGTGCGTGTGTGTGTGTGTGTGTGTATGTGCCTGTGTGCGTGTGTCCACTTGTGTGTTGTTTGTTAATAATATAGTAGATATCTAAGTTTTCATTTGCGTTTTTTCCAGCATTCTGCATAAATCTGCAGATTTACGTGGAATCCTACAGGGGCTACAGTTTCCTAGTGAAATTAGCCAAAAATATCTAATCTCTTGCCCGACACCCGGCTATACTTCCATAGTGTGTGAAAAGAGAGTACGAGAATTCTCATGCCCGCAGTTTTCATGTTGTTTTACTCAACAGGGGACAATCATGCCAGTGGAATGAATCTGTTTTACGTATACCTGCCCAGGCTTCGCGCCGTTCATGTACTGTCTTCGGGCACTCTTCGAGCCATCATAGGCCCGTATACTACGCGCAGGGTTGTCGCCGCCTACTGACATTTTATCTTAGCTTTAGGCCAGAGAGAGCGGCTAGACCTCACGACTAGCGCTTGACGTAGCAGTCTGTGTTACATATTATCATACGAGGGATTTTGCCTCATGCAGACGCCTGTTCTATTTAGTTCAAGCAAAGACAGCATCTGCTCCTCTCTCTGTCTTTCGTGGTCATTTCTTTCTTCATCTGATATTACGCATTTGGCATAGTTAGGATAGGGAAGGAAACTGAGAAGAGATTGTTTTAATGTGTTCGCATTTATTATTGTTTTTACTTTGTATGATTTCATTTTGAAGATTGCATCCTTAGAAACAAAGTATAACATACCGTTACTGATTTATGTGTCAACTAACTTGAATACTGAAAACCGAAAATAATAGAGAAACAGAAGATATTCTGTGCCATAGGCGTTTCATATGTATTTCCCGATATGACGGCTGCCGTATGTTCGCAAAATTTTGATTATACCTCGGAAAGATTTTTCAACCAGTTGTACGATGTTTATGTCCCTCTGTATTATGACATAAGAGTGTTGTTGTACTTTCTTCACTGATTGGTGAAGATGAAAGTCTCCTCTTCGTAAATTAAGAAATTCAAATTGCAGCTGAAAAAAATAAAAATAGAAAAGGAAACATTGAGGTCTGGAGAGCTAACGCCTCATGGCACAGTGTGAAAAGTTATAACACCAGACATGACCCGCAAGAAGTTTCTGGAAAGCGATGTTTTGCACTTAGAGGTGCACTGAGGCCAAAACAACAATGGACGACAGTTTAAAGACCCACAATTTACGGAGTGCAGCGCTGAAGTGACAAAAACTGATCAGTCAATGATCTGGCAGTGAACAATTACAGTGACAATAAGACTGGTTTGTTTTACGCCTTGCAGATGAGCCTAGCACTGTTCAGGACCAATGGAGCACAGTCGTGTCACTTTTTAAAATAGAGTGAAGTGATGAATCTACATGTTGCATGAACCTGAACATCATATTCCACTTAGGGGCGCCATTTACCAAGGGGAACATCACAAGGAAAGAAAAGATTCGTCATGTGGCGTCTCAGTAAGACACAGGAGTGATCAGCGCTTACTCACGCATGTATGATATAGAATCAAAAATTATTCCGACAGTTCCAGTAAAGAAGAGTGCATGAAACGCTAATAACGCGTCCTCATCTTTTCTGATATCAATGTACAATGCCCTATGAGATGACGAACGAAAATGTCCCTATAGAAGCTGACTCTCCAGTTTTGTAGCTGCTGTCTTACGTGTATGGTCTGAGAGTTCACTTCTGCTTACTCGTGTGCAGTTCAAGAATTCGCGCAACCGTCCTTCTGCGAACAATCTTTATGAGTGAAAATGTTTGTTCTCGGACAGCGCTGTCTCTCACCTGAAGAATTCCAGTTCTCTTCTTTTTTGGTATTGTTCCAGCAGTAAGGATTCCACATTCTGAGTGTGAAAAGGAATGGGAACGGTTTTTTGTGCAATATTCGTAGATGGGAGCTCGGTGATATTCCCAATGCACTGTAAGAGGCGTATTTATTCTTCATTTATCTGCAAAAGTACCCAATAAATTCTTATCATTATTTTCACTGTATTTCGATGATCGTTACCGGTAACTAAATCTTGGAAATACCATAAATTGCCCAACCATTCAGGTTCTACAAGGTCCCGTTCATCGGTTAAACCTATTAATAACTTTGTAAAAGTTAAGCACGTCCAGGGGGAATTAGGAGCAACAGTTTTGCGACCAGTGGTTGTTTAGTAGTCCGATGTTCCGTCAGCACGAGTAGTTGACATTTTCGAAGAATAATCGTCCATTGCTCACAAGGCTGGTAATGGAATGAAGCCAAGCTCGTAGGCAAAGGTTATATGCTCTCCGTGCGGGATAGTCCGAGGGCGTTTTCGTGAACATTTTGAGCGTGAATTTCTAGTTGCTACCTAAGGTTGTCGTTCAGTGTAAGACAGAATTCCACCACTTTTGTTGAGGCCGTTGAAGATGTTATCGTACTTGGACTACCCGGCCACGACAGTGTTGCACGTGGCCTCTCGTGTGGTTATCAGAAACATGCGGTGACATTACAGTAAAAAAATGCAGTGGAGACTAGGGAAAACGCAGCCGACTGTCAGTGTATGAATGTCAGTTGTAAGTTTTGTGTCAAGTCGTTTAGCGTGTCCTCGTTAAATATCGTCAGTAGTGCAGTATTGTGCTATCCGTAACCGTGAATACTCCTCAGACTGGAAAACAAAAAGATGTCACGCAGATGGACACATTCAGGCGCAAAAGAGCTTATTTTCAGAGTTGTACAGTTTTGCCGAGACTCAGGTAATGATACCTCTGCAGAAAGTAGTCTTGCGGCCGGCAAAGAAAGGCAGATAAGTCAGAAATAACAATAAAATACATTCTGAAAGACTTTAAGAAAGCGGGAGAAACATGGAAGAAAGTTAAAACTCCTAAAAAACAAAGGAATTTTAGAATAGTAGTTTCCCTGGATGACATCGATAAAGCACTTATGAGAAGAAGTTTTCGAAGTATTATGAGCAGAAGAGAGAGATCCCAACGTTGAGAAAGT
Source organism: Schistocerca piceifrons (assembly GCF_021461385.2). Classification (NCBI taxonomy): domain Eukaryota; kingdom Metazoa; phylum Arthropoda; class Insecta; order Orthoptera; family Acrididae; genus Schistocerca; species Schistocerca piceifrons. Next base: position 905,570,200 of record NC_060149.1, read on the forward strand.
TGCTTAAATTAAAAAAAAAAAAAACTGAGACACATGTTGAGTGGAGAAAAGTAAATGTTTCGGAAACTTTGAAATAGATGAGATTCGTTTCAAACACTTTAAAAATGAGAGAACCATCCTAACATAATTTCTCGACATTGTGGCAAAACCTGCGGAATACTTGACAGCAGTCAGAAAAATAAAAAAGGACCCAATATGCCAGTGGTATTTACGGACGAAAAGTAGGTGCATGCGCTTTATACCATAAAAAGTGCTGCCAGCATGAAGGAATTCCAGGTTTAATGACTAATACCAGTGCAGGCCGAAGTGCTGTTGTTGTCCACGCTGGTGGAGCAATGGGTTCCACAGAAATAGCAGAGTTAGTTTAAGATTCGAAACCTGAATCCCAAAATTGTCACGATGATATGAATGGGGATAATTATAACAAATGGTTAGCAGAGAAAATGATTCCCAACATCCCAGCTGGTAGTATTGTTCTTGATGACGCACCGTATCATATTGTTCACATAAATCCCGCATTACTGTAGCTCGCAAAAAGTATGTAACTAGACGGCTCATTTAGAACAAAGACAGTTTTGAAGCGAGCTTAACAAGAAACGAGCTTTTACAAATTGTACGTTATAATAAACCAAAGCCTGTTATTTAAGCGGATTCAGTTTTCAAGCGTAGGACCTGTATTGTTCTGAGATTTCTACCTTACCACTGCGATGTGAATCCCATAGATCTAATCTCTATAAACAAAAGACAATGTCCCGACTGACTCACTCACTCACTGCCACACCATCACCAGGCCAAATCGATAAGGATACGAACTTTAAATTTGGAGAGGCTGTTGATCTTGCACTGTAGACGTCGTTTAAGAAGCGATTTTTCGAAATTCCACCCCTAAGGTGGTGAAACAGGGGATGAAATGTTTTTTTGAAAATATTTCGCTATTAAAGAAATTTTGAAGGTAAACGAACGACAATTGGTATTTGGTTTCTCGATCTGAAATATGTGTTTCAGCACTTCTCGAAATTTAACCCCTACTGGGGTGAAGTAGTGCGTGAAATCTTTTTAAAAAGGAAACTGTTATTAAAGAACTGCGAATGTAATTTGATAAACTTCATCTATGAAAATTATTATTTGACTTCTCGGTTACAAATGAAAATAACACTTGTTTCTGTGTTTTTGGAAATTCAGACCCTAAGGAGGTGAAATAGAAGATGAAATGTTTTATGAAAATGTTTCGTTATACTAAAAAATTTTTGGAGCAAAATGTATGAAAACTGGTATTTCACTTGTTGGTAAGGTATAAAGAAATATTTGTTACGGTATAAAAGTTTCTGTGGAAATATCAGCACAAGAACGCAACAGACATGATTATCATAAACCTTGGACTCCCACTACCAGAATCCCGTTTTGGTCAGAAGTACATTGGGAAAATACCAGGCTTCTATGGCCATAATTAGAAGGAAAAGTTCAGAAAGCGTTGCAGTTTGTGAACAACATAAAAATCTATTAAAGGAATACAAACGAAACATCTGTGCAGACCATACAGTCTAGAAAAGCAGCGGGCGCTAAGCTAATCTGGAATACAATGAAACAAAACACTGAAGAAACAAAAGTTTCTTCCATTAATTTGACTACCCAGAAACGAACATGTAAAAGGGATTAAAAATGAATATTGGCGCAAAGACGGGTTAACTGAAGAAGCAACAGAGAGTATAATAATTAATTGGCCTGGCGAGTGAAGCTAAATAGCAATGACTGCGACAGTGATACGGATACCGACAGAGCGGGTGGAACTGGAACGGATTCCAGTGAAACAGGCAGAGCAGACGACGATATTGGCGTCTGCCCCTTGTGTGCTGGACCATCCACTTCATACCTCTAATCAGCAGGGTTAGTGCAGCTTCCATTGCATGACTGTAGCTGTACCGTATTTCCGCTCTCCGCAGCCCCGATTACGCGCTGAATCACGATAGCCCCACCAAAGCTCCCTTACTCTCTCTTGCAGTAATACAGGGTGATTCAAAAAGAATACCACAACTTTAAAAATGTGTATTTAATGAAAGAAACATAATATAACCTTCTGTTAGACATCATTACAAAGAGTATTTATAAAGGTTTTTTTTCCCTCAAAAACAAGTTAGAGATGTTCAATATGGCCCCCTCCAGACACTCGAGCAATATCAACCCGATACTCCAACTTGTTCCACACACTCTGTAGCATATCAGGCGTAACAGTTTGGATAGCTGCTGTTATTTCTCGTTTCAAATCACCAGTGGTGGCTGGGAGAGGTGGCCGAAACACCATATCCTTAACATACCCCCATAAGAAAAAATCGCAGGGGGTAAGATCAGGGCTTCTTGGAGGCCAGTGATGAAGTGCTCTGTCACGGGCTGCCTGGCGGCCGATCCATCGCCTCGGGTAGTTGACGTTCAGGTAGTTACGGACAGATAAGTGCCAATGTGGTGGCCCTCCATCCTGCTGAAATATGAATTGTTGTGCTTCTTGTTCGAGCTGAGGGAACAGCCAATTCTCTAACATCTCCAGATACTGTAGTCCAGTTACAGTAGCACCTTCGAAGAAAAAGGGACCAAAAACTTTATTGGTTGAAATGGCACAGAAAACGTTCACCTTAGGCGAGTCACGTTCATACTGAGTTGTTTCCCGCGGATTCTCAGTGCCCCATATACAGACATTGTGACGATTGACTTTCCCGTTAGTGTGGAAAGTTGCTTCATCACTAAACACAATCTTTGAAACGAAAGATTCATCTGTTTCCATTTGAGCAAGGATAAAATCACAGAAATCGATTCGTTTAATCTTATCAGCTGCAGACAGTGCTTGAATCAATTTCAGACGATAAGGTTTCATAACTAACCTTTTTCGTAGGACTCTCCATACAGTTGATTGTGGAATTTGCAGCTCTCTGCTAGCTCTGCGAGTCGATTTTTCTGGGCTGCGAACAAATGCTTGCTGGATGCATGCTACATTTTCATCACTCGTTCTCAGCCGTCCAGAACTTTTCCCTTTGCACAAACACCCATTTTCTGTAAACTGTTTATACCAACGTTTAATACACCACCTATCAGGAGGTTTAACACCATACTTCGTTCGAAATGCACGCTGAACAACTGTCGTCGATTCACTTCTGCCGTACTCAATAACACAAAAAGCTTTCTGTTGAGCGGTCGCCATCTTAGCATCAACTGACGCTGACGCCTAGTCAACAGCGCCTCAAGCGAACAAATGTACAACTAAATGAAACTTTATAGCTCCCTTAATTCGCCGACAGATAGTGCTTGGCTGTGCCTTTTGTCGTTGCAGAGTTTTAAATTCCTAAAGTTGTGGTATTCTTTTTGAATTACCCTGTATTGTGGTCGACTAATAAATCACGACGAGTTGGCAATTTCTTTCCATACGTACCAAGTCACTGACATGTCACAGTGATCTGAAAAAGACTGCAGTCTTCCTCTGTGTATTCTTTCAACCGCCTTCCCCAATATTTAAACAAAATTATAGTCTATTAAGTAAGAGCGTGGTGAGCATTACACACAGATGGTAAAAGATATAGCCTTAGTTATTTCATAGTCCAATAGAGGGAACATTTGTCCTTCATGGTATGTCCATAAAGTATTGGTTTACTTTGAATCCTGGCCTGAGATACATAAGTAGAGGTATGAGCGCAGCATGAGCGTCGCGTTTGTTAACGGTGCTTGATACCGACTGCTAAACATTGATTTACTGAAAAAATGAAGATTGTATACTACAAGAGGATAATGATCCGAAGCACCGCAGCAGGCTTTGCAGTGACTGGGAAAAGGAGAAAGATATGCAGGTACCGAATTGGCCCTCACAATCGCCTGACGCTAATCCTATCGAAAATGCACGGTGTTATATCAAAAATAAGTGGCCAGGAAGAAAATCTTCACCTTAAAACAACCTTCGACGCAAATTGGACGCATTTGGAGATCTCTTACACACGAATACGCGGAAAACTTGGTTTCAAGCATGCCTCGGAAATGCCAAGCTATTATAGTCTCTGCGGGTGACTGGACATATTATACAGTGTGTAAATATTAAGTTGACAAACCATAATAACTCGAAAAATAAGCTTCACACGAAAAATTGTGTAGAATCCAAAGTTGATCATTTTCGAGGGGGACATCTGCTGGTGCTAAGATTAGCCCGCCACCCCAGCCCCCTGGGTGTGCAGCGGGAGGTAACTTTAAAATTTCAAATGGGAACCCCCATTTTTTACTGCAGAATCAAATTCTACATAAGAAACTACGTACATTTTGCCTTAAACATTTGTTTTGATTCTTGGTAGTTGGCGCTGTAATTCAAGAAAATCCATGTTCTCATTTTTGCGTGGAAAATGGTTACGGATAAATAAAAAATACTTATTTACTTCGTAAATTTTGATTCGCTAAGACTAAAAAAAATTGTAAAACTCTAATTCCTCTTTCTCAAACCCCACCCTATTGGGAGAGAGGGAGAGCTGCGGACGCAGTTTGTATGCTAAGCTAAGCGAGCTCAGCGTATCTTGGTGACGTACGCGCCGCGGCCTGTCTTTCTCGGGTGCTTCGGGATGTCCAACGTGACGAGACACTGCGCCATCGACACACGAGACTAGCTGCTTAACGTGATTTTGCGCTCTCGGCGCTCTCCAGCGGAGTTTCCAGCTTTACTTGGCTCGTAAATATCACAGTTTGTTCACGATAATGGGAGCGTAAAATTCGTACCTTAGCTCTATTAAAACGCACATTTCCTCCCTTCCCCATATGCTGGTCGTGTTGTTCTGTTTGTGGCATACATAAATAAAAAGTTCAATATCCGTGAACTTGTAATAAGACAAAAAGGAAATATACAAGTTCGAGTCAATGAGGACATCAGCTTATAAAACTTCACCAAAAAGAACATTCACTCCTGACAGAGACTGCACTTATATTTACATAACATTGGGTATTCAGTAATTATTTATATTAATTTCGTAAGAAAGCCCCAAACCCTTTTGGAAAACGTGAAGGTGAAGAAGAAAATTAAACACAACAGGAGTCGGACCCTATATTGATCTCATCTCTGCATTGTAACATCGTGCCTCCATGCACTATTCGAGGCCGCAGCTCCGTTACAAGCTACTATGGATATATTCGTCTTTTGAGTCTGCAGCTCTTGTCCTTTCTTTCAGCATATGCAGTTAAATTCTTGCTTCGTATTACTTCCTACTAGTTCTACTTTATGTGACACGCGACTGAAATATCGCAGAACTTATTATGTTTTTCAGGGGACGAAATGGCTTCTCAACGCGAAATAGCAGGAAGTGACGTCACGACACTTGTAGAGCGCCACGCCAACGTTAGCTAGCTCATTCCGGGTGCCGATGGTTTCAAATGCGTGTTTTCCACTGTCTTGGGATCAGTGTCGACAATAGCTGTGGACTTCTGGATTATCTTGTACGGAGCTGGACTGTTTCCGTTACGGATATACTGTGTCTGGGAGGGAGGGGGGAAGAAAGTTGGGGCTACAGAAATTGGGAACAAGAGCGTTTGCCAGAATTCAGTACTCACCAGCTTAGCTCATTTACACATACAGCAAACCATTACAACATCACAAGTAAATGACGCTAAGAGTTCACAGTCGGACTCTCGACAGCAATAATGACAAAATAATAAAGGACACTCGCTGATACAATGTAGCGCTTGATGTGTAAAAAGAGCTGGAATGTTCTTTTAAGCGCTTAAAGAATAGCACCGTGCAAAGCGACTAGTACAAATATTCATACATAAACTAACAATATTATTCATATCTTGCAAAAGTAAACAAATTTAGAAAAAAATGATGTTAAATTCTTCAGAATTTTCTTGTCACATTGTTAATATCAGTTAACAAATAACGAAATCCTGCATACTGGCCACCTAAACTGCATAAAAATGAAATAAACGAATAATGCACGGCAGAAGGCGACCCGGAAGGGGAAGCAAGTTAAATTTCCGTTTCCAGCTAAGAATCTCATGGATAGCGTAATATCTTTCTCATTGTTTTATTAACTGTAGTGTTATTTTAGCACAAACTAGGTGCGATTCAGTGATAGAGTTTTTACGAAGAAGAAACATCCAGAAAGGTATACAAGTAAGAGAATAATAGTTTCTTGTGATAATGTAGACAGTGGTAGTAGCAATAACAAGGTTTTGTGCGAAGAGACATCAACTTCGAGAACCGGTGAGAAAAAGGTTCATGGATCTGAAAATGAGACTCGACGTTGTTCACCCTCTGATAGTGATCTTGCACTTCATACAGCTTTTGGTGGGCCATATATGAAAATACTGTGTCCATTGGTGTCTGTTGTATTTGCAACAAGTGCCTGCTCCCTTAGGCCCTATCCACGATGAAGACGCTCAATATCTGTAGAAAGAGTATATTACACTGTACGGAGTATATGATGGTATCGCCAGATACAACAAAGGAAATATTATTAACTGTCACGTGCTGTGGGAAACAGTCAACCAATGACATTTCTTTCATTGACAATAGGAGGATGAGGAATGCAAAGAGGAAACATAAAGGAGCATGCTAGACGAAGGACAAACCCTGCTAACATAAGAGTAAATGAAAAAATTGTGTTCCGACACAGAAAATCCTTCCCACGATCTGGGATTTCATGAAACTGACGATGAAACTTGAAAATGCTGTTTCTGAAAAATGTGCTTCTTTAGCGTATGAGGTAACATTTGGAGCCAAAGACGTAAAAATATTTTGTGTTCGTAAGGCATTATCAATTTACGAATGAAGATGATAAAAATTGATTGAATTCTTCCAATTATAAACATTCTTTCTATCTGAAGAATAGTCACCAGTCTGTTGAAGTCCATTTGAAAATTGGTTGACACATACCCAACAGATATTTAAAAAAAAAAAATCTTCCTTGTGCACGTGCTGTAGGAAAAATTTTATTTGAATTTAACACCACAGGTATAGGAGCGTCCGCACCTCCTCCATCGCAGACGCAATCCTGTGTAAATATGATTTTAATTGATTTCAGTGACTAAGATACCTTCAAAATAAATGACGTACGGTTTTGGTTGAAATGTTCGTTCTCGTCCGTGCCTCGGAGTTTCACTACATCACACTGGCAGCTCCGGCCTGAATCCAGGTACTCTTGACGACGGGCGGCGCGCAAGACAGACTACGCGACGTCTTTATCCGTAAGCTTCGTCGGAAATGTTTTTCGACGGACCCGGATTATTTCTATGCACTAATACATATGATGCTGTCATGATAAACAGGGGTTGCCAAACTCGCTTTGACCCCCTATACAGGGTCAAAATAGTCATTACTCCAATATCACTAGTCAGTACCCTGTGGCAATTCAACTACGTTGAAAAGACTCTTAGATCCGACCACTGGATTGGAAAACAAGCACCGCAAACAGCCACGGTGACGTCTCCAACTGTCTCCTTAGTTGAAAAAACTGAATGACAGCCTAAACTGTGAAGAGAGAAGTACAAACGTAAAAGCATCACAAGTTTCTACTGGAAACTTCTCCTATTACATATCGCCTACAACCCACCCTCCAGGTGAGGCGCTCCAGGCGATGTTCTGCACTCGCGTCTGCCGTCTACTGCCAAACCTCATTAACGACAAATTTCGCCACGTTGTTCTAGAGGGTACGTTCACCATACGTCTCATATTGATTTCTTCAGACCGAGCGAGGTGGCGCAGTGGTTAGCACACTGGACTCGCATTCGGGAGGACGACGGTTCAATCCCGTCTCCAGCCATCCTGATTTAGGTTTTCCGTGATTTCCCTAAATCGCTTCAGGCAAATGCCGGGATGGTTCCTTTGAAAGGGCACGGCCGATTTCCTTCCCATCCTTCCCTCACCGAGCTTGCGCTCCGTCTCTAATGACCTCGTTGTCGACGGGACGTTAAACACTAATCTCCTCCTCCTCCTCCTTGATTTCTTCAGTTATTTCACGCACTGTGTTTGTCTGTTAGCACTCACAACTCTACACAAACGCCGCTACCCTCGGTCGTTAAGTGAAGGCCGCCCGCCACTGCGTTGTCCGTGGTAAGAAGCAGTGACAGTTTTCCGAAATGGGATGTCCCATGCGCTTAGCTCCAACAACCATTCCGCGATCTAAGTATGTTAATTCCAGTCCTGTGGCCTTAACGGCGTCGGAAACATTTTCACTTGTATCACGTGAGTACAATTAACAGCTCCGCCTGTGAGTAGCTCTTTTACACCTTGTGTACGCGACACTACCAATACGTGTTCAAAAATGGTTCAAATGGCTCTGAGCACTATGGGACTTAACATCTGAGGTCATCAGTCACCTAGAACTTAGAACTACTTAAACCTAACTAACCTAAGGACATCACACACATTGATGCACGAGGCAGGATTCGAACCTGCTACCGTAGCGGTCGCGCGGTTCCAGACTGAAACGCCTAGAACCGCTCGGCCACAACAGCCGGCACGACGTTTGTCTTGTCAGTGTATAGCACTTGTTGATTTGGAGAAAACGTTTGACAATGTCGACTGGAATTCACTCCTGAATTTCTGAAGGTAGCAGGGCTAAGATACAATGAGCGAAAGGCTGTTTACAAATTGCTTAGAAACGAGGTGGCAGTTATAAAAGGCGGAGGGGGTGGAAGGGAAGAAATGGTTGAGAGGGCTGTAAGACAGCATTGTAGCCTATCCCCTACCGAGTCTGTACATAGAGAGAGCTGTGAATTAGACAAGGAGAAATTTTGAAAGGGATATAAAGCCCCGGGAGAAGAAATAAACGTTTTGCGGTTTGCCAACGACATGGTAATTATGTCAGAGAGAGAGCAAACGACTTGAAGTGCTCTTGAACGGAATGGACGGTGTCTTGAGATGTGGGTCTAAGATGAACATTAACAAAAGCAAAGCGAGGTTACTGTAATGTCCTCGAATCAAATCAGGCGATGCTGAGGAAGTTGCATTAGGAAATGAAAAAATTAAAGTAGTAGAGGAGTTTTGTTATTTGTGCAGTCAAATAACTTACAATGGGCGAAGTAATGAGGATATAAAATGTAAAATGGCAATGGCAAGAAAACTATTCAGAAGAAGAGAAAATTGTTAACATCGAATAAAATGGCATTACTGTACAAGAGTCCAAAAACTCAATGACGAATTTGCTTCTCTTAATTCTGTAAAAATAGTGATTCCAAGCATAAAACCCGGTCTTCCATGATGTCTGTGTGCGTCTGTAATACACGCTCATGCCTGTGTCTCAGTCCTCCGTCGCCGTACCAGTATCGGTGCCTAACGGCAAGTCATGACACTAACACTACTAAAAATGCAAATCTTGCAGCGCACAGTCTGGACATCGTTCCTGTAAAGCTTGATCTCAATACGCTAAGTAGTTTTACGTGTACCCTGACTCACATAGCGAAAGTTTAATAATAACCACCCTGTTGACGATTCCCGCACATGCTCCTCCTTCTCTGTTGATATTCCCGTCCGACCCGTTTTCTCAGCGTCGCGTAAACAGCCGCTCTCACGAAATTTGTTGTAGCACGTACGGATTGTTTTGACTGTTGGGGCTCTTACCTGATACATAAACGAAATCGTCGCTGAGACATCAGAATGTGTTCACATTCTTCGAACTCGAGGACAAAAAACACACATATTGCTCCACTGTGTATCATATTCTTCATGCTTGTCCCCTAGTGCTGCTTTCTGGAACTACGCCACGGTGTCTATTACGGGTCGAAACTTGGAAGAATGGTCTGTCCACTTTACGTGTCATTTTTCTGTACGTCTCTTAGTTTTCGTGCTGTCGTCTTCTGAAATCCCACAGGTCTTTATGAATAACCCTGTGTTTTCTGTTAGCTATTTTTTAAGTATAAGGGGCGATCAAAAAGTTTCCGTTCGAAGGCCACACTTCCGTTTGGCTACACGTCGGTTCTTATATACCCGCATGGGAGTCGCGCTGGATTGCGCTGCAACATCGTCTTCATATTGAAATTTTTCGATCGGTGCTCGTAGTATCTATTCATCTGCATATATTCTAAATGTTCCAGATGTTAGTTACAAGCTCCATTAGTTGTGTGAATTCGTATGTTCATTCGCAACAATATCAATGTTCGGGGCTACGAAATATCGGCACAGCTGAGTAGTCGGTAAAACTGATAACGCAGTCCCCGGCAGGGCTGCGGGAGGCTAGTGCAGGGCATTCTGGGTAAGTGCTTCTTCCAGTGGGCAGAGGCGCGGCGCGCAATCAGATTACGGCGGCCGGGCCTTTGTAGCGCCTGCCGGCTGCGGTGTGGGCGCGCGCCGTGCTGGCTGTCGACTCTCCCCGCAGCTTGCGCCTCCCCTCCTCGCGTAAAACAAGTGCCCGCGTATCTAAAGTCGCATCGGCAGAAGGTATTTGACGCAAAAATTAATTGTAACGGAACTACTGACAGCGGCCGGCAGCATTCGCAATTGAGAACCCCCGTGCGACTTACTGAATTTTTGTCGCGGCTACAACGTAAGCGACATAGCGTATTTTACGGACTGTAAGTTGCACTTTTCACTTCGAAAAATTGCCTCCAAAATACAGATGCGTCTTATCCTCGAAATTAATACAAAAACGTCCAGTGTTCGATTTAAAATTCCCGCCAGTCTAAAAAATGTATAACCCGTGCCGTGGGAAACCTACCTTCATCTCGCAGCATTGGATTCAACTGGCAACAGCAGTGCACCGATGCGACAAACATGAGTTGCGGGCATTCACAAGCTTGCTAATACAGTCACCCTCCCGCCCCGCCATCACAAACCCAGAACACTGTGTAGCCTATGATGTGTCATTGCAGTCTGCCGTGCCAGTGAACTTGAACTGAAAGTGTTAAATCTTTCAAGAAGTGCGGCATAAGTAAAGCTCTCGATGACAGTGAAGACATTTTGTATATGAAGAGTAAAACGATGACGACGAAGAGGAAGAAGAAGTCTGGCTTTGTAATCTAAAAATAAAAATGGTAAAAACGCTATTTAAACAGCCTCTTGTAGTCCGTAAAATAGGGCTGATAAAGGGATTGCGGAGCGCGGACGAACATGGAGGAAAACAGAATTCACGTTAATCGACGAAATCACACTACGAAGATGATGTTCGGTTTGTGGGGCGCTCAACTGCGCGGTCATCAGTGCCCCTCTACATTCCCAATCTGTACAAAGTCCAGTCAAGCCACTTTCATGAATGATGATGGAATGATGACGACAACACAAACACCCAGTCTCCGGGCAGAGAAAATCCCCAACCCGGCCGGGAATCGAACGCAGGACCACGTGACCCAGAGGCAGCAACGCTAGCCAGTAGACCACCAGCTGCTGACATCGCACTATGAAGATTTGACCCTTGTAGACGGTTTTTTCACTCCCCCCCTCCCCCACCCCCCTTGCCCCATTGCCAGACGCCCACAGTCCATTTCGCGAACCGTCTAAGTAAAAAGTACACTGAATCTGCGATGCTGGTAGAAAAACAGAGTAGTTACGGAGAGTTGTGATCCGTATATCAAAACAGCTGTTTTGGTGACGAGCCATATTTTATTTAAAACTGTTTTATTGAAAAAACAGTAACAGTGTTGGTGCTCTCAGCGAGTGTCGATACATTAAAAAAATTCGGAGAGGTTCTCTTTCCTCACCGGGTTTGTGGATAACATGATGCGGAAGTTAGTTCCAAACTGCTTGCAACCACGGTCGTGAGATCTGAACCCGTTTGATTTCTGCCTGTGTGGTTTCCTGAAGGACAGAGTTTATCAACGAGGCACTAACACACAATGGAGGTTGAAGACGAGCTTCCCACCTGAGATGTTTCGGGCATAAATAGAGCAACCTTACGTGCCGTTGCATGCTGTCGTGGATGCAGATCGTCGTCGAATTGTGGCCAGGAACTTAAATATGGGACGCAGTTACCTTCTGATGTGCAAATTAAAATGTGTTTCTTTCAATGGTTTATTCGTTATTTCTCTTTCGCATGTCCTTACAAACATTTGCACAATGTTTCATTGTCCTACGCTCACTAGTTTTTCATGGGGGCCCTCTCAAGTAGCGAAAGTTTAACTATAACCGCCCTATACATCTTCATCTTAATCTATATCCGTACTTTACAAACCATTGCATAGCAGAGGGTTTTTCCAATTGTACTATTTTTAGAGCTTATCCCTGTTTCATTCGCGTATGGAAGTTGGGAAGAATGATTCAAAAATGTTCAAATGTGTGTGAAATCTTATGGGACTTAACTCCTAAGGTCATCAGTCCCTAAGCTTACACACTACTTAATCTAAATTATCTTAAGGACAAACACACACACCCATGCCCGAGGGAGGACTCGAACTTCCGCCGGGACCAGCCGCACCATCCATGACTGCAGCGCCATAGACCGCTCGGGCCGGCCGGAGTGGCCGTGCGGTTCTAGGAGCTACAGTCTGGAACCGCGTGACCGCTACGGTCGTAGGTTCGATTCCTGCCTCGGGCATGGATGTGTGTGATGTCCTTAGGTTAGATAGGTTTAAGTAGTTCTAAGTTCTAGGGGACTGATGACCACAGCAGTTAAGTCCCATAGTGCTCAGAACCATTTGAACCATTTTTTTAGACCGCTCGGCTAATTCCGCACGGCGAAGAATGATTGTTTAGATGCCTTTGTGTGCGCAACAATTAATCTAACTTTGTCTTCGCGATTCCTGCGAGACCGGTATGTGGGGGTTTTTAATATATTCCCAGATTCATTTCTTACAGTTGGTTCTGGAAGTATTGTATGTAGGCTTTCACTTACTGGCTTGCGTCTGTCTTCAAGCGTCTGCCGCTTCAGTTGTTTCACCATCTCCGTGACAGTCTGCGCCAGCCGCTGTGGCCGAGTGGTTCTAGGCGCTTCAGTTTGGAACCACGCGACCGCTACGGTCGCAGGTTCGAATCCTGCCTCGGGCATGGATGTGTGTGATGTCCTTAGGTTAGTTAGGTTTAAGTAGTTCTAAGTTCCAGGGGACTGATGACCTCAGATGTTAAGTCCCATAGCGCTCAGAGCCCATTTTTTGACAGTCTGCCTCTGAGTCAAATGATTCAAATGGCTCTGAGCACTATGGGCCTTAACATATGAGGTCATCAGTCCCCTAGACTTAGAACTACTTAAGCCTAACTAACCTAAGGACATCACACACATCCATACTCGATGTAGTATTCGAACCAGCGACCGTAGCAGCAGCGGTCGGCTCTGAGTTAAATAATCCTGCGACTATTCGTGGCGGCCGGAGTGGCCGTGCGGTTCTAGGCGCTACAGTCTGGAGCCGAGCAACCGTTACGGTCGCAGGTTCGACTCCTGCCTCGGGAATGGATGTGTTTGATGTCCTTAGGATAGTTAGGTTTAATTAGTTCTAAGTTCTAGGCGACTGATGACCACAGAAAGTAAGTCGCATAGTGCTCACAACCATTTGAACTATTCGTGGTGCCATTCTTTGTGTACGTTCAGTATCTCCTGTTAGTCGTGTTTGATACGGGATCCACAGCGTTGTGAGATGGATCACACGAGTGTTTTCTTGTTGCATCTCCTTTGTAGACAGACTGCATTTGAAAAGCATTCTGTCAATAATAAATTAATTGATTTCCTCCGCCCCCCCCTCCCCCCCGCCATAACGGATAGGTTCGTTGTACGTCCCACATTGATTTCTGTAGTTATTACACTGCAGTATTGCTTGCTTTTTAGCATTGACAACTCTACACAAACGCCACTGCTTTCGGTCGTTAAGTAAAGACCGGCGGCCACTGCGTTGTCCGTGCTGAGAGGTAATGCCCGTAATTTCGTATTGTCGGAACACACTTGATCGTGTGGATCGCGGAATTGCGTAACTAATTTCTAAATTCCGCGTTCAACGTCTGTTACTTTCCATCGTGCGGCCGCAGTCACGTCGGAAACCTTTCCACATCAATCAGCTGAGTACAAATGACAGCATCGTCAATGCACTGCGTGTTATACCTTGTACACGCGTCACCACTGGCACCTGTATAAGTCCATGTCGTTATCCCCTCATTGTAGTACAGCAGCCGATGCTGGACACAATGGCCCCAACAAGGCTACAGGAAACGACAAACAAGAAGCTCCGCTGGCGGGTACTCCGCCGGCCACGGCGACAAACAAACCCGCAATATGAAACTCGCAGCAAGTAACGAAGACTCGTAAACATGACGACCAGTACCTCCATAATGTGCGGAAAGCAAGGTGCACAAACAACACGTCTAAGAATACACAGAACCAGCCTGACGAAGAAAGGCAAGGCTTGGAACTAAAACTTAAGCGAACGCGGACAATCCTTAACTAAATCTTTGGCCTTGACGAGGCAGACACTTGGATGCATCTTCGTCCAGACATGACAGGCTTCACATTCGGAGCAAGTCGATTAGATGGGTTTTACTGTACCAATGATATGCTAGCCAACGTGGCTAACTGCGGCATATGGTCCGTCAGTTTTACGGACGATTGTGCATACCGTGAAATACGCGGCGTCAGATCTTCCGAGGACGTGGGATTTGGCAAATGCATATCTCCTTACTGAAAGGAAGGAGACGATTATACAATGTGCGAAGGAAAAAGCGTATTGGAACAGACGAATGGTTGAATATTACAACATGTGTTTACGAGAACTTAGCAGAGAACTGTATAACTTACAGAACAACATTGTTAAAATGGAACACCTAAAAGCAAACGCGACAGTCACTAGAAGGTAATAACATATGCAACCGTAGCTCGAGTGACGACAGACAAGGAACTGCTCCCATCTTCATATAGTTAGGGAAACGGAAAGAGTCAAACAAGACATGGTAACGCACTTGAAGACGAACTGGGAAATATAAATACGTGATGTCTGTTCTTTCGGAAACATCCGAAAGAACAAATACCACACATATATAATTAAGGCGAAGGCGAACAATGATCTCTTCACTGTAGATACACATAAGACTCGAACCCTTACGTCCGCAGCTCGTGGTCTCCCGGTCGCGTTCTCGCTTCCCGAGCACGGGGTCCCGGGTTCGATTTCCGGCGGGGTCAGGGATTTTCACCTGCCTCGAGACGACTGGGTGTTTGTGGTGTCCTCATCATTTCATTATCATTCCTGAAAAGTAGCGAGATTGGACTGAGCAATGGTTGGAAATTTGCTCCGGTGCTGATAACGGCGCAGTTGAGCGCCCTACAAACCAAATATCATCATCATCATGATCATCATCATCCAACCCTTACGGGAATCGGCGAAATGTCGCTAGCAATGTGGATAATGAGCAAGGGGCACTACATTAGCAGTATGTGGATGAGTTGAGAATTTCAGTATGACCAGAGGCCTGCTGGGGAGCCCATGCAGTTGCAGTGAGCACTGTACGCGGACAACGCAGTTGTCAGCACATCTGCCCACTAAACAAAAGGCCCTGGTTCGAATCCCAGTCCGACCAGAATTTTCGACTTTCCCCACTGATTTAAATCAATGCCCACTAGCAGGCATTGTCTCTACTTCCTTTATCTCTTGAACTAAAAAATGTATACGGACACAGACTAAAATCACGTGGTACGTTACATTATCACACTCTACCCAGAAACTGAAAAGAATACCGAAGATTAAAAAAATTCCTTTCCGGCATCTCAACAGAGATAAACCAATAAGATAAACGAACACTATCAGAGGAAATCACCAAATTAGAAACACAAACGAAGATCAAAAGTACACAAAAAGGTACCAGGGATGTATGACTTGCCGGTAGAATCCCGTGAGTGTATCTGGGATGCAAAAGACACGGAAATGACTTACATGTACGATGAACTATTGGCAAACGACGAACTACCAACAATTTTCAAGGAAGGTCTCGTGGTACTTGTACCCAAAACTCCACAAATCTCTACTTTAAAGGATTTCAGACCGACAACTCTACTTAATGTAGATTTTAAAGTATACACGCGACTCATTAACAATAGAATGGAACTATTTCTGTGTAAAGCCTCCGAATGATGTCAAGCAAGTGCAGAAACAGGAAAGACAATGACTAACATACTCGCAGAAGAAAAAGACATCGTGGATATTTAATTGCACTCATCTTTTTAGATTTCGACATAATTAGTCACAGCTTCCTCATTAACATCATGCGAAAAATGGCATTCCAAGATCATTTTACAACAACTATGCAGAAATGTATTGCAGGCATTTATTCAAAGATCAGATTAAACGGGTAACTAACCATCCCGGTGACACTGAAAAGAGCTGTGCGACAAGGATGCCCTCTCCCCATATCTTTATACGGAGAACCTTTACTTACAACATATTATACAGACTCCACCCTTTTTTAAAAAAATGGTTTGTTAAGCTTAGACTCATGAAAGCTTCATAGTGAACAGTCGTGCATTGCTAGATGCAGCCAGAGAAGTCGTTGCTAAATATGTGATCGCTTGGTTTTGGGAACTTAGCCTACAAAACTAACATTAATGACACTTGACGCTAACACATACTTTCTGCAGCAAGACTGGTTACGGATAACTAGAGTCAGAAAGCATTTAGGACACATCATAATGGCAAACCCGAAAGAAACGAGTAAATCAAATTCGTTCGATAAGTTCGACATTTTGAGGTTTACGCTCAAACAACACAACATCAGACCTCAAACCGGCTTCAAAGAGTAGATTTTGTCAATATGTACGTCATTAACAAAGTACACCACTTAGCGGAGATCCGACCGATTCCCTCCGGCATTGCAGACACGATTCTGGCGGTATCATGCTGGTACATATGGCGTGGAAACATATTTAAAGCACAAAATTTGCCGAAATGCGATGGAGGATTAGAAATGAAAAACGTGTATGTGCAATCTATGGCCATGTTCGTACACCTTACCTACAAAAGCTGAAAAACGATCGCAACTTGCTAATGAAATGTCTTTTTACCTACTTAGCACAACCACACACTCTAGCTCCAAGCGAGGTTGTCCCAATAAGTGGAGACCTAAATTACCTTCACAGTTATTACTTAGAAATAAAATATACACCAGAAATACACTCCTGGAAATTGAAATAAGAACACCGTGAATTCATTGTCCCAGGAAGGGGAAACTTTATTGACACATTCCTGGGGTCAGATACATCACATGATCACACTGACAGAACCACAGGCACATAGACACAGGCAACAGAGCATGCACAATGTCGGCACTAGTACAGTGTATATCCACCTTTCGCAGCAATGCAGGCTGCTATTCTCCCATGGAGACGATCGTAGAGATGCTGGATGTAGTCCTGTGGAACGTCTTGCCATGCCATTTCCACCTGGCGCCTCAGTTGGACCAGCGTTCGTGCTGGACGTGCAGACCGCGTGAGACGACGCTTCATCCAGTCCCAAACATGCTCAATGGGGGACAGATCTGGAGATCTTGCTGGCCAGGGTAGTTGACGTACACCTTCTAGAGCACGTTGGGTGGCACGGGATACATGCGGACGTGCATTGTCTTGTTGGAACAGCAAGTTCCCTTGCCGGTCTAGTAATGGTAGAACGATGGGTTCGATGACAGTTTGGATGTACCGTGCACTATTCAGTGTCCCCTCGATGATCACCAGTGGTGTACGGCCAGTGTGGAGATCGCTCCCCACACCATGATGCCGGGTGTTGGCCCTGTGTGCCTCGGTCGTATGCAGTCCTGACTGTGGCGCTCACCTGCACGGCGCCAAACACGCATACGACCATCATTGGCACCAAGGCAGAAGCGACTCTCATCGCTGAAGACGACACGTCTCCATTCGTCCCTCCATTCACGCCTGTCGCGACACCACTGGAGGCGGGCTGCACGATGTTGGGGCGTGAGCGGAAGACGGCCTAACGGTGTGCGGGACCGTAGCCCAGCTTCATGGAGACGGTTGCGAATGGTCCTCGCCGATACCCCAGGAGCAACAGTGTCCCTAATTTGCTGGGAAGTGGCGGTGCGGTCCCCTACGGCACTGCGTAGGATCCTACGGTCTTGGCGTGCATCTGTGCGTCGCTGCGGTCCGGTCCCAGGTCGACGGGCACGTGCACCTTCCGCCGACCACTGGCGACCACATCGATGTACTGTGGAGACCTCACGCCCCACGTGTTGAGCAATTCGGCGGTACGTCCACCCGGCCTCCCGCATGCCCACTATACGCCCTTGCTCAAAGTCCGTCAACTGTACATACGGTTCACGTCCACGCTGTCGCGGCATGCTACCAGTGTTAAAGACTGCGATGGAGCTCCGTATGCCATGGCAAACTGGCTGACACTGACGGCGGTGGTGCACAAATGCTGCGCAGCTAGCGCCATTCGACGGCCAACACCACGGTTCCTGGTGTGTCCGCTGTGCCGTGCGTGTGATCATTGCTTGTACAGCCCTCTCGCAGTGTCCGGAGCAAGTATGGTGGGTCTGACACACCGGTGTCAATGTGTTCTTTTTTCCATTTCCAGGAGTGTATGTCTGGACTGAACACCAAGAAAGTGTATGGTGAATTAGCAAACGTCTGCCGCAAAACCCACTCGAACTAAAATATACGACCGTCAACTGCAAGAACGTAAGGAGGAGCATACGTTTTCTCGTCAACAGTGAGTTTTACTTGGTACGACATAGGCAGTGAAATCATCCCCACTGTTGAAAAATATCATATACAATTAAGACCTACTCCAAACTGTGAGCGATGGTAATTAATAGGCTCCTTGGCACACAGATTTTGAGACAGGAATGAAATATGCAAATGAACTATAATGAAATTGGTCATTCTAAACACTGGCCTAGTGAAACGCAGATAATCTCTAACCAAATTTTAAAACCAGATTGGCAACAGTATCCTTAACTAAAAGAGAACAGCTACAGTTGGCTTAAGGGACAGTTCAAACATTATGCAACAACATAACAAAATTTTTCGCTACACATTTTTTGTGCTATTTGTTAATGGTCTACGAAAGATTAAATTCCAATAATAAATACAGGCTATGGGTGCAAAATTACTTTATTGCCACTCTATCCAAGGTAGGAAAGCAACTTAAAGTGTAATTTTCATCAAGATAATTGTTTCTGTTAAGAGACTGACAATAAGAGAAGAAGAAAACTTTTGAGTTCAGGTAAACTTATAAAGTTACTTATTTGAGGTATTTAAAAAAAAGAACTGTTTGACAGTAAGTTAGATGTATGTACCAACCTGGGGATGGATTCGGTGTTGTATTTTCCTGCTGTGAGAGAAGACTCGCAAACAACGGACTGTATTTAATTACCTCATTTATGTAATCTATTTTAGCATCCCACTATCCAAGGGCGAGGCAGAGGACGTCCATAAAAATAAAGGAAAGCGTAGTTGATCTGATATAACAAATAAAAAAAAGAACTGCGCCGACGAAGGAGAAACCACCGAGAGTAAGGTAAGGAGTGGGGAGCCCCTAAAGAATAAAATGAAAAACCCAGTGCAGTTTCGCTTGACTCGAAGGAACGTCGGATCGAATCCTATTGGTATATGAAATTGTTGCTGCCAATATTTGTTTAGCAGGAGTAGGAGAGGTGGGGGTGTAAAGTTTTTGCTCCAGTGTCCTGGATTAAATACCAAATCGCTCCGTGGCATTTCATGATGAGACACTGACTATGTTGATCAGTCTGTCGAATGGGGACGTTAAGCTCTGCTGCCCGCTCGGTGTTGCCTGCTGCAGCACCCTTGGGCTCACGAACTGACACATTAATTAGTCTCAATCTCTGTCACTCTGGATCCTATGATACAGAGGCCCCCATGATCTAGCAGTCACAAGTCTGTCACGCAAGAGGAAACGCTATGAACTTAGTACTGTGCAAATTAATTATTACGGTCGCAGGTTCTAATCCTGCCTCGGCCATGGATGTGTGTGATATCCTTAGGTTAGTTAGGTTTAAGTAGTTCTACGTTCTAAGGGACTGATGACCATAGATGTTAAGTCCCATAGTGCTCAGAGTCATTTGAACCATTTGAAATTAATTATTAACTGACAATGGCCGTAACGACAAGGTTAAGGTGGATGGCAGCGGATCTACAATAAAACAGCTGAAATAAAAGGCACTGAATGAAAAACATGATCAAGATTATTATAATTTATTCTATTCAATGGTACAAAGTTTGCGGTCGCAACAAGTGGCACACAGACCTGAATAATGAATCAGTCTCAAAAGCTTAATTCAAGGGATCATACGAGGGCGTACTGAAAAGTAATGCCTCCGAATTTTGTAGGTGAAAGTCTTAAAAGTTTTTAAATGAAAAAAGCTTTATTAACGTTCTACATATTTATTCTTCATGTCTACATATTTGCAACCCTCTGCCTCTGGAGGGCTCCTGATTGTAACGTGGCTGTGTGTAACTTAACTGTGTCGGTGGATGAGAAAGAGGGTGATATAATCGCGTTTCCAGTTCTAAGAGTTCGTCCATACATGGAGTAGTGTACGGTGTTAGTCTGTTACAAATAACATTTCTATCTCGGCATAAATTCAGACTGTCTTCTGGGACAACATAACCCACTATGCACCTCGGCGTATGTTCCAAAACTATAACTGTTTGGCAATGGGCAACGCAGCAATGCGCACATACGCTATAACAATAACCGCAAGTCCTATGAACAAGAAGCTGACGTATTTAGATATTCGAGCTTCTCCGTGGCCCGAAGTGAGATCATTAACATGGTTAATTTTTAATTATATATCGTATATAAGAAGACATAATGAAACAACACGCAGAGGTTTCCAGGACCACAAAGGAAATTCAGAAGAAAAATTCTGACAAATCTAGAACTGGCAACAAAATATAAACCATTCATATACGCAGTGTCATAGAACCAAAAACAAAGACGAATGTCAGTGGTAATGCTAACATTCTACAGAAAACATCCTTCAACTAATTTATAAATTAATAGAGTTTCACGCTTACTACACTCATGAAGCAAAAGATGTATTAGATTAACAACCTAAAAACACAAAAAATTGGCAACTGACATTTTTACATACCCTATAAGACTCAGGTATTATTTACAGTTTCATTCTTCTAATGTCATAATCAACTGTATTCAGTTTCGTAATAAAAGTTTAGTAATAAAACTCGATTCGTCAAGATGACGTTAATTTCACGTTTTCTTTTCCTTTAAATTTTTCCACTGTAGAAGGTGGATTTTCTCTTAACGGGAGAAAGAAATTTTAATTTATTACGTATGAAAAAATGAAATATTATTTCGCATTACGACAAAGCTGTAAGTCTAACAAGATGGTGTGTTTTCATTTGATTGGGATATGTCACAAAAAAGTGCTACACCTCTATATTCATTCCATTTCTACAGTTTCTAGGAATATACGAGGGCTATTCGGAAAGTAAGGAACGAACGGTCGCAAAATGGAAACCACAGTGAAAATGCGACGAAGCTTTGCATTCATGTATTGGACAGTACCTCATGTGCCCATAGATAGCGTCATGTTACTCTTCACAGTTCTGAGCACATAGTGAGCACGTAAATGTGCCTAGAAAATAGTGTCTCCTGCTGAACATGGGTGCCTGCCCAGAGATATCGGCTGATTTCATGCAATCCCCACATTACATAACTGTCATGTACATAGTTCCTTCTTCATGACAGTTATTGGCCGCACACTGCAGCACTTTCGATGGGAAATGGCTGATCACCCATCATTCACCAAGGACTTGGTTCCCTTTGATTTTCATCTCTGCTCAGATGAACAGCTGGCTATGAGGACAACATTTTGGCACAGACAACGAGCTGCAGTCCAGTATAGAAAATTGTTGGAAATCACAGGATGCTGCGTTCCGTGACGAGGCTATTGAAAAGTTAGTACAACGCAACGACAGATGTGTACGTCAGAGCGACAACTATGTAGAGAAGCGAGATGTAGCTAAATGTTGCAAATATAACAGTTTTTATTTTCGCTGTGGCTTTCATTTCACGACCGATCGTTCCTTACTTTCCGAACAGCCCTCCTACTACAACCCCTTACGTATCACTTTCATAGGGCTCACTAGTACCAGATTAGATTAATTACAGTGCACACAGGGGCACTTAATGAATCAATCTTCCCACACTCAGTATGTGAATGGAACGGGAAAAAGCCCTAATATCTGGTACAGTGAGACGTACCCTCTGAAATGCATTTCCCAGTGTTCGCAGAGCATAGCCGTAGACGTAGAAGAAAAGGAATAATTAATTGGAAGGAAAACTACTGACACTGCATATCGCATTTTGTTTTCCTTTTTAGGAAAATACATCACAGTAGCTCACCGATGAAGGCATAACTGGAAAGCGACAGGGTGAGTGATGATGATAATGTTTGGTTCGTGGGGCGCCCGTACAAATTCCCAACCTTTGCTCAGTCCAACCTCGCCACTTTCATGAATGATGAGGACAACGCAAACACCCAGTCATCTCGAGGCAGATGCAAATCGTTGATCCCGCCGGGAATCGAACCCGGGACCCCGTGCTCGTGAAGCGAGAACGCGACCGCGAGACCACGAGCTGCGGACTGAAACAGGTTGGGGTAGAACGTGCGGTACGGAGGCCATAAAAAGTGGCAAAGTGATCCATAGGTCAAGAGTTCGATCTACGTTAGAATTTTTATTTGTCACTTGTCGCTTCTTTCATCTGTGGCAAACTTTGTTAGTGGGTGAAATGCCGAGTTGCATCATGGTCTGGAGTCCACGTTAAGATGTAGATCCCCCTATAACTGGGTGGGTAAAAAAGTTCAGACGTCGGAGGAAGGCATCGGCGCACCACTTCGAATAGGACCATGCCTAGTACAGCATTGTGGTTTTCAAACCATTCTTCTCGTTGACGACAGCTTTACCTGACGTGGTACAGAAAATGGTGGGTCCAAGGGATTCCTCGGTCATTGAGGATTAGTCGGATAACTGCAGTCACACGTCGACCACTGGTGAGTAGGGCAATGTCATCGGTGAATTGAACGACTATCACCTGTGGTAAGGCCAGGAAATCGCTCACTAATAGCAGTGCAGAGAAGACTGATCCTTGTGGGATGCCGTCGGCAAGCTGTTTAAGATTGGAACGCCACACATCATTTTTTTACCACAATTCTCCGATGCTGAAGGACTATCGATGTGCAGTATGCAGTAATCTGGTAGAGTTTGTAAGTTCTAGACCTCAGTAGTAATTTATCCTTCCAGACTGTATTAAAGGCCTCCTCCACATCCAGGAATACTGTCGCGCTGCAGTTGGAGACGTTTAAATTATTCTGATTCAGAGTAATTCAGCTCAGTCCTTAGTGCGGGCTGGAATGCAAACTGCTCCAGGCAGGTCATATCCAGTCCCAGCCACGTGGCTGGACCATGTGCTGGGGCTACCCCCTCGTCCGATTAATGTGTGCCACCACGTGTTTGCTGCCGGGACCCGGCTGGCCGAGCGACTCGTGCGGCAACACCAACTTCGAATATTTTCATGGCATCACAATTCGCGCGTTACGTCACAGACTCCTGAAAGGATCGTAGTCCAGCATGTATATTTTCTAGAGATTCGAAATGATACTTGATTGTATCGCCCTTGAATACCGCCTTTGCCGGCCGTTGTAGCCGAGTGGTTGTAGGCACTTTAGTCCGGAACCGCGCTGCTGCTACGGTCGCAGGTGCGAATCCTGCCTCGAGCATGGATGTGTATGATGTCCTTAGGTTAGTTAGGTTTAAGTAGTTCAAAGTCTAGGGGACTGATGACCTCAAATGTTAAGTCCCATAGTGCTTACAGCCATTTGAACCATTTGAAAACCGCCTTGCTTGGTCCAGGAAGGAGTTTCTTCAATTCTGATTTCAGCGTCAGGTAGCGCCCTCAGTACCGGACTGTGATCGGAGGTATTTTGTCGGCTGATGTAAATGGTTTTAGTGTCGTGGAGGTAAAGTTCCTTGAGACGTTGATTGCCAGTATGGTCTCTGGTGACTTCCACTATTTCCGTATCCACCTGCAGTACTGTAAACTGGTTTGACGCTGGCACTTGATTCTCTCGTTAAGTTAACTCGTCTAGTTGTTTGGGATTTTTCCTTTTCCGAATGGCTTTCTTACGTCGGACCAACAGGAAAAGTTGTTCATTGCGATCATCCTGGTAATCCTCGTCGTCCATCGACCATCCATTTCGGATACAGGTGTATCGTTCTGCAGCACCTCTTCCCCAGAAGATTCTTCGTCGTCAAGTTCACGTGCAGTTTTCCGACGTCGGGCGGCCCTGTCTCTCGCGGGTTTGTCACTCCATTGGCGGTCTTCATTAATGATTTGTTGAGCTATGTCACCCGAGGAAGGTGGTATTTTCACAGAGAACGGCTCACACGTTGCTAGAGCTACGATCCTGCCCGCAGAACATGCGTTGCCAATGATAGAGACCTTGGTCTTGGAAAATGCGGTCTTGCCACCTTTGGGTGGGGCCCTGGCCCTCCGTGGTCCCCAACTCCTGCTGTGGCTGTGAGTACAGAATCCACTGCCTGGTGCGTCAACATCGAATGTCCTTCCGCCGGCGCCAAAGTCGTCTATGATATGGCTGTATCTTCAGAAGCACGGTGAAGAAGATTTTTCACGTTGATAGATTATGGACGTGAGGTTGTAGCCCAACTGTACTACAATAAGAGACGACTACAGACTCAGTTAAAATGTATAAATTGATAAGGACTCACACGTACACTAATGATGAAGGTCATACGACTGACCAAGATAAATAGGCACTGAAATACAAAGCAAACGAGGCTGAATGTTAGACAGTCTTTACTGGGCCAGGAGACAATGCTCATTCAGTGAAGAAAAAGCACATACATAAATAATCAGACTACATGTGCGAAATAAAAGAAGTGTCGTGTGACACTGTAAGCTGGGAGACGCCGAAGGGCAGGTTTGGCCACCTAATTGGATAGGTTATTCTGTCCTCTGCGCACAATGGCAAGTCTTCTTCGCGACGTGTAGAAGTAGTGTGTTAAAGAGTATCTTCAAAGTGAGTAAGGGGGTCAGGTTTATGTTGGACATGATGAGATAAAAGAGAGGATGAAAATCGGTGCCGACACATAGCCCGCTATTCTCGAAGCCTGTCGACCTTAGCGTCCTCATCTGATGGACGGATCAGCATCAACAGTGTGATTCGCCCTCGTTTCATGAGGTGTTGTGGACAAGACATTAGCACGGACTGGTGGTCCATCACCCCTCCTCCCCTTTGCCGTAAAAACTAAGGGAAAGCAGCCAACCACACATGACGTACCCAGACGGTTACTCTTTCAAGTACTGGCCACGCAAAATATTACTTAAATTTAGTGGTCTGACGAGAACCAGTGTATTCGGCGAGGCAAGAACTTTGCCACATGCAAAGTGAAGAAATAAAACACGTCACTGTCGACGTCAGGAATAGTGATACTGTCTATTGATGGAACATGACAGCTGAACGTGCCAGACTGCCTTAGCTGCGGTATGGAAGCGTCTGTGGTCTGCGACCGCGATTACAAGTTACCATCGTAATTCCGGTTGATCTGATTGCAAGAATTACCGAGAATTAACTGTTTCGCCACTAACAGGCAGCCTTTAATCGACTCGGTTAAACTTCCTCAATATGGCGTCCAAACAACAGGAATAAATGATCGGGAGACTGTATCAGCCACGGAAAATGCACCTTGACGACAGAACAATTTGGCGCCTAGTGAAACAAAGCTCTAGCTATGGAGGCTATTTAAAACCTCGTGTTTCGAAGAAAACGGTCGACTACGCAGTGGTTCCTCTTTATCGTAGCTGACCTAGCAGTGCTCATTTGCACAGGTTTTGGCAGATTTCTTGGTTGAGATAGGTTGCCAGACGCTAAATTCTTTTAAAGACCAGAAACTCATCTATGACGCCTCTCTTGTGTATTCGTGAGCGAGAAACCGTTCAAACTTAGTACAAACTTAGTACAAATTAGTACATTGCTAATTTATGAAATAACTGCAATTACGGCCAGCAAAAATTACGTACAGTACCTCCTTACCAGGCATCACTGCTGTCTATTTGGTATCTCTCGTCCGACCGGGCAATACAAGGATCAGAGCTAAAATCAGTTATCTTCTCTTTATACAAGGTGGTCAGAAACAATCTGAAATGTGCAAGAGGATGTTACAGTGTAGGTCATGCGAAAAATAATAATCAAAGAAAAATTCGATACGTTGACCCGTTTCAGAGTTAATTACTACTGAAGTTAGCCAATCAGGCCGCTGCGAGCGCAGATTCAAGTGGCCCCCCACACACAATTAGTGTCAGTTGTTCTCATAGCGAAGACGACAGCGCACGAGACTGCTCAGCCTGTAATTCGGGTTCAGTCCTTACTACAGTCCCATGTCCATTTCTGTATCGCTCCCTTATTCGGTTTTAGGAAACCAAACGAGGAACACGTTTCGCGACACCGTCTCTTGCTTGTCTAACTTCAACATTAATTAACTCTGGACCGGTGCAACATTTTGAATTTTTTTCTTGACGGTTATTTCTCAGCACAATCATTCCCTCAACATCGTTACAAGCTTTTCAGACTGTTTCAGGCCACCCTACATATATAGATATTTAAGTCATTTGCTCGTGTCCATATCTACACGTAGGCTAATCGCAGGAACTGTTGTAGGGATTTTGATCCAGGTCTGACTAATAGATACTCTGATTCACGAGGAAAGCTTTTGAATATAATTTATAAATACTGCATACATATCGTCTGAATGATGATAAATAACGCTAAGCTCTGAAAACTATGCCATTGTCATCTGGTGAAAAGTCGCCAAAACTCGAGAGAGCGCGGTGCCTCGGGAATGCAGAATGTGAGATCTATTTTGCACCTGGTGTGGTGGTCTGCTAGTAGAACACGTGGCTGAAAACCGAAAGCTAATCCTGCCTTTTAACCTAGCATTCATCTCTCGATAATGTGGGGATACACATTTCAAAATATGACCACAATTTCAGACGACCACATTCTGGTTCCCTGAAATTATGATTCGCAATTCGGATTTTTAATTCACTGTAAATTCTTCGAACAACAGACAGTGAGTTACACAGCTTTGAAGTATCGTAATAAATATACCCAATAACGAAAAGATATCCACCTTATCATCAGACTGTGAAGTGAGACTTACAATAATCAAATATTTTTAATCCGAGCCGGCCGTGGTGGCCAAGCGGTTCTAGGCGCTTCAGTCTGGAACCGCGCGACCGATACGGTCGCAGGTTCGAATCCTGCCTCGGGCATGGATGTGTGTGATGTCCGTAGGTTAGTTAGGTTCAAGTAGTTCTAAGTTCTAGGGGACTGATGACCTCAGATGTTAAGTCCCATAGTGCTCAGAGCCATTTGAACCATTTTTTAATCATAGATGTCCCTGCAATCGTTTGAGAACAACTGTATAACCAAAAAACTGGTGAATTCAAAAAAACTGTGTGGTGTTTTATTTTTTATCCTGCACGTAAAACATTTTCCGAAAAACTTCAGCAACACTGCTTCGTTTACACACAGTAGCGCACCAGACTACTCAACTTTCAGCTTTCCCTGAATCAAACCTAGATTTGGACGCGATTCTTTTCTTCGCACATCTAAAAGGTCTGCCAGTAAGAGTCCAAGGCAAATAATTGCGGCAATAAGTCTCAACAGAGCATAGATAAAAGTTACAAGAGGAGTGCTGCAACACGAGCTAAATATGTACATTAAACGTGTTTTTCTTATTTTTATTTTTATTTGTGCCATCTCAGCAAGCCTCCGATACATACTGAATCACACTCACACTCTCATATACAATATTTACATTGGTTGGAAACATATTACTTACCTCACGATATGCTTCCATCGTTTCTAGGAGATATAATTCCAAACGCCAATTTAGTATTTCACACACAACATTCATGTCTCCAGACACTTTCCTGACGAGCGCTGCTTACATCACGTAAGTTATGTGAAAGTGTTGACATTCAGTGACATAACGCTGTTCGCTGAAACTTATTCACAACTCTACGCAGTGGCCCGGAAATAAAATACGATGCACCAGTCCGCATCTCGTGGTCGTGCGGTAGCGTTCTCGCTTCCCGCGCCCGGGTTCCCGGGTTCGATTCCCGGCGGGGTCAGGGATTATCTCTGCCTCGTGATGACTGGGTGTTGTGTACTGTCCTTAGGTTAGTTAGGTTTAAGTAGTTCTAAGTTCTAGGGGACTGATGACCATAGCTCTTAAGTCCCATAGTGCTCAGAGAGTGCTCAGAGCCACGATGCACCACAAAAGTTCTCTGGCCGTAGATACATAAAAGTGCGAAAGGGAGCTGGGTCCTTAGTTTTATATGGGACTTTGATTAACCTCTAATTAACCTAATTCTGATGAGGTGATAACAGTTTGCCATCCATGGAGAGTAAGGCAACACAAGGTTTCATTACATTCCATGTAAGCTTCCCTCACATTAAAATACCTGCTGCAACTTCCTCAACAGTGTCATACTGGCATCAGAGAATTTCGAATCGTACGATTTTCGAAGCGTTCGTTCCTTACCGTGTACCAAAGTGTTTCGCGATTCGATAGCCACGGCGAGTTTCTTAACTGATTTATACTAGAAACAAAAAATGGTTCAAATGGCTCTGAGCACTATGGGACTTAACATCAATGGTCATCAGTCCCCTAGAACTTAGAACTACTTAAACCTAACTAACCTAAGGACATCACACACATCCATGCCCGAGGCAGGATTCGAACATGCGACCATAGCGGTCACGCGGTTCCAGACTGAAGAGCCTAGAACCGCACGGCCACGCCGGCCGGCCTATACTAGAAACATTTAACCTGTAAAGAAAACGTGATCGATTGTTATGGAGGTTTCAGATACCACCAGCACAAACTTATAACCGAAAGGAATTTGGACAGTTTAATACGAAAAATTTAAGTCACTTTCCTATTTCCATAAATCCAAATAAGTATGAACCTAAGTTATATGTTTGACACCGTCGAGCAACAGACAGTAATGGCAACTTTTGAAGGCAGCCTTGGAATTTTATAAGCAGGAATGTAGCATGGTTATAATAAAGGCGTTCCCGATGCGGTTTTGCACGAACTGCGTCTAACGCGCCAAAGAAACTGCTGGAAGTACATGCCGCATTTTACTTTGTTCACCAGTAAGATGCCAAGCGGGTTCGACATTGTCTGTGCCCGGGCCATCCTGCTGTGCAGAGAGAGACAAAATAAGTTTTACGTAGCGCAGCTTCGCTATAACTTGTAGAAAACTACGCTGCCAGGTAAGAAAGGCGCGGCGTCCAGGAAGTTTACCGCGAAACGTGTCAGAGGGCTACTTTGCAATCTGTTTAAAAGCTGACGTCAATTTCCGATAACTCTCTACGGTTCCTCGATAAGATGCTTATGAAGGAAGTCCCTTCAAAACAACAAGGCAAATGTTCTTTCGAAGTAAGCCCGCGTTTCCCACGACTTGACAGCCGAAGCAGAGAACCAGACACACTTTACTGGAGAAGATTGTAGCATTTTCCTATAAGCTCTCAAAGAAGCTGTTAACATTATGCACCACAACAGTTTGAGTAAAAGG
This sequence comes from Schistocerca piceifrons, assembly GCF_021461385.2. Classification (NCBI taxonomy): domain Eukaryota; kingdom Metazoa; phylum Arthropoda; class Insecta; order Orthoptera; family Acrididae; genus Schistocerca; species Schistocerca piceifrons. The sequence goes on from NC_060149.1 coordinate 905,599,711, forward strand.
GGTTTCAATTTAAGCGTTCTTCTGTAGTGACTGACTGAAACTTCACGATGTTTCCTTTTCAAACTATTATTTATCAGTCACACCTTCAAATTAGATTTCTATTCTAATGACTAAAAATCATTTTAAATAGTAAAAACGTAGGCACTGAAATTTATTTACAGAAGAAGTATCAGAATAGCTGTGAAAATTAAGGCATCGAATTATTCTACCATAAAAATGAGACATGATTCGTTTAAACAATTTTTAGTTTTTTTGTTCACGTGCCTGTTAATGTTTCTCATAGTCATTTCTACAATACGTTAGTACAACGTTTTTGATAATGAACAATGTAGAATGTTCTCTCCGAATTTTTGAATGCAATATCTCGTTAATAAGAACAGCTAGTAGATCGTAAAGCAGCTTCTTTCAAATTGATGGCTGTGTGAAGTTACATTCCTTACTCATCATTTGCACAATAGGAAAGTTAACGAAATCATATTGTATTACATTCATGTTTTAAATTGTTGACATATCTTAACCACGATAACGCTGTAGCACTGTGTCAGTTACCGATGCAACATTGTGTCATTGTGTATTCTTATAGATGCTAATGCACATTGTTTGCGCGCAGTTTTCCTCGTAGCGTCGTGTGGTAGGCCTATACCAGAAGTGTAGAAATTCTGCTTGCAGCCTGCCTGCTCCTAACTACGCTGCAACCATTAAAGCCGCTCAACCTTCGGCGACGGAGACACAAGAATTGCATGTATACTAAAGCACAGTGGCTCAAGTAGGCCTGCTTGTGTTTCCGCAAGCCTGGCAAGCTTCACGGGAGCCGTTCAGCCTGCTGCGTCTGATAACAGGTTGCTCTCTCAGTCCAGCGTGACTACAGAATAGCCAGGTATATGTTTACGTAGCTAGCTTCACTGCACCTCAGCTGTCTTAACTGTGGGAGCAGCAAAATCAACAAACCAAACTTACAGGAGATTGCGGAAAGTTAAGGATGGGGGAATATATACCCGTCACGAAAGACATCCCAAGTTCAGCATGGGAAAAGTGTTCATGTGTTTGTGGGGCAACTTCAAATGAATCACAAGTGTCTCGAAATGCAAATTCTGTAAAAAGTTACTAAGTACTCATTCGGAAACCTCGAGTATGTTACGACAGGTTTGTAAAGTTGACCAGCAGTTTCCTCACTCTCTAACATACCCTTCTTACCAGTTTCTAGCAAAAAATGTTCGATTACCGTACTCGTAGACTACGAGCCTGTGTTAAGTTCAATGAAATACTTGGAGTGTGTACTTATCTTCTTGGCTTCGACGACTTTTCTCCATCAGTTCAATGTTAGTTGGGGTGCATAATATCAGCTGCTTCACCGCAGTAATACCAGCAGTCAATGTGAGAAACTGATGATATTAAATAATTTAAAGCAACACATAGTTTGCAGTTTGTCTTAAAGTATACATTGTTCCAGAACATTCGTACAATGTACAGCCCAAAAAAACTGACTTTGCAGATTATGTACTCGAACTAACTGGAAACAACTGCCACTCTATTGCAAACCTCCACCCTACTGGCTCCCTATTGCCACCACCCTAGCTCTTAGGCTCACTCTTATATAGTTTCTTAACAATGAAAGTTCTTTGAAAGTATTGTTCAACAAAGTCACATTAATGAAAGTCGGTTGTTTCGTAAGAAATTACAGTTACAGTTTTGAAGACAGTAAGTGACTTCTTACAATAAGTGTGATTTCTGAAATTACTTTTCAAAATTAGTATCAAATTCTCCTTGAGAAATGTGACTAACAATACTTGATACAAAAAATTAAAATCTTGTTAATTACAACAGTAATTTTGATGCTAATATATTTTGGAGTAATAGAAATAGATTTTGAGGTTCAAATTTTACATAATAATCTCGTTTTGACCAAACGATAGAAATAATAGTTTGTTTATGACAGAAAGTTGCAGAAATCGTAATTACAGAATTAGTTACAATGAATCTGATTTGTGTTTTTATAGAAATACAATCTCTTGAGAGTCAACGTAACTTTAAGTCCATCACTTAGCCAGTATTCTATCCAAAGGTCAATTTTGACAATTAATTACCCATTTAATGACTGAACCCCTTTTAACACAAACATGTCTACGTGATTATTGTCTGTTACTCAAATGAAATTATTGGTTTTTGCGTCAATGTCGTAAAACTGATGATTACAATAAGATGCTATTCCACTAATTAAATATTCCTGTAAATTATATTTAAATGAGCTGTGGTTCAAATTGTTCAAATGGCTCTGAGCACTATGGGACTTAACATCTGAGGTCATCAGTCGCCTAGAGCTTAGAACTACTTAAACCTAACAAACCTAAGGACATCACACACATCCATGCCCGAGGCAGGATTCGAACCTGCGGTCGCGTGGTTCCAGATTGAAGCGTCTAGAACCCCTCGGCAACACCGGCCACCAAACAAGCTGTAGTTGACTAAATAGGTGTGTTACATTTTATATATGTCATGTACAGTACAACTTGATACAATAAAGAGCACCGAAAATAGTATTTTAACATTTACTATATTGTGAAATGAGTGCCGTATAATACATACCATAGTTGTATATAAGGATCCCCACAGTATGTTCTATCACAGCTCCATTACTTTTTCAGGGGCTGACAAGTGAGTGTAAACGTGTGATAAGAATTTGAGACCATTTAGCACTACATATGTGTTCAAAAATGTTCAAATGGCTCTGAGCACTATGGGACTTAACTGCTGTGGTCATCAGTCCCCTAGAACTTAGAACTACTTAAACCTAACTAACCTAAGGACATCACACACATCCATGCCCGAGGCAGGATTCGAACCAGCAGTCGCGCGGTTTCGGACTGAGCGCCTAGAACCGCTAGACCACCGCGGCCGGCCATATGTGTTCCAAATTTAGGGTAAACATTGATTGAAATAGGAAAAATATAGAGTTCAGTGGATACAAAAGACCACATTTTGGTAGTATGCTGTATAGTGCGAAGAAAACTTGGTATGAAAGAAAAAAAACTCTTCTTCTTTCAGATATATAGTTTTTAGGTTAACATAACCTGAAAAACGAACGTCGGTCGGCCGCGCGGGATTAGCCGAGCGGTCATGGGCGCTGCAGTCATAGACTGTGCGGCTGGTCCCGGCGGAGGTTTGAGTCCTCCCTCAGGAATGGGTGTGTGTGTTTGTCCTTAGGCTAATTTAGATTAAGTAGTGTGTAAGCTTAGGGACTGATGACCTTAGCAGTTAAGTCCCATAAGATTTCACACACATTTCTGAACGTCGGTCGTGTGAGGTATCTGTGTCGTGTGACTGGCAGAGATGAGCGATTATACAGTTTTTTGTTCTGATTTTGTTGTTATGGATGAAGGGAAAGAAGAGGTGACGGCATATAGTAGCAAGCGGACTGTCGGACTTTACGTCCTGGACTGGCGGACGAAGCATCACCTCCCGCTGTCCTAATACGGTCGGTGAAAATTTATTCCAACATAAGGATCTAAAGCGACTAAACAAGCGGTTACTGACAAAATTCCTGCATTTAAAAAATAAAAATAACTCTTGATATCGATCATAAAATGAGTGAAAGTTCTTGAACCTGTATCACCAAAACAAAAGTATCATGCAATCATACATTTTAAGACGGACACATGGAGACTCTGATTCAGTTGTCGATAATACACAAGAGCTTCCTTCGTCCATTAAAATTTTTGAATGCGCATGAGGAATTACACAATGGACAAGTACGGTTTCAGTTTCGTAAGATATCACTAACGAGCGAGGGTTTGTTAGGTGGATGACATCCGACTAAATTATTGTCGTTCAATAATAATTAAGTCAGAGGTATTAGTAACTGTCCTACGTGGAATGTCACGCCAATAATTTTAAATTAGGATCAACGTGTTCTTGCTGTTCTAGGCTTATGTTCAATGGAAACATATGGTTGCTGTGTCAAAATTAATGCAAAATGAAGGGCAGACTCCTCAGGCATCAAACAGGAGAATCATACGTGTATGGGACACAGGCAGAGGGTAGCAATGGCAATTAATCAATGTGTCGCGTTGTAGATGTAGTATGTACCAAAGCGCATAACTTAAGTACAGTTCGCGTGTTAATCTGTGGGATTGAAGCGAATCACTCTGTGCTCAGCTGTTGAAGCGATTTGAAAAACTGCTCGTGAAGCTTTACAGGCATTCACACTGAACGCAACAGTCGAAAATGTGGATGTGCTTTCCGTTCATGGCGAATGTCACCAAACTGTAAGGGCAGCGGTTTGGTCGTATGCCAAAAGGAGCAGGCCGTGTGGTCGAGCGGTTCTAGGCGCTTCAGTCTGCAACCGCGCGACCGCTACGGTTGCAGGTTCGAATCCTGTCTCGGACATGGATGTGTGTGATGTCCTTAGGCTAGTTAGGTTTAATTAGTTCTAAGTTCTAGGCGACTGATGACCTCAGAAGTTAAGCCGCAAAGTGCTCAGAGCCATTATGTAGATGAACACGTAAATGTAAGGCGTAATTACACCACAGTTCGACAAGGATGAGACCTTGTTCCAAACGAGTTAAGCAGAATCGCGGAAAACTGCTTGAATCAGGATATCAAGAAGCAGTTCGGAGACGCACTCTTGCACGGCAGGAACCCTGTGGGCTACCTCTCTCGCTGGCGGCTGTGCGAAATCAACGACGAGCCCGTCTTGAGATGAGACGTCCATTCTGTTAACTGGACTCGACCTGCCGCAAGCGACAGACAGTCGCACGCTGTTGCTCCGTAGCGTGCTGTTTCTAGAGTAGAGCTGAATCTGTCTACGACCACGAGAATAGGGCACTTCTTTAATTGGCGAGTGTAATTCTTCACCTGCCAGTAAAAGTTGAAGTCTCGGGGCTGGCAAAATTACTGTTAATCAACGGGTCGGTGTTCCGTTTTCGTTGACAATCAGCCCATTTTACAAGGAAATATAGATTTGTCCACCCCAAGAGCCATTAATATATGAAATTGGTTCCATGTCTTTCAGTCAAATCACACAGTTTTTTAACGGTGGCCGAGGAAAACATCTCAGACATACAGCTGCTCAGAACGAGCACTACTAAAAAGCCTCAAGGGGTGGCGAATGAAAGCACTTATATCCTTGGGCCATTATTCACATACATGTAGCGGTCGGAAACAACGGGACGACGTTCTTGACAAACTTTGACACTTCTGACAGCCCCGACGTCTCAAACCCACCTAGATGGTAGAGCTGGCTGCTTGCAAGTGAAGTATCTGCGCTAGCAGAATAGTAATGCGGAAAACACAAGTCCGAAAACAATTTATTGGATTCACCAAATAGAAACAATAATACAATCTCCAAAAGAATAACGGACTGGATCCAAACCGCAGATAGACAAAAATGTAAAATACGAAATAATAATAACAGAAAAGACACTCTTCACGCGGAGCAAACACAATAAACAATTCTGCAATGTCGAGAGGTTCTTCGAGTATACAAAGTCCATCTACAAGAGACCGGCCAGCTAGAAGAGGCGTCTGGCAGCGACAGTAGCTTTGTATCCTTCCAAGCAGTGCGTCGAACTGCCTTTTGCCGGCAGTGCGCCGCCTTATAAAGCCCGTTGGTGGAGGTATCTGCCGCAACAATTTGCGATCACGTGCGTGGCGTATCAAATGGTTCAAATGGCTCTGAGCACTATCGGACTTCTGAGGTCATCAGTCCCCTACAACTTAGAACTACTTAAACCTAACTAACCTAAGGACATCACACACATCCATGCCCGAGGCAGGATTCGAACCTGCGACCGTAGCGATCGCGCGGTTCCAGATTGTAGCGCCTAGAACCGCTCGGCCACCCCGGCCGGAGCCTGGCGTATCAGAGTAGTTCCTGTGCTAGCTGCGAACTCACCTGAAGCTGTTCTTCAGACTCCGCTAACGGGTAGCAGTCCCTGGCGGCCGTTAGTGAAGACCTGGTGTTGTGTTGTGACCGCCGGTAAGTATTTGCTTTGACAACGCAGACGACGTAGGTTTTCCTGGTGAATATACGCCCTGTGATGCAGGCATGACATGTTGTTTTAAACGTCAAGTGGTATGCCGATTCAGTAAGCCCTACGATGTATGAAGTGGGCGGCCACTACAGCAAGGGTCTAGGATTGCTGCACCCGCTGTGTCTGTATATAGGTAGGTAAATTTTAGGTACATTCTAGAAGTTCTGAGTAAAGGTGGGCGGGTGCCACGGGGGGGGGGGGGGGTGTTACCGAAATGTGGGACCCTTAGAGAGACCCTTTGCCGTTTCATTCACGAATGTGATCATGCCACAGGAAGGCTGAAAATGCACGAGCACCCTAAGCTGCTTCGGATCACGTTCCAGTATCGTCGAATAGTTTCGAACGGTTTCTAGTGGTTCCACCCTACACACAAGAGCAAAAATTGCCGTCATGCTACACTCTAACGGGGTGCGGCGACAATGAATGGGAAGGCAGCCCTTCAGGGTCCGTAGAGAACGATTGAAACTTCGGGGAGTATCACCATTGTCACAGTTAGTCAAGAATGCCATCCAGTTGCTCAGTGCACCGCCAATTCAGGCTTCCGACAGCGACATTTGTGGGAATGAACGCCCCAAGGAAATGGGTGGTTTCGTTGACAGCCTTTGTGCCACACCCTGAGGCTTTTTCGTGTCGGTTCTCAGCGGCGGTATGGCTGACATGATTTCCTCGGCCACCCTTAAGAAAACCGCATTATTTCGACGCTGGGAGTCGCTGTTCTGTTCACCTTCGCAGAGGCATCAGTGGGTGAAATATGGGTAACAGGGGGTCTGACGACCTTCCCATCGCGTGACACATCCGCGTGACGCGGGGCGGAATTTTGGTGAAATTTGGTGCCAGTGAGACATCATTAATCCGCGTTCACGTCACATGAACTTGTGAGCTGTAGCCTTTTTTCTGCATGTGTCGACACCCTGTGTGTTTCAAGAGTCGTCGAGCGCGAGGGTGACGTCGCAAGGCGCTACCGTTTTCACCATTACAGAGAAAGGTTATACGCACCTCCGACACAATTTTCAAACATAAGCGTCGCAAGGATTGGGAGTTACGGGTTTTCGAAAAAGTTATTCTTTAATTGTGCTGCGCAATGTATGTGATGTTATACACTGAAGTACCAAAGAAACTGGTATAGGCACGCGTATTCAGATACAGACGATGGCGCTGCGGTCGGCAACGCCTATGTTAGACGACAAGCTTGGTATGCCCTGCCGATATGTTCCTAATGTTCTGAATGAGGGTGAGAGACGGCGAGCTCGCTGGCCAAGGTAGGGTTTGGCAAGCACCACGACAAGCAGTCTTGTGTGGGCGGGCCTTATCTAACTGAAATGTAAGCCGGGATGGCTTGCCGCCAAGGGCAATTAACACAACATAGAATATCGTTGACGTATCGCTGTTCTGTAAGGGTGTCGCGCATGAGAAACAAATTTGGACCTGCTATGAAATGAAAGACCGTCATTGGCGGACGACAGTCAGGTTGTCCCCCTTCTTGAATGATATCAGTTTGCCGCACTGGCTGTTATTGTTAGGATTAAACGTTCCTTTTATTTCATATTGTTCATTAATAAGTAGTTTCGCCTGGGCAGGCATCGTTAAGTGCCCGCACTGCTAGTCAGATGTAACTTATTTGAAATACTTCTCGGTTGTAATTCATCAATACTGTTTTTTACTTCGAATAATTTAAAAACTTGATGTTTAAGCGTTAATATAAAAAATGTGCTTGATTGATAAATGAATGTTTCGTTGTGTTTCCTTACGAATTGTTACCCAATAACTTTACTGCGTCACGCCTAATTCACCTCCTGAAGCAGAAGTGGATGAGTTAAACATCTGAACTGAAACTGTCGTGGAAATACTATGTACTCACTTCCCTCTACAAGTCCTAGAAGTTTGTGACTGGAGTTTCCGAACACCCTGTACAAAATATGTAAGTACATTACCGGTCTTTCGTAAAAGAAGTGCAAGGCAGTACTGAACTGTGACAGCAACACCTTGTGGCTAAGACATAAACTTGGGCAGAAGGATAACCTCTGTGTACTACTTTATTAACCACTAAACTGACATAGTACATTATATGAGTGGGAAGGAAAAGAAGGAATGTTGGTTCTCGTTTGTTTGTGCGAGGTTTATAGGAGAGACCTATGTACATTTAGGCCTATCTTAACATATAAGTAATTAATAGTTACAATACTAGCTGGTTTGTGAGAGCTGCGTACACAGTATACCATAATGAGATCTATGAAACGACTAATCTCAACTTCTCATATTTCTTCTTCACAATGCCAGCAATAACCGTTTTCATCCTAACAATAACAGTCCGAGCAGCAAACCGATACCATTCGAGGAATGCATCATACCTTCGTCTGTGGGTGGGGTCGGGAGTGTCTCAAAAGCGACATTACTTTACTTAATTTATCACAGTATCCAAGCATTCTACTATAGACTTATCAATTCAAAAGTTTCAAGTGGAGAAAAACTACCACTTTCTTGCTGCAGATCGTGAACGGACAATGTCTGTTGAGAACGATGGCAGCAATATCGTTGGGTCATCATTTCACTCAGAATGACAGCAATTGGAGGCCATATTTCTTAGAGTGCTGCCAATTTCACACCGATACTATATGGCATCAGTTTTATGTCTCGCATCGACTACTTTCAGCGTCCTCTTTATGTCCGCCATAAGAGGGCCGTGAACAGAGCCAATATTGACACCTGAGAAAGGTTACAAGCTCCCACTGAACTTCACGTAAGTTGCAGAGCAACAATGATAACCATCAGTTATTTGTGTCAGGTTACCTTCTTTCCTGATGTAAACAGAGGTCCTTCATTTTTCCGTAGGTGCTAGAGACGGAATGTCAGGCTAACGTTAAGGAATTTATATTTCTATTTTCCAGCTTTTTTAAATGAAAAAGGAATGTTAACTCTGTAACCACGCCATTATTTTCGACTTGGTTTAATAAAGTGGAAATCAGCTTACGTCATCTGATTCTATCATGCATCAACAACACATGTAGCACATGTCTTAACTGAAATGGAGTGTGGAAATTAACTGAGCTTTCCCCTCCATACCCTGTCTGTCCATACTGATTTAGTTTTTCCTTGGTTTTGCGTCCTTTTTAATTCCTTTAAAGAAAGCTTGGATGTTTTCTTAAACAAGGTCACAGCTAATATCCTTCGCTATCTTCGTCTATCCGAGCTGCGTTCCTGGGTAGCAATATACGAGCGTCACGCGTCATCATCGAGCATCCAGTAACATACTGACGAAGAGTAATTAGTTACGCGTGTCCTTGTAGAGTCAGTATTGTACTTTACTAATCTGTTTTTTTTTTTTTTTTTCACCGTCTAGCCTCTAGCGTATTACTCGCAATGTGCATTTGGCAGGCAAGATCTTCAGTATACTTGAAGCCATTTTTATTACGCAAATGAAGTAACTGTTGCAACAGCTAAAGTGTTAGTTGCAACAGGACGTAGATTTATAGCTGTGGAGGGGCATGGCCGAGTATCCGCTGTTATGTCCGAAAGACAATGCTAAATCACTGCGTTGACAACGCCAAATGGAGACTGATTCTCAGTGCTTGCATTGTTTCCATGGGTGTTACGTCCAATAGTATGTCGAACTTTTCACAAGAAAGAGTGCTTACAAAGTTTTTGGAGCACAGTGCAGTATTAGTGCAACGCCGTTCACAAGCCACTGATGGAGTGGATTATACACTACCCGCATTTCAGTCCTCTAAGCATCGATCCAATTGACCTTGGATACATTTTTTTCCTTTGGAAACGACGAGGTAGAGGGAATGCGTGTAGAACAAGCGTATGTAGACAGTTCCTCCCTTTTATGCAATATTATTTTACCCACTAGCGTACAGCGTAAGGCCAGTTAGTTGCTCAGTTCGAAGCGAGACTCATCACTGAAGACGATTCTGCTCCTGTCAATGAGATTCCAGGATCCGATAATCAATGAGAACGTCCAGGGCCCGCCAAACAGTCTCGGGTTTTTAACGATCTATCTCGGCTGTTGGATGCCGGCACGGTAGGTCAGCGTGTTCGGTCAGAGGGCTACGCGTTCTCTGTAATAAAAAAAACTGAGTCAAGGAACCAACGATCAACTTGAACGGATGTCTTGTGACGTCGGCCCAGACCAGACGCAACGAACTATATCGAACAAAAAGATGAAAAAAAAGTGGTAAGCCCGGGTTCGATTCCCGGCTGGGTTGGAGATTTTCTCCGCTCAGGGACTGGGTGTTGTGTTATCCTTATCATCATCATTTCGTCCCCATCGACGCGCAGTTCGCCGAAGTGGCGTCAACTCGAAAGACTTTCACCAGGTGAACGGTCTACCCGACGGGAGGCCCTAGTCACAAGGCACTTCCATTTTTCCATCAATAACAAGCAGAACAACTAATTGCATAAGGGTCAGAGATGAACCAGCGAGTTATTCACTTGCTGAATTTGTGATTTGTGAAGCTCTTTGTCTGGAATAAATCATCCAAATTTTTTGAAATTATAATCATTTGTTTGTCTCTGTACATATACGTCACATCTACTGATCTCCATCCCATTCGCATTTCGCATTCGGGAGGACGACGGTTCAATCCCGTCTCCGGCCATCCTGATTTAGGTTTTCCGTGATTTCCCTAAATCACTTCAGGCAAATGCCGGGATGGTTCCTTTGAAAGGGCACGGCCGATTTCCTTCCCCATCCTTCCCTCACCCGAGCTTGCGCTCCGTCTCTAATGACCTCGTTGTCGACGGGACGTTAAACACTAATATCCTCCTCCTCCATTCGCATTATTCCTTCAGGGTGCGACGTTTTGTTTTTTCTTTTTTTTTTGTAATATGAAAAGATCTGAACGGCCCATTACACTGTCAGATAAAAATCTGTTTAGTTAGATTTGTGTGTAAAGTTCAGCAGTGAAATATACCAACAAAAGTCTCAAAAATAATTTCAACAGCAGGTCACAATTTGAAAAGGCCGTAGTGTTCATGAATACGACACTCTATAACTCGATAAAAGCAAATTAAATTGTTCACGGCTTAGCACAACCGTATCAAATAATGGAGCAAATTTAGCATCCACTAAAATATTTTACCATCTACACAATAAACTAGAGCTTCCTACAGGCAATCTTAACACTTTGGAAGATATATTCGTATCATCTTTGATTTAAAACTCCAATAAATTCATACCAGAAATTTTGATCATACATTGTGTGTGTGTGTGTGTGTGTGTGTGTGTGTGTGAGTGTGTGGACACGTGCGTATGTTGCAGACAACCAGCTTAAATATACATTACAAACAAATCTAAATTTGTAATTTTTTAACATGTGGCCGTATATTCAACAAGTAAATGTATGTTTCTACAGCTTGTTTGACACATTCTGTATTGCAGCTGGTTTTCCATACGTTTCGTATCCAGATTTCCCCTGCAACGAAAAACCTTACATCCCTATACACCAGAGGCTCTTGTATCTCGTAAAACCATTTGCGTACCTTCTCATCACTACTGTGACTCCTGAGGACATTTCTTGGAGATGCACCTGAGAAATATAGCATTTCTTCCACTGGATGACTACTGGTGCACTTGAAGTTAGCCGTTCCCTTTACTCATTCAGTTACGTTGGTGTTGTCCCACGTTGCCTCCCGATTCGTGTGCTTTTACATCTACATCTACGCATTGCTAACCACCTAAAGACACATGACATTATTAGATTGGACACGTCCAATGATCAGTTTCATGTCCGGCAATTTCATATTTTTAAATAAGGCTGGTGCTACTGGATCCAAATCGTGCAATATTCAGATGCAATAACTCAATCAATGTTTTGACATTACTTGCTGGTTCAGCTCTATCCTTGACTGCTAAATACTTCCTGTAAGCAGAAATCTTTTATGGAAGATAATGTAACGGCTGTGTTTCTGACGCCTGCGACACTGATCAAATTTAATATCGGCCGTATTGACGTTATTAATGAAGAGAACTTCACAAATTGTGAGGTTATTGAGCAAAAGTGTGATATTCTGCTACAACAGACCATTACTTTCCGTGTCATCTAGACATCTCCTTCAGTTTTCCTTAAGGAGGTGCACTAAATTTTCATTGTAGATTGTTTGTATACAGGATGATTCAAAGACAAAGAACAGATTTCTGTAGTTTATTACACGCAAACCATAAAAGGTAGAAACGCATTCCGCATGTCACTGGGTAGAGGAAGGTTCAAAGTTTTGACACAACTGCGCTGTTGTCTGTAGCGACTGACGATTACACCACAAATCATGTAGTGTATTGGAATTTGCGCGAAGTCAATCCTTTGTTCCAGTGCAACGTGCATTCCCATATCGATTCAGCAGGAAGCTCCCTCTGCACAAGCAGATTTATGACTAACATAACAAATTCCTGGAAGTTGGTTGCACATGAATGACTGCGTCCCGTCCCACTTTCACCTTGAGGTGAAGCGTTATCTTAACAACACCATCCCACTACGTTGGATTGGAAGAGGTACACAACAAGATCTTGTTCATTGCTTTTGGCATCCCACGTCACCAGAACCTCAATCTTGATATTTTTTTTTCTATGGGGGTACATAAAATACAGAGACTTCGTTCCACCTGTAGCAGCAAGATACGGGAAATCGAATTGTTGAAGCTGTCTATTCAATGAACGGGGGCTTGTTGATTCGTGTGTGTAATGATATGGACAACCGTTTTGATTTTTATCGAGCAACGCGTGATGCTCATTTTGTTTGTCTGTAATAAACAACTGAAATCTCCAGAATGAGATTTTCACTCTGCAGCGGAGTGTGCGCTGATATGAAATTTCCTGGCAGATTAAAACTGTGTGCCCGACCGAGACTCGAACTCGGGACCTTTTCCTTTCGCGGGCAAGTGCTCTACCATTACCATCTGAGCTACCGAAGCACGACTCACGTCCGGTACTCACAGCTTCACTTCTGCCAGTACCTCGTCTCCTACCTTCTAAACTTTACAGAAGCTCTCCTGCGAACCTTGCAGAACTAGCACTCCTGAAAGGAAGGATATCGCGGAGACATGGCTTAGCCACAGCCTGGGGCTGTGGCAGTCAGCCTTCGGCGGCGCAGCGGTTCGGACGGTTTTTACGTCCCTGCCGCACGTCTGCGCGAGAGGTGTCTACGTTACGTGTGTAGCGGTGTGTCGCGGTATACATAGAACGAATCATGGCCTTGTCGTTCCGCAAATCGACACTGAAATTTAGTTTTGTTAACGAATATGCTCGACCGAAGACTTACGAGATCGAACGTTATTTACGGGACGAGGTGAAAATCGAACCTGACGTTCTAGTTGGAATACACTTATCTATAGTCAGCAGCGTGGTCTACGTCAAGTTCATAAATGAAGCGGCATGTGACGAACTACTTACTTCGACACCGACAAGGACTTCGTTTCTGTCATTCGGACGGGAATGTTGGAGCGGTAACAGTTGAACACGCCGGCATGGGCCTCCGAACGATACGCCTCTTTGAGCTTCCATTCGAAGTGCCAGAAGAACTGGTGACGGACGCCCTGCGTCCTTACGGAACGGTCCTATCCCACGTGGCTGAAAAATGGGCGAGTTTCAAGACGTATCCTGTCCTCAATGGCGTCAGACAAATACAGATCGAACTCCGAAAACACGTCCCGCCATACTTGTACATCGCCGGTTGTAGGGCGATTGTCATCTACGACAGACAACCAAGGACGTGCTCTGGATGTGGGAAGGAGGGACACATACGTCCTGATTGTGCTCAACGAAGGTTATTACAGCTGCGACGGGATGATCCACCCCTCGCGCCGCATCCGACCGTGCTCCCCATGACTTACGTCGCCGCGTTACGCGATGACGTGGGCCGCGAGACAGACGCGTACCAGAACACACAGACAGCGGCGGATCGTGGCGAGCCACAGAGAGACGACGTTGCGCTGGACCGCTTGCAGCAGTCACAGGACGCCCTCTCTTCGGTTCCGCTTGCACCCCCTGCAGATAAGGCACTTGGAGACGTCGATAGTGCGACGGCGCACGATTCCGACGCCCCCCACGAACAACTGGAGTCCATGCTGACCTCAGATTCCGAGGCCCGGTAACGTAAACAGCGATCACCACAACGCCGGAAGAAGCGCCGCCTCACGGTGGAGAACGACCACTCCGATCTAGCAGACAATTCTGAGAAGTTTACGGGTACAGAACAGACGACCATGGATACAGAAGAACTGCCTGGCGAGGATGCAACGGTGGCCAGCGGGACGGCGGCACGACCTGCCGCTGACGATGCTCCAGACACAGCGAAGGAGCTCGATAGACGGCAACAGGCTACTGAGGAGGCTACGGCGCCTGCATCGCACGACAATGATGGGACACTAGGGGACTGGTCAGAAGAGCCACCCCCGTGGGGAACAGATGATGCCGGAGGAACTGCTCCCACGCACTCTCCCGGTGTAAGACCGGCAGAGTGCACGGAATAATGGCAGACCATATGAGGGGACGGCGGGGGACGTTAGTCCGACAGCAGCCTATGTGCGGCAACATTAGCGACCGTACGGTACCTTATCTACGTTGACCGCCATGCAAAAAGCTTATCGGATAGGGTCTATTAACATCAATAGCATTGGGACACCGGTAAAAATCACGATGCTTAGTGACATGATAAAGGCTGCGGATTTATACATAGCACTATTACAAGAAGTTCGGGTACTTCTCCCCTCGGACTTTTACGGTTACGACATTTACTGTTCCCCGTGTGACGAGAGAGGCGTTGGCACAGCAATACTATTAAAGGAAGGGATACGTGCAGACGACGTAGAGTATTTGCCTTCTGCCCGTGGTACGGCCGTGACCATAGGTGGAATACGTTTGATCAACATATACGCACCGTCAGGCTCGGATAAGAGGAGGGACAGAGCAGATTTTTACGCACATGAGGTTACACCGTTGTTCCAGGGACGATACGATGGTTGCATACTCGGCGGAGATTTTAATTGTGTGCTCGACAGAAAGGACCAACAACCTAACTATACTACTAGCCAAGAACTTAGGGAGCTGGTCAACGGGATGGCTGGCTCTGAGCGCTATGGGACTTAACTGCTATGGTCATCAGTCCCCGACAACTTAGAACTACTTAAACCTAACTAACCTAAGGACAGCACACAACACCCAGCCATCACGAGGCAGAGAAAATCCCTGACCCCGCCGGGAATCGAACCCGGGAACCCTGGCGTGGGAAGCGAGAACGCTACCGCACGACCACGAGATGCGGGCTCAACGGGATGGAATTAGTCGATACATGGGACCTGAAGTATCGCCACCAACCAGGATACACATTTGTTACTAGCCACTCCGCGGGCCGTTTGGACCGGATCTACGTTTCAAGGGCGTTAGCAATGTCGACGGTGGACGCAGAAATATGGCCGACAGCGTTTACAGACCACGAGGCATATATTTGTACGGTTAACCTTGATAGACAGCAGGTATGGAGACGGAGGGGTAATTGGAAGATGAACGTCTCCCACCTGCGAGATGCAGAATGCCGACGCATGGTGGAGGACGCGTGGCATAGCTGCCTCCGTCGACGAAATTCTTCCGGTTCTGTCCTGCAGTGGTGGATCGAGTGCGCGAAGCCAGCTTTACGGAGGACGTTAATAGGTTACGGGAAGGAGGTTTCTCAATGGCAGCGCACGACCACTGAGTTTTACTTTACGGCTCTCCGGGAACTGTTAGCTCAACCACCTACACCAGAACGCCAGACGGCCGTCCACCGAGTTAAGGCGAAGCTGGTACAACTTGCGACGCAGAGGATGGCAGGCACGATGATACGCGCGAGGTCGCAGGATTTCCTGCCCAACGAGGTCCCCTCGATGCATTATGTGATAAAGGAAAGACGAAGAAGACGCAGGAATTTAATACATGAGATCGATCTCGGCGATGGCCGTCGTTTTACAACACAAAGGGGTATGGCACAGGCGTTCACGGATCATTTTAGCAGATTCTATGCGAGCAACGGGGAGGGTCAGAGGGAGCTGGGGAACGTCCTCGAAGAGATCCCAGACGCGACGAGTGTGAACGGGGAAGCGGACGCGTTATCTGAAATTACGTGTGAAGAGCTGGAGGAAGCGATCACACGAGGTGCTTGCAACAAGTCCCCAGGTCCAGACGGATTCCCGTTAGAATTTTACCGTGCCTTTGTGACCATTATGACACCGATGTGGCTCTGTATGTTTAATGAGCTTCTGCGGCAAGAAGTACCGGTTCGCGGTTCACATTCACTTCACGGAAGGGCTAATGATACCGATACCGAAGCCCCGTGGTGGCAAACGGCCTTCTGATTATCGCCCCTTGACCCTCCTCAATAGTGACTACAAGATCTTCATGCGCATCCTGGGAAGTCGTATCAAAAAGTCGCTGGAGAATCGAATACATGCCGATCAGACTTGTCTTGGCGGGATCAGTAATATCCACACAGCCTTGGGAGACTATCGTGACGTCGTCGCCCTCGCGGCTGCATGCCGCCTCCGGGGGGCGATGGTTGCAGTAGATTTCGATCATGCTTTTGATCGCTTGGATCATGTGTACCTCGCGGCGGTGATGGACAGGATGGGTGTCTCGCCATTATTGACCAATGCTGTGATGCGGCTGTTGCACGGCGCCAGTTCAGCGATGGTGGTAAATGGAGGGAGAACTGAGTATTTTAAGATCTTAAGATCAGTGAGACAGGGTTGCCCCTCGTCGATCCTCCTTTATGCGATCGCCTTAGACCCGGCCTCGCGGGCCTTCGCCGCCGTCTTACCGGGATTTCCCTACGGCATTTATCATTCAAATGCAGAGCATACGCGGATGATATTGTGTTCCTCGTACGGAATGAAAGGGAGACTCAAACAGCACTGGATTGGCTACAGACGTATGGGATGGCAGCTGGAAGTGTGGTCAACTAACGGAAATCACAATACATGCATGTGGGGCGTGGACTAGAACCAGGAACGGAAGGACCCTTACCTGCGGTGGAAACCCTCCGCTGTTTGGGTATCACCTTTCATAAAGAGACAGCGAGAACGGCTGCGGACAACTACCGAAGACTGTTACTCAGAGTCCGCACGGCAGTACGACTAAACGCCCTACGGTCGATGGATATGCTGCAGCGAGTGTTACTCGTCAACCTTTATCTCGCGCCCATGATGTGCCACCTGACGCACCTTCTTCCCTTGACGCGCACGGTAGCTATGAGGATTCAGGCGGCTTTTGGGTACTATGTGTGCCTGGGACAACTCTTTAAGGTACAGTACAACACGCTTACCCTCCCAGCGCGAGAGGGGGGCGTTGGTTTAGTGAATGTGCACGAGAAGGCGCGTGCCATGTATATTAATACTATGCTCAAACGGTGGCGCAACAGGAATCACTCGCTTACGGGGACGATCATCGAAGAACTCGTACCAACATCGCATCTTCCTCCAGTCAATGTCGGCCATATATCGCCACCGTTAACGTACGTGCGCACGTTCATCGTGGAACACAGTTACGTTAGAGAGCGTTTACCGACGACCCGACAGTCGACATCGAAGGACGTGTACCATCTGCTTCTTCGACAGATCTCCAGGTATAGGGTGGAACGCAAACATCCAGCTGTTAATTGGCACGTGGTGTGGCGCACGGTCCACCACCCCCACCTACCTACATCAGTCAGATCAACATGGTACATTGTCGTCAACCGAAAATACCCTACAAATGATAAAAAGTACGCAATACATTTGGCGGATTCGCCCTTGTGCCAGCAATGTGGCGAGCTGGATACGGACGACCATCGGCTGGTCTGCGGCGAGGCATTGGCTGTCTGGACTCTCGCAAGAAAGATAATAGCGTTCATGCGGCGCACTATCTATACAGCAGTCTGTTCTGACATAGTATTTTTTCCAGAGGAAACGTATTTTCCGCGTCATAAGACGAACGCAGTGGCGTGGATCACAGGTATGACGGTCCATCACATCTATAGAGACACACGTACGAACTTACTTAACGTCCTGGATTACTGGCAATACTTGCAAGATGGACACACAAAACTATTACGGCTACAAAAGTACAAGGATTGGTATGCCAATTTCCCAGTAACGGTATTTGCGGACCCGCCATATACTTGGGGTGTGCCGGGTGCGCAACGATGAGCGGCGGTGGTTTCGTTGTGCAACCGACCAAGTAGTGTGATCGACTAAGAACACTATGCGAGTATGCGACCTACGAAACACTCACGCTTGAACAGTTAGCAAACGGATGTACTTCAAAATTTTGTTTTCATATCCATAAATACTTTTCTTTAGGGTGCCGGAGGTGGCCCCACTTTGATTTTGTTGTTATTTCATGCTGCATGGTAGGACGGCAGCGAGGCTCCTTCCAGGACAGGACAGTTATCATGTGTCAGGACGTACTATGTTTATTTTTTGAATAATAAAGGTCTCTGTTTCTCCTACCTTACTTCATATAAAATAAATAAATACCCCATACTCCAAAAAAAAAAAAGGATAGAGCGTCTGCAAAAAAAAAAAAAAAAAAAAAAAGTTGGTAGAGCACTTGCCCGCGAAAGGCAAAGGTCCCGAGTTCGAGTCTCGGTCGGGCACACAGTTTTAATCTGCCAGGAAGTTTCAACTGAAATCTGTTCTTTCTTCATGAATCACTCTTTACGTCATAAGGATCTGAAGGACAGTCTCTTTTACTTTGCACAGAAATTACGCTTTTAATACGTTTGGGGTGGTAAAACACGTTTTCCATGTAAATATACTGGGTTACGCCCGAGTACCATAAGGATCGTAGTGTCTGAAAAGGCATAGCAGTTAAAAATCATTCTTGTTTCTCTAATGTGGCTGTGCTGTTTCTCCTCTCCCGTTTTTCAAAGTTGTCAAAGACTGCTCTGATCCGATTTCCAAATGAAACAGCCGGTATATTTAAACGTTGATAGGTTTTGAGCATACACACAGAACAGCGCGAAACTACGACGGATTGCCCGTCCTGTGGGGTGCTGTCGGAGTTAAAATGCAACCTCCAGTCCCGGTCCCGTTCTATGAATGAACAACGCCTGCCGCGGAACACTGTTCCACATTATCTCTGATAATTAACACGGAATTAAAACGACAGAAGTACGTACGATATTTCTCTGTGCAGAGAACTACAGTCTCAGCTTCAGTGGCCCTACCGCTCTATATTATTTATTTATGCGAAATACGTCAGAGATATAATTTGTTCCCTAGCATCTTAGTTAATTAAAAGGAATTTACGGCGAGGTAGTACGTATAATTCTACTGTATCGTTCATAGACCCTAGATTCCAACAAAATCTGACGTTTAGTTGAAATTCTTGTCCGCTTGCTGCCAGAAAGACAAGAGCGCCATTTCAAAGAACTAAGTACCTTTAGAAGAACATTTACGTTGTTGTTGGTTCTTTCTACTAGAGAGCGCAGGCATAGTTCGATGCCGTGCTGGTTTGTAAGCCTTTTTTCAAAACTTCTTCCAATACTAAATTAATCTACCAAGGACTAGTGTGACGAATATGTCATGACAAATGTGTTTTGACTTGATTTCGTTATTGTAACTTCACGTCGATGTCTCCCAGAAATCCTACTGTTGCTTATAGCAGGAAGGTCTGCTTCTTCGCATCAGTGCGATATTTCAACCATTAAAGACCTGTTTAAAATTTTATGCGGCATTTGGAAAGCTCGCACGTTTTCCGTTGGATTTTGATTCTGCTAAGATTGATACACTTACTTGTTTTTGCTCAATATAATGTATCAAAGTGATACCTCCACTTGAAATACACTGTGGGGTTAGAGATTCTGCTCATACACAGATGCGCGGTAGTATCACATACACAAGATTTAAAAAGGCAGTACGTTGGTGAAGCTGTTATTTGTATTCAGATGATTCATGTGCAAAGGATTCCGACGCGATTATGCCCACACGACGGAAATTAACAGACTTCGAACGCGGAGATGTAGTTGGAGCTAGATGCATAGGACTTTACAGTTCGGATATTGTTAGGGAGTACAGTAATGCGAGATCCACAGCGTCAAGAGTGTTCCGGGAATACCAAATTTCAGGCATTACCTTCACTTAATGACCTAGTGCAGCGGCGTTTTCGTAAAGGTTTGAGTGCTAACAGACAAGCAATATTGCGTGAAATACCAGCAGAAATCAATGTGGGACGTACAACAAACATATCCGTTAGGACACTGCGGTGAAATTCGGCCTTAAATATGCTATGGCATCAGACGAACGACGTGAGTGCCTTTGCCAACAGCGCGACATTGCCTACAGCGCCTCATATGGGCTTGTGACCAAATCGTTTGGACCCTAGACGTCAGGAAAACCGTAGCTCGGTCCGGTAAGTTCCGATTTCGGCTAGTTAGAGCTGATGGAAGGGTTCGAGTGTGGTAGAGACCCCACAAAGCCATGGACTCAGATTGTCAACAAGGCACTGTGGAAGCTCCATGACGGTGTAGGCTGTGTTTACATGGAACGTACTGGGTCCTCTGGTCTAAATAAACCGATCATTGACTGGAAACGGCTATGTTCGGCTGCTTGGAGACCATTTTTAGCCAATTTTTATGGATGACAATGCGGCATGTCACCGGGCAATAGATGATCTGGATTTGTTTGAAGAACATTCTGGACAATTCCAGCGAATAATTTGGCCACCCACATCATCCGACATGAATAATACCTAACATTTATGGGGTATAATGGAAGATCATTTCTTGCACAAAATCCTGCACCTGCAAGGCCTTCGCAATTACGGACGGTTATTGAGGCAATATAGCTTCATATTTCTGCAGGGACTTCCAACGACTTATAGAGTCAATGCCACATCGAGCTACTCCACTATGCCGCGCAAAAGGAAGTCTGGCACGATATTAGGAGGTTGATGTGGTCTTCAGCCCGAAGACTAGTTTGATACAGCTCTCCATGCTACTCTATCCTATGCGAGCCTCTTCATCTCCGAATAACTACTGAAACCAACATCTTTCTGAAGCTGCTTACTGTATTTATCTTTTCTCTGCCTCGTGATGACTGGGTGTTGTGTGCTGTCCTTAGGTTAATTAGGTTTAAGTAGTTCTAAGTTCTAGGGGACTGATGACCATAGATGTTAAGTCCCATAGTGCTCAGAGCCATTTGAACCATTTGAACTGTATTTATCTCTTGGTCTCCCTCTACGATTTTACCCCCACACCTGCCTCCAATACTAAATTACTGATCCCTTGATGTCTCAGGATGTGTCCTCTCACCGATCCATTCCTTTGGTCAAGTTGCACCACTAATTTCTTGTCTTTCCAATTCTGTTCAGTACTTCCTCATTAGTCTCGTGATCGACCCACCTAGTCTTCGGAATTTTTCTGTAGCACCACGTTTCGCAACCTTCTCATTTACTTGAGAAGGACATTCAGTGAAAAGTAGTTAAAGATAAAATATGTTTACGAGATGTTTTCAGCAAACCACCACCAACCAACTAACTCAATGAAGTTGAAGACAGTGTTTTTTGGATAATTTACTTCACAGTCAGTTGATGCGTGAAATGAAGCAATTATGTTAAATAATGTTCGTATTGGGGACACAAAATACGATATCTGTATTTCATGAAAGGTGATTCGGATGTGTAGATGGATATTTGGTTCATCCCATGAACTGAAGATTAGATTTTGACATCTCGTCGACAATGAGGTCATTAGAGACGCAGCACAAGCTCGGATTAGGGAAGGACGGGAAAAGAAACCGGCTGTGCATTTCAAGGGAAACGTCCCGGCATTTGCCTTAAGCGAACTACGGAAAACCTGCATCTGGATGACCAGACGGGGGTTAGAACCGTCGTTCTCCCGAATGGGTGCGTAGTGAGCAATGTTTCATGCCATGGAAGAAAAAAATGGATGTCCACAAGAACTTGGAAGAACGCAGTTGTTCGGATGCTGGAACAACAAAGAGAAATTGAATTCTGAAAGATTTCGCATTACCATGTCATGAGAAAATGAAGGAAATGAAAGGAGTAAGCTTTAGAAGAACCACTGAAAAAATGGTATTGTTGTAGGAATGCGTATGGACAACAGTGTGGTTGCTACAGCCTTAAATTCGATAGGGAAAAACCCAATCAAGCGCGTAAAAATGTTTTGTCCCAAACATAAAAACACACAAACGTTCTCCAGTGCCAGTAACTGGTACGTATAGTTAAAACATGGTTGGGATGGACATGATGGTCGAGAAAACCATCCGGTATCCCATTTTTACGATAGATGAAATGCCGGCTGGGGTTACCGTGGGGTTCTAGGCGCTACGGTCTGGAACCGAGCGACCGCTACGGTCGCAGGTTCGAATCCTGCCTCGGGCATGGATGTGTGTGATATCCTTAGGTTAGTTAGGTTTAATTAGTTCTAAGTTCTAGGGGACTGATGACCTCAGAAGTTAAGTCACATAGTGCTCAGAACCATTTGATAGATGAAATACAGTACTGGTCAATCCTGACGAGGCTGTTGCATACCGCAACAAAGAAAAAGACAGAGAAAGTGTCAGGCTTTATTACTTACGCTGACAGGTACAAGACTCGTGTAAAATCAAAAGTTGCGTTGAGGGGATGGGATCATCTGAACTGGACGTCCGATTGACAGAAACCTGTCGTCTGGATGAATCAGGTTTCCTGCAACATTAGGCCGATGATCGTGTCCGGATGCGCTGTCTTCCAGGTTGATGTCCGAAACATGCACCGCGCTATGGACACATGTCAGTGGAAGCAGTCCATGGACATGTGTTAGCATCATGGCAGCTGTCAACTACCTGAACCCTATTGTGGACCGCCTGCATCCCTTCATACTCGATGTTTACTCTGACGGCGATCTTATCTCCCGGCAGGATAAATGTGCATGCCACAAGGCCAGAATAGTGCTACAGTGGTTTAAGGTGCTTGATAGTGAACTCACTTTGATATCCTGGGTGATAAATTCGCCTGATTTGAACTCGATAGAACCCATCGGGAACGCTATCGGGCCCCAGGTCCGCGCCCACAAAAACCACCGGCCGGCAATTTACTGTAATTGCGTGATCTTTGCGTACACATCTGGCGCAACACGCATTCAGGAATCCTCCAGGCACTTCCCGAATCCATGCTACGCAGAATCACTGTTGTATTGGGGTCCAATACGCTATTAACCAGGCGTTTTAGAGCACCATGGTACCTCAACAATAAAGTCAGCTGGCTGCCACAGTTACTCTATTACGACCACATTTCGAGGCCGGTCTCTTCGGTGCAAACACTTGTTCATTCATTTCTTGAGAGAATTTTAGTCTCTTCGGACTGTGCATTTTGTGGTATGTACACCATATGATGTGTTCTATAGGGTCACTCTGACAACTTTTGGGTCAGACTGAAACAGGTGATAGTGGGTCCACAACCAGTTGTATTGAGACAGGGAAACAATGGTCGGAAATGCATATTTACTGCGTTATGGAAATAAAGAGCATACATATCGTATAATAACACCGTATCTCATAGCAGTTGTTCAGAGTGACAACCGCAGTCTCAATGCACGCATGGCAACGGCGCATGAAGTTCTGCCACGCTTTCTCAAAGGTCCCTGGTGTCTGTTGTGCCAGGAGACAGGCAGCTTGAACACTAGAAAGCAGGTCTTCATCCGATTCTATGACGGTTTCATACACCAACGTCTTGACGTAATTTCAGAGGAGAAAGCCCAGAGGTGTGAGATCGCACTGCCCATAGGACAGGACCTCTCATTTCAACCCAACGATGACAGGGACGTGTTGTTCACATGCTCGCGGACATTATCACGGAAGTTGGTTGGTGCACCGTCGTATTAAAACCACATCCCTTCGCGGTCAACAAGGGGTACGGTCTCCTAGGCCATTGGCTGCATATCAGGAAATGGGCCAGTCAAAGGGAAAGGCAGCAAATAAGATGGTATTAGGTATCGCTGCCGGTGGCCACTGATGTGGGTGGCGTCGGGATTGTCCTCACTCCAGACATGGCTGGTGCAGCTGTTGGAAACACCATCACAGGTGAATGAGGCCTTTTCCGTGAACAACAGAAACTGTACAAGGTTCGGCACTTCAGCACTGCGTTGGATAATCCATTGACAGAAGTGAACGCTGGGCTCAAAATCCGTTGGTCCCAGTGCTTGCACGCTTTCTGTACGGTTGGGGTGTAATATCTCTTCCACCAGTACTCTCCACACTGTATCCTTCGAAGTGTGCGTTTAACGGTCTGGTTGACGGGTGCTTATTGCTAGGTGGTCGGCCACACTGTTCAGCACAATCTCCTCGAAATCTGGTGTTCGCTCATGTCTTTGGCGGGAACCTTGGCCGGCGGGAGCGAGGACGGAGACAAACTTCCAATAAGAGTGGCGCCTGCGTTCTCTGGACATTCGCGCTGCTTTACAGGCATACATCCTTCCGCACCGTACATTAAATACGTGTTTGCCAACTCTCGGGACGGGCAACGTTCCATCGATGACTACCAGTCATGCACTGTACACAGTAAAGCACGTCACCATGGACACATCACAAGCTTTATGATGAAATAGACAACAGTCACCAGGGATAATGGTGTGCGTGCGGAACAGATTAACACGCTGGTGCGATGCATGCGGTCGCCACAAGACACACGTGCTATGAGCTAAGCTGTGTACAGTACGTCGGTTTGGTGGTCGGGCACCCGCTGCCTGTTCCATTGTACAATAGACACCCGGGATGTTTGCGAGAATGTGGCAGAACTGCATGCGCCGTCCGTTGCAATACATGCACTGAGACTGGCGATCGTTGCTTTGAACCATTAGTATGAGCTGCGTTGTTGTTACGCGGTGTACGCCGTGTATGTACATAACACAATGAAAACGCATTTCCGACCGTTGGTTCCCTATCTGAGTATCATCTGTTGTGGAACCACTAATGCCTGTTCCAATTTGACCCAAAAGATTTGACACCCTTTGTATACGGCACAAGACACGTTCAGTCTTTTGTTGAAAAGAGCAATAAACGTAACAGGAACTGAAAGTAGAGAAGTGGGTCCAAATTATCTTCTGATCTTATTTCATAAATAGCTTCCCAAATTGATATTCTCTCAGCTTGTTTTGTATGTAATCCTCCGACTCTAAATTTATTCCAAAATTATCAACGAGTTGTTCAGTGATGTGATACGTTTTTATCTGGCACTTCTGGAGTCATCTGGAGGTGGTAAACTTATTCCACTGAACGATAGAGAACTCTTTGTTCCGAAGAGTCGAGAGGAGTTCGATTTTACGTCTATGACTACACTTCGCAAATGACTGAACTTCGTGCCGGGGTGTATATATTGTTTTGCCGTTTATTGGACTTTCTGCCTATTGTTTTCAGCGAATGAGTGGCGTTACTAGACTAACCTAGTCTTCACATTTCATACCGAAGCGATATCTAGGCGACAGAAGAATATCCGTAATTTGAAGCTGGAAAACCGGCAAGGTTTGTAAATAGATTTAGGGAGCTGTTTGCATGTTTTCCTTGGCTGTTTCACAGCTCGTATGTTACGACCACTCAGCTGCACTATCTCTTCGGTGGCTCTAGTGTGGATCCCATATACGTAACGTCTTTAGAAATTACTTTATACATGCTACGACCAGTGCACAGCATTAGTGGTGTACAGTCAGAAGAGAGGACATGTTAAGGGTTTCCTGCTGACACATATGCTGACATCGGACCCCCCTCAGATTTAGTGGTAAGGTGGCCCAGTGGATCGCCCGTCAAAAACTGATCACAGATCAAGCATGAAAACAGGAAGAAGGTGTTCAAATGGTTCAAATGGCTCTGAGCACTATGGGACTCAACATCTTAGGTCATAAGTCCCCTAGAACTTAGAACTACTTAAACCTAACCAACCTAAGGACATCACACACATCCATGCCCGAGGCAGGATTCGAACCTGCGACCGTAGCAGTCCCGCGGTTCCGGACTGCAGCGCCAGAACCGCATGGCCACCGCGGCCGGCGGAAGAAGGTGTATTGAACTGTGAAAAAGGAAGCAAAATAGAAAGAGTGAACGGTGCAAGCTCAAGACGTGCAACATGGAACGAATTTGAAGAGCGGCGTTGTGATCCTTGTGTGGGCACAGTTTTAGACTCTAAAGTCGGAGAGCCGTGTTCAAATCTCCCTCGTGCCACAAGTTTTTTTTTCACCAAATTATGAACTGCCCGTCCGGTCATTGACGTGTGTGTTCGCAGTATTTGTGTCTGTGTCGTGGTGTAACGTCCGTCTGCCACAGCGCTGTGTACGGAAGCGACCTCTAGAAGGACGTACCTCCTATTTGTTCTATACAAGTAACATGTGTTATAACTCTTACGTTTCGTTTTGGAAGTTGTGACTCTTGAATTCGTCTGCTGTAACATAGTTCTCACTCGTTTATTTGTTGTTTTCATTACTATGGGAAGTTTATGCGGCGTCTCGCCTGCTCCCACTATTCATCACATTTACTTGCGACAGTAATATATTCTTACCACATGACTCTTAGTCTACAACCAATTAATAGTACAACAATTGCCAAGACTACAGATAGAGAACAGACACGTCAGTAACCAGATCGGAAGTTTATAATTTTGAGAAAAAGAAATTGGACACGAGGGAGATTTGAACACCGACCGTCCGCTTTGTAGTACAATATGGTAACCACACAACCGCGACGCAGTAATTCTTATAAGGTCTTCAATGTTACACGTATTGAGTCTGATCGTTCACAGTTTATATTCTGCTTCCTTTTTCACAGGTCAGTACACCTGCTTCCTGTTCTCATGCTTGATCTGTGTTCAGTTTGTGACCGGCTATCCATTGTGCCATTTTACCATTTAATCTGAGGTGGCTGCAATGGGCAGTTCCCCTTGTCCGGCACGGATAACATATGCATTACAGTGATGGAGTGTTGGAGTGGTGCGGCATCTGCCAATCCAAAATTGAGCTACGCAGAACAGTAGGATGTAGGCAAAACATCTAAATTGCACACAGGTTCTGGTAACATATGGACCAAATGCAATTTGCCGTCCAGGCATAGTGAAATGTAGGCAGCACTTTGACCATGTCCACACAGACGTGATTCGCCATACAGTCTAGATCTTGCACCATGCCATTTCCATATTTTCGGCAACCTGAAAGAACGGTTTCCAATGGTGAGGACGTTAACACGCGGCTATCGAATGGCTTTGTGACAAAGGAGAGAATTTCTATCCTCGAGGATTTGAACGACTGATAGAACGTCCAGACCGTTGTTTACAGATACTTGGCGATTATATTGAGAAATAGTGTCATGTAACTGTGTGATTTTGAAGTGCAGTGGTGCATTCAGTAGAAGATACTTGGTCTGCCATAATAACGTTTAATTTACTTTTTGAAGTCTCCTCACACATGAGCAGTGATCAAGTACAGGTCTTACGAAGGTCTCTAAACAGTCCCTTCCATAGTATGGGAAAAGTCAGAGATTCAATGTAGTAACCTTATAACGTGAGAAACAATCCGTCTTATACGCTTTCTTGAGGACCATGCAAACTCACTTTAATATCTGCGGATCGCCATCTGTGCAGGATAGCGTGCTGCGTTCTGCCAGTGAAGAACTTCTCAGTGTATTATGTATGCTTAACTTTGTTTACTACTGGTGCAGTTAGCCTCATATGTCCGTCATGTATGAGAAAAATATACTTATATAAAATATAATATACAATTGCACAGATCTTTACCTTCAGTTGAAAAGCAATTAAAAACTGTCTTATTGATGATTTAAACTGGAGGAAGCTTTCAGTCTTCTTTGTATCCAAGCAATCTCTTCCATTACAAACACATCCGAATGTATTTAACGTGAACGGGTAATTGTCAGAGATAAAAAAAAAAAAAATTCTGGTCACTGTTCCGTCACATCGGTGGTAGAATTTGTAAAGGGGGATCGGATTCCTGTAGCAAATATGTGTAGGAAAGCTTATTAACAACCTTGAGTTTTCTTTTTTTAAATTTTCCTTTTTTCACTAGTAAAAGACTTTAATCAATACACTATAATATATTCTCTCTCTCTCTCTCTCTCTCTCTCTGTGTGTGTTTGTGTGTGCGTGTGTATGTATGTGTGTGTTTGTGTGCGTGTGTTTGTTTGAGCGTACGCGTCTGCAGATGTTGCTGTTAAAACGGAAGTGCGAATCTGTGAATACGAGGCTATGTGTAGGTGTTCCGCGAAATCTGAAAGCAGCCCTCGTTCATTAGTAACTAATTAGACGTGGAGAGGTTCGTTGCAGCAAGAATGAAGTATGATGTAGGTTTCTGTGCGAAAAGGAATCGAAAATAGTCGTTTATTTTTAATCATGGAAAGGGCTGAGCGTCGCATTGACATCGACGACACTCATAACAAAAGCGACGAGCACATCGAGCATGAATAGTTCTTGAGCTTGTTAACTTTGTAGAACTGTAGCTGTGCTCACTCATGTATGTGAAAGGGAAAAGAGGAGTGGATGCATTTTCTCTGTGTTCTGAAGCATTCCGGCTTTGACAGCAAGGTGTTTAACTCTAGCTAGTCCTGTTATAGATGATGAACCATCGCTTTCGGCCCCCTTTCAAACGCAATTTTCTCATGCAAAAAGCATTTCCTAATTTTAAAGGCAAGTTAAATGATACAATAATTACTAGAGAATACCTAGAATCGGAACCTGACGTCCTGGATTGGTGGAATGACATTTGTTGTGAATGTAGTAAGTGAATGCTACTCTTAATTCACCCAAAACGTCCACGGTAACAAAAATTTTTCCGTGCTACCGTTTCTTTGAAGATGGTTGTTGCATACTACGATTATTAACCACTTGTCTGGTAGTGTGGCAATATAAACAATATGTGGCAACTCAATATGAAGGAATAAGTAACATTACTAAGAGTATGTTACAAAATTGTACTTTGGTGCACTTAGATGTTTGGCACTTGATGTTCTCAACCCAAAATAATGATATATAAATGACTTTCCTCTCTGTTGGCAGTCTATGATATCACTGATAGTAATGTAATCGTAGTTCGCCATGAGCAGTGACTGCTACGTCGGAGTGTAGTCTCCAGATTACTTTAGAGACCTAACTGAAGTTAACTGTCTAACTGTGATTTGTGACTGTGTGTGTGCCCACATTTTGAGCTTGTCGGTGGAAAGATATCTGTGTCCGCCCGCACGAGGTAGAAGCAAAGCAGTTCGTGGTTCTCAGCGTTCCTTGTCGCTGGAGGAAGGGGCGCAGGCGCAGGAAGAGGTTTGTAGGGGGGATGCCGCATGGAGCTAAAGAGGCGCCGTGCAAGTGCTTGTACCTGCACGATGGCGACCGCTTAAGGTACACAACATTTGTTTACTTTCGTTTTTAAAACTTTGTATTTACGTTTTCACACGGATGTGTTAGGAAATCTTCACTTGAAATTCTTCAAAAATACTTATATGAATAAGCAGAGCCTTATAACTACCTTAGATAAGGATAATATGTTCATACCTCACTCCCCTGTGAATTTGATCGCTTATCGAGATAACTAGGAAATATTTTTTTCCAATTTGCAGCAATTGCAAGTAACCACATTTATTTACACAGTTAGAAAGGAGGATTGCAGTTTGACGTCCGATCTACTGTACGTTGTGAACGCTAGAAATGAGGGAAGAGATTAACTGGAGCCCGTGATGACTGGGTGTTGTGTGATGTCCTTAGGTTAG
Organism: Schistocerca piceifrons; assembly: GCF_021461385.2. Classification (NCBI taxonomy): domain Eukaryota; kingdom Metazoa; phylum Arthropoda; class Insecta; order Orthoptera; family Acrididae; genus Schistocerca; species Schistocerca piceifrons. The sequence continues at coordinate 905,629,431 of NC_060149.1, forward strand.
TTAGGTTTAAGTAGTTCTAAGTTCCAGCGGACTGATGACCATAGATGTTAAGTCCCATAGTGCTCAGAGCCATTTGAAGCATTTTTGAACTGGAGCCGTGCGGGATTAGCCGAGCGGTCTAAGGTGCTGAAGTCATGGACTGTGCGGCTGGTTCCGGCGGAGGTTCGAGTCCTCCCTCGGGCATGGGTGTGTGTGTTTGTCCTTAGGATAATTTAGTCAAGTAGTTTGTAAGCTTAGGGACTGATGACCTTAGCAGTCAAGTCCCATAAGATTTCACATGCATTTTTGATTAACTGGAGCACCCTCGGTTTCTCCAGAAGACATTCAGTGAAAGCACGGGAAGCCCAAATGAGTGATGGCCGGATTGTGCTTTATATATATTTCTTCCCAAATATGAACCTAAGGTCTTAATCGCAGCAGTATTTCTAATAATGAATACATACACAAAATTTATACGTATGGCAGATGAATATCTTGTTCTTCTTAGCACTGAAATGGCATAAACAAGCAAATTGTGGAGAACGTGAGTAAGTATAAACTGTCTCAGAATCCATCAAAGAGTTTCCTGTGGCAGATGTAGTATTCAACTGCTTTGTCATCTCGCTTAGACTAACCAAATGTGTTAATAAAGGAAAAATACTTCTTGAATGAATCTGCATTCATTGTGGATATTTTGTAAGTAAAAACATCTTGATCGTTTAGTATAAAACTTCATTTATAACGTCGCTTTGGCTATCTGTAACTAAGAACATAAGAATGAGAAGTGTTTGTTATACAGTATCAGGCTACAAAAGACGAATACCTAAAAGGTTCAGTCAATAAAACTTAGAACTTGTAGAGCAACGTTTCGCGTCAGTGAGTGAAAGCTGTACCTAAGCGAGGCGGCAGATGTCAACTTGAATAACATTCTTTTTTTACAAAGATACAAATGCTACTCGAAAGGTGGGGAGATTTCCATTTTTTCCTTCTTTTTTCTGTTTTCCTTCAATTCATACACATAAAATGACAGAAATTCTTTAAAATTACAAACGTACCAAGTCAAAACGATTGAAATAATTACAGCTGCAAATTCATAATTTTAGATTTCCTGATAGCAGCAATAAGTTTATACGGATTTAATCTAAATATGATAACCAATTTTCATTAAATTTACTTTACACTCGTTTCTGTACAGAATCCACATAAAATTTTAGTTTTAAATATGCTTTATCTTAATGTGCTGTTTTGATTATAAAAGTTGCATGTGCATTTAATAGTTATGCGTGTCCAATACACAAAAACTGTATCCTATGACCTGAAATCTGGCCAAACGATGCACTAAGATGTGTAGACTTCTAAAACAGATTAAGAAATTAATACAGTTTCGAATGCTGTTTCATGTTGCGGTAGAGCCAGTACCTTGTTTCCAAAAGCAGGTCGGCTGCTTTTTCGAAATTATTCAAAAATCGATTAGGGATAAATTCACTTTGTTCCTTGAAAATGTTTGCGGTTTTCTGTTATATGCATCAAAATTTCAAGGTCCTCCAGCTCTTTTCAGGCGTTAGTCAAAACTACGCAATAAATTAAAGTTATATATTAAGGGATATAGACGGTTTTATTCACAAAGCAAGAAAAGATAGCTGTGCCTTACTTCAATTGATCGAGGGAAGAAAGGGTACTCTGAGAATACAGACTTTGTCGGACATGGCTTCCTGTTTTTTGGGTCATAATGTCGCGGAGTGGGCGTTCCTCGCATTGCGCGACTCCGGGTGTGCCGACAGAACATCTCTCGGTGCGCTCACAAAAGCTGGCGTCACAGGCATCGCGAATATAGGAACGTTATGGGCGATCGGGAAAGTGCCCCCTTTGTACCTTAGGTGGCTGCTGCAAGAGACTGCACAACGTCGTCCTCCATCGCCACTACACCATTCACGGGGAAGCGGTTTCGTTCGCGTCATTCCAGCAGCAGCTTTCCTCAAGGCCGGCCACAAACTCAGACGGTGGTAGCGAACGATGCTGCGCAAAAAGTGCCGCATGTTTCAAAACGAGAGCGTACTTTCAAACTTCAATTGGAATTAAACATGCAAGTTAAAAATTTAGTCACAGATACTTTCACAAAAAACGGGTAATGTTTTGTACCATTTGTGGCTTTTTAGTAATAGTGCATTTCTTACTACTTGCGAGTGCTGTATTCACTAAATCCACTTCGAGTTAAACATACGAATGTGGGAGGAAGAGAATCCCACTTCCCGTGAAGTACGAAGGGCGTTCGGTAAGTAATGCAACTTCTTTTTTTTTTTTCGAAAGCAAGTTCCTTTTATTCAGGATTCCAATACGCCGTACTACTCGTCACTCTTTTGGCTATAAAACCCTATTTTCGAACATAATATCCGTTCAATGTGACGTCCTTACGCCACCCTACTGGGAGAGCCTGTGTGCCCGCATGGTACTATTCTAACGGTAACGTCGGAGGCAGCGTCTTGCTGCATCAATGACCTCCCCGTCATCCACATACTCCTTCCCGCGGAGTGCATCCTTCATTGGCCAAACAGATGGAAGATCTGGGTTGTGGGGTGGATGACGAAGAACAGTTCGATGAGGTTTTGTGAGCTCCTTTCGGATGTGCAGACTTGTGTAATGCCTTGCGTTGTCATGGAGACGGAGAAGTTCGTTTGCGTTTTTGTGTCGACGAACTCGCTGAAGTCATTTCTTCGATCTTCTGAGGGCAGCACAATACACATCCGAGTTGATCGTAGCACCGTGAGGGAGGAAATCAGACAGAGAAGTCCCTTTAGAGTCGCAGAAGACCGTCACCGGCTGAGGGTGCGGCATTGAACGTTTTCTTTAGAGGAGAGTCAGTGTGGCGCCGCTTCATGAATTGCAGTTTTGTTACCGGTTCGACAAAAATATTGTCCCGATCAACCTCGTAACATGCATGCAATTCCGCACACATGTTCCTTCGTTGGTGTTTATGGTCTTCTGTGAGGTGGTAAGGAAACCAGCAAGGACACACAATTCAGCAATACACGTCAGATATGTCCAGTTGTGCAGCAAGGTATTTGATTGTCGACCACCTCGAATGAGAGTGCCCGCAGGTTCCAACATTGCAGGACACGCGTGTAATCGGACAGGTTTGAGCGGCCTTGTTGCTATGATGAAAGAAGTTAAGACCAAGGATTCAACATGCTTTTGTTCTTGTCAATTCTCTATATACGTTCTGCAAGCACCTTCGAGTGTCTGCAATGCTCTGATTTCCCGTGAAAAGGAACTCAGTGATAGTTCTCTACCTGAAACGCTCCGCCGTTACAGAAGCCACTTTGAAGGCTATTCAATGAAAATTGGCAGAGGAAAAAAGTGTTGCATTACAAGTTTGCCGGCCGATGTGGCCGAGTGGTTCTAGGCGCTTCAGTCTCGAAGCGCGCGACCGCTACGGTCGCAGGTTCGAATCCTGCCTCAAACATGGGTGTGTGTGATGTCCTTAGGTTGGTTAGGTTTAAGTAGTTCTAAGTTCTAGGGGACTGATGACCTCAGATTTTAAGTCCCATAGTGCTCAGAGCCATTTGAATTTGATTAGACACGTGTCAGCTGGTGTCGGGTTAAATCTCCAACAATAGACCAGAATTTTGATTTTCGGTAATATCCCTAAATTGCTTCTAAGCAATTGTGGTTTTGTTGTGTGTCGGCAGTAGCCACAAATATCCGTTGCCAGTCCGACGTCTTTGCCGTGCGGAGTTGCCTACCAGTACAAGATGGGCATCAGATGTCACTAGAGTTATAAAAGTACGGTAGGCTGCCGTAGACTATCGTAAGTAAGCGTTGCACTAAGGTTAGTTTTCCCAGTAGCTTTGGTCAGTGAAGATCGTAACCGCGTTACCTGTAAGTTAGGCGCGTTGCATATATATTGGGCGTTACTTCGTTTCGATCCCTTTGCTTGCATACGTGATCAGTGTCTTATTAGAGTCCCCTAGAAACCGAAAGTGGTGAGCCGTTTATAATCTAAGTGAGGATACGCAGTAACCTAAGGAACATTTTTCTTCTGCGTAGTTATCCTCCTATCTGTTATTTAAAAATAAACAATATTTATAGCATAACTGAAACTGTCGATATTTAACTCAGGTTTTATGTTGCTTTTTAACGTGAAACAGGTGTATGATGCAGTAAAAATAAAAAATAGAGATTTATCATACAGCGAGAGAAAACACAATATCCTCCAAAAAGTAAAATTAAAAAAAGATACAAAACAAAAACTTACTAAACACCGTTTCAATACTTCATAGAGCTTATGTGAAACATGTTTCTGTTACTCATACACAGGTTTTGCACTTATTATTAATAACAAGAAGCTCTTGCCTTTGCTCATGATGAAGAACGTTCTGCTGAGTACAAAATAACAACAATAATTATATAGATTTTTTAATATTTGTGAATGTAAACCGTAATTGCATCAAAGCTAGCTCCTTTGCTTACATAAAAGCGTAGACGTTAAGGAATCAACAAATTTTTATTACTTATGAAACGAAATTTATATTTGGTAAAGATATAAAATAGATAATGAACTAGCACTGAAATACTGCGGTTCTAAAATGTGCGAAACAAACAAGCAAACAAACTGTTCCTCTATCAAACATTGATTTGTTTCTTTTCGCAACAACGCTATCAATCCTACCGGTAATCTTACTATTTACTACGTCATTTATATACTGAACCAAAACTACCGAACAGTAGTTTAGGTAGAGCGCAGCTCTAATGTCAGATACCGTGCTGTATATTAGTCGACCACGATATTATTCCATTTTGCAGTGAGGGCGTTTCGGTCGGCTTATCGTGAGTTTTTATTGTGTCAGTTCACGAGGACGTACTGAAACACTTGATAGCATATGCACATGTCTCTTGAAATCTTTCACAGTAAGATGCCTTTTTCCTTTGTCACCACTGTACTTATTTGCCGGCCGCGGTAGCCGAGCGGTTCTAGGCGCTTCAGACCGGAACCGCACTGCTGCTACGGTCGCACGTTCAAATCCTGCCTCAGGCATGGATGTGTGTGATGTCCTTAGGTTAGTTAGGTTTAAGTAGCTCTAAGTTCTAGTGGACTGATGACCTCAGATTTTAAGTCCCATAGTGCTCAGAGCCATTTGAAACTTTTTTTGGACTGTACTTGTTTACTTTAACGTCACCACGCGTTCCCAACAACGGCCATGCGAGGCCGTGTATATTTTAACCCCCAGCGTCTCCCTTATTATGTTCTTATGTATCGTTTTCAACATTTTATTAAATGTATCACTCGACCGAAGAGCGGCGGATTGTACCACTGCCAGCTCTCCCCTGGCCATGTGGATCAGGGGAATGAAATTACAATAAAGGAAGAAAAAAATCCAGCAGGTCAGTTTCAGTTCGAGTTCGAGTTCCAGTACAGTGCAGCTCAGCTGCCCTCGCAGTTCATCTAACGGACGCCACCGACGAAACCAGGACGTTCGGCTCTGCTTCGCACCATTGTCGTGCCTACGCTACTCCACGCTGGGCGCTCCCTACAGCCGTACCGGAGGATACTTCTCAGGGAACTGTTATCATACCGGTAAACTTTGTGTTACTCAGTTCAAGGGATCTCGAACGACCTTTCAGTTGTTTTTTTCGAGACAACGTTATTGTAAATCTGTGCAGTTAATAAATAGTTACGTATTACAATTCAAGAATCATTTTTTAACACAGCAAGCAACCATCCATAATGTGGAAGGATAGAAAAGTTTGATTCTTTCAGTGTAGACACCGTAAATTACTTCCGCGTCCCTCAACTTTCTGAGCGAGTGCTCATAGCATAATGCCGGAGAGGCGGCTGAGTGCTTCTTACTTGGGAGGATGACTGTAGGAATCCTCTTCCAGTCTTCCTGATTTGGGTTTTTGTTTGTTTCCTTAAAATCGTATAGCGCAAAAGCTGGGATCGTTTTGTTCAGCAGGGCTTTCGGCCTTTTTCCTCCCCATCTTTAAATCTTCTCTTCCTATCCAGCCTTCCTCCGTCCCTCCTCTCTCCCCCCTAATCCCTGCCACCCACTTGCAGCTCCTCCTTCTCCCCACCACACCTCTGATTCGTCGTTTTACATGTTGTACACGCTTCTTAACTTTTGTGTTATGACTCTTTCTTAAGTGAATATTTGAAAGTCTTATTAATAGGATGGTAACGGAGAAGTCAGACTGAGATATAGCAAAACTGTATGTTGTACTGGTTATTACATAAATTACAGATATCTGGAGAACTCTAGAGTCGCGCACTAAAGATGTTCGAAGGTAAAGGAACTCGAAAGAGCAGAAGTCGCTGAGAAAACGACCCTATCTAACAGTTAGTTATGACCAGTATATTCACAGGAGCCATAAATTAACTATTATTTGATCAAAAGCAAGTGCTTGAAATTGTACAAATGAACACGTGCAGTAACTACAATTAACTAGGTGAGGTACCCGGCTCCGCTGACGAAGTTAATATGACATTGTGTGGTAGTTTGGATAAAACGATAAACTTTATAAGAGGTAAAAAATTTTTTCAATACACATTCAACTATTTACAATACTTGTTTATAAACAAAATTTTTCATTTTGTTATCCGGGGTATGTATGTACATGTTTTTCGAATTCCCTACTCGAGAGTAAACTACGTATAGTTGACTGTGAGATAAGCAGGCGTCTTTGGGATTGATGCCGCAATATTTTAAAAAAAGTTAGTCCTTTGTTAATATTTGCTCAAATGGCTCTGAGCACTATGGGACTTAACATCTGAGGTCATCAGTCCCCTAGAACTTATAACTATTTGAAACTATCTAACCTAAGGACACTACACACATCCATGCCCGATGCAGGATTCGAACCTACGACCGTAGCGGTCACGCAGTTCCGGACTGAAGCGCCTAGAACCGCTCGGCCATACCGGCTGGCCTTGTTAATATTAAAACTGTAGGCTAATTTTAGTGGAAATTGCAGTCTTTTAAATTGGAATGGCAGTGCAGTAGAAATCAGTGGTATTCTGGGGATAAGTAGTATATGTCCTTTGTACTTTCCAGTCATAAGTTCGGCTTCGATAATGTTATTCGATAATTCTTTGACGATCGTCTTTGTTCCATTACATAGTTTTGGTGAGATGAGATTTCTGAGTAGTATGATCGGAGATTCAATTTTAAGTCGGAGGCAGTGTATCGGCATTCCTGGTACTTTTAAAGAGTTTAGAAATTCTGCAGGAAAGTTCACACTTTCTTCAACGTTTGCCATAGTGTCGATCGACTTCTATATTCTATCGTCATCAGGAATTTTCTTCTGAATATTAAAGTTGATATCGACGATAATATTATTTTTAGTTGCCAAAATTGCCCTTTCAAATAGCCAGTTGGTATGGTTGTGAACAATGTTTGGATAAATTTGGTCGACGAGTTCGTTTTGAGAAGTGGCTACGTTCCAGAAATCATTGTTGCGATTAATGAAGCCGGTCGCATGGTCAGTAGGACATGTGCGTTCGCCTATTTGTAAAAGTTATTCCCCAAAATGTTCTCTTTTTTCGTCTTTCTATGGTTCACCTTCCATAGTTTTTTGTTAGTCGCAGTATTTGTATGTGTGGCCAGAGATGTGATTTTTATAAGCTTGCGTTGATCTCGTCTGCTGGTGTTGACTTGCGAGTAACTGGATGTGTTTGTCGGAAATCTGAGAGTACGAGTAGAGCTCGCTTCCCGCACTTCGTCGGTTTCGTTTTTTCGCCGGTTCTTTTTGTTTTCGCCGTTTTGCTTCAGTACTGGAGAGATCTCCTCCTCTTTTATCTTTGGGTTTTTTCTAAAATATAAATAAAATTACCTTCTTACTAACAAAAACAATAAGTACACTTTTACACACCTTTAACACTTTATATTCTATTTGTATTCAGTCACTATACCAGTTTGACTACTCGCACTTAACAGTTTGCTTTTATTCACTCACTGCACTACTTTTTCGGTTTCTCCCTTCCTCGCTGATAAGACACTGACATTCGAACCCACGACGGGTCTTGCTTTATATATTCTTACCAACTGATAGCTCCACCAGTCGCGAATTCCGGTACATACTAAAAAGGCTTCGATTAGTCCAGAAAGTTCCAGAACATTTCACAACATTCGAGAGTGTTCTGGAATGTTACACAATTATCTACGATGTTCCGGAATGTTCTCGAACATTCTGGAATCTTCCCGAATGTTCCAGAATATTCCCAAACATACCATAATATATCGGATCATTATGGAACATTCCGGAACATTCTGGAATGTTGTGAAATGCTCTTGAATACTGTCGAATGTTCTGGAATGTTCTAAAAATTTTTAGAGGGCGAAAGCACACCCTTCAGGTAAAAATGGGAACATTATTCATAGATGGGGGATAGACGGCTACTGTACAATATAATTTGCCTGATCGTATCGGGACTCGTTTCTGAGTTTTAGCATCACGCACATTGTACACTTATTTTTACAATATACACTACTGACCATTAAAATTGCTACACCACCAAGATGACGTGCTACAGACGCGAAATTTAACCGACAGGAAGAAGATGCTGCGATATACAAATGATAAGCTTTTCAGATCATTCACACAACGTTGGCGCCGGTGGCGACACCTACAATGTGTTGACATGAGGAAAGTTTCCAACCGATTTATCATACACAAACAGCAGTTGACCGGCGTTGCCTGGTGAAACGTTGTTGTGATGCCTCGTGTAAGGAGGAGAAATGCGTACCATCACGTTTCAGACTTTGATAAAGGTCGGATTGTAGCCTATCACGATTGCGGTTTATCGTGTCGCGACATTGCTGCTCGCGTTGGTCGAGATCCAATGACTGTTAACAGAATATGGAATCGCTGGATTCAGGAGGGTAATACGGAACGCCGTCCTAGATCCCGAGGGCCTCGTATCACTAGCAGTCGAGATGACAGACATCTTATCCGCATGGCTGTAACGGATCGTGCAGCCACGTCTCGATCCCTGAGTCAACAGATGGGGACGTTTGCAAGACAACAACCATCTGCACGAACAGTTCGACGACGTTTGCAGCAGCATGGACTATCAGCTCGAAGATCATGGCTGCGGTTGCCCTTGACGCTGCATCACAGACAAGAGCGCCTGCAATGGTGTACTCAGCGACGAACCTGGGTGCACGAGTGGCAAAACGTCATTTTTTCGCATGAATCCAGGTTCTGTTTACAGCATCATGATGGTCGCATCCGTGTTTGGCGACATCGTGGTGAACGCACATTCGAAGCGTATATTCGTCATCGCCATACTGGCGTATCACTCGGCGTGATAATATTGGGTGCCATTGGTTACACGTCTCGGTCACCTCTTGTTCGCATAGACGGCACTTTGAACAGTGGACGTTACATTTCAGATGTGTTACGACCCGTGGCTCTACCCTTCATTCGATCACATCGAAACCCTACATTTCAGCAGGATAATGCACGACCGCATGTTGCAGGTCCTGTACGGGCCTTTCTGGATACAGAAAATGTTCGACTGCTGCCCTGGCCAGCGCAGTCTCCAGATCTCTCACCAACTGAAATCGTGTGATCAATGGTGGCCGAGCAACTGGTTCGTCACAATACGCCAGTCACTACTCTTGATGAACTGTGGTATCGTGTTGAAGCTGCATGGGCAGCTGTATCTGTACACACCATCCGAGCTATGTTTGACTCAATGCCCAGGTTTATCAAGGCCGTTATTACGACCAGAGGTGTTTGTTCTGGGTACTGATTTCTAAAGATCTGTGCACCCAAATTGCGTGAAAATGTAATCACATGTCAATTCTAGTATAATATATTTGTCCAATGAATACCCGTTTATCATCTGCATTTCTTCTTGGTGTAGCAATTTTAATGGCCAGTAGTGTATATATTGAGTATTTCCAACACAGTAATTGCCCTGTTATCGTACTTCTTCCCTTATTTGTCACCGAAGCCAAAAACTGGAACTCCAGTCACGGGATTAAAACACAGCGGAATTCAGTTAGAGAATTTGCAGGTATTATTTTGGTGCATGGTTAAGAACATCGAAAAGTCCGGTTTACTTGGCACCTATCGAGATAGAAGAGGACCTCCAGGTAGGAATTATAGAAGACCTTGACTTCGAGGGATACCAGGATTTCCCATGGGGTTCCAACGGAACTTTGTGCGGCACTGTCATACCTCCATGGATTTTGGGGGACGCCACTGTAAATTACAGTTGTGAATTTAGCATCTTGTGGTGGTTGTGAAAATGTATAAAATAGTTACAAAAATGCGTTGACTAAGATTTTTATTATTGTCAGCAGACCAACAGTAAGTCTCAAATGTTCTCATTTTCGATTATAACATTCGGCTCAACAGTTTCCGGATAGGAATTTCTTATTTGGGACCGATTCGTTTCCCTTTCTCCGACATCTATTGAGAGTTTGCTTCATTACTGCGTAAATACCGTGTGCAAGAGATGCTACAATGTGGCTACCAATACAGGGTAATTTAGATCAGAGTGAGCCACCGAACACAGCGTGAATGCAGAGGCCATCAGACGAGAGTATTACGCTGTAGAGCGTCAATAGGAGATACAAGCTCCCTGATTTATTGGTAACGACGTTATTGTGAATTAGAAATGGTTGAAAAGCACTAAAATCACCCATTGCTCTGACATGAATCATTAATTGACATAATCGCTGGATTCTAAGGCGCATTGAAGGAACAGTTGTTAGCCATCTTTATCAACAATTGCAGCGAACCTCCAATAATTTTGAAGCTTAGCGCGTTTGCTACATGTCGCGTCGCTTCAGTTATTCCCTAACGTTACCATTCCTGCGTAGGTGACCCGAGTGTCGTGAAAATAGTGAGGTAGAATGTAGTGATAATGACCTTTAGCTAAAGTGAATTACGTGGCACGCAATTTACAGCCATCTAAAACTGTTTCACAAACGACGTATTTCATTACGATTAAGTAGGTCGTTTGTGAAACAGACTTTGATGAATGCGTTACGACGCACTGGTAACAGAGAGAGCGCGCGTCGAGCGCTTACGTTTAACACACTGTTATAGCAGATAATTCTGTACAGAGAAGAAAGAAGCACGAATGTGTGAAACGCTTTAGGTGTTGAAGTTCCATAACAAACGCAGCTAGTTGCCTTAGACCAACAAACAGCCCGCCATATGACGAGGATCTGCTTGAGAAGTTAAGCTGCTGAAGAGCTCTCGAGAAACTCGCCGAGCGCATCCATCGAGGGTGCGCAATTTGTTGGAATAGCCATAGAGCCAAGATCCTAACTACTTAATTTCACCGCTTTAAGCTTTCGATATTTCTGAATGGAATTATTCAACAGTTATACTGTTATAGACTTTTGTATTTCTTAAAGGCAAACTTTTTTAGTCTCTCGAACACATACCGTTCTCGTTAGCTCTGGAACGTACATTATAAGTACAATCTCTTATACCTGACAAGATAAGAGAGAATATAAATACAGAAAACTGCAACCGTTCACTTCTTCGATATATCTTTTGTTCCCATAAAGTAGTTTTCAAATCTTTTCAGGTTCATCGTCAGGTGGTGAACATGGGAGTTACATGTTTATTTCCATATCGTGATACTGGGCACATGCTTGCGACACTGTTGGCAGCTTTGTAGTCGTTAGTCGCCTGGCAGCTTTCACTGTGATTGCCAGTTGCCTAGGGATCACTCAGTTTTCACTGTGAATATAAATATATATATCGGTATATATAAATATATACCGATTGTCACTATAAATCTGCAAGGATCCTGCATGTTCTCTGCCACTAACGGGGTTCTCTATAACTTGTACTACATAGCCAAACACCTGTGAGGACGTTTTCAGAGTAATTACAATTTCTGCGTAATAGAGGAGGCTTGGTTTGGTATTGTCTTCGCTCAGGATGACACGAACTACATAAGGAGTGTTTGTTATACATCATACGCAGTAAAATCGAAATGAGAAACTAAAAGCACTACAAATTATTCCACGTTCCAAACTGAGATGTTTGTATGCACGTTACTAAATATCGCATTTTAAATACATAAAATAATAATTAATTAATCTGTGTGCCTTGCGGATGGGTACAGTTAATTTAAAGTCGTTTTTATTCTGCTGTTTGCGCAACAAACAGTAAAACGTTTGTAAACCTGGATTTTACGATGTGCAAATAGGAAGTTGTTTCAAATGGGGATGCGCCAGTGCTTAGTCAAATATGAGATCGCACTTGATGTCTATTATTCCTTTTGTGTGTGATGGCGATAGAAGTCGAGAAAAATAATAATTTTCTATCAGAAATTGTTTATAAAACGTACATTATTCTCAAAATGGGTACACTGATACGTTTTCAGGTAATACTTTCGCCATGTTCAAGACGAGTTTCGTTACATACACGAATCTAATAATTTTATGGTATCCGTTTCATTTGATAGTGATCCATCAAGTTGTAAGCAATTGTGAAATCAGCTTAAACTAATTTACAGAATGAATGCTTCCAAAGAATTTAGTCGCTTTTCAGATATTATACAGGGTGTTCCATTGATAGTGACCGGGTCAAATATCTCACGAAATAAGCATCAAACGAAAAACTACAAAGAACGAAACTCGTCTAGCTTGAAGGGGGAAACCAGATGGCGCTATGGTTGGTCCGCTAGATGGTGCTGACATAGGGCAAACGGATATCAGCTGCGTTTTTTAAAATAGGAACCCCCATTTTTATTACATACTCGTGTAGTATGTAAAGAAATATGAATGATTTAGTTACACCACTTTTTACACTTTGTGACAGATGGTGCTGTAATAGTCAGAAACGTAGAAGTACGTGCTATCACGTAACATTCCGCCAGTGCGGACGGTATTTGCTTCGTGATACATTACCCATGTTAAAATGGACCGTTTACCAATTGCGGAAAAGCTCGAAATCGTGTTGATGTATGGCTAATGTGATCAAAATGCCCAACGGGCGTATGCTATGTATGCTGCTCGGTATCCTGGACGAAATCATCCAAGTGTCCGGACCGTTCGCCGGATAGTTACGTTAGTTAAGGAAACAGGAAGTGTTCAGCCACATGTGAAACGTCAACCACGACCTGCAATAAATGATGATGCCCAAGTAGGTGCTTTAGCTGCTGTCGCGGCTAATCCGCACATCAGTAGCAGACAAATTGCGCGAGAATCGGGAATCTCAAAAACGTCGATGTTGAGAATGCTACATCAACATCGATTGCACCCGTACCATATTTCTATGCACTAGGGATTGCATGGCGACGACTTTGAACGTCGTGTACAGTTCTGCCACTGGGCAAAAGAGAAATTACGGGACGATGACAGATTATTTGCACGCGTTCTATTTAGCGACGAAGCGTCATTCAGCAACAGTGGTAACGTAAACCGGCATAATATGCGCTATTGGGCAACGGAAAATCCACGATGGCTGCGACAAGTGGAACATCAGCGACCTTGGCGGGTTAATATATGGTGCGGCATTATCGGAGGAAGGATAATTGGCCCCCATTTTATCGATGGCAATCCAAATGGTGCAATGTATGCTGATTTCGTAAATAATGTTCTACCGATGTTACTACAAGATGTTTCACTACATGACAGAATGGCGATGTACTTCCAACATGGTGGATGTCCGGCACATAGCTCGCGTGCGGTTGAAGCGGTATTGAATAGCATATTTCATGAGAGGTGGTTGGTCGTCGAAGCACCATACCATGAACCGCACGTTCACCGGATCTGACGTACCCGGATTTCATTCTGTGGGGAAAGTTGAAGGATGTTTGCTATCGTGATCCACCGACAACGCCTGACAACAAGCGTCAGCGCATTGTCAATGCATGTGCGAACATTACGGAAGGCGAACTACTCGCTGTTGAGAGGAATGTCGTTAAAGGTACTACCACGTTCGTTGAGGTTGACGGACATCATTCTGAACATTTATTGCATTGATGTGGTATTTACAGGGGATCACGCTGTAACAGCATGCGTTCTCAGAAATGGTAAGTTAACAAAGGTACAGTAAATGTATCACATTGGAACAACTGAAATAAAATGTTCAAACGTACTTACGCTCTCTACTTTAATTTAAAAAACCTGTTACCAACTGTTCATCTAAAATTGTGAGCCATATGTTTGTAACTATTACAGCGCCATATATCACAAAGCCGAAAAAGTGGTGCAACTCAAACATTCATATTTCTTTACGTGCTACACGAATATGTAATAACAAAATGGGGCTTCCTATTTAAAAAAACGCAGTTGATATCCGTTTGACCTATGGCAGCGCCATCTAGCGGGCCAACCATAGCGACATCTGGTTTCCCCCTTTAAGCTAGACGAGTTTCGTTCTTTATAGTTTTTTCGTTTCATGCTTATTTCGTGAGATATTTGGCCCGGTCACGATCAGTGAACTACCCTGTATATAGATTCTACATCGTCTAGGTATTATGAGAGCAAACAGTCCCTTCCAGTATCGCTGATTACATTACACCCTACGTAACCACACAGTGATATACGACAGTAATGGCTGTTTAACACTCAACACTGAATAGACTTTAGACGCCAGCTCGGAAGTGACCATTTACGTGACGATATTTAAAGGTTCAGCCAAAGAAACGGAGCAGCAGAGTAAAGAACTGTAGTGAAGGTACTTAAATTAAAGTGTAACTGTTTAAAATTGCCAACTAACTCTATGTACGAGGGGCGTTCAGTAAGTAATGCAGCACATTTTTTTCTCGGTTGGAAAAATATTGAATTTGTTGTGGGACATAGTGAAATATTCCTACTTAATTTACTATAAGTTCATCAAGTTACGATATATGGCGGCGTAGCCTTCAGAATGGGGTACGTAACGGAGGAGCCTTCCAAGCAGAGAGCTGTCATTGAGATCCTTTTGCCGGAAAATCAGATCATCGCAGATATTCACAGGCGCTTGCGGAATGTCTACGGGGATCCGGCAATGAACAAAAGCGCGGTGAGTAGTTGGGCGAGGAATCAGTGATCGCAAGAAGTTCGCAGACACCTGTTCGAGCTCCCGCGTGCCACAGCTGTGCCTCCTGCAGTATTGGACATGGGGACACATTTATTCGAGATTACACAACTGGACGTTTCTGTTGGTGGTGCTGGCAAACTCGTCCACCAGTTGGGGTACTCAAAGGTGTGTGTCCCCCGGGTTCCTCGCTGCTTAGCAGAAGACCATAACGGGCAACGAAGGACCATCTGTGCGGAATTGCTTGCGCGTTTCGAGGCTGATCGTCACAAATTTTTGTCGAACATCGTCACACGCAGTGACACTTGGGTTCATCACTACGAACCGTAAACAAAACGGCAATCAATGAGTGGCCCCACACCACCGTTCTCCCGACGAGAAGGTTCAAAGCCGCATCCTCAGCCGGTGTCATGGCCTTCTGTTTGATGTCCCTCCTCAGGGTGCTACGATCAACTCTGAACTATACTGCGCTACCTTAAGGAAACTGAAGAAACAACTTCAGCGTGTTCGTTGTCACAAATATGCAAACCAACTTCTCTATCTCCATGAAAATGCAATGCGTCACACAGTTCTGTGCATCAGAAGATCTCACAAAACTTCATTGAAATTTTGTTCCTCATCCACCCTACAGCTGAGATCGCCGACTTCCATCTGTTTGGCCAATGAAGGAGGCACTCCGCGGGAAGCAGTACGTGGATGGTGGGGAAGTTACTGATGCATCAAGACACTGGCTTTGACGGCAACCAGTAGAGTGAGTTCATGCGGCCATGCAGGTAAGGTGCGTAAGGCCGTCACAGTGAACGGAGATTATGATGAAAAATAGCGTTTTGTAGCCAAAAGAGTGGAAACTAATATGGTATATTGGAATCCTGAAAAAACTAACCTACTTCCACAAAAAAATGTTGCATTGCTTATTGAACGCCCTTCGTAGTTTAAAGTCTCCTCAATAGAACTCCCATGTTTGCTGGGGCCATCTGCTAGCTGTCACCCAATATTTTGGATTATTCTTGACAATTTGAAAACAAATTTCCAGTCCACGAGGTTATTTACCTATTTAGTTAGCTAACACTAAGACTGTAGATATTCACTAAGGTTTCTGAGATTACTTTACAGACCTGTTCACAGACGTTGCTACATAGTCCCCGTATAATACCAAAAGAAGCACAGAGTTAAAGAAAAGGAGTAATACATAAAATTTAAAATAACGTCCTCATCTGACAAAATAATAAATCAGTTCATAGCTCCACATTGCACACAAAGCTGCGGACAGGGATGTAATGTAGCCCAGGATATGGACTGTTGATCTGATAACTAGAAAACGCGCGCTGTCGGTTTTACCTTCCTCGCTACGCAGTATAGAACGTACCGGACGAGGCGTGACAGTTGTTGCGGTAATAGAACCGTATTAAAAATGAGATATTTCGAGTAAATTTTTTCATGTTTTCCAGAAATCAGTTAGGGTGAATGCCAAATTTGTCCGTCCGTATGGCAATGGGAGATTTCTCCCATCTTTCTCGAATCATTGCACCGTTCAACGTCATCCGTACGTTAACCCATGACACTACATTTTTTTGTATAATAATAATTATCGGCCACCGAGGCGCATTGTAGAAGAGTGAATATATGGTGAGAGAACCTACCAGTCATATTAAACACTTGAACTGAATTCGAACTCGGTATTTGGTTTCATTCTTCGAAGGAACCACTTAACTATGTACACGGGTGATCGCCGTTCAATAAAGTGACACCGTACGCAAAATAAAGTATTTCGAATTAAAGAGAAGTAATAATATCATCACAGTACACGTAGATGATATTTCCATGTAGTTTGTAATAAATACAAAATGTTTCGTGATGAATACACGGAGAATGGACAAAAATATGGGGAAGCCAAACACACAACACATTACCACACCTAACACAGTATCGTAGAACCGTTAGTATTCAAAGCAGCTTCCAGTCGTCTCGAAATGGTTAAATACAGGTTCTGTAGGGCTTTCAACGGAAACCTGTACCATTCGCCCTGCAAAATAATAGTAAAGTCAGGAAACAATGAAGGAGGTGAAAAGCGATCTCTCCAATGTAAAGAACAAAGGCTAATTAATATGAGTTCATTAGAATGCAAGCTTCATCTGGGATTAGTCACCTGTAAGAAAAGAAATCAGCCACATACTTTCCAAAGTTACCTTCGTGGCATTTCCCTCAAGTGATATATGGAAACCACGGGAAACGTAATTGAGTATAGGTGGACGGGGAATTGCGCACCGCTCTTCCAGTGTGTGACTTCAGTGCCTTAAGAACTGTGTCATCTCGCTAGTTACGTGCAAACGGGAAAGAACGAAGGACATAACTGAAAGAAAACAGAACCGTTATGGTATCTGTGTCAATCGAAAGTACATGTGCATTTCATGTACAATCACTAATTAATTGATGAACCTAGCTCGGGTTCAGTCTAAAACATAAATTTATAATTTCATTTTTTCCATTATGAGATGGTTGTTGAAGCTGCGACTGTAACAGCAATAGAATAAAACAGTGATGCTGCTAGTCACGATTTTCCTTTATTCTGTTTTTCGCATGCTGAATTTCGTGAAACAGTTCCCATTACCAGATGCGTTGTCCTTCCTAATCATACTTTCAGACACGCTGTTAGCGGACGTGTGAGCTGCTGCATTATCCTGATGACTTTACTATAACCTAAGCAAGCGTCCTTTTGTAATTACACGTCGAACTTAGCCTATATATAATAGCGAATATGGTTCAAATGGCTCTGAGCACTATGGGACTCAACTGCTGAGGTCATTAGTCCCCTAGAACTTAGAACTAGTTAAACCTAACTAACCTAAGGACATCACAAACATCCATGCCCGAGGCAGGATTCGAACCTGCGACCGTAGCGGTCTTGCGGTTCCAGACTGCAGCGCCTTTAACCGCACGGCCACTTCGGCCGGCAGCGAATATGGAATAACTTTTATTTTTGCTATACGTTTTTGAATGTTTTGTACACTCCGTGCTCTGTAGGTCTCACGTAACTATGGTACTCCACTTTAAATGGCTAAAATGTCGATATAGGTTACACAGGATCATCTTAAATTTGTTAGACCAGACCGGTATCAGGCCATATGTCCATCTTCAGCACCACAGGAAGTATCGTCATGTCATTTTAACAACCATTTACACAAGTACTACAAATGAAAGTATGTACATGTAGCGCAGTACGTACTTCATGTTGTTAAAAACAAACGATGACCAAATACATGAATGTCTACGGAATAAGTGAGGAAATTTCTAAGCGTCTTGTGAATACGAGAAACAAAAAAATATCTATGCAAGACTGAGAAGTACTTCGCTGTTTTAAGTGCTATAGTACATTTGAAGTAGAGTTAGTGCATTTAATTTCTTGTATACAACCCGTACGTCTTAAGCAAAACGAAGTACAACCGGATGATGCCAACATAAGAGGTGTCCTAATATCAGTACGAGCTGCATAGATTCGCATATGGGCTGCTCCGGACTCCTTCTGCGGTCTCATTTTATGCTTCAGCCATACACATCGTCAATTACTTGCAAAGTCAAACGGTGGGGAGACGCTTTGCTAGTTATAATTTTTATGAAACAGAGCAGATTTCATGTGATGGATAGACTTTCCCGGAGCATTAACTGATAATATTCGTGTCGGCTCTGCAGCAGGACCATACAATATTCTTGACACATTATTTCATCAGCCTATTTGGCCGCCGTCTTGAGGAGAGGAAGCAGTTCAGAGATCTCCTATCAGCTTCGTAGTTACGTACAGTATGTAGTGTGCCCACGTTGATTAGACGTTCTCAACCGTTTCCTGGTTCATTTCAGTTGCCTTCATCTCAGCACCAAGTTCACAATAGCGATCTAAAGTGATGGAAAGCTTCCATTTGTGGAATGAATAGTAGGACTCTGGGACACGCTGTTTATAGAAAACAGACGGATGCGCACCAGTATCTACATACGATGGTTGGTCATCCACCATACCAACATTAAGAGGCTCCTGAGGAAGTTTCCAAGGAGATTTCACGCCATTTCTGCCGCGGAAACCCTGACACAATAGCTGAAAAACCTTAAGCTCGTGTGCCAGCAGAATTCATAGACTGAAAAACAAATACGTCGTCTTTTGCGGTTTGGATCTTCGGCAGAACCAGTAGAAGACGTATGTAGACTTTGTTTTAGTGCCATATGCTCGGGTGCCGGTCGGGGTGGCCGAGCGGTTCTAGGCGCTACAGTCTGGAACCGCGCGACCGCTACCGTCGCAAGTTCGAATCCTGCCTCGGGCATGAATGTGTGTGATGTCCCTAGGTTAGTTAGGTTTAAGTAGTTCTACGTTCTAGGGGACTGAGGACCTCAGAGGTTAAGTCCCATAGTGCTCAGACCCATTTGAACCCCATATGCTCGGGAATGTCTTCAAACACAAAAAGTATTTTAAAGAGCTCCTTGTCTCAGTTAATAATGATGATCTAGGAAAGATTACGTTCGACTGATACCAAATCCCTTGCTATTGTGGAAAAACGTATACTGGCCACACTGTTAGCTCCGTTCACGACAGGAGTGCTGAACACCATCGCGACACGCGATTCCTACAACGTGAGAATTCAGCGGTGGCAGAGCACTGTCTAACCGAGAGGCCCACAATGATTTATCGTGAGTTATTCAAGTTGCCGCCGCGTCTTACTATTGAAGCTGTGTTCAAGGAAACTATCATAATTAGACTAGCAGATAATATTATAAATAGAGATAGGGGCCACTTTTTACGAAATCCTGTTTCACCTGACGTAAAACGACAGTTTTGACCAGGCCAGCAGAATATATTGACCCAAACACTGGACAGTGATCCGTAGTATGTACCAGCTTTCCACCACAGGAGCGCTGTATCTTCTGTATCTTACTCTTGAGGACAACAGCGACAATTTGTGGTGCGTGCGCTGTTGGTGTTCCGCAGCAAAGGGCTGCCGTTCACGGCAGGAATCAGTTCCAGTGAGACGGTGCATGTAGTATCAGTGAGCACGCTGACCGTGTGTAGAATTGGTAAGGCTCATGGCTGTCTGAGATTGGCCGAGGGCATATTGTGAAGGCTCGGAGGCTCCGTACGAGCACTTCGGAAACTGCACGACTTGTTGAGTGTTTGAGAAGTGCTGTGGTGAGTGTCTTCAATACGTGGCGAAATAAAGGCTAATCCTTGTCTAGACGTCATTACAGATGTCGGACTTCGTAGGCTGGGCATACTGGTACAACAGGACAGGTGGCGAACTGTGGCGGAACTAGCATCAGAATTTAATGCTGGGCAGCGTACAATTGTGTCTGAACCTGCAGAGCACCGAATAGTTGTAACGACAGCCTCCGCAGCCGACGACCCATGCATGTGCCAATGTTAACACCACGATATTGGCAACTACGACTGAAACGGGCACGTGACAATCGGCACTGCATGGTGGCGCAGTGGCAAAGCTTTGCACGGTCAGATGAATCCCGATATCTTCTTCATCACGCCGATGGAAGGGCGTGAATCCGTCGTCCTCTAGGGGAAGTGCTCCTTGACACCTGTACTGCGGGTCAGAGACAAGATGGCGCCGGCTCCATGTCCTCTGGTGACATTCACGTGGGCATTCATGCGTCCAGTGGAGTTCGCGCAAGGCACCACGACGGCCAAGGAGTATCGTACACTGGTTGCAGACCCCGTAGACCACTTCATGCCGATCACGTATCCCGACGACTGGCATTTTTCAACAAGATAACGCGCCGTGTCACAAGGTCAGGAGAGTGATGGAGTCGTTCGAGGAATATAGTGGCGAGTTCCAGTCGATGTGATGGCCCACCAACTCGTCAAATCTGAACCTGATAGACCGCAGCTGGGATGTGACTGAACGTGGCGTCATAGTTCATCAGCCCCCTCGTCGGAATTTACTGCAATTGCGTTACTTGTGTGTGCAGATGTTGTGCCCTCCAGCGACGTACCGAGGCCTCATTGATTCCGTTCTAATATGCGTCACCACTGTCATCCGTGCCGAAGATGGACACACCAAGAACCAATGTCTATACTTTATTTCAGCTTCTAAATAGCGGAATCTGTATGCAGTTTGCAAAACAGAAATATAAAATGAATTCGTATTTACGATTAAAGTATCAGGACTGTATTTTTTCTTCTTTTTAGGTGATTTAAAGTTCGTATCAGACGGCAAAGACTGAAGTACCCATAGGCTTTGCGCACGTGAAAAGAGCTATTGTCTGTTGGTGTCGGACTCAGGAAAACATACGTCGTTTGTGTTTGTCAGTGGAAAGACAGAATGCCGTTTACGTGCGCCTTGCCGCGTTGTCGGCACAACCCTCATTTGCATCGCTGGGCACTGTCGGGTAATTGTGTTTACCGTTTAGGGCGACCGGCCAGCGCTATTTGGGACAGCGGGTGGGCGGGAAGAAGCGAGTGATTGCGTTACGCGCGCGGTAATCGCGCATCCATCATTGCGCAGAATCAGCGGCGTTGGCGCCAGCGCATTATTACGTCAGCCACACGCGGCAGCCCGGCATCATTTCTATCTACGTTACATTTCCGCAGATTCTCCCCGCTCTTATCAGTATAAACTGTAGCGAAAATTTATATCTTCAAACCTTTACATCGATTCGATCGTGCCACAGAAACCTTCTACTACAGTTCTGGACATTGAAATTTCAACGCCAGCGAAGGGAACAAATACCGAAATTTTCTCATTGAGCGTATACGGTATAGTAGGAACAATTTATAGGTGCATATATGCAGACTGAAAATTTGTGCAAAGACTGGGATTGGAACCCTGTTCTCCTGACACTAGGCAGATTCGTTAACCACAATGTCACCCTCGTGCAGTGGCTTTGCACAAGCAGTGAGCAGGAGACTCGGGTTCGAAACCTGGTCTTGGTAAAAATAATCATTCATCCCTTCAATCTGCACTTATACGTCACAGGTGTTTGAGACTTGAAAGTAGCAGGGCAAACTTGGTACGAGAGCATTTTGTTAGTGCAGGTTGCCGACATCAGGGGCAGGTATGCACTCAGGGGCGAACCTATTGCTCTCTTTTGATTCACAGGTAGTTAACCTATTGTTCTCCTTTGATTGACAGGTACCTAACCTGTTTTTCTGTTAACTGCTTTTCCACGTCACACACATTTCCTTTTGATTGACTGCCACTTATCCTATTGAATATTAGAGTGTGAAACCGATCTCCAACCCAGCAATATATCACCGCGTACTGTGTCGATGTAGTAAACATACAATTCGTATCCTGCGCCACAAAAATCACCCCTTTTACATCATTCGTACATATACTGCGAAGACAGACAGCATAAGCACATGCACCATAGCTATACTAGGGGCACTAGATATTTCCAGCGAGGTAGGGTGGTCATCCAACCCCAATGTGTGGCCGGACCACCCTCGGTGGATCGAAGTCCCTCTTGGAAATGTTGCGCAAAGACTTACTCGTTTCCCCCTTGGCACAAACGCGTTATTAATTCTGATATGAAGCTGCTTGTTTTTCTACACAGATCTCCAGACTCTGCCATTACAAGAACATATCTAATTTCGCATTGCTTGCTAGAATATCATACCATTTTCGCGGTACTTCTCGATATCAAACACATATCAATATTGCTTGCATAGCAGTACCACTCGCGCCATATAATTCCAAAGATATAGACTCAAAATTATTTCTCTAGGGTCCCGAAACTTCAGCTAGGTGGAGCGTGCTGTAAAGCATAGAATAACTAGAAATGTATCCTGTCTGCAAAGACCTTTACATGAAAAAACTCGACAAAAGAAAAATAGAGTAAACTGATATTTCCACTCACTAATACTGATGTAGGTGATGTAACAGATTCCGAATTATCCCTACAATTTACAAAGTCAAATAACCAAATAACGTGTTTCTCATGTCTAGTGAACCATCAAATATGTCTTCCATCTGGTAGATGCATACACCACAAACGATCTTCTCTCAACTAAATAAAGAAGTCAAACGCTAAGAAGCAGTCAACTGAACAATTTACATGGGTGGGAATAATTACCCAGCACAAACACACGTCCATATTGAATCTTGTCAAATTTCCACTTGATCACGAAAGCTGCCCAACACATACTAAGTATCAGTTCGCTATTCGGTCTTCTAGAGGACAATACGGTTAAGTCATCTATATTCCTACACTCCAACAGGCCTCTCCAGATTCTACTGTCAATAGGAAATGTGAATCATTCTCGTCACCGGCCCTGCACACCGAGCATGTACAGGTAGAAACATCATCCTAAGAAATCTGTCACATATACATTTTATCCCTGTACCTACAACTAAATGTTACGATCACGGTCTCAGTTGAACGACATTTAACAGTGAGTGAAGTATCGGAAATACACTCTGTTGATGGCTATGGCTCTGGAAATAGAAATACCAGTGCCATTCTTATGACTTTACATACTCTCCCCTTTGCTGTCACAGTATTCCACGTCAAATCCATACCTTCCCTTGCAGATGCCTGAACACAAACACATACTTTATAAGCCTGATTCTCAAGGTGAACCTATCACACACACCCTACTACTAAGTATAATACTTAATCAATAAGTGATCGCTGGCAATACGATCTAATACTGACCGAAAATCAGTGATGGGTGGACATGTCTTATAAGTTTTTCTTGCGAGTGCTACCACCATGTCTTAGAAAGAGCGTTTTAATCGTGTTACAAACCGCCAGATGTTAAAAAACCCGATCCCAAAAACTGCTATATGTTACTGTCACAAGCGGTTTTGGTTCTACATGTGCACACAAGTACCCATGTTAAAAGCTACACCGGCTTTATAAATCCACATATGACTTTACCTATGAATCACGTGGTTTCCCAGACAAATATCAAGACGGTGATCGCCGAAGTGTATAGTTCAAAATAGCTCTGAGCACAATGAGACTTAACTTCTAAGGTCATCAGTCCCCTAGAACTTAGAACTACTTAAACCTAACTAACCTAAGGACATCACACACATCCATGCCCAAGGCAGGATTCGAACCTGCGACCGTAGCGGTCGCGCGGTTCCAGACCGTAGCGACTAGAACCGCTCGGCCACCCCGGTCGGCTGAAGTGTATAGTATCAGACCAACATGTCGCCAACAGTGCAACCCCTTAATAAAATTACCGCATCTTGAATGCGATTCAGCTAAGAAGTGTGGTATGAAACCGGTATTTGCAATGCCCTCACGCTGAGGCCGTTTGATATTTCTCCGGTATTTGTAACGCATTCTGTCTCAATGCCATATCATATTTCTGGCACTCTCATATTTCGGAACAAGTCACCTTTCTCGAACCTGTCTGCTACAGTAAAATTCCAACGTGGTTTTAGTCAGCCCCTACGCATGCTGCATCTGCTGCCATTTCCGCAGCTTTGTGCATGTGATCATTCCAATTTTAGTTGGAACTGGGTAGAAGTCGGAGAAAGCCATATCCATCATCTCATGTACCCCGTGTAGAAACAGAGCGACCTGAGTTAGTGTTACAGGATTGTGGTTCATCCCCAAAGTAGATACAGATACTACATATCAACGACCATTCACATCTCCCCAACATGCTACCTTCGTTATTTTGCACCATCCATGAGAGAAAAATTATGAACTATAAAAGCTCAACTAACTTCATCTGATAGAGAACTAGACAACATCTTTAATGCATCTCTCTTCTCCCATATATCGAAAACAAATACCACATGTGTGCAGCCATCGAGCACCTATGACTATCCTATTAAATATACAGGTATTGACCAACTGCACAGATCAGTTTAAAGTTCCATCACCAGTACACTAGGAGGATGATTGTATCCCACAGACTATACTTTAAGTCGCAAGAGACGCCCCCCTGTGGCCCTGGTGATTTGAAACATTATTTTCTAACACGCTTTGTACACTGCCAAACATTTTATTTTTATTCCAGGACTTTGAGGCCTGTGTCAGGTACTAAATTGACATTAAGACGTTCTGATCCATGGCCTCTCACAGACAACAAGGACAGCAGCCCAAAGTAGTTATTCAAGACGTTGCACTGTGACGCGATTGACGTCATTCAAGATGGCTGCTGTGATGTCAGCTGATGACGCGAGTATCGTTACCCAGGATGGCGGGAAATCGCCACACCCCCCTGCCAAGCCCCCCTGGCGGGAAGCTTGAATTTTGGAGGGAAGATAGGTCAACTGGGCTACCTCTACATTTAAACTCATCTGTCACAGTGATGGAATAGCTGATGGCTCTGCGTTCTGTTTCGGCTTATTCCTCATATTGTACTCATGCGCGTGATCACTGTTTCGGTGCTAGAACCCCCCAGAAGGTGTCACCCATTCACAAAACTTTTTCCCCAACTCAAACAAGCGCTGTCAGTCAGTCATTATGTGATAACCAACAGCCTGTCAGTGGATGGATGGGATGAAAAAGATACCGCTGATGTACCGTAATAATAAGCATCACAGTTGATAGTGCGAACAATTTTAGCAAGTTTACAGTAATTTCAAAACAGGCCAATAATGTGACAGCATATTTCCCCAATTTCAGTA
Organism: Schistocerca piceifrons; assembly: GCF_021461385.2. NCBI lineage: Eukaryota > Metazoa > Arthropoda > Insecta > Orthoptera > Acrididae > Schistocerca > Schistocerca piceifrons. The sequence goes on from NC_060149.1 coordinate 905,654,987, forward strand.
TCATAGCTAAACCGTCCCTTCTCTTCTTTGCGAGTATCACTGCGAATGTAGTTAGATGACTGTGCAGTACATCCATTCATTGTTAATTCACGAACACATAAATCATCAAAGTATACCAGACAGCGTTCTACATATTTCTAACACCTCAAGCATAATGCATAATTTACGATCTATCTCTACGCAGATGGGAGTTATAGAGCATTCTCGCAGCCTTAGGATAAAATTAGAGACTGAAATGCCTCTCCGCACTACCTTTGACCAGCCTGCCCTGCAGCATCGTTACCGATTTCATCTGCAGCTGACCAGAAGTAGACCGCTACATTCCACGTCTCACCTATCCAAGTGCACAAGATTTCCCCAGATGCAACCTTGACGAGGAGGTTAGCACACCTTATCGGTTTACAGTAACAGATTTGAAAGTGTTGTCATGAAATAGCACAGGGTTAAGAAGAACAAGAAACGGGTGATTTTTATGCATGATGGAGCTCCAGACGGATGGAGTTCGAAGCATTTTATGTAAATCAACTACGCTATCAACTCTAAAGTATGGTTCTAGAGTCCAGGATCAGTGACTGGAAGGTACTGGTAAGAGAGAACATAAACACCTGCACTCCTAAGGCTACAACGTTCTGCACTTAACAGGGGCCATAAAGTTAGATCGTTTGAGTTTCCGACCTATCAGTTATATGGAATGCGGCGCTGTTAATATTACAATGTAAGAAATGTATTTCCAGCGCATGACATACATCCTTCTTGCAGGTTTCTCTATAATAAACTATGGTAACAAACTGTAAAACACTGGCTCTGTATGACACATGGACAATATAGCTTTCCAGAGGTATACTGTCCATTGTCCACATCTGATCATGATTCAGAGATTATACTATGCCCACATCAATTCTATATAAAATGATCGTTAATTACTGAGATTATCTCTTACAAGGAAACAATAAACGCATAGCAGCGGGGTCCGACATGAGAAATTCCAAGTCTTGCCTCCACCAACTCTGTAAACAGCGCATCTGTCGAACAGATGTATACACGGGGATTGCAATGTCTCACAAACACCTATCGCTAACTTAGTTATGAAACTGAAGTATCGATTTTACACTTAACATGCGACAGGGGAATGGAGTACCTCGCATGAATCGTCGTTCGTTTAGAGGAACGTGTCACAGCTCATCACACGTGAGATGGAAGTCCTGATGACCGAGAGGTTTATTGTTAACGATCGCAAGTAGACAGTGCTCTAAGACTCACATAGAACAAGCGGTTGTATACGAGTCGTGACAGATCAGCGAAAAAAATGTTCAAATGACCTGCGCCAACATATCCATCCCTCTCTAGAATGCATCATCTGTCTGCCATTAAACCGTACCTCGTTACAGCTCCATCTCAGTCGACCATCTCGTCCATTCGCTGTTATCCTTTAACGCAGATGCAAGTAAGTTTAGAGGCAGATGGTTCTCTGTCTTCCTGAAAAGCGTCAAATACACTAGTCAACTCGCGTGTATCACTGTTACCTCAATTGACGTACAGTTGAATGCTGCCTCAACGGAAGAAAAAGTGACTGTTTCCCTGCTTTACTTCGCTTTCGTGTCGACTTTCTCCCGGATTCCTCTTGCTGTCGTATACTTATCCCCATGTACAAATTGTTCTGCACCAAACAGAAGACACGCAAGTACTTCCTCAATTTCCCCGCAGTTCAGCGTATTTTCCCTCAACATATACTTATTTTCCGCAATTCCGTCGATTTTTATGTCACTTCTACCCACACGATCATGACATAACCTCTCGCTTCGTGTTCTAAAACTGCTTGTAAATGTAGTACCGTTGCCAATACCAAGTGCAAATTCACTATTTTTTCTGATCGGGAGGTGTAATATATGGTAGCACTGTGCTCGATTGTATCCAGTCACATCCACATATCTTCAGGTGTAGTTGGAACGTCTTTATAAACAATGTCTTTTATGAAACACCACAAGAAAAAATCCAGAGGCGTCAAGTCTGGCCAACGAACTGGCCACGACACGTCTCATCCGTGTCCAATCCAACGATTTGGGAAATCTCTCTACAACTCATTTCTATCCATCAGCAAAAAATGTGCCGCACACCCATCGTGTTGATACCACGTTCTGTTCCTTGTTCCTAAAGGTATTTCTTCCAATAACAGACCTAATAGTTCTTGCAGGAATGTGGTGTACCTCCTACCATTAGGATTTCCTTCGATGAAATAGGGGCCTGTAATTCTGACCTCCAGAATCCAACACCATACATTCATCGACCACGCTTTTTGGTGTGCAACTTGCCGCAGTCAACTTGGATTTTCAGTTGCCCAGTAATGCATGTTATGCAAATTAACATTTCCATGGTTCGTGAATGTAACCTCGTCAGTAAATAAAATCAAATTAATAAATGTTTCATCCCTCTGAATCTGAAGATGAGTCCATCGGCAGAATTCAATGCGACGCATACAATCCGTACCAGGTAATTCCTGGTGGAGACTGATATGGTAAGGATAATATTTATGGCGATAAAGAACACGTACTACCGTGGCTCATGTAAGATTCCCTTGCGATTTGATGCAATCTAACACAAGGATCTCGAACCAGAGTGACAAGAGTACCAGTCACCTTTTCCTCGTTAGTAACTTTCCTTTGCCGGATATGTTTCCGATGCAGTTGTTCTCAATGTATCATACACATATTTAAATGCACGACGTGTAGGTTGAGTACGTTGAGGATATTTATCAACGAATAAGTCTCTACCTCTTACTGAGTTTCGTTGGCATTCTCCATTAATGAGAAGCATATCGACTTCCTCTTCGAAGGAATATATCATTCACATTCGCTTGATTCGACGATACTAGTCTTACCGTTCCTTTCAGTGTTGTATTGCGAAACCGTCGAATGGTGTATACGTGTCAATGGCGCGTTAGATGGATGCGCCGTATTCGGCGAATATTTACTATTTGCACGATATATGAGAGAAAATTGTCAGATCATGTGCTTCGATAAGTGCCGATGTGATAAGGAATACCACTCAATAAATGATAAGAAGATTGCATCACTGCATTGATATCAGTGGTCATCACTTCGAACACCTTCGGTAAGTGGACGTTTATGCCACCTTTTGAACCTTCGTTGACCTTCAAAGACCTTACTGTTACACATCAATGGATTCGTTTCGATAGCCGGCATCAGAAAATAAGTACCAAACTATAGCATCCCATTTAAAAAACAAAGTTGACCTCCATTGCTCTGACGCGACCTCACCTAGCAACAAAATACCAACGTCATATTATGGCTCCTGTTGTCTCATGCAACATTTTTCCTCACAAACTTTTCAGCTACTATTATACTTTCGGTGTTATTCTAGGTGGCAATAGTTAGTGACTCACCCTGGAGGAGGCAACCGCCTGTACTTTCCGTCAATTCTCTACGCTGTTCAGCAGCTCGTTGTCTGTGCCAAAATTTTGTCTTCATAGCCAGCAGAGATGAAACTCGAGGGGAGCTGGCCGTATTGTGGATGATCGAACACGTCCCGTAGAAGACACTGCGGGAACATCTTCATTGTCCCTGCAGAGTACGGCCGAGAATTGTCATGAAGAAGGGAAAGAATGACAGTCATGTTATGTGGGCTGCATGACATCAGGCAAAACCTCTCACCAGGCCCTCATACATGGCGGGAGACACTTTTTTCTAGGCATCTTCATTCGCTCACTGTGCGCTCAGAACTGAAAAGAGGGACGTGACTCGATCGACGGGCGCACTATAGACATTGTCCAGCACATCTGTACAAAGCTTCATCGGATTTTCACAGTGGATTCCATTTCGCGCCCTATCGGATCTTGCTTTCCGATTAGCCCTCGTACTTTGTGCGGGTTACATATCCAAGCATACAGTGTCACGTGTGTTGCATGCCGCATTTATGTTGTTTTAATTTTGACAGTCGACAGACTAGATCGTTTGAGTGCATGCTTCATACTTTTATATTGCATGCTCAGGATCCTCCGTACCTCATATCAATAAATCAGCTTTTCAATACACGATTTTGTCGTCTTCAGTTGTAGTTCTTTTGTTGGCGGGAGATATTTTAGTCACCTGTATTAGTTCGGCACTGTAAATTTTCGGATCGTTAGATTTTGCACCGGGGACCTGGACTAATTTCAGGTATTTCTGTAGTATCTAAATGGAGGAGGCATGTGTCACTATTAAAGTTATGCTGGCCATCGGTTGGGGACGTGAAACTCAGTGACGCAATCGACGCTTTTAGGAATTAGACTGTGTACCAGACGTAAGACTCTCACTCCAGTTCATGTGCAACAATTCTACTCATCCATACTGTTCAAATAATTACTTGGCAAGCGAATTCATTACCTAGACAAGGCGTCAGCACAGTCATGCTTATGGATGATAAGCGGAGAGGGAAGGTAGTAAGTAGTACAGGGTGATTCAAAAAGACGGACACGATTTCATTTGGCTATATTTCCTGCACTTTACATTGTACTTGAATTGTGTCAAGTTTACTCGAAAGAGGATGCTGTAAAGTTTCGAATACTACGCAACATAAGATTTTTTGCATTCTTGAGTTCAGCAAATGCGAGTCTGCGACTGTGGTGCAACGTGCATTTCGGCGTAAGTTTAACTTTAAACCTCGAACGACGAAGAGCACTGATCGTTTGAATAAACAATTTGACGAAACTGGGTCACTATGTAAAACCCGGGCCGACCGCGTGTATCGCATAAGTACGTGGGGCGCATTCTAGTGAGCTTTGATCATAGCTTATTCCTCAGATGAATAAAGATTCAGAAGATTACATTTTCCAACAGGATGGACCTCCACCCCATTGGCAACTGAATGTTCGACGTCTCCTGAATGAATCTGGACAGGTGGTCGAGGTCTCTTTGCGTGGGGTCCGTGAAAGATGCAATTTACGTACCGCATCTTCCCAGAGATTACGATGACCTAATAAAACGTATTGCAGCTGCCGTGAACTCAGGGACGCAAGAGATTTATCATCGAGTGTGGGATGAATTCAGCTACCGCTTCATCAAAAGATTTCTACAGTAGTAGACGTGGAATGCTGCCACAGTTAAAATTACATCTGTAAAAGTGTAATTATTATATATTAATTCTCCAGGACATCTGGAATTATGTAGTTGTTGAAATTATTGTTGTATATTTTATATATATTATTTATTAATGTTAGTCCATTAATAAAAGTTTTTGAAAAAAAGCGGTTATGTGAAAGAATGTGATCCCGATGGCAAGTGTTCGATCCCCGATTCATTCTAGGATTTTTATCTATCGTTTACCATTTCTTTGTCCTTTGGCAATGCTTATTAATTTGAAAAATATCGACCTACGCCTTAGTTTTTAGTCTAATTAAAACTATGCGTCAGCCTGTAAGTCGTTGGCTGAGTCAGTGCAAAAATCGGATGAGGGAAAAGGCATATCTGCTGAAGCACTGTAGTACTCAAATCCATCTTCGGGATGATAATAACTTTACCTGTGTTTTTGCAGTGTCCCGTATAATATGTCGCACTTCCATCTTAGATAATGCCAAATTTCCAGTAAAGACTAGAGTGCACTTTCTCCGATTAGGTATTCAGATTTACTTTTTCGTTGTTCACCTCAAACATTTCAACGCAATTTTCGAATGGATTTCTGAATAACGTTACTGTTGATATCTTTCCCAAACTTATCAGATTGAGTGCTCTTACAGTCTCTGCGCCGACGGTACCTCCAACTCAAATTTTACGTGTGCGTATATGAATATCAAAAACGTTATAAAATATATTAGAAAGGTCATTTTGGTTACGAATGTAAGTTCAGTTTCCCTCTAGCTTGGCAGTGATTTACTATCGAATATGAAAAGTTAACGTCGCATTCTCAAGAGAGGAGCGTTTGGTTTTCCTTTATTGGTTGTAGGCAAAGCCCTTGTCACCTGATACAGTACTAAACTTCATGATGAGCTGATTTGAAACTCCGTTCAGATTTTGAGCGCAACTGCGTGATATAATAAGGCTACAACAGGTCATAAACTTAACAACATACATCGTACAAATTTAAAGTCCCATTTATAAAGACAAATGAAATGATAAACACATTTAGCAACAGAAGAATTCACGGAACTGAGGGAACTATACTCAGTAGCACTTGAGATGTTATACATTGTAATTAATGTTGGATGATTTTATTTATGCCACTGTACTGAAACATATGCGTTTTCTTCAAAGAGGTAGAAGTCGTATATTGTAGACGATATTAACCTCTAAGAAATGTCTTATCTTATTAGTCTAGTTAAAACGCGTTTAGTCCTTTAGTCATTTTTCCTCTCAGAGTTTTGTTGAATAAATTGTAGTATTGCCCCAACACGATGTGAATTTCAAGTTACGGTCTAGGTGCTTAATGTTTTCCACTCAGTCTTTGTTTTGGTGAATATATTATGGGAATCACTGAACAAGAGAAACCTTGAAACACCTGCTCTGTACGTTCCGTTCCCCTTTACACCAACATTACCTGAAATGAGCTTTGGGAACAAAATGTGATACCGACGTTACCATCCTAGGCAGGGTCTAATGGAGGTGATTTGTTTCTCCAACCTGTTTTCAAGTATCAGGCGAACAGCTTACCCAGGCATAGAGGGAAGTAATTTTGTCGCATGACTAGGTACAACCAAGTTCCATTTCAAAGTTGCTCAGGTTGTTACCTCACACTACGACCAAGAAACGTGATCACGAAAATCATAGTGGAAAATACCTCCGCCGAAAGCCGTGAACATTTGCCGGTAACGTCGTTAATTTTACTGTCAATAAGAACGAGAGAGGTGTAATGATAGAGAACCAGACGGAAGGTGAAAGCAAACAATGACAAGAGGAGTTAATTAAGTCAGTGGTGTGCAGATTACAGAAGCTGGAATACAACGGTGCGTAGCAGAACGTAAATATCTGTCCTAAAGCAGAGTAAGTAAAATGCATACAATAAATATCTCACGATGACATAGATGCGTTATTAGTCTATAAGTTCTTCAAAATTAAAAACAACACAAGGAAATACCATCTTTGCAAATACTTCACAGTTTTTGTCGCACAGTTCTCGACTTCCAAGACAGGAAAGAAACTATGAGAAAATCTGTTCCATCAGTGGGATTTGATTTTAAAAGACGACAGAATGAGTAATGTGCGGTCAAGATTCTGTATAAAAAAGAAAACATTAGAATTAAAGCAGTCAGTGATTTATGTAGACGAACCGAGGGTCCATACACACCACACTGTGAATGAATGTTGCAAAGAGGCTGTGTGCGAAGAGTGTTGACAAAAGACAGGTCCAGGGAAAGTTTCATTGTTGTGAATGCAGAGTTTCACTTGGTGTTTACGTCTCTTGTATGACTGTAACAGGAAAACTTCGGACTATTGTGCAGAAACAGACAGAAAGGGATTTAATAAAAAAAGTAGAGACAGAAAAGGTAAATATTTGGCATTAATTGAGGAGCACGAACATTCTCATCTTTATACCACTGACAAGAGTTGGAAAGATAATAGTTCCCCTCGCACTGCCACCATAAGATACAAGGAAGGTACTTTTACTGATACTGCCAGACAGACAATAAGAGGAGGCAGTGTCAGATATACTGCATGTCCTCTTTCTGTTATTGCCCTCAATGGATTCTTCATTTAGTATCGCATGCAGACGTGTGGCGCGTGCGTCACACCGCTCAAGGAAGTACCGGAGCGTACGCTAAAAACGATGGACACAGTTCCACTCGGCCATATTTCATGAACTACATATTCTATCTTAATCCTGTAAATTACGAGGGGTGTTCAATAGGTAATGCAACACATTTTCTCTCGGACAGTTTCAGCTGAAAAAATGCGGAATTTGATGTGGGACGTTGTAGAATATTCCCGGTCGGCCCCGTGGTTCCAAGAAGTTCCGATAGTTGGCGCCCCTATACGGAGCCTTCAAAACAGCGTCTGTAACGGAGGTGTGTTCCAAGAAGAGAGCTGCCGGAATGTCTACGGAGATGTGGCAGTGAACAAAAGCACTGTGAGTCATCGTAGCAAGGTTGCGCAAACCTGTCCCATCTCCTGCATGCCTCCCTACATCTTGGATCTCACACCTTCCGCCTTCTATCTTTTTGGCACAATGAAGGATGCACTCCGCGGGAAACAGTACGTGGATGATGAGGAGGTTATCGGTGCAGCAAGACGTTGGCTTCGACGTCTACCAGTAGAGTAGTACCATTTGGGCATACCAGTCCACCCAGTAAGGTGGTGTAAGGCCGTCGCATTGAACGGAGATCATGTTGAAAAATAGGGTTCTGTAGGCGAAAGAGTGAGGAATAATATGGTGTATTGTAACAGAGAATAGAACTTTATCTCAAAGAGAAATGTGTTGCATTACCTTTTCAACGCCCCTCGTACATCTGATTGTACATAAATGGAAGTTTACAGATTGTGAATATGCCCTTGTCCGACTGCACTGTCTCCCTACAGTTTTCATTGAAGAAAATAAGTTTCTCACATTAACCAGTTTCCATTTGACGGATACGGTAAAAGAAGTAAAACTGTTCAGAAGTAAACGTCTATGATTAAATAGAGTCGTTGGCACGAAAAAAAGGGTCTGAGCCAGCTACCCACACTCAGATCACCAAGCTGTTTCGTAAACCACCTGCGAAACGTGGAATAACAGAATGGCATTTAAGATGACGAACTTACGAGTAATAATCACTACTTTCCAAGATTTTTTTAATGTACATGGTTGTATTGAATAAACAAATTTGTACATTCAGCGCCATTCTCTCTATTCATTTCTCTGTTTAAAATTTCAAAAATGGTTCAAATGGCTCTGAGCACTATGGGACTCAACTGCTGAGGTCATTAGTCCCCTAGAACTTAGAACTAGTTAAACCTAACTAACCTAAGGACATCACAAATATCCATGCCCGAAGCAGGATTCGAACCTGCGACCGTAGCGGTCTTGCGGTTCCAGACTGCAGCGCCTTTAACCGCACGGCCACTTCGGCCGGCTTGTTTAAAATTTATTGGATTACACATCCTGCTCCACCGTTCACCTACAAACTTAAATATTTTCCTCAAAATAAACAGACTTAGTCGTACTGCTGAAACATGTCGACGTTACAAATATGGCAAATTACGTAATTTTTAATAACGGATAACGAATCGTTCGTGTGCTATGGTCATACGAAACTGTACGTTTAAATCTAGTTAGAGAGTTTGGCAACGGTTATTTAAACATCAAACAAACAAACACCGTCCAAACATGCCTTGAAGGCCCAACCGTACCGACCGGCCGCCGAGTCATCCTCAGCAGCCCTTATGCGTCACAGGATGCAGATATGGATGGGCATGTGATTAGCACACCGCTCTCCGGGCCGTTGTCACTTATAGTCACCGGGGTCGCTGCTTCTAATTCAAGTAGCTCCTCAATTGGCCACACACGGGCTGAGTTAGCCCCGCTTGCCAACAGCACTCAGTAGACCCGGACTGTGACCCATCCTAGTGCTAGCCAAGCCCGACAGTGCGTAACTTTGGTGATCTGACGGGAACCGGTGTTAACACTGCGGCAAAGCCATTGGCTGTTTAAACAACAGAAAAGATTAAAATTGTAGAACATGTGCAAGAACTGCTTGAGTTGAATATTGTTTATTGCTGGTGCGGGGGATGCGTCAGAGATTAATGGAACGAGATGGTATCGCAGGCCTAGGAACCCTGCGTAATCATTTTACGATGCACCTCGTGCGATTTATATTTCACTGGTGAGTTCCAAGTACAAGAACGTCTAAATATGTTCGACAACATTGCTCCATCCCGGTACCGTGCGAAGCGAAAATGACAGAAGAGGTAGCAAGAAAGCTGGACTAAAGTTGTATGACATCGAATATTTTGTATGTGTTTACTGAAAATTGTGATTAACCATGTATATTTACGTCTCCATAAAGTCTCAGAAGTTCATAAATAATTAAATTAATGAGATATTTTTTCGTGAGGGGATAAACGACGAGATCTTATACTTTTCAAACTAATGGACTGCGCATATTCCGTAACGTTACGAGGCAGATTGTTTCGTACAAGAATTCGCGAAGCTGATGGCAGTTTAGACGGTAAGTATCGAGACTGTAGTTTATTGCAGCAAATATACAGAGTGGTCCATTGATCGTGACCGGGCCAAATATCTCAGGAAATAAGCGTCAAACGAAAAAACTACAAAGAACAAAACTTATCTAGCTTGAAGGGGAAAACCAGATGGCGCTATGGTTTGCCCGCTAGATGGCGCTGCCACAGGTCAAAGGGATATCAACTGCGTTTTTTCAAATAGGAACCCCCATTTTGATTACATCTTCGTGTAGTACGTCAAGAAATATGAATGATTTAGTTGCACCACTTTTTTCGCTTTGTGATAGATGGAGCTGTATTAGTCACAAACATATGTTTCACACTTTTAGACGAACAGTTGGTAACAGGTTGGTTTTTAAATTGAAATACAGAATGTAGGTACGTTTGAACATTTTATTTCGGTTGTTCCAATGTGATACATGTACCTTTGTGAACTTACCATTTCTGAGAACGCATGCTGTTACAGCGTGAATACCTGTAAATACCACATTAATGCAGTAAATGCTCAAAATGATGTCCGTCAACCTGAATGCATTGGGCAATACGTGTAACGACATTCTTCTGAACAGCGAGTAGTTCGCCTTCCGGAATGTTCGCACATGCATTGACAATGCGCTGACGCATGTTGTCAGGCGTTGTCGGTGGATCACGATAGCAAATATCCTTCAAATTTCCCCACAGAAAGAAATCCGAGGACGTCAGATCCGGTGAACGTGTGGGCCATGCATGGTATGGTGCTTCGACGACCAGTCCACCTGTCATGAAATATGCTATTCAATACCGCTTCAACCGCAAGCGAGCTACGTGCCGGACATCCGTCATGTTGGAAGTACATCGCCATTCTGTCATGCAGTGAAACATCTTGTAGTAACATCGGTAGAACATTACGTAGGAAATCAGCATACATTGCACCATTTAGATTGCCGTCGATAACATGGGGGCCAATTATACTTCCCCCATAATCCCGCACCATAAATTAATCCGCCAAGGTCGCTGATGTTCCACTTGTTGCAGCCATCGTGGACTTCCCGTTGCTCAATAGTGCATATTATGACGGTTTACGTTACCGCTGTTGGTGAGTGACGCTTCGTCGCTAAATAGAACGCGTGCAAAAAATCTGTCTTCGTCCCGTAATTTCTCTTGTGCCGAGTGGCAGAACTGTACACGACGTTCAAAGTCGTCGCCATGCAATCCCTGGTGCATAGAAATATGGTACGGGTGCAATCGATGTTGATGTAGCATTCTCCACACCGAAGTTTTTGAGATTCCCAATACTCGCGCAATTTGTCTGCTACTGATGTGAGGATTATCCGTGACAGCAGCTAAAACACCTACTTGTTGCAGGTCGTGGTTGACGCTTCACATGTGGCTGAACACTTCCTGTTTCCATAAATAACGTAAGTATCCGGCAAACGGTCCGGACTCTTGGATAATTTCTTCCAGGATATCGAGCAGCATACATAGCACACGCCCGTTGGGCATTTTGATCACAATAGCCATACATCAACAAAATATCGACCTTTTTACGCAATTGGTAAACGGTCCATTTTAACATGGGTAACGTATCACGAAACAAATACCGTCCGCTCTGGCGGAATGTTACGAAATACCACGTACTTACCGGTTTGTGACTATTACAGCGCCATCTATGACAAATCGAAAAAAGTTGTCCAACCAAAACATTCATATTTCTTTACGTACTACACGAATATATAATAAAAATGAGGAATCCTATTTAAAAAACGCAGTTGATATCCGTTTGACCTATGGCAGGGCCATATAGCGGGCCAACCATTGCGCCATCTGGTTTCCCCCTTCAAGTTAGAGGAGTTTCGTTCTTTGTAGTTTTTTGCGTTTGATGCTTATTTCGTGAGATATTTGGCCCGGTCACTATCAATGGACCACCCTGTACATACGTCGAAACACTCATGTACCGAAGTTAGTATTTATTCAGCGCAGTCTGTAATCTTTGTCTAATGGCTACAGTTCGTAAGATAGGCTCATATTTAGTTTCTTTCTGCTATCCTCTATAGAATCCAGAAATGTTGCAAATGATAAGAGCATTTCGTCTACAACGTAATGTGCTTTATTCTGAGGAAGATGGTCTATTATTTCTTCAAAATGATACTTGGTATTAATTGAATTTGGCCACTAGAGCGAAACTGTGACTTCGTGGCTGTAACTGATGCAGTATTGCAACACGCCCAGTTGTACCATAAACGTAACTTTTATTTTATTTCTGTCGTTTTTGGAGCCATTTCTGGAGAAAGTAAGCGATCGAAATTTATAAAACAGTCTATATCGCGAGGCACGTTTATTGCATCGATCGTTTTGTAATTAATTTAAAATACGCTGTTAAAACCACGACCATTTATCGACGTAAATAATAGTTTCTAATTTCTAGTTTTTGTAAGTCCGAAAAATTGTGGTTGATTAACGTAAAGGACGTATGAAAAGTTCGAACACAGATCACAATGGCTGAGAAAAGTTGTGACACGGCTGACGTGATTGACTCGTGTTTGGGAAGAAGGAAGCTGAGGCTCTATGTTTCCAGAATTTACGTAAATAATCCAGAAAAATACCCAGATAATATCTAAAGCAGTGACATGCACAATGAGTTTTTCAGTAAATATGTTGTGACAAATGAAAATGGTTGCCCAGTCGCGACTCGAACGAACAGTCTCCTTAACCATTAGGCTATCTGAGCACGCCTCCATGCCTGACTCGGACATTCATTGTAACTGATGTTCCCACATATCATTTACAAAAGGTACATCCAGACGTTCTGCCAACGGGTATGTGGGAGTAGCTCCCCTGGGGTACGAATTTAGAGGAGTCCTATAAATTACGTTGTACAAAGGGTATATACTAACTGAATGAAGTCGCTGACATGAAGTGAACATCATTTCATTACATTGCAAGTTAAGCAGTTTTGACGGGTTTTCGCAGATATAATTTCTTGTCATTGAATAGTCACTGGTTTCATCCCCATTGACTCCATGTTTATGTATGTGATCCGTCTCGTTTACTAGATACTGTGCGCTGGTCTGAATTAAATATGTCTTTCTGCAATATCCCAGCATCGGAATCTATTTCCATAACCGATACATGAACAAGGCACTTGTGGCCATTGTGTCTACATAACTGAGTGCCAATACCACTAACAAACTTTCGGCCGGCCTACTGAAAAACAATTTTTATTTTGAGGGATATCCTCTATACATCTATCCATAGTACTAAAGTAAAGTCTCCTCCTGCGTTTTGCTGTTTATATGTGAAAACTAATCTTACGAATTGCTGTTGGAATTTTGACACTAAAAGACTTATTCGCTAGAAATATTTGTGAATATAATTACGCCAGACCGGTTGTGTAGCGCTGACTTGTAAGCATTTCGCATGTGATTTGAAATAAACGGTAAGTACGAATATGTGGCGGTTGAGGTCGAGAACCGACGATAGTGGAGGCGCGGTCGATGGCGGTGTAATTGGCTAGAGAGAACTCCCTTGCGGAACACTAACTCAATGTGTGTTCGACAAAGTAAAAGCGTGCGCTAAGCTAACCGTGTTCGAACAGGCTGCAGACAACGAACCTGACCCACGGTTGCTTTTTCCCTGAGCAGATACGATTACACGTCGCGGAAGTGGTTTAGTGTGGTCTAATGTCCATGGAAATTTGTTTCGCTTCTGTTTGGTGTTTTCGATATGTTGCTACCGTCAAACGCTGTTCAGGAAAACGAGAAGGGTATCGAATGAATAAATAAGTTTAATGTAACCAGTCACAAACATGTGTATTAACCCACCTAGATCCGTATGATTATGGTGGCTGAAATGTCTGAAACAGACTGTGGCAATAAAGAAATTGAAATAGGCAGCAGTAAGCGATATATGAATGAGTGGTGTCTGCGGAATCCGCAACTGTGAAACATTATACGTAAATTGAGGGGGATCATTGCTGACTGCTGCAGCTGGACATTAGGCGGAATCAGCGGCAACGAGTGAAAATGCGGACCGGACGAGGATTCGAACCCGGCATCTTCTGCTTCCTAGACAGGTGCGTTATCCGGGACACAGCGTTATCGCAACTGCTCTGACTATCTCGGCCTATCCACATTCCCACCACCCGTAGTCCCTGTCCGTTGATTCCCTGTTCGCTACTCTGAGATTGCCACACCGAGTGCCGATAGGTAACGCTCGGTGGGAATGTGGATGGGCCATGAGGTGTGCCGGGACACTCTGCGCAGTTGCGACAACGCTGTGTCCCAGACGGCGCAATGGTTAACACATCTGCACAGTAAAAAGGAGATCCTGGGTTCGAATCCTGGTCCGGTACATATTTCCACTCGTAGCCGCTGGTTCCGCGTAATGTCCCGCTGCAGGTGACAACAGTGATGCCCCTCAATATGCATATAACAGCGAATCTGTTGTTTCATTCAATATCAATAACAGGCACGGTAAAACCTAAAAAAAATTTTCGTATTTAAGGAATGATTGTGTCTGTACATGGCTGCTGCTTTAAAAATTCCTATTTAAAGAAAGATTGTGTCTGAACATGTTTCAGCTTCAAATCAATTTCCAATACTTTCATAAAAATAAAATACCATGAATAGCAGTGCGAATACAGTGTAACGATGTCTCTAATACACCAGAAAGGATTGCAAATAACTAAATTTGCACAGTATAATAGAAGAATTTATGGTAAATTGTACATGTGATTTGGGTCTGTGGAGGGGGCGAAATTTCAGTACACAGTTGTCAGCTATGACAGGGACAATGACTCTTCCAAGGCCGGGCGTGGAACCGAACTAAGCTTTGAAGACAGGTATGGGTATGCCAGTCTATATTGCTTCAGATTTATGTAGTGTCTTGGAATATACACCGTGCTCGAACTTTATGAATCACCTAGAAGAAAACGATTTATTGACAGATAGCCAACACGGATTCAGAAAATATCGTTCTTTTGAAAGACAACTAGCTCTTTATCCTCACGAAGTAATGAGTGCCATCGACAGGAGACATCAAATTGATTCCATATTTTTAGATTTCCAGAATGCTTTTGACACCGTTTCTCATCAGCGACTTCTAATTAAATTGCGTACCTATGAATTATCGTCTCAGTTGTTTGACTGGATTCGTAATTCCCAGTGAGAAAGGCCATAGTTCGTAATAAGTGACGGAACGTTATCGAGTAAAACCGAATTAATGCCTGGCGGTTCCCAAGGAAGTTTTAGAGACCCTCTGTAGTTCCTAACCTATATAAACGATTTAGAAGACAATCTGAGCAGCCCCCTTGGATTGTTTTGCAGATGATTCTGTCATTTACCATCTTGTAAAGTTATCAAATGACCAAAACGAGTAGCAAAGTGATTTAGAAAAGATATCTGTATGGTTTAGAAAATGGCAATTGACTATAAATAATGAAAAGTGTGAAGTCATCCATATGAGTACTTAAAAGAATCCGCTTAAGACAAGTTGCACGATGAGTGACTCAAATCTGAAGGCAGTAAACTCAATGAAATATTTAGGGATTACAGTTACTAATAACTTAAATTCGAATGAACGCATAGATAATTTTCTGGGGGAAGCAAACCAAAGACTGCGGTTTATTGGCAGTACACTTACAGTGTTACGAGTCTACTACGTTTGTCCGCCGTTTTATGGAGTATCTCTGTGCGGCATGTGATCCATATCAGATGGGACTGACGGAGGACGTTAAAAAGTTTAAAGAAACGCAGGTAGTTTTGTATTATCGCGAAGTAATGGAGAGAGTGCCACGTATATAATACACGAATTGGAATGGCAGTCATTAAAACAAAGGAGTTTTTCGCTGCGGTACGACTTTCTCATGAAATTCCAATCACCAACTTTCTCCCCAAAGTGTGAAAATATTTCGTTAGCGCCTACCTACATAAGCAGAAATGATCATTATAATAAAATAAGAGAAACCAGAGCTCGCACAGAAAGATTAAAGTGTTCTTTCTCCCGCGCTGTTCGAATGTGGAACGGTAGAGAGGTAGCTTAAAGGTGTTTCGATGAAGCATCGGCCAGGCACTTAATTGTGAATTGCAGAGTAATCATGTAGATGTTGGTGTTGATGTCAATTGATCAATCATAGTAGATGGCGTTTGAAGGCACGCCACTCTGTAGGCAACCCGTGACCTGAACATTTTCATTAGATGAGTGATCTGTAGAACGTGATGGCAAGGAACACAGTCGAACATCTTCTCTATTGATGTAGGTCAGCGCGAAATAAATGTTGTCTTGCGTTTTCGAGATGAAACGTAACATCCCAGAGAACCGTGTGGCAGGGCACATCCACCGGCCTTAGCACGCCACACATGTACGATCTGCTGTCTATATTAGCGGCTTTGCGAACCACACGTTACCGTGGTTTGTACCTAGCGGCACCCCATAGAATCAGTCTAGGTGTTGGGGCCCCATATCACGATGATGACTGCAGTCTGTCAACATTAGCGCTCCTTAGAGCCTCCATTCACGGATGCATCCGTCTTTATACTGTGCGCTAAACCGGCATCCGCCTGAAAAAATAGCGATATGATGCAACTGTTCCTTCTAGTGGTGTTGGAGGCATCGCCAATCACTGCTGCCGTGTCAAGTGAAGCAGCAACAACGGTCACCGGGCTGACACTCTGTGTCGCCGTACTGTCCGTGTGGATACATGTCTTGCTGCAAACGATCCCATTTCCTCACTCAAGGCATACATCGTGTCACTAAGATCACGCACGGCTGAACGAAAGATAGGTGTATTCCTTCGGGCGGTACTAGTGCGGAGCCGCTGAGATCCTTCTTGGTGTTGAGTGTGGCTCGCCCGAACCCCGTTGATTCCACATTCACATGACAGTCGTAGCATCCCGATATTACCTGACGGCTGACCGCAATCTCGATAGGTTACAATTAGGGTTGTAAAACAAGGTCGTAACCGCTTTACCTGCACGTTAAGTGGGTTGCATACCTATTGGGCGTTACCTCATTTCGATCGCTTCGGCTGCGTATGTAATCAGTGTTTTACAAGATTTCTCCAGAAACCACAAGCGGTGAACCGGATAGAATCTGACTGAGGATACATAAAGGGCCGCATAACCTATGGAACATTTCTGTTTTACATAGTTATTCTCTTGTCTGTTGCTTAAAAAACGTATATGTAGCAAAACTGAAATTTTCAATGCCTAATTTACGCTTTATTCGAAAATTGTTGATTTGTAACGTGAAACAGAGGGAAAACAATGCAGATTTATCATGTAACGCTACAAAACAGGCAAAATTAAAAAATTGAATGGGAAAGAGAAACATGTCAGATATTACTTCAGTACCGCGCCGAGCTTATCTAAATCGAATTTAAATTATTCATAAACAACTTTCACACTTTAGTTTAACAGGAATCTCTTGCCTTTGATCATTATGAAGTACGTTCTATTGAATACAAAGTATTACAAAGTAATACAAAGCATGTAAACTGTACTTGCATCAAAAGTGATTACTTTGGTTACAAAAAAGAGCAGAAATTACTCGATCAACTGATTTTTATTAGTTACAAAATGCAGTTTATATTTTGTAAGGATATAAAATGCACAATGGACTAACACTGAATGATGTATGGTTTTAATTATGTGCAAAACAAACAAACAGAAACAAGGAGAAGCTGTCATCTTCCGGTTTCTCTCTCAAACATTCAGTCGTGATTCTTTCCCTACCAGTGCTACCAATACTACCGGTAATCTTACCATTTACTATGTCATTTATGTAGTGTACCAAAAAATGGAAGCGTAGTTTCGGCAGAGTGCAACTCAAGTCACAATCCTGTCGCTGTACGTGCTGGAAGACGTTTCTCTTTCTTATGCGAGGAAGAACACGATTTTCTCAGGAGCAACCAACATTTAATACTATTTACGAATGAGGAATATGCTGCGTAATCTTTCCTTATATAGAGAATTTGGATGGCATTATTCCTCTTATTACGTACGGTTGCGCTAAAATGCCAATCATTTGCGTATCCGAGCATCTACAGACTTCAAGCCAATTTGGCGGTTGTTGCACACATAGAGGGGGCAGGGGGACTTCATTTATCACTGTGACCATTAAAATGATGCAATATCTCCTTCAAAATCGAAACATTGTACTAAGGAATATCACCCACGCTCTGCCCCTGGCGTGAGAAAGTTCGGTGTTTACCTCCCACGGTGGCAGCATCAGTGTATCGTATCGGATTTCGAATAGAAGGCCATCACTGAAAAAAAATGACCGAAGGCTAACTGCAACCTCGGCGCGATCGTAGCAGACAAGGGCAGTAAGTTTACGAGGTGACCTACTTTTTATGTCAAAAAGCGGTTAATGTTCTGTACTCTATATAGCATACGCGTTGCACGCAGCACATATTACCGCAATAAAGCAAGAATCTCTCTTAGCAATCTACGATAATTGTCTATCGCTGTACGTTGCGTGTTGCCATAAAACACCACTTAAAAACATTTAATATGGGGCACCTTAATGAAAGGTACTGGCTTCCCTGGTCGCAGCCCTCTACCCACTACCATATTGTGTCTTCCGTGGGTTAATGACGCTTCCCACCACCACCCCGTGCTGCTGAAATCATCCCACCCCACCTTTATTTCGTCTCCGGATTTGGCGTGGAGAACTACGCTATCGGCGCATGCGCAGCATTGAAACGACGTAGTCCGTAACTGGAGTCCGTCGAGACGTCATCGGAGTCCATGTGGTGCTGGCCCGAAAACGCTTGCAAACAAAACGGCCGACAGAGGGCGACCCTGCGGCACCGAACGCCGAATCTGAATCTGTTAAAGGCTGGTACCATTCACCAACACTCGAAAAATCGCGCCATGAAACAGCTTCAAGTTCATGACGGCGCCAAGAAAAACGTGGTCCACAGATTCGACGGCGAGATCAAAATCTACAATCTGCAGACCTGCATCAGTGCTGCGACATCCCTGTTCGCCCCCAGCGCCGTGTGTATGTTACTCCTTCCGCCAAGACGCATTCAATCGAGTTAATGAATTGTCATCAGCTTTCAACAACGTCAGGGAACGATAGGCCTATGGCCAGCGTCCACCATATGGTTTTGGAATGGCTACACTAATACGCTCCATGAACTCAGAGGCCTCAGCATTTCGTTGTATTCCCTATCCACTTCGGTCCCATGAGAGGAGCAAAGGTTCGCTAGAACTCAATCGGGAGCCCATCTCGTCCGTCCGTCAAGTAAGATTTGGTGGTCGTCCCATGCCACTGTAGCTTTTCGCGGCCATATCAAATGAAAGTCGATCGTAAAGCCGGCTTTACACAGTGGAGCCACCACATAAGCGTCGAATCATCTGCTCATTGACATCGTAGACATTCATGCCACGTGTCTTCGATCTCCCGAGAACAGTGATCCTCCCGTAATTCCGCGACGTTAAGCGTCCGAGACTTCTGCTGCGACATGTCCTCTGTTATGGTAGAGCGATGGTGCATGTGGAGGCGTGGTCGTGTGCAAAGGCCGTTGACCATAACTCAGCATTAAACACTGCTATACGTAGCTCACGGGTCGCATTGGTTATGTCTAAGCAATTAGCCGAATGGCTCGTGATGTACGTGAAGCCGTGGCGTGGGCAGTTTTTCAGTTCCCAGATGTCGTGCAGAGCAGAATCCTCAACTAGCGCTCGTAGCGCCGCGCAGGGAACAAGACTCAAATCGCCACCTACAGTGTAACGTCCCATACGCCTTCCAAAGAGAGGTGTCATATCTGTCGTGTCTGTTCGTCGTTTCAGACGATGTACAAACATTCAGCAAACGGACTTCTTCTACAGTAAGCGCAACACCGCGGGTCGATGGTAAGTAGCTCCTTGCCGTAATACTGGCAGGGCCATCCCACCTTCGTCACCTGCTAAACTGTAAACGTCATATTCATAAAACTCCATCGATCGGCAGTGTTCCTCTTACTGTAGAAGAAGTCCGTTTGATGGATGTCTGTAAGCCGTCTAGATCGACGAAGAGAGGCGAAAGGACAGCCTTTAGACGGTAGATATGACATCTCTCTTTGGAAGGCGTATGGAGCATTACACTCTCGGTGGCGATTTCAGTCGTGTCCTGCAGCCCAAGGACCAGCGCCCACCGTGTTCCGCACCTCCTGTAGGAACACAGTGTCCATGTCCGCTGCCTGAAACATATCTTTAACAATCTATACTTTTATCGGGTTAATAATACCATTGACGTTTACGGTGCCTACGCGATAAACCTTTGACATCGGAATCAGCTGGTTCTGTTGGTGCTTCAAACAACGTCAATTCACATGACTTCGGAGCTTCCTCTCTGGTTGACTAAAGCCCTACTCTGCCCCATTAGCTCCCGCAGTTATGGCTGCCTTCCAACTTTCTGTCGTTGGGAACCACTGTCATAACGTCGCCGTCTTGCATCTCTAGACACTGCTCCATTTCCTGAGCGACGGTGGCGCTCTCTGCTGGCATGACAGACAGGAGGCTCACCATTCCGCTGCCTCGCTTCCTCTCTCACGAAGTTGTCGCTCCATCTCTGTCGACGTTGCAGTCTGTATGGTTGTAATGCCGCCATGATTGTTGTTGCATCCACACCTCGTTCATTCCCGTTATCTTGGTTTTGATCTGCACAGTGTTTCTCTTTGTCCACCGTCAGCCGCCTCTTCTCCCGCTACATCGGCGACTGCAGTTTTCTTTACAGTATCTGCACATCCGATGAGGACTGTTTCTCCAGACGGCCTCCCACAGAGAGAGGCGTGGAGGCGATGGAGGAGATGGACTAATAGAAGACTGAAATAAATAAATACCCAGGAAACACCGGCTACTCGGCTTAAAATAAAAGTTAATTGATATGACTTGCTCGGCCGGCCACTGTGGCCGAGCGGTTCTAGGTGCTTCAGTCCAGAACCGCGCTGCTCCTACGGTCGCACGTTCGAATCCTGCCTAGGGCATGGATGTGTGTGATGTCCTTAGGTTAGTTAGGTTTAAGTAGTTCTAAGTCTAGTGGAGTGACGACCTCAGATGTTAAGTCCCATAGTGCTCAGAGCCATTTGAACCATTTGAATTTTTATGATTTGCTCTTTGAGAACATTTTATTTTGATCCTTTCTTACTTATTAATACGTAATAACGCTGTTGTTAACATGACTTGCATCTGTCAATGTAGTATACTGTAGCAAATGATAATTGTTAAATGTAAGACATGAGCTTGAGTTAGGAAATTACAGCTGTACAATCTACAACAATATATTGAAATGAGAAGAATTTCTCTAGAACGCCAGGAGTGTTCCGTTCGCATGATCACTGCTGATTTCCCCATCACCCCCAGTCCATCTAAGATAGAGCCGGTCTGTGGTGATATCAACGTCCACGGGTCATTAACTCGGAACTACTTCTGAACTTCGTTATAAAAATCAACAATTTCTTTAATTTTTAAATATCTTTTGATTATCAGCTTCCTATTGAAACAGTTCAGTTAACTACAATGAAGCGCCAAAGGAACTGGTATAGGCACGCGTATGCAAATGCAGAGATATGTGGACAGGCAGAATGCGGCGCTGCGGTCGGCAACCCCTATATAAGACAAGTGTCTGGCGCAGTTGTTACGTTGGTTACTGCTGCTGCAATGGCAGGTTATCAAGATTTAAGTGAGTTTGAACGTGGTGTTATAGTCGGCGCACGAGCGATGGGACACAGCATCTCCAAGGTAGCGATGAAGTGGAGATTTCTCCGTACGACCATTTCACGAGTGTACTGTGAATATCAGGAATCCAGTAAAACATCGAATGTCCGACATCGCTGCGGCCAGAAAAACATCCTGCAAGAACGGGACCAAGGACGACTGAAGAGAATGGTTCAACAGAAGTATAACCCTTCCGCAAATTGCTGCAGATCTCAATGCCGGTCCCTGAACAAGTGTCAGCGTGCCAACCATTCAACGAATCATCCATATGGGATTTCGGAGCCGAGCCCCTACTCGTGTACCCTTGATGGCTGCACGACACAAAATTTTACGGCTTGCCTGGGCCCGTGAACACCCAAATTAGACTGTTGATGACTGGAGACATGTTGCTTGGTCGGACGAATCTCGTTTCAAATTGTATAGAGTGAATGGAATTTTATGGGTATGGCGACAACCTCATGAATCCACAGCCTACATTTCAGCAGGGGACTGTTCAAGCTAGTGGAGGCTCTATAATGGCGAGGGGAGAGTGCAGCTGGAGTTATATGGGAGCTCTGATACGGCTAGATACGACCCTGACAGCATTCCGACGTCCTTGGGCAACTCCAGGAGGACAATGCGATACTCCACACGTCCTGAATTCCTACAGAGTGGCTCCAGGAACACTCTTCTGACTTTAAATACTTCCGCTGGCCGCCAGACTCCCCATACATGAACGTTTTGAGCATATCTGGGATGCCTTGCAACGTGCTATTCAGAAGAGATCTCTACTCCCTCGTACTCTTACGGATTTATGGACAGCCCTGGAGGATTCATGGTGTTAGTTGCCTCCGGCACTACTTCAGACATTAGTCGAGTCCATGCCACGTCGGGTTGCGACACTTCTGGGTGGTCGCGAGGGCCCTAAACGATATTAGGCAGGTGCACCAGTTTCTTTGGCTCTTCAGTTTACATACTCGGACAGTTTTTTTCAATAGCACAATAGCCTTTTTTACAGAGCCCTATCCAATTTCAATACTTTTGTTTTTCATTTTCCTTACAGGCCCTCAAATACAAAGGTAAATGTTTTCGCATTCGTGGCGAACAACAACAGCGCATAGCAATTATTACATGCGGTAAGTAATCATACGTAGACGCAAACAAGTATCTCATGTGAGTGAAGTTTCCTGCACCGCGAAGAGGTCTCAATTCAGAGAATTCACTTAAGCAAGTACCAGAGTGAACGGAAAAACCCATTTCTATGACGGTTTGGATCGTCTGCGTGTACAGATTCGACATTTGTGTACAGTACTTAAGGACGAAAGTGACTTTCACATGGTGTGTCACTGCCTAGGAAACTTGCACCGTACATAGAAAGAACTGCTACACTATAGTGCAATATGGTACAGAAAGTAACTGATAGAAATGACCGGATATGACGCTTTTATACAAAGATCACACGTAAGCTGAAGTCACCCCGATTTATGATGATGTCCTAGAAATAATCAAACGCGAGACATGGTTCTTAATAGAGTACGAGATCACCACGGAAGGTAAAGCATACTCTGCAACGTCTTCGCCATAAGAGGGGTAGGAGTTCTTGTGGAAGACTTCTACCAGAGCGGTTGACGATTGCTGGATGGTCCCTGGTGAATGTGGCCGTGCTGCATTACGCGTCCATAACACATCCCACACGTACACGATTGGATTTAAGTCGGGGGAACGGGCAGGCCAGTTCATTTGCCGACTACCCTCTCTTGCAACAGCTTCTCCACCTGTGCTGTTCGATACGGTCGCGCGTTGACATCCAGAAAAACGAAGTCACGGCCGAATGCGTCCCTGAGAAGATGCACGTGCGAAAGGAGTACAGAGGCACAATAACGTTGACCCATTAGTGTACCGTGTTCAGAAAACTACATCTATACTCCTCAAGCTACCTTATGGTGTGTGGCGGGGAGTATTTTGTGCGCCAATGTCAGTTCCAACTTTTCCTGTTCTCGGGAAGAAAGATTGCTGGCAAGCCTCTGTATGCGCACAAATGTCTGTGGTTTTATCTTAACGTTGTTTTCGTGAAATATTCTCTGCGTCGGAAGATACACTGTATTGGTTGACTCTTCCAGGAACGTACGCTCTCTCAAATTGCTCAAAACAATCGTTCTGCAAACAGCACAGAACACAATCTTCACTTATTTCGTGTTGCTACCAAAGGCATAAAATGTGATCCCGAAGAAAAAGCAATCTTTATCATCACACTTATAGCACCAGATAGCACCAGACTACCCCTTCTTAATAACTAACCTAAACTGAGAAAGAACTTTTTCCTATAGATCTTCGAAGTTGGAAGCCGCTAATCCGCCAACATCCCTTTCCCCGGGGCCCTCTTCTCTCTCACACAACATCTTAATTACATTTATATCGTTATTACGAACCAATAACCTAGCAGAGACTAATTCTTTTACTACGGAGCCGAAAAAAATTAAAAAATGATTTTAAAATAACACTCAATTCTCATGTACGAATTATCACATTAGATGAAATAAAGTGAATGAGTGTTTACCATAAGACAAAATTTCCGGTCATGTTAACATAAGATCGGAAAGAAAACAGTAGTTCAGCAAATTTAATGTTTGTGCAGTTATAAACAGCGGCAGTAAATAATTCTCTCTGTGCGAAGTGTGTCATATCTTCGCGAAAAACATCTTTATAGCATGCAGCAGGTGTCGGTCGGTTGCTGGCAGAATGCTTGTGACCCTCGGTACATATTCGCAGTGAAAATTTAGTGATTCGTGGCCAATCGGTAATCACAATGGAAGCTGCCAGGTGAATACGAGCTATGTAACCCCCATACTGTCGCAATAAGTAAGAGAACCATTTGTCGATAGTCTTTTTATTTACTTTCTCGTAGCAGGGTCAGTACGCAGTATCACGCACTGAAAATAAAAGTATAATTCTATATGCCCCATCTGACGATGTGCTGGAAAAGGTGCGAAAACTAGCCTAGGGAATAAGAGAATATTTCAAAAAGGTGACTGCTTACAATTTTTTGTGTTTATATTAAATACACAGTCACGGGTTCTAGAAATTTTTTTACAAATTACTGTGAGTTTCTTCAGATAAACCTCAAACACTGTGAACGCCACATTATTTCTTTTTTTTTTTTCATCTGATGCCCATACTTTATTGAAATAAAAGCTATTACGTTACAGCTCAATAACCGATTACAAAGTTCGCACCGTTCTGTAGTGGCAAGAATTTGGTACAAATGAGGATTGTTCTTCAAAGGGAAGATGGTAACAGACGTGTGAGACATTTGTGTATTATATGTACTCAGTATCGTGCGTTACCTGTTTTGTCTGTCAGTTTCATAGCGTCAAAATGTGCGGCGCACTTGGAATTACACTCAAAAAGAAGATTAGGGTACGAAGTGCAAGTGGTGCACAGCCCCGCTGCGACCATATTGACCGCAGCCCGACGACTGTCCCGCCAGCTAAGGTCAGCGACAGCCGTCACAGCTTGTGGCCCAAGCACTTCCCAGCCTCGGACAATGTCAAGTGTCTTGCTGCGTAATGCAAGTGCACAGGGGAACTTCCTGAGGCAGTTGCCTTCCAATTGTCAAGGCTACGCACAAGAAAGGGGTACTACTCACTTGTGAACCGTAAGCTTACAAAAAAAAAAATGGTTCAAATGGCTCTGAGCACTATGGGGCTCAACTGCTGTGGTCATAAGTCCCCTAGAACTTAGAACTACTTAAACCTAACTAACCTAAGGACATCACACACATCCATGCCCGAGGCAGGATTCGAACCTGCGACGTAGCGGTCGTGCGGTTCCAGACTGTAGCGCCTTTAACCGCTCGGCCACTCCGGCCGGCCCGTAAGCTTACATCCCGACACCTTAGGGAATGATATGCATCACACATAATGCCATAATTTGTTCTCGAGATTTTTTTAGTATTTAAACAAATTTAAAATTTTATTTTATTCGCAAATAAGAATGATGTTAGGTTGGAGGAAAGCTAAATCATTAATATTGATTAAAATCAAAGTTGTTCTTAGATGTAGTGAAGTACAAAAAATTTAACATTTCAGTCTCCATTCTATAGCTTACCTTTTATTTTGTACGGGTAAGGCGTCAATATAGCCATACCTACACCGATTCAATAACCATCTGTCATCAGGATTGATGATAATTTTAATTCTACAATTCACCTCTCCTAATGTCCCATCCCAAGCGCCATTCCAGCACGGAGGACACAAATAATGTTTCTATTTGTGGTTTAGATCTTCGTGTTTCATATCTACACATCAATACCAGTACAAGTACTGATTGATGCAGGCGCTACAGTCTGGAACCGCTCGACCGCTACGGTCGCAGGTTCGAATCCTGCCTCGGGCATGGATGTGTGTGTTGTCCTTAGGTTAGTTAGGTTTAAGTAGTTCTAAGTTCTAGGGGACTGATGACCTCAGAAGTTAAGTCCCATAGTGCGCAGAGCCATTTGAACCATTTTTTCTGATTGATGGAGATAGTTTTCGACGTTTGAGGAGACCTCAAAGTTTACGCTAGAAAGGGCTACGAATACCTCCATTTATATTTAATTTCCATTATCTTGCATAAAGAGACCTTCACAGTTACTTTAAAATCCTGAATGAAATTAAGGTGAAGTTATTTATAATCATGCCACTATGTGTTTGGTTTGTTTTACTAATGAATAGGAGTTTTTCCCTTCGCTAGCACGAAATGTACATTGGCATCGCAATTTTTTATATTTTCCATCAAACGACTAATAATCTATTCGAAACACTACAAAACAAGACCGAGACTACTACGGCACAGCTTCAGTAAAAGAAGGGATCGGTTGATTCTATCCTGAGACATCAAAATAATCGCCGATTTTCTAATGTTGGGAACTGTGAGGGAAAGAGGAGGGGGGACGGGGGAACTGTATAGGAGACGAAGTCTTGACTACAATAAGCAGGTTCAAATACGGAAATGTCGCCGGAGTTGTGCAGAGATGAAAAGGCGTACACAGGACAGATTATCGTGGAGAGCTGCATGAAACCAGTCTTCGGACTGAAGACAGCAACAAAACAACAGTGTCTGTCTTTATTTGGATATCTTTTCCGACATATTTATGTAGTTTAACGCTACTCACCTTTAATATTATACAGCGTGATTATAATTAAAGCTAAACTTTCAAACCGCTGTAGAAATAACGCCATTGGTCAGAATGACGTCAAATTGCTACGGAAGATTATCGAAGAAGGGGGAAAACGTACAGCTGAAGAAAAATAAATAGTTACAAAATGTAGGAACAGATGGTGCTGTAAGCATCATAATTTAATAGTGGTCGACTACAAATGACAAATGATTGCATAAGGTGTACGTTTGACGTTAAACAAACTGTACTACTCAGTTTGCATGGGTGTACAGGTGTGATACTGTTAGTTACGTAAACCCATCAACCACGGCAAGGTCATATCACATCAGATGGGAAAAATCGGTTTTTAATTGTTCTGAGACCAAAAAACCGCATAAAAATCATCAATGACATCGATTTTTAATTGTTCTGGGGCCAAAAACTGCATAACAAGCATCAATCAAATCGGTTTTTAAGTGTCCTGAGGCCAAAAACCGCATAAAAAGTATCAATCAAAATCAAATCGGATTATTAATTTCCGTGTGACTGGCGCAAAACATGTTCAATATGCTGTCCACCGTTTTCTGCAACAAGTTGAAATCGAGAAACAACCTGTTACACCACTGATCGAAGTGTTTCCGGGGTCACGTTCAGAATGTGTTCCACAATGCGTGCCTTCAATGCAGCTAAGTTTGCAATCGGAACACTGAACACTACACTTTTCAAATAGCCCCACAGCCAGAAGTCACACGGATTAAGATCCTACGGTCGCAGATTCGAATCCTGACTCGGGCATGGGTGTGTGTGATGTCCTTAGGTTAGTTAGGTTTAAGTAGTTCTAAGTTCTAGGGGACTTATGACCTAAGATGTTGAGTCCCATAGTGCTCAGAGCCATTTGAACGGATTAAGATCAGGTTATCGTGACGGCCAGGCTGCAGGGAAATGGCGGCTGATAATTCTAACATTTCCGAAATGGCGCTTCGGCAGCTGCTTGACTGGATTTGCAATGTACAGAAGTGCCCCATCTTGCATAGAAATGATCCCATCCACACTCCACGCTTTGGAGAGCTGGACCAGCGACGGTACAGATAACAGGACCGGAAGCGACTGTCTCTTAGAAAAAATATGTCCCTATGATAAATGATGCCGTAAACCCGCGCCACACAGTGACCTTTTCAGGATGAAGTGGTACCGGTTGATATGTGAGTGGACTTTCCGTTTCATATATTCGACAATTATGTGTATTGACATATCATGCCGGATGAAAGTGGGCTTCGTCTGTCCACAAAATCTTCCACGGCCAATCATTGTTCACTTCCATGCGAGCAAGAAATTCTCTCTTGGTGGGAAGTCAACAGGAAGCAACTCGTGGACATGAGAAATTTGGAATGGATTGCAAAGAACGATGTTTCGTAGGATTTTACACACCGTGCTCACGAATATGTCCACTGTTCGGGCAATTCTCCGTGCACTACACGTTTGTACACCACCACTCGTCTCCTCATGCATTGCTGTGGCCACTGCTTCCACTGAAGTCGAATCAGTTCGTTTGCTCCCTCTACCAGGTTGCACACCAAACGAACCCGTCTTTTCGAATTTCCGTAACATTTTCTCCAGACCCACGGCAGTCATCGGAGCAACGCATTTTTTCAAACCCTTCAGTGTCCGGAACTTCTGCAGAACGACGTGAGCACAGTCATCATTCTTGTAGTACAGCTTCACAAGCAGAGCGCGATTCTGTATTGAGATAGTCATGGCGAACGTCGCAGACGCGAAAAGAGGAAAAGCCGTGTACCCGGCGTGTGTATACCAAGTTCAATGAGTCGTGCGCATGACAGATGTTTTCATTTAGGTATTCTGACACATACATCTATTGATCAGTTTTCACTCTATTTTTTTTTTCATCTGCCATACGTTTCCCCTTTCTCCGATAATATTCCGTTGCAATTTGACGTCATTCTGACCAGTGGTGTTATTTCTACAGTGTTTTGATAGTTTCATTATAATCACCCTGTATATAATGTAATAGTATATCTGCTGATTTTAAACAATTCCATTCTTTCAAACCCTTTTTTTTCATCTCAGCGTCGGGTACATGTATTTCCTCTCATGACCAACCTTTCTAAGGGTAAACTCTAGACGCAGTGGTACTTTGGTGCCAGCTAATGGCACTTTATATGATTCCCGCAGAAAAGAGTGGCTGTTACAAGCTGCGACATGGTCGCGAATTCAACAATAATTGTGTTTAGCATTTGACGATGCCACTGAGTCTCCAGTATATTAGGACACGTTTTTATAAAACAGATCTGAAGATGATCATTATAGACGGAAACCGTTAGTCTGATGACCTAAAAATTTGCGACCATAGACGTGAAGTAAAGGAAAAGAGCGGCTATATTAAATGTGCCTCATAGCGTTAACAGTCGACAATCTAACAGGATGTTATGGGGATGCCTCTTGAGTAAGTGTTTGTGTCTCTTTAGCTCCAATCCTTTGCTTTTCCAGGAAAGCGTGATACTTCCTTTTCCGTTTACTATCTGCTCAAGAGCACCGGCGAGAGATCCCTACAGCGTTGTGCGTACGTGTTACTGCACCAGTAGTAGTAAGAGTGAATTATTAGCTCTATGACCTCGAACTGTCTCAGCTAGACGTTCCTGAAAGGTGATGCTTGTGTCAAGATCTGACTTTCGGAGCAATATACACGGTCCAGTCATAGTAGGTGGTCACCTACTATGCTCGACGTCAACGTGCGATAACCACTCAGAGATGGCAGGTGGCAGCTCAAACAGTGAAGGATATACAGGGTGAATCACTTAATACTTGTACGCCCCGGTAACTGATTGGTCAGCGCGACAGAATGTCAATCCTAAGGGCCCGGGTTCGATTCCTGGCTGGGTCAGAGATTTCCTCCGCTCAGGGACTGGGTATTGTGTTGTCCTAATCATCATCATTTCATCCCATCAACGCGCAAGCCTCTGAAGTGGTGTCAGATCGAAAGACCTGCACCCGGCGAACAGGAGGCCCTAGTCACAATACATTTACTTAATACTTGCACTGCAGATATTTCGGACACGAAAGGTACTATCGATACGCGGTTTTCATGGAACTGAATTATAGGCAAGGTCGCGTATTTGCAGCCAGTACACAGATTTTGAGACGTTGACGAAAGTGCAGCTTTTTTTAAAACAGCTACAAATTTGTAAATGGGACGGTGCCTATTCGCAGTAAAATACTAAAAGTAGTGCAAATAAAAATGTCAATGGTGTTCGTTGCAATAAGCTAGTGCAAGTAGTTTAAGAATTAACGTATTGTAAAAATTGTATACCCCGACAGCTATTTGTTCCATCCTAATGTTTAGATGCTAGGCGACGTTGTTACGTATTGTAAAAATTGTATACACTGACAGCTATTTGTTCCATCCTATTGTTTAGATGCTAGGCGACGTTGTTACGTTCGTTTACATTATGTTATGGGTACACTGCGATTGCATTGCGACAGTTGTGTCACTTTTTGTGCGATAGTGGACGTTCGGAGACGTGTTTGGAAGATGATATTTTCCATGCGAGAAAAGCGGACAAGCTCATAGTTTACGGTGAATGTAGAATGTATGTCGTCCGTTCGTGTGCAGCGTAACCCGAAAGATAGTCCAGTAGAAGTCAATCTTTTCAACTTCTTGAAACAATTACAGGTGATATGAAACGGCGTATTACTATTGTGGTAGTGGTGGTAAGTTCGTATGGGACCAAAGTGCTGAGGTCATCGGTCCCTAGGCTTACACACTACTTAATCTAATTCACGCTAAGGACAACACACACAACCATGCCCGAGGGAGGACTCGAACCTCCGAGGACGGGAGCTTCGCGAACCGTCGGAAGGTGCCTCACATGGAACGGCTGCCCCGCTCGACGGCGTATTACCGCTGCGTGTGCAATTTCATTGGAATGCTAGAACGTGTGCAGCAATCACTGCATGGCAGAGGCAGCCTTGTATTGACGCTGGTGGTGGTTATTTTGAGAACAGGCTTTGAGGATACGTTAGTTCTTTACGTGTGAAACCCCACAGAGATACTCCATTTACCTTTGTTTGTCTTTCGTTTGTGCCGGCAATGTTCCATTTAACGACACGTCACCTACGGATAAAAAAAAAATTGTTCAAAAGGCTGTAAGCACTATGGGACTTAACATCTGAGGCAAAAGACTACACAAAAGTCGACAGCGTTATTTCACGGGTCTGGTGGTAGAACAGCAAGAATAGTATATGAGGCAGAAGGGACTGTTGTCACTAACTCCTGTCTTTCTCATGATAAAAGTAGACTTTCTGTGGAGGAAAGCTCCTCAGCCACACTAACGAAAGATTAACTGCGTATGATCCCATTGTCTCCTCGACGAGTATAACTTTTCGAAAAGGCGAGAATTTTTTATATGAGTGTCTTCACACTTGTTCTGAGCGAAGATATTATTCAGATGATGAGTGTGGTATTCATCAAAACGATTCACCTTTTAGACGAACTTAGCCTGCTGGAAATTCCAGATCCTTCTATTGCATATGTGAATATTCTTCATACATCCACCCTGCTAGCGAGTAACACATGTGAAGGCATATTACAGGCATTTTTGCGTCGAAAGCGTACCCCCTTTGTGCTTGGGGTTCATTTAGCAATCCAGTTTCAGACAATAACAGTAGCATGGGATAGTGATGAAGACATAATGTCAGCAGGATTAAAGTAACCACCATCCCACATTAACAAGACTGTGTCTGAGGACAGGGATTTGGATTAGTGCTGCAACGCTGCCACTCAGCACTCAAACTGAGGAAACATATCGCTTAGCATTATGGGTACCTGTGCAGAGTAGTATACCGTGATGGCAGCTCACCAGTGAGTGGAAAGCAATACGGCAGTGAGGAATAATTTTACCAGCAGGGTACAAATCAGGCTAAAAATGACAGTCTCACACGGACATGCTTATATCAAATTAGACGACAACTACACACAGTACTTCTTCCAAGGAGCTCCGGCTTTTCAGGCCCTGCTATCAGAGAATGTACAACCAGTACGTTCGCCTATGGAAATCCACTGGAAATCACAACAGCGCATCCCCCATATGTCTAGAATTTTAACTGGGTGATTCGATAAACACGTCATGCTACTTGCCTGGACTCAAAGATAGCCTGAGTTCAATCATACTGCCGATATTTCCATTGCTGTCTAAATGAATTCGATATCATCTTCCTCTCTTTCAAACAGTTACGAGAGGTATCTATTCGGTCACGGATCACAGTTATTGCATTTTTTCAGTGTTTTACGCCTCGATCTGCCGTCATCAGGACGGAAAAAATTTGTGCGCTGCAACAGAGGTGGATTCTGTAAAATAGGAAATTGAAATAAATTATACTCAAGAATTCCTATTTATGCTATGGTCACCATTACCACGCGCATAATGAATGAATGAATTTACGTTTCGTTTATATTGCTGTATTGCAAAGACTGTACACAAAAGCCTGAAATTAATGTAAGGAACACTTTTTGTAATGCATTTATCTTCCGCAAATTTTTAGAAATTAACACAACAAAATTTAATTTTTGAATTTTTGTTCCTAACATTACAACGTTCGTCCATTTTCATACGTAGCGAGTTGAGAAATGAACAAAATTTGGTCTACCGATATCCACAAAATTAATCGGGATAACACGATAGGGGCGCAGTTGTGTGCTCTGGGTAACAGCTCGCCCAACCAAAGAACAAATGGGGAGGCGACTGTTTCTGTACAAGCGGACTAGCCCCCATTGAAACACACCTGCCTTACACCTCCACTTGTTTCATTAATGCATCAGTATGACTCTGCTCTGACTTCTCTAAAGAAGTACACAGTTCAGACATACTGCTATCGTTCTTATCCTGTTCACACCATTGCATGTCACTCGTGTGACATATCTTGCACGAGTTAGGCCCTTTGACTGGTACGAGCTAATCGGGCAGGTTGCCTCCACTTTTGAATTATTACATAGCGCCGGCCGAAGTGGCCGTGCGGTTAAAGGCGCTGCAGTCTGGAACCGCAAGCCCGCTACGGTCGCAGGTTCGAATCCTGCCTCGGGCATGGATGTTTGTGATGTCCTTAGGTTAGTTAGGTTTCACTAGTTCTAAGTTCTAGGGGACTAATGACCTCAGCAGTTGAGTCCCATAGTGCTCAGAGCCATTTGAACCATTTTTGTTACATAGCGTGGCGTGAAGCGGACGTTTACACTATATTTTCTCAGATCTTCTGGCTGAGATCGCTACATGCTCTTGCCTAAAGCACCACTTTGCAAGCGTATTTTCCTATGTTCCTTTAGGAAATGTTTGTATTTTGTAGTTACGGTTAGGTTGGGTAAACCCTTTGCGCTTGCTGTATGTTACGACTGAAATGGAACTTAGTTTCCTGTCTGATCGGATTCTAATAGCGTGTCCACATGGACAGAAATATCCGTGAGCATATGCGGCATTAAATACCCTCGCATTTGGCAGCAAGAGCGTGCATTCCTTTGATAACGTTATGTTGTTAACATTGTAAGAATTTTTAATATCTTGGTCCTTTGTGCAAAGTTTGATTCGGTTTGTGTGTGTCTATATACGTCGTTTCAATTAGACCACATTCGTAAGCACAATCAGTAAATACTTGCTAATTTTGTCGAATCTTCCTTTGCTCGCTACTGGAACCACGTGGTTCACGACTTGCAACTGGTCATAGAATAATTTCTTGTTCTCTCTAATGGCACTGCTAAAACATTCAGTGCACATAATTCGTAGTACGACATGCTATTGTCATAGCTTACGTAATCTTTCAGCACTTTGGGTGGGCACTTTTGACGCAGTCTGGTGATGAATGCAGTTCCATCGGCATCTCTATTTTCAGATCATTTCTCACAGAATGTTTCAGTTAAACGCTCTTCATGATTCAGAGATTAGCGATTTTGGTATATATGTCAGATTCATTGTCATTTCAGTCTCCACTGACTGCATAAACACATGTATTACCGGAGTATTTGTCTACACAAACCACTTTCAGATAAAAGTACTTAAGCTTTCCAAATCTCTTCCGGTAATATAAACTAATGGTTTCCTTCAGAGATATGGTAGCGACAGTTTATCGTTGTCACCCAGTAACTTAGGATCAGATAATTTATCTCAAGAGCACGCCTGTTACAAGATGTTTCGGAATTTTGATCTGAATATTTAAGAAACAATTAGAATTGCCTTTCACCATACGGAAGAAGAAACTGCCTCAGGACACAGTCCATTGTGTTGCGGGTATTGGACAGGCTGTCGATGGTTACTGGTGCAACCACACACAATACGGCCTTAACCCAATCGGCACAGAGTTATGCATTAGGCGGTCGGTATTGCCACAATGGATTTCAGAGCAGAGTAACATATTAGTACAGAAAAAGAAGTAAACATGTAAGGATTTATGGTTAAGTATGTATCCAAACTGTGCTGATGATGTCAATATTTTTATTGCTCATCCCTACAGCCAAAACAGCTAGGTCGAAAACAGTAACATTTTATAGCAAAATTTCTCTGGCACTTTTGTTAGCACGAGAAAATTGACAAACAAAAAGAAACCGTAAAGGATGGAACAAATTCATGATTACATCACGGCAGCGATTTGTTTTATGTGAATGCTGAACAACTTTAAAAGATTCTTAAACGACGCCATCTTCGACGCTTTCGCTGTAGTTTACACTTTTGAAGACGATGCTTTTTAATAAGTTCATCATTACCGCCAGACATGGATCTCACAATAACTTACAAAAAGCCTCACAAGATAAAATTTTATTACTAAAGTATGCCAAATTTGGCATTATATTTATTGTCGCACCTACGTGGGTCGGTAATGCTGTTCGATTAATCTGACATTTTGCGGCGGTAGGGAGCAAGCAGTACGTAATACTTCAGATATTTCTGACTTTAATTACGTGCGGTCCTGCACATCTAGCTATAGTAGGAAAATGTGACAGTAGTTGTTAACACATTTATTTAGAAAGCGGTATTATGTAAATTGCCGATAAAACACTTACGTTGCCCCGAATTACGTGATGATGTCTTAGTTTAATTACCTCGGTGATAGGCTGCAATTTTATAACATAGTAATATTGAAAAGTAGAAAATGGCTGTGCGAAGATCCTACAGTTAAGCAACTCAGCTCGGCATGGACACTGTACGATTTGTAGCCGACCTGAAAACAAAATGCTCGCGAACCTCGTAACTTTTTGCGATATTGCAGTGTCCGTGTTGTAAAGAAGAAAGATGCAATATTCTTTCGGACATGCATGCGTGTCCGAACATGCTGTGCTATAAACAAGTTTGAGTAAAAACAGACATGTAACTGTGTTCTGGCTGGAAGATGAACCCTATTAATCATCACAATCTTGTATTTTGAATTAGCGTACTTCTTCCTGAATTTCTTGTACGTTTTCTTAAAATCCTTTTGCAGTTTTTATCATTTTTCATTGGTTCAGAGTTCTGTATATCGATCTATTCTTAGCCGTTCTATACACGTGCTCATAAAATTCTAGCCACTTTTTCGTCGTGTATCCTGTTTTTTACATAACGTTATCGATTTCACGTGATATATGAAATTCACTTTGTTCAGTATTCTTGTAATATTTTGACACTAAAATTGGTTTTTGAAACTTTCATCACTCACTCCACATGTATAACTGCAGTGGCTATTACTCTAGCACTTCAAGAACAGTATTCGAGAAACGTGTGGTGTGAAAAATAGTTTGATTATGCGCTTCCTGCAGAACGACTGTTAAATGCATTGCTTTTCTGTTAATGTTATTTAAATGCTATTACCAGAGTTACCATTTTGCTTCTGCTAAGTACTTAAATCAAAGTTGAGTAATTGTCTTACAAGGTATCATAAGTAACTGTGAAGCTGTAGGAAATGGACGCAAAGAAGACAAATACGACACGGTAAAACTGGGCGAAAGAAATATGAGGTGATTTATTTCCGGGACAAGTGGACAAAACTGCCCCACTTTTGAAGTGGAGAAAGTGTGTCTTTAACGTCGGAAGCATCAGGGGGCATATTGGACGTACTGAATGATTTATAATCCTGAACCACGCAAGAGAATACTGCCGCCCAAAGTTGTGTGGATGATATATACAGACCATTTCTGTATCTCGTAAAGTGGGACAGCAATGGAACGGCTTACTCTCTCGACCGGGAGCTGCTGATTTAAATGTAGGAGGAGTTTCGTAATTCATTCCAGGCAAATCTCCTTAAAGTTCCGTTTAGGTCCGGAGAAATACAAGGGTCCAGACGAACTAGAGGTGGACGCGACGTTAAATTGGAGCTTATGGTAGTAGAAAGCCACATACTTTACACCACTGCGCTGTGACGCCTAGCAGAGGAACTCAGAAGTAGGTAATGAATGTAAAGCAAATTCCATGAACATAATTGGATTTAGAAATCTTCTCAACTTTTATAAAATATTTCAAATAGAAATCTTATTGATCATTTGTGATATTTCTTTCGATTTATTAGCATAGCTGAAAAAATCTTCATCTGATGAAGATGACTCACTATTTCTTTTTATAAAGAATTACTAGCAAATGGTCGCTGCAAAGGATCTTAAATAGCTCAATTGTTCTGCGTGAAGTTTCTGTGTTTCTAAGGGAAGTACATAAGTACGACACACCCAGTTTCACAGAAGACAGATGAAAGGTAAGACTTAAATGTCTTGTCAGCAAAGAGATCGTCAGAGACGCTAGATTAGGAACCAGCCGCGCTCTTATAGAAGGAATCATCCTATAACTTCTCTTTCATGGCTTAGAGAATACCGGAAAATCTAGCAGATGTTGACTGGACGGCGATTAGTCACGGATTAGAGCCCAGTGCCTTTGCGTCACCTTGCTCTATTAACTTCCCACCAGAACCATGAAAAGCAACCAAGATATATTTGTACAGCATGTTTATACGTTAGTTATGTACAGGGGTGAACAACATTAGACCATAATACAGTGGTAGTTCTCTCCGTGGCAGAGACAGTTACGTACTGGTGCGGAAGTAGAGCTTCACTGTGAGCAGTCTTCAACACGGGTCAAGGCAACTAGCTGAAAATGGAAAAATGTAAATGCAATTGGAAATGTATTTTCGACGTCTGTTTTCCAATGTTGTGACATTAAAACAAAAATAGCTCACGAAACCATCGCAATTAATTTAGCTTGATATTCCTCCATATCTGCAAAAGAATGAGTTCAGCGATCTTCGAAGACAGTCGAAGTCAGAACCTTTCCCGACAATTATCATACTGTTCAAATGGTCGATTCTTAATGACGTCTCAGCCGACTACCGACAATAAAGCAAAAAACTTGCTGTTTTAAAACTGTGCAACAAGAAAATAATGGAAATTTCGTTTAAACATCAGTGACATGAAAATGCGCTTACCATTTTGTAACGTGCATTACATTGCTAGAGCACTTCTTAAGCACTATTAATATGATCTAGTGATAGCTCTGAAATAAAACAAGTCACCAGTATCACAAGTTCACGCTTCCTAGTTCCCTAACAACCATCACGAGTCTGAGCGGACCAACACACCACGCATGGTCCACAAAATGACGCCATAAAGAAATTTAGTGAACATTACTAACTGAATTGAGATATCAATAGAGAATGGTGGATCGTGACGTAAATGTGTTTCCGTCGAAATGTGTGAGAGCTATTTCATACTAATACGCGAATATTATGCACGTACAGAATTTCAGCATACCTTCCAGCAAATGAATTACCTACATCAACGTTGCTCTCATAGCCCCTCATACAAATCCTATGATGAGTTTACGCTACATATCAAGCATCTCCTGCCTCTATGAATCATTTTGGCCCTGAGAGTGGCTTAAGCTTTCAGCTTCGTCGTTAAACCTATCCCAAGAACAACAGAAGATTTCCAGCGTTACTTGCACTTTACTCTGTCACTTCTTATTACGCCTACGAATTACTTATATCACTGAATTTGGCTCATCGAGAATTATTATTCTGCAGATAGAACCCGGAATAGTATCATTAAAAAATGCTAACGCATTGTGCCAACCTATCTAGATGAAATTAGATTATCTTTATCGTATCTCATGATAATTAAGGTCAAAATTGTTACGTTCTTATCCTATATACTCGTAGCACGAAAACTATAACTTCTTTATAAATGACAGACCTTGACGTTGTAGTGGTTAGCTCATTGGCCTTGCAGTCTGGAAGGGGGTGGTTCAAACCTCCAGCCGGTCATCAATGTTTCGATCTTCGTGTTTTCCTTAAATCTTCGTTTTCTTCTTCTTCCTCAGCGTTTGTGCCGCGATGTAGCGGGGTCCTATCTTTTGGCTCTCAGCCTTCAGTTGGCACCTTCTTGTGCTTGATTAGGTTGAAGGGCCGCATCTTGAGGCCTATATGGAGACTGTATAGTGAACGTTGCCTCAGTCTCCCTATAGGTCGTTTACCATCGACTGTCAACGAAAGCCCGCGTTTTGCACTTGTAAGTAGGCCTACATATCTGTATCACCATAGAAGACTTTCCCTCATCCTCTCAACGACAGGTTCCACTCCATATCACCTTCGAATTTCATCATTGGTCACATTATCACGAACAATGATGATTCCATAAATCGCTGATGGCAAATCCCAGGATGGTTCCTTTGAAAAGACACGGCTGATTTCCCTCTACGTCACTGCGCAGTCCGAACTTGTGCTTCGTCTCTAATAACCTCACCGTCGAGAGGAAGTTAGACTCTCATCTTCTTTCCTTCTATGGAAATGAATTCAATGAGCTCTGTGACTCCTCCGCCGAAATGGTAAGAATAACGAAAATAGAGTTTCTAAATGGGAGACGATATCTGAATCTATTACCTGCGACTTACAAGGTAATACTTTGTACATTGCTTCCGGAGATAACAATACTACCTTTGTGATGGTCAACGATGAACGAAAAAATAAATAATAATTTCTATAAAATAAAATACGGCTTTTCAAATGTGGTCTCGCCGTTGCGAGGAACGTAACTCGCGAAAAATATTTCTTGCTAAGTTCATGAAAGCTGTAGAGGGCGACAACACTAAGCACCTCTGCTGTTAGTACCAACAGAAATGGTATAAGCTGTAGTCGTATTACCGCGAGATTCTTAGCTCATTTGAGGTGAATATGACAGTGGTTCCTTCAAAAGTAGCACGGATGATTACATGCCAATCCTCGTCACATCTGAAATTTCTTCATTCTCTAGACGCCTCTGAACCGACGTGTCTTTTAAAATCATTAACTGGAAATTAAAAGAAAAAAGAGAAATGAGATGTACTCGCAGCGAGACGATGTTATACTTTTTCACGTGAGTTCTTTTTTTCTCACCTACTAATTCTGAGTTATATAGAGCGCTGTCTCGTTACGGATAAATTATAGAAGCTAAAGATAGTTACATTAAAGCTGATATACCTGGTTCGTTAATTGCAAATACGAGAAATGAATCGGAGAATAGAAGCCACTAAAGATAGTTACGTTAAAGCTGATGTAGCAGGCCGCTTAATTCCAAATACGAGAGCGAACTGAATCGGAGAATGCAAGCCTCTCTCCGATGTGCTGCCGCAGCTGCTCGCTTAAAGTGTCGCAAGCAAAATATGATTTCCCACGGAGCGATCGACCTGATGGGAAGGGAGCGGCTTGCTTCACAGAAGACCTTAAATTCGTTACCGGTGCCGAATGTCATCTCCGGCGAGCAGGAAATTTCACAGAACGAGGTGTCCCCGCAAACACCTGAAGCAGACAATTTCCCACAATTTCCTGTCTAGAGAAGTGAATAGAAAATCGACTGCATTTACAGTTACAGGAATAATTTCCGGGAGTGGTTTCGATGCTACTGTATATAAGCGCGATCACATGAGATACTACGTAAGCCCTTTATCTGTTTTTATATTTTTTTCCTCAGATCACGATTACGTATTCTGTCTGTTTGTGAAACCTATGAGAGAGACTTTGTTTCCAAGAAGTTCAAAACTTAGATAGAATAAACTTTGGAGAAACATTGGCGGTTTTGTGTGGACTTAAAGCTTCGAGTCGCAATGCAGAAATATTACACAGTTGCTTCTTTGCAATTAATAACAACGTGCAAAGAATACATGCAGTACTGGGCGTTTCCAATTTTTATTTCTTCTTCCGATACTATAATATGAATGTAACAGCGAATTATTGCAGGTTTTCAAGTACAATATCCTGTATTCAAGTTCAATATCCTGCATATATGAAAATGTTACGGTCAGGGGAAATCTTCTGCAGAATGAAAAGCACTCCCACGTCGTATTTTTATTTCAGTGATCAACAACCTGATGTACATGCTTCTATTTGTAATCTACTACATTAATCATATAACTTTATTGCACTCATAATGTGCAACGTGGATCGTTCATGTCAACTGAATGCTTTGTTTCATGAAATAACGTGTAGGCTGTGTGGTTTTATTTCTGCTGTTAGCCAGTTTCAAACGTTAGGTCATTTCCCCTCATACATTTGCAAAAATCATTGATTTCTCAAGCGTAACCTCTATAAATATGAACCGAAGCGTTCAAGCCGTTTCATAAGCCAATAACAATTCCTGTTCTGTAGTGATGATAAATTCAATTGGATGCACATGATTTTTTTTCGTAAATTTTAGGTTGAAATTCACTTAAGGGTTGAATTTGGCCAGTATCGTAGATAA
The DNA here is from genome assembly GCF_021461385.2 of Schistocerca piceifrons. Taxonomy (NCBI): domain Eukaryota; kingdom Metazoa; phylum Arthropoda; class Insecta; order Orthoptera; family Acrididae; genus Schistocerca; species Schistocerca piceifrons. Next base: position 905,695,646 of record NC_060149.1, read on the forward strand.
AGCAACTAACAACCATAAACAGAAAATGGTTTCATTCAATCAGTGCATCGAATATCGTAAATAGGTGAGTGTTTTGTACTTTGCTTCAAAATCCAAATGAGATAGCGTAGCACAATTAAATATTTCTGTATTAGCGAGAAAGACGCCATGCGTTAGGCAGAAGGCTGTATGTGGTTACTGACACAGTTCTTTTCCCCTGCTTGTCAAGAGCCATTTATAAATCTTCGTTATACGTGACAAAGAACAAGCACTATTTTAGAATTTTCTCGTGAAGAAACAAAATTAATTTGAGAAGCAAACCGATTGTAGGTTTACTCTGGGAATCATCCTGGCCCTTAGCTGAATCACCGGAAACCTAAATCGGATTACCGGATGTTCATTTTCCTGCAAATCGGTGTCTTAATGGCACCACTCAGTGACGGTATTCTGTTAGCTTGGACCACCCACGAGCGTACGAATACGCTCAGGGTAAGCAGAGGGCTAAATCATAATCTAAACAATTCTCCAGTGAGACATCAATTTTTACTTCTAGTAGTCTCCTTACTTTTCTGGTTTTTATTGTATGTGCTCCAAGGAAATGTGTAGTTATGCCGCCGCTGGTTGTTCTAAAACTCCGTTATGACTTTGGAAGGACACAGATAAGCGATTGAATTAGAAATATCTCTCTTTCAGGATAGATGGTGTTAATGTCGCCTTAGTGAATACAGTAGTCTGACATGTCAGATATCGGAAATAACTTCAGAGATTATATCTCAACACATCTGACCACGGTGCACTCATCAGTAAACGAAACATGGAGAATGAATCTCAGAAAACGTGCAGTTTCAGTAGTTCTCGAGACGTACTGCCATACGGCGCTCTCAGTTTGTTCCTCGTGGTGGATATAACCATAAAAAAGTGGTGAGAAAAGCCTTTAAAGCCCCGTTGCTTTTACAGATGTGCGATAGTGGAAATCAGTATAAAGGCAGGGTCCCTAGAAAAGTAATATTAAATGCCTGAAGCATACTCCCATCTAATTTGTTATGCAGGTATTTAACACGTTATAACACGTAAAATAATTTCCGTACGAATACCCAACTTGGTAGCGTTAATGTCCAGAATATGGGGTGCACGATTTCCATGCGCCAGAGTGCCACGGTCTAGGTCCAACTATAGCCACCACGTGCCGTGTTCAGTCATCGTGATTCATAGTCTCACACACCTGACCAGCCACAGTTCACTTCTTGACGAGTCAACATGAGCTCAGACAAAAGGAGCAGGGCATAATTGGTGAAGCTCTATTATCAAGCCACGCGGGGTAGCCGCGCGGTCTACGGCGTCTTGCACGGTCCGCGCGGCCGCCCCCGTCGGAGGTTCGAGTCTTCCCTCGGGCGTGGGTGTATGTGTTGTCTTTAGCGTAACTTAGTTTAAGTTAGATTAAGTAGTGTGTAGGCTTAGGGACCGGTGGCCTCAGCAGTTTGGTCCCGTAAGATCTTACCACAAATTTCCAATTTCAGTTATCAAAATAACAGTAATGCTGCAGCTGCACTTCGAGAATATCGCCGGCTGAAAGGATTACGGAAGGGTCGTCTTTCTCCACTTACTGTGCGGAACATGATGAAGAAGTTTGAATCAAGTGGAGAACTGGGCGTCGCTCCGGGAAGAGGCCGACGACCAGTGGTTGATGACATCGCTGTTGCTATGGCAGACAACGCTGCGCGCAATTCCCGATCGTCAGTCTGTGCGCGTGCTGTGTCACGACAGTTGAACATCCCGTGGCCCACTGTACGGAAAGTGCTTCGAACCATTCTCAAATGGTATCCGTTCAAGATCCATATCGTACAGCAGCTCACACCACAGGACCACAACGACGTGTTGACTTCGCTCTCCACTTTCTCGCAAGGACTGAAGTTGACGAGGGCTACCCCAGGACCAACCTATGGACAGACGAAGCTCATTTTTCTCTGAATTGCGGAGTGCTGGGATCTTCACCTCCAATCACTGTGCGTGAACTTCCTCTGTGTGGTGAAAGTGTCACTGTATGGTGTGGCTTCGCTGTTACGTTTATCATTGGTCTGTTCTTTTTAGAACAGGTTGATGCTCAAGGACCAAAGAGGTGCAGTGTGACTGGCCAATGTTACTACGATATGCTTCGCCAGCATGTCATACCCTCCCTACAGGAGAGAGACGCATTGCAGCCAACAGTTTTCATACAAGATGGGGCCCCGCCGCACATAACTCGTGAAGTTGACCTGCATCTCCGAAACAAATCTGGAAACGGTCAAATTATCTGCCGATCGTTTCCAAATGCTTGACCAGTACGATCACCTCATCTCACTCCCTATGATTTCTGGTTGTAGGGCTGCCTGAAGGACAGAGTTTACCAGCGAAACAGACACATATGTTGATCTGAAGTGCAGCAAATCGAGAGAGATAGCCAGCATACTTACGGACATGCTTCCTTCTGTTGTGCGTAATGCAATCCTGTGCTTTCAGACTCTTCTGGACATTGGTGAGCCCCTTTTGCAGCAGTCATGGTAACGGTATGTAATGGTATTTTGTACCGTAGAAGCAGATTAAAAGTGTTTCAATTGAATTGATTCTGCATTACTTCTCTTCCCCATGTCAATGACATTAATGCTACCAAGTTTGGTCCCCGTACGGTAATTAGTTTCTGTGTTATAACGTGTCAAATAGAGAAAGTTTAATTTTAACCACCCAGTAGATACATGTAAGGCATAAACAATCATGAAGGAATTACATAGTTTCTTTCATAACACGAGTAACAAAATAAGGTATTTGTATTTCCTGCAGGGAAGTTAATATAAAGGCCCTCGCTGTCCTGTTGTGTTGCCGCATTGTTAGTACTTTGTCCAATCTCCGTTCTTCCTAATTATCTCAAAAACTTCTTGTACTTTGATATCATTAGGGATTGCAATTCCTGCAGTGAAACTGTGGCCCACTCTTCTCATATCGCTCATTTCATCTCACATTGCCTTCCATTGTGATAAACACGCCTTGGAAATATTTCCCAAAGTTTTTCCACGGGGTTAAAATCCAGCCTACATGCAGGGCAGGACAAGACCATCGATACCTTTGTCTAAAATCACTTTTTTCTTCTGCAGAGACCAGGATAGATTCATTACCTTGTTGACACGTTAGACTTTCGTCCCCTAGGTCCTCATACATTCTAGCCCATTCTGTCTCCAGCATCTAAGTATGCATTCTAGTGCTCACCCAAGCAGTACGTGATTTACCTTCAGTGCAGAATGCTGCCCTTATCATAACATTTTCGCCATCAAAATTTCTGCTCATTCTTACGTCCACGAAATATGCTTTTCAGCTAACTCAAATCTAGCCTGTTTACGTTTGGGCGTAAGAGAAAGTTTCTGTGGTCGTTTCTTGAATGCAAGATGTTTTCGTTTCACAAGATTTGTCGAACATGTCCGGCAGTTTCTGACAACTGTAAATCAACAAGTGGAGGATAATAACGGTTTGTGGACCTCGCTTTGTGAGAGAGTAAAAGTTTCGACGCCTCAGATAATTTTGTAATTGGCCTATAATTACCGTTCAGTCCATATCGTGGGAGAATGTAATGAAATTATAAATCACTATATTTGAACGGTTCATTTTCTTTGCGATTCGATGATTAGAGGGTCCAGTTTCCTTCTACACACCGATTTTTGCCTTTTCATTACGTGACAACTGTTTTCCGAGTGGCTGTGTTACAATCGTGGCTTATGTGCACAGTACGTACTGCCACTAATGGTTTCGATAGACTGTCTGCAGGTAAGATACGTACGCACACATTAACACCACACAGAGCCGTCTGTCTTTATATCGAGTCCCACACACTACCAGCTGATTCGCTAGTGTCTATTGACTGCATTTGTTAGTATACTGGATCTCATACTACTGCATATACACTGTGCGCAACTACTCCAACCGATAATGTTAATTTTCTCACAGCTATCCATTCGTTTATACTGATTTCCATTACTGTAGCACACTCTCGGATTTGAGGAAGAATATCGACTGTGTCCCATTCAAAGAAACCGTCCCGGTATTGGCGGTAAGCGATTTACTAGAACGACGGAAAATGTGAATCTGGATGGCCAGATGCGGATTTCGGTCGGCAACTTTCTGACAACAAGTCCACTGCTCTATCGAAGGCGAGCCCTTTCGGTTAGCAATCCGGCGCGCTAACCGTGCAGCTACCAAGGCGGACGTTGAATTAGTTTACGTTCTCATATATAAGTAGCATTTATACTTTCTCTTGGTTTGGTTGCTACTCACACATACCTTCAACTGAAGATCTTTGACTGAATGACAGGTGAGCATTTTCCTTGCGTTTCCATTTGTTTACTGAAGCTCAGTAATTGGACGAGGTGCATTACCCGAGTACCGGCACTTAGTGAAAGAACATACGAGTGAGAGACAATTTTGTATTATGTTTTTCATAAGATCATGTTTACATGAATGGTGCACTGTGATACGATTCTGAACAGGTCTTGAGAAGAACAAGTAGATTAAAGAATGAAGGATTCGGGGTGATGTATGTTTAGAAAAGACCTATTGCTCTCTTACTGACCAACAAAGCTGCAAGAAAGGCAATTATTCTGGTTAATGCCTCCATGGTAACTTCACAACATTTGCTGATATACTCTTTATTTTGCTTATGGAAAAAAGGTTGGTAGTGGTGGTTAGGATAAATGGATCAAATGGTTCAAATGGCTCTGAGCACTATGGGACTCAACTGCTGAGGTCATTAGTCCCCTAGAACTTAGAACTAGTTAAACCTAACTAACCTAAGGACATCACACACATCCATGCCCGAGGCAGGATTCGAACCTGCGACCGTAGCGGTCTTGCGGTTCCAGACTGCAGCGCCTTTAACCGCACGGCCACTTCGGCCGGCTAAATGGATCACACCGTATACATAGTGTCCAAGAAATAACGCGACAAACGTCGAGGGCTGTAGAGGCCGTCTTGAAGAACAAATCGAGGATAGAGTCCCGTGTTCCCAAACGTCATCCAACGACGCTAAAGGGCGTCGAAGTCATAAGCACCGGCACCTACCCCTAGGCCACCTTTTCGGCAGCAATCGTGACTTTGTACGCTGAGCGACCGTAGGCGGAACGTCGCGCAGAGTTGATTGTTATTCAGTGATCGCGATTGATTATCACGATAGCCAGCGGAGGAGATGGAGCTAGTTGCTGTTACAGCGTAAAGTCAAGTGCCGGCACGCCAGTAGGGACCGACAGGGAAGAGAAGGCTGTGAGAGGAAGTTTGCCAATCGCACGCTGACAGAACCTCCCTCCAGCACGACGACGCGACAGCAGCGGTCCCTAGGTGAAGACACAAGCGCCGCGACCGATTACTGACGCCCCAGTTCAATAGCAGCTTCAAGATTAGCGACTTCGATAGCGATGGAAATGTTACCGATGATGGTGCCACTATAGCGGAGTTACTAAATACAGTTTTCCGTAATTCCTTCACGAAAGAAGACGAAGTAAATATTCCAGAATTCAAAACCAGAACACCTGTTAGCATGAGTGACATAAAAGTAGATATCTTAGGTGTTGCGAAACAAATTTAAGAAAGGCAAGTCTTCCGGTCCAGATGGTATACCAATCAGGTTCCTTTCAGAGTATGCAGACACAATAGCGCCTTTCTTAGCAATCATATACAACCGCTCACTTGACGAAAGGTCTGTTCCTAAAGACTGGAAAGTACCACAGGTCACACCAATATTCAAGAAAGGAAATAGGAGTAACCCATTGAATTACAGACCCATATTACTGACTTCAGTTTGCAGTAGGATTTTGGAGCATATACTGTACTCGAACATTATGTTTCACCTTGAAGAAAATGAATTATTGTTACATAACCAACACGGATTTAAAAAATATCGTTCTTGTGCAACACAGCTAGCTCTTTATTCCCATAAAGTAATGAGTGCTGTCGACAAGGGATCTCAGATCGATTCCATATTTCCAGATTTCCAGGAGGCTTTTGATACCGTTCCTCACAAGCGATTATTAATCAAATTGCGTGCATCTGGAGTATCGTCTCAGTTGTGTGACTGGATTCGTGATTTTCTCTCAGAGAGGTCACCGTTCGTAGTGATAGACGGTAAATCATCGAGTAGAACAGAAGGAATTACGATCAATTTAAATCGGAAAGAGTACGTAGATAATACTGTGGGGAAGGTGAAACAAAGATAACGCTTTGTTGGCAGAACACTTAGAAGATGCGACAAACCCACTAAAGAGACAGCCTAAATTACACTTGTCTGTCCTCGGCTGGAGTACTTCTGCGCGATATGGGATCCTTACCAGGTAGGATTGACGGAGGACATCGAAAAAGTGCAATGAAGGGCAGCTCGTTTCGTGTTACCGTGCAATAGGGGTGAAAGTGTCACTGATATGATATGCGAGTTGGGGTGACAGTGACTGAAACAAAGGCGGCTTACTTTGCTGCGAGATCTATTTACGAAATTTCAATCGCCAACTTTCTCTTCCGAATGCGAAAATATTTTATTGACACCATTCTACGTAGGGAGAAATGATCATCATAATAAAATAAGAGAAATGACAGCTCGAACGGAAAGATTTAGGTGTTCCTATTTCCCACGCGCCATTCTAGAGTGGAATGGTAGAGAAGTAGTATCAAAATGGTTCGATGAACCCTCTGCCAGGCACTTAAGTGTGAATTGCAGAGTAACCACGTAGCTATATGGTTGGGATGATGTGGAGAGGAGACCAAACTGCGAGGTCATCGGTCTCATCGGTTTAGGGAAGGATGGGAAAGGAAGTCGGCCGTGCCCTTTCAAAAGAACCATCCCGGCATTTGCCTGAAGCGATTTACGGAAATCACGGAAACCTAAATCAGGAGGACCGGACGCGGGACTGAACCGTCGTCCTCCCGAATGCGAGTCCAGTGTGCTAACCACTTCGCCACCTCGCGCGCTGCGACTTCGATAGGAGCATCAACGGTAGTCACTACGCTTGTACTCACTATGTAGCACAGACTTGGGATTGTCTATACTATTTTTATGACATCTGTCTAGTTGCCAAAGTTATGTATTGTATCTTTTCCCTGTTGTAATAAAACTTATACAACTTGTTTGATTCTTTGCCTAGCGAACCGAGTATGCAGACTTCCTAGCCACTAGCAGATTGACGACGAGGCTGGAATAAAGAGTTGCTGTGTAGACAGGCCTTGTCTCCTATGATTGCGATGCTCTACTCCCTCGGAGAATGACGAGTTTTGACACGCGTTTCCTTCTGCAGTTTATTGTTCTCCTGTATACCGAAAAACATTGGAGATTTTAGAGGGTATCAGGAGAAAAATAAACTGCAGAAGGAAACCGTGTAGAAAACCGTCATTCAAGGAGGTAACAGAGTGTCGCATTCATAGGAGACAACGCCTGTCTACACAGCTACTAGCTCCATCTTTTCTCTACCGACGAACGTGCTAATCAGTCACGGTCAATGATTAACAAACAACATTGTGATGCGTTCCGCATACGGTCCGTCAGCGTGCAAAGTCACGTTAGCTGCCGAAGGGGTGGCCTAGTGCAGGCACCGGCACATACAACTGCATCACAAAGGATACAAAAACTAGCTTGGAAGTAGGAACTGTTACGGCATAAAGTCAAGCGCCGGCACACGACTCGGGAACAAGAGAGAAGAGATGGCTGTGAGAAGACGTCAGCCAGTAGCACACTGACCGACCCCTCTCCAGGACGACAACGCGACAGCAGTGGCCCCTATGCGAAGAGGACAGAAGCGTCGTGCCCGACTGGTCTCGACCTAGTCTACAGCAGTTTAGCAACTTGGACAGAAGCGTCAACTCTATCACTTGCTTGTACTGGCTATGTAACACGGACTTGGGAATTGTTATACGGATAAGAATTCTTACTTTGTGTGTCGCCCTTTGCTTGCGGCACATCTGCGTAACACAAAGTTAAGTATTGTAGTTTTTCATTTTGTAATAAAACTCATTAATAAGATTTGTTGGAATGTTGTCTAACAATCCGAGAAAGCCGGTTTGCTAGACACCCGATATTTGACGACTAGGCAGGATTTTAACAGCAACTCCACAACTGGACATTCGAAGTTTGGAAGTGAAATTGCGAGACTAATGAGTCACGGAACATAGAGTTACCAGTGTTCTCCAACACGCCTGCTTCGATGAATAACAGAGACAAACCGCACATACTCAGTACTGGTGCTGGTAAATATGAGGGAGAATGTGTGATCAGGATAAAATACGCACTCTTGTACGATTACACCGCCTTTCACAGAAGAACAACTAAAGGTACTGAATAAAATATATTGTGTATGCAAATGACAGCAGATTTTTACAGTGATATGTCAGATGAGTATCTATTAGCCATAATGGAATCAATCTATCATTTCCATACTCAGGTAGTGAGTGTTGAGAAAATAGCTTTTTTGGACCAAGTGATCGATGAACTGGTTTGCTGTTGTCTTTCTCCAACTTCTTACCAAGTCTCATGCGTCTATGTTCTCCGGACGTCTGTGGTAATTGTTTATGCACTATAGTACTGCATATGGATAAGAAAGGATATTGCGGAGATATGGCTTAGACAAAGCCTGGGGGATGTTTCCAGAATGAGATTTTCACTCTGCAGCAGAGTGTGCGCTGATATGAGTTCGAGTCTCGGTCGGGCACACAGTTTTAATCTGCCAGGAAGTTTCATGTCAGCGCACACTTCGCTGCAGAGTAAAAATCTCATTCTGGAAACATCCCCCAGGCTGTGGCTGAGCCATGTCTTCGCAAATATCCTTTCTTTCAGGAGTGCTAGTTCTGCATGGTTCGTAGGAGAGCTTCTGTAAAGTTTGGAAGGTAGAAGACGAGATACTGGCAGAAGTAAAGCTGTGCGTACCGGGCGTGAGTCGTGCTTCGGTAGCTCGGATGGTAGAGCACTTGCCCGCGAAAGGCAAAGGTCCCGAGTTCGAGTCTCGGTCGGGCACACAGTTTTAATCTGCCAGGAAGTTTCATGTCAGCGCACACTCCGCTGCAGAGTGAAAATCTCATTCTGGAAACATCCCCCAGGTTGTGGCTAAGCCATGTCTCCGCAAGATCCTTTCTTTCAGGAGTGCTAGTTCTGCATGGTTCGCAGGACAGCTTCTGTAAAGTTTGGAAGGTAGGAGACGAGATACTGGCAGAAGTAAAGCTGTGAGTACCGGGCGTGAGTCGTGCTTCGGTAGCTCAGACGGTAGAGCACTTGCCCGCGAAAGGCAAAGGTCCCGAATTCGAGTCTCGGTCGGGCGCACAGTTTTAATCTGCCAGGAAGTTTCATATCAGAGCACACTCCGCTGCACAGTGAAAATCTCATTCTGGAAACACAAGGGGTTATTTGTTTGCCAGTTCTTGAATGAAATCTTTCTGGATAAATGGATCTGTAGAGTCGCCCAGTATCATAGACCAGATATACAATGAACACTAAGTTCATTGAGTTACGAGAACACAATTTTCTCTCTGGGAAACACGTCTTGAAATACTCACGAACGAATAAACGCTTCTGGTTTAAACGCGAATAGTACTGGAGTCAGAATGCCTATTAATGATAAATAAAGAAACATTTTTAAACCTTCGTTAATCCTAAAAATGAAATGTATTCGTAGCGGCGAGTATTGACAACCATCAGCTGTATAATGGAATGACTACAATGAAAATTTGTGCTGGGACGGAACTCGAACCCAGATTACCCGCTTATCTCGAGCGGTCGCCTTACAATTATACTATTTGTGGTCGAGCGGTTCTAGGCGCTACGGTCTGGAACCGCGCGACCGCTACAGTCGCAGGTTCGTATCATGCCTCGAGCATGGCTATGTGTGATGTCCTTAGGTTAGTTAGGTTTAAGTAGTTCTAGGGGACTGATGACCTCAGAATTTAAGTCCCATAGTGCTCAGAGCCATTTAATTTTTTTGCACGCTTAAAGGCCAGACCTTAACTTCAATATGTCGTCAACCATGTGTCTACAACTTGTATACGTACATACATTATGTATATTTTCGTACAGGGAAGAAATTTTAATTGAATGTCGCTTAGCCAGTGTTGGCGGATAAATACGATACTGCAGTGCCTCTATTGTTCAGCAGTACGATGCAATGTTCCTTCGGAGATGCACAAAACACTACGATAGAAAGAAGCTGAAGGGCTGACGGTGCAGTCCCAAGTTAAAATGTTCAGAACTCAGACTCAGTTCAAGTTAAAGTCCCCAAACGACTGTCCGCTATTAACGTTTCAGTATGGCGAAAACACAGCCAAATGCGGTGTATCGTAAATGAAAACAAGTCCAGGGTTCATACAAGTCCACTCGCAGAAACACTAACACAAAGCTTTGCGGCGTCGTTGCGGCAGCTCCAAAGCGAGTTCCTGATGTAAAAAATGCATAAGCATTCGACGCCTAGCCAAGGAAGCGCAGCTGGAGTACAGTTGAGACAGTAAATCCACAACGAGCTTACCGCAGTATTGAGCCAACAGCTTAGCTGACTGTAGTCGTGAGGTGAGATACATGGTTTGGCTTTTCGTGTGTTAAGAATCGTCCTGGGTGCATGTCTCATCTAAATTTTGTTCAACGTCAGAGGGTGCTGCGTACCGATGAAGTAGCGCCACTGACCGCTTGTAGTGGTCATGAACGCCGTTCCTCCTCCAGAGTTGGTGGATGAGGGGTGGCTGGGAAAATCTGGACTTGGTATAGTCTTCTCGCCGCACACTGACGTTTTTCAAGGGCATAGGACTCTCCAGCCACGTCACGGAGATAGCGTGCCGGAAAGTCATCGGAATATGAAACACTCGGAGCAGGATTTGGTTCTGGAGGGCCTGTAGGCGCTTGATGTAGCTGGGAGTTGCATTCCCCCATACCTCGCTGGCGTTGTTCATGACGAGCCGAGTACTCAACCTGTAGAGACCACAGCTGACTCCAGCCATTACTCATTGAGTAATGGTTGGAGAGCGCCAAGCCAGTGCGTTATTTGCTTATGCACACGTGTAACTCGCTCCTTCCATGTGAGCTTCTGATGTAGAAGTCCGCTGTTTATTTCGAGGATCTGATCCCTTCATTCGGATACACAAAGAGCACAACATTGGCGATCGCCGGTAGATGGCGCTTGTTCAGGATAGTGCCTTGATTTTTGGCAGCACTGAAACCGATCCTCCAATTCGCAGCTCATTCTTCAGAGTAGTGGTAAGGATCTTGCAGTCGACGACTGGCCACCTGCTGCGCGTGAGAAGCGCTACGTCATCGGCGTATCCGACGTTGATCACTCTCGGCGATTACGGGAGGTCTGCTATGTAGGCTATGCACACCACTGGACCTAGTACGGAGTCCTATGGCACCCCCCCCCCCCCCCTCAAAATCATGTTCGGTAGACATTCTCTCTCCAGCACGAAGGATGAAGGTTCGGTGGTCAAAGCAGCTGCGGATGAGTATGATAAACGCTGACGGGAGTCCCCGTAGAAGGAGCTTATACAGCAGATTTGGTGCCATATGTTGTCAAACGCCTTTGACACATCCAAACATATGACTCCACAGTACTCTTTATTGTTGAAAGCTGGCCTAGCCTCCTCGACAACGCATAAGAGCAACTGAGTGGTCGAGTGTAACTGGTGGAAGCCAAATTGATCGTTAGGTAATATGAACGTGACAACGCTGGAAAGTAACTTCAGTAAGAACAAAGCAGTTATGGAGTCTACAATGCTAACTGCAATGCATGCTGCTCAGCAGCGTAACCTACGTAAGGTGATTTTCCAGCTTTGGTAGTACCCATTCCCATTGCCGAGCAAGATCTGTGCGGATGCCTTGGTGGCGGATCATGAGCTTGCCTTCGTCTTCTACTGCAGCGCATGTAACTATACATTATATGATAATCCTGAGACTTCGTTAGGCAGTCAGCGGGGAGAATTTGTCACCTAAGAGAAATTAATCAACCAGAGAACCTTAGTGGGAACTAGACTTGACCAACTTTACTTCTGCTAACTCACACTTTGGATATTGCGTTACACCTTTGTGTTTATACGGCCAGCATAATTCTGGATATTGCGGCAAGATTCATCGATATTGAACATAATACTCCACTCATTTGTGGCCACTATCGAAGTTTCTGACACCTCGATGAATGCGCTTTCCCTATTAAAACGCGTTTTGCTGGATATATGGCCCACGCATAAACTGCTCTGCTCCTCTGAGACACAATTCGTTGGAAACTACAACTCCTTAGATAGCTGCCAACTCTTGTAGAAACCATTAAGTTTCGTTGTGAATTAGAAACCACGTGCTGGTCCCGATATGGAGTGATTACTATTGGTCGACCTTATATTGGCGTTCTCTAACTCTTCCTCAGTCTCGGAACCCTCAATAAACCCTTTAAATAACAAAAAAATGGTTGAAATGGCTCTGAGCACTATGGGACTTAACATCTGAGGTCATCAGTCCCCTAGAACGTAGAACTACTTAAACCTAACTAACCTAAGGACATCACATCATGAGGCAGGATTCGAACCTGCGACCGCAGCTGTCGCGCGGTTCCAGACTGAAGCGCCTAGAAGCGCTCGGCCACACCGGCCGGCCTTTAAATGACCGTATATGGCAAATTCAAAGCTGCGGCGACTGCAGTCAGTGTGTGACAAGCTTCGAAGCGTCCGTCGCTTTTAATTTGTAAAACAAGGTACCAATGGTATCTTCCTGGTAATACACTCATGTTCTGGGAACACAGAACATCTCGATCGACTAGAGACAGGACGTTCATATTCACAGGACATGTACAGTAGTATGTTCTGCAGAAATAATTAGCATATCAGCTAGAAGTTACAGCGTGATAGCATCGACGCTTATAAGGCGCGAATGGCGTCCTGTGGAATAGCCATCTATGCTTCATTCACATGATTCCAGAGTTCATCTGTGGTGATTGACATTGGGCCACAATGCTACACCCGTCGTTTCACCATATACCACACATTTTCGATCGGTGACTGGTCTGGTGATCTGGAGGGTCAGGTCAAAAGGCTGACTCCTGTGACACCAAGAAGGCAGGTGTTCGTGCGCAACGTGTGCTCGTGCATTGTCTTGCTGAAGAATGGCGTCTGGGGTGTTGTGCAGAAATGGTATGGCTACAGGTCGCAGGATGTTATTCACTTAGGTCACACTGGTCACAGTGACCTGGACACGCACCAACTGCAATTTGTGGTTGTACTCAGTAGCACCCCACGCCGCCAGGCCGTGAAAGAGCGCTGCATGTCGTGTGAGAACGCAGGCACTGCGATGCCGCTCCTCCTGCCTGCAGCAAATCAAAATGCGGCCATCATTTTCAAAGAAACCGCACCTGGATTCGTCCGAAAACGTTAGCTGATGCCATTCCTGTCCTTAGTGACGTTGTTCCATACACGATTACCGTCCAGCATGGTTCTGCACATTCGCCAAAGTAGGCGGAGAAGTGGACGACGCGCACTAACTCATGCCGTAATAAACGGCGACGGACTGTCACTCCTGATGGTGTACGATGTGTTCCACTGTTGAGCCAGAGGCGAAGAGGACGCAGATCTGTCTTGCAATGCCATTCGGATGAGGTGTTGATCTTCTCGTGGGGTGGTCTGTATTATGCGGCCTGACGCATCTCGACTTGTTCTACGGCCTTCCGTGATCCAATCGGCACATACCCGTTGCACAGCCGAAACTTTTCGTCCCACACGGGCAGTAACTTTACGGATGGATGCGTCACGTTCTCTCATACCAATAATGTGCCCTCTTTAAAACTCACTCATTTGACGGTATGATTCGCGTATACGTCTGCGAGACATCTTGTACGTCTTCTCCAGTCATGCTGCTTCACGTCTCCTCAAGTCACTCTGGTCCATTACCTTAGGTTTATAGCAGCAGGCAAATTTTACCGGTAGGTGGTGTTGCTTCGCGATATCGATGTTGACCTTGAATCCGCGGTCCGAACTGGTTCAAAAGCTAATCATTTCTGCAGAACATACTAATGAACATGTCCATCGAATATTAACGTCCTATCTCTAGTCGTTCAAGTCGTTTTGTTTTTTCTGAGCATGAGCGTTCGTAGAGAACTTCATCTAGAAGCTGTACTCTTCTCGGAAAGAAAGCACAGACACAATACTGAAATTATGGATTTAACGCTCTATGTTTCTTTGTCGTTACATTACATGCCTAATTCGTTCAGGTAGAAGTCCTTTGCTATAATGACAGTACATTTCTGATTCATGAGAAACTCATGACAATAATTTAAATTTTATCTTTTCCTATTCCTCTTTTCACAGATTGAACATAACATTTCGACATACGTACCAGGAAACCCTACAGTGCTTTGGAGAGGTTTAGTTAGGTACTGTTTTCATTTTACAGTGACTGGCGTAAAGAAAAAGCAGTAGAACAATGACATTTCCGGGATTTTGTGGAACGCCAACGCTGCATAGTAAGGAAGTATGGGATACGGACAAACGCCAGCATTTATAAATATTGCATCAACCGTAGCACAAAATCTAGCACTATTCATCTACATCATATAGTGAATCCTTAAACAAACGGATGCAGTCATAGTCTGCAAATTTTTCACAGTTTCTCCATGTCATCTCTGTTCACAGTGTCGAGAAGTGCCGCTACCGAATTTAGTGCATATTTTTCGCTACTGATACTGCAGTTTCATTCTAACTATGGGTTAAACTGGGTTAATTGCCTAGCCTGTACAGTCGCTGCACAATGCGCAATGTTCTGGCAGCCCTGGATTTGCTTTAAATACTATCATTAATATACGTTACGATCACGAAGTTGAACAATTCATTTCCGCAAAAATCTGGAATGTGGTTCTTTCGTAAAGGGAACGTAATATTCATATTTCACCCAGAACATTTTCAAATCTATTGTTTTCGAGAATACCACAAACTCTGATTGCTTTGAGAACAATAGCGAACATGATAAGAACAGAAGTGTCACACGATTTACACAGGGAGCTGTTTAGAACAGGAAAAGGAATAACGAGCTGGAGAGATTTCGGTGTTTGCCATCGCAATCGAGCGCCACCTGCGTGTCCCCTGATTTAATATCCAGGTCTACGAAGTTAATGGCACCGACGGACCAGAGTAATGAAAGAAGTTTGCAGAGAGCAGAGAGTAAATTACACCTGCAGTTTCTTTCGACGCTTAATACCAGTATCGTAGTTCGTTCTTGGACTCTTCACCATCGCTAAGTTTTGCGTAAAGGAATTCATATGCCTCTATGCGACTGCTTTTAGTTTCTATTGTCTATGAAAAGGTCGAGGCTTAATTTGTAAAGCTGGCTTTCCGTATAGTTACACACTGAGGTGTAGAAAATGTAATGCTCTATTTTCGGTACACCTTACTTCACTTTTACCGGCCCTGCGCAGTGGAGCACAGCTAACATATACATACTAGCCTTCACCATAAACCTATTTCGGCTTCATTTGAAGTCTACCGCCACGTGTTCCTGTCTGTATGTGAAGGATAAACTCAAGAACTACTGTAGGGATTTTAATACGGTTTCCATTAATAGATTTATTCACGAGGAAGGTTTGTGTACATAATTTACTGCAATTAATAAAATGTTCCGGGCTATTATGCCGTGGTCGAACGGACCCCGGTGCTGAAAGCTTCCACGGTGGGGTGACAGCAACAGGGGACGAAGGCAATCGACAACGGCTAATTGTGCTACAGTATTCGAAGCACGTGATGTCATGCAGTGCCCGAGAGCACGCGTAAACGGAATTCTGCTGCAGTCAGCAGCGAGCTAGGGTGCGAACCGGACACTCAAAGAAGCTACGATGTCCTCCACAGCTGGAGACGAAACGCTTGGTTTAAATGTGAAGCCCAGTACATTCTATTAATTGTGACTCATCCGGCCGTGACAAAAGTTTACGTTTTACACAGAATTTATTACTGCTATGCTAGACAATTCTTCCAGTCATAGATGCTTAGTGCTACCCGTTCGAAGCTGGGACAGGTCGATAGCTTTAATGTGTAGCGTATGATAATTATTACAAGTAATACGCCGTATTCAGTGACAGTACTTACCTTACTCATAATATATAACGCGACTGGCAGCTAAAATTGCATTCCCAAGGACTACGCCGGCCGCGGTGGTCGTGCGGTTCTAGGCGCTCCAGTCCGGAGCCGCGCTGCTGCTACGGTCGCAGGTTCGAACCCTGCCTCGGGCATGGATGTGTGTGTTGTCCTTAGGTCAGTTAGGTTTAATTAGTTCTAAGTTCTAGGGGACTGATGACCACAGCAGTTGAGTCCCATAGTGCTCAGAGCCATTTGAACCATCCAAGGACTACAGTGATGTTTTTGTGGACTAAATCTGCTTCAGTTAATTACCTAGCAATGAATGAACGATACAGGTGATAGTTTTTCAAGAAGTTCACCTTAGAAGAGATTAAACAACACTTAAATTACTAATATGGGTTACCTTCATTTGGTTACAAGATTTCATTTTCTAAATTTACATTTACAGTTCAAATGATTTACTATGTTTATGACTGGCACACGACTCAAATGATGGAGCGCAGTTTGTGATAAAAAGGTTTTTTGAAGCACCAGATATCATACTATTTTTGATTACACAGAAATCTAATATAAAGTAAAATAATCAGAGGGATAGAACTTAATTTTTTTACGTTCTTGTACACACAGACCAGATACACATGTTTTTAATGCGCTGGATGACTCAAACTATTCGTTCAACTTCCTGCTCCCAGCGGTATGTAATTTATACGTTTGGGTATGTAATCAGGAAACAGTATCATACTATTTTCGTTTATGGAAACCGATGAAGTGATATGGACAGATCATGACGAACTGTCTTATGCCTAGATATGATTACCTAGTGCAGTATGCACACGAATACTCGTCTCCGTAGCTTAGATGACTATCTCAGTTAGAGACTACCCTTCTCGGGAGTGCAACCTTTTCCCTGCGCCCTCTTTCTTCACCAGACGTAGTTTCCTAAATTACTCAACATGGTTTCTTTGAGCACACGGTGGAAAAATCATCCAATCCTTGTCCAGCAGAAGAAGTGGTCCGTCTTTAATGTGCAAGCTATTGAAAGGAGGTTATACCGTAATCATACATATTCTTTTGCTTTCCTCGGTTGTATCCGGTTGAAATCGCTAACATGAAAATGAATTTATAATTACAGAGTTTGGTTCAAATGGCTCTGAGCACTATGTAACTGAACTGCTGAGGTCATCAGTCCCCTATAACTTAGAACTATTTAAACCTAACTAACCTAAGGACATCACACACATCCATGCCCGAGGCAGGATTCGAACCTGCGACCGTAGCGGTCGCGTGGTTCCGGACTGAAGCACCTAGAACCGCTCGGCCACACCGGCTGGCATTACAGAGTTTGTCTGAGAAGCATCAGAGATGTACGACCCACAGTACATGAGGACTAATCTGTGTAGCTGGGCCCCATGTATGGCGTGTGCGAACGTACAGTTTTTGGCGGTAACGTGGAATAAATGAGATATTAAAAAAGAAAATCGGCTATGTCTTAAGATGTCCATTTCAATACCTCAATGAGAACGATGGTACAGGAACAAACAACTCTTAAACAGAAGTGGAAAGACTTAGCTACGTTTGCGGAGAATATTTGCAAGTGATGATTGAACATCACAGCCTCTCTACAACAATGAAAGATAAGACAAAGGATTTAAGGAAGTTATGTAAAAGTGAGACCACCCGACGTTACTAATCGTCACTTGTCCTGTATTGTGAACATGCTTCAAAACTCTTTTTCGTTATACAATATGTTTGTCGTAATAACTTAATCAGCGGCGTAATCCAGGGAACTGGAAAATAACAAGCATTGTCTAATTTTGAGGACGGTTACAAAACAAATGCACAAAATAAATAACTATTGCGTATAATAATTTGCCTTGGGATTGAGGAACTTACGATAGACTCAAATTTGATGTATTTATTGAAGAGCCAATATCCTACGTGCTAACATCTGCATCACTACAGGAATAATTACTTCATGGACTTCATACAGGATATATTGAAAACCACAAATAATTACGTGTTGTACATACTGATTTAATAAAGCTTTTCACTGTCGCAGTGAACTCTCTTCATACACTAAAAATATTGTCTTTAGGAATTAATCCCTGTGTACAGGAGCCGGCTGGAGTAGCCGAGTGGTTCTAGGCGCTACAGTCTGGAACCGCGCGACCGCTGCGGTTGCAGGTTCGAATCCTGCCTCGGGCATGGATGTGTGTGATATCCTTAGGTTAGTTAGGTTTAAGTAGTTCTAAGTTCTAGGGGACTGATGACCACAGCAGTTAAGTCCCATAGTGCTCAGAGCCATTTGAACCATTTGAACCTGAGTACAGGTCGAAGCCGTTACATACTGGATAGCTTGATTTCACGCGTCACTATAGATTTTTGTTAATCTGAAACGATGGGCAGAAACAGCTCCAGATTTGGTAAGTCACCTGCCGCTATGCATAATTTTGAACTGCACAACATATGGAATAAAGTGCTGTTTTTTGGCAGGTATCTCAAGTGGTCGGTGTCACAGGTTGCAATCTGTTAATTGCCGTAGAAAAATCAGAAGTGCTTTGAGTTCAAGGACGTTTGTGGATACTTTTGACCTTCGCTCAAGATCGGTAATTACAGAAAAGATTTGAAATGTCGTTATACGGGTACTGCAGATTCCGCCCTACGGCCACCCGATGGAGGTTCATTGCATACCTACAACTGTACTCTGCCAGATTGTACTTATATTATCTGCCCCTTCTCTCTTACATTCGCGAATTGCGAATGGGTAGAACAACTGACTGCTAGCCACTTTAGTTTCTCTACTTTTTTGCGTTGTGGGCAGTTCGCGAGATGTTTGTGGCCTCAATTAATATCTGGTTTGACTTATGGGAACGTACGCTCTTTGAATTTCAACAGTAATACTCTCCGTGATGCAAAACGTCTCTCTTTCAGCGTCTGCAACAGGAGTGCGACGAACAACTCAATAACGTTCTTGTATTATTAAACGACCCCTTGTTGAAATATGCCTCTTTTCTTTGGATATTTGCTACCTCCTCTAACAATCCTACGTGTTCATGAGCCCAGATTAATATGCAGTACTTAACAATCGGTCAGAAGAGTGTTTTGTAAATCACTTGTTTTTCCCGGTGAGTTACGTTTCCTGAGAATTCTTCCTATGAATTTCAGCCTGGTCCCTGCTTCTCCCCCAACTTGTTTTTTAGGCTCGTTCCTGTTTAGGTCATTATGAACGGATACTCTTGGATACGTTTGCAGCATTCCTCTATACATCATCATCTGCATACATCTTAATGGAGGTTCCAACGTTACCCACCAGATTTGTGTATATACTGAACTTGCAAGGTATACCTTGGGGTATGACAGAAGTTATTTTTACATCCGACGATTTCACCCTACTAATCGGTACTGAGTATGTTACGCACCAGTTGTCAAACGTGTGATATTTTTACCACAACATGTTTCAGGACTACGTTATGTCATTATCAAGTGCTATAAAACAAGGAATCAAATCGATAAATCGCAATACTTCACGTACTGACAGTCGTATAAAAATATTTATACCGTCCAATAATATAAAATACTCAAAGCTTCTGTGCCAATAGGCACCGTCAGAACTATAAACACAGCAGCAAACATGCTAATATAAAACTCTTCCTAGAGCATCTCATGTTGGCGTATTATATTCTCACGGCACACTCATAAACTCAAGACAGCCGCTTTCACCTACCATCAATAGTACTTCCCTACAACACATATGTCACAGCCCCCAAAGATGCTACCGTCTATCATAAAATCTACGAACATTATACTTCGAGTCTAGTAAATTGTAAACCCCAATACTAAATTTCTGTTGCAACGCGTGCATCCATATAGAATGACGAACAGACAAAAACTGAACATCGCTAATTCGAATAAAAATGCGCAGAAATATAGACTGCCAGATTGAGGATTCATCTCATAAAAATTGGCGAGATTATTTAATAACTGATGGGTGAAAATTGCTTTCAGAACGGACAATAAACTCGAGAAGAGAGTTAAAAATTGGCACAGGGGAGAACTGGGTGAGGAAAGCGGGAGTTTGTGAAATAAATTGTCAGGATTGTTAAATGAAGCACGTGGAGAATACGGGAAGAAACTTCAATGTAATTTTTAAAGAGTATAATAATAAAGAGAATGGGTTATCGACGGGGGAGAAACGAAGCATTTCAAGAATGAGTAGCATTCGTTGGGTAGCATCACAGATAGCATAAGGGTAATGCACTTTGAGGATAAAGGGACGCTGTTGTCAAATTTAGAGCAAGTGAAAATTTTTTATGTTTTAATAAATGAATGCCTCACCATGAGAAGACAGAGGTGTCCAAGCGGTATTTCTGGGACCACTTTAGCGATATCTTCCTTGGGAAACAGCCACCAAATTTTTCGAATTGGCGGTGAGTTTTATGTCTGAAAATGCATGTTTGCTGCTGTCTTTGTATTTTTTACGGTGGCTGATGGTACAGAAGCTTTAAGGTATGTTATACTGCGGGACGATATAAATATTTGTATATGGTTGCCAGTACGCGTAGTACTGCGATGTACTGATTTGTTTCCTCGTGTTATAGCACTTCATAATGGGATAACGTAGTCTCGAAACATGTGGTAATAATATCACACGTTTCACAACCGGTGAGTAACATGCTCAATACTGATTCATGAGACAATCGTACGTTGGTTTCACAACAGATACCCTGTTAAGATCGAACAGTTGAGTGCTGCCTGTCAGGAACTCCTGAATGCACTCTCAAAGTCTGTCCAGTACTCATGAAGCTCGTATATATTTCACTAAGTGACTGTACGGAACTATATCGAATACCTTTCAGAAGCCAAGGAGCCCGAAATCAGCTTAGTTACCGTTTTCTACGTCCTTTTAGAGCAAATTGACTAATAGAACGGACTGAGTTTCACAAGATCTCTGTTTGAGGACTCCATGTTACTCTCGGTAGAGGAGTTTTCATTCCCTAAAATATGTCATAATGCGCTAGTACACTGTATACACCGACTTCTCAACTGTGCTGACATAGAAACAGAGCAGTTTTAAAGCCAAAATATGTGTGTCGTGTGATAACTGTCCGTTATCGTAATTTATTGTGTAGAAGACTACTGTAACACTTAGATGACCCATTTACCGAATACCAGTAATATGTGACACACAGAACATGTGAAAATCCAAGATTCAGATTCGAAAGACGAACGACAAACTGGGACAATCGTTGTAGCGACACTTAGCGCGATTTTTTCACGTATACTGTTCTAGAAGATTCTTTATCTGAACAAATGGCGACAAAAGCCTGATTACCTGCAGCTGACTCCAAATCAATGTATGATAGGGGTGTAGTGGCGAACAACTCTGAAGTATTCGATATGGAAATGACGTTGTTTCAATTTTCGAGTCGAATGACGACACGTTCTTGGTGCTTACGAAGACCGTTCATAATCTGATGCCGTAGAGGTATGCATAAATATCACAAACATATTCGTGTCCTCAATATGGTCGCGCCACCTACTGTGAAGGTGCTACTCGCTCAGGCACGATGCTGAGTCAATAGATTTTTAGTGTAGTAACATATTGCCATTTTCCTCCATTTACATAGCAGATACCAGTGACCATCGTAGCCCGAGATACAGAAGTGTGACAGCTCTCGCTGCAGCTACTGGAACAATATTTATTTACGCAATGCTGCCTTTAGTTTATAAGTGTGCCCTGAGAATATAACACACCAAAATGAGATATTATAGGTAAGAAGAGTAAGACGTATATTTGAGAACTTTGCTAAAGAGAGTTGTTTTCTTATGCGTTTATGAGGTCTAGACTCACGCCGTTGTCGCCTGGCTGAAGTAGGTCAGCGGCCATCAGAAAGCTTTCTCAACACCAAGTCAGCTTTTGTTGCAGGAAGGAATAGAAACATCATTCAGAGTGGCAACAGTTACTAGTTTAGACAAAACATATAGCTTAGCATCTCTATTACACGCTGTCAGTTCTCTACGTTCTTTAATGTGCAATAGTTACTTTTGTAATCTGATGGCGTCTATAGCTAAGGACTATGTTAGTTGGGCTGGAGACATTTTTAAAATAACTAAAGCTGCGATGGCCACAGCCGACATGTTTCAGGTTGGAGAATTGGCCTTAGTACTTCTCGGGCCTCTATAGCAACGACTGTAGGGCTTCAGGTACATCTGGCGTCGCTTGGGATCGGATTCCTCAAGCCACAGCACTTTCCGGAGAGCTTCATTCTCCATTTAGTCTTCTCCTGAAGGTGAACAATACGACGAAGATTGGTTTTGGATGTCTGGACCAAAGACAAATGAGGGTAATGGTCGCTAGGTTCCCCTATGAGATGTTGACTATCGCTGATAATACTGGTGAGCTACAGCGAGTCACTTCGTCTGCTGTTATTTGAGTCGATCTTCCAATTATTTCCGGATTTGCATAGACGAAAATGTTGCTTAACACTGGGAGCTTCTGTGTTAGTGGGGAGGGAGGGGGGGTAGGTGATGATACCCCCCAAGGCGGATGGATAATTGATATGGATTAAGTGTAATAGCTGAGGGGGCGGAAGCGGGGCGAGATGTTGAACAGGAACTAAAAGCTGTTCGAAAGCATCGTATGCAACCCGCTGCACGTCTAACCCACCAGTAACGCCTGTCTCCCATGTTCTGAGAACATTTTCCAATTCATTTCGATGGCCGATTGAAGTTCTGATGCCAGCTACCCTCGCTCGCTTGCGATTGGTGATATCGTCTCCAGGATGGACGGCAGTTCTTCGATCTGTAAGTCTAACACCACAGAGTCCGTCGATTCTGTGACGCTACCCGACGCAGATTTCCGGAGCTATACGAAGGAAAATATAACATCCCCCCAAACACATCAGGCAACACACACTCAGAAAGCAGATAATCACGTCGCACAGAATGCCTGGTGTGCACGTGACGGTTTAATGGCTCAGAAAAACTGCTGTGTTCTAGTAACAAACAGTTAATTGTAACAAACCACAGTGAAATGAGCAAGGCACGTGTATGAGTTATAGATTTGCCAATCCGAGAAGCATTTCGAACCAAGACCGCAAATTATTCTGACTTTTTAACGGTAGCAACGCGTAGGTATTACTTGGAACTAAAAGCTTGCAGAATCCAGAAAAAAATAATAGTGAAATTCTAAACTCAGAGTGGAACAGATGCTGAAACGAATGAATGAACACTGCTGCGAAGAAATCAGTAATATTCAATGAGAAAAATGCAGAATCTGAACACCGAGTAATCCGAATGAAGATACACGTCAAAGATATACCAGTAATAGTAACCTGTCTCTTTGTCAGCCAACGAGAGAGATGAACCTTGCACAGAAAGCTTATAGAATATTGCGTGTAGATTCCGAGTCCGCATCAGAGTAAGAAGGGAAGATTTCTACCTTTTAACTATAGAGCGGCAAACGCAGTCGTTTAAAACAAGCATCAGTGGCACCGAGGCAGAACCAGCTTTCATCAGACAATACAAACAGACCATCACCCAGCCCTCCAATGAGCTCCCGCTCGAAAACAAAGAAGTGGCAAATAGCGGTGGTTTGGCGTGAGTAGAGTGCACGCTACAGTGCGTCTGACTCGTAGCTGTCCTTGAAGTAACCGATGTGTAACAGTTCGTTGTGTTACTGTGGTGCCAAATGTTGCTCAAATTGCTGCTGCAGGTGCTGTGCGATGCGCCAGAGACATACATCCAACACAATGGTCTTCACTCTCGGTAGTGCCACGTCACCATCCAGAGCCCAGTGTACATGCGACAGACAGTACATTCTCGTGACGATCACTGCCAGCAATCACGTACAGTGGCTACATCCCTGCCAACCCTTTCTGCAGTATCACAGAAGGAATATTCAGCTTCTCGTAGCCCTGTTATACGACTTCGTTCAAAGTCAGTAATGTGTCGATAATGGCGTCTTTGTCGCCTTACACGAATTCTTGACAAACATCAACTCACCACGTCCAGTCCGAAACGTAACTACACTACTGGGCATTAAAATTGCTACACCACCAAGATGACGTGCTACAGACGCGAAATTTAACCGACAGGAAGAAGATGCAAATAATTAGTTTTTCAGAGCATTCACACAATGTTGGTGTCGGTGGCGACACCTACAACGTGCTGACAAGAGGAAAGTTTCCAACCGATTTCTCATACACAAACAGCAGTTGACCGGCCTTGCCTGGTGAAGCGTTGTTGTGATGCCTCGTGTAAGGAGGGGAAATGCGTACCATCACGTTTCCGACTTTGATAAAGGTCGGATTGTAGCCTATCGCAATTGCGGTTTATCGTATCGCGACATTGCTCCTCGCGTTGGTCGAGATCCAATGACTGTTAGCAGAATATGGAATCGGTGGGTTCAGTATGGTAATACGGAAAGCAGTGCTGGATCCCAACGGCCTCGTTTCACTAGCAGTCGAGATGACAGGTCTCTTATCTGCATGGCTGTAACGGATCGTGCAGCCACGTCTCGATCCATGAGTCAATATAAGGTTACGTTTGCAAGACAACAACCATCTGCACGAACAGTTCGACGACGTTTGCAGCAGCATGGACTATCAGCTCGGAGACTATGGCTGCGGTTACCCTTGACGCTGCATCAGAGACAGGAGCGCCTGCGATGGTGTACTCAACGACGAACCTGGGTGCACGAATGCAAAACGTAATTTTTTCGGATGAATCCAGGTTCTGTTTGCAGCATCATGATGGTCGAATCCGTGTTTGGCGACATCGCGGTGAACGCACATTGGAAGCGTGTATTCGTCATCGCCATACTGGCGTATCACCTGGCGTGAGGGTATGTGGTGCCATTGGTTACACGTCTCGGTCACCTCTTGTTCACATTGACAGCACTTTGGACGTTACATTTCAGATGTGTTGCGACCCGTGGCTCTACCCTTCATTCGACCCCTGCAAAACCCTACATTTCAGCAGGATAATGCACGACCGCATGTAGCAGGTCCTGTACGGGCCTTTCTGGATACAGAAGCCGACCGCGGTGGCCTTGCGGTTCTAGGCGCTTCAGTCCGGAACCGCGTGACTACTACGGTCGCAGGTTCGAATCCTGCCTCGGGCATCGACGTGTGTGACGTCCTTAGGTTAGTTAGGTTTAAGTAGTTCTAAGTTCTAGGGGACTGATGACCTCAGCTCTTAAGTCCCATGGTGGTTAGAGCCATTTTTTTGCGTACAGAAAATGTTCGACTACTGCCCTGGCCTGCACATTCTCCACATCTCTCACCAATTGAAAACGTCTGGCGAATAGTGGATGAGCAACTGGCTCGTCACAACACGCCAGTCACTACTCTTGATGAACTGTGGTATCGTGTTGAATCTGCATGGGCAGCTGTACCTGTACACGCCATCCAAGCTCTGTTTGACTCAATGCCCAGGCGTATCAAGGCCGTTATTACTGCCAGAGGTGGGTACTGATTTCTCAGGATCTACGCGCCGAAATTGTGCGAAAATGTAATCGCATGTCAGTTCTAGTATAATATATTTGTCCAATGAATATCCGTTTATCATCTGCATTTCTGCTTCGTGTAGCAATTTTAATGGCCAGTAGTGTATTGCTCACGACCGTAGCGCCGCTCTCATGTGACTGGTGCGAAACATAGACATCATCTTTCACATGTAGAAAAACGCCTGTCAACTTTCGTTTATGTTGCACAACTCCTTCTTGGTGATGCGATTTCCTTTTCCGTTAGTACATACACTCCTGGAAATTGAAATAAGAACACCGTGAATTCATTGTCCCAGGAAGGGGAAACTTTATTGACACATTCCTGGGGTCAGATACATCACATGATCACACTGACAGAACCACAGGCACATAGACACAGGCAACAGAGCATGCACAATGTCGGCACTAGTACAGTGTATATCCACCTTTCGCAGCAATGCAGGCTGCTATTCTCCCATGCAGACGATCGTAGAGATGCTGGATGTAGTCCTGTGGAACGGCTTGCCATGCCATTTCCACCTGGCGCCTCAGTTGGACCAGCGTTCGTGCTGGACGTGCAGACCGCGTGAGACGACGCTTCATCCAGTCCCAAACATGCTCAATGGGGGACAGATCCGGAGATCTTGCTGGCCAGGGTAGTTGACTTACACCTTCTAGAGCACGTTGGGTGGCACGGGATACATGCGGACGTGCATTGTCCTGTTGGAACAGCAAGTTCCCTTGCCGGTCTAGCAATGGTAGAACGATGGGTTCGATGACGGTTTGGATGGACCGTGCACTATTCAGTGTCCCCTCGGCGATCACCAGTGGTGTACGGCCAGTGTAGGAGATCGCTCCCCACACCATCATGCCGGGTGTTGGCCCTGTGTGCCTCGGTCGTATGCAGTCCTGATTGTGGCGCTCACCTGCACGGCGCCAAACACGCATACGACCATCATTGGCACCAAGGCAGAAGCGACTCTCATCGCTGAAGACGACACGTCTCCATTCGTCCCTCCATTCACACCTGTCGCGACACCACTGGAGGCGGGCTGCACGATGTTGGGGCGTGAGCGGAAGACGGCCTAACGGTGTGCGGGACCGTAGCCCAGCTTCATGGAGACGGTTGCGAATGGTCCTCGCCGATACCCCAGGAGCAACAGTGTCCCTAATTTGCTGGGAAGTGGCGGTGCGGTCCCCTACGGCACTGCGTAGGATCCTACGGTCTTGGCGTGCATCCGTGCGTCGCTGCGGTCCGGTCCCAGGTCGACGGGCACGTGCACCTTCCGCCGACCACTGGCGACAACATCGATGTACTGTGGAGACCTCACGCCCCACGTGTTGAGCAATTCGGCGGTACGTCCACCCGGCCTCCCGCATGCCCACTATACGCCCTCGCTCAAAGTCCGTCAACTGCACATACGGTTCACGTCCACGCTGTCGCGGCATGCTACCAGTGTTAAAGACTGCGATGGAGCTCCGTATGCCACGGCAAACTGGCTGACACTGACGGCGGCGGTGCACAAATGCTGCGCAGCTAGCGCCATTCGACGGCCAACACCGCGGTTCCTGGTGTGTCCGCTGTGCCGTGCGTGTGATCATTGCTTGTACAGCCCTCTCGCAGTGTCCGGAGCAAGTATGGTGGGTCTGACACACCGGTGTCAATGTGTTCTTTTTTCCATTTCCAGGAGTGTATATAGGCTATGTCCGTTCACATTTTTACTAGATTATATTGTAAAATTTTGAAGAAAATCGGTCAGCAGTTTGCGGCATTCTCGGTACAACGCTAAACAACGACGTTTCGTTATACAATAGTACAGAATAGATAACAGGAACGAGAAAGAAACTCAACTGGTAGTAGCACTGACTTCGAGCGTCGGAGACTGTAGGGCGATTATGTAGGAGTGCGTTGGCCCCGCAGAACGTGGACTGGAGGTGGGAAGGCAGCGGCAGCGCAGGCGCGGGGCTCGCACCTGTGTCTGCCGGCGGCGGCCGCTCGATGGCCCTCGTGGAGGGCCGCGTCCACTCTCGCCAGCGGCGCTGAATGGCACAATTACAGCCGCTTTACAACTGCACCCCACGCCAATTATGCGGCCCTCGGCAAAGGTTAAGTAAGGGAAGCGATATCTACACGTGGCCCACATTTCGTTACAGCGGCCTATCGATCCGGAGCACGGCCTGCTTATTAGCCCCGCTGCTAGTCGGGTAGCGTTTCTTAAAAAAACCTGTCTCTGTATTCTCACTGGGACTGCGAAACAATTACGAAGAAGAGACGACTAACTAAGATGCCTTATCTGAGCATTTTCTTTTTCTCCTCATTCATTGTTCTGTTCTTGTTAGAATCGCGAGCACGGGAAGAAAATTTCTCGCCCTCACTCGGAGATGACGTCGATATGAATGGTACGGTGTGCATATCACGCAGTAACGTCAGTTATAAGTCAACTTAATCTTCACAGTAGTCAGAGCGAACCCGATCTGCACGGACGAAATTTCGATGATGGCATATGCCACCTGGAGGATAGGTAGAGGTTTCGACGTCGTCTGCCAACAGAGAAGTTAGTGACGTAGCTACCAGAGCGCTGTCTGTGTCTACCCTTTAACGGGAAATGCTCACAGCCAGAAGGCTCAGTGTGGTGCAAACGTGTGAAGCTAGCAGACAACGACACCGTGGAGATGCTCTCGTGTTCCCTACAGCTAAATTAGCGAGTTCGATAGGGGTCAAATTACGGCCTTCCGGCTGGCGGTGTGGTCCTTTCCTAGAACTGCCACGCAGTGCAGCGTCGGTTGTGCAACGATGCTGGTGTCAGTGGTCACACGAAAAATCTCTCGCGGTAGATGAAGTTTTCGGTGCCTACGCACCACAGACGCCGGCCGCGGTCGTCGTATTGTAAGGGCAGTAGTGGCAGATGGTACAGCTACTACGGTACAGATAAGAGCACTTGTGAGCTCACTGTTGCGAACCGGTTATAGTGGGACTACGGGTACGCACACCTCTAGCCCATTTTCCAGTCACGCCACAGCATCGACGTGCACGGCTCGACTGGTGCCGTCAGATGATCTGTTGGGAGATGGAATGGCGCGCCGTAGTCTTCAGCGATGAGTCTGCATACAACATACGCCTGGTGAGCGCAGTCTCGGAGGGTGCATTCGTCTGAGACACACTCTTCCCACCCGAGCCGTTATGATCTGAGGTGCGATATGCTACAACTCTCGTTCACTTTTGGTGTTCCTGGAGGGGATGCTAACCAGCGCTCCGTACTTTGTTAGACCGGTTCTTTTGCCGTTCTTGCAACAGGAAGGTGATGTGTGTTTCCAACTGAACGTGCTCTTCAAGACGTGCAGCAACTTCCCTTTCCAGAACGATCTCCGGACTTGTATCCAATCGAGCACGTGTGGGATATGACGGGACGAAAAGTGATTCGTGCCACTCGTCAACCAGCAACTCTTACAGAACTACGTGAACAGGTATAGCAGACGATGAATAACGTATCCTGTGACATTATTCGTCATCTGTACGATCGACTGGATTCCAGAGTCAGCGCCTGTGTCGCCGCCCTTGGAGGCTTCGTGCGTTGGTGTTTTAGCGTGGGTCGGTAACTGGATCCTCAGAGCAGCTTGTTCTATTGATCTGTAAAGGTAATCATTTCACGTCCTCCATATGCACTGTAGTGACAATAAATCTTGAGTGAACTGGAAAGCTTTAAAAGGGTGTAATAATTTTTTTCCAGCAATGTATTTACGATTTATTTTGTTTGTTATCACAGTAACCATTGCTACTGTGAAATTAATTTCACAACGGCGAAGGAGTCTGCAATATGTAGTCAGGGATGGGCAGGATTTCCCATAGCCACGCATTTATAGATGCAAAAGTACTGTAACGTGGTTACCGTCGCTTTGGGGAAAGTTTAGTGCAACTTTGTTGTGCTGCGCTTTCATGGCATTCGGTGAACCCGTACACGAGAGCCACATTGGCCAACTCTCCCTCTGTAATCCTAGTGCGCTGTATCACTGTTAACGTACGACTAACAATACCGGTACGCCAACTCCGAGCCGTACTGAATGCAAGCTAGAGGACAAAGAGGAAAGTGGGAAAACACCCCCGTACAAACCCCGAAATTTTGTCGGTAGAGTTCGGTGTCACCTTGCATAGGTTTCAGAGAAACGGATGAAACGGACACCACGCCATCATAAAATTTTTAATATCAGCCTGTTTATCGAAGAAAGAAATTCATTCAGGTCAGTGAATGTTTGTAAGGAATATGCATCTATATTTTGATTTGTTCAGATACCGATGATTTTAAAAGTATTGCTACATTTTTGAAATGTGACCTCATATAGGAACACTGACAAGTGCAAATTGTGTTATCGGACGATCGACGATGTCAATTATGCAGAATAAAAGCTCCACAGGTGAATGAGAAGAGAGAGTTCGGTACATTTTAAATAATGAAATAACTACGAAAATGTTTTGTGAAAAATGGGAGCCCCGTTACTTGAATGCCGAATAAAAACAAAAGCAAATACGAATTTCCCCGTCGATGTTGGGACTGGTATGAAAAGAATCCTACTGATTTTGTACGCCGATTTGATACTGTGGCTGACGCGTGGGTTCATACTTTTACGCAAGGGACGAAAGCAAAAACCAATGGCCCTACATCCAGTAAGATGATGGTACTGTTAACTGCCAGGACATTATAGTAAATGTCTTTTGAGATCCAAAAGTAATTCCTATTAATAACTGTTTTATCGAGTATAAATCTATAAAAGCGCAAAACTAAGCCGGTTGGTCCAGTTGGATGAAAGATTTCGTAGGTAATTGCCATAGTTATTAACGAGAAACAATGTGTTTCAACAAGACAAGGAACATGTACACAAAGGTGCTTTGACAATAGGATTTAAACTGAGAATTGTTGGCACCGCTCTGTTCACTAGATTTAGCACCCGCCGAATTTCACATCTGCCAGGAAAACGTTTCTGTACAAATAAAAGATGATGCCAGCCGCTGTTTTTAATTTTTTTACTTTTCGGTAGCTAAGCTGCAAACCGCAAGACTAACAATTCGGAGGTCTCGGGTACGATCCCTGATCAGTCCTAGGGTTATTACCTGTCACTTATCGCTTCCTTCAAATGTTCAAATGTGTGTGAAATATTATGGCACTTAACTGCTAAGGTCATCAGTCCCTAAGCTTACACACTACTTAACCTAAATTATCCTAAGGACAAACACGCACACCCACGCCCGAGGAAGGACTCGAACCTCCGCCTGGACCAGCCGCACAGTCCATGACTGCAGCGCCTAGACCGCTCGGCTAATCCCACGCCGCATATCACTTCCTTCACCTCTAGCAACGTTTGTTGTTGTGAAAAATACCGAGTTCCACTGCGATTCGGTATACGTGTCAAAGTGTAGGCTCCCTGCGTAAATCCGTTCAGATGTCGGAGGACGGCAACAGCTTACCACCTCCAACAGGATCCGCCTAGTAAGTACTGTGGCGTTCGATACAATTTTCGGACTGACCACTTCTTTATGTTCCGGGTCATTTAATAACGCACCATAGAGCTCTTCTCGTTGGACAGATTTATTATTTACGGAGCTATACCCTTTCATATGCTGCTAAAAATTGGAATCGTCACACTCCCTGTTCCGAGGTTAAGGACGTTCGATATGTAATGCACGGTCCAGTCACATTAGTATGACCACCGCCCATGTTTGACGTAACCGTGCAATAACCACTCACAGATGGCAGGTGGCAGCACTGGCAGTGGAGGATATATTCATCGTGTCGGGGGTACGCGGCATACAGTGCAGTCGTTGTCGTAATACGGAAATTGAAAAATTTATCTGGCGACGACGACGAAAAGCGCATTATGATTGGACACCAGTGCAAGGGTGGAAGAATTTCCGAAATGGTGGAGCTTGTAAACTGTTCGAGTGCATGGCTGAATGGTGTTATCCATAACGGGCGCCAGCGCTAATGTGATCTGCGATGCACCAGGGGCCACGTATGGCAGGGTGATCGACGGCTGCGGAGATGTGTACTGGAAAACAGACGGGCAACTGTTGAGTAACTGACCGTCCAGATTTATCAAGGGCTGCCAACACTGCCTCCACAACGACCGTACAGCGAACGTTGCTGCGTGTGAGCTTCGCCGCATGCGCCAGGTTGACGCACCCACGCTTACTGCCGTTCATTGCACGCCAATACCGCATCTGGATGTCCAGTGAGTGGCTACAGGTGGTCTTCCCAAATGAATCACGATTTATACTCTGTCACACAGATGGAGATGGCCGCTGGCATGTCCGACATGAAACGTCTGAAAACAAACGCTTGCAACGGTCGTCGGAAGGCTCCAATCCGGATGAGGAAGTGCTATGGCCTGCGGGATGTTTTAATGGTATTCCCTGTGTGATATCGTTATTCTGGAAGGTACAGTGGATCAACCCATGCATACATCTATCCTCCATCCGTGCACGCTGTACGTTTTTCCTCGGCAGAATAGCATCTACTAGCAGAACAAAGCAGCGTGTCACACAGTTCGCGGCCTGCATGCTCGGTTTGTAGTGCACCAGTATGGGTTCGCCGTACTCTCCTGGCCGCCAAACCCTCCGGAGCTAAAGCAGACGAGAGCCTGTGGGAGCACGTGGATCGGGATGTACGCGCCTCAAACGAAAAACCTTGTGTACCTGGCCTCAGTTGTGGAGTCGGCACGGCTGCACGTACCTGTCGGTACCTTGGTGCACGGCTCGCAGCGGCCCACGCTACCAGAGGTTGTTACTCAGGCTGTTGACAAGTGGCCACCGGACAGTGTATAACAACATACACTCCTGGAAATTGAAATAAGAACACCGTGAATTCATTGTCCCAGGAAGGGGAAACTTTATTGACACATTCCTGGGGTCAGATACATAACATGATCACACTGACAGAACCACAGGCACATAGACACAGGCAACAGAGCATGCACAATGTCGGCACTAGTACAGTGTATATCCACCTTTCGCAGCAATGCAGGCTGCTATTCTCCCATGGAGACGATCGTAGAGATGCTGGATGTAGTCCTGTGGAACGGCTTGCCATGCCATTTCCACCTGGCGCCTCAGTTGGACCAGCGTTCGTGCTGGACGTGCAGACCGCGTGAGACGACGCTTCATCCAGTCCCAAACATGCTCAATGGGGGACAGATCCGGAGATCTTGCTGGCCAGGGTAGTTGACGTACACCTTCTAGAGCACGTTGGGTGGCACGGGATACATGCGGACGTGCATTGTCCTGTTGGAACAGCAAGTTCCCTTGCCGGTCTAGGAATGGTAGAACGATGGGTTCGATGACGGTTTGGATGTACCGTGCACTATTCAGTGTCCCCTCGACGATCACCAGTGGTGTACGGCCAGTGTAGGAGATCGCTCCCCACACCATGATGCCGGGTGTTGGCCCTGTGTGCCTCGGTCGTATGCAGTCCTGATTGTGGCGCTCACCTGCACGGCGCCAAACACGCATACGACCATCATTGGCACCAAGGGAGAAGCGACTCTCATCGCTGAAGACGACACGTCTCCATTCGTCCCTCCATTCACGCCTGTCGCGACACCACTGGAGGCGGGCTGCACGATGTTGGGGCGTGAGCGGAAGACGGCCTAACGGTGTGCGGGACCGTAGCCCAGCTTCATGGAGACGGTTGCGAATGGTCCTCGCCGATACCCCAGGAGCAACAGTGTCCCTAATTTGCTGGGAAGTGGCGGTGCGGTCCCCTACGGCACTGCGTAGGATCCTACGGTCTTGGCGTGCATCCGTGCGTCGCTGCGGTCCGGTCCCAGGTCGACGGGCACGTGCACCTTCCGCCGACCACTGGCGACATCATCGATGTACTGTGGAGACCTCACGCCCCACGTGTTGAGCAATTCGGCGGTACGTCCACCCGGCCTCCCGCATGCCCACTATACGCCCTCGCTCAAAGTCCGTCAACTGCACATACGGTTCACGTCCACGCTGTCGCGGCATGCTACCAGTGTTAAAGACTGCGATGGAGCTCCGTATGCCACGGCAAACTGGCTGACACTGACGGCGGCGGTGCACAAATGCTGCGCAGCTAGCGCCATTCGACGGCCAACACCGCGGTTCCTGGTGTGTCCGCTGTGCCGTGCGTGTGATCATTGCTTGTACAGCTCTCTCGCAGTGTCCGGAGCAAGTATGGTGGGTCTGACACACCGGTGTCAATGTGTTCTTTTTTCCATTTCCAGGAGTGTATTTCAATATTAGGGATTATTTTTTAACTTTAGCTATGTTCGGTCACACAAGATTTGTAAAAATAAAACAATCATTATGTTGGTGAAGGGAAGCAGTAATTACGTTTCTTTGTGTGGATTGCAATATCTCATTGCCTGTAAATAATACCTCCGGAACA
The DNA here is from genome assembly GCF_021461385.2 of Schistocerca piceifrons. Taxonomy (NCBI): domain Eukaryota; kingdom Metazoa; phylum Arthropoda; class Insecta; order Orthoptera; family Acrididae; genus Schistocerca; species Schistocerca piceifrons. The sequence goes on from NC_060149.1 coordinate 905,729,582, forward strand.
TTTGTGCATATATTTTAAATGAAGTACTACACTGGAGTCAAACCAGTGTAATACAGTTCTGTTCAGAAGAATAAGGTTGACCGAGCGAGGTGGCGCAGTGGTTAGACACTGGACTCGCATTCGGGAGGACGACGGTTCAATCCCGCGTCCGGCCATCCTGATTTAGGTTTTCCGTGATTTCCCTAAATCGCTCCAGGCAAATGCCGGGATGATTCCTTTCAAAGGGCAAGGCCGACTTCCTTCCCCGTCCTTCCCTAATCCGATGAGACCGATGACCTCGCTGTCTGGTCTCCTTCCCCGAAACAACCAGCCAACCAAGAATAAGGTTGAGCCGGCAGCTGTGGCCGAGCGGTTCTAGGCGCTTCAGTCCGGAATCGCGCTGCTGCTACGGTCGCAGGTTCGAAAGCTGCCTCGGGCATGGATGTGTGTGATGTCCTTAGGTTAGTTAGGTTTAAGTAGTTCTAAATCTAAGAGACTGATGACCTCAGATGTTAAGTCCCACAGTGCTTAGAGCCATTTGAGCCATTTTTAAGTAAGGTTGCACTAAAGGAATGGACGTAAGGGGCACTAAGTCTGAAAAATAAGTCCATTTTTTACTTAAGAAACACAGACATTCACTGGCACTCTGAGATATTTTCTCTTTGTCGCCGTACTACAATTACTGTGTGCACAGGTGACGGAGACATTTCTCAGCAGAATAAAGGGAAGCTTCCGGCAGTACTTCTGAGAGGATGGCTTCAACGTGCTAGTCGTTTATAAGGCTTATCTCATAGGTACTGAAAATGAAGGAAAGCAACCAGCAACCCATGCGGTTGTCATTATATTATAGTGCAAGGGACACAATCCTACGGGAAGAAAGATGCAGAGAATAAGACTATTAAGCATGGTAAAATCTAATATGGCGACCCCATGTATACAGGGGGTAAAGGTCAGAAAAAAAGAAGAAATACTGAACAAACAATCGACCATAGGGTTTGCTGCAGGAGCCGTAGAAGAACTCCACTAGGGTAATTTGGTAAAAACACGAAAAACTGAAGAAGCGCGGCTGAATGGATCTCTGAACGTGAGTTTTTCTGAAAACGAGTCGAACATCTGAAATGCACGGTACTTCTACTTGAGGTGACATGAATTATTTCGTCCCACTTGTGAACTAGTTCACCGACAAAGTTACTAGAAGAGCCCTATTTTAACATGGAATACGAAAAGTAAGTGAATGATATTTTTTATATCTTAACACCCTTCTCCAAGGTCAATTAATCGTAAAACACAAAATAAGAGAACTCCATTTACAAACACACACAGACGGAAAAAAAATCACAGAGCAAAGAAACAATTAATGTAGCGTAATGAAATTTCTGGAATCTATTTGTCCAGGTAACACATTTAAGTGATTATTATTCCAGGATCACTTGTTAATGTAAGCACGAGATAAGTCACTGCAAATGTGAAATGCTGGTACAATTATAAACGATGTAACCGCCAGAATGTTGAATGTAACAATGGAAACGTGCATGCATTGCACTACGTCTACGTCTACATCTACATCTACATGGTTACTCTGCAGTTCACACTTAAATGCCTGGCAGAGGGTTCACAGACCGATTTCATACTACTTCCCTCCCATTCCACTCTCGAATGGCGTGTGGGAAAAAGGAACACCTAAATCTTTCCGTTCGAGCTTGGATTTCTCTTATTTTATTATAATGATCATTTCTTCCTAAGTAGGTGGGTGCCAACAAAATACACTCCTGGAAATTGAAATAAGAACACCGTGAATTCATTGTCCCAGGAAGGGGAAACTTTATTGACACATTCCTGGGGTCAGATACATCACATGATCACACTGACAGAACCACAGGCACATAGACACAGGCAACAGAGCATGCACAATGTCGGCACTAGTACAGTGTATATCCACGTTTCGCAGCAATGCAGGCTGCTATTCTCCCATGGAGACGATCGTAGAGATGCTGGATGTAGTCCTGTGGAACGGCTTGCCATGCCATTTCCACCTGGCGCCTCAGTTGGACCAGCGTTCGTGCTGGACGTGCAGACCGCGTGAGACGACGCTTCATCCAGTCCCAAACATGCTCAATGGGGGACAGATCCGGAGATCTTGCTGGCCAGGGTAGTTGAATTACACCTTCTAGAGCACGTTGGGTGGCACGGGATACATGCGGACGTGCATTGTCCTGTTGGAACAACAAGTTCCCTTGCCGGTCTAGGAATGGTAGAGAGATGGGTTCGATGACGGTTTGGATGTACCGTGCACTATTCAGTGTCCCCTCGACGATCACCAGTGGTGTACAGCCAGTGTAGGAGATCGCTCCCCACACCATGATGCCGGGTGTTGGCCCTGTGTGCCTCGGTCGTATGCAGTCCTGATAGTGGCGCTCACCTGCACGGCGCCAAACACGCATACGACCATCATTGGCACCAAGGGAGAAGCGACTCTCATCGCTGAAGACGACACGTCTCCATTCGTCCCTCCATTCACGCCTGTCGCGACACCACTGGAGGCGGGCTGCACGATGTTGGGGCGTGAGCGGAAGACGGCCTAACGGTGTGCGGGACCGTAGCCCAGCTTCATGGAGACGGTTGCGAATGGTCCTCGCCGATACCCCAGGAGCAACAGTGTCCCTAATTTGCTGGGAAGTGGCGGTGCGGTCCCCTACGGCACTGCGTAGGATCCTACGGTCTTGGCGTGCATCCGTGCGTCGCTGCGGTCCGGTCCCAGGTCGACGGGCACGTGCACCTTCCGCCGACCACTGGCGACAACATCGATGTACTGTGGAGACCTCACGCCCCACGTGTTGAGCAATTCGGCGGTACGTCCACCCGGCCTCCCGCATGCCCACTATACGCCCTCGCTCAAAGTCCGTCAACTGCACGTACGGTTCACGTCCACGCTGTCGCGGCATGCTACCAGTGTTAAAGACTGCGATGGAGCTCCGTATGCCACGGCAAACTGGCTGACACTGACGGCGGCGGTGCACAAATGCTGCGCAGCTAGCGCCATTCGACGGCCAACACCGCGGTTCCTGGTGTGTCCGCTGTGCCGTGCGTGTGATCAGTGCTTGTACAGCCCTCTCGCAGTGTCCGGAGCAAGTATGGTGGGTCTGACACACCGGTGTCAATGTGTTCTTTTTTCCATTTCCAGGAGTGTATTTTCGCATTCGGAAGAGAAAGTTGATGATTGAAATTTCGTAAACAGATCTCGCCGCAAAGAAAACCGCCTTGTTTCAGTGACTGCCACACCAACTCGCGTATCATATCAGTCACACTGTCACTCCTATTGCGCGATAACACTGAACGAGCTGCCCTTCTTTTCACATTTTCGATGTCCTCCGTCATGCCTACCTGGTAAGGATCCATACTGCGCAGCAGAGGATGGACAAGGCTGTCTACTTGGTGAGTTTGTGGCATCTTCTTGGTGTTCTGCCAACAAAGCGCAGTCTTCGTTTCGCCCTCCCCACAATATTATCTATGTGGTCTTTCCAATATAAGTTGATCGTAATTGTAATTCCTAGGTATTTAGTCGAATTGACGGCCCTTAGATTTGTGCGATTTATCGTATACTCAAAATTTTTTGGATTTCCTTCAGTACCCATGTGAATGACCTCTCACTTTTCTTTGTTTAGTGCCAATTGCCACTTTTCGCACCATACAGAAATTCTCTCTAGATCATTTTGTAATTGGAATTGATCGTCTGATGATTTTACTACACGGTAAATTACAGCGTCATCTGCAAACAATCTAAGGGGGCTGCCCAGATTATCACCTAGATCATTTATGTAAATCAGGAACAGCAGAGGGCCTATGACACTACCTTTCAGAACGCCAGATACCACTTCTGTTCTACTCGATGATTTACCGTCTGTCACCACGAACTGTGACCTCTCTGAGAGGAAATCACGAATCCAGTCACACAACTGAAACAATACTCCAGATGCACGCAATTTGACTAATAATCGCTTGTGAGGAACGGTATCAAAATCCTTCTGGTAATCTAGGAATATGGAATCGATCTGGGATCCCTTTTCGACAACACTCATTACTTCATGGGAATAAAGAGCTAGCTGTGTTGCACAAGAAAGATATTTTTAGAATCCGTGTTGGCTATGTAACATTAATTCATTTTCTTCAAGGTGAAACATAATGTTCGAGTACAGTATATGCTCCAATATCCTACTGCAAACTGAGGTCAGTAATATGGGTCTGCAAGTCAATGGGTTACTCCTATTTCCTTTCTTGAATATTGGTGTGACCTGTACTACTTTCCCTTTAGGAACAGACCTTTCGTCAAGTGAGCGGTTGTATGTGAGTGCCAAGAAAGGTACTATTGTGTCCGCATGCTCTGAAAGGAACCTGATTGTATACCATCTGGACCGGAAGACTTGCCTTTCTCAAGTGATTCGAGTGGTTTTGCAACACCCAAGATATCTACTTTTATGTCACTCATGCTAACAGATGTTCTGGTTTCGAATTCTGGAATATTTACTTCGTCTTCTGTTGTGAAGGAATCACGGAAAACTGTATTTAGTTACTCCGCTTTAGTGGCACCATCATCGGTAACATTTCAATCGCTATCGCTCAGTGACGGTATTGACTGTTTTTTGCCACTGGTGTACTTTACATACTACCAGAATCTCTTTGGGTTTTCTACCATATTTTGAGATAATGTTTCCTTGTGGAAACTATTAGCAGCATCTCGCATTGACGTCCGCACTAAATTTCGAGCTTCCGTGAAACTTAGCCGGTCTTGGGGATTTCGCGTTCCTCTGAATTTGGCATGCTTTTTTCGTTGCTTCTGCAACAGTGTTCTGACGTGTTTTGTGTACCATGGTGGATCAGTCCCGTCTCTTATTAACTTATGCGGTATCAATCTATCTGTTGCTGTCGATACTGTATCTTTGAATTTCGGCCATATCCGGTCTACACTTACATAATTACACTCCTGGAAATGGAAAAAAGAACACATTGACACCGGTGTGTCAGACCCACCATACTTGCTCCGGACACTGCGAGAGGGCTGTACTAGCAATGATCACACGCACGGCACAGCGGACACACTAGGAACCGCGGTGTTGGCCGTCGAATGGCGCTAGCTGCGCAGCATTTGTGCACCGCCGCCGTCAGTGTCAGCCAGTTTGCCGTGGCATACGGAGCTCCATCGCAGTCTTTAACACTGGTAGCATGCCGCGACAGCGTGGACGTGAACCGTATGTGCAGTTGACGGACTTTGAGCGAGGGCGTATAGTGGGCATGCGGGAGGCCGGGTGGACGTACCGCCGAATTGCTCAACACGTGGGACGTGAGGTCTCCACAGTACATCGATGTTGTCGCCAGTGGTCGGCGGAAGGTGCACGTGCCCGTCGACCTGGGACCGGACCGCAGCGACGCACGGATGCACGCCAAGACCGTAGGATCCTACGCAGTGCCGTAGGGGACCGCACCGCCACTTCCCAGCAAATTAGGGACACTGTTGCTCCTGGGGTATCGGCGAGGACCATTCGCAACCGTCTCCATGAAGCTGGGCTACGGTCCCGCACACCGTTAGGCCGTCTTCCGCTCACGCCCCAACATCGTGCAGCCCGCCTCCAGTGGTGTCGCGACAGGCGTGAATGGAGGGACGAATGGAGACGTGTCGTCTTCAGCGATGAGAGTCGCTTCTCCCTTGGTGCCAATGATGGTCGTATGCGTGTTTGGCGCCGTGCAGGTGAGCGCCACAATCAGGACTGCATACGACCGAGGCACACAGGGCCAACACCCGGCATCATGGTGTGGGGAGCGATCTCCTACACTGGCCGTACACCACTGGTGATCGTCGAGGGGACACTGAATAGTGCACGGTACATCCAAACCGTCATCGAACCCATCGTTCTACCATTCCTAGACCGGCAAGGGAACTTGCTGTTCCAACAGGACAATGCACGTCCGCATGTATCCCGTGCCACCCAACGTGCTCTAGAAGGTGTACGTCAACTACCCTGGCCAGCAAGATCTCCGGATCTGTCCCCCATTGAGCATGTTTGGGACTGGATGAAGCGTCGTCTCACGCGGTCTGCACGTCCAGCACGAACGCTGGTCCAACTGAGGCGCCAGGTGGAAATGGCATGGCAAGCCGTTCCACAGGACTACATCCAGCATCTCTACGATCGTCTCCATGGGAGAATAGCAGCCTGCATTGCTGCGAAAGGTGGATATACACTGTACTAGTGCCGACATTGTGCATGCTCTGTTGCCTGTGTCTATGTGCCTGTGGTTCTGTCAGTGTGATCATGTGATGTATCTGACCCCAGGAATGTGTCAATAAAGTTTCCCCTTCCTGGGACAATGAATTCACGGTGTTCTTATTTCAATTTCCAGGAGTGTAGCTTGGAAGGAATGGAGACTCTCTCTTAGGAAGGCATCAAGAGAATTTTTATCTGCTGTTTTAAATAGATATATTTGGCGTTTACTTCTGGTGGTTTTGGTTGATATGGTTTTGAGCGTCGCTACAATGACCTTGTGTTCACCAATCCATGTATCCGTTATGACGCTCTCTATTAGATCAGGATTATTTGTGGTAAAAAGTCAAGTGTGTTTTCGCAACCATTTACAATTCGCGTGTGCTCATGAGCTAATTTTTCAAAGTTATTCTTAGTGAAAGCATTTAGTACAATTTCTGAAGATGTATTCTGTCAACCACCGGCTTTGAACATGTATTTTCGCCAACAAATCGAGGGTAGGTTGAAGTCTCCACCAATTATCTCTGTATGAGTGGGGTACTTATTTGTAATGAGATTCACGTTTTCTTTGAACCGTCCAGCTATTATATCATCTGAGTCGGGGGGTCGGTAGAAGGGGCCAATTATTATTTTGGTACGGCTGTTGAGTATAACCTTTACCCATAGTATTTCGCAGGAACTATCTATTTCAGCTTCACTACAAAATCAACTACTAACAAGCGAAACAAACGCACCACAACCTACTTTATTTAATCTATCCTTTCTGAACACGGTTTGCGCCTCTGTAAAAAGTTCGGCGTAGTTTATCTCCGGCTTTAGCCAGCTTTCTGTTCCTATAACGATTTCGAGTTCAGTGCTTTTATTATCGCTTGAAGCTCTGGTACTTTTCCAACACAGCTACGACAATTTATAACTACAATACCGACTGTTGCTTGGTCGATTCTCGTCGTTTCTTTGCCCTGTACTCTTTGAGACTGGAGCCCTTTTTGATCTTTCCCGAGACTGTCTAACCTAAAAAAAACCGCCCAGTCCACACCACACAGCCCCTGCTACCCTTGTAGCCGCCTCCTGTGTGTAGTGGACACCTGACCTATTTAGCGGAACCAGAAAACCCCACCACCCTACGGCGCAAGTCGAGGAATCTGCAGCCTACACGGTCGCACAACCGTCTGAACTTCTGAGTCAGACTCTCCACTCGGTCCTGTCGACGATGATGCTGTACAGTTGCCGGATGTCAGTTTGTGGGATGGAGTTCCATGTCTGTTGCACTGGGTCGGTCAAAACAGGGCCGGTTAATGCTGTTTGTGGATAACGCCGGAGTTGTCTTCCGATGATGTCCCACATCGGCTGGAGACAGGTATGGTATCGAGCCTGCTGAGGCAACATGTCGACACTCTGTAGAGCATGTCGTGTTACATCAGACTGCATAGGACAACCAAGAGAGTGTTCCTGCTGTCATACGAAATCGCAACCAAGAATATAACTCCAGGTGTAGGTCGAGTGTGTGTAGCACGCAGACAGGTTGGATGCCGGCCCTCAACTAGCCCCCTTTTAATCTGTAGACGGCCATCAATGGCATCGAGGCAGAGCCAGTTTTCATCAGAAAACAAAACAGACCTCCACACTGCTCTCGCCTCACAACACAGAAGTCGCAAACGGCGGTAGTTTGGGGTGATTGCAGTGCTCGCTACAGGGCGTCTGGCTCGGAGTTGTCCTTGAAGTGACCGATTTTTAACACTGACGTGGGTACCATCCCGGTATTCACCTAGTGGGATGTCGGAAACCACCTAATAACCATATCCAGACTAGCCGGCACACCAGCTCTTGTAGATAATTAATCCACTGGGCGGACTCGATGCGAGGCGGCGCGCTTCCTTAATCCCGAAATTGGCGTCATGCCGTGCGCGGCTATCCGGGCGAATACTTCATCCATTTCCTTGTAGTTATTAAATATTTTTCGTTCACGTAGATCTGTGACTTTCGCCATGTTTGCTTACTATGAGTAGAGGTGATGGCTGACGCATTCACATTCAAATGGTTCATATGGCTCTGAGCACTATGGGACTCAACATCTGAGGTCATCAGTCCCCTAGATCTTAGAACTGCTTAAACCTAACTAACCTAAGGACATCACACACATCCATGCCCGAGGAAGGATTCGAACCTGTGACCGTAGCAGACACGCGGTTCCGCACTGAAGTGCCTAGAACCGCACGGCCACCGCGGCCGGCCGCATTCACATTCATTTGTCACGTTCGAAAGCCGAAACCGAGTGAATAGTAACCTATATCACTCAGCCACAATACCTGGCGCAATTCTGATGCACACCTATAGTGGTCCTAGAAATAACTGTCCACTTCATTGTAAATGTCAGCAATAGGTACGAATAACAAGATACACGATCAACAAAAAGTGCTCTTCCAAACTTTCTGTGTCGTTTACATTACTGTCATCATAAAAATTTTGAAATTAAATGATTTTAACCTATGCCCATATCACTAAGCGTAAAAGAAAAATTCATTCCCTTGTCTCGACATGTTTGCTGCTGCCTGTGGATTAAAGCAATGTTGATTATCCAGTGAGGTGACGGAAGTCATAGGTAACGTCGTAATATCACGTCGGACCTGCTTTTGCCCAGTATAGTGCAGCAACTCGACGTGGCATAGACGCAACAAGTCGGTGGAAGTTTCCTGCAGACGTACTGTGCTGCCTCTACAGCCGATCATAACTGCGAAGGTGTTAAAGGTACAGGATTTTGTGCAAGAATTGATCTCTCGATTATGTCCCATAAATGTCCGATGTGACTGATTTCGGGCGATATGGGTGGCCATATTAATCGGTCTAATTGTCCATAATCTTCTGACATGGTGCACTGTCATCCTTAAAAATTCCATCGTTGTTTGGGAAACTGATGTCCATGCATAGCTGGAAATGGTCTCCAAGTAGCCGAACATAGTCATTTCCACTCAATAATCGGTTCAATCGGATCAGTTTGACCAGAAGACCCAGTCAATTCTATGTAAACACACCCCTCGCTATTACGAAGCCACCACCAGCTTGCACAGTGCCTCGTTGACAACTTGCGTCCATGGCGCCGTGGGGTCTACTACACCTTCGAACCCTACCATCAGCTCTTATCGACTGAGGTCGGGACTCATCTGACCAGTCCACGGTTTCGCAGTCATCTAGGGTCCAACCGATAAGGTCGTGAGCCGAGGAGAGGCGATGTAGGCAATGGCGAGATGTTAGCAAAGGCATTCGCGTCGGTCGTCTCTGCCATAACCCCCCTAACGCCTAACTTCGCCGCACTGTGCTAATGGATGCGTCCGTCGTAACTCACGCATTGATTTCTGCGGCTATTTCAAGCAGTTGCTTCTCTGTTAACACTGAAAACTCCACCCAAACGCTGGTGCTCTCGGTCGTTAAGTGAAGGGCGTCGGTCACTGCGTTGTCCGTGGTGAGAGGTAATGCTTAAAATATGGTATTCTCGGAATACTGAATTCCCTAAAGATTTCCGAAATGGAATGTCTCATGCGCCTAGCTCCAACTACTTTTCCGTATTCGAAGTCTGTTAAAACCCTTCGTGCGGCCACAATCACGACGGAAACCTTTTCACGAGGGTGACCCTAGTACAAATGAAATTTCCGTCAATGTGCTAATCTACTACACCTGTGCACGCGAAGCTACCGCCATCTGTATATGTGCATATCGCTGTCACTAGACTTTTGTCACCTCATTGTAATATGAACCGATATCCTGATGGCAACCATTAGCTGTAGATGAAATTACATAAAAGATGCCCTTATGTTTGAGAATGAGCCTTTGAGGTTTGAAACTCGAGAAGACTCCGTAAATTAAATAATAAAGAATTTTGAGTGGTTGATATATTTTCTTTGTGAGACGAACGTACCGGTATTTACCAACACTAATTCAGACTTCGATAAGCGAGAACCGTCACACGTTCGCAAAATTTACCAAAGAAATTAGCGTAGCAATTGTCGTCGTGTCGGTTAAATTTCGGAATTGTGTAATCCGACACGGAATCATCTTGTCAAATATTTCAGCAAGAACGAAAATAACGTAAACCGTGGGACAAATTGGTGATATGTGGACAGTAGCAACTATGACAGAACTGTTGAAAATTTAAGTACAAAATTATTGTTACAGTAAAAGCAGATCCCGTTATTGTAATTTACGGGACGGTTAGTGCGGAATTAAAGTTCTCCTGAAATCTAGATTCATCCCCAAGTGGATCTTACTTTTCCTACTGCAGCTACCCTGGCTTGATGTTAGATAGAATTCGGACTGCAACAGCGGCCGCGATCCGCTGCGTGGTCTTTAGGGCAATCAGAATGTGAGTGAGACGGGCAGCCCACCCCTCGCGACTTCAAAGGCTGCCGCAACTCCCCCGGCCCGCGCCCACTGCCCTCCAATCCTCTGCAAGTACAATATTTGCATGTTTGGAAAATGTTGCGGTAGCCACAGAAATCCGAACTCGCTTCTGCTTTGTAGTTCACTTCACAAACATTTCGAGCTTGTGGCAATGCTGGCGCTGCTAACACCAGAACCATCGCATGCTTCTTACACATATTTGTTAAGTTTTTCGATTTCGAAACGTAGCGTTGAAAAACATTTAAACGTTACGGACTAGACCAGCAGACTACTTTAGCTATGGTTCTGCAGCACGTACGGACCAGTATCATTATTCCTCCTCCTACGCTGCCCGCGAATTCTAGGCAACATGAAAGTCTGTTCGACGCTTCTGTATGAACTCAAATTTATCTAGTTTTACTTTCTTGTTTATTATGCCACGAGTATGAGAGAGGTGTTAACCCAATTCCTGTTAAACACTTTGATCTCATGTAACAGGTAAAGTGAGATGTTATTGCGAACAGGATCTCATCCCGAGAAAAGTACAGAATCTCTATCAATGAAACGACAGAAAGTCCCTGTGATTCCCTCTACTAATATTTAAAATAAAGTATGATCACGACTCCCTACAACCAGCTCACATTATTTATATATTTACTGTGGTGAAATTATACTTGGCGTTTAAATCCTCATGTGACCTTTCTGATTTATGTAGTTGATGCTTATCGATGTATCGGTACAGGTAAATGTCGGGATAATTTCCTAAATATATTCATGATAATCGCATTGAACGAGAGCTCAATCTATACTGACCTCGATATCTAAGTCTGTCAATATTTAGTCTTCTTGTTCCATTCACTGTATGCTTCATACTTTCTATGTTGATTACCTTGTCCCAGAAACTTACAGGGAAATCAGCTTCGTAAAATGCAGTACAATATCTGTCAATTATTAATTCCATAGATTTCGATACCAGTCTGAAACATAAAACATGTAGCTGTTATTGTCAACGTAATAGTTGTTAATGTGACGATATAGAGGCCCTACTGGTTTTCGGAAAAGCCTCAATCGTACTTATAAAGAAATATAGTACCAATAAATAACCATTTATAAAAGGTATGCCTTCGGGTGTGCAGTTGGCCTAACGTTTCCATTTTAACATGCAGTATATCTACGTCTGAGCTAGGCTTGTTGTTAAGACATGCCATTAATCAGTTACCACAGGAAAACATTAGAAACCTTTCTTTTCGAATTCTTTGAAGTGATACTTCAGCCATGGACTACACTTATTTGTAATCGTTACGGACATGCACACTATTTGTAACTAAATTGATGTTTACAGCGCAAAAGTCTCTTATTTCTTATTTACTGTCACTCTCTGTCTTGACGAATCCACATTGAGACAGGTACGCTTTCTCTGACATACATAAACTGCGGTATTCCGGAGGATTTTTAAGATGAAATTCTTATAGACATCTCAGTAATCATTACTGCTCTGATACCAAGTAGCATGTCCCTTAATGAAGGTTTTGATGAACACATTTAGGATTAAGCTGGACAACGGTATATCTAGCAGAACTGTATTTAAAGTAGATAGTTCAGAGGAATGATATAATCTTATTCGTTTCCTTACCCTATTATTCCTTGTGATGTCGAAGATATGCTTTTCGTCTTGACGACAGCGAAACAGATCACTGTCAATGGAAATGTGGTCACAAATACGCATAGTCGCAGAACACAGAGCATTAAGAGTCTGAGGTAATGCACTCCATATAAATACAGTAATAGAGAGAGAAAAATATCATGTTTCAAGAATAAGAATAAATAAAGCCCCAGACATCAATCGAATTGCTTGATGGACAACTACAGCTATCTGATAACTTCCGCCTAATATGATTTAAATACTACTTTTTAATCCGAGACCATCATCCACGCGAATATTATTGTTTCCCTTCGTTGGGGTAGATTTATCTATTTCGAGTTCTATATTTGCATTATCTTTAGCTCCACGGGGTTACCAACTAGGACAGTTTCGAAAGTTGGGAAATTGCATCTCGTACCCAGGTTTAAATTTAACGTACAAGATAGAAATAAATAATCGCAATTTAACGGTAAGCCATTTCAACTGGAAATTGAAAGGCCTTTGGTTCTACGTTATTATGGTGATGTAGTCTGGCAGGTCATGGTTCTTGGCCTTTCTCGTTAGATCTGGTGATGAATTATCGACGTGTCTCGCCGAGGCAACTCTTACATCTTTCAGTGTGATCCGGTTCGTCACTTCAGGAGCGACGGGTGGCTTTTTAAACAGGGACTACCTATGGAACAGATGCGTGTGCTGGCTAACAAAGGACGTCAGGGCACTAGGGGCCAGTCTACAAAAATAATGATTTTGCTGTAAGCAAGAGCAGCTGGAATATGAACAGCTATGCCCGTGTACAAAACAAAAGGCTGCGGTCAATACGTACTACACGTTCCGCATGAATCTTTCAGAAGCGCTAGATTTTCACATAAGAACATTTGAGAATAATACTTCATTATTATGGAACCGATACAGATATACCCCGAGCTACCACCTGAAAAACTACACTCCCTCGTCCAGGGACATCCTAATACTATTGACAAATATGATTACCTAGTTGCCTCAGAACGACAAGCTGTAGTTTTATTTGTTGTACCACCTCTTCGTCAACGTGCCCCATGGCCAACAACACAAACACGACACTACACTTTATACGCAAAAAACCACTTTATATACACAAAACAGTTAATCTTAAGCCAGCCGGACAAATGGAGTCAGTTGGAAAGCTTTGCACTGGGCAGCGATCAACACGAAGAATGAACTCCAAACGGATGTGAGAATATTACGCTGGGATATTATCATACGGGAAATAAATTTGCACCTGAAATATTGTCCAATCAATTGCATCAGTACATCCGCATGTTGTTCCAGCTCGTTCTATAAATCCAAATTTGGTACATTCTGAACGTTTGACAGTACTCTACCAACAGATCTTAAATCTTTCGGTGTAAAATATTAGTAACATTATTGTTTAGCTCCGGTAATTAGTGTTCGGCCCCCAAACACTAACGCAGTAATGCCTTGCACCAAAAATGAAACACTTCATTGCACTCTTGTTTTGCAGCTGGTATCATTTACATATACACACATAAAAAAGTTTTGTATCACCTCGGTTCCGAGAGTTCCGGAGCCTGTACAGAAAATTGTAATAGAGAACAACATAAACATCATTTCTGCCCTTTTTATTGCTCATGAAAACCACACATTGCATGTTGTACCACCATACAGCAAGTACTTCAGAGGTGGTGGTTCAAATGGTTCAAATGGCTCTGAGCACTATGGGACTTAACATCGGAGGTCATCAGTCCCCTAGAACTTAGAACTACTTAAACCTAACTAACCTAAGGACAGCACACACATCCATGCCCGAGGCAGGATTCGAACCTGTGACCGTAGCGGTCGCGCGGTTCCAGACTGAAGCGCCTGAACCGCTCGGCCACATCGGCCGGCAGAGGTGGTGGTCCAGATTGCTGAAAACACCGGTACCTCTAATACCCAACAGCACGCCCTGTTGCATTGATGCATGCCTGTATTCTTCGTGGCATACTATCCAGAACTTCATCAAGGCACTACTGGTCCAGACTGTCGTACTCCTCAACGGCGATTCAGCGTAGATCCCACTGAGTGGTTGGTGAGTTACTTCAACCATAAACAGCCCTTTTCAATCTATCCCAGGTATGGTCGATAGGGTTCGCCTCTGGAGAACATGCTGGCCACTCTAGTCGAGCGAAGTCGTTATCCTGAAGTAAGTCAGCCACAAGATGTGTGCGATGGGGGCGCGAATTGTCATCCATGAAGACAAATACCTCGCTAATATGCTGCCTATATGGTTGCACTGTCGGTCGGAGGATGGCATTCACATATCGTACAGCCGTTACGGCGCCTTCCATGACCACCAGATGCATACGTCGACCCCACATAATGCCACCCGAAAATAGCAGGGAACCTACACCTTGCTACACTCGCTGGACAGTATGTGTAAGGCGTTCGCCCTGACCGGGTTGCCTTCAAACACGCGATTGTCTGGTTGAAGGCAAAAGCGACACTCATCGGTGAAGAGAACGCGATGCCAATCCTGAGCGATCCATTCGGCATGTTGTTGGGCCCATCTGCACCGCACTGCATGGTCTCGTGGTTGCAAAGATGGACCTCGCCATGGACATTGGGAGTGAAGTTGCGCATCATGCAGCCTACTGCGCACAGTTTGAGTCGTAACACAACGTCCTGTGGCTGCACGAAAAGATTTATTCTGTATGGTGGTCATAATCCATAGGTAGTGATCATCCACTGCAGTAGTAGCCCTTGGGTGGTCTGAGCGAGGCATGTCATCGACAATTCCTGTGTCTCTGTATCTCCTCTATGTCCGAATAACATCGCTTTGGTTCTCCCCGAGACGCCTGGACACTTCCCTTGTTGAGAGCCTTTCCTGGCAGAAAGTAACAATGCAGACGTCATCGAACCGCGGTGTTGACCGTCTAGGCATAGTTGAACTATAGACAACACGAGCCGTGCACCTCCTTCCTGGTGGGATGACTAGAACTGGTCGACTGTCGGACCCCATCCGTGTAATAGGCGCTGCTCATGCATAGTTGTTTACATCTCTGGGCGGGTTTAGTGACATCTCTGAACAGTCAAAGGGACTGTGACTGTGATACAATATCCACAGTCAACGTCTATGTTCAGGAGTCCTGGGAACTGGGGTGATGCAATACTTTTTTGATGTGTGTATGTAAGGTGTTGTCTCAGTCTATTAGTAACTTATGTAGCTGTTCAACTCTTAACCTGTGACTAGATTCAGGGCTATAATAACGTCAAAAGTTCAAAGGAATAGTCATTTACGAATTACTCTGTGTACGGAAGAGATGCTGAGTCAAGCCAGGTCTGTGAGTATCATAAAGTAATGAGTTCCTTGAAATTTGAGGAATTTTACACCGCGCGAAGAGGGCATGGCATGTTGCGTCTGCAGGAACGCAACACTTAAATATGCTGTGCATTTGTGTCTTCCCAGAAAACGAAACCGCTAGTGCATTAACTATTTAGTCGACTTCTGTGGAATTTGGAAGGTAGGAGATCAGGTACTGGCGGAAGTAAACCCGTGAGGACGTGTCGTCAGTCGCGTTTTAGCTACCTCAGTTGGTAGAGCACTTGCCCGCAAAAGGCAAAGGTCCTGAGTCAGAGTATTGGTTCGGCACGTAGTTTTAATCTGAAAGGAAGTTTCTTGTGTTTACTGTCATTTATTAATTCAGTTCCAGTTCAATGTTCACTATCCAAACTGGCTGTAATCCAAAAAAAATTTTCGAAGAAACCCTAAACGATGAGTTGTGACAAGATGTTTAACGCATTGCATCACTTAAACTACAGTTTTTGCGTGATACAAGAATAACTTTATAATAAACTAAATAAGAATTACAAACCTGCAAAATGTTTGAAGACAGTGATGGACAATGTTTACACAAAGTGGAAAGTTCAGTTTCTTGAAAATACGTTTACGTTTATGGAACACATAAAATCTTTGAGGACAGAGCACTTGCCCGCGAAAGGCAAAGGTCACGAGTTCGAGTCCCGGTCGGGCACACAGTTTTAATCTGCCAGGAAGTTTCATATCAGCGCACACTCCGCTGCAGAGTGAAAATCTCATTCTGGAAACATCCCCCAGGCTGTGGCTAAGCCATGTCTCCGCAATATCCTTTCTTTCAGGAGTGCTAGTTCTGCAAGGTTCGCAGGAGAGCTTCTGTAAATTTTGGAAGGTAGGAGACGAGATACTGGCAGAAGTAAAGCTGTGAATACCTGGCGTGAGTCGTGCTTCGGTAGCTCAGATGGTAGAGCACTTGCCCGCGAAAGGCAAAGGTCCCGAGTTCGAGTCTCGGTCGGGCACACAGTTTTAATCTGCCAGGAAGTTTCATATCAGCACACACTCCGCTGCAGAGTGAAAATCTCATTCTAGATCACATACAGGTTGCTTATCATAATATGCAAGTATAATTGCAGTTCTCTGAACACAAACAAAAATTTAATATTTCCACCAAAATAATATTGGCTGTATTATTTTTCAAAATGCTTAAAGATTTCCTGCATAAAACCCACATCGCACAAGTGTCATAAACTAATTGGTCTGCAATATTAAAAAAAAACCTGGCTTGCATAATAATACTGCTAACCTAACATACAGGTTTGGCTGCGTTGTCGATGAGCTTAGTTCGTTTATTGTACCACAATTCAAAGAAACCAAAAATGTTCTGTATTACTTACCAAAATTTATAAAAATTAGTTTTACAACATTACACTCCACATATAACACTACTGATGATCTAAATTACAACATAAAGTGCTGTTGTTGATGATAATAGTTTGATCATTGAACTATATTTTAAAGAACTCACAACTGGAAAAGTTGTCTGTATTATTTAGCAAAACACAAATGGCACAACTGATCTATCTTGCATGTTAAAGTGGACTTGTTGAGACGTGCATGATGCTTCGATGAAATAGTATTAATTCAGATTTGTACAGCAAAGACATACGTGTTGCTTTCAACTACAAATACTTTTCAAAGGCACCCAAACATTACATTAACTTTATCATGCGCTACAACTTGCTTTTCACCTTCTGCTAATAATATTAAGTTTAGTGAAACTGAACAGTTCAAATTTCTAGGTGTTCAGATAGATAGTAAGCCTACGTTCAGGATCTTGTTGAAAGCCTTAATACTGTCATTTTTACAATTCGAACAGTATCTGAGGTGAGTGATCGTTCGACACGAAATTCAGTCTACTTTCCTTATTGTCATTCGCTTATGTCGTATGATATTATATTTTGGGGTAACTCTTCCCATTCTAAAAGGATATTTTTGGCTCAGAAACGGGCGGTTCGGGCAATAACTGGTGTAAGTTCACAAACCTCTTCTTGACTCCTGTTCATGAGTTTGGGTATTTTGATATTGGCCTCTCAATATATATATATATATATATATATATATATATATATATATATATATATATATATATATATTCCTTACTGTCATTTCTTGTTAACAATATTAGCTTATTCCCAAGAATAAGCAGCTTTCACTCGGTTAATACTAGGTAGAAATCAAACCCGCATTTGGCCTGGACTTTCTTAACTCTTGTGCAGAAATGTGTGCAGTATACTGGTGCATCCATTTTCAAAAAGCTAACACTCGAATTAAAAAATCTTAGCAGTAATCCACGCGCTTTCAAATCTAAACTGAAGAGTTTCCTTATTGGTCACTTCTTAAATTCTGTCGAGGAATTCCTTGAAAAATTAAGCTGTTTCTTGTTGTATGGTTGATTGCGTTTACTTAAACTTCTGAAATGACATTTTGGGTTCATAAACATTTAGTTTTATCTGTTATTACTTTTATGTAGTAATTTCATGTACTGACATGTTCCACGACACTGGAGATTTGCTCCTCAATTTAGTCCTACGGAACTTGACGTGTAAATAAAAATAAAAATTATGCTGTTGGAAACTGCATGACATTTCACCCCATACATTACCATCTTACTGCACAACTCTATCAGTCTGCCCCTCACTATATTACGGTAATGCTGTAATAAATTTCCACATACATGATGATGTAGCAAAATTGTAACAAAGTATCACCCTGCACCTCTTGCAGTACATGAAATTAATACAAATTGGCCCTTACAATGTGAATGCATGATGAACACTTTTGGGGCTGTGATGGAGAGTCGACTGCCATTACCTGAGTTACTATTGGGAGAATGATGGTCGGATGACATATCATTTTCCTGGATCTATTTAACAAAATCACGGAAATCCTCAGTCTAGATGGACTGATGGGCATTTGAACTATCACCTTCCCAAATGCATAAAACAATTACATTTGTGGCAAATTTTCATGTAGTTTCCACAGCGTGATAGCCTAAGTTGGCATTATTAACAGAGAAATGTTTTGTACTGTAAGATAAAGTTAATACTTTATCATGGAGTGGATGACTGAAAGTAGTTGAAAGTGCATAGTTGAAGTCATAGCAACTCCTTGTCTGTTACCTATTACTACTGTTCAGTATGCTGTTTTCCCGAAGTGTCATGTAGTTTCCACTGAGTGACAGCACAAGTCAGTGCTCAACAACTGCACTTCATCCTGTAACTAGGGTCAGCTAGCCATGTGCGTTTTGTTTAATAAACAGACAATTTTTTGATTTCTTTCAAATGTAGTACATCGATCAAACTATTATCATCAACAAGTACACCTTAAGTTGTAATTCAGATCAGCAGTAGTGTCATATGTGGTTTGTAACGTGATAGAACAAAATATATCTGTTTTCATAAATAATGCAGAAAATTGTTAGATCCTTTAAAGTGTGGTATAATTTTTGATTTAAGCTCATAGACAACTGCAGCAAAACCTGTCCGTTAGATTAATAGTGAAACTCAATCCAGGTGTATTATTTTAGGTTGCGGGAACAATTATACTTGGATATCATGATAAGCAACCTGCAGTTGTTCTGTATCCAGAATATTTACATATTTGATAAGTACTTCAATTTGGGGCCAAGATTGTATTTTGAAGAATCCGAAATTTCCACACAGTGTGAACATTGTCCATCATTGTCTTTGACCACATTATATGCTTAAAATTCTTATTCAGAGAATTAGGAAATTATCCTTGTGTAATAGGAAAATATGTATTTTAACTGATATAACTCATTACATATATCATCAAACTGTATCATTTTTAGCATGGTGTGATGTGTGGTAGTATCAGAAAAATGTACTGTCGGTGGATGAACAAGCTTCCATAAGTAGATCAAACGTAAAAAAAAGTGTTAGCCAATCAGTAATGTAGATTACATTTTTGTAGTGTAGAACATGATGCATTGTCTTCTGGCCCTAAAATGGTTGCTGATGAGGTGAAAAATTATTGTGAAGCCTTTCAGAACGTCAGGTGAGGAAATATCAGTCTTTGTACGACCATTAACATAGCCACAACTAGGCCTAAGAACGAAATTCCAATATCTTTACGTGTACTGATAAATATTATG
Organism: Schistocerca piceifrons; assembly: GCF_021461385.2. Classification (NCBI taxonomy): domain Eukaryota; kingdom Metazoa; phylum Arthropoda; class Insecta; order Orthoptera; family Acrididae; genus Schistocerca; species Schistocerca piceifrons. The sequence continues at coordinate 905,749,291 of NC_060149.1, forward strand.
GGCAATTCAGATATGGAAACAGCATTGTGGCACTTAATTTGGAGTCCATTGTCATGTGTTAAGTGTCAAGGTCAGGTTAAACATTAATTGCAATCTTCATATTTCTGACAGTTATAGAATAGTAATTCAGACTGACTATTTGATTGTGTCAACTACCACTGCTTGCCTACTTAGCATAGTATTTTTGGCAACATTTCTTTTGTACAGTTGTAAGCTTAGTCAGGTTCGTTTTCGTATATAGCCACATTTAGGCGTAAAATGAAGTGCAGCTGGGTGTTTGGCGTGTTATATTTAGCCAGATGTATTTTGTGCTGTTGTGGAACTAGTTAGAAGGGGAAATACCATTGAGGCACTTGAACTGAGAGTCCACACTCATGTTTTTGGCATCAGTTTTGATGTAAATTTTACACATGGAGAGAATATTGCGACAATTCAGTGTGTGTGTGTGTGTGTGTGTGTGTGCTTATGTGTTTCAGTTTTTTGTTAAGTAATTCAGGTCTTTCGAAAATTTTTGGACATAGCGTCTACAGATTCATTGGCTGTTTCGTTTTAATGCCCGTTAAAATACTATGCTGTGACTGCCTGTTTCGTTTCCATGGTAGATATTTTGAAATTTCTGCCAGTCTGTCGTCATCTAAAGGGGTCATCGCTTGTGATATCATAATTATGACGTCATACAAAAGGGAGCGTGGCTTGTGACGTCATGAGCTTGGCAATGATCAGCGCACGTGACTTCAAAAATTTAAATAAATCGCTTGAAGTAGTGTATTGCTGTTCTGCTATTATTCTGCTAAAAGAAGCCATCGTCACTGGGGAACATACCAGGCGCAAAAATTCAGGTAATATGCAGTAATGTTCACGCAGTCCACAACAGTCATGGTGCCTTCAAATTACTGCTACAGATTTTACGGTACCCCAGGTGAAGGTCCCCCTTAGTACAGCACTACCACCACCCGCCAGTGCCAATGGCGTGGTGCACGTTTATAGCGACCTTTGGCCCGATTGTCATGAAATTCGTACACGACATTGACCTGGTGACACAAGAAACGTGATTTATGCGGCCAGGTGACACGTTTCCATACATCCAAGGTCCAATCTCGATTATCCCCTGTGTAGTGCAGTCGTAATTGTCAGTGTCGCTGGGCCAACATAAGATCTCGTACGGACTGTCAGCTGTTCTATTATGTGCGCTGGACTGAAACACTTGTGACTTTACCAGTACTGTACTTTGTTGTCATATCGGCCATAGATCTTCGCATATCATTCGTTACAAGGCATTCTGTGATGAGACGTGGACGTTCAACACCTTGTCACCTACTGGTCATTTCACCGTTCTTCAACCACACGACATTAGCACGGGAACAGGTAAGCAGTTCCGCCGTGTCTGACACGCGTAAATTCTGTTTCTTACTTAAATACTGCACACACAGAGCAAAACCCTGTAGCTGAGTAATCTTTGACTTTTGCTACAATATCTATGTGTTGCTGCACCGCCTCTGGCTGAGATCGCTAGCAGAGTTCCACGCATTCTACACTGATAACCCAAAATATTATGATCACTGCCCACCGCGACGTGGATGCCGCCTGATGACGCGGTGCCCAAAGTATGTAAGCGGATCAGACACGGAAGGGGGATCACCATAGTGAAGATATGAGCTGCAAATAGGGAAATCCATTGAGATCCGCTACCTAGACAGAGAACAGTTTATTATTACGCACAGCCTGTGAACGAGTATCACTAAAACGGCGAAGCTGGTCGAATGTTCACGTGCTACTGTCGTGAGCATCTACAGAAAGAGGTAGGACAGTGGAACTACCACTAGGTGCTAAACGGTTGACATCCACAACTCTTCACAGAACGTGGGGTTCGGAGGCTTGTCTGCTCTGTAAAGTAGGATAGATGGTGATCTGTGGCATCTGTGCCGAAAGACTACAATGCTGGTGCACGCACAAGTGTTTCGGAGAGGACCGTTCATTGTACATTGCTGATCTGCGCAGCAGACCACTCCCTACGGGCTCACATTTTGACCCAACGACATCGTCAGTTACAATTACAGTGGACACGGGACCGTCCGTGAAAGTGGACGTGTCGGCTTTTCTTTGCTGCACTTGGGTCCGCAACTCGTGGTCGTGCGGTAGCGTTCTCGCTTCCCGCGCCCGGGTTGCCGGGTTCGATTCCCGGCGGGGTCAGGGATTTTCTCTGCCTCGTGATGACTGGGTGTTGTGTGATGTCCTTAGGTTAGTTAGGTTTAAGTAGTTCTAAGTTCTAGGGGACTGATGACCATAGATGTTAAGTCCCATAGTGCTCAGAGCCATTTGAACCATTTTGCTGCACTAGGTCGATGGACCTGTCCACAAACGCCGCCATCGAGGTGAACAGCATCTCGAAACGTGCAGCGCGCCACGGATGCGACGGAATTCGCCTGTTGTAAATCCTATGGAACCCATCTGTGTTGCTATTGGACGCCATCACTGCGTACGCAAATCAGCGGCCTGGTGTCGACATCTAATCCGCATACCTCCACAAACCTACCAATGAACTGCTGGATCCCTGATACGCAGAATCAGTGATGTATTCCGTTCCAAAGGCGAACAAACAAGCTAATAATAAGGTGGCCATAATGTTTTGGCTCTTCGGTGTAAGTTGAGCAGTGTTGAGTAGCAGACGTATTTTGAAGAAGGGTCAGGAAAATATTTCGTTTATAAGTGTGATATGAGATTGATGTAACTGGAGTATGAATATTTTTATGTAATTATGGAGAGAGAAGCTGAGGAGATTATTTGTATATTTTTCTGGAATGTTGAGATAATAAGGTTGAGATTGTAGTAATGAACCTTAGATACTAGGTTTGTTATATGGATTGCTCTGATAGGAAGATGAGGCTCCCCTTGCTTGAAGTTATTTCTTAAAGTCATTTTAGGTAATTACTATTGTGAAGTCAGTTGGTTTTTAAAGCATTACTTATAAACACAGATTTGCGTTTGAATTTCATCAGAAATCCTTTCTTACTGGTTACAATTTAAAATTCCCACCCCTCATTCAGTTTATTATGTACGTACGCACATTCCGCTTTGTGATGCGGAATTTTCAGGCGTGTTTTTTTTTTTTTTTTTTTTAATGTTGCTTTACTGCTGTACGCTGTACATTGCTTCCGAGAAATCTGCAAAATGTTTGTCAAGACATGAGGTAAGCGAAAATAACGTATAGAGCCAGGAATTTCTTTGGAGATTCAGTTGCGCATTTATTTCAGAAGTAATTTTACATTCAGGATAGCAGTTGCATCGTTATAGAAACAGTTAGCTCCAGGTTTTAGACACTGTTGAGCAATTCAAATTAAGTCTTTGCATAATTTTGTATAGTGAGATTTTTGTACAGTACACGAGCTTAAGTTAGGAATTAGTTTCTTGCTAATCTTTTTTGAGTTGTTTTGGTAGACAGTTTTGAGAAGATCCACTCAGATAGAGAGAAGCAGACAAGGGGCTAAGTTACAAGGTTAAACAAATCGCCGGCCGAAGTGGCCGTGCGGTTAAAGGCGCTGCAGTCTGGAACCGCAAGACCGCTACGGTCGCAGGTTCGAATCCTGCCTCGGGCATGGATGTTTGTGATGTCCTTAGGTTAGTTAGGTTTAACTAGTTCTAAGTTCTAGGGGACTAATGACCTCAGCAGTTGAGTCCCATAGTGCTCAGGGCCATTTGAACCATTTTTTAAACAAATCGTTTTATAGTTCAAATGGCTCTGAGCACTATGGGACTTAACTCCTGAGGTCATCAGTCCCCTAGAACTTACAACTACTTAAACCTAACTAACCTAAGGACATCACACACATCCATGCCCGAGGCAGGATTCGAACCTGCGACCGTAGCGGTCGAGCGGCTCCAGACTGTAGCGCCTAGAACCGCGTGGCCACTCGGGCTGGCAAATGGTTTTATGTGTGCGCGTTGTCAGCACTTGTAAATATTTTGGTGTCGAGTCGCATTTCAGACTCCGAACTTTGTCAATGTTTTTATAAAATGGTTCAAATGGCTCTGAGCACTATGGGACTGATCTGCTGAGGTCATTAGTCCCCTAGAACTTAGAACTAGTTAAACCTAACTAACCTAAGGACATCACAAACATCCATGCCCGAGGCAGGATTCGAGCCTGCGACCGTAGCGGGCATGCGGTTCCAGACTGCAGCGCCTTTAACCATACGGCCACTTCGGCCGGCATGTTTTTATAGTGTAGTTCAAGAACTTGCAGTATTTGTTGATGCTAGTTGAAACTTTGTAATTTATTGAGAGTCAGCCACACTCGCAATTCCCATATTTTATTTTGTACTTTAACGAACTCAGGATTATTGTATGATAGCGGTAAGCTAATTTTAAAAATTATCTTATATTCGTATTTAGCTGCTTCTATTTTTACTTCACTTTTGCAAATTTGGTATATATGCCATTTTCTGACCCAAGCTTTTATGTTACATTGTTTCACAGAAATAGCTTAAAAATAACTTTGTTCTAGGACTGTGTTCCTTTTGATGGTAATCAGTCATTGGTTGTTATTAATGACATATATAGATTTGATATACACATACGGATTAAGGTGGAGCGAAAATGAATCTGCGAAGGCCCATACTCCGCGCTCAGCCTAAGATGCCTAAGAACGGATAGCCAATATGGAAAATAGTAAATTACATTGATAGAGGTTGTTTTTTTGGCCGACATCAACCTGCATGCCACTAACAGATCTATTCTACATCTACGTCCAGACTCCCCAAGCCACCTGACGCTGTGCGCCGTCATTAATAACAACCAATGTCTGTATCACCATTAAAAGTAACGCAGTCCTGCAATAACGTTACCTTCCACCCATTTCTGTAATATAATATTAATATTAAATCTTACGCTTGAAAACAGCACAAATGCCAAAGTTATGAATTAAAACACAGCATTTACCTCTCAATGGTGAGAGGAATTTCGAGGAGCGACACATGGTTCGCATTCAACGTTAAACTTTTAAGTCCCTATTCCCCACCTGGAAAAATGGAGTAGGTAGACGCCCCGAATTGACGTCCAGTTAAAGATTTGCACTCGGACGTTGAGGCACACGCTTTTTCTTTCTATTTTTTTAAAAAAAAGCTAATAGTGAATATGACATCACCTAATAAATTTATAGAATATTTGGATATTTAATACAAAAAATTAATATTTAGCTTCTTTTAATGTATAAAGAGTTACGTAAGTAAAATCTCGAAGGTTGCCCAGAAAGTAATACACCGCATATCTTTTCTCAGTCGAAAACAATGCGAAACGTTACGTATGTGTAGTTTGAAGTCTCCTGACTGAGCGCGCCAAGTTTCCGTCACTTCTGACAGATAGCATACCTGCAGGACTGTTTCAAAATGGTGTCTCTAGGTGATGTACGTTACAAGCAACGTACCGTCATTTCATTTCTCACTGTAGAGAAACAAACCGTGGGGAATATTCACAAACGCTTGTGCAAAGTCCATGGAGCATCTGCTGTCGACAGAAACACGTTTGGTCGCTGGGCACGGTGGTGAGGTCATCACAAGGCGGTACGGTGGAGCTCCACGATTTGTAGTGGTCTGGGAGACCATCCACGGCTGTCACACCTGACATGTTGCCGCGAGCTGATATTGTCATTCGCGAGGACAGACACATTACGACTCGTCAGTTGGCGCTGCATCTGTCAATCAGCAAAGGAAGCGTGGATGCAATTATCCGCTCTTTTGGATATTCAAAAGTGTGTGCAAGATGGGTCCCGCGGTGTCTATCGGTGGATCACAAATCGCACAGAAAAACATTTATCTTGATTTGGTGCAACGTTTTGAAGCTGAGGAGGAAGCCTTCTCGTCCCAGATTGTGACAGAGGATGAAACTTGGGTTCACCATTTTGAGCCCGAGACAAAACGACAGTCGATGGGATGGCGCCATTTCCACTCGCCACAGCAGAAAAAATTCAAAGCAACTGCTTCCTCCGGCAAGGCCAGGATCACCGTTGTCTGGGACTGTGAAGGTATGATTCTCATTGAGGCGGTACGATTAATTCAGAAGCATATGTCAACACATTAACAAAACTCAAGACGCGCTTCCGGCGACTTCGGCGCCACAGCATCCCAGGAGATGTTTTGCTGCAACACGATAACGCTCGGCCCCACATAAGTGTGAGGACTGCTGAACACAACGCAAAACAGGGTTAGACAGCGTTACCCCATCCATCCTACAGCCCTGAACTCGGTTGGGCCATTAAAGAATGGCACTCGTAGAGGAAATTTTAGGACGCTGAGGAGGTGATTCGCACAGTGCAGCACTGGCTCCGCCAGCAGGACAAGGATTGGTACCGACAGGACACACACGCCCTTGTTTCGCGTTGGAGGGAGGCCACAGAACGGGATGGAGATTACGTGGAGAAAAGGGTGTCTAGATAAAACACCATTTTTCGTGTGTGTAATTCTTATTATGTTCAATAAAGAATTGTTGAAGAAAAAATGCGGTGCACTACTTTCTGGGCAACGCTCGTAAATAAAAGACAGAACAGTTGTGAAATTTCTGACCGGGTGTTGCGATCTTCCAAGCTATTAAGAGCGCCAATGTAACAACTCCGTAAGGACGTTTGTATCTACTACAACGGCACGTTTGTGGACTCTCAAAGAACATTGTTTTCAGCGTACTTCAAGGTAGTGGCTGACCAGTTGGAGAGGTGTTTGGAGAACAACGCTGCTGTTCGAAGGGAAACCGCAGACTGCTCTTGTCCAGCATGCGACGTACGAACTTGGAGAGACGCGCCGCCGGGAGGGTACTGGCGGGGCTTTGCCGAACTCAGCATCTGTGTCAACTGCCCACGGCTAGGCGCGCCGCCGACGGCCGCCTGTCCCAGTGCCAGTCGCGCAACACACCTACTACTTCATACTGACCTTTAACACGATCGTAAGTGAATGCCTTAAAAGTTCACTATTGGCTGCTGTTCTTATACAGGGTGTTCCACAAAAAAATCGGTACGCCTCACGCACACATTAATCGTCTCTAGTCGAATCGCATGTGAAGTAACGATACTTCCTCCATAATTCACTACATTGCATTTTATCGAAAAGTTGAGTCCAGCTGTCTGTTCGAGTGTCAGTTGTGAGAAGCTCAAATTCTTGAGTTGTTACAGAAATGGGGCAGTTTGCATTAGAACAGCGAATTAATGTTGCGGAGTTTTACGTAAAGGCAGGCTCCGTCAAGGAATGCAAAGAAATGTTTCGAGCGGAGTATCGTGGTAGGAAACTCCACATAACCAGCACTTTTCGAGATGTGTACAAGAAATGGAGGACTGTTCAGACTGTACAGAGGAATAGGCTACCGATAGTGAGGGCCGCTGAAACTACAGACAGAATTCGCACGGGCGTTACGAGAAGTCCCCGAAAATTGGTAAGGAGGTTATCGCAGCAGGGTGGCGTAGCACGTACATCGTGTCACCGTGTACTACATGATATGGAATTAAAAGCCTATCACGTGAGTGTGGTGCAAGATTTGAAATTTTAGGATCAGAAGAAAAAGACTTCATTATTGTAACTGCCTGTCAACACCAACTGCTAACGGTTACCTTGACCCCTTACTTTACTTCATGTAAGATGAAGCCTGGTTTCATTAGTCAGGTTAAGCAAACTCCTAGAATTGCAGATACTGGTCGCAGGCAACCCACATATTCTGCAAGAAGAACCTGTCCACTTAGAGAAGATATGTGTTTGCTGTCCATTATCGGGCTTGCGCATTATTGGCCACATTTTTTTCAACTAACGGTGTCAGATATCTATAGACCTTTGGCTCTTCCTATGTACAATTAACGGATACAGGTAAGTTGCATGCACTGTTCCAACAAGATGGAGCAGAGGTTCACTCGTGGCACATATTACCAATGCGTTCCCTGAAGACAGGCTTTTCAGTGGAGGCATCTGGCCCCCAAGGTCGCCAGAGTTAATATCGTTTGATTTTTATTTATGGGACACAGTAAAGAGCAAAGTGTATGCTGATAATCCTCGCACAATATACGATCTTAAACGGAACATTGCTAGAGAAATTAATAACATCACGCCTGCAGAATTACATCATGTTGCTGGTAACATAGTCACACGAAGCCAGCGATGCCTGGATGCCCAAGGGCACCACTTCCAATATCACTTATAAACAGGTAACTACATGTTTTTAACGTTACTATTGTCTATTCTTTTTCAGTTAGTTCATTGTTACTTGAATCTCGGGGCGTGAGGCCTACCGGTTTTCTGTGGAACATCTTGTAATACTTACGATCCATAGTTTACGTTTTTAATCTTAAATATGACTGTTTATGACGTTGTGGGGGTAATTGATTAGTTGTGCAGTATTATGATAGGTAAAGTATGTATTTCTGTGTGTTTGAAACTGTCTTAATCGAAGATGTAGGCAGCAGAAGACTCATTACAGGTAGTTCTAGTTCCAGATTTCAAACCCTGCCAGCAGAGAATTATGGAAGATGAACGTTATCCTTTTTCCAGCTTTTCCAGCTCAGTTTCATAGAGTGTGTGCGTGATACTCACTTAACATGTTTTTTGCACCGACTGATCTATAGTTCAGCGATAATCGTTTCAGTTGATTGATTAACGTCTTCGACGGTTTATTTTACTAGGAATAAAGTTTATACTAACCAGTCGCTATTATAATGTACGATGAGTTTGAGAAATGATTGCAGTTTCAAACGTGTAGGTTTTTACATTACTAATGTGCATCTAACAGCAAGGCCACAGCCGATTCTTTCACTAACTTTTATGCAACTACTTTTTCGTTGAGTTCTTAATTACCTTACAGATTACCGGAGACCAGGTTCTTACAAAGGACCTCAACTCTCTCTCTCTCTCTCTCTCTCTCTCTCTCTCTCTCTCTCTCTCTCTCTCTCTCTCACACACACACACACACACACACACTGCCATAGTCCATTAAGTCTGTTCTGCCCATATCACGTACAGTCTTACTCTTGGAACACTAGTAGAAAGCATGCAACCACGCCACAGAGACGCACTCGCGCTCCCTACAGCCAACTGAACGAGTTTGAAAAAACTGCAGCCCTCCAAATGGAAGGATGGTCCTTTCGGAGAACTGCCACGCAAGTTGGACGTACTGCGTCAGTTGTGCGACGATGCTGGTACCATCGGTCACGTGAATACTCTCACACACGTATACGAGGTTATGGGCGTCTACGCAGCACAGACACCCGCCAGGATCGTCGTTTTCTGGGGGAATCAGTGGCAGATGGTACAGCTACCACAGCACAGACAAGAGGACTTTTAATTCGAGACGTGTGAACACGAACTGTTGCGAACCGGTTATTAGCGGTGGGAGTACGGGCACGCACACCTCTAACCGTCTTCCACTCACGCCACAGCATCAACGTGCATGGCCCGACTGGTGCTGCCAGAGGATCATTTGGAATGTGGAATGGCGCGCCGTGGTCATCAGAGATGAAAATAGATTCTGCCTGCACGCAAGTTATGATCTTTTACCATACAACGCAGACATGGCAAGTGCTGTCTCGTAGAGTGCATTCGTCAAAGACACACTGGCCCCACCACAGCCCTTATGTTTAGGGGTATGATAAGCTACATCTCTCCACCTTCGGTGTTTCTGAAAGCGACGCTAACCAGCTCTCGGTCGTTGGACTCGTTCTTTTGCCGTTCTAACAGCAGGAAGGTGCTATGTTTTTATGTTTTTCCAAGAGGACACTGCTTGCCTACACACCTCCCGTGAAACTCAACGACGTGCATCAACTCTCCTGGCCAGCACGATCTCCAGAATTGTCTCCAATCGAGGCCATGTGGGATGTTGTTGTTGTTGTGGTCTTCAGTCCTGAGACTGGTTTGATGCAGCTCTCCATGCCAATCTATCCTGTGCAAGCTTTTTCATCTCCCAGTACCAACTGCAACCTACATCCTTCTGAATCTGCTTAGTGTATTCATCTCTTGGTCTCCCTCTACGATTTTTACCCTCCACGCTGCCCTCCAATACTAAATTGGTGATCCCTTGATGCCTCAGAACATATCCTACCAACCGATCCCTTCTTCTGGTCAAGTTGTGCCACAAACTTCTCTTCTCCCCAATCCTATTCAATACATCCTCATTAGTTATGTGATCTACCCATCTAATCTTCAGCATTCTTCTGTAGCACCACATTTCGAAAGCTTCTATTCTCTTCTTGTCCAAACTATTTATCGTCCATGTTTCACTTCCATACATGGCTACACTCCATACGAATACTTTCAGAAATGACTTCCTGACACTTAAATCAATACTGGATGTTAACAAATTTCTCTTCTTCAGAAACGCTTTCCTTGCCATTGCCAGCCCACATTTTATATCCTCTCTACTTCGACCATCATCAGTTATTTTGCTCCCCAAATAGCAAAATTCCTTTACTACTTTAAGTGCCTCATTTCCTAATCTAATTCCCTCAGCATCACCCGACTTAATTAGACTACATTCCATTATCCTTGTTTTGCTTTTGTTGATGTTCATCTTATATCCTCCTTTCAAGACACTGTCCATTCCATTCAACTGCTCTTCCAAGTCCTTTGCTGTCTCTGACAGAATTACAATGTCATCGGCGAACCTCAAAGTTTTTATTTCTTCTCCATGAATTTTAATACCTACTCCGAATTTTTCTTTTGTTTCCTTTACTGCTTGCTCAATATACAGATTGAACAACATCGGGGAGAGGCTACAACCCTGTCTCACTCCTTTCCCAACCACTGCTTCCCTTTCATGTCCCTCGACTCTTATAACTGCCATCTGGTTTCTGTACAAATTGTAAATAGCCTTTCGCTCCCTGTATTTTCCCCCTGCCACCTTCAGAATTTGAAAGAGAGTATTCCAGTCAACATTGTCAAAAGCTTTCTCTAAGTCTACAAATGCTAGAAACGTAGGTTTGCCTTTCCTTAATCTTTCTTCTAAGATAAGTCGTAAGGTCGGTATTGCCTCACGTGTTCCAATGTTTCTACGGAATCCAAACTGATCTTCCCCGAGGTTGGCTTCTACTAGTTTTTCCATTCGTCTGTAAAGAATTCGTGTTAGTATTTTGCAGCTGTGACTTATTAAGCTGATAGTTCGGTAATTTTCACATCTGTCAACACCTGCTTTCTTTGGGATTGGAATTATTATATTCTTCTTGAAGTCTGAGGGTATTTCGCCTGTTTCATACATCTTGCTCACCAGATGGTAGAGTTTTGTCAGGACTGGCTCTCCCACGGCCGTCAGTAGTTCCAATGGAATATTGTCTACTCCGGGGGCCTTGTTTCGACTCAGGTCTTTCAGTGCTCTGTCAAACTCTTCACGCAGTATCGTATCTCCCATTTCATCTTCATCTACATCCTCTTCCATTTCCATAATATTGTCCTCAAGTACATCGCCCTTGTATAGACCCTCTATATACTCCTTCCACCTTTCTGCTTTCCCTTCTTTGCTTAGAACTGGGTTTCCATCTGAGCTCTTAATATTCATACAAGTCGTTCTCTTATCTCCAAAGGTCTCTTTAATTTTCCTGTAGGCGGTATCTATCTTACCCCTAGTGAGATAGGCCTCTACATCCTTACATTTGTCCTCTAGCCATCCCTGCTTAGCCATTTTGCACTTCCTGTCGATCTCATTTTTGAGATGTTTGTATTCCTTTTTGCCTGTTTCACTTACTGCATTTTTATATTTTCTCCTTTCATCAATTAAATTCAATATTTCTTCTGTTACCCAAGGATTTCTACTAGCCCTCGTCTTTTTACCTACTTGATCCTCTGCTGCCTTCACTACTTCATCCCTCAAAGCTACCCATTCTTCTTCTACTGTATTTATTTCCCCCATTCCTGTCAATTGCTCCCTTATGCTCTCCCTGAATCTCTGTACAACCTCTGGTTCTTTTAGTTTATCCAGGTCCCATCTCCTTAAATTCCCACCTTTTTGCAGTTTCTTCAGTTTTAATCTACAGGTCATAACCAATAGATTGTGGTCAGAGTCCACATCTGCCCCTGGAAATGTCTTACAATTTAAAACCTGGTTCCTAAATCTCTGTCTTACCATTATATAATCTATCTGATACCTTTTAGTATCTCCAGGGTTCTTCCATGTATACAACCTTCTTTTATGATTCTTAAACCAAGTGTTAGCTATGATTAAGTTATGCTCTGTGCAAAATTCTACCAGGCTGCTTCCTCTTTCATTTCTGTCCCCCAATCCATATTCACCTACTATGTTTACTTCTCTCCCTTTTCCTACACTCGAATTCCAGTCACCCATGACTATTAAATTTTCGCCTCCCTTCACAATCTGAATAATTTCTTTTATCTCATCATACATTTCTTCAATTTCTTCGTCATCTGCAGAGCTAGTTGGCATATAAACTTGTACTACTGTAATAGGTGTGGGCTTCGTATCTATCTTGGCCACAATAATGCGTTCACTATGCTGTTTGTAGTAGCTTACCCGCATTCCTATTTTCCTATTCATTATTAAACCTACTCCTGCATTACCCCTATTTGATTTTGTGTTTATAACCCTGTAGTCACCTGACCAGAAGTCTTGCTCCTCCTGCCACCGAACTTCACTAATTCCCACTATATCTAACTTCAACCTATCCATTTCCCTTTTTAAATTTTCTAACCTACCTGCCCGATTAAGGGATCTGACATTCCACGCTCCGATCCGTAGAACGCCAGTTTTCTTTCTCCTGATAACGACATCCTCTTGAGTAGTCCCCGCCCGGAGATCCGAATGGGGGACTATTTTACCTCCGGAATATTTTACCCAAGAGGACGCCATCATCATGTAATCATACAGTAAAGCTGCATGCCCTCGGGAAAAATTACGGCCGTAGTTTCCCCTTGCTTTCAGCCGTTCGCAGTACCAGCACAGCAAGGCCGTTTTGGTTATTGTTACAAGGCCAGATCAGTCAATCATCCAGACTGTTGCCCTTGCAACTACTGAAAAGGCTCCTGCCCCTCTTCAGAAACCACACGTTTGTCTGGCCTCTCAACAGATACACCTCCGTTGTGGTTGCACCTACGGTACGGCTATCTGTATCGCTGAGGCACGCAAGCCTCCCCACCAACGGCAAGTTCCATGGTTCATGGGGGGCCATGTGGGATATGACTCGCAAATTAACACCTCTTACAGAACTACGTGAACAGGTCGACCAAGCATTGTATAACGTATGACAGGACAGTATTCGCCATGTGTACGACAGACTGAATGCCAGAGTCAGCGCCCGCATTGCCGCCGGTGAAAGCTACGGCACTTACTAATATGTATGTTTCAGCACGGACCTCTGAGCCGCTTGTGCTATTGATCTGTAAATGTAATTGTTTCATGTACTCCATGTGCACTGTTTCAACAATAAATGTTGAGTGAACTGGAACATTTTAAAGGGTGTACTAACGTCAGTGTATTAATACGGGGCAACTTTGCAGCAAAAAAGGATGTTCGTCCTCATAGAAGACATTCCCTCAGATAAAGGAATTCACAGCACTGATATATTCTCTTAAAGAAAGTATTTCTTTTAACTATGAAGTCGACAGTGGGTGTGGAGTCCACAAAGAACGAGAGTTATATCGACAGAGCTGTCGCTAAGCTTTAAAGAAACGTTAACATCTGACAAGTTAATATCTGCATCTTGAGCACAACTAACTGTGCTCGGGCAAGTAATTTTAAAACTTGCAACTGTCAGCATTCGGCCTCACTCGTTGCACATAGGTCTTTTATTTATTTCTTATGACGACAGAGCTGTGGAATGTTAATAAGAATAACCTGAACCCTGTTATGCTATCTTATTTTCACAGTTACCAACTCCAACGGAAAGAGCTTGATGGAAAGATAACGTTGATAATAAAGTAAATGCATTTTCGACTGTAAATAATTAAAACTTCCATTATAACGATTGCACGAGATTACCTACTCTGCGAACATTTTCCATGGACTATGTTAATAGTAGCGTGTCGCATCACCAACGTAACAGTAAGATAGAATTTCACAAAATTCTACAACTTGATGGGGGCCCTCAGCGGTGGCTTCATCGCTTATGTGCACGGCCACAAACGGTAGCTCCACAATAGTGTCTCGGATTAAAGTGTCTAGTTCCCTAGTATTTCACTGAAGGCTACGCAATACACCCTACTGTAGAGAGCCTTGTGCGACCCCACATGCTTTGCCATCGTCTCTGCGAACCTGGGGAGTCAAAGAGCCAATGTCGTACTCCAGGTGGGAACAGTAAGGGTCTTATCTGCTGACATATTATTTGATAATTACTTCTCACCCTTCCAACTTCAGTGTAAGCGTTCTATTCGCGCCCAGGTGGTACCGAATAAAGGACTATTTCTGATGACGACTGCTGAAGTACGTTATTTTGTATGTTGTATTGTGGTGCCTTCCAAATTCCACAAACTTACCGCCTAAGGCAAATAAAAGTGGCCAGAGAACAGTTCCAGGTTACAAAGAAGCACAGCAGAGGAAAGGAAATACAGTACTAATCTGACTATAGCAGATATTGAAAGTGACCACCATTCATCTCTTGGCACTTTTGGGCCCTGGTCAGCAAGTTGCTGAAGGCAGATCGAAGCTGGACTGCTGGAATTCTTGCAGTCTCGTCTGAAATGTTCTGTTGCAGTTCTTGAAGACTATAAGAGTAGCGATACACCTTAGACTTGAATGCTACCTACGCAAAGTCTTCGCAAGCTGACAGATCAGGTGACCTAGTTGCGAGCTAGGGCTGCGACCAGACTAACCTCTGCTAACAACTCTGTCAGGCGTGATGATTATGTAAATGTCCTCCAAGGTTCGGTCAGCTTTATGGGCAGTTGCTCCGTCCTGTTGGAAGTAACTGTAGGTCTTCTCCTCCTCTGTTAATACTACCACAAGTGGTTTCAAAATGTTAGCAATGTAACTCATCGAAGACAGCGTATGATGAAAGAAGATGGGACCAATAACACGGTGTGCAGACACTGCACACCAGACGCGAACCTTCTGATCGTGTGATGGTGTTTCGTGGAAGTTAATCGGACTCTCCGCTGCCCAGAGCCTGTGATTCTATGAGTTGACATAACGACTCACGTGAAATCAGGCTTCATCAGACATAAAGAACAGATCCATGTTCAAGCCGTTCATTCTTATATTAGCGAACAGCCATTCACAAACTGGAGCAGCTGAGGAGGATATTGCATAGGAAGGCGAGGTGGAGTATCTGTCAGCACGATCGACTTGATAAGCCGCTCTCTTGCTACAGGCGTCAGGTTGATTTGGTAGGACTCTCAAGCATTTTCTAGTGGACTGTAGCCACATTTTATGGTGATCAGGCACGTTGTGTAACGTTTTTGCACTTTTTCAGAACACATCCTGTGTGGTGCCATTTTCGGACTAAGCGTTGCATGGCACTCTTGTGGCAATTTGACAGCATTTAACTTCTCAGCAAACAACTGACCACACCGTTTCCACGAGTTCGTTGTCAGATAACTTTCCACAACGAACACGCGCTGCTCCACTGTAAATACATTTTGCTCAAATCCTATGACATCAGACACGTTCTCGCTCCTGGAAGCACGCCTGTCTCCTTCACTTGGCCAGATTAGTATCAAACAGCAATGGAGTTTGATACTCCCTCGAGAGAAATAGCGCTATGTTAAACCATAGCGAGCGAGGTGGCGCTGCATTCGGGAGGACAACAGTTGAAATCCCCATCCGGCCATCCAGAACTAGGTCTTTCATGACTTCTCTAAATCGCTAAAGGCGAATGTCGAGATGGTAGCTTTGAAAGGACACGGCCGATTCGATTTCCTTTCCCACATCTTTTCATACCTCGAGCTTGCATTGTTGTCTACGGAACGCTAAATTCCATATCTACATTCCTTATATATGAGATCATTGCATCTGCAGTATTAAGATAGAAGACGTGCTTCATGATTGTCTGAAATCGGGATGTATAAGATAAGGTTTAAAACACTTTCTTTACCGATGGGATGTAATTACATCTTTCTGCAGACATACTGGCTCTGAGAACTATGGGACTTAACATTTGAGGTCATCAGTCCCCTAGACGTAGAACTACTTGAACCTAACTAACCTAAGGACACCACAGACGTCCATGCTAGAGGCAGGATTCGAACCTGCGACCGTAGCGGTCGTGCGGTTCCAGACTGAAGCGCCTAGAACCGCTCGGACACTCCGGCACGCGCAGACATATTGAGTTTCGATTTCATCTTCGATAAGGACAGAAACTGAAGTAATGAATTAAAGGTTGTGCCGAGGCGGTCTCCTGCTTACTAGGCATACGTGCTGCTCACTACACCAGCTAAGCATCACACCTGCACCGACTACCTGACTCCAGTGACTTAACTGACACAGACTTCAATCGGCACCTCAGCCTATCTTCTTTTTCCCCTTGTTAAACTGTCAACATCGTCAGGGCACTACGACATTACTACAGCACCTCAGCTATGAGGAGAAAGAAAAGATTTTTGCAAAGTATGGAGGGTCGCCAAAGGCTCTTCATGATAGGGAATCTTGGGTAGCCTTCAGTGGAATACTGCGGAACAAGACGTTTTCATTCCGGATTTGGCACAAATTTTAATTCATTTCTCAGCTTCAGTGCTTATCGAAGATGAAGTTGACAATCAATATGTCTCCAGCAAAATTTAATTGCATCATCTCAGATGACCTACGCCTAAGGTACTGGCAAGATTTTCCCATTACGTACAAACCTAGTGTCCTATTCCAATATCGGAGAGCCTCAGCAATACTGACAATTTAAGAAATTCAAAATCGAGATGGACTGAGGTGCGAACTGAAGTTTGTGTTAGGGAGGGCACTGGACTAGGGTATTCCGTGTAGCTGTGTTAGCCACAGTGCCAGGGTGGGCTAGTGGATAGCACATCTGCCTTATAAGCAGGAGACCCGAATTAAAGTCATGGACTTGACACAGATTTTTATTTATTACTTCAGCTTCTATGTTTTCTTTATTATTTACCTGTGCACTAATCACAAGTGTCAGGCAGGTTCACGACAAATTTAAATATCACACATTTAGGCCAAAAATACAAATGCACAAATATACACTGAAGAGCCAAAGAAACTGGTACATCTGACTAATATGTCAGGACCCCCGCGAGCACGCAGAAGCCCCGCAACACAAAGTTTCATGGACTATACCAATGTCTGAAGTAGTGCTGGACGGAACTGACACCATGAATCCTGCAGGGCTGTCCATAAATCCGTAAGAATACAAGGGCGTGGAGATCTCTTCTGAACAGCGCGTTGCAAGGCATCCCAGATATGCTCAATAACGTTCATATTTTGGGAGTTTGGTGGCCAGCGGAAGTGTTTAAACTCAGAAGAGTGTACCTGCAGCCACTCTCTACCAATTCTGGACGTGTGAGGTGTCGCATAGTCCTGCTGGAATTGCCCAAGTCCGTCGGGATGCACAATGGACATGAATGGATGCAGATGATCCTACAGGACGCTTACGTAAGTGTCACCCGTCAGAATCGTATCTAGACGTATCAGGGGTCCCAAATCACTCCAACTGCACAGGCCCCTCATCTTACAGAGCCTCCACCACCTTGAACAATCCCCTGCCTGCTGACATGCAGGGTCCATGGATTCATGAGGTTGTCTCCATACGCACACGCGTCAATCGGCCCGATACAATTTGAAACGAGATTCGTCCTAACAGGCAACATGTTTCCAGTCATCAACAGTCCAGTGTCGGTGCTGACGCGCCCAGGCGAGGCGTAAAGCCTTGACTCGTGCAGTCATCAAGTGCACACGAGTGGGCCTTCGCCTACGAAAGCCCATATCGATGATGTTTCATGGAATGGTTCTCACGCTGACACTTGTTGATGGACCAGCATTGAAATCTACAACAATTTGCGGAACGGCTGCATTTATGTCACACTGATCGATTCTCTTCAGTCCTCGTTGCTCCCGTTCTTGCAGGATGTTTTTTGATATTTTACCTGATTCCTGATATTCACGGTACACTCGTGGAATGGTCGTACGGGAAAATCCCCACTTCATCGCTACCTCGGAAATGCTGTGTCTCATCGCTCGTGCGCCGACTGTAACACCACGTTCAAACTCACTTAAATCTTCATAACCTGCCAATGTAGCAACAATAACCGATCTGACAACTGCACCAGACACTTGTCTTATATAGACGTTGCCGACAGCAGCGCCGTATTCCATCTGTTTACATATCTCTGAATTTGAATACTCAAGCCTATTTCTTTGGAGCTTCAGTGTATAATTATACATTCTCATGCTGTAAAATGATATGATCATATTTTTAATATCCTTATAAGAATTAGTACCGAATAATAGGAGGTTATTTATAAGTACCTCCAGGCATTCAGAAGGCTACTCCACAGAAACTGCCAGACATACAGAAAATAGGCACATATCAGTGGATGGACCACCTATCCAAGTTTTTAACTCACATTACAGGGGCTCAACATGAGCACCGTTTGTGCCACGGCAAACGTCAATATGAGCGTGCTATTCATTGAGTTAATGACACGGATTGCCCACGAAGGCGTAACAGCTGTCCACTTTTGAAATCTGTTGATTGGGTTCTCCTTCTGTAGGTGCGAACTAATTCGATAAGCCCGCCTCGGTAGCCGCGCGGTCAGTATGACGGTTTGCAAAACGAAGAGGCCCGGATACGATACCTGGCCGGGCAGGAGACCTTCTCCACCTGGGGTCTGGGTGTTGTGTTGTCGCCGGCCGGAGTGGCCGTGCGGTTCTAGGCGCTGCAGTCTGGAACCGAGCGTCCGCTACGGTCGCAGGTTCGAATCCTGCCTCGGGCATGGATGTGTGTGATGTCCTTAGGTTAGTTAGGTTTAATTAGTTCTAAGTTCTAGGCTACTGATGACTCAGAAGTTAAGTCGCATAGTGCTCAGAGCTATTTGAACCATTTGTTGTGTTGTCCTCACTTTCGTATCGTCATAACGAACATTCCACCGCTGAGGTGGCTGGATGGGCATCTCCAGAAAGCCGATAAATTGAAAAAAGAAAAAGAATTCTATGTGACAATGCGGAGCGGACTATTTGTCTACATAGTGTTATATGCCTGCCGCCTAATGGCGCGCCAGCAACTACGTCACGACGTCACGACGTCAGGACTTGGAGAGAAACTTTGTCTTCTGATTTTATGCATGTCTTATAGTTTTCGTACAGTTGTTCTCTCAATCTGTATATGTCCTGCATATATCTGTATAATCCTGCATACATATATTTTTTCACTAAAATCTGTTCTAATAGTGTTTCGGAAATTTTCTTACATTGTTACGGAATTGTTATTTGACAACATTTAGAATACCTTCCCAGGGAAGCAAATGTAGTTTTTGTGACGGTATCGTGAAGCTGCTATGCTGTTAGGAGGAGGAATGCATGGGTAATTAATCCACTGGAAGAGGGAGCAGTACGAGAAGCAAAATAAGGTGCATTACCATGTGTAATTACATCGTGTTATTTTTGTCACTATTTTCCAGGTATTTTCAGGCTTCCAGCAACATTTCTCCAGTCAGAAACTTTCCAATTTGTTGATAGATAGCTGTATTATTCAGTTTGAAAAGAATGATAATGTCAGCTGCGACACTAGCAGGGAAAATAACATAAACAGTCTGACGAGTAGAAAAGCAAAACCTAAATAGGCCTATAATCTAAAATAATTTCTTATTGACAGCTCCTCCGATTTTATAAAGGAGTTTCTGTGCTGGCAACTACTGGCATGTGTTCTACAGCTGAAAAATATATTCAATAAGTTCTTATGTTTATGTATGTACTAATGACATTTATCAGACAGAAACTAACTTGCTATCATTTGTGTCTTACGTTAAGTATGTTTCACTAATATTATGGATAATATCAAAGATTTAAAAGTGAAAGTATAAATTTTTAAGGACTGGTAATGAAATAAGGTGTTTTGAAGGTAAAAATTATTTTGGAATGTTCTAGTTTTCTCTGTCAACCATTTTGCCCAACGTTTTTCAGTTTCTATACTCTATCCCTAAGACACAGTTCTAGAAGTTCTTCAAGAAACCGTTTACGGCTTTCATAACATCTTCGCTAGACTCAAAACATTTTGCAACCCCAGATTTCTTCAGGTATGGTTCTATGGGGAAACCTGAGGACGGCATTTACTTTGAACAGGATGGATGTACTTCTATTCAGTTACTCACTTCTTCATTTGTTAGTGCACCTAGGTGGCAGTTGCATTTTCCAGATGAAAGGTGAGATTTCTTCTTCTTCTTGCATATTTTTTTGCAATCATCCAAGAATTTTTCATGCACTGTACATGGGTAGTATTTGCGAGTACTGTTATATCCTATACAATGCAAGGAATGAAAAAATTACTTGGCGTCCCAAAAACACTGACTATTCTTTTTCTAGCAGATTAAATTTATTTCGCCTTTTGTGGTTCTCGGCCACTAGTTTACAGCTTTGATAGCTATTTGGATTCTGGGTTGATTTCAGCGGTAAGTCAAGTCAAACATTTCTTAACTTAGAATATGAAGGAATATGACCCGTATAAGCCATCATTAAATTTGAATTAACGGCAGATGACAACAAATAGCACAAAACCGAGAATATTTCGACTGCAGGTATTCCAGTTTGTTCATTTGGTGAAACATATGTGACTCTCTATTTTCGAAAGTAGTACAGACAAAGCTACTGCGGAATTCAGCTTGATACATGTGTTGGGTTATGGCAGAACTTGCATCAAAATAAAAAAGCTTTTTGTAGATCTCAACGACAAATAGATCTACGACTAAAAACTTCTACCTTCTTTTAACAAATTGCCCACTTTTCGTTGTTAACTGTTAGTCATTGTTGTATTTCGTACTTAAAAATAACCTACATGTTGCTACAAACAGAAAAAGAATCAAATGTAAGTAGCCTGCATCTTAACTCGTTCTACATCACTAGGACTGAACTCGTGTAAATGACCTACAGAATTAGGATTGTCTAATTCACTTCCTTTATAAGCTTGCGCGTCTAGCAGTTCCTAGGACACGCAACCGATATTTAATTCCTTTGATAACCACGTTTAATGCAAAATGACGAAATCCATATATATTTCACAGGAAAATAACTACAGATGTCACTACTTTATATGTGTTCCTTTTGTTTTGCATTTCTGTTTTTATTTTTTAACTCGAACCAATAAATGTAGTTATTCCACCCAGTCAGACAGATGAATTACTGTCTGCAATAGATTCAGAAGAGAAATAAAAGCTATTGGTACATCATTATTAACTTGTATTCGGTTAGACAACGCTACACATTTTTGTACGAGAATGTTACAAAAGTTTCATGTTAGTAGTACGATACTCCTCTGCTTACAAAAATTTGTAGTAAGAAATCAATTAATTTAATTTTTCTACAAAGATTTCTATGTTGGACGTTGCCTTCAACAAATCAAAATTATTTTAACCATGATTTTAAACGACAAAAATGATGCTCGCCATGTTCTGTACACAAAGATGCTGTTCAGACAGAATGACAATTATTTTAAATCTCACGATAACAAATATGATAACAGTGTCTAAAAAACCAAAAATTTAATATTTCAAGATGAACTTCGAGAAATTTTCAAATATTTCAGCTCTTCTCTCTTCGAGAAAGTTTGATGTTTCGAAGAAAATTCTGATTTGACTTCTCAGTGTCGTAGTATTAACAGACTACTTTAAAGGAAGGCACAGTCTCTTGCATTTCCATCCTGTACGGAATGTTCTATGACCAGATGGAGTCTGGAAAGCTCTATACGGTCATAATCATTTACATGACTCTCGTATAGAGGGAGAGGAATATTATCTCTAACGATTTCTCTGCCGAATGGCTGTGAGCTTACACTCAATTAAAGTCCCTACAACAGCTTAAACAGCATTTTCAGTAACCTACGATCAAAACTTTGATTCAAAATATTAATAAAGAGAGACATTCGTAAGGTCATATGCCCCACAATAGCATCTACGAAATCCATGGAATATTCTCAGACAGTGAAATCTTTCATGTTTTCATTTGATACGTGACAGGGACCCAACACACACAGTTGTTTCAAAGATAAATGCACCATATCAATACAACAGGTCATTAGAAAGCTATGACTATGCAGAACGAATTTAAGGGGCCGGCTGGAGTGGCCGAGCGGTTAAAGGCGCTACAGTCTGGAACCGCACGACCGGTACGGTCGCAAGTTCGAATCCTGCCTCGGGCATGGATGTGTGTGATGTCCTTAGGTTAGTTAGGTTTAAGTAGTTCTAAGTTCTAGGGGACTTATGACCACAGCAGTTGAGTCCCATAGTGCTCAGAGCCATTTGAACCATTTTTGAATTTAAGGATGAAGCCGCTGCGTTACACAACTTGTCATTAAAAAACCTTCACTGACTCCAGGAAACTGTTTTGACTTAATAAAATTAACTGGTGTGTTTACTGAGGGATATGTGTCCTTTATTCGTAACATCCCTGAAAGTAAATCCTATCATCATGGATATTTTTCTTATAAAATGTGCAACATATGGGCATTACAGCAGTACAGGATAAATTTTCAGCGAAATAAGTAGTCGCGATATTATTGGTTATCAAAAATGCACAAAAATTATACGACATACAGAAAACAGATACATATCAGCGGATAGCCAATCTCTCCATGTTTTTAACTCACATTAAATGGTTCAAATGGCTCTGAGCACTATGGGACTTAACATCTGAGGTCATCAGTCCGCTAGAACTTAGAAGTACTTAAGCCTAACTAACATAAGGACATCACACACACCCATGCCCGAGGCAGGATTCGAACCTGCGACCGTAGCAGCAGCGCGGCTCCGGAGTCAAGCGCCTAGAACCGCTCGGCCACACCGGCCGGCAACTCACATTACAGATGCTCAATACTGGTACCGTATGTGGCACTGCAAACGTCAATACTTGCGTAAAATTCATTGAAGCTGCTGACACGAATGACCCAGAAGACGCGACAGCAGTTTGCCCTAGAAATCTGTTCATTACATTGCCTAACTGGAGACGCGAACTACCCTGCCGGACGAAAATAGTACACCTAGAAAGACGACGTCGATTTTCATCCGATTACAGCACATGTCACCTGGGGGATAGAAGGTGGTTTCAATGTCGGCCGCCAGAAGATATCGTAGTGGCATAGCTACCAGACCGCCATCTGTCTCTATCATGTAATAGGGAATGCTCACAGCCAAAAGGCTCAGTGTGGCGCTAAAGCGTGAAGCAAGCAGGCAACCGTGCCATCGAGAGGCACTCGTGCTTCCTATAGCCAACTTAACAACTTTGAAGGAGGTCAAATTATGCCCATCTAAGTGACGAAATGGTCCTCTTGGCGAATTGTCACACAAGTTGGACGTGCTACGTCAGCTGGGCAAAGATGCTGGTATCGGTGGTCTCCTGAACGTTCTCACACATGTAAACGAAGCTCTGGACATCCACGCAGCAAAGACGCCCGCCAGGATTGTCTTACTGGAAGGGCAGCAGTGGAAGATCGTACAGGTGTCACAGCACAGATAAGGGGGCTTGGGATTCGAGACGTGTGAACACGAACTGTTCCGAACCGGTTATTAGCAGTGGGAGTACGGGCACGCACACCTGTAGCCGTCTTCCACTCGTGCCACAGCATCGACGTGCCTCGCTCGAATGCTGCTGTCAGAGGATCATTTGGAAGGTGGAATGGCGCGCCGTGGTCTTCAGCGATGAAACCAGATTCTTGCTGCACGCAAGTGACGGTCGTTTGCGCATGCGACGTAGACGTGGCACGCGCTGTCTCGGTGAGTGCATTTGTACGAGACACAATGGTCCCACAGCAGCCCTTTTGGTCTGGGGTGCCATAAGCTGCAACTCTTGTTCACGTTTGGTGTTTCTGGAGAGGACGCTAAGCAGCGCTCGGTACATGCAGAATGTTGTTACACCCAGGGAAGTGTTATGTTCTTCCAACAGGATAATGCCCGCCCACACACTGCCCGTGCTGCGCAATACGTTCAGCAACTTCCTGGCCAGAACGACATCCAGAATTGTCTCCCGTCGAGCTATGATGAAGTGACTCGTGCGGCTCGTCAACCAACAAGTCTTACAGAATTACGCGAACAGGTCGGACAGACACCGTATGCACTATCGTAAAAATAAATTTTGAATGTATTGTGAATCTCTAAATGGGTGTAGTAATGTTTTTTTTTCCGGCAGTGTGATTCGATGCTACAAGATAAAGCGGATAACTGTGAATCGAAACTTGGAGAGCCGGCCGGAGTGACGGAGCGGTTCTGGGCGCTTCAGTCTGGAACCGCGCGACCGTTACGGTCGCAGGTTCGAATCCTTTCTCGGGCATGAATGTGTGTGATGTCCTTAGGTTAGTTAGGTTTAAGTAGTTCTAAGTTCTAGGGGACTCATGACCTCAGCAGTTAAGTCGTATAGCGCTCAGAGCCATTTGAACCATTTTTGAAACTTGGAGAGATGCTTTACCCACTGACGCGTGTCGTGCTTCAATATGTCTTGTACGTTTCGCGCAGTCGTCTTCTGGAACCCAGAGGTACTTATCAATTGGCTACTGGAAGATAATACGTGATTCCACAGTTAATGTATCAAGTAAGCAGAATCACCCCCGACAGGCAGTAAATGAGAAAGGAGCGTGTGTGTGTGTGTGTGTGTGTGTGTAACGACCTTCCAGATGGTTGAGTCTGTGGGGAAACAATAGGCTGGCGTCTGCAGCCCCGGCTCGAAGAAACCGAAATGAAATCAGGCCGCAGGCTGTGTAGTGTGGCTGCCCGCGGAGGCGTGACTGGGCTTTGTGGCGTCGGCTACGTGAGGCGAGTGACGCGGCCGCCGGGGCTCGTGTTTAAGGCTAGTGGTAATCCACTTCTGTAACCAACGGCCGACTTCATCTCCGGCAGCGGGCGCGCCGTTCTAATTGGGCACGCGTGAACAATGGCCTAGCTCGTCGCGTTAAAATCTCCGGGCCACACAATAGCGGCGGGCTCCTCTATACATTTCAGCTGCTTTAAACCCGCCTGCGCCACCAGCCTCTCGGTCTGGCCTCAGAGCAACGTGCGCAAATGTTGCGCAGCGCCCAAATAACGCAAACATCTCCCACATCTTCTTCACCTGACAATCTCTACGTTCTAGGAATTCGTACAGACTTCGCATTATAAAGGAATCCAGCGAATTTCAGACTAGCTACCACTCTGGCATATTCACACATGACCATCGTGTCTAAAAGCGGGATCACCTAGATATACACGCACGGTTCCTTACTACACCCCGTGGCTTAAATATCTAGGTATAACGGTGAAATGGAACGGGCACGTAAGTTCCGTTGTGGGGAAGGCGCATGGTTGACTATGGTTTATTAAGACTAGGAAAGAGTAGCTCATCTTTTGTGGTGTACTGAGATATCACACAAGAAGAGTTTGCGACAGTTGGTACCAGAAGTACCGCCGATGTCCGTCCGTAGCAGAAACATCGCTGCACGAAAACCAGTCACGCTGTCCGCGAGAATGGCGAGGAGCAGCACCACCAGGTAGAGAGACGCTCGCTTAAGTACCCTTGCACGAGTAGGAGTTGTCAGCTGCAAGTTGTAAGTCAGTCCGAGTCTTGCTAGGGAGTTCCTGTAGAACGTTGTCCAGCGAGATAGAAACCGTGACCGATAGTCAGACAGTGGTTAGTCTTCAGCAGAAACACAACAATCAGGACAACAAAATTAACATGTATGTATAGAGACCGCCTGCCTCAAGATTTAACTGAATACTGTTAGCTTGGAACTTTTTTTTATGAATAATAGACCAGGACAATAGATTAGTTCTCTTCTGACTTTAGTTCAGTGAACATTATTTAGTTTTTGCTCGAGGATCTGTAGTCAAAAAGAATTGGAAATTTGTGGTAAGAACATACGGGACCAAACTGCTGAGTTCATCGGTCCCCAAGCTAACTTAAACTACGGACAACACACACACCCATGCCGGAGGAACGACTCGAACCTCCGACGGGGGGAGCCACACGTACCGTGACAATGCGCCACAGACGACGCGGCTACCCCGCGCGCGGCGATCTGTAGTCAAAGGAGGATCAGATAGACTAAACCTGCATTCTACAACTGCTATAACTAGCGTTAACAAAGTCGAGAAATATATATTATTATTCAGTATTCTGTGTCACTGTCATTTTTTATGTGCTGCCCTAGAACCCACGTACCTGTCCTACCATCCCTCCGTTGTTAGTCTTTTTCAGCGGCAGCGAGATTTTCATCAAAGTGGACGGCCCCAGTCCACAACAGATTTAACCTTTTGAGTACCAGTGGTTCCTATATGAAACCACCATTCTTTGGAGGTACCAATGCCTTTCATATCAAACCACCGACGCTGTTGCAAGACAGCAGAAACATGTAGTCGTACGGCCACGTACTACTACTAATGTAGTGCATAGCAGCAATCAAATCAACAGTCGGCGTGGACATCGTGCCACAACATTGTCACATGTAGTTCTTTTTAAAGTGATCATATTGAGGAGACCATTGACACTGAAGATAAGTATATCTTCAGTTACTGTAACGTAAATTTAAGTTTGTACCACTGCTTTTATGAGTGGTTTCAAAATGAAACCACTGGAGTAGTATGTGCTTTTCACTTATATTTATTAAATTTAAGGCCCATTTTTGATTGATATTTAGGACTATAATTCATTTTACACATTATGAGTTCGTGGAAGTTTCAATATGTGGGATTGTGTATAGGAATAATGCGAAATTGCTTTCAAATATATCTCATGACATGATGGGTAGTTGAATACTGACGTCTCAGTGGTTCCAAAGCAAAACCACAACAATTGAATGATTATGTTTTCCAATTTATTTCTTTATTCGTTGCTTACTATGATAATAAAGGTTAACTTTGTGAAAAATTTATAAATTAAATTCTTTTTCTTGGTGCGACTCCAAGGGTTAAATGAGACCACGTAACGAACATATTTGTGATCCATGGGTGTTTGGGATCCCCAATAAGTCAGGTTAAAAGAAGACATCCAAGCAATTCAGATACTTTCTGTTAGATTTGTTACTGGTAAGTGCGATCAGCAAATACAGAAATTCAACGTGATCTCAAATTGTAGTCCCTCGAGAGAAGAAGACGTTCTATTCGCAAACATTTTTTTCCCACAACGCTGCACTTCTGGGACGCGACAAAGTTGTCGAAATACCTCCTGGCTCTTACAACGATGATGATTTAAACGCAATTATAAAATGATCTCTAAAATGATTTCATTTACGTACATACGTTAAAGCACTTAAAGGAGAGATAAAAACGACAAAAAAGTCAATAGATATTAACGGAAGGTGCAATAGGACCACTACTGGGAGAACCAAGTTTTGTGAATTATGTTGAGAAAATTTACGTGTCGGATCAAGCTGTGGATTTACTTCAGGTTAATACAAACCGTGTTAAATGTAATGTTGCAACGTATTCATATTTCAATGAACCATTAATACACAGTATATACAGAATTTTTACTACAGTGGAAAACTGGCTGAGGTGCCGAGCATCCCAATACGCCTCCCAGTAAGCGTTCAGACAATGGAGCATATAGAGCTGAATATTGTTGACCAGGACAGGAATTCAGTCGATTTTTGAGGAATGGCAGAGCGCAACGTCAGATTAGCGGAGGGTGAGGAAACAAATCGAAGGTGCCATTTCAAAGAAACCTTCATGTGGTTTACCTTTATAAATCACTGAAAACTTAAATTAAGATGAGCACAGTAGGATTTGAACTGTCGTCCTCCCAGATTTGTGCCGCGCGGGATTTGCCGAGCGGTCTGGGGCGCTGCAGTCGTGGACTGTGCGACTGGTCCCGGCGGAGGTTCGAGTCCTCCCTCGGGTATGGGTGTGTGTGTTGTCCTTAGGATAATTTAGGTTAAGTAGTGTGTAAGCTTAGGGACTGATGACCTTAGCAGTTAAGTCCCATAAGTTTTCACACACATTTCAACATTTTTCCTCACAAATGTATGTCCAGTGTGTTAATCACTGTGCCACGACGCTCTGTATCTATAGGTATTGCATCCTTTCTTCTATTAGACTCCAAGAAACGAATAACGAGTACAATCGCGGAAGAGAGCATTGAGGTGCTGTGAATGAAAAGGTTCATGTAAAAGGTTAAAACAGAAAATGGGGAACGAGTAGAATTTAGCTAAGTGATTCCTGTTAGTTTATGTTAATATTAGGAACACTCTAACACACTAGAGACAAAAGAAGTACGTAAACTATTGGCAAGATAATTTGTACATTGCTAGGCGAATGATAAAGTTAATCATATTAACAACGCGAAACAACGGCCAGTTGTTTTCCTCTAGAAAATCTTTAAAATGTTAACAATGATGTTGCACGTGGTATCAGTATATCACTGCAGCGTACTGAGTTGACTATGTGCTAAAAGCACGCCAGTAGACGTCTTGAAAGCTTAGTTTAAGAAAACTGAAATATCGCTAAGAAATACAAACTATAATTTCCATATAATACAAAACCTGACTTTTCAACGAGGCCATACATCATTGAGAAATAATCTACAGCATTTGTTACATTGTTTCATCTAGTGACACTGCTTGACACTTATAAAGTTCAGCCCTAGGAAAGAGGACGTGGAGTTTGGAGAGGCACCTCAGCCAGCGCAATTATATCTCTCTAGCAGCGGGTGCAGAAGAAGCATGTGTACATTTCGCAGGCGCAGCACTTTAATGAACTCCGATCCTATTGATGGCTGGCGGTGGGCGGAAATCTCAGCCTGCGAGTCTCGTCATCGTCATAATGAAGCCTGAGTGGGCATTAGAGCTTCCTTGAGGGGATAATAAGAGGAGGAGAATCTCATGCCTTTCATAAGTTCAGAATGAATGAACCAAAGCGTTACTGCAATCTGTGTCACGTCGTATATTCTCATGTAGTCTGGATTCCATTAATTACTCTAGCAAATAACGGCACAGCTTTCATCATTATTTTGATAATCGCAATTTTAGCGAACGAAACATTCACATAGAGATTTTCAGGAAGGGTGAAATGTTCAAGTTTAACGTTCCGTTTCTGCCTTAGAAGAACAAGCTGTGATTTAGTTTTACAAAAACTGGGAAAGTAAATTAGAGCGTCCATGTTAAAGTAATATTGGGAAACAAGTGAACACCTGAATTCAGGACACACCAATTCCTCATCAGTATGAGTTGATATCTCCACCTCTTTCGGTAGTCTTTATCTAGAAATCTATTATACGTTCATGCCGCCTAGTCTCTTGACTCATGGTTTGTTGGTAGATTCTGGGACAATAGAAAGGAAAAAATCCTTTAAAGGAAAACACTTTCTACTTCTCTGAAACTCAAATTAGGTTGCGTAAGCCGGCCGGAGTGGCCGTGCGGTTCTAGGCGCTACAGTCTGGAGCCGAGCGACCGCTACGGTCGCAGGTTCGAATCCTGCCTCGGGCATGGATGTGTGTGATGTCCTTAGGTTAGTTAGGTTTAATTAGTTCTAAGTTCTAGGCGACTGATGACCTCAGAAGTTAAGTCGCATAGTGCTCAGAGCCATTTGAGCCAGGTTGCGTAATCGGAAGTCAAAATCGTTGAAAATACAGGTCACAACTAAAAGGAAGTATTGTAAAATGTAATATATTTTTCGCTATTTTTTCCAGTTGTTAGCAGTTATCGTGTATACGACTAGAAGAGTGCGTAACAAGTTTAACCACGTAGCATATAATGAGTAGTGGTGCCACAGTTAACGGAAGTTTCAAGTGTTAGATGAGATAGCTGGATCGAACGTCCCATGATGAGCAGAAATTTATGAAGTTCAACTTTCGTGCAAATGTATAGTGTACAGCTTTCTGTTGAAGAAAACATGCTGTTATGATAATTATGCTTCGATATCGTCTTTGTCAACATAAATGATAACGGTTCAAAGGCGACGTTCCGACAATGATGTATTCCGTCACGGCGAATATTATAATTAAATGATTCGAAATCAATGTTAAAGATCGTCTCCGTACTGGCACGGGTAGTTCGGAGTACAGCATCGTTCTTTTAGCAGTGCTGAAACATTAGATTCGTTCCCGCTTCATACGCTTCCTACTGGGAGGAGGATTCGCCCAAAAAAAGAAGAACTAGTCGACTACAGTTCTGGTTCATAATACCGTGCGCCGATATCCTGGGGTTGACTAGAAAAAACACAGCAGCATTTCTTCGAATAAGAAGATGTGACACAGATGACTGACATTGATACGTTGCATGGCAAGAAGTTCGTCAACTCCGGACACTAATCTGGATGAGTTGGCTATATCTCAGCACATTCTACCTTCTTTCACTTTATGCTCGGCTAGACCAACACAAATACAACGTTATACTGCACTAGCACGAAGGTAGAAGCAACTTCAGGCGTGCTCCACCTAAATGTCTTAGAGCCCTTCTTCACCGTCCATGTCATATACACTCAAACGAGAAAGGTCATGGGATATAGACCTAATAACGTGTCGAACCTTCGTTTGCCCGGCAGAGCGCAGCAACTAGGCATGGCATGGACTCAACAAAACGTTGGAAGTACCCTGCAGAAATATTAAGCCGTGCTGCTTCCATAGCCGGTGCAGGATTTTGTGCACGAACTGAACTCTCGATTATTTTCCATAAGTGTTTCATGGGTTTCATGTCGGGCGATCTGAGTGGCCAACTCATTCGCTCGAATTATCCAGAATGTTCCTCAAACCAGTCGCGAACAACTGTGGCCCGGGACATAGCGCATTGTCATCCATAAGTATTCCATCGTTGTTTGGGAACATGTAGTCCATGAATGGCTGCAAATGGTCTCCAAGTAGCCGAACATAACCATTTCCAATGAATGATCATATAAACAGAGCCCACACCATTATGGAGTCACCGCCAGCTTGCACAGTACCTTGTCGAGAACTTGTATCCGTGGCTTTGTGGGGTCTGCGCCACACGCTATCCCTGACATCAGCTATTACCAACAGGAATCGGAACTCAGCCCACCAGGCCATGGTTTTCCTGTCGGCCGATCGATATGGCCACTAGCCCAGGAGAGGCGCTTGAGACGATGTCGTGCTGTTAGCAAAGCCACTCACTCGGGTCTAACTTCGCCGCACTGTCCTAACGGATACTTTCGTCCTACTCCCATATTGATTTATGCTGTTATTTCAATCAGCGTTGCTCGTCTGTTAACACTGACAACATTACGCAAACGCCACTGATCTTGATCGTTACGTGAAGGCCGTCGGCGACTGCGTTGTCCGTGGCGAGAGGTAATGCCTGACAGCTGGTATTTTCGGCACACTCTTGACACTGTGAATCTCTGAATACTGAATTCTCTATTGATCTCCGAAACAGAATGTCCCAGGCGTCTAGCTCCAACTATCATTCTGCGTTCGAGGTCTGTTAATTCCGGCCATCATCACGTCGGAAACCTTTTCACATGAATCACCTGAGTACAAATGACAGTTCCAACAAAGCGTTGCCCCCTTATACCTTGTGTACGCGATACTAGCGCCAACTGTATATGTGCATATCTCTATCCCATGACTTTTGTTACCTCAGTGTGCTAATGACCTGGCAAACAATATTAATTGCTTTCTTAGACTTTATGCAGATGAGACAGTTACATAAATGGAAGTTCTGCCTGAAAAAAATCCACAAATATTCAGTCGCATTTTTACAAGGTTTGACAAAGGTGCAAAAGTTGGTAACGTTCTTCAAATGATCTAAATTTTAAAATGTGATCCTCGAAAATCGTAAGAACGCTGTGTACCATGACTACAGTATCAGTGAGTCATAACTGGTGTCAAACACCTACAAATACCTGAGTTTTGCAATTTGTTGGGATATGAATATTGAATGGTCGCGTAGGCACAAGCGTAGGAGTTACAGGTGGAACTCTTTGGTTTATTGGTAGGATACTGAGAAAATGAAAGCCTGTTTACAGAGAACACTGCTTACAGTACATTCGTGACATCGATCCTAGAATACTGATGACGTATGTGGGTCCTATAATAAATAGGAGTAAGAGGAGATATTGATGTATACAAACGGCAGCGCGAATGGTATCTATGTGTATCCCCTACGGGGACCGCAAAGAGTACATTAGACGAATTACGGTGCTTAAAAAGACATTTAAGAAGGCATTCTTCAAATGCAAATCACTAATAAAAGAATACACCCAAAAAAAGAGTTAAAATTTCCACTGCACCACTCAACGTCTGGTTATGAGACTTAATTTGAATTTAAAGTTTCGCTTATTTACTTTATTTATCGCCTTTGATAAAATCATGGAAAAGAAGCCAGCTTTCTCTATATATTTGGTATTCAGAATAAACCTGCCTCTCCATAGGTAGAAACGAGATCCAGTCACAAATTTGGGGATTATAAGGGAGAAGCGTAAATTTCCACTGCCCAAATAATGTTCTCCTTGGAACAATTTCGAGTATAACGGTGCGAGGAGGCGGCACAGCACCTACGGTGGCACCTAAAACACTACAAAATCAACTGAGTCACATAGGATAAGCCGAACACATAGTGACTACTCCAGCGAAATTACAACTGGTAGGTGTGCGATATTCAAGAATTTATCAACAGCGCACACATGGCCAAATCCACGAATGATGTTTATCTAAGACGTACGTATTGTGATAGATCGCGATGGTCAGTTGGTCAACCAGTCTCAGACAACACCTGATGAAGACACCGAGTTACGACGTCGAAATATCGCGTTGGGAAGACGAAAACCACCGGCAGTACACCCGTTTCTACGAGATGACAACAAATCGCCAGGAAAGTCTTAGAAATTATAACACTAATCGTCTGTGGAGAGAGAGCCAGCAATTTTCACATTCTGGGTTTGCTGTTGAACGTCGCAAGTAACAGAAAAATGTCATCATCTTCTGAAGAGGAATCGCGGAAGGACACGGCACACTATGAGCCACATCGAAGCCATCATCATTGCAGCGAGTTAAGTACATCGTACGTCCTCGAATTTCCTCAGCAACATTGGTATTATTTGTTTCTCGCTTGTAATCTGCAATCTTTCTTTCAGCATTACTTTTTTGAATACAGAGTGCGTCACCTAAAATAAGCCCTTCCGGTATTTCCGGAACCGTTGAAGTTGTCGAAACAAGATTTCCGAGAAACAGTAGAGCGCCCTTACTTAACATAAGGACATCACACACATCCATGCCCGAGGCAGGATTCGAACCTGCGACCGTAGTAGTCGCGTTGTTCCGGAACAGTGGTAGGATATGTGTTAAATATGAAAACCATGACTACCGCCAAGATTCAGTCTCCGCTCTTGTGGCACGTCATCATTAGATAACGAGGAGGCACCCATAAGCATGAAGCGGCTTGATCTTCTTTTTGCACATACCGCGATTCTTGTTGCTACAAGTTTCAAATGCTTGATTCGCTCTACCCAAACGCGGATTTCTCTCCTATTGCAAAATGTATTTTTACATCTTAGGGAGCAGAAAGCGTTAAATAGAAATTTAAATATGTTTCCCTTAAGTGACAGTATTTACAATCCAAATAAATAGTATAGTATAGCATAGCAATTTTAAAATTTTTGCAGTTCTCAATATGATCAATGTTTGCTGAATTCTTCCACAGTAACAGAACACTGACTGCATGCAATAATTTACGTAAACTACGATACAATTCGTTTTGACGCTACTGTTACACATCTACAGGATTGGAAGGAGCAAATAAAGAGACGGAAATTACTATACTTGTGCGGCTTCTATCAAACGACGACGTTCTCTGTAGCCACTTTGCTTACGATACTGGAAGTACCCATGACTCTTGCGACCCCAATAAGGCGAGTGTCTCCAATGGAGAAGTGTAATTTAGCTTTCAAACCAAATATTACGAAAGTTTCAACTGGATGTTAAGAGAAGCAACCAACCCGATCTGCATCTTCCTATAAAAAGTCTAGAAGTAAAACGCAACAAGAAAACTTTCGATAAACTTATTGCGCATTTCAGAATTGTTCACTTCAGTAAGTAAATAATTACACTGAGACGTACTTATACTAGTGAGAAATTCACGTTTTTCAAGATAAGACAGATTTATTGTGAGAGAGTCGGAAGAGGGTGTTAAGTGCGCAAAAATTAAAGCTCGATGAAAAAGGCAACCTGTAAGTAAGGCATGCAATGTGTAATTTTCCCTGCCGTAATAATCTACACGTACAACAGGATCATCATCATTAACACCACCACCAACACAATCATAAATCAAGGTTAAACCATATCTGGTTTATTTTACCCCCAAGTAGTTTGATCTCTCTATCTTTTCTCTGGGCACCCTTTCCGTCGAGACTTCGCAGCGAAGATACGTGTTTTCTTTTCTTGCTCAT
Source organism: Schistocerca piceifrons (assembly GCF_021461385.2). Taxonomy (NCBI): domain Eukaryota; kingdom Metazoa; phylum Arthropoda; class Insecta; order Orthoptera; family Acrididae; genus Schistocerca; species Schistocerca piceifrons. The sequence goes on from NC_060149.1 coordinate 905,783,697, forward strand.
GGCGGCTTCCGAACGATATCTTTATACGTAGAGACAATGTCCGGTATTCAGTGATTGATACAAGGTGCAGTCAAATGAAAACGAGGCAGAAAGAAATCCCTTTTTATTGACAACTGCAGCACTATTCCAGTCTTCAAATTTGGGAAGGATCCCAACCCGATTTTATAATACCACGCCACCTCGTTATCCTCATGTGTAAGGACAACGTTATAACCAATTTTAAAGTGTCATATGGAGTGGTACTTAGAAAGGATCAGATTACCGTTTCACGGCAATGTTACGGCAAGGGAAGAATCATGCCGTCCCAGTCTCACCTCAGTGTGGGTGTGCGGAATGTGTCGAGGTTTCGAGATTCCTCGACCTACGCTGTTGGGTGGAAGATTGTAGGACGCCCATCGATAGATAAAGGATGCGCAACACACAGGAAGCAGCTACATGGGTAGCACAGTACTTGTGGTGAGCACATGGGAGTTTTTTAGATTAGGTTCCTTCCCACAGGAAACAAACCGTTGGCCTGAAAAATTAGCAGTTCATGACACTGATGTGGGTGTGACCACTGTAAAAATTTTTAGTTCGCCTAAACAGGTCATTTCAAAGGATTTAAATATGCTAAATCTCATGTTAGTAAATTGTCGAAGTGTCTGTAGCAATATCTTCGAGTTACTCTCCGAAATAAACAGTAGTAATGCCAATATTGTATTCGGTACCGAAAGCTGGTTGAAACCAGACATAATTAGCAGTGAAATTTTGAACTCCGATTGGACAGTGTTAAGGAAGGATGAAACTTATGGTGTGTTCATTGCAGTTAAAAGCTATTTAAACGCAATTGAGATCGATAGTCTGTCTGACTGTGAAATAGTCCGCATAAAGCTGTCAATCAGACATGGATTGACCATTGGATAAGGATGTTTTTATAGACCACCAGAATCCGCAACAAACGTCGCAGAACGTTTCAGGAAAAGTCTTGAGTTCATAGGAATTAAATATCATAATGGTTCAAATGGCTCTGAGCACTATGGGACTTAACATCTGAGGTCATCAGTCCCCTAAAACTTAGAAGTACGTAAACCTAACTAACATGAGGACATCACCCACATCCATGCCCGAGGCAGGATTCGAGCCTGCGACCTAGCAGTCGCGCGGTTCCGGACTGAAGAGTCTAGAACCGCTTGGCCACAGCGGCCGGCAAATATCCAAATTATCTATTAGTTATAGGTGGAGACTTTAATCTGGTGTCTATTTACTGGGAAAATTATACGTTTATCACAGGGGCAAAAGCAAAGACTCGTGTTAAGTTATTCTAGGAGCGCTCTCAACATATTGCTTTGAACAATTGGTTAGAAAACCAACTCGAGACGGGAACATATTAGATATCTTGGCGACAAACAGACCTGATCTTTTTGAGGAAGTTAATCTGGAAGAAGGTATTAGCGACCATAATGACGTTGTGGCTTCTATGACAGTGGAAGCTGCAAAAAAAAAAAAAAAAAAAAAAAAAAAAAAAAAAAAAAAAAAAAGCATTCACCGCGGGACACAAAGATACTGAGCATCTTTGGCCGGAATTTAAAGATATTGGCCACCACGTGCTAGAGAAATATGCTCCTAGCAAAAATATAGGGGAGGGAAAGGATCCACCTTTGTTCAAAAAAACACATTAGGAAGTTGCAGAGAATTCTGCACAGTCGTTTTAAACGTAGTCACTGCCCCGCTGACAAATTATGCGAGATGAAAACAGCTGCCAAAACTTCAATGAGAGATTCTTTAAACGAATTTGAAAGCAGTAATTTATCTGCAGCTTTTAAAAATAACCCCAAAAAATTTGGTCCTACGTAAAATCTATGAACGCTACAAATAATTCAATACCTTCTCTTGCAGTACAGGTAATGTAACGGATGATGATAAACAGAGGGCCGAAATTCTACACCTAGCTTTCAAAAACTCGTTTACGGTAGAGGACAAACGAAAGGATGGCTGACATAGTGTTTAATGTATCTGAGATTGTAAAACAGTTAAGATCCTTAGGCGCCAGGAAGGCATCTGGCACAGACGGTATCCCCGTAAGATTTTATGTTGACTATGCGACAAATATAGCACCATTCGTATCCACAATCTATTAGAGATCACTGGAACAGCGGAAAGTTCCACGGGACTGGAAGAAGGTCCAGGTCATAGCAGTCTATAAAAAGGGTAGAAAATCGGATGCACATAATTACCGGTCAATTTCAATGACATCGATTTGTTGTAGAATCATGGAACACATTTTGTGTTCAGACATAATGACTTCTAGACTCTGAGAAGCTCATCTGCAGAAACCAGCAGGGTTTTAGGAAACAGCGGTCATGCGAGACGCAGCTGGCCCTCTTTGTGCATGATATACAACAAGTTATATATAACGGCTCCCAAGTTTATGCCACATTCCTTGACTTTTGAAAGGCGTTCGACTCAGTTCCGCACTGTCACTTGCTCGAAAAAGTGGGCGCTTACGGTCTATCCGATGACATATGCGGCTGACTAGAAAGTTTTCTAACAGACAGAGAGCAGCATGTCGTCCTGGTTCAAATGGCTCTAACCACTATGGGATTTAACATCTGAAGTCATCAGTCCCCTAGACTTAGAACTACTTAAACCTAACTAACCTAAGGACATCACACACAGCCATGCCCGAGGCAGGATTCGAACCTGCGACCGTAGCAGTAGCGCGGCTCCGGACTGCAGCGTCTAGAACCGCTCGGCCACAGCGGCCGGCTGTCGTCCTGAATGGGGAGACTTCAACAGAAACAAGCGTAACATCAGGTGTGCCCCAGGGCTGCGAAATAGGTCCGCTGCTTTTTGAGATTTACACAAACGACCTGGTTGATGGTACTGACATAGGTAACTGAAGCAAGACTGGATACTGATCTTAATGAAAAGCTGAATGGACGAACGAAGATCTTAAGTTTTCTACGTTAACCTCGACGGCAAAAATTTATCACGGAAAAAAATTATTCCTGTATAATCTGAAAATCACGCAACGTACGCTCACGACTTAGAACAATTGAGAACGAAGTCAGTTTAATATACCCAGTGCAGTATCACAAAACGAAGTCCCCGAGCGTGATGACGTCACAGCAGCAAGTGGAAACAAGAGCGCAGACAGGGGAGTTGGTGAGCCTTTGACTGGTAGCCACTATGCCTTGCTAACCGATTCTGCTGCCAAGCTTCCCTATAGGCTGAGTTCCGCCAAAGCAAAGATATTACTCGTGCCTTCCACCTAGAGGTGTACTACTCCAGCAGACACAAGTGATTAAATTCTTTGAGACAGACAAATGCCTACTGACGCCTACACGTATACGCGGGGTAAAAGGTGTCTAGCTACAGTGGTCTTTAAAAATTGCTGAGGCTTTCCCCCACATTTTAGTATCTGCATGAGCCACGACCGCTGGGACTATACCAGACAATGAAAGAGCTTTTTTAAACATAAATAGAACCAAATTATTTCAAGTCTTGCTTGACAAGGTTCCTTCGTAACATTCAGTAACGGTAATACAAATCGTCTATGACAGAACATATATCTGAAGTTGAAAAAGAATTACACTTCACTGATCTAGATAAAGGAGCCATGTATCAACTAATCTCTTTAATTAGTATGTTGACAATGCCATAAATAAATAGCAATAATCGTAATACGCTTTGCAGACAGCCAAGTTATCGTACCTATAACAGAATATTATGCAGAAAACGGGCTCTAAATACTTGTGAAAGTAAAAATGGCAATAATTTACAGACATCCATACCAAAAACAAAATTGTTGATATTTCGAGTATGTGAATGAGTTAGAACTAAGACAATCATTAATAAGGAGACGGGAGGGGGTGAAAGCCGAATCTGTGGCGTTTTCAACCTGGCGCATTCTGGATGAAGGAGACAACCACGAAAAAAAAGCGGGCAGGGCTGGAAGTAGTCCTTGACCGCAGAACGCTCGCAACGTGGGCAGGTAACATTCTCTTACAGAAAAACTGCAAGCTCCCACGGACACAACTGGTCACAGAATAACAGTGTACTAATTCTTAATATGGTTCTCGTTCGGCATATTGCCTCAGAATGTCACGAACACCTGCCTGAAAATTGCTAGTACTTGCTCTAACTCAATTGCTAGTGGTTGTGACAATTTAAATGGTAATACAGTCATTTTCAACTTAATACGACAGCGGGAATTGAAAATAAACACTCAAAATTCGTCATTTAGCGTCACCATTTTAGATAGGTTACTGCCACAGCGGAGAAGAGGTCGTGATGACTGTATCTTATTTATAAAGGGCGATCAAAAAGCTGGTCCGTAAGTGGCCGCTGCACACCTCGCCCGGCGGGAATCGTCGACCCTTCGAGGTCATTTTTAAGTGACCGAATATGTGATAATCGTACGGGGAGACAACAGGACTACAGGATCCACCGGCGTCTCGTCTCGGACCATTACCAGCATGGAACTTGACGGACTTTTTCACAGCGGTAGTTTCCGACAGTGTCTACCGGTGTTGGTCCTTCGGCAGCCAGGAAGAACAGCACTTTGGTGCTGTTTGGGCGCATTTCGTAATGGCGTAGCCACAGTTCACGTTTCTGCACTTACCTCGCGCACACTAATCACTTGCCCACACGCCGGTGCTCATATACGCGCATCGGAGCCGCGCCACGTTGCATATACGCAGCAGCAACGCCATCCGTCCCTGACAATAAAAGAGTCGTCCTATTGCATTCAGTATAGTATTGATGTGGCAGACGCACAGTCCTCAGGCAGAAGCTTACTCTTTCGTTTTCTGTCAAGTCTTTAGCGTTTTCGCCGTTAATGACACCTAAGTAAGGTGAAGACTGGTTTTTATTTTCTTACTTTCATTCACCGTAGATTGTAGTTTTAGTATTGACTTTACATCGCCTACAGTATAATAGTCGTAGGTCTCTCGGCACTACGATGTTCTTGTAGCTGAGTGCTCGAGTTACTGCATTCGGCAGTATTATTGTACACTGACATGGCAAAAGTTGTGGAATAGCAATATGCACAGAAACAAATGGCTGTAGTATCGCGTACACAAGCCATAAAATGGCAGTGCATTCGTGGAGATGTCATATGTACTCAGGCGATTCGTGTGAAAAGGTGTCCGACTTGAATACGGTCACATTATGGGAATTACCAGACTTTGAATGCGGAATTGTAGTTGGACCTAGATGCACGGGACATTCTATTTCGAAGATCGTTAGGGAATTCAATATTCGGAGATCAACAGTGTCAAGAGTGTGCCGAGAATACCACGTTCAGGCAACACCTCTCAAAACGGCCAACGACCGAGAGCAGCGAGGTTCGCGTAACGTTGCCAGTGCTAACAGACAAGTAACGCTGCACGAAATAACCGTAGAAATCAATAAGGGACGCACGACGAACGTATACGTTAGGACAGTGTGGGAAATTTTGATGTTAATGGGTTATGGCAGCAAACAACCGACGCCAATGCCATTGCTATCAGCACGACATCGCCTACAGCGCATCTACTGGGCTCGTGACCATATCGGTTCCACCCTAGACGACTATAAAACCGTGGCCTGGTGAGATGAATTCCGATTTTAGTTGGTAAGTACTGACGGTAGGTTTCAAGTGTGGCCCAGACCATACGAAACCGTGGACTAAAGTGGCGAACAAGGTACTGCGCAAGGTGTTAGTGTCTCGATAACGGTGTGGGCTGTTTTTACATGGATGGACTGGGTCCTCTGGTTCATTTGATCCGATCATTGACTAAGAGTGGTTATTTCCGGCTACTTTGCAGCCATTCGTGAACTTCATTGTCCCGAACAATGATGTCATGTGACCGGAGCACAGTTCTTCGCGATTGGTTTGAAGAACATTCTGGACAATTCGAGCGAATAATTTGGCCACCCAGATCTCCCGACATTAATCCCATCGAACATTTAGGGGACATAATCTAGTGGTCAGTTCGTGCACATCATCCTGTACTGATAACACTTTCGCAGTTTCGGACGCCTATAGAAGCAGCATGCCTCAATATATTCTGCAGGGGACTTCCAACGACTTGTTGAGTCCCTGCCACGGCGAGTTGCTACACTACGCCGGAGAAAAAGAAGGTGCGACACGTTATTAGGAGGTGTCCCATGACTTCTGTCACTGCAGAATAGTGTCTCAAACGAGAACATCCGCCAACTCTGTGCACGACTGGAGGATTTGTTCAAGACAATGTGAGCTCTGACGTTTGGTCCTGTGTTAATGATCTCATCCAATGTATAATGTGTATAATACGTTAGCAATAATTCATTCATGTAGGAGCATTCCAAACCAAGTATTTGCTTCAGTCTATAATCGCAAGTTTTTCTATGTTGCCTATTGGCTACCGATTTCGTTGCACAGTACCATTCTCAGCCCACTCTGTGATACAAAACCATACATAGTTAAGAAAGTAATAAAGCAAGAAATAATTACGGTATATTTTCTCTCTATGACAGTAAACTTATGGTTGTTAATGATCGCATCCAATGTATATCAAGTATAATATGTTAGCAACAATTCATTCATGTTGGAGCATTCCGAAAGAAGTATTTCCTTCAGTCTATAATCGCAAATTTTTTTTTATTTTGCCTATTGGCTACCGATTTCTCAACCCATTCTATGATACAAAACCACAGTACATAGTTAAAATATTAATAAACCAAGATATATTTACAATATACAGTATTTTCTCTCTGTGACAGCGAACTTAAGGTACAGAGTGCAATTTAGAAACATTGTAGGTAGCCCATTTCTCCTGGCACGCATTCGCCACGCTCGCTTCGAAAGCTGGTGTATCAAACACTAAAAATAATGGTCTATGTACATAAACAATATCCAAACAATAAAAATAGTAGGAAAAAATAAAATTTACGAAATCGCATAACAAAAAAAAAAAAAAAAGAATAACCCAGTCTCCACTGCAATAAAACATTAAAAGCAAAATAGAAAATTTAGCTAGCCATGTTTACATTCATAGTTTATATACGGTTTATGTTACTATAAAACATCGATGTGACTACGAAACATTTAATCAAGTAAATATCATCATAATGATAGCATTATACACGGAACTGCCAAAGAAACTGGTATAGGCATGCATATTCAAATACAGTGACGTGTAAACATGCAGAATACGGAGCTGCGACGGCAACGCCTATATAAGGCAACAAGTGTCTGGCGCAGTTGTTAGATCGGTTACTGCTGCTACAATGGCAGGTTACCAAGATTTGAGAGAGTTTGAACGTGGTGGTACAGTCAGCGCAAGAGCGATGGGACACATTATCTCCGAGGTAGCGACTACGTGGAGATTTTTCCGTACGACCATTTCACGAATGTACCGTGAATATCAGGAATCAGACAAAACATCAAATCTCCGACATCGCTTGAGCGGAAGAAGATCCTGCGAGAACGGGACCAACGACGACTGAAGAGAATCGTTCAACGTGACAGAAGTGCAACCCTTCCGCGAATTGCTGCAGATTTCAATGCTGACAAGTGTCAGCGTGCGAACCATACAACGAAACATCATCGATTTGAGCTGTTGATGGCTGGAAACATGTTGCCTGGTCGGATGAGTCTCGTTTCAAATTGTATGATCGCATCCAATGTATATCGTGTAATAATTCATTCATGTAGGAGCATTCCGAAAGAAGTATTTTCTTCAGTCTATACTCGCAATTTTTTTATTTTGCCTATTGGGCTATTGGCTATTATAGAGATAGCCTCACGAATTCATGGACCCTATAAGACAGCAGGGAGCTGTTCAAGCTGGTGGAGGCTCTGTAATGTTGTGGGACGTGTGCAGTTGGAGTGATATGGGACCCCTGATACAAATAGACACGACTGTGACAGGTGACTCGTACGTAAGCATCCCGTCTGATCAATTGCGTCCATTCATGTCCATTGTGCATTCCAACAGACTTGGGCAATTCCAGCAGGACAATTCGACACGCTAGACGTCCATAATTGCTACAGAGTGGCACTAGGAAGACTCTTCTAAGATTAACACTTTCGCTGGTCACCAAACTCCCAAGACATGAACACTATTGAGCATATATCGGATGCCTTGCAACGTGCTTTCCAGACGAGATCTCCACCCCTCGTATTCTTACAGATTTGTGGACAGTCCGGCAGGATTCATGGTGTCAGTTCCCTCCAGCACTACTTCAGACATTAGTCGAGTCCATGCTACATCGTGTTGCGGAACTTCTTTGTGCTTGCGGAGGCCCTACAAGATATTAAAAATGGTTCAAATGGCTCTGAGCACTATGGGACTTAACATCTTAGGTCATCAGTCCCCTTGAACGTAGAACTACTTAAACCTAACTAACCTAAGGACATCACACCCATGCCCGAGGCAGGATTCGAAACTGCGACCGTAGCAGTCCTGCGGCTCCGGACTGCAGCGCCTAGAACCGCACGTCCACCACGGCCGGCTACAAGATATTAGGCAGGTGTGCCAGTTTCTTTGGCTCTTCAGTGTACATTGAAAACAATTAAGTATTTTTGTTGAAAGGATATTCAGTGTATAGGGGGGCTAGCGGCGCAGTGAGGCCAAGTGTTTCCTTGCAGCTGCGAACTGACGATATCTGTCCGCTTTTCCAGTGCTGTGTTTATCCCACTAGTTTCCGTGTGTACGCTGAGGTTCTGGGCTGCGCGGAATCGTATTTCCTCTCCACCGTGTTGCAGTTTATCAACCCGCCACGGCCTTAAACACTCCTCGTACGTATCGCGCAGTTGTGAGAGGTTGCATCGATCTGCTGCGGTATTGGGAGAAGGCCACAACACTCATTCATACAACCGCTTTGTGCTGTGGCTGTAATCCTATTACGGCACTTTAATCTAATACTTATATTTTAATGTTCTAATCCCGGCAGCCCTGTGAGTCTGTAAGTGATGAGATCACTTTACGTACATAGTTAACTTGTGTATCCCAACTTAAAATAATACACTCCTGGAAATTGAAATAAGAACACCGTGAATTCATTGTCCCAGGAAGGGGAAACTTTATTGACACATTCCTGGGGTCAGATACATCACATGATCACACTGACAGAACCACAGGAACATAGACACAGGCAACAGAGCATGCACAATGTCGGCACTAGTACAGTGTATATCCACCTTTCGCAGCAATGCAGGCTGCTATTCTCCCATGGAGACGATCGTAGAGATGCTGGATGTAGTCCTGTGGAACGGCTTGCCATGCCATTTCCACCTGGCGCCTCAGTTGGACCAGCGTTCGTGCTGGACGTGCAGACCGCGTGAGACGACGCTTCATCCAGTCCCAAACATCCTCAATGGGGGACAGATCCGGAGATCTTGCTGGCCAGGGTAGTTGACTTACACCTTCTAGAGCACGTTGGGTGGCTCCGGGATACATGCAGACGTGCATTGTCCTGTTGGAACAGCAAGTTCCCATGCCGGTCTAGGAATGGTAGAACGATGGGTTCGATGACGGTTTGGATGCACCGTGCACTATTCAGTGTCCCCTCGACGATCACCAGTGGTGTACGGCCAGTGTACGAGATCGCTCCCCACACCATGATGCCGGGTGTTGGCCCTGTGTGCCTCGGTCGTATGCAGTCCTGATTGTGGCGCTCACCTGCACGGCGCCAAACACGCATACGACCATCATTGGCACCAAGGCAGAAGCGACTCTCATCGCTGAAGACGACACGTCTCCATTCGTCCCTCCATTCACGCCTGTCGCGACACCACTGGAGGCGGGCTGCACGATGTTGGGGCGTGAGCGGAAGACGGCCGAACGGTGTGCGGGACCGTAGCCCAGCTTCATGGAGACGGTTGCGAATGGTCCTCGCCGATACCCCAGGAGCAACAGTGTCCCTAATTTGCTGGGAAGTGGCGGTGCGGTCCCCTACGGCACTGCGTAGGATCCTACGGTCTTGGCGTGCATCCGTGCGTCGCTGCGGTCCGGTCCCAGGTCGACGGGCACGTGCACCTTCCGCCGACCACTGGCGACAACATCGATGTACTGTGGAGACCTCACGCCCCACGTGTTGAGCAATTCGGCGGTACGTCCACCCGGCCTCCCGCATGCCCACTATACGCCCTCGCTCAAAGTCCGTCAACTGCACATATGGTTCACGTCCACGCTGTCGCGGCATGCTACCAGTGTTAAAGACTGCGATGGAGCTCCGTATGCCACGGCAAACTGGCTGACACTGACGGCGGCGGTGCACAAATGCTGCGCAGCTAGCGCCATTCGACGGCCAACACCGCGGTTCCTGGTGTGTCCGCTGTGCCGTGCGTGTGATCATTGCTTGTACAGCCCTCTCGCAGTGTCCGGAGCAAGTATGGTGGGTCTGACACACCGGTGTCAATGTGTTCTTTTTTCCATTTCCAGGAGTGTAAGTCGAGTTTAAGATAACAGGGGCCTTAGAAACATACTATTTTAAATACATGGCACTGGAAGGGAGGTCATAGATCATTAACTGACTCTCGCAGAGTAATACTTAGCCTCACTGCGCTACTGACCCCTCTGGATGCTGAATACCTTTTCGAAAAAAAAACACTTTCGAGTTTTCACTGAATGATGATAATATTATGACGACATTTACTCGATTAAATGGTTCATGTTCATATCGATGTGCATGCAAATATGGTCGCCTAAATTTGCTATTTTTTCTCTTTTTTTTGTGTGGGGACTGTTTCATTCTTTGTTTTATTACGTGCTTTCGTATGTTTTATTTTTTCGTGCTAGTTTTATTCTTTGGTTTTTGTATGATGTGACCCTTTTTTAAGAAAGAAGAATCTCTTATCATTGCCGGACGCAGTTTACTTCTATTTAAACATTGATTTGACCTTTACTTTTATTAGTTGAAACACCTGTTTGGAAAGCTAGCGTGACGGCTGCTTACCAAGGCAATGGGGCTACCTTCGTATATATCTTAAGGCAGGATTTTGTACCATATGTTTGCTTTCACAGAGACAAAAAAATATTTTGTAAATGTTTCTTGCGTTACTAATTTCAGTGTTTACTATGATTTTTTTGATCATAGAGTGGCCTGGGGATGGAATTGTATATCGAAAGCGGTATACTCTAAGAAAAATAAAAAAAATTGTGATTACAAGCTAAAAAAACATTCTTCTGACTGTGTTGATGGATTTAGTCGACTTACCAACACACATCTCACTCACTCACTAGAAGCAAGAAAAAATGTTATTTTTTTATTTTATTCGAACGTGCACTCACTCTGCAGACAGGAGTTGCGAGAGAGGAAATACAGCGAATAAAGAATGTTATTAAGTGTTTAAAAGGATGGTGGGATGAGCAGAAATGTATATTGAAAAGTTATTCGTGAGGTTTTGAATACTGAACGAATTATTCACTTGAGAAAGAATGACACTCATGAGAGGTCGCTGCCTATTCTTGATGGACCACAGTGGTGCTGCAGTGAAAAACAAACTACACATTAATTCATAGTATCAGTTTTACACGACAGTCAGACAAAACAGAAGACTGTGCTGTTTGTTCTACTAGAACAGATGATCCATTTTTTTTATTCGACATAGGTTATGGGTAGCTGAGCACTCTTGACGTAAACATCACTATCTGAAACCGAAATGAGGACCAGTGACACCACGAGATCACATGACGATCACCACGTGACTAACGCACTGACGAGAGAACATTCCCAGGGGTAAATAAGCGATCTTGATGAAACTCCACCGGTGTGTAGAAGGGTAAAATAATGCAATACGTATTTTTTGGTTATTGTCTTATTTCACTTTTAAGGGGTAAAGCACACCCCAAAAAGTAATTTGGCCTATTAAATTCAGAGGAAATATCTCCGAAACCAAGGTATACAAAAATGTGTTTCGTATAAAAATTGAAATGTAGTTCACGATCTTGAATAGTGTATAATCAACTTCCTCAATAATCTGAAATTTTGTAAAATGCCTCAACGCCATTAATTTTCAAAAATGAAAATTTTTGTTACAACATAAATTAAAGGAGCTTTCATAGCGCATCCATCCTGCTGGTTCCCGAAATACCTTTTTTGTGAAATAAGCTGTGCGAAATGTGCTCTCGGAGTATTTTCAACATACATAATTCAGATATCTAAACGTTCGTTATTATTCTAATTATTTGTTACTTATTTTTCTTTGTACTTTAAATTGTTGTTTTACGTTTCACATTCACTATTTTTTGTTTATTAGTTTACCGTTTTACATATGTGTATTTTGTCACCTGAAAATAATAAGTAACTTATTATTATGATTCAAAATTATTACAATAATGACAATCTATAAAGAAATGCTCAGAACACAACTTTTTACGCCATGCACATAAAATGAATGAAATTTCTCCACATAATACAAACAATGGGCAACACAGTATTAAAAAAAATTCAACAGGAATCTCAAATTATGGCGGGATATTTTCTAAATATTCTGATTTGTACCAGTAAATTAAGCAAAAATTGGGAAGACGATTGATTATGTACTGGTGACTGCAACTTGATTATATCGTTTCTCAACTGGAAATTGCCATCATAAGTATTCAGCAGAACTAGATTAGAAAATCTTCACGAAAGTTATTTCAAGATCGAAAGCTGTATATGTCCAACGGCTGTACCTGCTCCGTCGAGTCTTTTGGGATCACCAGATGAATAAGTTCTTTGTGCTCAGGTAGGATGCTCGGAACGGTTTTTCACACTGACCACCTCCCTTTTCATAGTTTTTTTTAAGCTAATGGACCATTTGGACCTAGGATTTCAGAAGCTCTTTTTGAAGCTCCAAATATTCTTGTGACGTCATCAAAATCTACTAAACTATTGTCTGACGACGTCAAAATACATTTGAGAGACGTTTCCTTTCCCAGTGAAGGAAAATTATATGTATTATTTTAGTTTCTGGGGGTGGTCAATGTGAAAAAACCGTTTTGGGTGTCGTACCTGAGTCCAAGGACCTTGTCTATCTTGTGATCCAAAAAGACTCGACAGGACAGGTACATCAGTTGGATGTACGTCGCCTTCGATGTTGGTAGAAGTTTGTGAGAAAATTTTCAGATCTAGTACTGTTGAACGATTATGTTTTCAATCTCCACTTGAGAAATAATATAATCAATCTGCATCCACTGGTACATTATCAATTCTGTTCGCAAAGGTTTTCTATAGTACTGAAATATGCCTGGTATAAATGGTGATATTTAAAGGATCACGCATCAATATTTCCTGTTGAATTTTGTTTTGTATTCTGTTGTTCGTCTTGAGTATTACGTGAAGACATTTCATTCATTTGATGTGCATGGTGTAAAAAAGTTATGCTTTAAGCGTTTGTTTACACGTTATCAGTTTGTAATGATTTCGTGCCATAATAATGAGTTACTTGATATTTTCAACTAACAAAATACACTCCTGGAAATGGAAAAAAGAACACATTGACACCGGTGTGTCAGACCCACCATACTTGCTCCGGACACTGCGAGAGGGCTGTACAAGCAATGATCACACGCACGGCACAGCGGACACACCAGGAACCGCGGTGTTGGCCGTCGAATGGCGCTAGCTGCGCAGCATTTGTGCACCGCCGCCGTCAGTGTCAGCCAGTTTGCCGTGGCATACGGAGCTCCATCGCAGTCTTTAACACTGGTAGCATGCCGCGACAGCGTGGACGTGAACCGTATGTGCAGTTGACGGACTTTGAGCGAGGGCGTATAGTGGGCATGCGGGAGGCCGGGTGGACGTACCGCCGAATTGCTCAACACGTGGGGCGTGAGGTCTCCACAGTACATCGATGTTGTCGCCAGTGGTCGGCGGAAGGTGCACGTGCCCGTCGACCTGGGACCGGACCGCAGCGACGCACGGATGCACGCCAAGACCGTAGGATCCTACGCAGTGCCGTAGGGGACCGCACCGCCACTCCCCAGCAAATTAGGGACACTGTTGCTCCTGGGGTATCGGCGAGGACCATTCGCAACCGTCTCCATGAAGTTGGGCTACGGTCCCGCACACCGTTAGGCCGTCTTCCGCTCACGCCCCAACATCGTGCAGTCCGCCTCCAGTGGTGTCGCGACAGGCGTGAATGGAGGGACGAATGGAGACGTGTCGTCTTCAGCGATGAGAGTCGCTTCTGCCTTGGTGCCAATGATGGTCGCATGCGTGTTTGGCGCCGTGCAGGTGAGCGCCACAATCAGGACTGCATACGACCAAGGCACACAAGGCCAACACCTGGCATCATGGTGTGGGGAGCGATCTCCTACACTGGCCGTACACCACTGGTGATCGTCGAGGGGACACTGAATAGTGTACGGTACATCCAAACCGTCATGGACCCATCGTTCTACCATTCCTAGACCGGCATGGGAACTTGCTGTTCCAACAGGACAATGCACGTCCGCATGTATCCCGTGCCACCCAACGTACTCTAGAAGGTGTAAGTCAACTACCCTGGCCAGCAAGATCTCCGGATCTGTCCCCCATTGAGCATGTTTGGGACTGGATGAAGCGTCGTCTCACGCGGTCTGCACGTCCAGCACGAACGCTGGTCCAACTGAGGCGCCAGGTGGAAATGGCATGGCAAGCCGTTCCACAGGACTACATCCAGCATCTCTACGATCGTCTCCATGGGAGAATAGCAGCCTGCATTGCTGCGAAAGGTGGATATACACTGTACTAGTGCCGACATTGTGCATGCTCTGTTGCCTGTGTCTATGTGCCTGTGGTTCTGTCAGTGTGATCATGTGATGTATCTGACCCCAGGAATGTGTCAATAAAGTTTTCCCTTCCTGGGACAATGAATTCACGTAGTTCTTATTTCAATTTCCAGGAGTGTAGATGTACGTGAAAACATAAACTAAAGAAAGAAATAAAAACTTGAAAGCGCAACGTATAACAACAATTTAAAACATATAACAAAAATAAATAAAACAAATAAATACAATAATAAAGAACGTTTAGATATTTTAATTAATTGCGTTGAAAATACTCTGACAGCACATTGCTTACACCTTATTTTCTAAATATGTTATTTCTGAATCCAGCTTCGTCACACTAGGGTGGATATGGTGTGAAACCTCTTTAATTTATGTTGGAAGACGTTTTCAATCTTCAAAATTAATTAATGGTAGTGGGATATTTTCAAAAATTTCTAATTCTTACAAAAATCGATAATAAGGCTTTCAGTAACGTCCATTACATTTCAACTTTTAGATGAAATAATTTTCTTCTATATTTTGGTTTCAAGGATTCCTTCTGTACCTAATAGGCCAAAGTATCTTTCGGGGTGTGTTTTTCTCCTTAAAAGTGAAATTGGGCGAACACAAAAAATACATATTGCATTATTCTGACTCATACCACTTAAGTTTCATCAAGATCGTTAGTTTACACCTGGGAATGTTCCTTGTGAGTAAAATGAGGCAGTGATTAACGCACTGTATTTCTGTTGCCCACCATTTCAAGTGAGTTATAGGGCCCTCCTAATTCCTGCCCATTTTGACGATACTACCAGAAACGATGGTGATGTTATCTATGGCAGTCTGTTTGGCACCTGTCACTTTCCAACATCACAGAAAGCGTTTGGCAGTTGCTAGAACACTTTTCAAACTGTGTAAACTGTGCAAACAAGTTGGACTTTTTCTGTCTTTCATGGATTTACGTCCTGCACAACCTAATTGAAACTTCACATAAATACTTCTAAAATCCTTCATTGAGATTCAGAAACAACCTGTAAAATAGTAAAAATGTATTCTGCCGTCTGAGCTTGGTAAAACAATTTCATTCTTATTAAAAAAATGGTTCAAATGGCTCTAAGCACTATGGGACTAAACATCTGAGGTCATCAGTCCCCTATATTAAGAACTACTTAAATCTAACTCACCTAAGGACATTATACACTTCCATGCCCGAGGCAGCATTCGAACCTGCGACCGTAGCAACAGCGCGGTTCCGGACTGAAGCGCCTAGAACTGCTCGACCACAGTGGCCGGCTGCTTATTAAAGGAAACATAAACAGCGAAGACTAATCATCGAAGATTCACAATTCGTATTGTCATTTATAACACAATTCTGAAACTTACTTGGAGGGCCAAACGCATAAAAAATCAGGATTTCGAAGAGAACCCGTGATACGAGTTCAGTGGATATGCTAGTCAAACATTCCGACGATCTTAAAATCTGCTTCGTATACCCAGTCGTCACTTCTCAAAGGCGTGTGGTCGTCATGTTGTAGCTCATAATGAAAGTTCCTAATATAGCGATACTGTATCTTAATTCAGTCTGAAACGTTGCTGAAACCTGGGCAACATGTTCTTGACCCTCCAGTGTGCAGAGGAACACAACAAAACCCATCTCAAAAGAATCGCACAACAAGATGGTCAATTGAAACCGTTAGGAGAACTGCAAAATACCGACACCTTAATGTTTACTTACTGCCTTTGAATATGTAGATCACCGATCATGCTGATCAGGCACATACAATCTTCTTCAGTGTGAAGAGACGAGTGCTTGTTTCTGTTGAAGTCTCCCCATTCAGAACGACAGCCGGCCGCTGTGGCCTAGCGGTTCTAGGCGCTTCGGTCCGGAACCGCACTGCTGCTAGGTCGCAGGTTCGAATCCTGCCTCGGACATGGATGTGTGTGATGTCCTTAGGTTAGTTAGGTTTAAGTAGTTCTAATTCTAGGGGACTGATAACCTCAGATGGTAAGTCCCATAGTGCTTAAAGCAATTTGAAACATCTGAGAAATAAAAAAAACGTGCCAAGCAGCTGTTGTCTAGCAACCAGCACGAATGCCTTTTTTGTGTCTTTGTTAGTTACGAAGATAAGATAAGCATGTAAAACAGCACTATTTCTTCAAGTATCACCGTACATTTTTTATTCGGTGGACCACTTCTTCGTCTCGATACCTGTTCAAAAACATATTACAGTGTACCATTCACGGAAACATGACGTTGTCAGAAATGTAACACAAAACTGACATGTATTCTCTTGTACTAGCACACAACGCAGTGAATATAACTCGCCCATCTACTGGTTTTGAAAATAATAAAACATTATTGCAATTACTGTTCTGCTAACTTATATTCTCCATAGATGAGAGGCATTTCTACCCTATCTTGTTGGTTTAAATGTTACTCACACAAACCTTCAACTGAAAACAGTTGACTGAAAATGATGCACATTCAGTCAATTTTGTGTTTTGATTTTATTGCATTATGTTTACATGAGTGATACACTGTGTACGTTTCTGAACGGGAGTTTCAGATAGCATGTGGATTATCGAATAAAAATATAGAGTACTATTTAAAATAGACGTACTGCTATCCACAACTTTGTAACGACCACAGTTATAAGAAAGGCAAATATGCTGAGTAATGTCCTGGTAGCTAAACGACAATGGCCAGATACATTCTTTATTTTGCTTCTGCACAAATACATACTTGGAGCGGTCTAGATAAATGGGGGCCCTTTGTATATGGAAGATATATCTGTAATGTATTTGCACAATGACCTTGGTTTTATTGTTGTGAGAACAAATTTTGGGATCTCAAAAGTTTTGTCCTAAACGTTCAGCTCCCCATCTCCCAAAATGACAACTCAGCCCTGTTTAGTTCTAATCAACCATTTTTCTAATACTGGTAATCACTTGCGTACCGAGTGTTACACTATGTGTATCCGGACACCTGGCTGAAAATGACTTACAAGTTCGTAGTGCCTTCCATCGGTAATGCTGGAATTAAATATAGTGTTGGCCCAACCTTAGCCTTGATGAAAACTTTCACACTCGCAGGAATACGTTCAATCAGGTGTCGGAAGGTATCTTGGGAATAGCAGCCCATTCTTCACAGAGTGCTGCACTGAGGACAGATATCGATGTCGGTCGGTGAGGCCTGGAACGAAGTCGGCGCTCCAAAACACCCCAGAGGTGTCCTATAGGATTCAGGTCATTACTCTGTGCAGGCCAGTCCATTACAGGGATTTTATTCCCTTGTAACCACTCCGCCATAGGCCGTACATTATGAACTGGTGCTCGGTCGTGTTGAAAGATGAAATCGTCATCCCCGAAATGCTCTTCAACAGTGGGGAGAAAGAAGGTCCTTAAAACATCAATGTAGGCCTGTGCTGTGATATTGTCACGCAAAACAACAAGGGGTGCAAGCCCCCTCCCTGAGAAACACGACCACACCATAACACCAACATATCCGAATTTTACTGTTGGCACTACACACGCTGGCAGATGACGTTCACCGGATATTCGCCATACACCACACAACGTTTTTCCACTGTTCAATCGTCCAATGTTTACGCTCCTTACACCAAGCGAGACGTCGTTTGGAATTTACCGTCGTGATGTGTGGCTTATGAGCAGCAGCTCGACCATGAAATCCAAGTTTTCTCAAAAATGTTCAGATGTGTGTGAAATCTTATGGGACTTAACTGCTAAGGTCATCAGTCCCTAAGCTTACACATGAATTAACCTAAATTAACCTAAATACAAAGACACACACCGATGACCGAGGGAGGACCCGAACCTCCGCAGGGACCAGCCGCACAGTCCATGACTGCAGGGCCTCAGACCGCACAGCTAATCCCGCTCCAAGTTTTCTCACCTCCCGCCTAACAGTCACAGTACTTGCAGTGGATCCTGATGCAGTTTTGAATTCCTGTGAGATGACGATCTAGATAGATGTCTGCCTATTACACATTACGACCCTCTTCAACTGTCGGCTGTCTCTGTCAGTCAACAGAGGAGGTCCGCCTGTACCCTTTTGTGCTGTACGTGCCCCTTCGGGTTTCCACTTCACTATCACATCGTAAACAGTGGACATAGGGATGTTTAGGAGTGTGGAAATCGTACAGATGTATGACACAAGTAATACCCAGTCACGTGACCACGTTAGAAGTCCGTGAGTTCCGTGTAGCGCCCCATTCCGCTCTCCCACGATGTCTAATGACAACTGAGGTCGTTGATATAGAGTACCTGACAGTAGATGGCAGCACAATGCACCTAATATGAAAAACGTGTATTTTTGGGGGTGTCCGGATACCTTTTATGACATAGTGTATGATAGCACTCTTACTATCGAAAATACAGTGACGGAAAAAAATCACAACACCATGTGCGACATAAACGGAAGTTGGCAGGCGTGTTCCTACCCCTGAAAGATGATGTCTATTCAGTTTTCGCCTCAGTCGCATGAGAATGGCGCTAGTAGCGTCACTATGAGGATGCAGATCAGGTTTGCTTTAAATACGCACTGTAATGGTCGTCGTCGTTAGTTACTTCCGAGAGCGGACGAGGTGAGTTGATGTTAGTCAAGAATGCCTTGAGACGACAAAGACGCCATTATCAACTAACTGAACGAGGTCATTTAGTTGGGCCACGGGAAGTTGCATGTTCCTTCTGCGATGTTGCAGAAAGACTTGGCAGAAATGTAGCAGCTAAAATGATTGCTAGCAGCGGTGGTCTCGAGAATGTATAGTCGCAAGAAGAGTGGGCTCCGGACGACAATGTGGTACTACTGAGACATGTGGACATGTGTCTCGGCGTACGACTCTTTCGCATCTAACTGTAACTGCAGCAGCAGTTTGAGCAGCAGTTGGCACCACGGCGTCTCAACTGACTGTAACAATCGGTCACTCAGACCCACAAGCCCTGTAGCGTGCTTTGCAGTGACCCCAAACCTCCACCATTTGCGACTGCAGTCATGTCAAGCGAGAGCTCACTGGAGAGCGGAGTGAGGTTTGTGTTTTCTGATGAAAGGTGGCTCTGCCACGGTGACCGTGATGGCTGTGTGTTTGTCAGAAGGAGACCAGGTGATCGCCTGCAACCAGCCTGTCTGCGCGCTAGACACATGGAATTATGGTCTGGGGTGCGGTTTCGTTTCGCAGCAGGAGCACTCTCTAGTTATCCCACGCACTCTGAATGCAAAATCGTACGTCAGTCTAGTGATTCGACTTGTTGTACCATTCGTGAACCCTATTCCAGAGGGTGTTTCCCAGCGTGACAACGTTCTTCCACATACCGCTGTTGTAATCCACCATGGTCTACCGAGCGTCCACATGTTGCCTTGGCCTGCTCGATCATCACATCTGTCTCCAATCGAGCACATCTGCGACATCATCGGACGATAATTCCAGTTTCATCCACAACCATCATTAATCGTCCCTGTCTTAACCGACCAAGTGGAAATATCCGACACCTGCTCTCGGAGTTATGGCTTTTACACCGGTTTTAAATGCACCAGCACTGCACATCTGCCGTGACTTATCTCGCGCGTACATTAACTTGTGTCCTTGCAATGTAAATCACTTATATATATATATATATATATATATATATATATATATATATATATATATATATATATATATATATATTACCTAGACAAGTGTACTCCCGAAATTTCATTTATCTACATTAATTATTTGTTGTTGTTGTTGTTGTGCTTTTTTCCGTCAGTGCCTGCTATTTAATGCTGTTGCTAGTTCAGACAAGAATACACTCCTGGAAATGGAAAAAAGAACACATTGACACCGGTGTGTCAGACCCACCATACTTGCTCCGGACACTGCGAGAGGGCTGTACAAGCAATGATCACACGCACGGCACAGCGGACACACCAGGAACCGCGGTGTTGGCCGTCGAATGGCGCTAGCTGCGCAGCATTTGTGCACCGCCGCCGTCAGTGTCAGCCAGTTTGCCATGGCATACGGAGCTCCATCGCAGTCTTTAACACTGGTAGCATGCCGCGACAGCGTGGACGTGAACCGTATGTGCAGTTGACGGACTTTGAGCGAGGGAGTATAGTGGGCATGCGGGAGGCCGGGTGGACGTACCGCCGAATTGCTCAACACGTGGGGCGTGAGGTCTCCACAGTACATCGATGATGTCGCCAGTGGTCGGCGGAAGGTGCACGTGCCCGTCGACCTGGGACCGGACCGCAGCGACGCACGGATGCACGCCAAGACCGTAGGATCCTACGCAGTGCCGTAGGGGACCGCACCGCCACTTCCCAGCAAATTAGGGACACTGTTGCTCCTGGGGTATCGGCGAGGACCATTCGCAACCGTCTCCATGAAGCTGGGCTACGGTCCCGCACACCGTTAGGCCGTCTTCCGCTCACGTCCCAACATCGTGCAGCCCGCCTCCAGTGGTGTCGCGACAGGCGTGAATAGAGGGACGAATGGAGACGTGTCGTCTTCAGCGATGAGAGTCGCTTCTGCCTTGGTGCCAATGATGGTCGCATGTGTGTTTGGCGCCGTGCAGGTGAGCGCCACAATCAGGACTGCATACGACCGAGGCACACAGGGCCAACACCCGGCATCATGGTGTGGGGAGCGATCTCCTACACTGGCCGTACACCACTGGTGATCGTCGAGGGGACACTGAATAGTGCACGGTACATCCAAACCGTCATGGACCCATCGTTCTACCATTCCTAGACCGGCAAGGGAACTTGCTGTTCCAACAGGACAATGCACGTCCGCATGTATCCCGTGCCACCCAACGTACTCTAGAAGGTGTAAGTCAACTACCCTGGCCAGCAAGATCTCCGGATCTGTCCCCCATTGAGCATGTTTGGGACTGGATGAAGCGTCGTCTCACGCGGTCTGCACGTCCAGCACGAACGCTGGTCCAACTGAGGCGCCAGGTGGAAATGGCATGGCAAGCCGTTCCACAGGACTACATCCAGCATCTCTACGATCGTCTCCATGGGAGAATAGCAGCCTGCATTGCTGCGAAAGGTGGATATACACTGTACTAGTGCCGACATTGTGCATGCTCTGTTGCCTGTGTCTATGTGCCTGTGGTTCTGTCAGTGTGATCATGTGATGTATCTGACCCCAGGAATGTGTCAATAAAGTTTCCCCTTCCTGGGACAATGAATTCACGGTGTTCTTATTTCAATTTCCAGGAGTGTATAAGGACGTACTAACGTACCTTGTCAACGTTTATTTAGATATACATGAAAGAAAATGGAGAAAACTTCAACCTGAACTTATCTGGGTAAAACATCGTAAAAGTTCTATACAGTGTGGTCAGAAAATGTCTGAAACGCTTGCAGGGATGTTGCAGGGCAGGTTGTACTGAGATATGAATGTTACAAAAAAAATTCGATACGTTGCGCCGTTTCCGAGTTATTTAGCATTGAAGTTAGCGAATCAGATCGTCGTACGCGTAAATTCAAGTTTCAGCTAACGAGACAAAGCACGCGTTGGGCAACACCTCCCATGGCAGGCCGCTTGAATGCGAGCGCGGACGCCCCGATTGGCTAAATTCTATGCTAAATAACTCGGACGCGGAGCAACGTATCGAATTTCTTTCTGAACATTTATGTCTCAGTACAACCTGCCCTGTAACATCCCTACAAGCAACTCACACATTTTCTGATCACTCTGTATACAGGGTGTTACAAAAAGGTACGGCCTAACTTTCAGGAAACATTCCTCACACACAAAGAAAGAAAATATGTTATGTGGACATGTGTCTGGAAACGCTTACTTTCCATGTTAGAACTCATTTTATTACTTCTCTTCAAATCACATTAATCATGGAATGGAAACACACAGCAACAGAACGTACCAGCGTGACTTCAAACACTTTGTTACAGGAAACGTTCAAAATGTCCTCCGTTAGCGAGGATACATGCATCCACCCTCCGTCGCATGGAACCCCTGACGCGCTGATGCAGCCCTGGAGAATGACGTATTGTATCACAGCCGTCCACAATACGAGCACGAAGAGTCTCTACATTTGGTACCGGGGTTGCGTAGACAAGAGCTTTCAAATGCCCCCATAGATGAAAGTCAAGAGGGTTGAGGTCAGGAGAGCGTGGAGGCCATGGAATTGGTCCGCCTCTACCAATCCATCGGTCTCCGAATCTGTTGTTGAGAAGAGTACGAAGACTTCGACTGAAATGTGAAGGAGCTCCATCGTGCATGAACCACATGTTGTGTCGTACTTGTAGAGGCAGATGTTCTAGCAGCACAGGTAGAGTATCCCGTATGAAATCATGATAAGGTGCTCCATTGAGCGTAGGTGGACGAAACTAAAATGAGCTCTAACATGGAAATTAAGCGTTTCCGGACACATGTCCACATAACACCTTTTCTTTATTTGTGTGTGAGGAATGTTTCCTGAAAGTTTGGCCGTACCTTTTTGTAACACCCTGTATACGTACATGTTATTCCGTAACTGTGTTTGCTCATTGAGGGCAGGTGTTTTGCCAGTGAGTGTAGATCTCTCTTTCTTTTAGGATATTTAATAATCTGCCTTTTCTGACCAGTGAGGAATTGTAATGTTGTTAGTGATTTCATTAGCAGAATGTGTGAACTCTCTCAAATGAGCATTAAATTCTGCAGGATTGGATTCACTAAAATTACATGTTCCCTAAACTTCGTTTTGAAGGTCCTCCCTGTTTGCCCAACATAAACCTTACGTCGGAGGGTATTTACCTGTTAGCAATAGTACTATCAGCAGTAACTGGTCGATGCCGAAGTGTGAATTAGCTCGATGGACACTACAGTAGGAGAAGCAACGTGCGAGCAGGACTGCTCCGACAGACGTGGGAGTGAACTCACCGATCATGATGGCAGCCCTGTTGGTGGTGCGCTTGGCCCTGTAGGTGAGCGGCCGCGTCACGGAGAAGTAGCGGTCGAAGGAGATGATGAGCAGGTTGAGCACGGACGCGTTGCTGGCCAGGTAGTCGAGCGCCAGCCACGTGTCGCAGATGTGCGGCCCGAGCGGCCAGTAGCCTAGGATCGTGGACACGGTGAACAGCGGCATCGAGATGAGCCCGATGGCCAGGTCGGCCACTGCCAGCGAGAACAGGAAGTAGTTGCTGATGGTCTGCAGCTGCTTGTCGATCTTGAACGAGATCATCACCATGGAGTTCCCGACGACGGTGACGAGGCTGAGGAAGCCGGCGACGATGGCGATGAGCACCATCTCCGGGATGGAGTACCGGCCCGACACCTCCGTCGCCGGGGGCGCCACCGTGCCGTTGACCACCACGTCCGTGTCGTTCATTGCGTCTCTACGTCTTCATCTGCACACAACAGTACCACACACTCACATGGAGAAAACATTATCAACTAATACCGACTATGCCAACACATGCATACACGTCTTTAATACGATAATTGAAAATTTTAAGTGGAATACGGGAAATAAAATGATTAAAGGCAACCGATTACTGGTTGTACGTACATAGCAACATTTTTGAATAACCGCAGTTCTTCCCGTTTTCCTTCGTTCCTTAGAAGCTTCAAAATTCGTGGAGGTACGTTCCATCATAGCAACTAAATGAAAGGCAGTCTGTTTTTTTACCGGACGCGTTTCACTTTTTTTATTTATGAAGCACCTTCAGTGACCTGAAATATACAGCGATAAGCAAAATAATGTGAATACCTGTACTTATTTGGGAATGGTTTATTGATAAGGGATTGGACCCCATTTGCCCGTAATGCAGCTGCGATTCTTTTTGGAATACTGGCATATAATGATAGTATAGTCTCCAGTGGAGTGTTATACCACTCTTTGATCATAACGTCTTCTAACTCTTGTAGTGACAAGGGAGGTGGGCTCTAATACCGCCCACAAGGCTTCGATAATGTTCAAGTCCCGAGACTGTGATGGCCAGGGAGGACGCTGCAGTTCAGTTGCATGCTCCTCGTACCGCGATTGTACTGCCCTGGCTGTGTGAATGGGTGCATTATCGTCCTTAAATACAGCATTATTGTTGGGGAACAGCATTTGAAACCGAGGGTGCACCTGATCACATAAAATGTTCACATAATCGTTAGATGTAACACGGCTTTTGATAGTAATGATGGGATCAGCGGAATACCGTGATATGACTGCCCACACCATCACACTTCCACCTCCGTGCTTAATCGTTGGAATCAAGCAATCAGGGTTGTTGGTTTCTTTTGGCATTCTCCAGAGGTAAACCCCGTCCGATGTTCGAAAAATGGAGACGTTGATTCGTCGAACCATATGACGTATTTCCACTGATCAACCGCCCAGGATTCATGCTCCTGATACCACGTTTTACGCTTCTCTGCGTTGGTTGTCGTTACTAACGGTTTCGGTATAGCAGTTCTTCCATGAACATTCCCTTTATGGAGCTCTCGGCGGACAGTGACGATAGATACGAGGTCTCGAAGATGGCTATTGAGCTCTGCAGTCAATTCAGCCGCCGTAGTTTTCTGTTGTTTTGACAAAATTCGTGTTAACGTACGACGATCTCTGTCGTTTAGTTTTGATTTGTGCCCACTATTACGCTTACACGATGGTGTCTTCTAATGTTTTGTGTAGGCTGTCATGACTGTTGAAACAGTTGCTCTTGTAAGATTCAGTAAGTTGGCTGTCTTCGTTACTGATGCTCCAGCTAATCGGACCCCCACATTCTGCCCTCTCTGGAACTCTGTTAGGTCTTTCAGTGCACGTCGACCTCGGTCTCTAAATGCAAATTCTAAGTGCGAACAACTCGTAAACAACCTGCACTGATGCCTAGCCCGTACTGAACACCCACAGTCCACCGCGACACGGGCCTATTTTGCGTTGTTCACCGTCAAACACAACCATCCCATTACTACCACTACTCACATTATTTTGCTGATCCCCTGTGCGTTTACATATATTTTGTAGTAGTTACAAATATGTTACTATATTACGTTTTTTCAAGTTTTTCTCTTGTTTTTCAGGTCACAAAAAACTTTTGTGGCACAAGTTTCATGAGGTTACATTATCGCTTGGTGTTACTTACGACTTCCAATGTTGCTGGTTCTTGTGTGTGATCCTGGAGATGTGATCATTCGATCTCTGTAGTCCAGGTGTTTTTTCACCGACATTTATTACAACACATCACTTGCAATTTTTATTGATTGGTTACTATGTGTGTGTTTACAGTCTGTCGTGTTGCCAGCTGTCGCTCTGTGTTTATTTTTGGTTTTCTTTTTGTGTTTAGCGTGAGTGTTTGCGCGCCCTCGCTCGTGTGTGTGTGTGTGTGTGTGTGTGTGTGTGTGTCTGTGTGTCATTCTTTGTGGGAGTACTTTTTTTAATGTGTGGATATGTTATTCTTTATGTGAGTGGATTTGTGTGTGTGTGTTTAAGGGGGGGGGGGGGGGGAGACAGGAAGAGAGTAGGCAGAGGAAGACTCATTAGTTACATACTCTGGTTATGTTTCACATTTCTGTTTGTTATTGTTTTAGTGGCTAACATGATCACTGAGTCACTGCTTACATTGATTTGGTCATTAATTACTTTCTTTTTCATTGCAAGGGCTCTTTGTTTATGAACGTTTTCCTCTAATGAGAGGAGATTTTTCTGTAATTGTTCACTCTAAAAATTTTCAGGTCTGCTTGCATGTTGGATGATTCATGTCCATGTTTTATCAGGTGCTCAGCCAAGGTAGAACGGCTGTTTTCAGGCTTTCGTCTTCTTATAAATAAAAGAAGTGAAACGAGTATGGCAAAGAACGAACTGCCTTTCAGTTAGTTGCAAAGATGGAATATACCTCCATAAATTTCTGCATAAGTTGGAACATTATGGGATTAGGAGGAAAGCTCAAGAATAGTTCACTTGTATCTGCAAGGTAGGAAGTAGAAGGTCTTCCTCCAGTGTCAGTAAATAGGATAAGAGATTTGAATTTGGCTGTCAGTAAACAGGGAAGAGGTTTGAATTTGGCTGGGGTCATATAAAGCTGATATGTGACAACGATCTGACACTATACATGAGAGATAACACAAAAATTACTTTCTTTGCATGTGACGCAAGTGTTGTTATGAAAGATGTGAAACGTAATGTCAACACTGCAGCTAATAGGGGAGTCATTAAATCAAATGGCTCTGAACACTAGGGGACTTAACATCTGAGGTCATCAGTCCCCCAGAACTTAGAACTACTTAAACCTAACTAACCTAAGGACATCACACACATCCATGCCCGAGGCAGGATTTGAACCTGCGACCGTAGCGGTCGCACGGTTCCAGACTGAAGCGCGTAGAACCGCTCGGCCACAACGGTCGCCGGGAGTTAGTAACATTAGCGCATGCTTTTCAAATAACAGATTAACTCTTAACAGCAACAAAACGCAATGAATATATTTTCTGACACGTACCTCTTAAAAAAGCGAAATTTTATTGTCCGGAGCTGTTCAAACAACTAGTGAAGTTGAACATTTTAAGTTCTTACGACTGTGGGTATTTCGAAGACTTTTTGGAAGTATTACTTTCGAGATCTTGTGCAGAAATGAACGGTACTATATTCACTGTAAGAATGATAGCCATTGTCTCTGACACTCAAGCACGAAGTCTTGTTACCTTTGCTTACTTTCACTCTACAATCTCGTTTCGTGTTATATACTGGGGTAACTCTGTGCGCTCACCACGAATATTCTTACCGCGCGGGGTAGTGCAGTGGTTAGCACAGTGGATTCGCATTCTGGAGTACGACGGTTCAAACCGGCGTCTGGCTACCCTCATTTAGGGTTTCCGTGATTCCCTAAATCGCTTAAGGCAAATTCCGTAATGGTTCCTTCGAAATGGCAAGGTCGTTTTATTTTTCCATGCCTCCCTAGCCATAGCTTGTGCTCCGTCTCTAATGACCTCGTTGTCGACGGGTCGTTAAACACTAATCTCCTCCACCCAGGAATATTCTTACGTGAAGAGCAAGGCAAGTGCCATCACTCGATTTCCCAGAAACGCCTCTCAGTGCAATAGGAGCCAAAATAAACGAACACATGTCCCGGCTTATCCACAAATACTCGATCGTTTCTGAGAAACCGACGATCAAAGTTTTCGACGTACTTTATATGCCTCTTAGCGGGCGATTATTTACACCGCGATCGTGGCATAGTACATAGCATCGGGGCTTCACGTTTTTGTGCCCCGTGTTCGGAACCCGCTTATTGTTCTTATTTTTTATATTTTTTATTTATCTGTCCATGACCGTATAAGATTACTACACAAATATTTCTTGTGAAATTAGGCGATGGCGTTATATTGAATGAAAAATTACAATTGAATTTCACAATATTTGCCACACATTTATAATATAATATGTGTGTGTGTGGTTTCTTCAGGGATTAAAATCTTTTTGAATTCTCACAGTCTTATATTTATTTTTGTATCAATTAACGTATTAATTCTTACATTTTATTCTTATATTTATTCTTCAGAAAGATTTGGTGAATTCCCTTGGATGATATCGATGGTACAAACATTCCAAACATAGAAATTTTGAACACTGTGAGCATCGGGCGAAGGCAGGTTTATCAAAGTGATATTTCCAGAATGAGATTTTCACTCTGCAGCGGAGTGTGCGCTGATATGAAAGGAGACGAGATACTGGCAGAAGTAAAGCTGTGAGGAACGGGCGTGAGTCGTGCTTCGGTAGCTCAGATGGTAGAGCACTTGCCCGCGAAAGGCAAAGGTCCCGAGTTCGAGTCTCGGTCGGGCGCACAGTTTTAATCTGCCAGGAAGTTTCAAAGTGATATTTCTTCGCATGAATCCCACTCAGGACTGGAATGTCGGTAACACTGCTGAAGATTCCACACGTAGGTAACAATTTGGTGGCAACCTACGCATAACGGATCATCTTTCAGAAAACTGCCGCTTGCAGCTGATTACGAATCAAGATGCTCTACAGGAATTTCACCGAAAACAATTTCAAATAGTTTTCCCATTCATTTCCTGTTTACAAGACAGACAATTAGTAGACGAATAACAACAATGTCATTTCAACAATGGAGAACATTCGTGCAGTAATCTTCTACGGGCATGGGTAGATAAATGAAAGAGTACAAAATGAAAACAATAATGCGGTTCGAACACGAGGCTCGAGATTGTACAGCCGTGACACTAGCCACTGTGCTACCGCTAACGTTGGACTTAATACGCGCTAAAAGGCACATAAATTACCTCAGAAACTTTCACTATCGTCTCCTTACAAACAGTCGATTGTCTACGGATAAGCTAAGACACGTGCCCGCTTACTTTGACCCCTCTTCCACTGAGCGTAGTTTCTGGGAAGTTTGGTTGTGACACTTACGTGGTCTCCTCTTTCGCTCAGAAAAGGTCGGTCAGCCTGATCTTCGGTTTCAGTTCGCGAACTTCATTATTCCTCGTAGTTAAGGTGTCTCTGTATTGTAGTTCTGCCATCCGTGTAAGGTGAGGCGACCTAAACGTGCTGCAAAATCAAAAAATTCGTCTGTATTTCTGAAATAAAAAGCTAATTCTTAGGAAAAAACTGTAAATTTTAGTGTGTCTAAGCTGCTTTGAAACGAAAGTGTATTTAATTTTTTTAAAGCTACAAATAAAGATTAGAAAAAAATAAAGAAAATCTGTCATTTTTGGACTGAAATTCTTAAACATCATACGACTCGTCCAAAATATGAAACACACGTGATACTGTTATGTACACTGAATATAGAAGGTTGAGGTCTTAAAAAGATATAGAGACCACACAAAACGATACATATGTATAACCAGGATTTTTCTGTTTAGTATATTTCTCGGAAATTTATGGCGTGAAACGTACGTCAGAAAGAACTACCGAATTTCCGTTGTTTGTCTCCCCTATTTTTAATACTATAAAACCACCCGGCAATAGGTAGGAACTCTCCACAATTTTACTTCTTATATTGACATTAACACAAAAATAAGAGATATGTAAAACAGAATCACCTTCTGACATTTCTTCGCGAACATCAACAGGACTGTAGAAAGCAGATTCCTTGTTTAATATTTCCCGCCCCAGTAGCAACATTAGGAAGCGGGAATTTCCTCATCCCATCGTTCTTATTAATAAGCAAAACATCTTTTTCATTTAACTGAAAAACTATTCTGTTTATGTGCACAGACTATAGAGATATGATTTCGAGGTCATTTTCCAGTAATTTTCATGTGTTGCGGACATATCTGTATCTGTATGAATTCCTCTTTCGTTGTTGAAATTTAGCCAAGATATAATCTCCTCCACTAACATGTGCTGGATCTGTCATAACAACAGGATCTAGTGTGGTTTCTCGAAAGAGATCGACATTATCCGAGCTATAGTCACTCATCAAAGATAGTACGCCGGAATAATCGAAATTAATCTCTTTAGCTTACCTTCTTTTTTGTGTACTTGCCACAGCTTTGGCTACGAGCATAGCCTTCTGACTCTCCTGCGTTTGGTGTGTGTGTGTGTGTGTGTGTGTGTGTGTGTGTATTGAGCCAGTGACCTAGAAACGACGGAGAGGCTTCGTCCCGCTGGAGCCCTCAGTGGTTCACAACCACCCCACAACAGGCCGCAGCAGTCCACCCACCCCACCACCGCCGCTCCACACCAAACCCAGGGTCCAGGGTTACTGTGCGGTTGCCCTCCGCCCCCCCCCCCCCCCCGCCGCCGCCCCGGGAGCGTCTCATATCTCATACCAGACGCCAGACGAGTGTGCCCCACCCAGATGTTTGCGTAGTAGAGTAATGACGGTGTACGTGAAGAAAGTGTTTGCGCATCACGCAACAATCGAAGGGGAACCATCCCGCATTCGCCGAGGCAGATGAAAAACCGCCTAAAAACCGTCCACATGCTGGCCGGCACGCCGGACCTGGACACTAATCCGCCGGGCTGATTCGTGCCGGGGACCGGCTGCATTTGGTGTACATGCTTTTTGAATGGAGGCTTCTCTTTTTCGCAGTGTTTTTACCCCCGGGAGTTTGGCTTTTCTTTCGTGTGTTATCTACCAATTTTTGTGCGTTTGTATGAAACGAGGCACCTATGATGAGTGTACATTATATTTTTTGTGAGTTCGCTGTTTGATTATTTGTTTACTGGTAATGTGTCAAGTATCTGAGGTGTGGTTGTTTTGATCCCGGCAGTCGACTACTATGTCGTTTGTTAGCATAAACAAATCACGCTTTCATATATTTACTTGTTCTTCAATTCATGTTTCTGTGTATACATAACTCTAAAGCTTCTAGATGATGTGAAAACCATGACTGTTTTCTAGTCTCCTACTGTGACAGTAATTTTCCTTTTTGTTATCACGTTTGTGGGCGAGAGGTTGTGGTCACGAAGATGGTGAACAAATGTGGACTTCTCAGCCTAGTATTTCGCAGGCTTTTTATGTTCTTTGTAGATTGTTTAAACGTTTTTGGTCGTTAAGCCTAAGTATATTGCGCAACAGCTATAACTCAATTATTAAATGAATATTTCTTATACGTGTATCTTATTGGTAAAGATACACTCACACTTACAAACGACACGTTAAAGCCTATATTATAGACGAAAGGACCAAACAACGCGCGGAAGTGACGAAAATGAACACAATCTGGCACATAGAATAGATAATATGTTCAGAAATATTTCTTATCTGAAGAATACAAAACAACCCTCACAACAATAACCCCCTGTTATGGTATTTTGTCCGAAGACTGTTTTGGTGGTCCCTAAACACCAGCCTGTCCTGCTCAGAATACTCTTTTTGTGCAATACTACTGCAACCTACAAGCATTTGAATCTGCTTACTGTCGTCAATCGATTTTTAATCAAGATGTGCCATAAAATTCACGTCTTCCCAGTTCATTTGAATACCTCTTCATTAGTTCGTCGATCTTCCCATCTCATCTTCAGCATTCTTCTTTAGCACGACATTTCAAACGCTTCTATTCCTTGTTGTCTTTACTGTTTCTTGACTAAGAGTCACATTAATGTAAGCTATATCACAAAAGTGTACTTTCAAAAATTACATTTTTCTTTGCTTTTGGCACTCCGCATTTTATGACTTCTTTGCTCATACGATCGTCAGTTGTATTGCTGCCCAAATATCATAACTCATCTACTACTTTTACTCTCCCATAACCATCATTTGATTTAATCGAACTGCATTCCATGAACCTTGTTTCTATTTATTACTGCTCGTATTCTCGAAATACTGTCCATTCCGTTCATCTGACCTTCCAGGAAGTACTTTGCTGTCTGACAGAATTTCATCAGCAAACTATGAAGTTTTCATTTTTTCCGCCTGAACGTCTCCTTTTTTCCTTTTTTTCCTTTTTTTCCACCTTCCGTTTCCTTCGGCTGTTGTAGTTGTTGCCTAGATTCTGTACTAGTTATAGGTAATCTTTCCCTCCTTGCATTTAAGCCCTTATAACATAACAATTTCCATGAATGTATTTCATTGACAAAAACACTTTTCTTATATACAAATGCTATAAATGTGGGCTTCGCTTCCTTCAACATATCCTCTAAGATACTTCGTAACGTTAGTATTATTAGGCGTGTTCCAACATTTCTCCAACATTCAAATTGATCTTACTGCAGGTCAGCTTCCAGTAGCAATTCCATGCTGTTATTCGGCAGGTCTGTGGCGACAGATCTCTCTATATTTAACGATACGTGCAGCAATAGCTGTACATAAAAAGGCGATGAGTGATAAAACCGGCCACAGACCAGTCATTGTGCACGTGGAATCAGGGACGGACACGAGGGAGTTAAAAGCCAACCAGTGAACGAGAGTGAAGTGTAAGAAATTAAATCAAATACAAATTGCATTCAGTCTTTTAAAATATATTTATGAAACTGTTTCTTTAAGATTTTTCTATAGCACATCGCTGGCGAAACTCTTACATAAAACAGGCGATGCATCCGGTAATAATAATAATAATAATAGAAAGTAATGAAATTTTACTTATTGTTTGTGTAAAATAAAGTAACAAAAATATATGAATATATCTGTACGTGATTTCGAGGTATACATTCTGGGCACTTGAACGCTTGGAGTTGCCAAATATGCCTTCAACAATGGCTCCAATCGGGAGTGGCACCAAGTCAGACAGACCTTGGATGACAGACACGAATATCTCATTCCATGCTGCTTCGTCTTTACCGCAGAGTACATGGAAATAGACAGGTCAAGGGAGATGATTTTTCTTTTGTTTCAGAAAGGAGGCGTAGATATTCTGAGTATCATACCGTTGTTGGAACGTAAGGCATAGAATATGCAGGAAGAGCCTGCGTTTAACTTCGCTAATGTAAGAGTTGGGAGTACACTCTAATAGAGTGGCAACGTACCGTTCGATTGCGAGTACAGGAAAATTGTACGATGTGCTGGTGATGAAACAGACACTGATTATAATTAATATGGGCCAATCTCTGAGAACTGGTTTGAATGAAATAACCGTAGATACCTACGTTTGTCTCATTAAGTTTGAATTATTTGATTTTCGCTAACAGACTATACATGTTGCGAAAAATCAGAATAGTTCGCTCGACTCAACCAATACTACCAGCATGAAATCAATAATTTTTGTTTGTTTTTGTTTTGAGTCATAACTCTTCTTTCTGGTTTGATGCGGGCCGCCACGAATTCATCTCCTGTGCCAACCTTTTCATCTCAGAGTAGTACATGCAACCGACGTCCTAAGTTATTTGCTGAGTGTAGTCCAATCTGTGTCTTCCTCTACAGTTTTTGCCCTCTACAGCTCCCACCAGTACCATGGAAGTCACTCCCTGGTGTCTTAACATATGTCCTATCATCCTGTCCCTTCTCCTTGTCAGTGTTTTCCGCATTTTCCTTTCCTCCCCGATTCTGCGTATAACCTCCTCGTTCCTTACTTTATCAGTCCACATAATTTTCAACATTCGTCTGTAACACCACACCTCAAATGCTTCGATTCTCTTCTGTTCCTCTTTTAGCATAGTCCGTGTTTCACTACCACACAATGCTGTGCTCCAAACGTACATTCTCAGAAATTTCTTCCTCAAATTGAGGCGTATGTTAGAGACTAGTAGAGTTCTATTTGGACAGGAATCCCCTTTTGCCAGTGCTAGTCTACTTTTGATGTCCTCCATGCTTCGTCCGTCTTTGGTTATTTTGCTGCCAAGTAGTAGGATTCCTTAACTTCATCTGCTTCGTAACCATCAATCCTCATGTTAAGTTTCTCGGTGTTCTCATTTCTGCTACTTCTCATTACTTTCGTCTTTCTTCGATTTACTCTCAATCCATATTCTGTACTTATTAAATTGTTCATTCCATTCAGCAGATCATGCAGTTCTTCTTCACTTTCACTCAGGACAGCATTGTCATCAGTGAATGTTGAACCGTTCTTTTATTTCCATCATTGCTTCTTCGATCTTCGATATACAGATTGAACAGTAGGGGCGAAAGACAACATCCCTATCTTACACCCTTTTTAATCCGATCACTTCGTTCTTGGTCGTCCACTCTTAATTTTCCCTCTTGGCTCATGTACATATTATACATTACCTGTCTCTCGCTATAGTTTACCCCTATTTTTCTCAGGGTTTGAACGTCTTGCACCATTTTACATTGTCGAACGCTTATTCGAGGTGGACAAATCCTATGGACGTGTCTCGATTTTTCTTTAGTCTTGCTTCCATTATCAACCACAACGTCAGAGTTGCCTCTCTGGTGCGGGGTAGGGCTGCTAAATGCACCACCTGTAACAATGCGATGTCTTTTTCCGAAGCCCATATCATTTCTTTCAGAAGATATATCTTGACTGATGCACGGACGCCGTTGACATTCAGTGTCGCTATACGGTATGCGTGGAGCTGTGCCCTACCGTGGTGGGGAACTGCGGGTCACTGTTGTGAATATGCGGGGGCATCCGGCAGGAGGGGCTGCCGGCGCACCTCGGTCAGCGTAGAAGTCGACATGAGCAGGTTGCCTCCCCTGTGCGGGATCTGATGTTTCTTCAAAAACCTCGCTCCGCGCCCGTGGTGACGCGTTCCCCGTAGTATCCATATGTTCAACGGCTGCTGACACTGCCAGATCGGCTGGCATCGTTCCTTCTTCGGTAGGGACTTCAGAAGCAGAACATTCCGATCCGTCGATACGAGAGCCACTCCACTGAGGGCCGCCGTTCCACAGACGCACTGACGACGCCGTCGTTCACGGTTTCCGACGTCGAAACGTTGATTTCCTCAACAGGTAATGTATCATTTGGACAGGGTGATGAGTATCGTTCCGACGTCGTACGACGCCTTCTTTTGCGCCGTTTAGGAGAGCACTGTTTATGCAATCGCCCTTCAGTGTCAGAAGACGGGAGAGAGTCGCGCCGGTCGAGCAGAACGGCCACCGTCGGGAAAACCGTAGAGTCGACCGAGGAGTCACGTTCGACATGAGCGTCGGCCACGGGCGCAGCCGCAGCAACCACTGAACTGAGGACATGGCGGAAGTCACATCGTCAGTCAACTCGTCCGCAACCGTTTCAGGAAGGAGCGAAACGTTATCCATCAGCTGTGCACTTGATTCCGAGTGCCGCCGGGCTGCCGGCGGAGACTTACGCCCCGTCGCATCTGTGATCGCAAGTTCTGTAGACGACGAGGGAATCACTACTCCTCCAGTTGGTAGCTGCGTCATCCGTCGCTGCAGACATTCAGATCTGACGTGTCCCTCTTTTAGACACCCAGAACAAGTACGCATCTGACAGTCGTACACGATTACGGGCCGACGTCCGCTGATGGTCAGATAAGCCGGAACATGGCTGCGGAGATGAAGTGTGATCTGACGCACCCCGTTAAGAACAGAGTACGTGCTAAGTGGGCCCAGCGTTGTGCCTTGTGATCATGAACAGAGCCGTATGTCCGGAAAGCCATACATCTAAGGCTTTGGGACGTGCATATTTCGGGCAAAAGTTGGAACGCGCTATCGATTTCCTGACTTTATCTGCCATGATCTCAGTGCGCGAAGACTAAGTCGCAATGTAAATAAACACCAGCTCACACGCTCCGCAGGCGGAGGTGCGGCACGTCCTCTCCGGACGGCCGCTAAAGCCACACTGTTTAGTAATCAAAGACGCTATCCCTCGACCATGGCCTGTGATGTTATTTAAGTGATTAGAATATCTTGTCAAATTTACAAAGAACTTGACAGTACGGATCAACTTATCAGTATAACGTTGCACCGCCTCTGGCTTGGATGCGTGATTGGGGAGGGTGTCATAAAGCCACTGTCTGCTCTCCTGGGGGAAGCTGGCCCACAATTGTTGTAATTGGGAATTGATATCCTGAATACCGGCACTAGGACGGAGTTGACCACCCACCTGGTCCCACACATGTTCTATTGGGGACAGATCTGGGAGTCTTGCTGGCCACATGAGTAATTAAACATCATGCAGACAGTTCATAGAGACACTTGCCTTGTATGGACGAGCATTATCCTGTTGAAAAATGGTACCGCGATATGGTCATACACATGGCAGGGAATATCCGTGAGGTACCGTTGTGCCGTTAGAGTTCCGTGAATCACCTGAAGTCATACCCGATCCCTCCAGGACTAACAGGATATTGGAAGAATAGGACCTCACCCTAGGCCGCATCCTTACTTGTCGACGATGGTTATTCGGGGTAGTCCAGAACCGATATATCGCTGAACACGATGCGAAGCCAGTCATCAGCAGTCGGTGCTTTATGATTGCGAGACCACTCCAAACGCAACCGTTTGCGTTTAGTGTCAGTGGCAGCCTATGCATAAGACGCTTGCTGCTAGTCTGCGACCAGTGGTACAGAATGTTACAGGGAGCCCATTACTTGTTCTCGGACGGCAGACGCGGAAGTGAAGGGGCTGAGATGCGCTTGGTGCATAATACCACGATCTTCCCTTGCGATCGTCACACGAGGTCGCTGGAACTTTGAGGACGAGTGTAGTCCAACATTAGGCCACTTTCATACATAAATCCGGGTGTTACACGATTCCACTACCGATCAAATGGAAATACAAACCGAGGCCCCTTTCAGACTCAGAGGCCACACGAGTGCGTAACGCTTCCGTGTCCTTGACACCATCACTCAACATCTGAAGCTGTTCACACCCCGTATGTACCATACCAGATCTGGTAACAGCACGACACACGAACAGTTTCAATAATTAATAGAATCAGCGAAAAAAATTAATTTTTGATTACACCTGGTGATCTGACTGGTCAGTACACTGTGTGGTAGCATAGTTAAAGGACGAGTGGAAAGTGTCATTGTCCCTCGCAGGACGTTCCAACGTCAGTACGCAGTTTCTCCAACATTTTAAGGCGTTGTACTCGAATTAGTGATGGGTGACGTTTCAAATTCTGATTCATGCATACAAATTTAGGTTTTCCCGCAGTTTTTCTTAAATGTATACGGGCAAATGCAGGTAGTTTATCTGTGAGTAAATGGTCGATTTCCTCTCTGTTTATGTTAATGTAGAGCCTGTGTTCCGTCTATGATACTACGTTAATCAATAAACTTTCTCTGTTTCTTAAAATTTCCGTCTATGCGACACGTAAAATCTGTTTAAATAGAGATGAGCTGTAGCTTCGTATGTACTAAAACTGTTTCTGTCCATGGAAAATAATTATTGGCCTAGTAGATATATTCAAAATCATGAAGCCTTTTACTTTTTTTTCGATTTTATTTGGGAACCGTCTGTCGTCAGTGGCAATAATTTCCCAGTTACCGATTTTTCACTTTTTCTGTTACCACGGGATTGTCCGATGCACAGCGTGAGAAACCTAATGTTTTCAAACTCAAACATCTGTTGACAGCTTGCAGATGTTACGACCATAGTTTAGTGGTTAGCGTCGATGGGTGCTGACCTGAGGTTCATCCTCGGTGAACGCCTTAGAATGATACGGAGTGGGTAGGCCTGTGTGGACACCGCCTCTGCCTCTCAATGTCAACTGATAAGCAACGCGAATAAATAAGCAACGAACTTCAACTGAGGTGACAAAAGTCATGGGGCAGCGATAGCTACATATACAGATGACGGTAGTAGAACATAAATAACGTAGAATAGGGTAGTGGCGGAGCTGTCATTTGTACTCAAGTGATTCATGTGAAAAGATTTCGGACGTGGCCATGATCGCAGAAAGGGAATTAACAGATTCCGAAAGCGGAATAGTAGTTGGAGCTAGAAGCATGGGACATTCCATTTCGGAAATCGTAAGGAAACTCAGTATTCGGAGATCCACAGCGTCAAGAGTGTGCCGAGAATATCAGATTTCGGGCATTGCCTTTCACCACGGACAACGCAGTGGACGACGACGTTAACGACCGAGGGCAGCGGCGTTTGGGTAGAGTTGTCAGTGCTGCCAGACAAGCAGCACTGCGCGAAATATCAACAGAAATCGATAAGGAATGTACGACTAACGTATCCGTTCGGACAGTGCAGCGAAATTTGGCGTTAACGGGCTATGATAGCAGACGACGACCCGAGTGCCTTTGCTATCAGCACGACATCGCCCGCAGCGCCTCACCTGGGCTCGTGAACGTATCGGTTGGAGGCTAGACATAATGAAGAGATCAGTTCGTGCCCAAAATCCTGCACTGGCAACACCTTTACAATTATGGACGGCTGTAGAGGCAGCATGGATCGATATTTCTGTAGGGAACTTCCAGCGACTTTTTGAGTTGACGCCACGTCCGGTCACTGCACTACGCCGGAGAAAAGGAGCTCCGTCATGATATTAGGACGTATCCAATGACTTTTGTCACCTTATAATATAAGGGGCGTGAGCAGTGTAGATACTGAGTGGCCACTGTCAAGGCCTCAGGGATGCTGTGCAGGAGTATAAACCGCGTTATCAGCTCCCGACAGAGTTTGAAAGGGACCTCATTATGGGTCAACATATCGGTTGGCTGGTCTAATCATGCAATATTCGGAAGTGGCATCCCGCACCATAGGTGGGCACTAGAAGCTCCAGGACTGAGGAATTACCCTACCATGCATAGCCTACCGTTGACAGCGCAATACAAATTCCTGAATTTGTAGTGGTGCCGTCTCCGGGAGACCTGGACTGCCAATGAGTGACGTAGCGTTGTGTTCATCGAGGAGCAGAGGTGCTGCACTATCCCAGATGACCATCGATGGAGAGTATTGTGGGATAGGTCGCTTTCTTTCCTAACGTCCTGTTAATCCTGACGTCATGATATGGGGAGTTACCTGGTATGACTTTAGGTCACGGCTACTGCTGACTGAGGGAATTTCGACAGCACAGTGGTACAGCATGGACAACCTGCATCCTCATGTGTTATCTGTCATGAAACAGTATCGTGGTGCCATTTTTCAGCAGGATAATACTCGTGCCCTTATGAACTGTTTGTGTGATGCTCAAGTACTCTCGTGGCCAGCACGGTCTCCAGATCTGTCCCCAACAGGACATGTGTGGGACCAGGCGGAATCCAATTCCTCCCTATTTGCAGTATCCAGAATATCAAGGACCAGTTACAACAGTTGAAGAAAGTAAGTACCGACAACCGTTATTTTATTAATTATTTATCGGACTACCTCATTGGCACAAACTTCACGCCCCTATACACGCAGCTACGTAAGCCATCTAAACGTCTACGATATTATAGTGATCATTAATTTAAACTGGCTTCTGTAGATTTCTGGAACCTCTTTGCAATCGTGGGCTCTCCACACCTCCAGAGGTGATCACGAGCCCAGGAGAGGCGGTGCAGGCGACGTCATGCTGTTAGCAAAGGTCCTTGCATTGATCGTCTGCTGCCATAGGCCATTAACGCCAAGTTTCGCCACACTCTCCTTACGCATACGCTCGTCGTACGTCCCACATCGATTTCTGCGGTTATTTCACTAGTGTTGCTTGTCTGGAAGCACTGACAACTCTACGCAAATTCCGCTGTTTGCAGTCATCAAGTGAAGGCTATCGTACCCTGCATTGTCCTTGGTGAGAGGTAATGCCAGATAATGCCAGAAATTTGGTATTCTCGGCATACTCTTAGCAACTTGGGTCTCAGAATGTCCAATTCCCTAACGATTTACGAAATAGTACGTCCCTTACATCTACCTCCATCTACCATTCTGTTAATAACAAATAAAAACCGTTTCACATGGAGCATCTGAGAACAAATGACAGTTCCGCCAACGCGGTGCCCTTTTATACCTCGTGTACGTGATAAATACCGCCATCTGTACATGTGCGTATACCTATCCCTCGATTTTCGTCACCTCATTGTAATCCTATTCTGTCACTCGTCTTGGCTAGTTAGTCAAAATAAGTGTCGTTGTAGAAAGATGTTTTCTGCCCCCACTTGCTTGTGGACACGTGTGGCGTTGCCCAAGTCACCGCGAAGGCCGCAAGCTGTGTGAGGTCAGAAGGTCGGCGGAGAAAGCGAGAGGTCACGCAGCGCCCCTTGTTGGTTATTTGGGGCAGTGGGTCGGGCAGAGACGGCGGCACCCATAAACGGCGACAGCGGTCCGCCATCAGCCCTCGCCGCCAGCTCCGGCACTCGAGTGGAAATTCGCAACCGGAGGGGGATTGTGCGGTCTCCGGCTGTATGTGACCGAGGGGACCAGCGCAGACCGCCCACCGCCATCTGGAAGTCCTGTCCTCGCCTCAGCGCCCTTGACACCCTTCTCTGCTCTTCCACCGTCAGCCATTGCACAGCCTTCATCTACTCGATACGCGTTGTTGGTTAATGACTACTTATTCCGTACAGCCGTTATACAATATATAGATCGATTATTTATGGTTCCCGGGAGTGAGAGGCAACTGATAGGTTTGCGAGCACAGAGCTTGATTAACACTTTCATTCCCCATGAGATATCGATAAGTGGTCTCAGTGTCGAAACATTGTGCAAAACAAATCGATCACCCAGATGGAAATGAGCCGGCCGAAGTGGCCGAGCGTTTCTCGGCGCTACAATCTGGAACCGCGCGACCGCTAAGGTCGCAGGTTCGAATCCTGCCTCGGGCATGGATGTGTGTAATGTCCTTATCTTAGTTAGGTTTAAGTAGTTCTAAGTTCTAGGGGGCTGATGACCTTAGAAGTTAAGTCCTATAGTGTTCAGAGCCATTTGAACCAGATGAAAATATGACAAAGGGTCTATTATGAATGAAGTATTTCTTAAACAGATCTAGTTATAACGGTGAGCCTCGAACCGGGGCTAGAGTCACGGTCCGGTGCAAACTTTCAATGTGACCTGTAGTTATTACATCTGTTCCTAACACAGCTGAAGCCAAGTTATTCGCATTCAGCGTGCAATAAACGAGAATACCGTGTTCGAATCATAGTTCGCCACAAATTTTCATGTATCATCAATTGGTACTACATCTATTCCTAACACAGCTGAAACCAAATTATTAACATTGAGCGAATTTATTTTCAAGTAGTTTGGGACAGCTATTTTCCTTGAGCAATGTCTGTTCATCCAGATATTCAATTATTTTTTTGATTTATCCAGGCTACGATCACATACGCTAAATGAGAGGGGGAAAAAAACAATCGATAGACAAGTTGTGTGCTCCTACTTTACGTGCAAGACATGTTCCGCGTGTTCGTGTAGCGTGTGCTTCAAGAGACAAAATTTCACCCTGCATGAATGTGTAAACTCTCTAAAAATTACGTGCATTGTAGCAAGAATTCCTTACACGGTAATAAATCTGACTAGTGAAAATAAACCGTACCAGAAATTCCGCTTCGTCGGAAAATGTTAATTTGAAATAACTTGAGGGGCGATCAAACATTTTCCATTCGAAGGCCACATTAACCTCTTACCTACATGTCGGTTTCTAAACAGTGAGAGTCGGTTGCCCCTACCTGCGACGTTTTATGCAACCCCCAAACCACGCGCGAGATTTTCATATTCTCTCGCACGCTGTGCGCAAACTATTAGTTCTACAGAAAAATGAACAGGACCTTTTCCGCAAGAAATTTGATGTAGTTAAATTCTGTAGTGGGATGCGTTTTCTCAGGAGGTCATGGTTTTGGAGTTAGTCAAGAGAAACGTACAAAATGGACCTTAAAACACACGTCCACCCCCACACTCAACCCTGACCAGTTAGGATTTCACAGCAGCTTCTCCTACACCTGCACAAGAATTTCTGACTACACGAACCATTGCTGATATTCGATTTTTTTGCCTTCATTGACTGGTCTTATTACGCCACCAGCTTGGTCGGGAACTTACAAGTTGTGAAACTAACTTTTGTGTAAATTTTACCTAACAGTCTTGTGAATTTTAACAGAATGAAACAAACAATTAGATAGTTGTTTGCGTCAGGCCTTCTGAATATGAAACTATTGTGCTTGTAAGGTTAAGACTGGATCGAATTGTCAACGTAGCGTAATGTTTAGAAAATCCCTTTTTTCTTTCATTAGCCTCACGGGCGCATTTAAAGGAATAATGTTAACGAAATAGCCGATGGTGGCGTAATAGCCAAAAAAGGTCGAATATCGGGAATGGTTCGTGTAGCTGGAAAATTTGTGCAGTGCTAGGAGAGTGTGTCACGAACACTATACTCAAAATCCTGACTGGTGAGGAATGAATGTGGAGCTGGAGGTGCGTTTGAAGGCCACTTTTGAGCGTTTTCCTTGAATAACTCGGAAACCATGCCCTCCAGTGGAAACGTATCCCACTACATAAAATTTCCTACAAAAGAGTTCCCTTCATACTTTTCTGTAGGACTAATAGTTTGCTCGTATCGAGCGAGAGAACATGAAAACATCATGCGTGGTTTTTGAAGGGCAGATACAACATTGCTGGTTGCATAAAACAACAGCGGTATGGACACTTGAATCACTCCGTATACCCCCACGGGAGTCGCGTTGGGTTGCAGACACGTAGCAGCAATGCCCCAAACGAAAACTTTTTGATCGCCCCTTATATATATATGCATGATGGGAATGTTGAATGATTTAATCCAACAAATTGCAGCAGCCAATAATGAAGGTTTTGAGTCACTGTGTGTACTTAGGTTTGTTTAATTTTCAGAATCAGCTGATTTTTAGAATATCTTAATATCTTCACTTGATATGATATTAATAACTTGATTTATGGACGCTCAGCTGTTGATTCAATTTATCCTGTTGCCAGGACCATTTTCTACCAATCATCTGAGATGCCATAGAAGACGCGACTGTTCTATCTCATTGCTGTACAGTCGCATCGCTGTGCAAGGCGAAGTGCGTAAGACATAATATCCTTACTTTGGGAAAGGTTCAAAATATGTGACTGAAGTTTTTGACAGATGATAGAACGCAGAGTGGAACGTAATTGTGTTCCGTGTTTAGTTGGTTTTTCTCTTGCATCAGCAGAGATACTGAAACAAGTATGGTTCTTTTTTATAGAACGACGTAATTTTTTAAAGCTATTCGAAAGCTCTCGAAAATACGAGAAGAGTTATACAGCGCTCGTTAACGTTTGCGATGAAACATTTCGCAAACCTATATGAGAGAAGATTTCAAATTGAAGGGTATCGACTAATGCAGTGTAAACATGGCCAAGTGACGTACTCGTGCCACGCTCCGTCATAATATGCAGCCATATGATAGACCTACGATACTAAGGTAAAACTTGTATCCTTTTGGCATCAGTTTATGTGACATACGATACTATATATTAAATTTACGAAATAATTTTTCAGCTTCAGTCACTTTAATTTAGTAATATTTACAGACACAACGAGTTTAGGCAGCGTGCTACATTCATCTGGTATATTAAAGTACATGAACACTAATTTCTACTTAGAGAAAGCTTTTCAAGAGTGATGAGGTCTATTTGCTTATGTACTCAAATTTGTCCCTGTCCAGACAGGACTATTTATTTTAATGCGCTCAGTTACGTGTGTTGTACATCCAAATAATATCAGTGACGTCTTCATTTACATATCTGCGATTATATTTTGATACGGAACACGGCGTACGATAACAAACACAACACCTTCATTTCACACTTTCACACATAGTTTTTATCTTCCAAAGAGACTTAAATTATAAAACAAAATTATTTCAGTTAATACTGTAGGTACCGTGTCGTTCCACAGGTAAGTGATGAGGCTGAGCTGG
Organism: Schistocerca piceifrons; assembly: GCF_021461385.2. NCBI lineage: Eukaryota > Metazoa > Arthropoda > Insecta > Orthoptera > Acrididae > Schistocerca > Schistocerca piceifrons. Next base: position 905,827,484 of record NC_060149.1, read on the forward strand.
CACTCGAACACAAAAAGCGACGAGACCAACAACATTTAGTAAGCGACAGTTTGATATTACTTAACTTTATTCGATGCAGCGTCCAGATACAGGGAAGACCACAATTCAGTGAAAGTGTACACTAAATCCGGAGGTGACAAATGTCCAAGTGACGATGATTGACATCAACCGCGATCGGACGACCCGATGACTGAAGCGAGACTGGCCACGAGCTGGCCGGTGAGCGCCTTTTCAACCCTTCCGGCGGGGCGCGGCGCTCCCTGGCTGGGGAGGTTCTCCCCGCCGGAGGACGCGGATTGGCGGCAGCGCGCGTGGCTTAGGCCGCCAACCTCTGACAGCGACCTGGCCCGTGGTCGAGTCAATAGTCAAGGACTCCACACTACGAGTACACTCTTTTTGCACACGCATATTCGTGTCATACTATACGTTATACAGTATGATTGCTTACGAATTACTGGTTCATTTGGTATTTTTAGTCAATTTTTATGCAGGGTGTTTCACAATTCACGTTACACACTTGTAGAGGTTGTGGAAGGTACTGACTACACAGAGTTTTCCTCAGGAACCCATGTGCGGAAACGTCATCCAACGACGTAACAGAGTGTCAAAGCTATAGGCACCGGCTCCTGTTAATGTATGTGTATACAGGAATTATTCCGTGATGATGTAACAAACTTCCTTAGACGATGGAGAACGATAAATGTATCTGATTGAAGTTAGGGTCGTTGACTCGGAAACGAACGAGTCGAAAGTTAGAGGCGAAAATCTTTCTGATACCTCCGACAACTAAATACGTGTACCGATATTGTTGTTGTGATGAACGTAGGGTATGCATCTTTCAGCCGTGATAGTATGGACCGAGACAAGAAAAAATGTTTAGTAAACGTGGGATCTTAAATGCTACCTGAGGAGCTTTGAGTGCTTGTTCATCTTCGCTAGTGTGAAACACACCTCCGCTATGGAACAGGTGCTCATAGCTCTTGAAGTACACACGTTAGAGCCCACGTTTACTAGACATTTTTCTTATTTTGGTCCACACTACCATCTCTAAAAGTTGTCTACCCTTCAGTCTCAGCAACAACAGTACCGGTACATGTATTTCACTAGCAGAAGTATCACGACGGTTTTCACTTATAGCTTTCGACTCGTTCGTTTACCGTGCAGGGATCCTTACCTCAAATCGATACATTTATCCCTGTCCATGGAATAACCCTGTATACCACAGGTGTCTCATTTTAATCTATAACGGCCGATATCTCTGGACCGGCACAATTCTGCGAAAGAAATCTCTAGTAAAGGTCGTAAGGTTTGAAGGGGGTCATGGAGTGGCTACATCGAAATGACCTTGAATCCAGTTTTCATGGTGAAACCAAGGTCAAGTGCATATCTGCAAAAGGTAGCCCCTATTTTTTATTCCATATTTACATTCTATGTGAAAAAAACGCATTGTTTGTAGGGAACAATTTTTCGGAAAACCAATGGTTTGTCGCCTCTGGACACTTCAATGTAACTTTCCCAGGTTACCAGTATCTCGAGAACGAAGCGAGATCGGGAAAATTTTCTATGAAAATCTTGTATGGTTTCTGAACACTCTCCACTGGTGAAATTTCGTGAACTTGAAATGGCCTTGAAATTCTACTGTAGGTATTAACCTGAAAGCAAATATCAACCGCATTATCGGCACCCAATGTGCACCACGTAGAGGCTGCGCAGCAGACTTCGCACATCGTTAGGCCTGAGTAATATGGTTATCACTGGGAATTTAGAATCTCAGAAGCTCGATCAACTGCCCATTTGCCTAATGCAGTTTTGCACTCTCTGTAAGAAACTGGTCTCGACATCATTTAATGGCTGATGGGTGATTACCTGGAAAGCCGCCACAATCCTTTCTCTCATATCTTCTGCCGTCGTCGGATGAGTGGAGCACAAATTGGAAATTTTTGGTAAGGACTATGTGACCAACCTGCTGAGGTCGTCGGTCTCTAGGCTTACGCACTACTTAATCTAACTTAAACTAACTTATGCTAAGGACAACACATACATCCACGCCCGAGGGAGGATTGGAACCTCCGACGAGAGGAGCCGTGAGAACCGTGACAAGACGGGCGAGACCGCACGACTACCCCGCGCGTCGAGTGGAGTACAACTTCTGCTTCACAGCTCCCTATAAGAAGAAGTCCAATGGTGTTTGGCGATCATATCTTACAATATGTGCACAAGCTCATGTTGAACTGTACGACCTTTTCAGAACCAAGCAAAAAGTTGGAAGGCGTGATGCAACGATGTAGCCTGATATGGCAGCCCCACTTGATGGTGATTACTCCGCAATATCCAATTCCAGATGTCACATGTTTAAATTTGAGGACATTTTCTGGTACTTTTGCGATAAATTTCGGCGTGAAAATTAATAAGCGCTATATCGCTGCACTAGTCTTTTCAAGAGCTTCCGAATGACGTTTAAAATGTATATTGTTTCGTGAAAATATCCTACTTGATTCAATATCTTATTTAGCACTAGAGTTAAAAGAACTGAACAAATAATTAAATCACGTGTGCACTGCGAAATGGATGTGCGTGATGTCCTTAGGTTGGTTAGGTTTAAGTAATTCTAAGTTTTAGGAGACTGATGAACTCAGAAGTTAAGTCCCATAGTGCTCAGAGCTGTTTGAACCACTGCGAAATATCTTTTGACGAAAAGTTCGTTTAGGTATCCTGAACCATTCATGTATCAAAAGTGATATTACGTCTTGTGCAACTTGCCCAATATAGTAGTTGAAACATTGAGAACATGTTTCCAAGTAGTGGTGAGTACTGAGAAGTCAAGCATGTGTCCTACGAATGTTGTTTCATTCATATATCCACTACGTCTTTTATTTATATTTTTTATCTCCAAATACCATTGCACACCATATTATAAAACGTTTATCAGAAGGTAAGAAATCGGTGACGTGTGTTTGTTTGTAAAACCTTGCTGCAAATATATGACAGTATATGTAAGTTGATACGTTTGTAAGGCAGTTACATTAAATTAATCTTCAACAGGCTACTAGAGACCATTGAAGTCCTACATAAATACACTTGAATTTTTGTCTAATGCTCTTGTTCATCGGACCCCACATGCAGAGGATAAGCAAGATTCGCCTGAACGGTGTTGGCGAACCCAGCTTCACTTGTGTGTCTAGCGAGTCCGATGAACAAGAGGAATAGACAAAAAATCGCTGTACTAGGCTTCAGAAGAACAGTATTTCAAGAACGGTACATTTCATGGTACGATATAACACGTACTTTTACTGATTCCACTCAAAAAGATGGTGGTCACTAATTTGAGAGTGATCCCTTGCGTAATATCTTTCCTCTAATGTCTCTCTCTGGCTTGTCTTGCCCCCCCCCCCCCCCCTCCACTTCTATAATCATCTCAAGCGGTGATTGATACGAATTTTGCAGTTCATCATTGGAAATTCTCTGACTGTTTTGTTAGTTGTACTTCATAATGCGGTCTATTTGCTCATGTACTGAAATTTGTCCCTGTCCAGACAGAATTATTCAGTTTAATGTGCTCAGTTACGTGTGTTGTACATTTAAATAATATCAGTGACGTCTTCATTTACATATTTGCGATTATATTTTTATACGGAACACAGCGCACAATAACAAACAAAACACCTTCATTTCACACTTTCACAGTTAGTTTTTACCTTCCAAAGAGTCTTCATTTATAAAACAAAAATTATTTCAGTTAATACTATTGGTACCGTGTCGTTTCGCATGTAAGTGATGAAGTTGATCTGGCACTCGAACACAAAAAGCGACGAGGCGATCTACATTTAGTAAGCGACAGTTTGATATTACTTAACTTTATTCGATGCAGCGTCCAGATACAGGGCAGACCACAATTCAGTCAAAGTGTTCACTAAACCCGATCCGCTGATGCGGAGGTGACAAATACAACCGCGAAAGCACGAGCCGAAGACGGAAGCGAGACTGGCCACGAGCTGGCCGGTGAGCGCCTTTTCAACCCTTCCGGCGGGGCGCGGCGCTCCCTGGCTGGGGAGGTTCTCCCCGCCGGAGGACGCGGATTGGCGGCAGCGCGCGTGGCTTCGGCCGCCAACCTCTGACAGCGACCCGGCCCGTGGTCGAGTCAATGATCAAGGACTCCACACTATGAGTACACTCTTTTTGCACACGCATATTCGTGTCGTACTATACGTTATGCAGTATGATTGCTTAGGAATTATTGCTTTATTCGGTATTTTTAAGTCAATTTTTATGCAGGGTGTTTCACAATTCACGTTACACATTTCCAGAGGTTGTATAAGATACTTAGTACACCCAGTTTTCCTCAGGAACCCAGATGCAGAAACGTCATCCAACGACGTAACAGAGTGTCAAAGTTAAGGGCACCGGCTCCTGCTAATGTATGTATATACAGGATAATTCCGTGATGATGTAACAATCTTTCTTAGACGATGCAGAACGATAAATGTATCACCTTGTGGACAGGGTCCTTGACACGGAAACGAACGAGTCGAAAGTTAGAGGCGAAAATTTTTCTGATACCTCCGACAATTAAATACATGTACCGATATTATTGTTGTCAAGAACGTAGGGTATGCATCTTTCAGCCTTGATAGTATGGACCGAGACAAGAAAAAACGTCTAGTAAACGTGGGATCTTAAATGCAACCTGAGGAGCTGAGTGCTGTTCATCTTCGCTAGTGTGAAACACACCTCCGCTATGGAACAAGTTCTCATAGCTCTTAAGGTACACCTTTTAGAGCCCACGTTTACCAGACGTTTTTCTTATTTTGATCCACACTACCATCTCTAAAAGTTGTCAACCCTTCAGTCTCAGCAACAACAGTACCGGTACATGTATTTCACTGGCAGAAGTATCACGACGGTTTTCACTTATAACTTTCGACTCGTTCGTTTACTGTGCAGGGATCCTTACCTCATATTGATACATTTATCCATGTCCATGGAATAACCCTGTATACATCAGGTGTCTCATTTTAATCTATACCGGCCGATGTCTCTGGACCGGCACAATTCTGCAAAATAAATCTCTAGTAAAGGTCGTAAGGTTTGAAGGGGGTCATGGAGTGGCTTCCTCGAAATGACCTTGAATCCAGTTTTCATGGTTCAAACAAAGGTCAAGTGCATTTCTGCAAAAGATAACCCCTATTTTTTATACCATATTTACATTCTACGTGAAAAAAACGCATTGTTTGTAGGGAACAGTTTTTCGGAAAACCAATGGTTTGTCGCCTCTGGACACTTCAATGTAACTTTCCCAGGTTACCAGTATCTCGAGAACGAAGCGAGATCGGGAAAATTTTCTATGAAAATCTTGTATGGTTTCTGAACACTCTCCACTGGTGAAATTTCGTGAACTTGAAATGGCCTTGAAATTCTACTGTAGGTATTAACCTGAAAGCAAATATCAACCGCATTATCGGCACCCAATGTGCACCACGTAGAGGCTGCGCAGCAGACTTCGCACATCGTTAGGCCTGAGTAATATGGTTATCACTGGGAATTTAGGACCTCAGATGCTCGATCAACTTCCCATTTCGCCTAATGTACAATTGCACTCTCTGTAAGAAACTTGTCTCGACATCATTCAATGGCTAATGTGTGATTGCCTGGAAAGCCGCCACAATCCTTTCTCTCATACCTTCTGCCGTCGTCGGTTGAGTGGAGTACAAATTGGAAATTTTTGGTAAGGACTATGTGACCAACCTGCTGAGGTCGTCGGTCTCTAGGCTTACGCACTACTTAATCTAACTTAAACTAACTTATGCTAAGGACAACACATACATCCACGCCCGAGGGAGGATTGGAACCTCCGACGGGAGGAGCCGTGAGAACCGTGACAAGACGGGCGAGACCGCACGACTACCCCGCGCGTCGAGTAGAGTACAACTTCTGCTTCACAGCTCCCTATAAGAAGAATTCCAATGGTGTTTGGCGATCATATCTTACAATATGTGCACAAGCTCATGTTGAACTGTACGACATTTTCAGAACCAAGCAAAAAGTTGGAAGGCGTGATGCAACGACGTAGCCTGATATGGTATCCCCACTTGATGGCGATTACTCCGCAATATCCAATTCCAGATGTCATAAGTTTAAATTTGAGCACATATTTCTGATAGTTTTGCGATAAATTTTAGCGTGAAAATAAACTACTTGATTCAATATCACATTATCACAAGAGTTAAAAGCCGCGCGGGATAGCCGAGCGGTCTGAGGCGCTACAGTCATGGACTGTGCGGCTGGTCCCGGCGGGCATGGGTGTGTGTGTTTGTCTTTAAGATAATTTAGGTTAAGTAGTGTGTCAGCTTAGGGACTGATGCCCTTAGCAGTTAAGTCCCATAAGATTTCACACACATCTCAACAAGAGTTAAAAGGACTGAACAAATAATTAAATCACGTGAGCACTGCGTAATGGATGTGTGTGATGTCCTTAGGTTAGTTAGGTTTAAGTAATTCTAAGTTTTAGGAGACTGATGAACTCAGAAGTTAAGTCCCATAGTGCTCAGAGCTGTTTGAACCACTGCGAAAAGCCGCGCGGGATTAGCCGAGCGGTCTGAGGCGCTACAGTCATGGACTGTGCGGCTGGTCCCGGCGGGCATGGGTGTGTGTGTTTGTCTTTAAGATAATTTAGGTTAAGTAGTGTGTCAGCTTAGGGACTGATGCCCTTAGCAGTTAAGTCCCATAAGATTTCACACACATCTCAACAAGAAGTTAAGTCCCATAGTGCTCAGAGCCATTGGAACCACTGCGAAATATCTTCTGATGAAAAGCTCGTTTAGATATTCTGAACCATTCATGAAACAAAAGTGATATTACGTCTTATACAACTTGCCCTTATAGTATTTGAAACAGTGAGAATGTTTCCAAGCAGTGGTGAGTACTGAAGAGTCAAGCATTTGTCCTATGAATGTTGTTTCATTCATGTATCCACTACGTCCTTTATTTATATTTTTTATCTCCAAATACCATTGCACACTATATTAGAAAACATTTATCAGAAGGTAAGAAATCGGTGACGTGTGTTTGTCTGTGAATCCTTGCTGCAAATATATGACAGTCCATGTAACTTGATACTTTTGTAAGGCAGTTACATTAAGTTAATCTTCAACAGGCTACTAGAGACCATGGAATTCCTGCATAAATACACTTGAATTTTTGTCTAATGCTCTTGTTTATCGGACCCCACATGCATAGGATAAGCAAGATTCGCCTGAACAGGGTTGGCGAACCCAGCTTACCCTCTCCATCTAGGGAGTCTGATGAACAAGAAAATGTCTCTGAGCACTATGGGACTTAACATCTGTGGTCATCAGTCCCCTAAAACATAGAACTACTTAAACCTAACTAACCTAAGGACATCGCAGACATTCATGCCCGAGGCCGGATTCGAACCTGCGACCGTAGCGGTCACGCGGTTCCAGACTGATGCGCCGAGAACCGCTCGGCTACTCTGGCAGGCGATGATCAAGAGCATCAGACAAAAAATCGCAGAACTAGGCTTCAAGAGAACTGTATTTCAAGAACGGCATATCTAGTGGTACGATATAACACGTACTTTTACTGATTCCACTCAAGAAGATGGTAGTCTATAGTCTGAGAGTTATCCCTTGCGTAATATCTTTCCTCTAATGTCTCTCTCTGTCTTTTCTTGATCCCCCCCCCCTTTCTATAATCATCTCAAACGGTGATTGATACGAATTTTTGCAGTTCATCATTGGAAATTCTCTTACTGTTTAGTTAGTTGTACTTCATAAAGATCACACTCCATGAAGCAATATTCAGCGAAGCGATTTCGTAAGCAAATCAATTTGTAAATTTGTTTAAAGGTATGAGAAGTGTTAAGGAACTTCAGCTTCTTTTGTTCTTCCTCTAGTAGTACATTGGTTGCTATGCGAGGACTCGGGTTCGATTCCCGGTACGACCAGGGATTTTTTCCTGGTGTGAGGACTGAAAAGGGGTGGAACTGAATATTCCAACCGAGGCCAACTGAGGAGCAAATTGACCACGTAGTAGCGGCTCTGGGTCACGAAAAGTGGCAACAGCCGGGCGCACGGTAGCCTAGGATGACACGGCGGTCGGTCGGTACCGATGGGCCCGCCGCGGCGAGTGGATGCAGTTAAATACTTGCGCCAAATGTTGACTTTTCAGTGGAGTTTCCACGATATCAAAACTGTTCCCTAACGATGTGCATGTAAGTACTGTCATCAAAAAGTCTCCTTTATCTACTAAATCCCTTATATGAATTAAGTCTCTTATCAACACGGGTGTTGGTTTTAACAACGCATTTCTTTACTAGGCGTCGTGATGTTAGAAGTGGTATGCCCTTGCATCCTTTCGATCTTCGAACTGATTTACCCACCCAGTTATAAGAAGTGACCCACAGTTTACTGTGAGATATGAAACAGCACAAATAGGCATTTTTTTAAAATATTGACAGATAACTGTCGGAGGTGAAACGATCCATAACTGACCGAGAAAGTAAGAAAGATTGACCACTGAACACTGGATTCTTGAATAAGTAGTCTTACACAAGAAAATGCCAAAAACTAACGCCCCGAATTTTTTAGTGAAAGCCCTAAAAGCTTTATAAATAAAACTAACTTATTAATAGTCTACACCTTTATTCTTCATGTCTACATATTTATTTCTCAATATATTTACCCTGGCGACGAACACATTTCCCCCAACTAGAAACTAGTTTGTTGATAGCGTCACTGTGGAACGTTTGATTTTATTGACGAAGCCACAACCTCACCTCTAGTTGCACCACTTCATCACCATCAAGGGTGATCTTTAAGCTTTGGAAACAGATGATAATTGAATGGAGCCAAGTCAGGACTGTATGGAGGATTATCAGTGACAGTGAACCCCAGGCGTCAGATTATTGCAGATGTCGCACCATGTTTGTGTGGACGAAAACATAGAATTCGTGCTTTCAATTTTCTGAGGGTCTCTCTCTCGCACCGACATCTTACATTACATACTGCCACGTTACACACTTCAATTAGAAGGCATCTAGTGGCAGAGGGTTCTAACTTGCGGCAGCGAAGCGGGGAAGTTCACCAGATAGTATAAATGACGTGTAACATCTCAGCCTATTTTAAGAACAAAATAAAAAAATGGGGTATTGCATTTCAGCAGGCCGACGTACTTAGCCACTTAGCCACAGAGCCAGGAATCACTTAGGATGATTTCACACTGAGGATGAACGACTACATCAACATCTACATCCATACGCCGCAAGCCACCTGACGGTGTGTGGCGGAGGGTACTTTGAGTACATTTATCGGTTCTCCCTTCTATTCCAGTCTCGTATTGTTCGTGTACTGTAAAGGCGTATCGCCATTGAAAATGGTAGTGTAAGCCGTCCTCGTAAAACAGTTTTTTTTTTATAGAAAAGGCAGAGCTCTCTCGTCATTTCAGTCGGATCCTCTTGTTGAATAGGGAACAAGGAAATTTCAAATAGTCCATCCCCGTAATCTCTGGATAGCGTCGCTCGAATGCCACACACGAAGTAAGGCACTATTTCGATTTAGATAATTTTTGATAGATGAAAAATATTGATAATCTATGGTTCAAATGGCTCTGAGCACTATGGGACTTAACTACTGTGGTCATCAGTCCCCTAGAACTTAGAACTACTTAAACCTAACTAACCTAAGGACAGCACACACATCCATGCCCGAGGCAGGATTCGAACTTGCGACCGTAGCAGTCGCGCGGTTCCGGACTGATAATCTATTATTATTTTGACGAATATCTACTATGGTCTCATAAAAACAGTGAACAGCGTGTTTTCGTAACATTATAAACCACTGAGCTACAGGCATCAATTTTATTTTTCCACTTTTTTATTAGGTAGCTTTTTTTCTGTCTGTTTGGTCGGTATAATTTTGCAGTTGCTTTTAAATTACCTTCCCGGTGAGCTACACATTTTCAGTTTTAAACATGACTCAGAACTGGATGAACTCGCAACGTTAACTCATTTTCTTCTCTGGTGTGTAGTGGAGGGTAGTTTGTTACCCCGTCGAGCTGTAGACTTGACAGGTTCAACATAGCTCGGAACTGGATGACAAAGCGATATTAACTGGCATTTTTGGCTGACGTGTGGTGGAAGGAACTTTCTGTAACACTGCTGATTCACCCTTCCCCTGTTCCAGTCCCAATCCTAAGGAAATGCAATCCAAAAACAAAGGAATTAGGTTAAAGTACACTTGTTCGCCCACTGCTTGAATACTGCTCACCAGTGTGGGATCCATACCAGATAGGGTTGATAGAAGAGATAGAGAAGATCCAACGGAGAGCAGCGCGCTTCATTACAGGATCATTTAGCAATAGCGAAAGCGTTACGGAGATGACAGATAAACTCCAGTGCAAAGCTTTGCAGGAGAGACGCTCTGTATCTCGGTACGGGCTTTTGTTGAAGTTTCGAGAACATACCTTCACCGAGGAGTCAAGCAATATATTGCTCCCTCCTACGTATATCTCGCGAAGAGACCGTGACGATAAAATCTGAGAGATTAGAGCCCACACAGAGGCATACCGACTATCTTTCTTTCCACGAACAATACGAGATTGAAATAGAAGGGAGAACCGATAGAAGTACTCAAAGTACCCTCGGCCACACACCGTCAGGTGGCTTGCGGAGTATGGATGTAGATGTAGATGTAGATGTAGATATAGAATTCACAAGCAAAAATTTAGAGCTATCTGTATGGGATTATGAATCTGTATGTGATGAGAGAAACTGTTTTATACTTTCTAGTCTGATTTAAAAACATGATATCTTAAAAATTCATTTTTATTTAAACAATATTTTAAATTGAAGCTGTGTGGTTTCAAAATTGTAGTTACAGAAGTTGATTCAAAAGTAACAGTACACGCTTCGTGGGTGTAATGTGTGGATCAAGATAAGACTAAAATTTTGAATAAAGTTTTGTCTGAAACTGCGTTATTTCCTAGTTATGGTATATACTGTCATTTGTGGAAGACATAACATCATGTGTATTGAGAACATCGTGGATATGGTACATGAAGATTCGACCATAAGTACCCGCCATGTAAGTGCTACTGTAGGGATTCAGCCGGCCGAGTGGCCGTGCGGTTCTAGGCGCTACAGTCTGGAACCGAGCGACTGCTACGGTCGCAGGTTCGAATCCTGCCTCGGGCATGGATGTGTGTGATGTCCTTAGGTTAGTTAGGTTTAATTAGTTCTAGGCGACTGATGACCTCAGAAGTTAAGTCGCATAGTGCTCAGAGCCATTTGAACCATTTTTTTTTTTAGGGATTCATCAATCTACTGTGTGGTGCCTGATTCGAAGACAGCAAATTCTAGCCATTTCACCTGCAGAAGGTACATGAGCTGACACCTGTGGGCTACAATAGATGTCAGAATTTTTGTCAATGGTTGCCCGAGAGCCATTCTGCTGATCCACTGTTCGGTCGTCGGATACCGTTTGCGGCGTTTAAGGATGAGAGCCTCTTTACCCTTGCGGCATCGTGAACGCTCATAACATGCACGTGTGGGGGTGTGAGAATCCTCGCGTTACTACAGTAAGAAGATATCAACATCGTTTGGTAGTGAACATTTGGTGTCACGTAGTGGACAGTCAGTTACTCGGACCACACGTTGTTCCACAGGGCCTGACTTGCAGAGTGTATCGACAGTTTTTGGAACATGAATTGGGTGGTCTGCTTCATGATGTCTCACTCGCCGTAGAACCAGCTTATGGTTTATACACGACGGTGCCCCGCCACATTTCAGTCGGGAGACAAGGGAGTATGTCGGTGTTGATTATCTCGATTAGTGCAGAGGTCATGCAGGACCAGATACTTGGTCCGCCAGACCTCTGGACCTTAACCATATGGACTTCTACCTTTGGGGCTGTCTCAACAAATTCGTATATCGCATTGGAAAAATGGTTGGTTCAAATGGTTCTGAGCACTATGGGACTTAACTACATTGGTCATCAGTCCCCGAGAACTTAGAACTACTTAAACATAACTAGCCTAAGGACATCACACACATTCATGTCCGAGGCAGGATTCGAACCTGCAACCGTAGCGGTCGCGCGGTTCCAGACTGTAGGGCCTAGAACCGCTCGGCCACTCCGGACGGCCTATCGCATTGCAACTAAGAATGTAGCACAACTACAGCAGCGAACTGAAAATTGCTGTACAGTTGTACAGAAGAGATGAATTTAGCCTGCTACATTCCCAGAGCACTGCACTGTCGTCATCTACGTGGGCATCATTTTGAATTTTCTGGGATAAATCTACAGTAGATGGGTGTTTTTAATTTTGGGTGCCTTCGTGTCGTTGCTTTCTGAGAAGAATTTTTTGTTGTCGTTGCACTTGCGATCCCTACTCTTCTGCATATCTTGGAAATAAAACAGTTTCAGACAAAACTTTGTTTAACATTTTATTCTTATCCTGATGCACAAATTACATGCACGAGGTGTGTATAGTTACTTCTGAATCACCCTGTATGTGAGTTCTGCTGATCATCATGAGTTCTCCATACGTTGGCACAGCGTCAGCTAATATTACATTACTTTATTAATTTAATTAATTAATTTCGTGCAGCTCAATAGTCAGGTGCAAGTACTTCGTTTGGACGCCACTAAGATGACCTGTGTGTCCCTAGTCTACCCGCCGGCCGAAGTGGCCGTGCCGTTAAAGGCGCTGCGGTCTGGAACCGCAAGACCGCTACGGTCGCAGGTTCGAATCCTGCCTCGGGCATGGATGTTTGTGATGTCCTTAGGTTAGTTAGGTTTAACTAGTTCTAAGTTTTAGGGGACTAATGACCTCAGCAGTTGAGTCCCATAGTGCTCAGAGCCATTTGAACCATTTTGAACCTAGTCTACCCCAGTTATCCAACCAGGGAAAAGAGACCTACTGTTTCACATGGAATATGAACCACGCGTCGTTCCTGGTGACTCTTCACATCGTTGAGAGGTGACGGCTAGATTAAAGGCAGATTGAAAATTTCAGTAGTCCGACCGGGACTCAATGCCCCGACCACCCGCTCTTCAGGCACGGGCTATACCGCACGAATGCCAGGCCCGACATTACTTCACTAAAAGTCTTTGTAGACCTAAAATGGCCAGTATTCAAGGATATGAACGATCATTAGAAGCAAAAAACTTCATATGGACTTATGTCCTATTCTGAACGGTTGCCCAGACAGAACACATTTCATGTACATTGTCATTTATTTCCTGTATTTTTCAATACATTGTGAAATTTACGCATGTACTAAAGTTAGTAAACATTACGACATGTGTTTTACAAATTACCAATAAGAAAGCTTATTTTTAACAGATTCATCTCAAAACACTGTCGTAGACGCCACATAACAGCTATTGTATAGTTCACTATAAATGTTCGAATATCCCACCGTTAACTTCAGTGCACTGTGGGGAGAAGTGCTGTATTGCTTGTCTGAGTGCCTCTGCACGTTCCATAAAGAGTACAGTGGCGTCAAAAATTGGCCAAACAGCTCGTCTCTTGTATTTCCCTTTGTACACCTCAGACTTTGTCCAATTTATAAACAAGAATCTAATGGGAGTAAGATGTGGCGATCTTAGTGGCCAGTTAGTTATACTAACAAACGAATTTTCCAAAAAAGCGACGAGGTAGGATGGGCTAGGATAAAACGTAAAGGAGAATGGGTGGGTATGACGGGCACCACTAGGCTAAAAAGAAATGCACGGTAAATGTATTTTGTCTCGGAAACCATTAGGAATATGAGAGTGTTTGCTTCAAATAAGCGTTCCGGTGGTACCCCTGAATACTGATGATTCCTCCTGGGAAACCCTGTGTACAGCAATAATAGTAGCAAAAATTAAATGAACTTCGGCAAAAGTCCTATTACGCCTGATATTCGCAGATTTTGATTCCACTATAGCTCATGTTGTTGTTGTGGTCTTCAGTCCTGACACTGGTTTGATGCAGCTCTCCATGCTACTCTATCCTGTGCAAGCTTCTTCATCTCCCAGTACCTACTGCATCCTACATCCTTCTGAATCTGCTTGGTGTATTCATCTCTTGGTCTCCCTCTACGATTTTACCCTCCACGCAGCCCTCCAATACTAAACTGGTGATCCCTTGATGTCTCAGAACATGTCCTACCAACTGAGCCCTTCTTCTAGTCAAGTGGTGCCACAAGCTCCTCTTCTCCCCAATTCTATTCAATACCTCCTCATTAGTTATGTGATCTACCCATCTAATCTTCAGCATTCTTCTGTAGCACCACATTTCGAAAGGTTCTATTCTCTTCTTGTCTAAGCTATTTATCGTCCACGTTTCACTTCCATACATGGCTACACTCCATACAAAAGCTTTCAGAAACGACTTCCTGACATTTAAATCTATACTCGATGTTAACAAATTTTTCTTCTTCAGAAACGCTTTCCTTGCCATTGCCAGTCTACATTTTATATCCTCTCTACTTCGACCATCATCAGTTATTTTGCTCCCCAAATAGCAAAACTTCCTTACTACTTTAAGTGTCTCATTTCCTAATCTAATTCCCTCAGCGTCACCCGACTTAATTCGACTACATTCCATTATCCTCGTTTTGCTTTTGTTGATGTTCATCTTGTATCATCCTTTCAAGACACTGTCCATTCCGTTCAACTGCTCTTCCAAGTCCTTTGCTGTCTCTGACAGAATTACAATGTCATCAGCGAACCTCAAAGTTTTTATTTCTTCTCCATGGATTTTAATACCTACTCCGAATTTTTCTTTCGTTTCCTTTACTGCTTGCTCAATATACAGATTGAATAACATCGGGGAGAGGCTACAACCCTGTCTCACTCCCTTCCCAACCACTGCTTCCCTTTCATATCCCTCGACTCTTATAACTGCCATCTGCCTTCTGTACAAATTGTAAATAGTCTTTCGCTCTCTGTATTTTACCCCTGCCACCTTCAGAATTTGAAAATGAGTATTCCAATCAACATTGTCAAAAGCTTTCTCTAAGTCTACAAATGCTAGAAATGTAGGTTTGACTTTCCTTAATCTTTCTTCTAAGATAAGTCGTAGGGTCAGTATTGCCTCACGTGTTCCAGCATTTCTACGGAATCCAAACTGATCTTCCCCGAGGTCAGCTTCTATCAGGTTTTCCATTCGTCTGTGAAGAATTCGCGTTAGTATTTTGCAGCTGTGACTTATTAAACTGATCGTTCGGTAATTTTCACATCTGTCAATAACTGCTTTCTTTGGGATTGGGATTATTATATTCTTCTTGAAGTCTGAGGGTACTTCGCCTGTCTCATACATCTAGCTCACCAGATGGTGGAGTTTTGTCAGGACTGGCTCTCCCAAGGCTGTCAGTAGTTCTAATGGAATGTTGTCTACTCCGGGGGGCCTTGTTTCGACTCAGGTCTTTCAGTGCTCTGTCAAACTCTTCACGCAATATCATATCTCCCATTTCATCTTCATCTACATCCTCTTCTGTTTCCATAATATTGTCCTCAAGTACATCACCCTTGTATAGACCCTCTATATACTCCTTCCACCTTTCTTATTTTTCCTTCTTTGCTTAGAACTGGGTTTCCATCAAAGCTCTTGATATTCATGCAAGTGGTTCTCCTTTCTCCAAAGGTCTCTTTAATTTTCCTGTAGGCAGTATCTATCTTACCCCTAGTGAGATAAGCCTCTACATCCTTACATTTGCCATCTAGCCATCCCTGCTTAGCCATTTTGCACTTCCTGTCGATCTCATTTTTGAGACGTTTGTATTCCTTTTTACCTGCTTCATTTACTGCATTTTTATATTTTCTCCTTTCATCAATTAAATTCAATATTTCTTCTGTTACCCAAGGATTTCTACTAGCCCTCGTCTTTTTACCTATTTGATCCTCTGCTGCCTTCACTATTTCATCCCTCAAAGCTACCCACTCTTCTTCTACTGTATTTCTTTCCCCCATTCCTGTCAGCTGTTCCCCTATGCTCTCCCTGAAACTCTGTATAACCTCTGGTTCTTTCAGTTTGTCCAGGTCCCATCTCCTTAAATTCCCACCTTTTTGCAGTTTCTTCAGTTTTAGTCTACAGTTCATAACCAATAGATTGTGGTCAGAGTCCACATCTGCCCCTGGAAATGTCTTACAATTTAATACCTGGTTCCTAAATCTCTGTCTTACCATTATATAATTTATCTGATACCTACTATTATCTCCAGGGTTCTTCCATGTATACAACCTTCTTTCATGATTCTTAAACCAAGTGTTAGCTATGATTAAGTTATGCTCTGCGCAAAATTCTACCAGGCGGCTTCCTCTTTCATTTATTTGCCCCAAGCCATATTCACCTACTATGTTTCCTTCTCTCCCTTTTCCTACTCTCGAATTCCAGTCACCCATGACTATTAAATTTTCGTCTCCCTTCACTACCTGAATAATTTCTTTTATCTCATCATACATTTCATCAATTTCTTCGTCATCTGCAGAGCTAGTTGGCATATTAACTTGTACTACTGTGGTAGGCATGGGCTTCGTGTCTGTCTTGGCCACAATAATGCGTTCACTATGCTGTTTGTAGTAGCTTACCTGCACTCCTATTTTTTTATTCATTGTTAAACCGACTCCTGCATTACTCCTATCTGATTTTGTATTTATAACCCTGTATTCACCTGACCAAAAGTCTTGTTCCTCCTGCCACCGAACTTCACTAATTCCCACTATATCTAACTTCAACCTATCCATTTCCCTTTTTAAATTTTCTAACCTACCTGCCAGATTAAGGGATCTGACATTCCACGCTCCGATCCGTAGAACGCCAGTTTTCTTTCTCCTGATAACAACGTCCTCTTGAGTAGTCTCCGCCAGGAGATCCGAATGGGGACTATTTTACCTCCGGAATATTTTACCCAAGAGGACGCCATCATCATTTAATCATACAGGAAAGTTGAATGTCCTCGGGAAAAATTACGGCTGTAGTTTCCCCTTGCTTTCAGCCGTTCGCAGTACCAGAACAGCAAGGCCATTTTGGTAAGTGTTACAAGGCCAGATCAGTCAATAATCCAGACTGTTGCCCCTGAACCTACTGAAAAGGCTAAAAGGCTGCTGCCCCTCTTCAGGAACCACACGTTCATTCAGACCTTTAAAGAGGCGTCAGAGAGTTAACACAGTGCTCCCTATTTCGAAGAAATAGTATATTATAGAGAGAAGCGTAAAACTCAGGTTAGGGAATATTCAGCCCACCACAAGAAGATCTTTTTCTCTATATTATTTTCTCACAGAGCTGCGAAATAGTTATGTCACTCAATTATTTATGTGGAATACAGAGGTTGACATACAGTTTGGATTACAATTAATAGGGAAAACTGAAACAGATGAAAGTGCAACAATTGAAGCAAAAACATTGCTGTAATCACGAGCCCAAAAACGAACCATTTTGAGAGAGAACTGTGAATATGTGGTTATTAATCGCCACTGATTTCGGTATTGAATACTTACCTAGCTAACCGCGCTCCATAGCCGCGCGGTCTGGGGGGGGGGGGGGGGGGGCCTTGCCACGGTTCGCGGACTCCCCCCGTCGGAGGTTCGAGTCCTCTCTCGGGCATGGGTGTGTGTGTTGTTCTTAGCGTAATTTAGTTTAAGCTGGATTCAGTAGTGTGCAAGCCTAGGGACCGATGACCTCAGCGGTTTGGTGCCATAGGAAGTTACCACCAGCACTGACCTAATTAGTGCAAACGTTTTCATAATATAAACTTTCCGATTAAGTTCCCATTTAAATGGACTGAATTCCATGGGAGAATCAATGTGCAGTTTTCAGCTTCTAACTTACCGTGCCCATTGCTTTGGGACCGAACTAATAACAACTAGCACAGAGTTATGTAAGCGACCATTCTTCACGCTTTCTTCCTTCCACAGATGCAATGCAGAATGCTTTCCGTCACATACTTTATATTAATGTGAGTGCTGCTAATCCATAATCACGTCTATAACTCAAGAGAGCTTCATAAAAAAATATAAAACATAAGCCACGACGAAATTTGTACGCTCGCATCTATGTAACATGTGACGCAGTGGTACGGATAAAAACTGATCACGTACAAGTGGGTAGGATCTGATATGTTGCTTCTCTGCCCATGGATTCAGAACATCCGTATGGGATATGTTCTCCTCCATTGGTGACATAGGATGCTCAGTGGCTCACGTTATGTGTATTGGGGCCGGCCAGCATGTCTCTCAGTGACAGGCTAGTACGATCTGGTAGACAACAGAAGCCCGTGGTGACAGTGTCAGGACGTTGTTCTGTCTAGGTCGTCCGATGAATGTTCAGTAGGATTTAACTTCAGTGAGGGAGATTCACACACTGAAATCCGTACTAGTCCACCAGGCCAACCACATGTAGTCGGCAATTACCATCAATCAAATTTAATCTTTTCAGACAAGAGTTATTTCTGGAGGAAGGAAAGTATTTTTTATGTGGTAACGCCCTTAGGTGATTTTTCAATGATTTTAGATGCAAGATTTATACAAAAATATGTACCCGTTTTCAAAAAATAATCTGTACACTTGCCTTCATTTTATGGACTAAAATAACTAATTCGAAATATTCTCTATTGTAATAAACAGTAAAATTATCATTCAATAATTACTATGCGGATTATCAGCAACCATATTCAATCACACAATGGAACAGAGCAAATCAACCACATCCGTGTATTCTGGTTGTCACGAGCTGCTACGCACTTCCTGATATTTTCTCTGTGATGCCCAAGAGTTGCAGCACTCGCACATGATGAAATGGTTGAACATTCACAAATGTGTACCTCAGGTCTGCATTGGGAACAAATACTTCTGTTGCTGCCAAGACAATGTAAAGGTTAATGTACACAACTATAGCCAGAGGGTCTGAAAGGGCAAGCTCAGGACCATGTGCACATAGCATTGCGAGATGAACGTCCGTATAGACTGTCGGCATTACAATACCTCTAAGAAACTGCTGCACTGGCGTATGTACACATAACATTGTATGAAATACATGAAAAGTATTCGGAGTTGCGAATACGAACAGCCGTCAACGGCATAAGGGAATGATGACAGTGAATATTTGCACCGGACCGGTTTTCGAACCT
Source organism: Schistocerca piceifrons (assembly GCF_021461385.2). Taxonomy (NCBI): domain Eukaryota; kingdom Metazoa; phylum Arthropoda; class Insecta; order Orthoptera; family Acrididae; genus Schistocerca; species Schistocerca piceifrons. The sequence continues at coordinate 905,846,613 of NC_060149.1, forward strand.
GGCTGGATCTTTGTTTTACGCGAGCGGTGACCCTAACCGGTTTGTCTATCCGTGCACGACTCACGGCCAAACCCAAACTTCTATGTCTCGATATTCCTGCGTCACAGCCTGCACTCTTAGAAACACATTACACACACTGAAGAGCCAAAGAAACTGGTACACCTGCCTACATGTAGGGACCCCGCGAGCACGCAGAAGTGCCGCAACACGACGTGGCATGGACTCGACAAATGTCTGAAGTAGTGCTGGAGACAATTGACACCATGAATCCTGCAGGGCCGTCCATACATCCGTAAGAGCACGACGGGGTGGAGATCTCTTCTGAACAGCACTTGCAAGGCATCCCAGATATGCTGAATGATGTTCATGTCTGGGGAGTTTGGTGGCCACGGAAGTGTTTAAACTCAGAAAAGTGTCCCTGGAGCCACTCTGTAGCAATTCTGGACGCGTGAGATGTCACATAGTCTTGCTGGAATTGCCCAAGTCTGTCGGAATGCACCATGGATAAGAATGGATGCAGGTGAGCAGACAGGGTGCTTACGTACGTCTCACCTATCAGAGTCCTATGAAGACGTATCAGGAGTCCCATATCACTCCAACTGCATCCGCCCCACACCATTACAGAGCCTCCACCAGCTTGCAGAGACTCCTGCTGACATCAGCTCGATACAATTTGAAACGAGACTCGTGCGACCAGGCCACATGTTTCCAGTCATCAACAGCCCAATGTCGGTGTTGGCCGGCCCAGGTGAGGCGTAAGGCTTTGTGTCGTGCAGTCATCAAGAATACAAGAGTGGGCCTTCGATTCCGAAAGCCCATACCGATGGAGTTTCGTTTAATGTTTCGGACGCTGACATTTATTGATGGACAAGCATTGAAATCTGCAGCAATTTGCGGAAGGGTTTCACTTCTGTCACGTTTAACGATTCTCTTCAGTTGTCGTTGTCCCGTTCTTGCAGGATCTATTTCCGGCCGCAGCGATATCGGGGATTTGATGTCTTACCAGATTCCTGATATTCACGGTACACTCGTGAAATGGTCATACGGGAAAATCCCACTTTACCGCTATCTCGGAGATGCTGTGTCCCATCGCTCGTGCGCTGACTGTAACATCGCGTTCACTTAAATCTTGATAACCTGCCATCGTAGCAGCAGTAACTGATATAACAACTGCGCCAGACACTTTTTGTCTTATATAGGCGTTGGAGACCGCACTGCCGTATTCTGCCTGTTTACATAAATCTATATTTGAATACGCATGCCTATACCAGTTTCTTTAGCGCTTCAATGTAGTTCCCGTACAAGAGGGATATTTTAATTGAAAGTCACTGCCTGGTGTCATGCATGCACGTCCGAAGGAACACTGCTTCATTCTTCTTAACAAAACATACACTGGGATATCGTACCTGACATTGTGACGCTCTGCACGAGACCACTTGGCCTGTCATGCCAGGATAATTACGTATCCCAGCGGCACATCAGGTAAGATCGTCACGACCACTGTACAGGGAAAGCCGCGACTCATACTATCATGCTGTTCTTCCTGTGTCGTAGTGTTCAAGCACTGGTCTTGTACTCGCGAGGACAGTGATTTGCATTCCGGTTTGGCCAATATGCCTAGCAAGGACGGGTACTATGGTAGATATTGCCTTTACTCATGTTGTCTTTGCCTGTCCTGATCCTGTCTGGCCCTCTAGAACATTCCACACCGGCGTGAAATGAACCTGTGGGTGACATTCAGCCTCTAAGTTGTCAAGTACGCGGCCACGTAGAATGTTACCAGAATGTGTTCTCCGTGGAGTCCTGCTTCAACTGAAGTCCGAATACTGTGCGTCGTAGCCTACGATTTAGTCAGGATCACTATTCTCAAAACTTTTACACATGAATTGAGATGCAAGCGCACTAAACTGTCTCGCACTGGAGAGCCACGCAAATAGTTTCGTTTGCATAGTGTCAACATAATATAATGATTTTCGTGGAACTCGAAGTTCTCTTAGCTTATGTACATAAGGAAAATAGGGCATATATTCGTTAATAAAGGAATGAAGTGAGATTTAGAGAATCATTGTTCTCGGAAACAACAGTGTTGTCTAGAAGAGCGGACAAATGTACAGAAAATTTGTCATACGTAAACACAAAATGTATTGGAAAATTCTAGAGCTACCCAGCTTAGTCGTTTTCATTCCTTTTAGAATCTATGTATCAGAGTTCCTGTATTGGATTTCGTGAGCTAGCATGTATCACACGATGTACAGAATATAAGGGTCCCGTTATTGTTATCTACAGTGCAAAATGTTTGCAGCCGTTTACGAAGTTAATTAGCTGTAGTTTTTGTAGTATTGTGGTGGTCCTGAAACAAACTCACGGCTGTTCTCCTTCCGCAGTTGCATCCATTCTGAACTTGTGATCTGACTCGTAGTATCTCGACTTTCTTTCAGATTAACTGCATTGAGACGGTTAGGCGCGTTTTCTGCCATGGAACCTAAGGCACAACCCACCTAATCTCGTTGTTTCACTGCGCATTACATGTAAGTAATCTCTTTATTGAAACACAGATTTCGTGATTTCTTTATTTGGCTCCAACGTTTACAGTATTTTTACAACAAAAATGGGAAACATTTTGAATACAGCTACCAAAAGTGTGGGTACTGAACATCGCAATTTGCAAGGCCGTGCATCAAAGTAATGCCTCGGAATTTTTAGTCTGAAAACTCTTAAAGCTTTTGAAACAAAACAAACTTTATTAACATTCCACATCTTCTTCAAGTCTACATATTTATTTCTCAACAATGTCACACTGGCGACGAAGACATTTCTCCCAACGAGAGACCAGTTTGTTGACACTGTCACTGCAGTATGTTTCACTTCGTTGAAGGAGCCACAACCTCACCTCTGCTTGCAGCACTTCATCACTATGAAAGCGGTGCCCTCGAAGGGATTCTGTAAGTTTTAGAAACAGATGAAAATCGGAGGGGGCCAAGCCGGGACTGCATGGAGGATGATCGATGACAGCGAACATAAGGCGTCGGATTGTTGCTGATGTCACAGCGCTCGTGTGGAGTGTGGCATTGCCATGCTGAAGGAGAGGCTACTATGACGAACTCTTCAAATTCGAAATTCCAATACAGCACGCTATTCCTCACGAACCGACACATTTACGTTACCCGTAGCCATGTTAAACGGTACAATTCGGATCCCTCTAGCAGCAGAGAGCAGAAAATATGTAGACCTGAAGAATAAAGATGTAGAATGTTAATAAAGAACGTTTTATTTAAAAAAAAACTTTAAGAGCTCTCACATAAAAATTTCGATGACATTAATTTTCAGCACGCCCGCTTATCACTGCTTCTTCCAGTCGCAATATATGCGCATTCCTTCTAAGTTTGCATTTCTGTGATGTACAGGGTGACAATTATTGAACTATATAAATAAAATCGTCATAACTTCTGAACGGTTTGCGTCAGGACGTCCAAATTGCAGGACTGTCCGCAGGGCATGATGGGAATTAGGATGAGTGGTATAGCGACGAAGCCCACTTTCATTTGGATGGGTTCGTCAGTAAGCAAAATTGGCCCATTTGGGAGATTGAGTATCCGCATTTCACCATCGTGAAGTCTCTTCACCTTCAACTGGTGACTGTGTGGTGTACAATGTGCAGTTACGGAATAATCGGTGCAATTTTCCTTGTTGGCACGGTGACTACCGAACGGTACGTGAAAGTTTTGGTAGACGATTTCTTCCCCTTTATCCACAGTGACACTAATTTTGACAAGATGTGGTTCATGCACGACGGAGCTCGATCCCATCGAAGAAGGAGAGTGTTTTATGTCCTGGAGGAGCACATTGGGGACCGCATTCTATCTCTGGGCTACCCAGAAGCGACTGGCATGGGCCTCGATTGGCCGCCATATTCTACGCATCTGAACACACGTGACTCCTTTTTGTGGGGCTGTGTCAGAGACAAGGTGTACAGCAAAACCACCAAAACCATTGCTGAACTGAAAATATCCATTCAGGTGGTCATCCAATGATTGCAGGCATATCGAACATGTCATAATCTAAATCTAAATATCTGTAGTGACGTTTACATGTTGAATAAAGCGTGAGCACGCCGTAGTTTGTAACTAATTTACGTTTTTTTCATATTGTTCAATAATTGTTACCCTGCATCTAAATTATTTCGCCATTCGTGTTGACATTTCTCTTCCTTGACATCATGAGCTTTATGTGGCAAATAATGGGCAACGGCAGAGTATCTTACTGACAAATTCCATTCTGAAGTGATGATTTTGCTACCATTTATACCTATTTTCAGTTAGTTTTCAAGTACCGCAAAGACAATCGGGTCGCAAACATCTACTCGTGTATACAGGATAAGTCAAAATTTGTGCACAGTGATGCTACAGCGCGATTCCTTATGGGCTAAATTAATACTACAAAAATGTTTTACAAAATTTTGTGTCATGCATATTTTCTGTAGAAACGGGACGTCTAAGAAAAGCAATTTGGTAATGCCATAAGTGCATCTCCGACAAGAATCTTTGTTCAATAAATACAACGTTTCTGCCCAGTAAGGGCACTGGACAGAGTCTTAGATTTCATTACTCGATTTTGTGAGGTCTATTCCAGGTCCAGATGTTCTTTCATTTATTTTCTAATTCTGATCTGCACAACAACGCTGTAGTATACACTATTTACTAAATGATACGTAACCCACAGATCATTTTTTTTAATGTCGAACATCACAGTTATCGGTCAGGCACGTCAGCACTATTCATAAAGAGTAATAATCAGTTAAAAATAATCCGCCTGTCATAGCACAGAAGTAATTACAAAATTTATCAATGTGGAAATATTAAACGCACTTATTACATTCAGTAAGAGCGGACAGCTGTAATATTTTAAATACACCATCGGTAACAGCATGTCTTTCACAGAGCATACGTACTCTCCAGTACAGATGCTCAGCTCGATCTCCTTTCGTCTCCAAACATTTACCAACTAGCAGGATCGTGTTTCTCTGAACTCTTGGCTTAATATAATAGAAATTACTGTACTGTCATTTCTGTATTAGTATTTACTAACAATTGTGGGTGGTTTCTGTAACACCTGTTGAAACTTCTGTATAACGCGAAAGAAACCAGATAGCATAATCGTGCGAGCCAAAATTAGAAAACTAAAAAAAATCTACGTATAGACTCTTCTGTATAATTTTTCCTCACTAGTAACTAGCATCGTTGTCATATTGCTCTAAATTTGGAGAGGGAGACTCTGAACTAGGCATGTGTGTTAAGACGATATATCTGTAGATCTACAGTGGAACATCAAAGTTTTTGTGACAGAATTTTTTGCCACTTGGAAGATACGATACGTCGTCATTACGAACATGCGAAAATGAATTAAGAGCGTTAGACACAGTCCTCTGTTGCAGACTGTTAACGAATGTCCGAGCATACGGAATAGTTACCCTGATATGTGAGTGGATTGAGGACTTCTTACGTAATAGAGCCCGCCCGGCTAGCCGTGCGGTCTAACACACTGTCTCCCGTGAGTGAAAGCGTGCCGGTTCCCCGTCACGAATCTACCCGGCGGATAAGTGTCGAGGTCCGATGTGCCGACCGGCCTGTGGATGGTTTCTAAGGTGGTTTTCAATCTGCCTCCGCGAATGCGGGCTGGTTCCCCTTATTCTGCCTCAGTTACACTATGTCGGCGATTGCTGCGCTAACACTGTGTCCACGTACGCGTACACCATAATTACTCGACCACGCAAATATTGGGGTTACACTCGTCTGGTATGAGACGTTCGCGTGGCGTGGAGGGTTGGGGGGGGGGGGGGGGGGGGAGGTCCACTGGGGGCCAACCGCACAACAACCCTGGGTTCTGTGTGGGGCGGGGGTGGGGTGAGTGGACTGCTTTAGGCTGTTGTGGGGTTGTGTACCACCGAGGGCTACAGCGAGGACGAAGCCTCTGCGTCATTTCTAGGTCCCCAGTTCAATACATACATACACTACTGCCCATTAAAATTGCTACACCATGAAGATGACGTGCTACAGACGCGAAATTTAACAGAAAGGAAGAAGCTGCTGTGATATGCAAATGATTAGCTTTTCAGAGCATTCACACAACGTTGGTGCCAGTGGCGACACCTACAACGTGTAGACATGAGGAAAGCCTCCAACCGATTTCCCATACACAAACAGTAGTTGACCACCGTTGCCTAGTGAAACGTTGTTGTGATGCCTCGTGTAAGGAGGAGAAATGCGTACCATCACGTTTCCGACTTTGATAAAGGTCGGATTGTAGCCTATCGCGATTTCGGTTTATCGTATCGCGACATTGCTGCTCGCGTTGGTCGAGATCCCATGACGGTTAGCAGAATATGGAGTCGGTGGGTTCAGGAGGGTAATACGGAACGCCGTGCTGGATCCCAACGGCGTCGTATCACCAGCACTCGAGATGACAGGCATCTTATCCGCATGTATGTAACGGATCGTGCAGCCACGTCTCGATCCCTGAGTCAACAGATGGGGACGTTTGCAAGACAACAACCATCTGCACGAACAGTTCGACGACGTTTGCAGCAGCATGGACTATCAGCTCGGAAACCATGGCTGCGGTTACCCTTGACGCTGCATCGCAGACAGGAGCGCCTGCGATGGAGTACTCAACGACGAACCTGGGTGCACGAACGGCAAAACGTCATTTTTTCGCATGAATCCAGGTTCTGTTTACAGCATCATGATGGTCGCATCCGTGTGTGGAAACATCGCGGTGAAATCACATTGGAAGCGAGTATTCGTCATCACCATATTGGCGTATCACCCATCGTGATGATATCGGGTGCCATTGGTTACACGTCTCGGTCACCTCTTGTCCGCACTGACGGCACTTTGAACAGTGGACGTTACATTTCAGATGTGTTACGACCCGAGGCTGTACCATTCATTCGATCCCTGCGAATTCCTACATTTCAGCAGGAGAATGCACGACCGCATGTTGCAGGTCCTGTACGCGCCTTTCTGGATACAGAAAATGTTCGACTGCTGCCGTGGCCAGCACATTCTCCAAATCTCTCACCAATTGAGAACGTCTGGTCAATGGTGGCCGAGCAACTGGCTAGTCACAATACGCCAGTCACTACCCTTGATGAACTGTGGTATCGTGTTGAAGCTCCATGGGCAGCTGTACCTGTACACGCCATCCAAGCTCTGTTTGACTCAATGCCCAGGCGTATCAAGGCCGTTATTTTGGCCAGAGGCGGTTGTTTTGGGTACTGATTTCTCAGGATCTATGCACCCAAATTGCGTGAAAATGTAATCACATGTCAGTTCTAGTATAATATATTTGTCCAATGAATACCCGTTTATCATCTGCATTTCTTCTTGGTGTAGCAATTTTAATGGCCAGTAGTGTACATACGTAACGGCGCCCAGTACGTTGTTCAATAATGGCTCTAAGCACTAAGACTTAACATCTGAGGTCATCAGTCCCCTAGAACTACTTAAACGTAACTAACCTAAGGACATCACACACATCCATGCCCGAGGTATGATTCGAACTGAGGCGACCGTAGCAGTCGCGCGGTTCCGAACTGAAGCGCCTAGAACCGCTCGGCCACAGAGGCCGGCTCCAGTACATTGTCTTCGACGGCGAGTGTGCATTGCAGACAAGGGTATCTTCATGAGTACCTCAGGGAAATGTGATAGGACCGGTCTTATTCTCTGTATATGTAAATGATCTGACGAACAGATTTAGCAGCAATTTGGGCGTTTGCCGATGACGCTGTGGTGTACGGGAAGCTGTTGTCGTTAAGTGACTGTAGGCTGATACAGAATGACTTGGATAGAATTTCTAGTAGGTGTGAGGAATGGCAGCTTTCTCTAAAAGTAGAAAAATGTAAGTTAATACAAACGAGTAGGAAAAACATTTCTGTAACGTTCGAATTCAGCATTGGTGGTGTGCTGCCTGACCAAGTCACTTCGATTACATATTTAGGCTCAACGTTGCAAATCGACATTAAATGGAACGTAAGGACGGTAGTGGGAAAGGCGAATAGTCAACTTCGGTTTACTGAGAATATTTTAGGAAACTGTAGCTTATCTATAAAAGAGAACGCGTACAGAACAATAGTGCAATCCATTCTCAAGTATCGTACGGTTATGTGGGATCCCCACCAGGTCACATCATAGGAAGACAGCGAAGCAATTCAGGGGCGTTCTGCTAGATTTGTTACCGGTACGTTCGACAATCACGCAAGTGTTACGGAGTTTCGTGAAGTGAAATGGAAATCCCTGGAGGATGGCTGGCGGGGGGAGGGAGGGGGAGACGACGTTCCTTTCGAGAGACACTACTAAAAAAATTTAGAGAACCGGTATTTGAGGCTGACTGCAGAATATTCTGCAGCCGCCAACGTACATTTCGCGTAAGGGCCACGGAGATTAAATAACAGAAATTTGGGCTCGGATGGAGGCACATAGACAGTCGTTATTCCCTCGCTCCTTCGCGAATGGAACAGGGAAGGGAATGACTAGTAGTGGTGCAACGCACCTTCCGCCATGTACCGTGCGGTGGCTGGCGGAGTGTGTCTGTAGATATAGATGAACCTACAGATTTTGTAGACTTGTTCCTCTGATTGTGGTTGGTGTTTCTGTATTTAGCAATGGTGCTTTATGGATAGTTTTGCTGAGCATATGATACACGCCCCGGCTGATAGGATCTACATTCTTGTAGGTGCCGTAGGATAGACGAACGCTATCTATTGTACTTTGGGTAGAACATAAGTGTTTATCAAGTGCAATGTTTTTAAATGTTCTACGTGCCGTTGCCGAAGTTCCCGAACGCATGAAGCGCACTCTAATTTGCCAGTTCATTTGAACCATAAGCTGAGGGTCTGCCAGATTATACATCCTAATTGTTTTCGATCTGTTACATTCGGTAGCCAGTCCGTATAAGGTGGTGGGCTTCCGGACCTGGATTGTAAGATGGCGGGCCTATCCTTGTTCATGTCCTGTTCATACGCTTCAACAATGCGGGGCATTATAAATACGTCATCGGAATCTGCCAAGATTTCACTGCTGTCAGTTTATGCCTACATCGATAAGCCACAGCCATAAACTGTTACACCAGTGTGAGTTGTGTATAACTGTTGCAGCAACGGCTGCACTTCAAAAGCAAATAATGTACGCCATAATGGGCAGCCTTTGTGGACTTCTAATCGTAACGATACTGGCACAGTGATGGACTGGTTAACTTTAATTTTGGTAGCAGTGTTAGCAAGACACACCGTAACAGTTTCAACAAATCGGTCGGTGACAGCACTTTGACGCAAACGCTTTCGTGTATAGGAACGATACACTCGATCGTATGCGGCCTAAGAACCCCAATAGTGCAGGAACATTCGCCTGCTATGCCGTTACTGTCACATCACGGTATGTCGCCATTTTATTGCTCATGCTTCAGCTAGGAATTTTACTATTTTGATAATCACCCAGGGCTCGGTGTATAACTTGTTTTAGCCGTGAAGTGAAACCATGAGTGTGAAGTTTAAAATCAGTTTTGAGACCGTTATTGGCCGAATGTGCCGTATTTTTGTCTGAGAAAAATTTTTATCAGTTAAGATGGTGACGCCTTTCGTGATATTATGCGGTAACGCATCTGCTCGTAGTAGGTGGTTATAAATTTGACTCAATTTCGGTGCTATCACTTAGTAGTAGCGATCATAAAACTATGAGGGGATTTCATCAATGCCCTGGGAATTATTAGGAGGAATTTGTTTCATTATTTCAACCATTTCACCTTGAACGATAGGTAGTACTAGTGGCTGGTTATCCAAGTTCATAATCATATCCTGGTGTGAACGCTGGAACAGCCAAGGCGGGATATGAATGCCTGGCGCTTCCGTAGGACAATAAAGATGCTGGAAGTGTCGTAAAACGTAGATTTTTATTTCGTGTTGGGGCGTCACATATACGGCCGTATGGCTCTTTTAGCGATTTTATGGTTTGATGTTGTGCGCTGTGTACCTCTTTCATAATATGGTATTTTGTGGATTCTTTCTGAAACTCTGCTGTGGTATGCCTAGAAATGATGACAAATTCCTGTGTAGCAATAAACGTTAGTTCCGCAGCCTTAGCTTTGTACATCTCTAATGTGCAATTTCTTTTGAAGATTGTTGTAAGAGGCGTGTAAGTTATTGTTTCGGGTGGAATAATCAACAAACAACGCGCTTCTGAAAGATGGAGGAAGAAGTGGCACAAAATTCCCCAAGTTTTTCGATCTTCGTCTGAAATAAGTCACTCTTCAAGCTCTTGACATTTAGGTGCCATAGGCCCCGTGCTATATATAGCTTTTCTTTGGCTTGCCTCCAGAAAATGACAGCTACAGTGGTCAGGAAAGCTAAGTTCATTCAGCGCGCGTGCAGGGCGATCGAAAATTCCCTTTACAAACTTCTACAACATTTAGAGGGGAGTGAGTAAATAATATTCTCAACAGGAACTCATTTCGGAAACGTACCGTTTCCGTTCTATGACGGTTTCAATTCAGATGTTTAACTCATCCACTTCTGCTTGAGGAATTGAATTAGGCGTGACGCAGTACAATTACTAGGTAACAGTTCGAAAGGAAACAAAATGAAATATCCATTTATCACTTAAGCACATTTGTTTGTATTAACATTTAAACGTTACGTGTTTATATTATCCCAAAACAAAAAAGAACCCAGCATACTGTACGTATAGAACAGTTCTGATGCATTACAACAGCAGTTCTATGTGGCGACCACCAACGTTGTTACAGACATCGCACACTTCTCCCGTCTGTCCTATTGCACATCAGGACAAGCAACTGTGAGACTTTTCCCTTTCCCTCAGCAAGCGTGAACGTGATAAACATCTGAATTGAAACCATCGTAGAGGGAAACGATACGTTTCCGGACATGGGTTCCTATTCACAATGTTATGTATTCACTCCCCCTACAAGTCCTAGAAGTCTGTAAGGGGAATTTCCAAACACCCTGTATACGGTCAGGTGGGTTTGCAGTGTTATTTGCAACGTAGGTGAATGCCGTTTGCCTTGGGTGGTCTTTACGCCACATATCGGTGAATTTCGCCTCGTTGACCAAACTAGGCAGCAGAGTTATACAATACTGAATAAACATATATGTCGCACAGTGTTCCCAAATTGCCTTTCTTTCACGTTCATCCTATACCGTAAAAATGCACAGGGCGAAGTTTTATTACAGCGATTTTTGTATTGTTAGTACGCAAAAACGCGTTGTTGTGTCCGAAGGCGCGAATTTCGGTTCACCCTGAATAGCTCTTCATTGAGATCGTATCTTGTATCTGGAGCGTGTTAGAATGCGGTGCTCAACAGATACTCTTGGAGGCTCTCTAGCCCGACCTAACAAGGCTCCATCCTACCCACTCGACTCTAATTAAGCTGCTCCTCTGCGGACAACGACGCATGAGAAATACTTCCCCGTCACTCGATATCTTACTCTTTAAGAGCCAAGCACTATTCTTTATTCACAAAATTTATTCCCCATTATGAACCGTGTTCTTGATCACCGTATACTCAAACGCCATCGATTTCGTGGTCACTTAACTCCAGCTTCAGGCACGTCATATTAGATACAGTCAGCACGGTATGTCAGATACTCCACAATGTAGAAGTCGTTCACTTTGGTAGTAGATAAGAAAGTCTTGTGTCTCTGCTAAATGAGGAACACAGCAATACACTTCAGAGAGCGCTACACACAATGTAAACTCACCTTCCCGCCGTACATATTGTGCGCCAAATAGACCCCATTTTGCACGTTAATACGAGAGTACATTATTTAACCTGCCGCAAGCCGACACTCGTTTGGTTTCAATTTGAGTTGCTAGTAAGTTATCTATACTTGTCAACCTGTCCCTGTCGTCGGACAATTAACATCGAGTGCAGATTCGCTGCAGTGATTGTCAAAGTATTTTCGTATTGAGAGACTGAATTGATAAATTCCCTAACTGTAGTCCACACTGAACTTTAATTAGTTATTTTACATAAATTCAGAACATTTACATCAGTGCCACACCTCTTCTGAAAACAAAAACTGAGTATGTTATGATGTATATTATGTTAATAAATGAGAGTTCTTGTCACTCATATGTTATTCCGTTTTAGGTACATCGGTCTCTGACGTGATCGTGGAATTCTGTACCTCTGGGTTGCCTTCCTACTAGCTCTATGTAGGGCGCCTAAGTTATTGGTGAAAATATCAGAAATCATTTCCTGCAGCGTAGTCACTTTGTGTAACCTGCGACGTGCAGCAGGTACAGGCACCGCATAGCGTGGAAGATCTGTCTGCTCATGGCTGTTACAATCCACGATCGTCGACAGCAAAATCCGCTCATCAAAACCTTGTTACCCACGTGGGGAGATTTCACAGAACAGAGGTATTCATGGAGATGTGCTGCTCGGCACAGGCAGGTAGATTAAATTTATAGACGAACGTTGCAAAGCGACTTGAAATGGAACGAGCGTGTAAACTCGGTTTTAGTGAAGGAATTAATACATTACCATATGGTCATTATAAATTAAATCCAAATAAAATAAAAAGTGATAAACGTGATTCCTTAAACGAATTAAACAGTTGCTTAAAAGATGAAACAAAAAATAAAAAATTGAAATATAAATTTGATTTTAATATTTTTCATGATATGGTAATTTTTGATGTCTTGGTAAATAAAATTTACAAATACGTTTTCCACAGAAACCTTCAACTTTTCTTTAATCTCTTTCTTTATCTCTTTGATACTTTAAAGCTAATTTCCCATCTTTCGAGTGATCACATTTACGAACATATTTAGAAGAATTTTTAATGTCCTTTTCACATTTTTCACAAATAAATGCTTTAAAATACCAGTTACGAAGAAGTTCTCTTCGTCTCTTTCTTTGACAATCTTTAGAACCTGATTCTGAAGGTAAATTATGTCTTGTTATTTTAATTTTTGTAGGAATTTTTTTTTCTTCATTGTACAGTGGACAAATCATTTTATTTTCGCTTTACAATTCATGGTTGAAAAACGACTTAGAAAAGATATCAGAATGGTTCGCCAACTGGCAATTTCGAGTGTTTCGGATCCCTAGCACGCCGAATCAATGGACGTCTCCGAAGCAATCCACAGGCGTGCACCTACATTTGTTACAGGTAGGTTCGATCAAACCGCGAGTTTTACTAAAACGCTACGTGAACTCGAATGGTAATCCCTGGAGGGAAGAAGACGTTCTATTAGCAAAAAAAAACTGTTGAGACAGTTTAGAGAACCGGCATTTTCGACAGAATACAAAACGATCCAGCTGTCACCCATGTATATACCTCACATAAGGACCGCAAAAACACGATGATGGAAATCAGGACTCGTACGGAAGCATATAGACTGTCATTAGTCCCTCGCTTCTTTTGCGACTGGACCAGGAGAGGAAATAACTAGCGATACTACAAGGTACCCTCCACCATGCACCATTCCAAATAGTGTATGTAGATGTACATATTACGAGTCCAAAGCGTTCGGAACACACAAGCTGGTCGTGATCAAATGTGTTCACGTCACTTTCGCACGGACGGGCGTAATGTGGTGCGCTCACATCCCAGGTACGTGACAAGCCAAACTATTCTAGTCGTAGTAGTAAAAGCTAAGCTCTCTGTCCAATAAGAATCCATTGGCCTTACCCGTCAGCGTATTTCTTATCTCATACTCCACGTATGTCAGAAAGCTTTTGGTGAATACAACTCACTCTTCGACAGAGAACGGTCTATTGTCATGTAGTCAACACGGATTTAGAAAACAGCGTTCTTGTGAAACACAACTAGCTCTCTGCTCACACGATGTATTGAGTCCTATCGACAAAGGATTTCACATTGAATCCGTATTCCTAGATTTCCTGAAGGCTTTTGGCAACGTACCTCACAAGCGGATTGTAATCAAATTGTGTGTTTGTGGAATATCGCCTCAGTTATGCCTCTACATTTGTGATTTCCTGTCACAGAGGTCACAGTTCGTAGTAACTGACGGAAAGTCATCGAGTAAAACAGAAGTGATTTCTGGTGTTCCTCAAGGTAGTGTTAAAAGCCATCTGCTGTTCCTTATCTACACTGAAGATCCAAAGAAATTGGTACACCTGCCTAATATCTAGTAGAGCCCCCGTGGGCACGCAGAAGCGCCTCAACAAGACGTGACATGGACTCGACTAATGTCTGAAGTAGTGCTGGAGGGAACTGACACCATGAATCCTGCAGGGCTGTCCATAAATCCGTAAGAGTACGAGCGGGTGAAGATCTCTTCTGAACTGCATATTGCAAGGCATCCCAGATATGCTCAATAATGTTCGTGTCTAGGGACTTTGGTGGCCAACGGAATTGTTTAAACTCAGAAATGTGTTCCTGGAGCCACTCTTTAGCAATTCTGGATGCGTGGGGTGTCGCAGTGTCTTGCTGGAAGTGCCCAAGTCTGTCGGAATGCACAATGGACATGAATGGATGCAGATGATCAGACGGGACGCTTACATACGTGTCACCTGTCAGAGTATGTAGATGTATCAGGGATCCCACATGACTCCAACTGCACAGGCCCCACAACATTTCAGAACCTCCACCAGCTTGAACAGTGCCCTGCTGACATGCAAGGTCCATGGATTCATGAGGTTGTCTGCATACCTGTACACGTCCATCTGCCCGATACAATTTGAAACGAGAGTCGTCTAACCAGGCAACATGTTCCAGTCATCAAAAGTTCAATGTCGGTGTTGGGGGGCCCAGGCGAGGCGTAAAGCTTTGTGTCGTGGAGTCCTCAAGGGTACACGAGTGGGCCTTCGGTCCCCTTTAAACTTCGGTTACCCGATAAATCAGTCAAATCTAAAGTTAAGTATCTAGCATTTACAATTACGAACAATGTTATTTGGAAAGAACATACAGAAAATGTTTTGGGAAAGGCAAACCAAAGACTACGTTTTATTGGCAGAACATTTAGAAGATGGAACAGATCTACTAAAGACACCGCCTACTCTACACTCGTCGTTCCTCTTTTGGAAAACTGCTGCGCCTCGTGGGATCCTTACAAGATAGGATTAACGGAGTATGTCGAGAAAACTCAAAGACGGGCAGTACGTTTTGTACTATTGAGAAATAGTGGAGAAAGTATGATGCACATTACACAGGATTTTGCGTGGACATCATTGAAACAAAGGCCTTTTTTTCGTTGCGGCGGGGTCTTCTCACGAAGTTTCAATCACCAACTTTCTCCCCCCAATGCGAAAATATTTTGTTGACGCTGGTAATAAAATAAGGGAAATCAGAGATCGCACAGAAAGATGTAGGTGTTCGCTTCTTCCGCACGATTTACGGGATTGGAATAATAGAGAATTATTGTGAAGCTGTTCGATGAATCCTCTTCCAAACACATAAGTGTGATTTGCAGATTGCCCGCATCTCGTGGTCGTGCGGTAGCGTTCTCGCTTCCCACGCCCGGGTTCCCGGGTTCGATTCCCGGCGGGGTCAGGGATTCTCTCTGCCTCGTGATGGCTGGGTGTTGTGTGCTGTCCTTAGGTTAGTTAGGTTTAAGTAGTTCTAAGTTCTAGGGGACTGATGACCATAGATGTTAAGTCCCATAGTGCTCAGAGCCATTTGAACCATTTTTTTGATTTGCAGATTGTTTTCCACACTGGATGTCGCATGAAAGACGTAATGAGCAATATTTGTATGGGGTGACGCCAGCTACACATCGGGAAAACTAAATTTCAGTTATCTGCCGAAACACCAGAGCAAACGCCTGACGATTCAGGAGGGACACGCAGTATGTACAGTGGGTTATCGTTATGATGTTACAATCTTTCGGGGATGACGGAGAAGGGTAAATGAATCACAATGGGTTAAGGGATCGTTCTAAAAACTCTGACAGTGGACCTCTACTCCTTCAAATTCTTTGCTTTCCATGTTTTGAGAGGTAGTAGTGTGAACCAAAATAAGGAAAAAATGTCCAGTAAATGTGGGCTTGAAAGTGCATACCTTAAGAGCATGTGTTCGTCTTTGCTACTGTGAACCACTGAATACATTTAAGGACCACTTCTTCGAAACGTCGTAATTGTCTCCCATTGCGACAAGGAAGTTTGAAATTTAGCTTAACGGTGCCTACACACTTCCCCTGCAGTGGTGCAAAAGCATGGCGCCCTGCGCCCTCAGTGTGGGGCTCGGTGACGCTTCAAAGAGGTGTCGACATATGCTGAAAGAAGGCCAGCGCTCATCTGATTCATGATGTCACATTGCCACTACATTCTGCCCAACGCGGCCGTGGATTTGCCACACGATGGGAAGGTCACTTTACAAACATTTCAGCCCTTCATTTGACCTACCTGCGACGAAAGTCAGAACTGTGATGCACAGTCTGGAAGCCAGGTGGTTTTTTTTATGAGTGGCCTTGGAAAACATTTTAGACACATCGTCGCTGAGAATCGACACGAATAGGCCGCAAGTAGTAGCATAAAGACCATCAATGGAACCACACCTTTGCTTGGTACGTTGATTTCCAGACTTTTGCAGTCGAATGGGGGTGGCATTCTGTGGGGGGGGGGGGGGGGGGGGTTGGATGACATGACTTGGTGGGGAAATGAATCGATGATATGAGAGAGAGTAGTCGGCATGAAATGAGGTGGCTAGTGTATGCGAAGTCATTGGGGGCGGAATAGGTCAGGCCATCGAGTGGTGGCTAGACGATGGACACGGGTGCCCAGAGAAAGGATTAAGGGATTAGGAGAATGACGGGTTTGTTGGTAAAAGGAAGTGGCTGCAGAAAGGATGCGGGTACGAAGGAGCGGCACCTCGGCCACGATGTGGAGCTCTTGGGTAGGGAAGTCGAAGGGGAGGTGGAGGGCACGCCGGAGGGTCCGGTTCTGGACGGTTTGGAGTCGGCGGAGGCGGGTGGGGGCAGCATTGCCCCACACCACCACCGCGTATTCAAGGATGGGGCGAACAAGGGAGGTGTACAATCTAACAGCCAGGTGTGTAGGGAGTGAAGAGGTTGGCTTGATGAGAGGGTAGAGCAGGCATAGCCGCCCTATTGCCTTACGACGCACATCATCAATATGGGGGCGCCAGGTGAGGCGCTGATCCAGGGTAACCCCAAGTACTTCGCAGGACTGACTCGATGAGCTTTTTTTTTTCTTTATTGTATTTTAATTCCCCAGCGGGGCGGGCTGGCAGCAGCATATGCGCTGCTCTTCAGCCGAAAGACATAGAACAAACAATAGAAGACATTTAAAAATAACAAAGGAGAGATAAAAAAAGGGGGAACATCATGGAAGGCAATAGACAAAAAATGGGGTGACTGTAAAATGGAGATAAAAAACTGTTTAAAAGTAGCACACACAAAAAGCCACACACTGCGACAATTAAAAGAACACAAGGCACAGTATGACTGGAGCATAAAAGGTATCGACGGATGGCGTAGCACATAACAAACACTGACGGCGAACCTCAAGGCAGTACACAATTCAAATCACACCTCTTGATGCACAGGAGAAACAGCACTAAACACAACACTGATGTGGCACACTGACGATGATCAAAACGGAGGATCTGCCAGGTGCAAGGAGATGCGGGAGGCCGGAAGAAGGGTGGGAGGGGAAGAGATGGGGGAGATGAGAGGGGGGCGCGCTCAATAGGGCCAGGTAGGGAGGGATGTGGGAAGGAAAGAGGCAAGTATGGGGTGCAGGGTCTCAGGGGAGGGGGGGGGGAAGGAGGAAAATCGGCTCTGGGTGAAGGAGGGAACAGGAGAAAGGGGGCCCTGGGGAGGGGCGGGGGGAACAAGGCCAGGTTATAGTTGGAAGGAAGGGTAGATGTCACGGCGAAGTTCGTCATCCAGGAGGGGGACGCGTTGGAAATTGCCCTGATGAAGGAGACGGGAGTGTGTGGTGGTGGAGAGAGGGAGGGATACAGCAATAGAGGCACGGCAACGGGTGGGGGGTGGAGAGGAAGGAGGAAACCAGAGGGTGGGGGGGATCAAGCCTGCGGACAATGTAAAGGGTGCGGAGATGTTGGAGGAACAGGAGGAGGTGGGGGAAGGGGATCAGGTCATACAGGAGCCGTGTGGGGTAAGGAAGGCGGATAAAGAAGGCAAGGCGGAGCGCATGGCATTCAAGGATTTGGAGGGCCTTGTAAAAGCGGGTGGGGGCAGAGATCCAGGCAACGCTGGCATAGCAGAGGATAGGACAGATGAGGGATTTGTAGGTGTGGAGGATGGTAGAAGGATGCAATCCCCATGTCCGGCCAGACAGAAGTTTCAGAAGGTGGAGGTGGGAATGGGCTTTCTGCTGGACGGTCTGGAGATGAGGGGTCCAGGTGAGGTGTCGGTTGAGGGTGAAGCCAAGGTATTTAAGGGTGGGGGTGAGCTGGATGGGACGACCATAGAGGGTGAGGTAGAAACCATGGAGGCGAAAGGAGCGAGTGGTGCGGCCTATGATGATTGCCTGGGTTTTGGAGGGGTTGAGACGGAGGAACCACTGGTTACACCAAGTGGTGAACTGGTTAAGGTGGGTTTGGAGGGTACGTTGAGACTGTTGAAGGGTAGGATAGAGAGCCAGGAAGGCGGTGTCATCAGCATACTGGAGAAGGTGGACTGGTGGGGGTGGCTTGGGCATATCAGCCATATACAAGAGATAAAGGACAGGGGAGAGGACAGAACCGTGGGGGACGCCAGCCGTGGGATAAAAGATACGGGAGTTGGTGTTGTGGAGGGTGACATAGGAAGGACGGTGCGAGAGGAAGGAAGCGATCAGACGGACAAAATTGCTGGGAAAGGCGTAGGTTTGGAGTTTAAAGAGGAGACCGGGATACCATACACGGTCATAGGCGTTTTAGAGGTCAAGGGAACTGGATGAGCTAGTGGCCGGCGCTTAAGTACGCTCTCGGGGGCGCCGCTATTGGCCGCTGGGACTACGTGTTCCACTGTGGCGTCCCCACACTAAAAGCGGGCCAGGAGGCGCGCGCCGCCACAGCTTACGGTGCAGCGACCTCTGTGGGTCTTCGACGTCCATAACGTCTAGCGCGGAGTAAAATTCCGTGGCGCGCGGTACCAGAGGTGTAGTATGTTTTTAGGATAATTACTGCGTCCAAGTAACTGTGGCAATAGCACGCCTGTGGTATCTGTTTGTGTGTGTGTGTGTGTGTGTGTGTGTGTGTGTGTGTTTTGTAAGGGAAGAAAGCGTGCATGCAATGCCAATAAATCTTGGCAGCTCTGGGGCAGTAATTTACATTCTATGGATGTAGGTGTTGTGTTGGCTATGTATGTTTCTAATTGAAACATTTGGGAAAATTATCGGCCATCTCATCACATAGAATGAGAAGTTGTAATGACAGTTAAAGCCTACTCCTATATGACGTTTTCTATCGCTAAAGCTTTACTTCTACTCCCAACGTCTTTTTACTTTATCTTGTATTTTGCAATGTTCTTGATTGTGTTAATGTCGATTCGTACTTTACTTGCAACAATGGCAGCAAAACTAATGTCGCAAATTTTTTGAAGGATAACGAACGATAAACGAATTTTTATGACATGAGGGGATGAAATTCTTTAAGCTCGATGGCAATTCAAACTCTTGCTGTTCGTAGCGGAGAGCGTCCAGAAAATGACTTTGCTGCAAGTTTGGAAACAAATTACTGATTGGTCAAAAATTTTTAATATTGTGTCCACGGAACCACAAGGACTGATTAGCAAGAACTAAACTTGCTGCAGCCTCAATCGCTTTTCTATTTATTCGCAGTGTCCGGTGTCGGTTAAGCCAAGTTCAAACCAACTGTTTGATAGAAAAATACAGTGGGCAATAATATATACCATTATACTCGTTCTAACCTATCCTTCGATCCAACAGCACGTCAGAAAGTTATTTAACTTAACTGTAACCTTGAATCAATAAAAATAACGAGATGAAATGTATCAAGAGTAGCTTTTTAATTATGTAATTACCATAACGGGATAGAAAGCTTGCTATAAGACTTCCACCCAATCAGAACACGTTACAGGTGCAGTGGGACTTTGCCTCCTGACAACGAGAAAACGTGGCAGTGGTTACATTTTTTCCATATCCGAAGTAGTTACGAGAAATGCCGATATCAAACACTTTCACCCATTTCGCCATCCTCTGGGATTGCAGCTTGCTCACAATAGTTAAAGGAAAGCTGGAGGCTCTTTTAATATTGAGCACTTCATATATTCACATAAATCAGTTGGTGGAATATAATGTTACTGCACATATTTTATCAGAATTTAATGTGTGTCACCCACAGTGACTAAAGATAAATAGATGAAGAACATAATTGATCTCATTCTCCTTTGACAATCTGCTAAATTAAAATTGAAGGTAATTTAGAAACTTTAAACTGCTTCCTAAACTGTATGTAACATTCGTCTTTCGTATTTAATTAACATCATTTCTCCCGAATTCACCTGTTTTCGCTCAGTGTAGCCTCCCTGAAATTGGCGTCTTTATTACGTTTTCGTAAGTGTTCATGCGAACTTGGACACGTGCGTCCGTATTTTAGTTCTAGGACAATAACTGAACCAAGAGAAGATTTTTGGGAATGAGATACTGTGGAGTTGCCTATTTCTGTTTCTTTGACGAATGCTGGCACTCGACTACACACCCTCTCGTTTTCTCCTCCAATTCGCCATACCGTACAAACACAGACACAGACACACACACACACACACACACACACACACACACACACACACACACACACAAACACAGTGGGAGTACCGTAATGGGTACTCTCAGTACCTTTTGTAGATTATTTATCAGTGTAGTTTTAGTGAAGAATTTCCTGTGAAAGCTGAAGGCGAACTTTTGTTTCAGTGACTAAGTCCCGGGAGGTGCACGAAAACGGCGAATTAAGGAACCCTATGATAAACATGAAGAAATGCAGAGTATAAATAATCAACCGAGTGTGAACATTTTTGTTAAGAGACAATTTGTCAAGGGGATTTATTAAGGAGGAAGAGTCTTGCGATATTATTTTTGTAGTTGGTACTCTACATTTGTAATATGATGATTCAGTGTAGTAATGCGTAAGGATAAAGAACGAGAAGATCACTGGGCTAATAGCAACTCAAAAAGAACTCATTACTACAGAGCACATGGTCCAGCATGTGCAGCAATATTGTAATGAACTACACAGCAGAGTCGTTTCGACGAATGTCTCATCTTCCAGTACTACTGTTATGCAGCCTATATCCATCTGAGCAAAAAATCGCCCACCTGTATGAGTTTGCAATGTTTTAACTCCCAGTTGACAGAGTTAAAAAATGTTTCAAATGGCTCTGAGCAATATGGGACTTAACTTATGAGGTCATCAGTCCCCTAGAACTTAGAACTACATAAACCTAACTAACCTAAGGACATCACACACATCCATGCCCGAGGCAGGATTCGAACCTGCGACCGTAGCGGTCGCACGGTTCCAGACTGTAGTGCCTAGAACCGCACGGCTACTCCGACTGGCGACAGGGTTAAAGCTTGAAAAATAATGATTATTTAGTAAACAGGCAATTGATATGTGGTTCACGCTGGATTAGTACGAGGGGAATCATAATGTTTTGTACACACACATATACACTGAAGCGCCAAAGAAACTGGTATAGGCACGTGTATTCAAATACAGGGATATGCAAACAGGCAGAATACGGCGCTGCGCTCAGCAACGCCTCTATAAAATAAGTGTCTGGTGGAGTGTCGGATCTGTTGCTGCTGCTACAATGGCAGGTTATCAAGATTTAAGGCAGTTTGAACGTGGTGTTATAGTCGCCGCACGAACGGTGGGACGCAGCATCTCCGAGGTAGCGATGAAGTGGCGACTTTTCCATACGACCATTTCACAAGTGTCCCGTGAACATAAGGAATCCGGTAAAAGCTCAAATCTCTGACATAGCTGCGGCCGGAAAAAGGTCCTGCAAGAACCAATGATGACTAATGAGAATCGTTCAACGTGACAGAAGTACAACCCTTCCACAAACTGCTGCAGATTTCAATGTTGGGCCATCAACAAGTGTCAGCGTGCGAGACATTGAACGAAACATCATCAATATGAGCTTTGGAACCGAAGGCCCTCTGGTGCACCGTTGATGACCGCGCGACACAAAGCTTTTCGCCTCGTCTGGGCCCGTCAACACCGACAATGGACTGTTGATGACTGGAAACGTGTTGCCTGATCGGACGAGTGTCGCATCAAATTGTATAGAGCGGATGGACGTGTACGGGTATGTAGACAACTTCATGAATCAGTGGACCCTGCATCTTAGCACAGGACTGTTCAAGCTGATGGAGGCTCTGTAATGGCATGGGGCATGTGCAGTTGGAGTGATATGGGACCCCCGGTACGTATAGATACGACACTGACAGGTGACACGTACGTAAGCGTCCTGTCTAATCAACTGCAGCCTTTCATGTCCATTGTGCATTGGCAACGAACTTTGGAAATTCCATCAGGATAATGCGACACCCCACGCGTCAAGAATTGCTACAGAGTGGCTCCAGGAACACTCTTCCGAGTTTAAACACTTCCGCTGGCCACCAAACTCCCTAGACACGAACATTATAGACATCCCTGAAGGATTCATGGTGTCAATTCCCTGGAGCACTACTTCAGATATCAGTCGAGTCCATGCCACGTCGTGTTGCGGCACTTCAGCGTGCTAGCGGTGGCTACAAGATACTAGGCAAGTGTACCTGTTTCTTTGGCTCTTCAGTGTATATGACAAATTATGAGATGTGTTGTCAAGACCATTTCCAGGTATGTAGGCCGTCTAAAATCCGGTGGACCGGAACTTCCGAAGTGAGGATCCCTGTTGCGCGACAGCTGCACCTGTCTCAATACAAAAATCCCGTGACCGACTTAGCTGGATATATCGTAGTAGACTGACACAAGAAACCAAAGTTCAGATGTTCTTGCTCAAGATGCTGTAAGCCTGTTATGCTGACAGCCCATAACCGCTTCTGAAAGGCGAACTCGCTGCACTGACGTGACACGGCCAGAGCTGTGAAATTGATGACACAATGGAAAGCCTGGGGCAGTGATATCATGACTGTCTAACAGCCATGCTTTGGGGCCCCGGTTCTGATGTGAATTAGGAGAGAGAAGCGATACCATTTCAGAAAAATTTGCGGATTGAGTTCACATAAATACTGCCCAGTTTGGATAGGCAGTATGAGTCGCCGCCAATAGCTAGCTACGAAGGGAGAACTACGTCAGTCTACGACTAGAAATGGATCAACAAGTTAGCTGCGGTTCCGCTGTCCGCACTAAGTCCGAATTCTGCCGACTTGCTGCTTTTCAAGTGGCTCGCCACCTACTGATTAACTTCCATGCACTGCTGGGCGCCTACCCTGCGGACCTACGTTTCGTGCCTTGGGCATTTAGCTGACCAGCCATCATCGTCTGCACAGGCAAACTCTGTCGCAGTTCGACGGACAGTTTGAGCAAATTTTGTTGGCTGTCCCTTATCGCCTGTGCGCACACACGTCACCGCTGTCAACCGCCGCCGTCCTCAGCTTGATGCGGCACGCCCCGGTGCGTCCCGCTCCGTCCCGTGTATTTGTAGCCATAGGTGCGGCTGCCGCAGCACCACGTCGCCTCGTCCAACCGCCACCGCCTGCTGCGCAGTCCCACGTGGTTCCATAACCTTGACAAGACGCCGCTTGTTAGTCCCAAGTACGCTTCATCGCCGACCGAGTCCGGCATGCGCCTTGGGGTCCTTGACCGCCGGCTATCCCAACTCTTCCCCCCACCCCACCCTCAACCATGTATTTTGGCACGGAACAGAAGGTTATCGTGTTGAACTATGGGCCTCCCTATCCGCTAGAAGTACGCCTCCACCATCCACTGCAGAGGTCATTCATCACCAACCTCAATATCTTAATCTACATACATACATAGCCACCGTACGGAGAGTGGCGGAGGGTACCCTGAACCACTACGGGTCATTTCCTGCCGTGTTCCACTAGCAAATAGAGACAGGAAAAAACGACAGTCTGCATGCCTCCGCCGGCCGGGGTGGCCGAGCGGTTCTAGGCGCTACAGTCTGGAAGGGCGCGACCGCTACGTTCGCAGGTTCGAATCCTGCCTTGGCTATGGATGTGTGTGATGTCTTTAGGTTAGTTAGATTTAAGTAGTTCTAAGTTCTAGGGGACTGATGACCTCAGAAGTTAAGTCGCATAGTGCTCAGAGCCACTTGAACATTTGTATGCCTCCGTGCGATCACTAATTTCTCGTACGTCCTCTTTGTTGTCCTTACGCGAAACGTGTGTTGACGCCAGTAGAATCGCTCTACAGACAACTTCAAATCTCGGTTCTATAAATTTTCTCAGTAGTGTTCCTCGAAAAGAACGTCGTCTTCTCTCCAGGGATTCTCATGTGATTTCTCGCATCATTTCTGTAAAACTTGTGTATTGTTTGATCCTACCGGTAACCAGTCTAGCAGCCCATCAGTGAATTGCTTCGATGGCTTACTTTAATTCGACATGGTACAGATCTCAGACACGCGAGCAGTACTCCAGAAAAGATCGCACTAGCGTTCTACAAGCGATCCTCTTCACAGATGAACTACACATTCCCAAACTCTCCCAATTTACCGAAGTCGAGCATTCGCCTTGCCTTCTGCCGTTCCCACATTTTCGCTCCATTCCATATCGCTTTTCAACGTTACGTCCAGATATTAAAACGAAGTGACTGTGACGATCGGGACGCTACTGTTGCTGGTTCGAACACTACGGGTTTGCTGTTTCTACAGTGGACAAGCACACGCATATGTTAGCACATCTCTTCCTAATGATCGCAGCCAGAAATAACTTTGTTAAACAGATCAGATGAATGGGAAAAACACTGTAATACGTAGAGTGTAGAGTAGAGTGATAGAATTTATGTTGTTTACTTTTTTAAGTTCCATCTGCATGCTTTATTTTGATATGAAATAAGCAACAACTGCTGTTGTAAGAAACGCAACAGTATTTGAATGTGGTGACTGTCTTAACGTCTTTAACAATAAATAGATTTAAACTTACTGTTTCTGTGTTTTATCGTTGGTTAACGAAGTCATGATACAGCGTATCGCAGTTGCACCAGCACTTTTCTACAGCGTGTCCTTCGGTCCAAACGAGGACTAGGCACTTATTGCGAGTAAAATTCTGCAACTCTAAACCAGTTAGTACACTACATCTGAACCATGTGTCCCTAATGACACAAGGGTTTGGTTATTGTAAGCTGAATTATGTTAAGCAGCTACCAGAAAATTTCAGGCTGTTCCCAAGGATGGCTTACTTGCACAGTAGTTAACAT
This sequence comes from Schistocerca piceifrons, assembly GCF_021461385.2. Classification (NCBI taxonomy): domain Eukaryota; kingdom Metazoa; phylum Arthropoda; class Insecta; order Orthoptera; family Acrididae; genus Schistocerca; species Schistocerca piceifrons. Next base: position 905,871,967 of record NC_060149.1, read on the forward strand.
TAAAACAACAGTTTTGGACACAGATATCAGAAGAGCATTCTGGAAATACATATCACACACTTCGCCCCAAAGAAGACAAAATAGTATCCAATATGAAACTTCCTGGCAGATTAAAACTGTGTGCCGGACCGAGACTCGAACTCGGGACCTTTGCCTGTCGCGGGCAAGTGCTCTACCATCTTTTTTTTTCTTTTTTGAAACCATAAAATCAACGTAAAGGCCGCCCTCTTTTTTTTAACATGAATAAAGTAAATGACAATATAGTCACGGGCGTGAGTCAAAATGAAGTTATCATCTGCATCACAATCCCTGCAGCACGCGGTGCCGCATCATAATTCTGGCAGAAAGCCATATAATGTTGACCATTTCTGCCATTGTGGGCGGCATGTATTTCTCCAGCGTCGACCATTCGTAGGACCATTATCTGAGGCGGTTTCAGTGTTTACCATCGTTGTGTAGTTTTTTTCTTTTTTTTCTTTTCACGTTAACATAATCCAGTCATAACTGGCGCCAACAGGTAGGAGCCAGTTTTCTTCTCAGTGTGCTATATGCCAATGTAATTGAACCGCGCAGTACTGTCTCTAGCCGTTCTGCTGCAGGAGTCTTCTCATTTCTGGGACACCCAAGCTGTCGGGCGGATTGTGAAAAACACTTCCTACAAAACTGGAAACGTAAGTCCTGTATTTCGTATGACTCCGTATGAGCTCGTGTTGTTCTTGTAAATACATCCAATAATCCATCACGGACTTAATATCGTACGAATACAAATATTTTTCGCATGCCCAGCGATTCAGTTGACCGCATACTTCTTTTATTTGGGAAAAAAGGTCTTGTCCGGTAGAAAAAGTACATCCGATGTTTCCAGAATGAGAATTTCACTCTGCAGCGGAGTGTGCGCTGATATGAAACTTCCTGGCAGATTAAAACTGTGTGCCCGACCGAGACTCGAACTCGGGACTTTTGCCTTTCGCGGGCAAGTGCTCTACCAACTGAGCTACCGAAGCACGACTCACGCCCGGTACTCACAGCTTTACTTCTGCCAGTACCTCGTCTCCTACCTTCCAAACTTTACAGAAGCTCTCCGCGAACCTTGCAGAACTAGCACTCCTGAAAGAAAGGATACATCCGATGTGATTTCTGTGACCAACTAAGCTACCCAAGCACGACTCACGCCCAGTCCTCACAGCTTTACTTCCGCTAGTACCTCGTCTCCTACCTTCCAAACTTTACAGAAGAAGCTCGCACGAGAGCTTCTGTAAAGTTTGAAAGATAGGAGACGAGGTACTGGCAGAAGTAAAGCTGTGAGGAGGAGGCGTGAGTCGTGCTTGAGTAGGTCAGTTGGTAGAGCACTTGCCCGCGAAAGGCAAAGGTCCCGAGTTCGAGTCTCGGTTCGGTACACAGTTTTAATCTGCCAGGAAGTTTCATATCACCGCGCACTCCACTGCAGAGTGAAAATCTCATTCTTGATAGTATCCAATATGTACCAGTATATTCAACGCCCATTAAAATATAAATGATTGAATCGCATTTGTTGCAACAATGATACTATCTTTCGATTCGAGTCCAGTGTTTGCCAAATTGTTTTTATAAGTGTTCACTAGCGCCGCGGAACAGAAGAAATCATCGAGAGAGTGGGTTAGTGAACTTTACAGATGTAGCAGCACATGAACACACAGCACAGTTCTAATTTACGACGACGTGCATTTCAGAAAAGCCTCTGAATGAATTTCAATGGAAGTTTCATTCTCGTTGGTCTGACCCACATAGATGTATTGTGTGTGCTGAATAGTGAAAGAATTAGTATAGCAAAATACCAAGTGCTGCATAAGATCTTAGTTAACAATAAAATTGATTTAGTTGTAATCCAGGAAACCCACACATCAATCGAAGCTCAACTTACTTCAGGAGGACAAATACCTGGATTTGACTTACTGGGTGCTACTTGTTACCAAGTTTATGGTATGGCAACGTATGTCAGACAAGACAAAGAAAACGCACATCTTATTTCTACACTCCTGGAAATGGAAAAAAGAACACATTGACACCGGTGTGTCAGACCCACCATACTTGCTCCGGACACTGCGAGAGGGCTGTACAAGCAATGATCACACGCACGGCACAGCGGACACACCAGGAACCGCGGTGTTGGCCTTCGAATGGCGCTAGCTGCGCAGCATTTGTGCACCGCCGCCGTCAGTGTCAGCCAGTTTGCCGTGGCATACGGAGCTCCATCACAGTCTTTAACACTGGTAGCATGCCGCGACATCGTGGACGTGAACCGTATGTGCAGCTGACGGACTTTGAGCGAGGGCGTATAGTGGGCATGCGGGAGGCCGGGTGGACGCACCGCCGAATTGCTCAACACGTGGGGCGTGAGGTCTCCACAGTACATCGATGTTGTCGCCAGTGGTCGGCGGAAGGTGCACGTGCCCGTCGACCTGGGACCGGACCGAAGCGACGCACGGATGCACGCCAAGACCGTAGGATCCTACGCAGTGCCGTAGGGGACCGCACCGCCACTTCCCAGCAAATTAGGGACGTATGCGTGTTTGGCGCCGTGCAGGTGAGCGCCACAATCAGGACTGCATACGACCGAGGCACACAGGGCCAACACCCGGCATCATGGTGTGGGCAGCGATCTCCTACACTGGCCGTACGCCACTGGTGATCGTAGAGGGGACACTGAATAGTGTACGGTACATCCAAACCGTCATCGAACCCATCGTTCTACCATTCCTAGACCGGCAAGGGAACTTGCTGTTCGAACAGGACAATGCACGTCCGCATGTATCCCGTGCCACCCAACGTGCTCTAGAAGGTGTAAGTCAACTACCCTGGCCAGCAAGATCTCCGGATCTGTCCCCCATTGAGCATGTTTGGGACTGGATGAAGCGTCGTCTCACGCGGTCTGCACGCCCAGCACGAATGCTGGTCCAACTGAGGCGCCAGGTGGAAATGGCATGGCAAGCCGTTCCACAGGACTACATCCAGCATCTCTACGATCGTCTCCATGGGAGAATAGCAGCCTGCATTGCTGCGAAAGGTGGATATACACTGTACTAGTGCCGACATTGTGCATGCTCTGTTGCCTGTGTCTATGTGCCTGTGGTTCTGTCAGTGTGATCATGTGATGTATCTGACCCCAGGAATGTGTCAATAAAGTTTCCCCTTCCTGGGACAATGAATTCACGGTGTTCTTATTTCAATTTCCAGGAGTGTATAAGCTATGCTGATGATATAAAAAACGTTGTCACAAGAGTAGGTGAAATGACTAGCTAATGTTTATGAACTTCCAGGTATCAGTTGGCCTTTTAAAGTGTTTAATTCTCACAACCACCCAGCAACATACTTCAATAGCCGTCATGAAATGTGTAAATAGAGGCACAGTAATATGAATTTGGAAGCGCTTTGGTGGACTGGGCCGAAGAGCATGATATTCACCTTATCTCTGATGCTAAGGATCGCGAGACTTTCAGATCTGGAGCCTGGAACACACATTACAATCCTGATCTTTGCTTTGTCTCGTCTGATAGTAAAAGACAACGACTTCCAGTATCAAGAAAAGTACTTGGAGACTTCCCAAACAGTCAACACCACCCAATTTTTCTTGAATTTGGAGTAAGTATCCTTTCGATAAGAGTATTTCCTAGGCCCACATGAAATTTTCAAATCCCCATTGGGGCACCTTCTCAGAAAATCTGGATAAATGTGTAGGATAGATCCCACCAGCAAGTTCGCACTAGAAGCGAGTCATTGAAGCTGCAATTAGCACAGCAAAGAAGTATATTCCAAGAGGTCTCTGTAAAGTATATATTCGTGGCTGGACAGAAGAGAGTGAAATCTGTACAAAGGATTCTGTGAAAGTAATGATCATGAAATCGCAGATAAGATGCTAAGTAACATCGGCACAGGTGGATTATAAGTGGACTGAGACCGTTGAATCCCTGCACTTCCGTACATCAAGCAGGAAGGTCTTTGCTCAGAAAACTAGGTGGTAGCACCCAAGACATCGCACATATGATGCTGTCACGCCGAAGTTTCAGCCAGCATTTTGTCCACTTCTAGAACTCCTCAAGTCCAAGCACATACTGTGGCTGCCAGGAAGAAAATAAAGGCACTCAAAACAGATTGCAAAACTAAATCGAATACTCTGCTATTCAGCGTTGAAGAAGTAACGACTGCCATAAATGAAATGATACCAGGGAAATCCCCAGTCTTTGGTGGCATTCGTGCAGTATTCCTTTTGCATTGTGACAAATATGTGAAAAAGTGACTGGCTGAGTTCTTCACAAACATTCTGCAAACGGCTAACATACCGCATGAAACGGACAAAAGTCACAGCCTTACTGAAAACCGGAAAATCAAATGACAGGCCAGAAAGTTATCAACCCGTAGCTTTCCTTAGCATGCTGTATAAGCTACAGGACAGAATGGTGTGCAACATAATATGTCACGAGATCTTCGAAAATACACCGGTTGAACAGGCAGGATTCAGACCTAATCGCAGCTGCACGGATCAAGCCTTGTCACTAACGACCTTGACAAAAGCTGACTTCGAGAATAGAGAAGATCAACAGCCTCATTCATTGATCTGAAAGCTGTGTATGATACTGTCTGGAGGCAAGGTGTCATACTGAAACTCCTACAAGTCATCTCAAGCCTGAAAATTGGCAATCTCATCAATGACATGCTCATTAACCAATGCTTGCAAGTACTCATAGGCATCGAACTAAGTTGACAGAAGAAACTAAAGAATGGGCTACCACAAGGGTCTGTCGTGACCTCCCTCCTGTTCAGTTTGTACAAATCAGCTATGCCTGGAATCACATCAAAAAAGTTTGGGTATGTTGTCGACTGGGCACTCGCAATGAGGCATAAGGATTTGGAAGTTACCGAGTCCGTACTGACTAGTGATAAATCAACTACTGGTCAGTATTTCTGCAAACGGAGATTGCAGCCAAGTGTCGCTAAGACAGAACTCTCGACATTTCACCTAAACAGCAAGACTGCCAACAAAGAACTCACTGTTCACCATGAAGAATACTCAGACATAACAGAAATCCAAAAGTCTTAAAGTCACACTTAACAGAACGCTAAGCTGCAAACATTTATTAAGAACAGCTGTCAAAATCAAAACTCGAAATAACGTCATCCAGAAACAGTGTGGCACATCATGGGAATCAACTGCATCAACACTCCTTACTTCAGCTCCGGGATTTACCCTGTAGATCAATATAGGTCACCAGCAAAGGATGAACAGTGCTCACACAAAACGTGCTCAACCATAGGATGTGTCTTATAACCGGTGCCGTCAGACCCACACCTAATTTCTGGCTACCCACCACCACCTCCATCTCTGAGGCGGGAAAATGCGCTTGTACGGAAGTACAAAAAATACAAAAAAATTCTAACCTCCCTGTTGACGCAGACATTCGAAGCTAAATAAAAGTTAGGCTTCACTCTCGCCAGCCACCCCTGTAAACCACAAGAAACTAATGACTGCTGGAGGCACACATGACAGATTAATGCGACGACAGAAAAACTTAAGACAACATGCATATCATCCAAGCCACCTATTTTTGAATTGCAACGCAAGAGATGGACGATTCTTAGCCAAATAAGAACCAACACTGGAGGGTGTGCTGACTCGTTGCACAAGTGGAATAAAATAACTTCTCCGAGTTGTGACTGTGGCGCTGAAAATGAGACGGTTCATCTAGATCTACACTTGCACGATTGCTCTGCAATTCAAAATTAAGGGCCTGGCAGAAGGTTCGCTGTACCGCATTCAAGCTATTTCTCTATCGTTCCACTCTCAAACAGCTCAAGATAAAAACGAACACTTCAATCTTTCCGTGTGTGCCCTGATTTCTCTTATTTTATTGTGATCGTCATTACACCCTACGCAGATGGGCACCAACAACATATTTTTGGCAGCCTGAGGAGAAAATTGGTGACTGAAATTTCATGAGTAAATCCTGCCGCAAGGAAAGAATTTGTTTTAATGATTGCCACCCCAATTCGCGTATCATATCCGTGACACTCTCTGCCTTATTTCGCTATAGCACAAAACGAACTGCCCTTCTTTGAACTATTTCGATGTCCTCCATCGATTCTATCTGATGCGGATCCTACACCGAACAGCACTACTCCCGAAGAGGTCGATCAAGCGCAGTGTAAGCAGTCTCTTTAGTAACGCTGCTGCATTTTCTAAGTGCTTTGACAATAAATCGCTATCTTTGGTTTGCTTTTTCCACAAAATTATCTATATATTCTTTCCAATGTAACTTATTCGTAACCGTAATCCCTAAATATTTAGCTGAATTTACAGCCTTTACATTTGTGTGATTTATCGTGTAACCGAAATTTAGCGGATTCCTTTTAGTACTCATGTTGACAACTTCACACTTTTCACACCATACAGATATTTTGTCTAAATCTTTTTGCAATTTTGTTTTGATCGTATGTTTTATAAGACGGTAAATGACAGCATCATCTGTAAACAATCTAAGAGGGTTACTCATACTCTCTCTTAAATCGGTTACGTAGATTAGGAACAGTAGAGGGTCTGTAACACTTCTGTTTTACTCCATGACTTTCCGTCAGTTATTACGAACTGTGACCTTTATGACAGGAATCTCGATTCCAGTCGCCCAACTGAAATAATAATCCATAAGCAAGCAATTTGATTAAAAGTCGCTTGTGAGGAGCGATGTCAAAAGGCTTCTGGAAATCTGGAAATCTGAAGCAATTTGAGATTCCCTGTCGACAGCGCCCAGTTACTTCTTACGAATAACGAACTAGTTAAGTTTCAGAAGAACGGTATATCCTGAATCCGTGCTGACTGTGTGTCAATAGACCGTTACCTTCGAGGTAGTTCATAATGTTTGAACACAGCATATGTTCCAAAATCGTACTGCAGATCGACGTTAGTGATACTGGTCTGTAATTCAGCGGATTACTCGTATATCATTTCTTGGATGTTGATGTGACTTGCGCAACTTTCTAATCGTTTGTTTCGGATCTTTTGACGAGCGAGCGGTCGTATACTATTGCTAAATATGGAGGTACTGTATCTGGAACTCGGAAAGGAACCTGACTGGTATACAATCTCGACCGTATGTCTTTCCTTTATTAAGTGATTTAAGCTGTTTTGCAACACCGAGGATATCTACTTCTAAGTTTCTCATGTTGACAGTTGTTCTTGATTCTAATTTTGGAATATTTACTTCATCTTCCTTGGTGAAGGAATTTCATAAAAACGTTTTTAGTACCTCTGCTTTTGTGGCACTGTCATCAGTAACATCACCTTTGTTCTCGCGCAGTGAATGTATTGAGCGTGTCTTTCCGATGGTGTACTTTACATACGGCGAGAAGCTCTTTGGATTTTCTCCCAGATTTCGAGACAGAGTTCCGTTGTGGAAACTATTAAGAGCAACTCGCATTGAAGTTTGCACTAAATTTCGAGCTTCCGTAAAACTTCATCATTCTTGGGGTTCTGCGTTATTTTAGAGTTGGCACACGTTTTTTGTTGCTTCTGCAATTATGTTCTGACTTCTTTTGCGTACCACGGGGGATCAGTATCATCTCTTATTAATTTATGTCATGTTATTTAAGAATGTCATCTGAGATCCTTCCCTGGCGATCGAGCACAGATTCAGGTGATGACGGAGCGAGCAATAGACTATATTCGTGGCCTGGATATACGTTTTTAGTTTGCTATAATTGTAATCTTATTTGTTTGTGATGTAGCAATGGTTAAATAAATAATATACATATTCCTTACAGAGCTCGAGGTGACGTGAACATCCCAATTTGCCTACAGACTCTGCTTCGTTGACTATTAATTACTTGCATCTGCTGTTAATTTTTAGTTGTAGACAGAATTTTGTAAAGCAAGAAACGCAGTTAACGGTATCTGAAATACATACACTTTCCTCACTCATTTCTCTACATAATACCAGGAGTTTATGTCACAGAAACAAGAAATTTATTTGGTGAACTTTATAAACTAGTAGTTTATTAGCTTAGATAACGTACGGGTAAACTAAATTTCTTTCTAAAGGGTCTCGGAAAATCGCTTCCCATTTCGTCCTCCGCAATGTTTACTCTCAAGTATATTCCTGTGATGGTCATTCAGTCAATCTGTGAAGCGACAGCCTGTTTCTGCCCTTTCTACACACATTATATCCTATTTGCATACGAGACTCTCTTACTTCATTTATTATCCGATTCAATTATATTTGACGACTTTCAACCTATATCGTGTGTTGTGGCTATGGGGTAGCGTGTTGCGATGTAGGCAACCCACTACTCTAACATCACATTCTTGTAGTAGTTTGTTCCATTAAATGCATCTGATCTTGACGAAGGGAACTCCTTTTCGCTGGAGTGAAAACAGGTGGAACTTATGCACGTTCTGGAGGAGGTGCCAGTTGAACGGCAAACCACTGCCTTGTTAGTAAACTTCGGGTGGAGTTCTCAGCTGTCCACTTGCCCTTTTTCTACCGTATGTGTGGTTTCGAGACACGTTTCCTCGAGCAAAATATATAGCCACTCGTGTGTCTGTAAATATCCAAACTTTGCCCTTTCAGTGGGAATGGCGTGCAAAGCCCAACAAAATTTCCAGAATTTTCGACAAACAAGTTTGGACGTGGGAGCGAGGTGACACTCGTTTCCCGTTTCCGTATACACGTATTTCATTGGCGGATACATCTTTAACTTTATGGTGGGAGCTAAGGAACGGACATCCAGATCCCTGAATGGAAGAGCAATTTCGCCCTTTCTGTAATCGGCTAGAAAAGATTGTGCAGGGTGCCTTTCCAAGATCTGAAGGAAGGCTACCAAAAATTGAGAGAGGCATTCGCACTCGTATTGGGATTCGTATGGGTATTCTGATTCGAACGTCTACGTCTACTTCTACTTGGTAATGCTACTCTGGACTCCAGACTCGTTTGCGTTTTTCTCGACCTCGACCTTCTGCCAAGTCTTCGAAGTTTCACTTTGAATTCACGCCCACCCGCGACGAGTCATCAGGAGCATGATGACATCCGCAATTCACAGTCCCATCACATCGGCTCCGCGCAGCAACAGTTAGCAGCGGTCACAGTTTCTTTATCTCATTTTGTTCTATATTGTCCGCTGAATTTGTTCGGGGCGGTCGTCGGATGACACTCGTTCACGTCCTTCGTTGATCCTTTCACTCAGTTCTTTTGTTGCAGAGGGTGGCTAACCCTCTGACCGAACACGCTTAGCTACCGTGCCGGCTAGTTCGGCACATTCCGACTTGTCGGCAGCCACGTCAGTGGCACGTAAGGTAAGATCGCATTTGCAATGCGTACTCCCGGCTTCGGAAATCACAATATACTGAACGAAGAGGGGTTCATTCCGGTTCCTATTTCTTATACTTCCTACCATGTTCCACGCGCTTCACGCACTGGTATACAATTTTTTGTGAAATCTAATCATTGCTTCGATTGAGTTTTTTTTCGTAACCACTCATGTTTCGTTTCGTTGGAGCTCACTTGCCTAGTCATGTTTCTTTTTCCTGTCTTCCTTTATTCAATGACCTCTTGTGTTTTCCGTTCGATTTCATACCTTCTTTTGTGTAATTTTAAAGTTTTGCAATCATAGTCGAAAGCGTAACTCGAGTTCTCTATGTGCCCAGGGACCATCTCAACCGTAATTGTCCAGCATCATACTTGTGGTGACCCTAACATTTATTCATTTTCTTGTCATTCTTCTATTTTAATTCTGTAAATTCACTCTCAAACTGTTTTATAACCTCGACGTTTATACACTATGTGATCAAAACTATCCGGACACCCCCATAAACGTACGTTTTTCATATTAGGTGCATAGTGCTGCCACCTCCTGCCAGGTACTCCATATCAGCGACCTCAGTAGTCATTAGACATCGTGAGAGAGCGGAATGGGCGCTCCGCGAAAGTCACGGACTTCGAACGTGGTCAGGTGATTGGCTGTCACTTGTGTCATACGTCTGTCCACTGTTTCCGATGTGATAGTGAAGTGGAAACGGGAAGGGACACGTACAGCACAAAGGCGTACAGGCCGACATCGTCTGTTGACTGAGAGACCGCCTATAGTTGAAGAGTGTCGTAATGCGTAATAGGCAGACATCTACCCAGACCGTCACACAGGAATTCCAAACTGCATCAGGATCCACTGCAAGTACTTTGACAGTTAGGCGGGAGGTGAGAAAGCTTGGATTTCATGGTCGAGCGGCTGCTGCTAAGCCACACATCACGACGGTAAATGCCAAACGACGCCTCGCTTGGTGTAAACATTGGACGATTGACGAGTGGAAAAACGTTGTGTGCAGTGACGAATCACGGTACACAATGTGGCGATCCGATGGCAGTGTGTGGGTGTGGCGAATGCCCGGTGGACGTCATCTGTCAGCGTGTGTAGTGCCAACAGTAAAATTCGGAGGCGTTGGTGTTATGATGTGGTCGTGTTTTTCAGGGAGGAGGCTTGCATCCCGTGTTGTTTTGCGTGGCACTATCACAACACAGGTCTTCATTGATGTATTAGGCACCTTCTTGCTTCCCACTGTTGAAGAGCAATTCGAGGATGACGATTTCATCTTTCAACACGCTCGAGCACCTATTCATAATGCACGGCCTGTGGCGGAGTGGTTACACTACAATAACATCCCTGTAATGGACTTGCCTGCACAGTGTCCTGATCTGAATCCTATAGGACACCTTTGGGATGTTTTGGAATGCTGACTTTGTGCCAGGCCTCACCGACCGACATCGAAACCTCTCCTCAGTGCAGCACTCCGTGAAGAATGGACTGCCATTCCTAAGAAACCACCCAGAACCTGATTGAACGTATGCTTGCGAGTGTGGAAGCTGTCACCAAGGCTAACGATGGGCCAACACCATATTGAATTCCAACATTATAAATGGAGGGCGCCACGAACTAATAAGTCATTTTCAGCCAGGTGTCCGGATACTTTTGATCACATAGTGTATGTCCTGACCTAAGTGGTGTTCCAATAAATATTATTTTGTCAGATCAAACTCTATTATTCAGCAACCATTCGAGTAAATTATTCAACTGAAATGCCCAGGTCCTCCAAACATGAGCAATAGGCGTGTCCTCTGACGAGTTCAGGGATGTAGTAAATAGCTTTTTCCGATATGAGCAGCTGTTGATTTTTCAAATAGCCTATTAGTTTCATGGGAGTAATTTGTCATTTTAATCTGCATACCCACAGAGCACGCGATGAGAAGAGGTCGTGTTCACAGCACACTCGGCTTCTGGCAAACTGTAGACAAAGGCTGATGTCACGTCGAGGGCACGTTTTAGTTTCGACGTCTAGAATGGCGAATGGTAAGAGGTAGATATTTCCATTTTCTTCATTCATATTAAGCTAAACGAAAACTCTAAAGCTACGTATACTCCGAAATAGGGATAGGAGAGAGCACATCTTCCGTCGCGGTAATGAAATAAAGAAGAATAGAGTTTAACGTCGCATCGACGACGATTTCATTAGAGACGGAGCGTAAGCTCAGATTAAGGAAAGAAGGACGCTTTCAAAAGAAACAGCCCGCTGTTTCCCGTAAGTGATTTAAGGAAATCATAGAAAATCTTATCTGGATTGTCCGAGGTGAGTTTCAACGACAGTCTTCCCGAATGCGAATCCACTGTCTTAAAACTGTGGGAACGAAACAGCTTTGCTTGTCTCGGGATTCGTACGTCGTCAGCTTTTTATTCATCGTCGGTGGGGCATTAGAATGCAGAATGGAGAAAGACCGCAGTACATCGTATCACTTGGTTTGGACATCGACAACGGTAGGTGAGCAGACATATCATCGTTAACCAGTTCCTTGCCACGTGCTTCAAAACCTAGCAGCTCAAACGGTACGCGTTGTTCAGCACACAGAGATTAGCAGGGGCACAGAAACACTGCGATTGGACGCTCGAAGCATGTAAATATACTTCTCTGCCAAACTTAACGATGAAATAGGTAACGTAATATAACATATTAAGAACTCATTTTAAATGAATGAAAGTGTGAGACCACGTTGCCAGAGGTCTCCCAGTGGTACACAGAAAGCTGAACGTCATGTGATATGAGGTCGGCGTGGCTAAGGGCATATAGTGTAGGGCCCGCAACACGAGACGGCTGAATTAACGAGAAAAAGGCAGTGTGTATCAATCAGCGAGCAGCTATGGCGCACTGTGGTGATGTTTTTCATTGCAACATGACCTGGAGACGACATTTGGACTTCACATGGGGAACAATCGTCGGGAAACTGGAAGATGGGCAAAGCGTGACGAGTATAGCCCAGAAGTTTGGTACAGCTCTCAGCTTTGTTTCCCGTTCCTAAACACAGGCACTGCTGCCCGAATGAGAGGAGGAGGTCAAATACAGCAGCAGATGGCCGCTGCATTGTGCAATAGGCAAGAAGAGGCACACAACAAAGTGCAGGTGCAGTTGCAACCACATTTGACGGGACTCCACAAAATGGTTCAAATGGCTCTGAGCACCATAGGACTTAACTTCTGAGGCCATCAGTCCCCTAGAACTTAGAACTACTTAAACCTACCTAAACTAAAGACATCACACACATCCATGACCGAGGCAGGATTCGAACCTGCGACCGTAGCGGTCGCGTGGTTCCAGACTGTAGCGCCTAGAACCGCTCGGCCACTCCGGCCGGCAAACGGGACTGCAAGACACGCGGTCTGACGTTCTAGACTGGCATGACAATGGCATGGGGGTGGTCTGTTTGCCCGACATGCATGCATGTCCGAAGGCACATTCCATCCTACTTTTCGGTAACACAGGTACTGCTATTTAGTATTTATTCGCCAATACGAAGCCCTCGACTGTGAATAAATATGTCCTTCCTTGACAGGAATACACGTAACGTACGAGTGCAGGTTGTGACACAAGGACGACGACATATGGAAGAACAGCCGTGATTCGTGCACGGATAGCCAAAGCGGTTAAGGCGGCTGCTGGCGAAAAGCGGGAACTCTGCTCGCATCTCAGATTTTCGTTGTTGTCATTCTAACATACAGCCGAATATGGTTCATATTCGCAACTGCGAGTGCATTTCCTGTATCACTTGGGAATCCCTAGTACGAAGTAGATGTTCTTTTCCTGAAACGCCATTGACAATGATTAGAGAACTGGCATTTGCGAGTGACGGCAGAAACATCATACTGTCATCAACATAAATCTCGCGTAGGGATCGCGAAAACAAGATAAGTGAAATCAGGGCTCATACGGAAGCGTATAGACGATCTCGTTCCCTTCGCTCCATTTGCGAGTGAAATGGGAAAGAGGGTTGCTAGCATTAACACAAGACACTCTCCAGCATGTACTTTACGGTGACTTTCTAAGGATCTATGTAGATGTAGGTGTAAATGTGTATGTAGATGTAGATACAAATGGAAGCAAATTCTGAATTGAGTATTCTGAGATTATGATCCATTAGTCGGAAATGAATATTTAACGTGGCGCGAGATCTTCAGTGTGATGAGAAACCATTAGTCTGAAATGAATAATTTAAGGTGACACGAGTCTTCATTGAGTACTGCACGGGAGATGGTTTGTGGGGCGCTCAACTGCGCGGTCATCAGCACCCCTCCACATTCCCAATCTGTACAAAGTCCAATCAAGCCACTTTCACGAGTGATGATGGAATGATGACGACAACACAAACACCCAGTCTCCGGGCAGAGAAAATCCCCAACCCGGCCGGGAATCGAAACCGAGACCCCGTGATTCAGAGGTATCAACGCTAGCCACTGGATCACGAGCTGCGGACACTGCACGTGAGATACACCTGCCGTATCGACTTTGAAAAACAACTCTCTATCGCCCTCTAAACATCCACTGTGTAGTTTACCATTACCGACTGTCGAAGATGAAGCATTACTTGTTATAGGAACTTGTGAAAATACGTTCAGTGGACGGTGCAGGAGCTTCTAGCTCACGGAAACGTTTTGCACAGATAAGTTTTGCAACGTTTATCATCTTAATTGGAAGAAATTTATCGCTGTGAATAGAAGCTCAGAAGAAACTAGGTCGTTTAAGTCCCAGAGAGCTGGCCCAGTTCCTCGGCGAAGAATTGTTCGCAAGGCACAATTTGAGAATATGGTGTGTATCGTGTGGTAGATGATTCATCAATCATTTTCGAGCAACTTACCTGTTAAATGCGCATCTCAAAGAAGGGAGTGTGAAGAGCAAAATTCTAGGAACGATTACAATACTACCATAAGGAACGTGGGCGATAAATGGGTTCACGTGGTTCTGAAAGCAGAGCTCAGTCATGATTGATGCATTTAGACTGCCCGTCGTCACTTTGAACGGTTGCTGTGAGTATAGGTTGTTGCTGTTAAGTTGCAAGTCTTTAGATCAATAGGAAACTAAATGTTCATTTGAGACCATTACTTCATAGTTTCAAAACAATCATTTTTAAGATGAGATCGTCTAACACCTGTAGGATTATGCCCCTAAAGTACGCCCTGTATAATTTCGTAAGCACTTTTCGATTTGTCCGTATATTTATTATTAAAACGTGTGATGTATACCGACCAGACTGAGTCGGTTTTTAAACGGTTCTTCACGCTCGTATAGGGTAATGCTGAGCTGGGCCCCAATCTCCGCCTCAAAAAGTACCATACAGAAGCAGTTAAAATCCGGTAACACAGATAGCGAAGTTTACACGATCCACAGGCAGACGACGCACACGATTTCACTTCCTGTGGTTAACTGACGACTGTGGCAACACTAGAGCAACCAGCGACTGAATTAAAATTAAAATGATTTTGCCGAATCACCATAATAGAGGTCATCATCCTAGGCTATGATGCGCCAAAACATTACGAATACTATAGAGGATGAAGTGAAACTCGCGCACTCACGCTTCGCAGCGTGAACCCTCACATGCCAGCGATAAAAAAATGTCTCTCACAAAATTTCGTCCGGCGAGTACATCCGGCAGAAAAAGGACGTTAAAGAGTGGCAATATAGCAACACTGTAACCACATGTATGGTAACTATCTCTGTCAGCTCTTTTTAATTGTGCTATACTGTTGGTGCAGTGGATAAAGTTTTGGGTTAGCATACAGGAAGCCGATGGCTCGATCCTGGGTTGAGGCACATGTTTTTCATTTCGTAAATGTAGTTCTGGTGCGACGGTACCTGGCATTTTAATCGTCAGTAGCGATTGCAGCGGGTCCTCTGGAAAACATTTGCACTTACATACTACAATAGCAGATATGGAAGACTGGTCAGCTTTAAAAGAAAACCTTTCCACGTGTGGGCATGAATTTATTCGCACCACTCATCTACTAGATGCGACACCTGTTTTCTTTGTAACCTCCTGCAATTGTCCCATAGATCATTAACATCTATTATTCTTGCCATGTTCAGGTCCATTACATTGCGTTAGGGCCTTACGTTACCAGTAGGACTAGCAATGTGCTTTGCGAATAATGTCCAGTCTCGGTTACTATTTGTATGTGTTATCACCATGGTCCCACTAATTATGCCATTCAACATTGAGTCTGGTAATAGCATGCTTTTTAGTATGTATCTCAATGCATTATTATTATTCTAGCGATGGGATTGTGGAAACATCACGTCTATTACCACTAATAAAACAGTGTAATTTGAAACTAAACTTTTGACAGTTAGTGGTGTTGGATAAATCATGCAGAACAATATCTATCAGAGGGGTAATGTGCGTTAGGTGGATCAGTGCGTAAGACTCACAGCATGTCCACCAGACGCACTGTCCACCAGACAGGGACTAGTTGCAAGTGGAGTATTGCGCCCATGGCAGACTCCAATGTACATGCGTACACATATCCAATTTTCTCATTGTAAACCTCTAAACCAGTGTGGCAGACGTATGGCATACACAAACGATGAATATGTGGATATGCTTCTGATCCTTGATGGATCTGATAACCGGGCTTGCGGGCGGTTCTAGGCGCTACAGTCTGGAACCGCGCGACCGCTACGGTCGCAGGTTCGAATCCTGCCTCGGGCTTGGATGTGTGTGATGTCCTTAGGTTAGTTAGGTTTAAGTAGTTCTACGTTCTAGGGAACTGATGACCTCAGAAGTTAAGTCCCATAGTGCTCAGACCCATTTGAACCATAAACGGGCTTGTGTTGCAGCTCGTGAATATGCTGCTAGATATCCTCATCGGCGCCATCCAGATAAAAATGTGTTTCGCTATCTGGAGCTGTGTCTTCGCGAGTCAGGGTCTCTCCTTCCACCATCACGTGACAGAGGTCGTCCACGGACTGCAGCTACTGAGGAAGCTGTTCCAGAGGTCATACACCAAGAATCTCAGCGAAGTACACCTAGCGTAGCAAGGCAGCTGCATGTCTTGCAACGCACAGTCGTTAACGTGCTGCAAGAGCATTGGCTGCACCCTCGTCTTTATGCTTTCACACAACGGCTTCATCCTGCAGATCACAATCAGCGGATGCAATTCTGTAAATGGTTTCAACAACAACAGGAAGCCATCGATGGCTTCGTGAACACAGTAATATGGTCGGATGAAGCAGCATTCATTCGTGATGGTGTCTTCAATATACACAATGCCCATCATTGGTGTGAGGTTAGCCAGCACGTCACCCGCTACCATGGGTATCAAGTTCACTTTGGTAGCAACATCTGGGACGGAATATTGGGCGACAGGTGTTTGGGGTCCTACATGTTACCTGGTCGGTTGACAGCATGAAGTTACCATGCATTCCTCTCAAACTATCTGCCTGATGCGCTGGAATATGTTCCACTACATATTCGGCAGAGGATATGGTTCCAACATGATGCTGCACCTCCTCACTCTGGAATTAATGTGCGACAGTATTTGGATGAAACATTTCCGGGGAAATGGCCCGGACGTGAAGGTCCAGTTGTATGGCCAGCGCGTTCACCTGACCTAAATACCCTGAATTTCTTCCTGTGGGAACACCTGAAGGTGCACGTGTACTCTACTCTGCTGACGTACGTGAAAAAATTGGTAGCGCGTGTTTATATTGCTTCTGTTACCGTGGACGCGAAGGGTCCAGACCTGTATGATCCGACGGGCTGTGCGATGTTTGGACATGCAGGGAGGTCGCTTTGAGCATCTCCTGTTCTGAGCACAACGTATTCTGATGTGAAGGTCATGCAGTCATTAATATGGACATTATTATTGTCATTGGTGGCTAATGTGCGACATCTGAGCGCTCACGTTACGTGTAGTATAAATGGCAAGTAGATGTTGTGTTATTGTACTGGGCTATCATCGTTAGGACCCCGAAATTGATATTGTTTTTGTAGTTATTCTGTCCTATGACAGGTCATTTGTTTCAACTGTTAATTTCTTATTTACAAAATGTTGTAAATTTAGCATACATGTGACCTAAGAAACGGTGTATATCACAGTATGAAATGTCAGAATAAAATTAGCAAATAAAAAAATGCCGTCCAAGCCCGGATGGAACCCTCCTGCTGCCAACCCAAAACTTTATCCACAGCACCAACCACACAGCACATCTAATATGTGCCAACAGAGGTACTTACTATACATGTGGTTAGAGTGTTGCCAGACTGCCACTCCTTAACGTCCTTTTTCTGCCAGATGTACTCACCAGACGAAATTTTGTGACAGACATTTTTTCATCGTTGGCATGTGAGGAGTCGCACTGCGAAGCCCGAGTGCGAGAATTTCGCTTCACCCTGTATAACGAAATAACGAGCAACTAGCTACATAACAGAAATTTAATTTCATTACCGGTTTCGGGCAGTTAGTGCCTTTGTTTAGCTTACACCTATCGCATTATTTGCGAGTGTGAACAATTGGATGCATACAGCAAAGTGCCACGTACATGTGGTTCATAGAGTCTGCACAAATTTTGTACAGACACTGTGAACCACATGAACATGGTGTTTTGCAGAATGCAATTATTGTTGACGCTCGCAAATAATGCGACAACTATAAGCTTCTGAAGAAGGGAAGTAAGTGCGCGAAACCGGTAAAGAAATTAAATTTCTTTTATGTAGCTGGTTGCTTATTATTTCGTTGTATGCGTCTACAGTTACTAAGGATGGATAAAATACTTAAATTACGAACACTGTTCTCATTGAGACTGAATGCCGCCTGCTGTCGTTGCGAGGACGTGACGCGGTTTGGGAAGTACAGAAGCGGAGCCGAGGCGAGTAGGGAATCAGTCTAGCGACGATACGTGCTGTAAATGGGGGAATCCAGTATCACAAACGGCAGATTGTTTTGACTTTGCACCAGGGATCCAACATCCTAGAAACGGTGAAGCTGATGGGCTGTTCGTATCCTACTGTCCTGAACATCTAGGGGAGTGATTGAATCACGCTGAAACCGCGTGTAGGCCACAATGCGTTAGCGCCCCATATCTCATCTAGAACGTGGAGGACGGATGCTTGCTCGCTAAGCAACACGGGATATGAAGCAGATCTGACGACAGAGTACAACGCTGGAGCAGGCACAAGTGTTTTGAAAGCACACTGTTCAACGCACGTTGTTGAACATGCGGCTCCGTAGCGTCGACCCCTATGTGTCCCCACATCATTTACGTCTGGAGAAGGCGCGAGATAATAAAGATTGAAGTCTGAACCGATGGAAAAGTATCGCCTGGTCGAAAATGGTTCAAATGGCTCTGAGCACTATGGGACTTAACTGCTGAGGTCATCAGTCCCCTAGAACTTAGAATTACTTAAACCTAACTAACCTAAGAACATCACACACATCCATGCCCGAGGCAGGATTCGAACTTGCGCTCGTAGCGGTCGCGTGGTTCCAGACTGTAGCGCCTAGAAAATCTCGGCCACTCCGACCGGCTATCGCCTGGTCGGATGAATCACAATTCTTCTTACACTATGTTAATGGTCGTGCCCAGATACGCCGTCATTCAGGAGAACAGCTACTCGAGGAAAGCATCTCGCCACAGACAATGGCTACTGGGAGCAGTATAACATTATGGAGACAATCACCGGGGCTTCCGTGGGAATTCGGTGGTAGCCGAAGCCACCATGAGCTGTGGACAACGTCGTGTAACTGTTCCTAAAAGCACGGTCAGTTTCAGGAAGACATCGTTTCAGCCGAATTAGAAATTTGTAAATATTAGATCGTAGCAACTGTCTATTATCATGAAAGTAGAACCACCTAAACTGCGTACAGAATCACTAAGAGTAAATGCACACAAATTCCAAAGAGCGCAGGGAAGCTTGTTTTAACAAGAAAAGGTAAAAGAAAGTATGTCTTTGCAAGGTGTAGTGAACCTGTAATAACTTTCGAATAAGAGAGGTAACTGAATGTACCAACAAGTAAGTTGTATGTGGTAGTACAGTAAGTATTAGTTGTGTAAGCTTAGTTTTAAGGATGTGCATTTTGAGAAAGGGTGAGGGAAACATTTGTTTCAAAGGCGAAGTCCCATATGACATACCGAAAAGGGGGATTTAAAAACAAAACAAAAACAAAAAACAAAAAAATCTGACTGGCATCTTCAATTGCCAAACATGCGAAATAAATAGCATTTATAAGGAACAAAAAATGTAACATAAAATAAGATTGGAAACTTGTATTAGAGAATAGGGATTCAACAAAGAGAGTATAAGATTAAAAAACAAAACAAAACCTTTGTGAACAATGTTCTACAAACATCCGAGTACCATATATATGTCATAAGATAATTCCAGAGGCAAACATAGGAAAAAGTCAGGACGAATTCTTGTAAAGGAGTGGGGTATGCCACAGAAATATATTAAAGGCAAATGCAAAATGCTCTTAAAATTTTCTCAGTCCAACGCGAAGCCCAGTTAAACGAGGCGAGCGTGACGTTCAGCGAACAGAACGACAAACACGCAAAGAGCGGATACTGCAAATAATATGCCACACTCTGGCAGCCATTGCTTCTCATCACTCAGGCGAGAACTCAGTATCTTTAATTCAGCAACATGACCCCACTGGGGAGGGATTATGACGTCATTCTGACAGCGTTGTGCGATGCCTCAAAAACCAGTGGATGTTCCACAAGAACATCATTTAGCCCGCTGACATGGTGGAAAAGAACCAAGCTGGAGCCCCGAAAGCCACTGTTGTCACGTCGAGGTGTGGTGAAGTATGCTGATGAGCCCAGGAAACGAGAACAAATGCAGTCATACTCAGCCAGACATGAAGTCATTTCCTCAGACGGACAGTAATAAATAACTCAGGCTTCCAATCCTGTATACGAGTACTGTTCAATTGCACTGAAGCAGCTATGATGCAGACTGTACAACATTCGACAAATGATTCCAGTGTGGCGGATTTTCACGGGAAGGTGCCCGGGTTCGATTCCTGTCAGGTCGTAGATTTTCTCCACTCAGGGACTCATTGTTGTGTTGTCCTTACATTAGTATTGTCATAATTGACATACCCCTATTGAGCTGGCTATATGGGCACCTCTTGAGAGCTAATAGAGACTGCTCTCTGCCTCGTCTACTGCTACCAACTCCTCGTGCACTGATGTGAAGTCTTTCGGCTTGTGAGCATTGAACTGATGGAGTCTGGTGCATCGTCAGTCTGTCGCTGTATGTGGGAGTCATGCTAAGTCCACGATCTACACCTGGCGGAGAGGCGTGCTGTAACTCGGCGCTACCATCACATCAAGTGCGAAGCTGCTGGGGTTTACTCAGACACACCCCTTTGATGTCCACGAGAGGGCCCTAGTAAGCAATCGACGTTCGGATGGTCGATGCCACTGAAAGAGCTACACCTGACGCCCGCTACCCTGCACAACATGGCTGTATTAGATGCGCTGCCATAATGGAGGCCACAGCCTCCAGGATGTACTGAGGTGAACGCGTGATCTACTTTTCGCATTCTACTCTGCAGCATGTTGCACTCAGTGTGACATTTTCGTAGCCCTCCTCGCTGCTGCTGCGGAAAAGATGATTCAAATGCAACACTTAACTCGAATAAGTATATGTCTTTCTATTGCTATTTCATTCACGCATAGAGGGCCCACCGACCTTCACCACTGTACTCCACAATTTGCTACCCTGCAAACGTAATGGTTTCAGTCCAGGCCCTTACAATACTTCACTTAACAATAGGCTGCACAGTTTTGTTTTCACTCCTCGAGAGTGGTGTTATGGTACTGTTGTGCAGGGATTTCAGTGTGCAGCAAGATCACCGATTTTTACCAACAAACAAATAAAACTACGTGCGTTTTGAACCTCTCGCGGCGTAATGAATAATCCATTAAATTTCGGGCATGGAGTCGCGCAAATACTACTGCTTTAACTGATATTTCAGTCACGTATTGTCTGCCCATCCTCAGGGTGAGCTGTAGGACTGTCAAGGTGCCAAGTGCGGCCTTATGTGCTCATGCAGGTCACAGATGCTGGTCAAAGAGGTCAAAGAGGTACACTGGTGTTACATGGACGACACATCTGTGGTATGGCCTCACGGGAAGGATGAATTACATCGATTTCTTGAGCATCTGAAATCTATCCAGGCTAATATCAAATTTACTATGGAAATACAAAAAGATGGGTGCCTCCCTTTTTTGGATGTTTTCATTCGTTATAAAATTTATGACACATTAGGACATGCAGTATATCGTAAACCAATGCATACGAATCTGTATTTATATTTCAGTAGCTACCATCACCCTTCACAAACTGCACGTGTCATTAAAACCTTAATGCGCAAGGCACACTGTATATCCGATAATGATAAGGTTCAGGAAGAGCTGACACACATCAAGAGCATTTTTAAAGCAAAGGCCGGCCGAAGTGGCCGTGCGGTTAAAGGCGCTGCAGTCTGGAACCGCAAGACCGCTACGGTCGCAGGTTCGAATCCTGCCTCGGGCATGGATGTTTGTGATGTCCTTAGGTTAGTTAGGTTTAACTAGTTCTAAGTTCTAGGGGACTAATGACCTCAGCAGTTGAGTCCCATAGTGCTCAGAGCCATTTGAACCATTTTTTTTAAAGCAAATGGATATTCCCAGCAACAAATCTGCAAAGCATTCAATATGAATTCTAGAATGCAAGGACGTGGTCTGGAAGAAGAAAGTATGACTTTCAGGTCAAGAATGTTTTTGCCTTATGTGGGTGCTCTTTCTTCGAAGATAAGCCGTATTCTTGAGAAACACCGTGTTAGGGTGATCTTCCGGCCCTACGAAGATTGTAACATTACTCGGTTCTGTGAAGGACGATTAATTGCTTCGTAAGGCGGGTCTGTATCAGATTCCTTGCCAAAATTGTGATAAGTTTGTAGGTCAGACAAAGCCCACTGTTCGTGAGAGGTGCGTGGAACATTGAAGATACACACGCGAACTACAGCCAGACAAGTTAGGTGTGACAGAACATTGTACATATACGGGCCATTCGGTGAACTACAGTGACATAAAGATTTCAACATGCACTTCTTCCGTTTGGGATTCTTTTTTCAAGGAGCCATATAAATTAGATTAACAGATAACTTTGATCATGGTTTCAATTGGATAATGCATAGAATCTGCCTCTGGGCATAATTAAATTGCAGAGGAGTGGTCAAGGTGTTGCTGCCGCTGAATACATGTCGATAAGTGATTGGTATGTCTGAACGCTTTCATCACAGGTGGCGGGTGTGTAAGTGTAACTCTTTGCCGCTGACTAGCATCTGTGACTCGCATGCGCAGTACCGCCGAGATGGAGTTCATAAAGGCGTCGTTAGTCTTGCCAATCACTCCGAGGACGGCCAGACGATACGTGGCCGAAATACCAGATGAATAAATAGTATTTGCGCGGATGAATGCCCGAAATTTAATTGATTAAACAAAATTACGTAACTCTGTAGTTCAGAGGTAATATTTAAGAGACGAAGACCACCCCTAGAAATATAAAACACAGAAAGCACTCTGTGTTATTCGTAAGTACCGATACCTATCGGTTACGGAAAATAACTGCTAGAAAACTACAAGATATACAGAAAATACACACATGCCAGTGGAAAGAATAATTCTCCATGTTTTAACTCGCATTGCAGTTACTCAATATGGGCACCAATTGCGAAGGGGCAAAAGTAAAAACGCTAGTCGAACTCTCGCCATACACATCCCAAGACGTCATGGTCAATATCAGCGATCACATCCTTCTTTATATCTCTTCCAAATTAAATAGTAGTGACGGCAGGAAAACACGATCTCAGACAAAACACCACTAAAACGAAGTTACATTGATTTAAGAAATGTGAACATGATGGCCACTGAAACAGTGGAGGCTCGTGACGGAAAGTCCGACCAATCCTATGCTTAGGCAGTTCAATACCGAGGTAATCACGAACGTCTGAAGGAGAGTGTGTTGATGGACCATCATGTTACAAAATGAAGTTTCCGCTGTCTCGCTGTAATCTTGGCACAAACTGTGACTGCACTGTCTCCAAGTACACGAAACCATTTTGAAGAGGACATAAACGAAAACTCGTTAACTTCAGGTGACTCATAATGTGTTCCACAATCTCGTGCGGATGTCCTGTGCCCCAAACACAGACGTTATGATTGTTCACATTTCCAGACAGATGGCACCGAGCGAGGAGACGCAGTGGTTAGCACACTGGACTCGCATTCAGGAGGACGATGGTACAAACCTGCGTCCGGCGATCCTGATTTAGGTTTTCCGTAATTTTCCTAAATCGCTTCAGGCAAATGCCAGGCTGGTTATTTTGAAAGGACACGACCGACTTCCTTCCCCATCCTACCCTAATCCGATGGGACCGATAACCTCAATGTTTGGTCCTCTCCCCTGAATCAACCAACCAACACGTGAAACGCTGCTTCGTCGTGGAAACCAATTTTTGTTATAAACGTTCTTCCTCCAATGGCCGCTGCAGTCGTTGCCAAAGTCAGAAGAAAGCTCACCGTCATGAGCAGTCAGGATGTCTACCAACTGGTGGCTGTTTGATTTTAGACGCAAACTTTTTCACCGAATGCACCAGACCGTTGACTCTGTTATCTGCACTTCTTTGTTCGCACGTGTTGTCGATATCTTCGGGTTTCTGACGAATGATTCCTGCACATGCTCCAGCTCCTCTGGTTACGGTCCCGATGTGTTATACCACCACAGTCTGTTTTGTCTGTTAGCGCTAGTACCTCATATTTGGTAGAAAATCGTTGCTCAACCGTCACATATAACTCAGAATTAGCGATTTCAAGGACAGAAAACGCAAGAACGTCTCTATTATACGCAATGATCTAGTACGCTTAACCCTTAGTGGCATGTTCTGCAACAGCGCTGTTGTACTTTTTACGAATGGAAACTAGGAGAGATGCTCTCTCCACTGATGTATCATTTTTCTGTATGTCTTGCAATTTTCAGGCATTCGTCTACTGAAACCCCGGGGGTGCTTATGAATAACCGTGCACAATATACTGTCATGACGACCGTTATGGGATAGCGATATGCATTCATACAGATGACTGTAGTATCGAATACACAAGGTATAATAGGGCAGTTAATTGGCGGAGCTGTCATTTGTACTCAGGTGACCCTTGTGATAATGCTTCCGACACGATTCTGGCCGCACGACGGGAATTAACAATGCGGAATGGTAGCTGGAGCTAGAAGCATGGGACATTCCATATGGGAAATCGTTAGAGACTTCAATATTACGAGACCCACAGTATCAAGAGTGTGCCGAGAATACCAAATTTCAGGCATTACCTCTCACTACGGACAACGCAGTGGTCGACGGTCTTCACTTAACGACTGAGGTCATCGGCGTTTGTGTAGAGGTGTCAGTGCTAACAGACAAGCAACACTGCGTGAAATAACCGCAGAAATCAATAAGGGATGAATGACGAACGTCTCCCTTAGGCCAGTGCCATGAAATTTGGCATTAATGGGGTATAGCAGGAGACGACCGACGCAAGTGCCTTTGCCAATAGCACGACATCGCTTACAGCGCCCCACCTAGGCGGTCACCTGGAAAACCGTGACCTGGTCAGATGAGTCCCGGTTTCAGTCTGTAGGAGCTGATGGTACGGTTCGAGTGTGGCGCAGACCCCACGAAGACATGGAGTCAAGCTGTCAACAAGGCGCTGTGCAAGCTGGTGGTGCCGGCGTAATGGTGTGGGCTGTGTGTTTACACGGAATGGACCGGATCCTTTGGTCCATCTGACCTTATAATTGACTGTAATTGGTCACGGTCAGTTACTTGAAGATCATTTGCAGCCATTCAGTGATAGAATTTTTATGGATGACAGTGCGCCATGTCACCGGACCACAATTGTTCGCGATTGGTTTGACGAACATTATGAACAATTCGAGTTAATGTTTTGGCCACCCAGATAGCCTGACATGAATCTTATAAAACATTTATGGGACGTAATCGAGAGGTCAGTTCGTGCACAAAATCCTGCACCGGCAACACTTTCGCAATTATGGACGGCTATAGGGGCAGCATAGCTAAGTATTTGTGCAGGGGACTTCCAACCACTTGTCTAGTCCACGTCACGTCGAGTTGCTGCAGTACGCCGCGCTTAAGGAGGTCGGACATGATGTTAGGAGGCGTCCCACGACTTCTGTCATCTCAGCGTATAAAGAAGTCAAAGCGAACCGTACATTGGAAATAGAGGAATGCAGAAGAGCAGCAGACTACTTACGGAGACAGAAAGGTAGATGAGCAGCAGGAGAGGTTTGCAGCTGGCAGCGGCCACGGCACATCAGCTGGCTGGCGATATCATGGCTGCTGCGTGCGCGCTGAGTGCTGCGTGTTGCGGGCCCGGACGGAACGAGCGTAGCCTGCACCTGCAAACACGTAATTAACTCATCATAATAGCCCTCATACGTAGTTTAGCATTTTTACGATTTTTATTTTAAATTTATTTGTACAGAATTCTAAAAATATAAACAATCAGGACAGATACTGAGAGCAGTAAATGCTGTAACTTGGCAATATTTCGGAAAAGTGTAAGGTCATTAGACGGTGATGATGACTGCTGGTGGAAGACCACACGGGAGTTCCACAATTGGCAAGCTACAGTGCTTAGCTTTGGCATCTGTCTGAGAGCGCGCTCTAACGAAATGCAGCCAAATACTACACATCACTGTGGTTGTATTCAGTGTCTTCATCTACTAAAGAATTAGCTGTATCGTCGAAGACAGCCTCTTTGGTAACGCCATCCCTATAAAAAGAAGTAGCTGTCATGATCTTGTTCTTGCTTATAATTAGAGCTGCAAAAGTGTCAAAGGCTATCATAAGCAAGCATAGACTACAGCAGTTTTCCTAGCTGCCTTGTACAGTTAAGATTGTAACTGCGGTACATCTACATTAGGTGTGTTGCTTACATATCAGGCTTTACTTCTTTTCGACCCCTTTGTTTCCATATGCGATCAGTATGTTACTAGATTACTGAAACTGCCTCTGTTTACTTGAGGTTTTATCCGAAAATTGTCGATTTGTAGTGTCAGACAGGGGTGTAGAAGTGAAAACAGGAAACAGTACAGATTTATCATATAGCGATAGAAAACGCAGTTTCCTCAAAAAAAGTTTAAATTAAAAGAATGCGAAACAAAAACTTATCAAATGTCGCTCCAATACTTTGTCGCATTTATATAAAACATGTTATGTTATTAGTAAACAACATTCACACTTTTCAATAATAACAGGAATCTCTTTGTCTTCCATAATGATGAAGAATGTTCTATTGAGTATTTATGCATGTAAACTTTACTTGCATCAAAACTAAGTTGTATGGTTACATGAAAGAGGAGAAGGTATGCAATCAAATTTTTATTACTTATAAAACGCAATTTATATTCTGTAACGATATAAAATATGCTGTGGACTAACACTGAATAATGTGTGGTTCTAAATATGTGCAAATCAAACAAAAAAAGAAAAAGAAATTAGAGGCTCCCAATTTCTCTTTTGCACATTCATTTATGTTTCTTTCCCTACCAATGCTATCAATATTACTGGTAATCCTACCATTTACTACGTCATTTATGTAGTTTCCCAAAACTATCGAACCGTAGTTTTGGTAGAGCTCAATTCTACTTATAATCCATCTAACGTGCTTTATTCAGACAGTCCTCGGAAACTGCAGATTTTTATGTCTACACTAAAATTAAATGGCGTCGGTATTCATCGCATCTATAATTGTGATTATTATTATTATTGTTTTCTTTATGGCCTTCTTTTGACCACTCTGCTCATTATGCTAAGGTTTATATAAGTTGTTTCGTTATTCAACAATACATCTACATCTACATCTACATTGATACTCCGCAAGCCACCCAACGGTGTGTGGCGGAGGGCACTTTACGTGCCACTGTCATTACCTCCCTTTCCTGTTCCAGTCGCGTATGGTTCGCGGGAAGAACGACTGTCTGAAAGCCTCCGTGCGCGCTCTAATCTCTCTAATTTTACATTCGTGATCTCCTCGGGAAGTATAAGTAGGGGGAAGCAATATATTCGATACCTCATCCAGAAACGCACCCTCTCGAAACCTGGCGAGCAAGCTACACCGCGATGCAGAGCGCCTCTCTTGCAGAGTCTGCCACTTGAGTTTATTAAACATCTCCGTAACGCTATCACGGTTACCAAATAACCCAGTGACGAAACGCGCCGCTCTTCTTTGGATCTTCTCTATCTCCTCCGTCAACCCGACCTGGTACGGATCCCACACTGATGAGCAATACTCAAGTATAGGTCGAACGAGTGTTTTGTAAGCCACCTCCTTTGTTGATGGACTACATTTTCTAAGCACTCTCCCAATGAATCTCAACCTGGTACCCGCCTTACCAACAATTAGTTTTATATGATCATTCCACTTCAAATCGTTCCGTACGCATACTCCCAGATATTTTACAGAAGTAACTGCTACCAGTGTTTGTTCCGCTATCATATAATCATACAATAAAGGATCCTTCTTTCTATGTATTCGCAATACATTACATTTGTCTATGTTAAGGGTCAGTTGCCACTCCCTGCACCAAGTGCCTATCCGCTGCAGATCTTCCTGTATTTCGCTACAATTTTCTAATGCAGCAACTTCTCTGTATACTACAGCATCATCCGCGAAAAGCCGCATGGAACTTCCGACACTATCTACTAAGTCATTTATATATATTGTGAAAAGCAATGGTCCCATAACACTCCCCTGTGGCACGCCAGAGGTTACTTTAACGTCTGTAGACGTCTCTCCATTGATAACAACATGCTGTGTTCTGTTTGCTAAAAACTCTTCAATCCAGCCACACAGCTGGTCTGATATTCCGTAGGCTCTTACTTTGTTTATCAGGCGACAGTGCGGAACTGTATCGAACGCCTTCCGGAAGTCAAGAAAAATAGCATCTACCTGGGAGCCTGTATCTAATATTTTCTGGGTCTCATGAACAAATAAGGCGAGTTGGGTCTCACACGATCGCTGTTTCCGGAATCCATGTTGATTCCTACATAGTAGATTCTGGGTTTCCAGAAATGACATGATACGCGAGCAAAAAACATGTTCTAAAATTCTACAAGAGATCGACGTAAGAGATATAGGTCTATAGTTTTCCGCATCTGCTCGACGACCCTTCTTGAAGACTGGGACTATCTGTGCTCTTTTCCAATCATTTGGAACCCTCCGTTCCTCTAGAGACTTGCGGTACACGGCTGTTAGAAGGGGGGCTAGTTCTTTCGCGTACTCTGTGTAGAATCGAATTGGTATCCCGTCAGGTCCAGTGGACTTTCCTCTATTGAGTGATTTCAGTTGCTTTTCTATTCCTTGGACACTTATTTCGATGTCAGCCATTTTTTCGTTTGTGCGAGGATTTAGAGAAGGAACTGCAGTGCGGTCTTCCTCTGTGAAACAGCTTTGGAAAAAGGTGTTTAGTATTTCAGCTTTACGCGAGTCATCCTCTGTTTCAATGCCATCATCATCCCGTAGTGTCTGGATATGCTGTTTCGAGCCTCTTACTGATTTAACGTAAGACCAGAACTTCCTAGGATTTTCTGTCAAGTCGGTTCAATAATAATTCACTACGGCAATTCAATAATTCAACTGTTATACAAAGATTATTATAATTTATTGTTATATTAACGGTGTTTTGCTCTTCTTTCTGCCCAATATTTTTTCATTCTTTCAGATACTTTCTTTCTTTCTTCATCTGAGATAATTCTTCATGCAGTCCTTTTATTGATCTTTGTTTGTAGTCTGGTTTGTGTGTCTTGCAGTATTCTTGTTTTCTCTGTTTTGTTTTCTACGTTATCTAATGTCGCTTGAAGTTCTTTTATATCTTCCTTTATTTCTGTGATCCGCTATATGTTGCTGTTACTGCTCCAGAACGGTTCTGTTATTCTCTTATGAATTCTATTTTCTGATCTTTTTATCAGATATCGAAGGAATAAGATGCGTTTCTTCCTGATCTTGCTCATTACTGTTTCAATTTTCTTGTTTACAATGTCATTTGAAGCTGTTCCCCAGTGCTCATTTACTTGACATTGTTTATTTGTTTATTCCCAAATTTTCTTTTGTTATATCTTTAGGATTTCGTCAATTTCTACTGCATTAGTTGCTTTCAAGATGGTTTCAGTTGCATATGTTATTTCTGGTTGTGTAACTGTTTATAATGCTTTAATTTTGCAGCTATAGATAGACTTTCCTTGATGTATGTGTTTTCAGTATTGTAATTTGCATTGTTCAGTTTCTTTTATTCTGTTTTGCTAAGTTCGTTTCACATTCAGATTTTATGTTATGACTTTATCTCAATATTTAAGTTTACCAGCAATTTCGATTTTCCGTTCTTCTACTGTAATTTTGTTTGCAAATGATGGATCAATTAGCATAATCCCTGCTTTTTGAAATCATTTTCTAAGGTCAATTTACCGTCCTATTTCTTGTAGTTATTTTATTTTTTGTCTGACTTCTTGAACATTGTTGGCTATGAGAGCAAGATCATCAAAGAATTCCAAGCAATATAAAGTTATATCATTTTTCGCACTTCTTATGTTCTTTCAGTTATCCTTGTGTCATTCATTATGGATACCACTGCACAGTTGAACAATAATAGCGATAGACAGTCACCTTGTCTTAACCCTGTTTCTATGAGGAATGGTACAGAACATTCTCCTCCAAATTTCACTTCCGATTTAGTGTTTGTTAGAGTAAGTTCTATTAATTTAATTAGTTTTGACTGGAGTCCTGGATACCTTACCATTTTTAATACTGAAAGTAAGTGAAGATAGTCATATTCCTTCTTAAAGTCTACAAATGTTATTGCCTGAGATTTGTAGCATGCTATAATCAGTTTTGAACTAATAACCTGCTCTACACAGCTTCTCAGTGATCTGAAACCTCCCTGGAATTACCTGTTCTAGTTGTCCCTTGATTCATCCATATAGGATGTTGTATAGAATCTTATATGTTCAGTCTAGGAGACTGATTTCTCTTTAGTTGTCCAGACTGTTCTTATCCCCCATCTTGTGCAGTACATGAATGATGGCCGTGGTCCAATGTTTGAGAAATATTTCTGCTACCCAAAGTTTTGTTAGAGTCATGTGTAAGGAAGTCTTGACTGAGTCACGGGAATAGGTAAACATGTCTACAAAAACCTGATCGTCTCCCCACGCCTCATAATTATTTAGTCTTTTGAGTACTATTTCTACTTCTTGGAAGCTGGCGTCTCTAATTTCCAAGGTGTGCTTTGTACTGGGGTATTTACGTGTATTTGTAACGGATCTTTGGGTTCTTCGCAGTTTGAAAGTTTATTAAATATTTTTGCCATGATTTCATTTATTTTCTTTGTTATTGTGTGCCAGTCTTCCTACTTCCTCTTTCAGTACTCGTGCAATTGCAGCTGTTTCCCAA
Organism: Schistocerca piceifrons; assembly: GCF_021461385.2. Classification (NCBI taxonomy): domain Eukaryota; kingdom Metazoa; phylum Arthropoda; class Insecta; order Orthoptera; family Acrididae; genus Schistocerca; species Schistocerca piceifrons. The sequence continues at coordinate 905,902,808 of NC_060149.1, forward strand.
AGATTTTGTAGTATTTCCTGGGACTGATTTTGCGGTATTTATCTCTGTAGCGTACATTAGTACTTTATGGAATCGTCTCTTGATTCTCCTAATGTTTTGTCTGAATTTTTTCCTTTTTTGATTGCGTTTTCTTATTTTTTGCGTGTTTGAAAATTTGACCATACTTGGTAACTTTCTTTATGAAATTTATTACTTCTGTACTACAAACTCTATTCGCAATAAATTTCTCAGACAGCAGCCACATATACCGATGCATGTTCCTGCAAAATTGCGTCATTGTACGACACATAGTTCAGGAGATCGAGCTGGATGAAAATAAAACTGGAGGGCGTAATTCGCTAGAGATATAGGTGAAACATGCACACAAATAGGTGTGAAATACGTGTTAAATGTATTTGAAATGTGCGTTGGCAGCCAAAGAAACGCGTAAAAGGGTCGTACTAAACCACTGGAACGATATCACCCAAATGTGGTACCTACATTAGTTAGGATCTGGAAAGAAATGTTGGCTGGATAAGAGCCACCAGCCTCGTATTGGGGTGGGGGTGATAACTTAGAGAGAGAAAATGGTAGGAGGAAATTGACAGACAGAGATGGGGAAGGAGGAGATGAACACAGATAGAGGGAAGGAGGAAATGGGTAGAGAAATGGAAGAAGAGGAGATGGACAGGGAGATGGGGGAAGAGGATGTGGACAGAGAGAGGAGGGGATGGACAGAGAAAGAAAAGAGGAGGAGATGGACAGAGAGAGGAGAGAGGAGAGAGCAGAAGCAGAACAGCGCGAGTGGAAGAAGACGGACGGAGGGAGGCGGAAAGAAAATGGGCAGAGAGAGGGGATGGAATAGATAGACTAATACAAGTCTGGAATAAATACAGACCCAGACATTTTTATAAATATCTGTTTAACAGTGGGTTACACCACGGGGCGGAGCTAGTTTCAACTATTTAGCGGTCTGAGACTCTGTCTACTCCTCTCAGAACTTAAATATTGTAGGTTTCCTTATGAAAATATTTGTCGATACCGATATTGTCTAGCTGCCACTCCACCTTCCTCCTGAAGCATTTTGGTTTAGATATAAAGTTGTGTTCTGTGCAGCGTTCTACAAGTCTTCGACCATTATTGTTTGTAAAGTTATGTGGACTCCGTTTTCCAATTATATTTTTATATTTTCATTCCTTTCCCAGTTGAGCATTGAAGTCTCCCAATAATATTTTTACATTCCTTTTCTTTATTCTGTTCACAGTTTTCTCGAGAAGGTCCCAAAATTTATCTATCTCTTCGTTTGCTTTTGTTAGAAATTTTTTTCATTTTTAGGAGCATGACCATTAATTATTGTGTAAGTTTTGTTCATTGCTTCAAAAGTTAGAATTGCAGTTTTAGGTGAGACCACTTGAAAATCAATTACTGAATATATTATTTTTATATTCATCATAAATCGTGTTCCAGATTTGAGACATTGCTTCATAAGCCTCTGTCCCAGTTGTCCCTTATAAATCCTGTATTCTTGTGATTCGATCGTTCATCTGTCGTTTTTCTCATTTATGGGCCCCTCCTCCTATTAAATTTTTTTGTTTATTTGATTCAGCTGCGAAATTCTTGAGTTTTCCGGTCTTAAGTATGACTTATTTTGTGTGTTGCTACATAATTTATTTGCTTATGTTGAACCTTCTTTTTGTGTGTCAGCGTGCATTTGACTGATTGCAAACGCTCCGATTCTTTGCTGTCTTCTAGTTGGCTACCCAAAGAATCCGACTTAGCTTCTACCTGCCTTACTCGACTGGGCAGTGGTATTTTTTCCTAAAAGACGTTTCCATATTTGATTTTCAAAGGTAATTAAACTTATCTGGAGCAAGCACCGATTTAGAACTACGTTTGTTAATCGTACAGGGTCGTTATTAATGCGACGAGTTTCTCTAATATAGGATTTGCACACCGAGTCGTTTCTTCAGACAAGTCGCAATTCTGCGTACAATATCACCATGAACGTATGCATGTGTACAGACTCGAGGAGAATGAACGTTGCCATTCCTGATCGTCATCGACATCGTCATTGTGAAGGAACGTGAACACTTGCTGTTCCCATAGCTAGTAATCTGAACGACAGCAATTACATTTCTACCCTAGCTTCGAGGTCTCCATGACGCTATCTTGCAAAAAGATAACACAAGAACTTATGTGGTCTGTGCTGTCCTGACCAACAACGATACATAGGGTGTTCAACTATTGCACCGATCAGCACTTTGTCCAGACCTCTCACCGTTTGAAAACATCTAGTGATTGATTACTGAGAGATTGGCACGCAGCTGCCCGTCAGTCGCCACGACTGATGGACTCTGTCATTGAATTGAAACAGTTCAACTCGATTCCCACCTGGCTTACGGCGGCTATCTGCAGCAAATGTCTCCCGCTGTACACAGGCTCTCTCCATTAAATTTCACACACTGTATTCCCCCAACTAATAATGAATTCTTCCTACTATTCTGTATTCGCATAATATGTAAACTTTTGTTATTTTGCGTGCTTCGTGGAGTTACGGTTGTGATGAAAAAGCAGTATAGGTCTGTCAATCTCTTCTCCCAGAAATAAAATCGCGTGGAACACGTACAGTAACGATTGTAAACGGAAAGAAGGTGATACTATGATAAGCCCGTGAGTGGACGATGCCGGATGCTCAGCTGCTTGGCTGTGACAACGCCGTGGCGGCGGTGCACCACGTATAGCGGACTGAGCTACTCAGGAAGTGGCAACTTCCCGAGGGACTATGAGGAGCGGCTTTAATAACTTGGTCTTAGGCAGCGTGCCTCAGCTGCGAGGTGCCGCACGGGCAGATCTCCCCGTCAATATTGCGACAGCCCTGCAAGAGCTTCCGCAGCTTGGAGAACGCCGTAATTAACTCTTAAACTATTAGCGCTACGCCTCTCTTCCGTGCATCGAGAGCTGTATACAGGCCGTGTGGTGAACCAGTTCACTACATGACCTAACACAAATGTGTTAACGCGTAGTCACAGTGAGAGTTCTGAAGAACTGTTGAGTCGTTCTGTTGAATACTTTATTTTCCATTTCTGAGTTACGCTATAGACAAACATTTGTATCTGAAAGTAGTAACACACCTTTTTGGTTGGCTACTAAGTTCAAGCAATGTCCACCTCCTTAGCGGAGTCGTCAGTGCGTCTGACCGCCATGCGGCGGACCTGTGTTCAATTTCCGGCCGGAGACGAGATTTTCTCCGCTCGGTGACTCATCTTCAGTTCATCATCATCGACACGCAAGTCACCCAATGTGGCGTCAAGTGAAAAGACTTGCAAACCGGCTGCCGAACTTCCCCGGCTGGGAACTCCCGGCTATCAATGCCATGCGACCATTCCATTTTTTTTTTTTCTTTTCAGTTTAGGCATCAGCAATCGAGGTCAGTAAAATTAAGTTCATTAAATTGTTGAGGCTTTCGTGGCCACTTGCTGAAGTGTTGCTGCTGGCTTTCGTCTCTGGATCTTTAGCCGACATTTGTTTGGCGACTTTTCTGATTTTTCACCATCACGAGTGACTGGCAATGACGAAGATTCAATTTCCATCCTCCGCCACCATCACTGGAGCGTTAATTTTTGACAATGCCAACGGCTCGTCAGAAAAACCGTTACACAGAAGTCGGCCAAAGATAGTGGGACGGTAGCCAACAGCAAAACGTCCAAATTAAAATTCGATGCCCAAATTACATAATCTGTTTTTTCTTTCCTTTTATTTATTTGAGCTGGGATAGAAAATGCATAAATATAACTGACAAGGCGTCTGTTAAAGTGTTGAAGCCGTCTGATAAAAATTACGGCGACCATCAACGTATTTGCTAATGACCAGCGCAGTACCCACTTATAGGTATATATTGTACAAGGTGGGCAGGTATAGTACACAACAAATTTATTTATTTCTTTAAATTTTCGTTCATGGGTAGCTCTCGAAGATTTTTCTAAGCTGCAGCACCGGATGCCAGCCACTTCACGCTCTGTCCACGTGATGGGAGTGTGAACTTGTGCTGCCAAGGTAATGCCACGACCGAGCACCGCTGACGCTGTGCAGGGCGCAGCCAATCACAGGAATGGAATGGGTCACGTGGCACGTGGGATCAGCGGGATAGCTGCGAAGCGCGAGCGAGTGAAGTTGTTCTGTCGGCCTCTTTTCAGCCTCTTCTCGGATTGTTCAGACTTTTCTTCCGCACCTCTCTGGCCATGAGGCCGCCACCTTCTACGAAATATTTCATACTTTATTTCTGTATTCCACAAGTGCAGACAATAAACCATGCCATCACTCAGTTTCAATAGTAAACTTAGGCATTTCTGATTTCACACTCTGCAACCATCTCCTAAACGGTTGCCCACCTCGCCTGACATACATCTTACCCGCCAAACCTTTATGTCCTTGCACAGTATGTACTTCACATTGAAAACCGAAAGACAGCTACGCTGTCTGTATCAGGTCGATTCGTTAATACTTTTAATTATGGCACATGACACAAAACGTTAGATTTCACCCCAATTCACTATGGACGAAGTTCTTTCGAAAGAACAATCAACACACAATGAAATATTGGTTTTAATGTTACGCGAGCATGCTTTTAGAGATATAAAGCGGGCAAAAGAAGTTGTGATTCTTTTGAAGGTGGCCTGTCTCTTAACGGTACTGATATGTTTTTACTTTCTTGATTCACTTGTCTGAAAGAGAATGAACTAGTACTCAATTAGACTTTCTCCACCTGAGTGTTGGGGTAGGTTCGAATGCAGTGACTCTTTTTATTGGTGTTGATTGGACCTAGTATTGTACAGTTCTAAGGGAGGACACAATTCCTCAAAGTTGCGCGCAACTGTGAGTTTGTTTTGTGGATGGCTGTGCTGAGGGTTTGCACAAACTAGAGTTACGTTCTATCGTTTTTGTTGATTACTATGGAAGTGCAGGGAAGGTAAAAGTTAAAACTCGATGCTGATACATAGCCTCCTAATCCCGAGTAACACAAAGAAGGCCTGAGAGTAAGATTTCCTCACGTCACATAGTGATCGCAATAGGCGGTACCACATGCCAACGGATTGTAGTTTAGCTAGTACCCGTGGTGCAAAATCTGTTGATCAGTTATCCTCTCCCTACAATCAAAATACTGGTGGAGAAAATTTCATTTGACACGTTTATCTGTTGCTCTTATACCAGTTTTCTGTTTTTTATCAAATACTTCCTTCCTATATGTAAAAACACAAAGTTATTATTTCTTTAGTAAACATCAATTTTTGCATTCTATAACCTTTCGCATAGTAATCGTATTCTATAAAGTCATATCATTATGGGTGTACAGTCCGCCGCTTATAAAATATGACACTTGTTACGGCGAAATTGATTTGTAAGGGTACCCGCAGACCGTCTGTCTGCATTTCATTCATTGTTGTCCTGCATAGTCGAAGCCAATTTCCCAATTTGAATATGAGAGGTTCTTCGGCTTTGAGACTGAGGTGGGTGGGAAGGGATATCTTCTAACTAGCGGAGCTTGCAATTTGTTTGCGCGTTTGTGTGGAGGAAGTGCGTCATGAATTGACAAATAATACCGCTTCGAATAGCGTTCGTTGAAATTACTGACCTACACGTTCCATTAGCGTCGGGGGTGAGTTGCAACTGCAAACTCAGCCAAGCATGCTGTTCGGCAATAGACAGATGGTATCTACACCCAGTGTAGTGCCACTACGTCGAAGAAACAGAGTAGTATTTAATTGACAATATTAAAGCTGACGCGCTGCTGTTTAATGACGTATAGCCCTCTCTAATGAATCACGTGTTCTGGCTGAAAGGACAGATGGATGCCCATTGAGGAAAGTCAGAGAGCTAATTCTGTACAGCCACTGATGGGAGAACACACTAGTACTCTACGCTCAGCGTAGTGGTCGCGTAATGCTCCATTGGGCCATCTAGAATCATTCATTCATGGGGAAGGCACCATTGAACGAACAGTTTACGAAGCCATAAACGTTTTTTACGGTTCTGTTCCTCACTCGGTAAAAACGGAATCCTTGCAGGATCACTTCATATTCCGCCTGTTTGTCCGTCTGTCCCACTGTTCAGACCGTTTTTTTCGCAGGAACGGGTCGACGAATCAAGTTAAAATTTACGTCTCATACTAATATCTACTGTCCCTTGGCGGAGAAAAAATTTAAACTTCGAAGTAAATGGAATAAAAAGATACAAACTTACATTTACCGTTGACCAACGATTATGAAATGTCACGAGAAGCAGCGTTTCACAGTAAAAATAAAGAAAAAATCCGAAAATAGTTCATTTCTAACAATATCAGATAAAATATTTTTGCGATTAGAAACGTACATTGCATTCGTAATCTGTCAAAAATCTCAGCTACTACTGTAGTGATTCTGATCTGGTTTTCAGTAAGAGATTCAAGAGGAAGCTTTGTGAGTATAATTTACAAATATTTCGTGTTATCTGGCTGAGCTACGATGAAGTGGAGTCCTCTGCCGCTGTGAAAACGATGCATCTGTTGTCTAGTGATGACAGGTGTAATGCCGTCCGACTTCCGTGCCACACCACCCCATTCTGCTTAGAAACAGTCCATGCTTACAACAGGTACAGCATCTGTACTGTTTCAAAACAAAGTCATACTCGTAACTGATGCACGAATGCACTTCCGTTGTTTGTAGTGAGGTTCCAACATCCCATAAAATATCCACTGAAGTGATCCACAGAAAAATTCGAGAGCCGGCCGAAGTGGCCGTGCGGTTAAAGGCGCTGCAGTCTGGAACCGCAAGACCGCTACGGTCGCAGGTTCGAATCCTGCCTCGGGCATGGATGTTTGTGATGTCCTTAGGTTAGTTACGTTTAACTAGTTCTAAGTTCTAGGGGACTAATGACCTCAGCAGTTGAGTCCCATAGTGCTCAGAGCCATTTTGAACAAAAAATTCGAGATTTGCGTAACAACAATAGCCTTATGGCGGGCTGTACCGTTTTCTTCTCTGAACACTTCCGTCAGATCTTATCAGCAATCGCAAAACAAACGAGAGGAGACAATGTCAAAGCATGTGCAGTTGTCAATTAGCAAAGCAGGTTAATGTAACTCCAAAATCAATAAAATAAATGAAAAATTACAGTACCAAATGCAAAATCACACAAAAATATAAACTTGAGACTCAAAATTAATACATTCTCGAAAGTCTTGGCATTCTTCGGATAGATATCTTACCAGTGTAGATATCAATGACAGGGATAAATCGTCACGGTTCTCGATTATCGGGATGGATTAACTATTTATATGCATAATTAAGTTTTTAAGGGACACTCGGATTGCAAGTCCAATTCGTACTTATCCGGTTCTAATTTTCCTTTTACGTGTTGATTGTCTTCCCGAGAGAGCGCAGAATCTTTCAGAATAGTAATTTTCTTGCCAAACATCAATCCCGCTCCACACGAATAGTTTTAACAACAATAAAGTTTCACAGTAGTTTCCTGTTTATGCAGCACTCTTACCCGATTAAACGTTTGTGTCGTCAAATCGATAGCCACAAAAAATGGCTCTGAGCACTATGGGACTTAACATATCAGGTCATGAGTCCCCTAGAACTTAGAACTACTTAAACCTAAATAAGCTAAGGACATCACACACATCCATGCCCGAGGCAGGATTAGAACCTGCGACCGTAGCGGTCGCGCGGTTCCAGACTGTTGCGCCTAGAACCCTTCGGCCACCAGCGGCCGGCCGATAGCCACAGTCGCTGTGTAAATCCTCCAACACGCGCCATTTTGTAGACAGGAAGACGAGATAGTCATTCGGATATAGCACTATATGATCTGCTACTTACTTCTGGTCTACTTAAGTCCTGTGGGCTATAAATTACATCTATTTTGTATTCTCTAACGTGGTCGTAATAACGTGATTTGACGGTATTAATGTAGTCCTCTATGCCTTAAGCACTTACGGCACAAGACAGGACAGAGAAATCGTAAATTACGGGTTAATTTTAACAATAAATGTAACTCATGAACATACGACATACGAGGGCTGGCACTTTAATAGTGGCAAGTATTTATTTACAGCTCGTATAAAATAGATACATGTTTCAAAGTTTTACTGACCTTCAGAGTAGTCACCAGCATTGTGTATAACCCGTTGCCAGCGATGTGGAAGTCGTAGGATACTCTTAGCACTGCCAGTTGTGTTGACAGTTCGATCGGCGCTGTTTATTGCCCGAAGAGTTTGTAGCAGTTCTGAAGCGCATGGTGTGAAGTGTTTCCTTCGGTTTAGAAATCGAGTTGAATTCATGAGGGCTTAAGCCAGGGGAGTGCACTAGGTGGCGTAATACTTAGCAGCCCCGTCAGTCAAACAAATCAGTAACAGCTTGCGCTGTACGTGCTTGAGCATTGTCCTGCAAAATGATGGTCAGGTCCTGCAGAAAGTGTCATCACTTCTGTCTCTATGCTGTTCATTTTTGGAACACAACCTACGCCCAGCTTAGAGACAGAAGTGATGACACTTTCTGCAGGATCTGGCCATCATTTTGCAGGACAATGCTCAAGCACGTACAGTGCAAGCTGTTACTGATTTGTTTGACTGACGGGGCTGCTAAGTGCTATACCACCTACTGCACTCCCCTGACTTAAGCCCTCGTAAGTTCAACCAAATTTCTAAACTCAAGGAAACACTTCACGGCATTCGCTTCAGAACTGCTACAAATTCTTCGGGAAATAGACCGCTCCGCTCGAACTGTCAACACAACTGGCACTGCTAAGAGTATCCTACGACTTCCACATCGCTGGCAGCGGGTTATACACTATGCGGGTGACTAAAGGTCAATAAAACTTTTAAACATATATCTATTTTGTACGAGCCGTAAATAAATAGTTGCAACTATTAAAGTTCCAACCCTCGTAGATTTGCTAACTGAAGAGTAAAACCTAAGTATCCTCTCTGCTGCCATAACATAACATATCACAAATATTTGTGTAATCATGGGACCAAAACTTAGCTGATACAAGAGCATCCTCGTCGGTTCTGTCCTTTGCACGAAGTTTCAAGATGTCTAATTTAGCACATATTCATCAAGTGATTTCTGACATTTTCAGCGTAGCGATATTGTGATAATTTCCACAACTGGAGACAGGAAAGCGCGCGTCGGTGTCTACAGCTTATGCAGAACCAGCATCCACCATATCTAATTTTCGATGGTGATGATGGAAAGCATTATAGTAACGGATTTCAATGCCGCTCACAAAGCTACACAGCTAAAACACAGATAGTGTGTTAGCTCTTTATTGTAGTATTGATTTACAAGTGAATAAAGACGTTATTCCGAGCTGGAATTTTCGACTTCTGACTTACTATATCCTTGACAAAAGCAGCCCAAAGTGTGACAACAAGAGAGAAATTATAGCAGGGGAGTTACCTCTTGTAGATGTTCTCCCACTACTTAGAATATTTAGTTTTAGGACATGTTAATGCAATAGCAAATAACAGATGAATAACGCAATTCAGTCTTATTTCAGGAACACACATGTCTCAACATTGTGTGCCACAGCCTGACATTAAACTAGATACCGTACAACCGCGAATCACGTAGCGTGTGGAAATCAGGATCGACGCTGTCACCAAAAATCTCATACAGAGCGAACGTTGCCGCTATAAGTAACAGTATTAATGCTAGAATCGTCTAAGACAACATCATACAGTCCAAAGGAGTTACAGAATCAATTTAAATTCCAGAAGCGTGGCAGCCGCTATATTCGACAACCGACGTAACTACCTTTTCAATAACGAGATGCAAACTGCGCGATCCACCCATCATGCCAGATTTCTATTTCCGGCAGAGGACAAGCGGCATCCCCCACATGACGTGTTTAGTGCATCAATATATGAGGTCAAGTCATGTTTGGAGTAAGTCAGTAATTGGTGTGGCTGATCACATTTTCACAGCATGTGCCACACTGAGATAATGCCACACTGCAGCGAGTGACAAGGACAACCGAATTTTAATAACCAGTTCTGTTAATAATAAAAATACTCATCTTTCTTGTTGCTCTTTCTTGTTGTAAGTTGATGGCTCATTCTTCTGTTCCTTTCTGTGCTTCATCTTTCTGTAACTATATAGAGGGTGACCGGGTTACTACTTCAATAACAATGTGAAACTTGGCTGAATTTCTCGAGAATTACGCATCTATTTTCAGTCAATTCACTTCACAATACAAATCAATAAAACACGCATAACTTGTTCTCCATCCTCGTACAATAAACTTCCACAAGAACAAACATTTTCCTCTAACAACATGTACCAAAAAATTACTATCATATATCGTTCTATTTGTACAAAATAATCTTTGGGGCATAAATAAAATACTATTAAGTGCCTATATTTTCTCTCAGATATCCATAATCATTATTATATTAAGTATTTATAGACACTGACATTTCAACATTTTCGCATAGCTTTGTAGTAATGGATTTTTGCTTTTTACGTCTTCATCACGATATCATTCCCTTCATATGATCCAATAGTTTTATTATACTGCGGAACCATGATTGTATCTAGCCGTGCATCTCTTCTTCCGTAGCAAGTCGACGGCTACAAGCCTCTCTTCAGGGCTCCGAAAATATGAAAATCACATGGAGAGAATCGGGACTGTACGGAGGATGTGTAAGCGTTTCACGACGAAACTTTAGCTGTGTAATCGAAACAATTTCGGCAACATATGGAACCATATCCGGAAGCGAAGCACGAAACAGTTTTGCAACAAAATCTGGGTTACTTGCCAGCTACAAACTGATTTGTTCTTCAGTCATAGCCGATCACTGCAACTACACACATCAAAAGCAGTTTTGCATCACCTCGGTTCCGTAACCTGTACAGAAAATTGCAATATAGATCAACATAAGCACCATTACCGCCCTTTTTATTGCTCATGAAAACCACACATTGCGTGTTTTACCACCATACAGCGAGACCTTCAGAGATGGTGGTCCAGATTGCAGTACACACCGGTACCTCTAATACCCAGCAGCACGTCCTCTTCCATGGATGAATGCATGCCTGTATTCGTCGAGGCATACTATCCATGCTGTGGTATATCGAGAGGTTGTAACAATGGAAAATTGTACTGGAATGCGGGAGGATCTGCAGCGAATTGACACATGGTGCAGGGAATGGCAATTGAATCTCAATGTGGACAAGTGTAATGTGCTGCGAATACATAGAAGGAAAGATCCCTTATCATTTAGCTACAATATAGCAGGTCAGCAACTGGAAGCAGTTAATTCCATAGATTACCTGGGAGTACGCATCAGGAGGTATTTAAAATGGAATGATCATATAAAGTTGATAGTCGGTAAAGCAGATGACAGACTGAGATTCATTGGAAGAATCCTAAGAAAATGCAATCCGAAAACAAAGGGAGTAGGTCACAGTACACTTGTTTGCCCACTGCTTGAATACTGCTCACCAGTGTGGGATCCATACCAGATAGGGTTGATAGAAGAGATAGAGAAGATCGAACGGAGAGCAGCGCGCTTCGAAACAGGATCATTTAGTAATCGCTAAAGCGTTACGGAGATGATAGATAAACTCCAGTGGAAGACTCTGCAGGAGAGACGCTCAGTAGTTCGGAACGGGCTTTTGTTGAAGTTTCGAGAACATACCTTCACTGAGGAGTCAAGCAGTATATTGCTCCCTCCTACGTATATCTCGCGAAGAGGCCATGAGGATAAAATCAGAGAGATTAGAGCCCACACAGATGTATACAGACAAACCTTCTTTCGCCGGCCGCGGTGGACGAGCGATTCTAGGCGCTTCAGTCTGGAACCGCGCGACTGCTACGGTCGCAGGTTCGAATCCTGCCTCGGGCATGGATATGTGTGACGTCCTTAGGTTAGTTAGGTTTAAGTAGTTCTAAGTTCTAGTGGACTGATGACCTCCGATGTTTTGTTTCTCAAACTTCACCATTCCTCCTCCCACAGATGCACAGTTCTGTGCCTCAACACGGGGGTAACTGCTTGTATGTGAGCAGCACATACAGAAAATTTATTTTCTAAGCGGACACTCTCAGCTGCTTCATCCGCTGCTTCTTTACCCCCCATGCCTACGTGCTGCGTAGTTCATCATACACGAATGCGTGGCGTCTGTTCTTTCGGACATTCATAAAACTGATTCACCTAGATGGGCAATGGATCCACCTGTTTCAGTGCGGATGCACACGTACGTCCGGCCTCCGGTGAGAGCATGGATGAAATCGGCAGGGACTGCGGGCAGGTGGCGCTCGGTGTGGGTGGGCCGGGAGGCGTGCCGAGATAGTCCGTGCAGAGGCGCAGCCATTAACGTACTTGCGTAGTAAGCGGGAGATCGCAGGTTCGAATCCCCGTTTGACACACACTTTCACTCGCTGCCGCTGGTACCACATGTGTCTCTGACATCAGTAATCCCTTCACTGTTCTTTCTTTTCTCCTTCCCTCCACCTTCAGTTTACATATCATAGTTCATGTTGTGCACCGCACATCGCCAAGGACGCGAGTACTCTCGCCACAGCCACGCGTGTGACTTCACGTGATGCCCCGGAAGTTCTGAGGCACGGACGAAAGGAAGTTTTAAAATGTCTGCCTTTCGAGCAGTGAGCCGTCATTTTTGAAATACAAGTCCCAGTCCGGCATACTGTTTTCACTCGTCAAAAAGCCCATCGCAGAATACGTCCCCTGATCCTGTGGTTAAATCTAACCGTCATTAACATCCATTCTGCCAGAAAAATTTTGTCCGTGGCGTTGTGGAACATCCTCTGCAGAATTCAACAGGTATGTAAAGGGACTAGCCGAAGGATTCTTACAGTCGGCCCGTGAGGTGACGTCGAATGATGCATTTGGTACAGCATGCGTGTAAGAGGTATAAACCCCGGTCTGAATTCTCAGTGCAGCACAGAGATACCTCCGCTGCTTTTCCGAATGTGTTTATTCTCCGTCTCAAGAAAAAAAAAAATTACATAGTTCTGTGCGAGAAAGGAGAGAATCGAGAGCACCAGACCTTCTACGTATTTCAGCATCTACATACGTACTCCGCAAGCCACCGCACGGTGCATGGCGTAGTGTACCTTGCGCTAATGTTAACGATTAACTTTCCTGTACCACCCGCAGATGGAGACAGGGAACATCGTTGTCCATATACGTCCGTACGGTCCCAAATTTTCCTTATATTTTCTTAGGGGTCCTCATGCAAGATAAATGTTGTTGGTAGTGGTAACGTTCTGCAGATTGCGCAGCTGCTGGACTAGACATCATCACAACAAACAATAGGTACAACAGTAATGTAGTCACAAAATTAAACAACAACACATAGAAAGCTAAAAACAACTCCACAGCAAAAACCACACAAAACAAGCACAACAACAACACAAAGAACACATGAAAACAAGAAAGAAGATTGAAGTGGTACACTGTGTCCTGCAAGCACGAGCTCCAGCTTAAACAGCAAAGATAAAGGATAAACTTTGAATTCAGAACAGACAGTTCAATCCAATTGTACACTAGAAAAAAGGCACAAACTTCTACCAGAAGACGGGAATACACCAACTACAATGTAACACATGTGATGGAAGATATGCAGGACAAACCGGCAAACGTTCGACACCCGGAACAAACACCAAGTCAGCGCATGAAAATATGAGACAAGTCACTCAACTTCTGCAGAACACTTAAGAGTAAATTATCACAAACGTACAACAGGAGAGTAAGATATGCAAATACCGTAAATAATGAAAGACACCTCCTAATCCTATAAGAAAATTACCACATATACAAAACAAAGTCTGAAAAGAAATTACTACTGAATGGCCAAGTGAATATGACTAATCACTCATTATTACATAGAATGACAATATAACAGACAGTAATGCCAATAGATGATCACAAATCCCATTTATCTCCAAAGTATATAAATGAAAACTGTAAAAGGAAAACAAGAAATAACAGTAAATAGTAAAAATTAGAGAAATATATGTCTAAATAAATAAATAATAAAACAAAAATTTAAAAATTTTTGCACACACACACACACACACACACACACACACACACACACGTTACATCAGTAGGCATATAATCAAAGGAAAGACAATTGAAAGCAAAACCTGAGAAAGTTGGTAAGCTACAGAAACTAAAGACCCTAGACACAGAAAATGGCAGTTACAGTGCTATATTGCACCATACAAAAGGCGTCCTTCTTTGGAACTGCTGTAATTTATGTGCAGCTGGTGCGAAAATCGCCGCCACAAGAAACTTGTTTCTCCGTAATTTCCCGCAAAGAAAGTTTCTCCCCTCCAGGGATTCACATTTGAGTTCAAATAGAATTTGCATAGTTCTCGTGTATTGTTCGAACCTGCCAGTAAGAAATCTAGCAGCACGCCTCTGAATTACTTCGAATTGCTTCGATGTCTTCCGTTAATCCAACCTGGACGTGATCGTAAACACTCTAGCAGTACTCGAAAATGGGTCGCACGTATTTTACGTTTGCGGTCTTCTTTATAAACGAGCTACACTTTCCCAGAATTCTCTCAGTAGACCGAAGGCGTCCAGTCGCCTCCTCTACAACCGCCCTTCCGTGCCCGTTGCGTTTCACGTCGCTTTCAGTTGTGCACAGCATAACAAAGGGTAGGTAGTAAGTCACTAGAACGCTGCACCTACGAGGCGAAAGGAGCGCAGCTCTAACTGCTGTTAGGGACCGCCGGGCAGCCCATTGAGCCTCGGCTGAATGGCAGCACCGCAAATAAGCATTCCGGGAATATTCTCGATATGGCGCGGGACACGCTCTTTGATTCAGCCCGCGAGGTCTGTGCTGCGGAGACTGCGCGCGTGGAGCAGGCCGCATCTGTGGCAACCGCAAAGGCAGCGCTCGCGGGGGCTGCGGGCTGGCCGTCTTTTGTGCCGTGTCAGACAAAAGCACCTGCCGCAGCTCCGCTCTAGATAAACACTCCGTCCGAGCACCGGCTCCCTCACTTTCCCATATCAATACGCAAAATGTGCTGCTCGTCTATATACGCGCAGCTGGATACAGACGCGCGATATTCACGTTCTCATTTTTTCACGAACTTACTCTGCCACAATTCACCTCACATCTGATGCTATACTAGCTGTATTGAGGAATAACCTGGAAGATAGTGTTACCTGACAATATCAGAATAAAACTTTAGTACTGACAACGGTCTTTAACGAGAGTTTGTCAGGGTTAAACTACTTGTTTGTGAAAGTTATCTATACGTACGTAACTGACGGAAAAATACCGCAGCGCCAAAAAGAATTAATATAGAGTAGTGGAATTTAGAGAGTACGTTTCCCCAGGTAACATATTCGGTGATTAACGTTACAAGATCGCAAGCTAATGTAAGCGCGAGATAAGCCACTGCAAATGTTAAATCCTGGTACATTAACAACCAGTTTAATACCCTCCCCCGGACTGTTGAATGCAAGCATGCAAACGTACATGCATTGTGTCATTCAGGCGCCAGATGTCAGTTTGCAGTTTGTGGGATAGAGTAGCGAGCCAGGTGCCCTTGGTCGGTCAGTACAGAGACGGTTAACACTGTCTGTGGATGGCGCTGGAGTTTTCGTCCGATAATGTCCCATGTGTGCTCGTTCGGAGACAGATCTGGTGATCGAACATACGAAGGCAACATGTCGACACTCTGGAGAGCATGCTGGGTTACAACAGCGGTATGTGGGCGAGCATTATCCTGTTGGAAAACACCCTCTGGAATGCTGTACATGAATGGCAGCACAACAGGTCGAATCACCAGACTGACGAACAGTTTTGCTGTGAGGGTGCGTTGGATAGACACGAGAGTGCACCTGCTGTTATACGAAATCGCAACCGGACCATAACTCCAGTGTGCCTAGCACGCAGACATGTCGTTGGCAGGCCCTCAACTCGCCTGGTTCCAACAACACAGGGCCATCCCTGCACCGATACAGAATTAATTTCATCAGAAAACGCAACAGACCTCCACCCTGCCCTTCAATCAGCTCTCGCTCGACGCCACTGGAGTGGTTTGGGATCAGTGCAATGCACGCTATGGAGCGTCTGGCTCGGAGCTGCGCTTCAAGTAACTTAGTGGTAACAGATGGTTGCATCACTGTGGCGCAGTCTAAGGTTCAAATTGCTGCTGCAGATACAGTACCATGCGCAAGGGTTACACGCCATAACGGTGGTCTCGCTCTCGGTAGCGCCACGAAGCCGTCTTCTTGTGACCGTATGTTCCCAGGACTACAGCTACCAGCAGTCATGTACGGTGCCTACAATCCCGCCAAGGCTTTCTGCAGGAACACCCAGCTTCTCGTAGCCATATTACACGATCTCGTTCAAAATCAGTGAGGTGTTGTTAATGGCATCTTTCATCTTTATCGCCTTAAAGGCATTCCTGACTAGAATCAACTCACCACTTCCAGTGTGAATGTTTATTTAGCATTCACGACCGCTACAGCACGTATTTAAAGCAAATCTGATTTGTATCCTCATAGTGGTGCAACTAGCGCCACTCATAAGCGACTGGCGCGAAACGTGAATAGACAGTTTCCTTCAGATGTAAAAACTCGCCTATCAACTTTCGTTTATGTCGCACGACTCCTTCTTGGTGTTGCGATTTTTTTCTGTGAGTGTATATACAGTACTTCACCAGGTACGGTATGTTGTGTGGCAGGAGTTATTAATACCATTTTACATACGTCCTGTTCTGTTCACGGTCGGTGTGCAGGCAGAACGCTAAAACTACATATATGAACTGGGGAGATTCTTCTGACTGCAGAGAAATCGTTTATGGGGTTCCGCAAGGCTCAACCTTAGGTCTCAAATGTTTCTCATTTATTTAAACGTTGTTCCTTCTAATATACAACAAGCATAATTCGTTCTGTTTGTAGACGTCGCTTGTTATCAGTCCAGACATACATACAGCAACACTACAAATGGTAAATAATGTTGTTAAAAGCGCTACTGAGTGTTTTTCTACAAAACTTCAAAAACACACAAAATATTCCGTTCTATGAGTACTACACCAGTGATAATTGTAACGCAAAGTGAGGAAATAATAAGTAGGGTGGAAACTTCAAAATTTTTACGTGTTCATATTGATGTGGATTTTAAAGGGAAAAATTACCTTTTTCAAATTCTGAAACAACTCAGTTTCGTTATATTTGCACCTCAAATCATTGCGTATCTTGGGGAGAGACAAATCAGTAATTTAACATATTTTACAAATTTTCATTCAATAACGTCGTATGGTATAATGTTCTGGGGTAACTAATCATTAAGAAAGAAAGGTTTCATTGCTCAAAAACGTGTTGTAAGCATAATACGTGGTGCTCACCCAGGGTAATGGGTTAGACAGGATATTTATTCCAACATTTTTTGGAAGTTGATAATCAACAGCTGCCAAGTAATGTATAAAATGCGTGTTTGACCACCAGCTGCTATTATGTTAAACTCAAATATCAACCGGTTTCAGTCATGGAACATTTTCACGGATATGGGTTAAAATGGTTTAAGCCACAACATTACATTTGACATTACTTAAATAATGTAGAGAGCATGTCATGAATATCCATATACGTTATAGGACTTTTCGAAGTAAACATACTAATATCAAGTGTAGTCTTGTAATAGTCGACACAGGACTTTTAGAAGCAAACAAACTAATGCCAAGTGTACACTTCTTAACCCTTATCCGTGAACGTTCCATGACTGACACCGGTCTTTATTTAGGTTGAAAATAAAAGCAGCTCAAGGTCAAACATGCATTTCATACGATATTTATTCCCTCATGAAGTTTGTTATAAACAACCCATTTCAGTTGAAAAGGAACAATGATGTACGTAGTTACAACACCAGAAGAAGAAATTACATTCTTTACTCCACACTACAGTTGTTTTTGGCACAAAGGGGCGTGCATAATGTTGCCATAGAACTTTTGGTCACTCACCCAATGATATAAAATGGCTGACAGACAGCAAAATTTAATTAGAAAACGGACTGAACCTTGACAACACTTTCTATTCTGTACAGTAATTTCTATTTACGTAATATGAAACATATGGTTGGTAAGAAATACTAATTCTCATCCGTATTTTTTTTTAAACGTATGAATTGTCAGCATGTAGCTACATGAACTGTGAATGGATAGCGTGTAGCAACATTATGTACCAGTGTGAAATATTAAGATAAATTGACTCGTTCCACATCATTACAATTTATTGTGCAAATCCTCCATGGAACATCAAATAGCTAATAAACTACCTTAGATAATTTTAGCATCATGTGGCAGAAATTTGTCTTGTAACCTAATCTGTGAATTTTAGGAGTAATTCTTTACGTGAGCCAGCCGGCCGATGTGGCCGTGCGGTTAAAGGCGCTGCAGTCTGGAACCGCAAGACCGCTACGGTCGCAGGTTCGAATCCTGCCTCGGGCATGGATGTTTGTGATGTCCTTAGGTTAGTTAGGTTTAACTAGTTCTAAGTTCTAGGGGACTAATGACCTCCGCAGTTGAGTCCCATAGTGCTCAGAGCCATTTGAACCATTTTTACGTGAGCCAAAATTTCTATCCTGCAGCATCTGCTACTTAAGATTGAACATCTCGTCCATAATAAGGTAATGAAGGATTCAATACAAACTTGGATGGACAATGACGAGAAAGGATGTGTCATGACTTTTTCAAATTTACCATTCCGGTATCCGTCTGAAATAATTCGGTAAAATTTCGGAACATGTTTTGAATGAGGTTACGGTGGGAAAAATCTAACAGGATTAAACAAATGCGTGTATTTCGCCAAAGAGATTTTAGAAGAGTTACATGTCGTCATATCTAAGTTAGTCGCTTAATTCTGAAGTAGAAAAGTCAGGGATGCAAAAAATTTAGCCATCTCTGTTACATGCCTGAGAAATTAACTATTATATTGCCCTGTAGCTACTGACACAATTATAAATGTACAACGTCCCTTTAATTAGTGTAAACAGAGCCGTCATTACCTGTGGAGCAATTGAAGAAGGCTTCTCGAGTAATGTTATATGATGAGGAGTCAGATGGGTGTGTATGAACTTGGTAGACGCCTGTACAATTTATTTATACGAGTGTTTCCTTTTTATGACAGCGCATTTCGGTGTAGATATCGAGACGGTCTGACGCTGTTTTCCCTGGTTTAGCCTTGGATTTGTTGACATATTATACTTCGAGTATCAGCAAAATGGAGATACTCTTCATCATTTCAGCTAACTGAACTTATCGCAGTAGTTCCGCTATCTCTCCACTTTGTACCGCCGGACTTCGAAGATTTAGAGTACGCGCTATGAGACTGAATGGAGGGTGGCTCTTCCTTAAGATTCGCAGACGCGTTGGACAAAGTAGTTCACTGCATCAGGAATACATTTGCTCAATAAAGTGGACGCCGTGCTGACCTTCGAAAACTGTATTCCGCAACTAGCTGAAAAATATTTTGAAAAAGGTAGGGAATTTTTCAGGAGCCTCAGTACATTGTTTCAGAACACTATGTTAAAGCTTCGTAAAACGATCTAAAAGTGTATTGGCATTGTAAAACCGTTCACTTAAACAGGACCATAAAAATGGTGATGTGAAAACGCTTACTTTCAAACGATCGTCGATAGACCACTTGTATCTTCACAATGACCAGTGGTTACACGTCTCAGCCGTCCCCCTATACTGTGCAATATCAACACGACTCCCAGATTCATAGTAATTTATTTTACTGTAAAATATTTGCGAAATTTTTAACACGATAACCAGAGTACGGGGCAGTAGTATAATAGTGCAAGAGTGTAACAAAAAGCGATCAGAGCCTCATTTACTTGTACGTAAATACACATAGACCACGGAGGTTTCTTATAACTGTAGCCTTACAGGTATTTACGATACTGCAGTATCTGTGTTATTAAGAAGAACGATGCAATATTCCTTCGGATAGCACGCACGTCTGGAAGAACAGTCGCTGAGATGGCTACAGCCGCTATGAAGTACTGAACTGTAAGAACAACCATCAGCTGTATAAGGGAATGGCAACAACGAATATTTTTGCCGGACCAGAAAACGCACGCATGTCCGAAGAAACGTTGCATGGGTTCTCTTAAAAACACAGGAACAGCCGTATCGTATTCATCCGCCTATAATAGGTAGCGACTTGCAATTAAAAATGTCCTCCCCTGTACGGAAATTACGTAATGTGTGCACGAGTACAGGTTGTGACACAGGAACGATGATAAATTGAAGTTCGGATCTAACCACAGTTTGTGCATGCATAGCAAAAGCGGTTAAGGCGACTGCTCACGAAAACGGGAAATCAGGGTTCGAGTTCAGTCCGGCAAAAATTTTCACTGTCGTCATTCCCTTACACAGCTGCTACATTTCATGTATTAAAGGTAAGCCGTGCGGAGTAGCCGCGCGATCTGGGGCGCCTTGCCACGCTTCGCGCAGCTCGCCCCGTAGTAGGTTCGAGTTCTCCCTCGGGCATGGCTGTGTGTGTTGTCCTTAGCGTAAGTTAGATTAAGTAGTGTGTAAGCTTAGGGACCGATGACCTCAGCAGTTTGGTCCCATAGGAACTTACCACCACCACGGAATCTATCATCTATTAAAGGCATTTGATTATATTAGAAGTGAAAGCAATTTTACAGTTTCTCTTCATCAGAAACGCTTTTCTTGCTGAAGTTAGCCCTCCTTTTATATCCTCTGTACTTCGGTCATGGTTAGTTATTTTCCTGCCCAAACAGCAAAAGCTGTTTACAACTTTCATTGTCTCGTTTCCTATTTTAATTCCGCCAGCATTCTCTGATACGTCGAGTATAGGGAATGTACCGACGAATGCTACACACGTGTTCCCTAAATGATTCAAAAATGGTTCAAATGGCTCTGAGCACTATGGGACTTAACATCTATGGTCATCAGTCCCCTAGAGCTTAGAACTACCTAAACCTAACTAACCTAAGGACAGCACACAACACCCATCCATTACGAGGCAGAGAAAATCCCTGACCCGCCGGGAATCGAACCCGGGAACCCGGGCGTGGGAAGCGAGAACGCTACCGCACTACCACGAGATGCGGGCTCCCTAAATGAGAATTCAGATAGTAATCATTGCACCAAACTACACTCAACTTAATACTAACATAATCCGAACTTGAAATAGCTCTTAGACGTTGTCAACGCTTATAGTCGGTTCCGAGATACAATATTTCGTTAATGAAACCAGAAAAGGCGGGATGTGTGCGACGGGGACAGGGAATGTTGGCGCAGACTGGGGATGTTATTGCAGGTGGCGGGCGGCGCTGTAGTGGCACTGGGCCCTCGGCGGCCGACCCCAACAGGTGCGGCGCTCAGGCGCTCATTTACATAGCCACCTGCTGGCGCTGCGCTGCAACCTCCTCCCAAATGCTCACACTCTCACGTCGTCCCGAAAGAGACCGGCAAACAGGCCCTGTGTAGGAGCTGCTACCGCTTCCCTCGGAAAAAGGAACATGTTACATTCGCGCTATGACAACTGCGAAAGTTGGATGACAATGAAGGAAGGAATTGTTCTTATCTCTCGGGTTTTCTCTGCGCGATTGATTTATAATGTGCTTTCCAGGTGTTCAACCGAGAAATTATAATGCAAACGTAATTTCAGGAGGCCCCCGAGGGAGCTGTTATAGCGCCGCTACAATTTACGAGGGGCGCTCGGCAAGTAATGCATCACATTTGTTTTCTCGGCCAGTTTCGGTCGAAAAAATGCGGAATTTGTTGTGGGACATGGTGGAATATTCCCGCTTTAGCCTCACGAAGTTGCGATAGGTGGTGACGCTATTGTTGCCTTCAAAATGGCGTCTGTAACAGAGGTGCGTTCCAAGCAGAGAGCTGCCATTGAGCTTCTTTTGGTGGAAAACCAGGGCATCGCAGTTATACATAGACGCTTGCAGAATGTATAAGGAGACCTGATAGTGAACAGAACTACTGTGAGTCGCTGGACGCAACAGGGTCGCGCAAATCTGTCATATCTCCCGCGTGCCGGCCGCACACATACGGCTGTGATTCCTGCAAAGTTCGAACGTGGCCACAAAACTGCTGACTCCTCCATGACAGAGCAATGTCTAACACAAGTCTGCGCATCCCAGAGAAGCTCACAAAACTTTATGGACTGTTCTCACTCATTCACACTCCTGCCCGGATATAGCAACTTCCGACTTCCATCTGTTTGGCCAAATGAAGGATGCGGTACGTGGATGATGGGGAGGTTACTGATGTCGACCAGAATAGTGATAGCATGCGGGCATACAGGCCCTCCCAGTAACGTAGCGTAAGGCCGTCGCTTTAAACGGTGATTATATTAGAAAGCAAAGTTTTGTAGCCAAAAGAGTGAGGAATTATGTGCTATTTTGGAATTCTGAACGAAACCAGCCTAATTTCAGAAGAAAAGTGGTGTATTACTTATTGAACGCCCCTCGCACAAGTTACAAGAGACGTGCATTGGCTTCACGAGTGTAGAGCTGATAAGGCGACCGTGCCTACTCGTCTTCACAGAATTCGTCCTAATTTATGGTATAAGCAGGGCTCGGCCAGAATTGATAGTGACAGATGTGGTAGCTGCGTACGCAAAAGCGTTTTAAAAAAATGTTGTTTTTGGCTCGGGTAGGGTGAGGCATGAGCCATTTAAGTTAGCGTGAGGTTTAGGTTGTGATTGGCGCAGCGTAAACGCCGGCACGGTAGCTCAGCATATACGTTCACAGGGTTAGCTGCTTTCTGTAATAAAAAGCTGAGTAAGTGGGTGAACGATGATCCTGAACAAGTGTCTTGTGACGTCCGCCCCGAAGAAATACAACGACCAATAACGAGCAAAATGAGATTAAAAAAAGTACTGAACAGTAACCCGTGGGTAGGCTGGAGGGGGGTCGAGACCTTCTGCAGTTTACCTTAATTACACGGCAAATAGAGAGAAATAATGAAACTTCTTGGCAGATTAAAACTGTGTGCCGTACCGAGACTCGAAGTCGGGACCTTTGCCTTTCGCAGGCAAGTGCTCTACCCAAGCACGACTCACACCCCGTCCTCACAACTTTACTTTCTGCCAGTATCTCGTCTCCTACCTTCCAAACTTCACAGAAGCTCTCTTGCGAACCTTGCAGAACTAGCACTCCTGGAAGAATGTTTGGAAGGTAGAATTAATCTGCCAGGAAGTTTCATATCAGCGCACACTCCGCTGCACAGTGAAAATCTCATTCTGGAGACATCCCCCAGGCTGTGGCTAAGCCATGTCACCACAATATCCTGTATTCCAGGAGCGCTAGTTCTGCAAGGATCGCAGGAGAACTTCTGTGAAGTTTGGAAGGTAGGAAACGAGGTACTGGCAGAAAGTAAAGCTGTGAGGAGGGGGCATGAGTCGTACTTGTGTAGCTCAGATGATCCCCATAGACTTCAAACAAGCGTTTGAGCGCGTCAATCATGCATTCCTCAACGGAGTGATGGACCAGATGGCGATTCCCACGACATTCATGCGTCTCCTTCGTGGGGCAACGTCCGAGCTTCTCGTCAACGGCAGACTTACAGAACCTATACGGACGGAACGCTCAGTACGGCAGGGTTGCCCACTGTCGACGGTGCTTTATGCCATTGCGATAGAGCCACTGATTTGCGGATTACGGCGACGTTTCACAAGTATTCCACTCCGATATCATATGTTCCGCTGCCGAGCCTACGAGGACGACTTGGCCCTCGTCGTACGTTCAGCGGCCGACGTACAAGTTGCGATACGTCAGGTGGGACTATCACAGACAAGAACGATTCTAAAAGTTCAAAAAATGGTTCAAATGGCTCTGAGCACTATGGGACTTAACTTCTGAGGTCATCAGTCCCCTAGAACTTAGAACTACTTAGACCTAACTAACCTAAGGACATCACACACAACAATGCCCCAGGCAGGATTCGAACCTGGACCGTAGCGGTCTCCCGGTTCCAGACTGAAGCGCCTAGATCCGCTCGGCCACACCGGCCGGCTCAAGTTTACAATTTTACTAGATCGACTGATGGCAATAACTTCAAAGCAACACATCATTTCAGTTAGCAGTTGGTCATCCGTAATGGAGGTTTCAGCTTTATTGACGACGCCTTGTTTTGTAGTCAAGAACCTCGGAATATAGGCATTCAAATTTACTTTACCTAAGAATGAATTTTGAACTAAGGCATTCGTAGTTAATCCTGACACAATCTGAATTTTAATACGGTTTTCCATGCCGCCGTTAACATTGATTATGTGCTTCAATAACGATTCACAGTTTCGTTTAATAATTTTGGCTAGCCTATGTTTCTGTCTTTACTTTCAACAAACAATACACACTGATCAGCCGAACATTATGACCAACTACCTAATAGCCAGTATGTCCACCTTCGGCATGAATAACAGCGGCGGCGCGTCGTGGTATGGAAGCAATGAGGCCTTAGTAGGTCGCCTGTGGGAGATGGCATCGCATTTGCACTCAAAATTCACCAAAATTCCCGTAAATTCCGTGGAGTGGGGCGATGAGCTCTGACGCGCACTTTCAATCATATCCCAGATGTGGAAATGGAAATGGTGGTAAGGTCTAATGGGACCAAACTGCTGAGGTCATCGGTCCCTAAGCTTACACACTACTTAATCTAACTTAAACTAACTTACGCGGGACCACTCGAACCTCAGACGGGGGGAGCCGCTCGGACCGTGACAATCCGCCTTTGATCACGCGGTTACCCCGCGCGGCACCCAGATGTGTTCGATAGGCATTAGATGTAGCGAGTTGGGGGGGGGGGGGGGGGCAGCACATAAATTGGAATTCGCCACTCCATCACACTCATCGCCTTGTAACTTGGCTCATACTACCTTGCTGAAAAATGCTACTGCCGTCGGGAAACATGATCGTCACGAAGGGATGTAGGTGTTCTCTAACCACTGTACAATACTCCTTGGTCATCATGGTAACTTGCACGAGCTCCACTGGACCCACGGATGCCCACGTGAATGTTCAAATGGCTCAAATGGCCCTGAGCACTATGGGACTTAGCATCTGCGGTCATCAAAATGGCTCTGAGACTATGGGACTCAACTGCTGAGGTCATTAGTCCCCTAGAACGTAGAACTAGTTAAACCTAACTAACCTAAGGACAACACAAACATCCATGCCCGAGGGAGGATTCGAACTTGCGACCGTAGCGGTCTTGCGGTTCCAGACTGCAGCGCCTTTAACCGCACGGCCACTTCGGCCGGCTGAGGTCATCAATCCCCTAGAACTTAGAACTACTTAAACATAACTAAGGACATCACACACATCCATGCCCGAGGCAGGATTCGAACCTGCGGTCGTAGCGGTCGCGCGGTTCCAGAATGAAGCGCCTAGAACCGCTCGGCCACTCCGGCCGGCCGTGAATGTTCCTTAGAGGATAATGGAGCCGCCGCCAACTTGTCTGCGTCTCGCGGTAAAGGTGTCAAAGAGATGTTCCCCTGGAAAACGACGGATTGGCGACTTCCCATCAGCATGACGTAGAAGGAATCAGAATTCATCAGTCCATGCAATGCTCTGCCACTGAGCCAACTTCCAATACCGATGGTCACGTGACCATTGCAGTCGTAGTTGTCGATATCGTGGTGTTAACATTGGCACATGCATGGGTCGTCGGCTGCGGCTGCATCGTTAGGAATGCTCGGTGCACTGCATGTTCAGACACACTTGTACTCTGCCCAGCATTAAAGTCTGACGTTAGTTCCACCACAGTTCGCTGCCTGTCCTGTTTTACCAGTCTGTCCAGCCTACAACGTCCGACATCTACAATGAGAGATGACCACCAAAGCCAACGACGTCTGGACGTGGTTTCACCTTGGTTTCGCCACGTGTTGAAGACACTTACCGCAGCACTCATCGATAAGTCGTACAGTTTCGAAAATGCTCATGCCGAGCCTCCGGGCTGTCACAATTTGCCCTCGGTCAAACTCAGATAGATCGCGCGCCTTCCCCATTCTACACACTGGCAGCTCGCTCACTGATACTACAAGCATAGGTGCGTCTGACTAGCAGTCATTCCTTGCCAGGTGCCGCTGCTATCGTCTGGACGGGTTTATGTTGACAGTGGGTCGGTGGTCATAATGTTCAGGCTGATCAGTGTTAAAGGACCTTTGTCGGTAGCGGCGTATAAGTTAGCAGTGTAGTGTTGGCAGAAAAGCCAACACTGTTTTTCTAGAGGAGGCCGAAATGCACGCGTTTAATTACACGCTGACTGGCGTGAGGTGTGGAACAGGACAATATCTTGAGAATTGCAAATAAAGTACGTAGTTGATATAATACTTAACTTTAATCCACAATTCTAGAACATCTCTCGTTACGGTACATGCTTCATAATATTAATTATCAATTGAATACGGCGCCTTGCTAGGTCGTAGCAAATGTAGCTGAAGGCTATGCTAACTATCGTCTCGGCAAATGAGAGCGTATTTGTCAGTGAACCATTGCTATGAACGTCGGCTGTACAACTGGGGCGAGTGCTAGTAAGTCTCTCTAGACCTGCCGTGTGGTGGCGCTCGGTCTGCTATCACTGTCAGTGGCGACACGCGGGTCCGGCGTACACTAATGGACCGCGGCCGATTTAAAGGCTACCACCTAGCAAGTGTGGTGTCTGGCGGTGACACCACAAGCAGTGCAACTTACACGTTGTTGGGTGATGGTTCCTTCTCGGGTGGTGTCGACATGTTACACTTCCTCCATTTTATCTCGTTCGCCAGGTCCTTCCTCCTCCGTGTACTCCTGTTGTCGTTTCTGCAAGGGCTACAGGTCTCTTGTTGTAGGTGCATCGACAGGTGGGACATGTTGGTGTGTGTCTGCGTTGAGGGAGGCGATAATTGCGTTGCTAATCCCTTTATCGATGAGGGCACGAAGTGCATCAGTATCCACTGCGACACTGTGCGGCTGGTTTTGCGAAGTTTGTGTTATAGTGGAACTGCGATCGCCACCGTCCACGATGGTGATCGTAGAGTAGCAAACGTGTTAACGATTAGGCAGAGCCTGTGTAAGTTTATCGAATACTGGAGCGAACGAGCACTGTTTACACTGTGCAAGCAGTATACGAGTAACGAATGTTTACACAGTCGGAGCGCGCCGGTGTTCTCACTGACGCGTCTCGGAACGAACTGCGATTCATAAAAGTTTCTCTCTCATCGCACAGTTTGGCAGCAACCCACGCGTAATGCATCATTTCGGCAAATATTGGCGAGGACAGCTGGTGACGTACAGTGGAAGGCATTTTGATGCAGCTTTCTCGGGATTTCTGTTTCGATAAGATGAGTTTTAAAGCTTCTTGATCAACAGACATCGCCGGGTTGCACGAAGGTCAACTTGAAACTAACAAAATACAAAATTCTGTACTCGTTAATTACAATCTCTTCTTGGAAAGCTATTTGCAGAATCCTCGTGAACGCTGTAAGTGCAATCGTTTCTTGTAATTTTTTTTTCAAGTGCAAATTTCCCTTTGCCTTTCCTGTTCATGCCTTTCACGATAATATTGATACACTATATTGAGCGTTATTCTGGTTTACTTGAAATGTAAGTAACGTAAAAACTGAAAATTAAAAAGTTTCCGGATAGGGTTCGAATCCGTGACCCTCGAATTACTGGTCTGTTCTCTTTCCGCTGCACCAACCGCTGCTTGGAAACTACGTTAACGTAAATGTCTCATGCCCCATCCGACCCGCCCATAAACTGCCATTTTTACCAAAATCTTGGCCGTCTGTACCTCCCATTTCTCTCACTTTCAGTTTGATTTCCGGATGGCTTTTGACACTGTACCACACAAGCGGCTCGTAGTAAAATTGCGTACTTATGGAATATCGTCTCAGTTATGTGACTGGATTTGTCATTTCCTGTCAGATAGGTCACATTTCGTAGTAATTGACGGAAAGTCATCGAGTAAAACAAAAGTGATTTATGGCGTTCCTCAAGGTAGTGTTATCCTGCAACTTTACAACAAAACCGCTCGGAATTTTCGACGTAAGTACCATAACAACTTAACCTCACATATTTATTTACAATGTATTTCATCGTTTGGAGATTAGTTATTTCCACATAGTACGCTTATAACACTGTTTTCTACCGTAGGGCAACAACACACCATAAATACTTCGCCACAGTGGTATAATAAAAATCGGAAACGGACGATAATGTAAAGTGTATCTTGAAAATCATGTGAACAGTCGTCTGATGATGAACTTGCCAGTTCTAAACCGGTAACGGCGCTATTTACCTAAATAAATAGCAGTATTAACAGTGGCTGGTTGCTGTTTTCTTCTTTGTAAAAATTAACCTACATTCAGTGTTATAGGCCGTTTGCTGTTTCTTATCTATATAAACGATTTTGGAGACAATCTGAGCAGCCGTCTTCGGTTGTTTGCAGATGACGCTTTCGTTTATCGACTAATAAAATCATAAGAAGATCAAAACAAACTGCAAAAAGATTTATAAAAGATATGTGAATGGTGCGAAAAGTGGCAATTGACCCTAAATAACGAAAAGTGTGAGGTCATCCACATGAGTGCTAAAAGGAATTCGTTGAACTTCGGTTACACGATAAATCAGCCTAATCTAAAAGCCGTAAATTCAACAAAATACCTAGGTATTACAATTACGAACAACTTACATTGGAAGGAACACATAGAAAATGTTGTGTGGAAGGCTAACCCAAGACTGCGTTTTATTGGCAGGACACTTAGAAAATGTAACAGACCTACTAGGGAGACTGCCTACACTACGCTTGTCCGTCCACTGCTGCGCGGTGTGGCATCCTTACCAGATAGGACTGACGGAGTACATCGAAAAAGTTCAAAGAAAGGCAGCACGTTTTGTATTATCGCGGAATATGGGAGAGAGTGTCACAGAAATGATACAGGGTTTGGGCTGGAAATAATTAAAAGACGGAATCTACTCACGAGATTCCAATTACCTACCTTGTCCCCCGAATGCGAAAATATTTTGTTGACACCGACCTACATAGGAAGGAACGATCACCACAATAAAATAAGGGAAATCAGAGCTCGTACGGAATGATATACGTAGGTGTTCATTCTTTCCGCGCGCTATACGATACTGGAATAATAGAGAATTGAGAGGATGGTTTCGATGAACACTCTGCCAGGCATGTGAATGTGATTTGCGGAGTATCCATGTAGATATAGATGTAGATGGCCAAACCCAACATAAACCGTAAATCTGGACGAAATCGGTGATGACGAGTAGGTGAGGTTACCTTTTTAATTATCTACGGCCGCATTAGTTTTCTGGAGCAGTGGTAACATTCTCGTCAATCACTCTATCTATTAGTGAAAACCGTATCAAAATTCGTGCAGTAGTTCTTGAGACTAGACAGACAGAAGAACGCGGCGGTGCTATAATTTCGTAATATGTTTAGATATAGACATAATGATCTAGTGGAAAACGTTGGAGGCTTCGTGGTGCAATTCGCGTAAGATGATGTCGTCTGTAAGGAGTTTGCGACGCCAAAATAGTGCAGCAAAAAGTAAGAAGGCCCACAGAGAAACGAAGACTGATGCAGGGGTCGGCAGTTGACCCACATCGTAGATAAATATAACGTACTGCGCATTAATAGATGAAGAGGTTCACTACTGTTCGAATACACTATAGAAGAAAAATCACTGGAAATATGAGGGGCATTCAATATGTAATGCAACACAGTTTTTTCGCAGCTAATTTCAGTTAAAAATGGGAATTATTTTGTTGTGGTACGTAGTGGAATATTCCCCCTTCAGCCCCTATAGCTTCATGAAGTTCTGATAGGTGGCGGCTCTATACGTAACCTTCAAAATGGCTTTCCAAGCAGAGACCTGTCATTCAGGTTCTTTTGGCGGGAAACCAGAGCATCGCAGATATTCGTAGGCGCTTGCAAAATGTCTGAGGAGCTCTGGCAGTGAAAAAAAGCACGGTGAGTCTTTGGGGAGGCCTCTTTCATTATCGCAACAAGGTCGCACAAACCTGTTCTGTCTCCAGCGTGGCGGCCGGTGGCACACAGCTTTGACTCCTATAATGTTGGAACGCGCGGACCCTCTCATTCGAAGTGATCGACGCATGCAAGCGAACTTCTCCTTCTCCGTGACAATACAAGGCCTCACGTAAGTCTGCGCAGCCGAGAGGAGCTCAAAGAAATTCATTGGAGTGTTCTCCCTCATCCACCCTCCAGCCAGGATCTCGCATTTTCCGACTTACATCCGTTTGGCCCAATGAAGGATGCGCTCCGGGGGAAGCACTACACGGATGATGGGGAAGTTGTTGATGCAGCGAGACTTTCGCTCCGACGTCGACCACTAGAGTGGCAACATGCGGGCACGCAAGCCCTCCCACTAGGGTGACTTAAGTTCGTCACATTGAACGGATGCTATGTTGAAAAATAGGGTTTTATAGTCAGAAGAGTTGGAAATAAAATGATGTATTGAAATACTGAATGAAACTAACCTGCTTTCAGAAAAAAATATGTTGCCTTACTTATTGAAAGCTCCTCGTTGTAATTACAATAAAATGCCTTGGAATAACCGTCCTGCGCGACCTAAACTGGAATGGGCATTTAAAACAAGTAATAATAAAAGCAGATGCCAAACTGAGATTAAAATCAAGAATGTTAAGTAAATGTAATTCATCCACGAAAGAAGTAGTTTACGAGACATTCGTTCGCCTGATTCTTGAGAGCTGTTCTGCACTCTGGGACTCCTACCAAGAAGGATTGATAAAAGAGACTGTGAAGATCCAACGCAGAGTGATGCATTTCATTGCGGAATCGCTTACACGGCAGGAATGCATTACGAAAAAAATGATGCTCAACGAGCACCCGTGGTAGACGCTACATGGGAGACTTTGTGCATCACGGAGAGGCTGACTGTTAAAGTTTGGAGAGCTTACGAGGAAAGTAGATAAATTAGATGTTACACCTAAAATGCTTTTTTTTCTCACGCGCCATTCGTGGATTTAAGAGGAAAGGAGGAAAAGGCAGTGGTACAAGAAGTATACTTAGCCACACACACCATAAGGAGGCTTGCGGAGTGCTGATGTGGATGTAGAGTTGTTGCTTCCATTTTTATGCGTGATATTTCGACGACCGACCCAGTCATCATCTTCAGGTGATGCGAGTGGCGCTTGTACCCGCACTCGCTGCCTAGTCTGCAGCCAGACAGGTCTACTCAAAGGAATCAGAATGGAATTGTTTAAGAAAACAGGGGGAATCCTCAAAGCAGGGTCAATTTTTGAGCTTGTCAACAGGCTGCATTAAACGAGGAAACCAAAAGAGTTCAGTGGAGTCTTGTGGATATAGAGTGGCCAGAGTCAGTAACTGTTCAGATATCTCTTACGGTAACTGTTCAAAGAAAGCCGGCATTCTTTTCAGAAAATACTTTCTGGGGAAGTGTCATCAAGCGTGATTTTTACTTTCCCCACGAAAGCAATATTTAATTACTTCATTGCTTTGTGTATACGAACGAAACCTCTCTCTCTCTCTCTCTCTCTCTCTCACACACACACACACACACACACACACACACAGTAACAGCATTAACCATAGCTAATGTAGGTGAAATGCTTTTCCAAGACGAATGAACAAATAATTGTGCGTATCCCACAATCTATAGCCTTACGTTAAGCACAAAAACCGGAAACTAAAGTAAACGACACTTCCAGGGGAGTTCTCTTGTAGCTAAGCACACAGATATCTATGGTCCGTGATTCAGGTTGTACAGAAGCAACCAAATGAGTTGTAAAGATACAAGAACAATTTAAATATAGTAACAGTCACTACTGGACTTCTTAGCAACACAAAAGTATTAAAAATTTACAGTAGATGGAATATCGTGCGTCTATACACATCGTAGTAGTTGATTGCAAAGAATACAATATTACAAAACATTGAAGGCAGTATTTCTGTACTTGAGCTGCATTTATTTCGAGTTCTGAAAACACTAAGCTAGTTGTGTAACGGAGAAGAAGTCTAAATAAAAGTAGCTTAAGGGGAAGAATACCGTCTTCATTACAATAATCAATAGATGTCGTGCCACATATGCGGATGATATACTACATAAGAATGCAGCCGTCAGGATTGGTCAGAAATGGTGCTCACTGTGGCTCACGAGATGGAATTATCGTTTCAGAAATCATTGAGACTATTACATTTGTAACTGCAGTGAATGAAATTCACAGGGAGACGGTGTCATGAAGATATATTTGAAAAGTTACGGTGAATTAGTGAAGTGAATCAGAAGAGACACCTTTAATTCACTGTTCGACAATAAAATGTAATCTCAGATCAGAAGTATCTGGACACCTGTCTGTGGACATTAACATAGGTTGTGTTCAATCTTCCTCTCTGCACTTAAGGTATGCGTTTTAGAACACACGTTTAATGAGACTTATTTTGCTTCTAGTATCGTGTACTTTCAACTGTATGCGTTTATATCATAATTATGATGCACTTTGTATGCGAGGATTCAGGTGAGACAACGATTTGTCATGTCAAGATAATGGTGACCATGAAGACAGACTCGCATATCGTTTTCAAAAAAATGGTTCAAATGGCTCTGAGCACTATGGGACTTAACAGCTATGGTCATCAGTCCCCTAGAACTTAGAACTACTTAAACCTAACTAACCTAAGGACAGCACACAACACCCAGCATATCGTTTTCTGTGATCTCATTTCCAGATCCCTCGATTCGAGTTGTAAATAACTAACGTTATTTGTAACAACGGCTAATTGACTTACAATCGAAAAGCAGTTATGCTAATGTTACTCTGGAGTATGTTATCATCGAGCCGCCCGGTTAGCCGAGCGGTCAGTTTGCTTTCCGCAGCGCTGCGGCGAGGAAGTCTTGTTTACGTCCCGTCCGCGCGGTCGCGAGTGCCCGTAGTTGTTTACTACTGCGTTGCCGCTAGTTTAGAGTCCATCACTACAGACGCACCATGGCACATTCATACAGACAAACCACCATCAAGATCAGTTTTCAACCTGATCATGCACGACCGCGAGCTTTTGAAGTGGAACGTTTTCTACGTGACGACGTTAAAATTGAACCGCGAGACATAATTGGTATCCATCTCTCTATCACGAGCAGTGTTGTCTACGTCAAGTTAGTAAGTGACGAGGTGTGCAACAGAATCGTGCGCGCACATGCGAACGATCTTAAATTCAAACTTTCTGATGGCCATATTGGGGTAGTCTCTATCGATCACGCGGGGCTTGGCCTCCGTACGATACGCGTCTTCGAACTCCCTTTCGAAGTACCACCGGACGTAGTCACCGCGGCTTTCCAGCCCTACGTCAGAGTGATCAGCAATATGGCCGAAAAATGGACCACCTTTACAACGTACCCCGTTCTTAATGGGGTACGACGGATCAAAATTGAACTGACCAAACATGTACCGTCATATCTTGTCATCGGCGGATGTAGGGCGATCATTATGTATTACGGCCAGCCACGCACTTGCTCTGGTTGTCTCCGACGGCGGCTTACTCAAATCCCGACAGGTAAATCTATGACTCCTTCTACAGTGACGACCCTTCCTCTCAATTACGCCGAAGTTGCACGGGCAGCAACTCTTTCCGATGCTGACAACACTAGTCCGATAGCCGCCCCCGATAGCGAGACCACGATGGATTCTGCAGTACAGGATCCGGTCTCTACAACGGCGCCCCCACCTGAAGATAATCACCGAACGACCTTGCAAGAAGGCGTTGATGCCAGGATGGACATTGACCCACGGGTTGTGCCGACAGCGGCTTTTCTACCAGACACCGGAGCAGCTGAAGAAATCCACCCACATTCAGATCCTGAAACACACGTGCGTAAACAGCGTTCCCCGCGAAAACACAAGAGACGGCGACGTGCTCCATCGGACGAGTGCTTGCAGCGATCGTCTGACATGGACTGTGGACACTCCGACGACGGTACCGGCGCTGTAACATCAAACTCAACAGTTCGCCGTGGTGACGGCTTCAGCCCCTCCGACCCCACAGAACAGCAGGATCACAAGCAGACAGCCGCTGCCGATTCCCAGCCAGTAGAGCCGACGGAGTCAGCGCCGAGTGCCACAGCAGCCACCAACAGCCACCAGCAGCCGATGGTATTTCATGGCGACTGGGCGGACGACAGTGAGGAGAATTCCTTATCCATCGTGTCGGACGACACACGGGGAAATTTACCCCACTAGTGTTGATCCTTTTCCGCCATCAGATACAGTGACGAGATAGCCTTACACGGGTATTGATGGCCACCACGGGTGCTACGGATAGACCTCAAACTTATCGCGTTGCAACTATAAACATCAACACTATACGGACGCGCGCTAAGTTATCCTTGCTTCAGGATATGTTGAACTCTGCTTCCATCGATATAGCCCTTCTCCAGCAAGTGTACGTCGACGACTTCCCAGGCACGTACGGTTATGATGCTTGCGTCTCTCCAGCTTCCCCTACAGGCAGCGGTGTCGCTGTACTTCTTCGGGAAGGGATAGTGGCGGACGATATCCTGTTTCTGCCTGGGGCAAGACCAATGGCACTCACAGTACTGGGTGTCCGCGTTATCAATATCTACGCACCTTCCGGGACGGAGAAACGTCGCGAACGTTCACGATTCTTTGCGGAAGACGTAGCCCCGCTCTTCCAAGGCCGCCACGACCATCTGGTGTTTGGAGGTGACTACAATTGCGTACTGGTGCCCAGAGACCAACTCCCACGACATAATCGGTGCCCGGAGCTCGAGACGCTAATTCTAGACCTGCAGATAGTGGACACTTGGGAACATCTTCACGGCCACCGACCGGGATTCACACACTTCACGAGTCACTCTTCCAGTCGTATCGACCGGATTTATGTCTCACGCTCTCTCGCCGCTGGAACACAGGATGCGGAACTGTGGCCTGCAGCCTTCTCGGACCACTCATCTTACATTTGTGCCGTCACCCTGCGGCGACAACAAGTGTGGAGAAGCCGCAGCCCGTGGAAATTAAACATCGCTCACCTGTCGTGCCCGGATTGTCGCCAAGCCGTTGAGGATATGTGGCATTCGTGTGAAAATCGCCTCCGTGCATATCCCACAACGATCCGCTGGTGGTTGGACTGCGCCAAACCGGCACTGTGGCGAACGTTGATAACCTACGGTCACGACCACGCTACTTGGCGTGGACATACACTCGACTTTTACTTCAGGGTACTGCGCGATTGCGATGCTATGGCGCCGTCTCCGGAACGACAGACGGCGGTCCACTGTGCTAAGGCTCAGATCATCGCTCATATGCGACGCCACCTAGAGGGTGTAGTCATCCGCTCGAGGACGCAGTGTCGGATACCGAGCGAACGCCCGTCAATGTTCCACGCCCTTCGTGAACGTAAACGACGCCAACGAGCGCTGATACGTTTCATCGACACGGAGGACGGTCGTCGCCTCACCACGCAACAAGACATAAACACAACGTTCTACAATCATTATACCCAGCTCTATTCCGCTCAGACCCCTGTTCCGACAGCACTGGAGGACGTCTCTCAGACGATTTACGGCACCGTCACCCCGGCAACAGAAGCGGTCTTGATGGAAGAAATTACAGAAGAAGAAGTGATCGACGCCATTAGAAAAGGAGCTGTCAACAAGTCTCCGGGTCCTGATGGCCTCCCCTTGGAATTTTACCGAACTTTTCAATATTTATTAGCCTCCCGATGGACGGACATCTGTCTCGAACTACTATCCACGGAAGTGCCGCTCCCTGCGGCCCTTGTGGAAGGGATGATTATTCCTATTCACAATCCGTCCGGTGGCTCACGACTGCAGGACTACCGCCCGTTGACGCTATTGAACTGCGACTTTAAGATCTTTTCTCGACTGTTGGCGGCGCGGATACGCCAGACCTTACGAAATGTTATATCACCCGATCAAGCGTCATTAGGAGGCGACAATAATATTCAAACAGCACTCAGTGAATATCGTGACTTGATCTCACTGGCGAGGGCATGTCGTCTGAAGGGTGCACTGGCGGCAATCGATTTTAGTCAAGCTTTCGACCGAGTGGACCACTACTATTTGGAAGCGGTCCTCCAACATATGCGGTACCCACAGCCATTCGTCACTGTCGTCATGCGACTACTCCGTGGCGTGTTGTCCAAGGTGATCGTCAACGGCCGACCTACGCAGCCCCTCACCATTTCTCGATCGATACGCCAAGGCTGCCCTCTGTCCACTTTACTTTACGCTGTGGCCACGGAACCACAAGTCTGCGGCCTGCGCCAACGGCTAACGGGTATGACGTTACGAGGCCACACTTTCCGATGTAAAGCGTACGCTGACGACCTGGTGACTGTCATCCGCAACGGTGACGACACCGCTAACGCACTGAATTGGATAGCGAAATATAGCATGGCCACTGGTAGTCGTATCGACGTCGCAAAATCGGTGGCGATGAACATCGGGGTCGGATTGTCTGAGAACAGTGTCACCCCCTTACAGCACAGAGATAGTTTGAAATGTCTCGGCATTGATTTCACAGACGATATACGACGGACCGCTGCTCACAACTTCCTACGGCTTTTACGAAATGTTCGGACTGGAATTGCCAACAATCGCCTACGAGCCCTGGGCATCGTCCAAAGGACCCAGTATGTCAACACACATTTAGCGTCACGCATTCCGCACATCGCCCAGATATTACCTATACCGGTGATGTTAGCTCGCCGTATACTTGCGGCTTTTGGGTCCTTCGTGAGTTCAGGAATGCTTTTCAAGATTAAATATGAGACTCTCACCCTTCCCCCGGATCGGGGAGGGCTTGGCCTTTATCACGTTTATGACAGAGCGGTCGCCCTATTTGTGAGCACATTAGTCAAACTATGGCACCGCCGTCCGGACAGTCTGACGAGTTTGTTAATAGAATAACTAGCACCGCCCTCCCTGTTGCCACCTGTGCCGATACACCACGTCCCCTCCTCGCTCATCTACATCGGTGTCTTTTACCTCGAACTCAGTTACGTTCGACTTGCCTTACCAGCGACTCAACTGGCGACGGCAAAGACGGTTTATCGGTTCCTGCAACGTGGACGACCCGATAACGTCGTGGAGAGGAAGCACCCGAACGTCAACTGGCGAGTAGTGTGGAGGACAATTCACCACGTAACACTGGACACTGACGTCACAGAGATGTCGTATATCACTGTCAACGGTAAGCAGGTGACCAGATCAAGGCTACATGCGATCCTCATGGTAGAGTCACCCACGTGCACGAGCTGTGGCGTTCAAGACAACGATGAACACCGTCTTAGCTCTGGCGAGTCTGCGGGAGTGTGGCACTTAGCGAGGCAAATGTCAGCATACTTCCTTCGAGTAACGCCGAATAATATCGACCCCAAGACTATCTGATTACCGGATGAGACGTATTACCCACGCACTAAAACTAGTGCAATGACGTGGCTTCGTGGACATGCAGTGCATTATTTGTTTCAAGACGGCACTAAGGACACTTTAGACTTTTGAAACTATTTGCAGGAACGACATTGCAAGATCCTCCGTAACCCAAAGTATCGACAATATTTTTCCAATTATTTGTGGAGTGCGTTCCACGACCCTTCACGTAGCTGGAACATCACGGGTAAGAGAAGCTAAAATTACAAGACGATGATAGAACACTACACGGTACAACGTGGGATCTACCTTGATCATTACGAGAAGTCATACCTGGATGATACAGCAGATGGAGAGTTTCGTCGTGAACCCTCACACTCTGTAGCAGCATTTGCCCCATTTCCTCTTTTTGTCCCCGGTGCGAAAAGGCCTTCGCAGTTTGTGTTTCCCATCCGGTGCAAGATGTAGCACTGGTTAATGGTGGTATGGATTCCACCCTTCAGTTTTGTTTCATGGTTTCCTTAGCCCCGCACTTTGCTCTCTTTCTTTATGCCTTTTTCTACAACTATTAGCATGTTTTTAGTTATGTGCGTCCCCAACTCGACGCAACGAGTGCACTTACTACTTTTCAGTTCCTTACTGTTAAATAATAATAATAATAAAAAATAAATAAAAAAGCGGTCAAAGGCGCTAAAAAAAGCGGTCTAACGCACGACTTTCCGGAGTGGGAAAGAGCGCCTGGTCCCCGGCACGAATCCGCCACGCGGCCTTGTGTCGAGGTCCTGTGAGTCGGCCAGTCTATGGATGGTTTTTAGGCGGTTTTCCATCTGCCTCGGCGAATGCGGGCTGGTTCCCCTTATTCCGCCTCAGCTACACTATGTCGGCGATTACTGTGCAAACAAGTTCTCCATGTACGCGTACACCACCATTAGTCTGCCACGCAAACATAGGGGTTACACTCGTCTGGTGTGAGACGTTCCCTGGGGGGCCGAACCGCACAATAACCCTGGGATCGGTGTGGGGCGGCGGAGGGGTGAAGTGGACCACTGCGGCTGCGGCGGGGTCGGATCCTCTCCGTTGTTTCTAGGTCCCCGGTTCAAATACAATAGAATGTTATTATCGAATTTTTTCTGATTACTAGGCTAGCTTTAGTAAGTACTGACGTACCAGCGTCATCTTTACAAACGAAAGACAACAGTTGGAAGTATGAATACCACACAGTTGTGTTTATTTCTGCCTTTGCATCAGCGGTGTAAGAGCTCGTCTGCGGCATTGAGCGAGAGAGCGCAAAGAGCCACAGTTTCGCATGAAAAATTGTGGAATTTCATGTGAGACATCTTGGAATATTCCTACGTCAGCCCCTATAGTTTCATGGCGTTCCGATTGGTGGTGGCGCTATATGTAGCCTTCAAAATGGCGTCAGTAGTGGAGATGCGTTCTACGCAGTGGGTTTTCACCGAGTTTCTTTTGGTGGAAAACAAGGGCATCGTAGATAACCATATAGGCGCTTGCATAATGTCGATGGAGACCTCGCAGTAAACAAAAGCACGGTGAGTCGTTGGGTGAGGCGCCTGTCATCATCATAAGATGGTCGCGCAAACTTGTTCTATCACCCATGTGCCCGCCGGCCGCACACGCCAGTGACCCCTGCATGTTGGAACGTGCGGACACTCTCATTCGAGTTGGCCGGTGTATCACAATCAAACATCTCGCTGCACAACTGAGTCTCTGTTGATAGTGCTGACACACCCGTCCATTAGTTGAGGTACTCAAGGTGTGTGCCCACTAGGTTCCTCCACACCTAACAAAAGACCAGAAATCTGTGCGAAGTAGCT
The DNA here is from genome assembly GCF_021461385.2 of Schistocerca piceifrons. Lineage (NCBI taxonomy): Eukaryota > Metazoa > Arthropoda > Insecta > Orthoptera > Acrididae > Schistocerca > Schistocerca piceifrons. The sequence goes on from NC_060149.1 coordinate 905,942,042, forward strand.
TGCGCGTTACGAGGCTGATCGTGATAATTTTATGTGAACATCGCCACAGGCGATAGAACATAGGTTTGTCACTTCTGACAGGAAACAAACGGCGATCTATGGAGTGGCGCCACACCATCTCTTACCCAAAGGAAATGTTCAAAGCCGCAGCCACAGTCAGTAAAGCCATGGCGACGGTCTTGTGGACTCTGAAGGGGTCATTCTGCTGGATTTCCTCCCCCACGTCCGCAGCGCGTGGTCGTGCGGTAGCGTTCTCGCTTCCCACGCCCAGGTTCTCGGGTTCGATTGCCGGCGGGGTCAGGGATTTTCTCGGCCTAGTGATGACTGGGTGTTGTGTGATGTCCTTAGGTTAGTTAGGTTTAAGTAGTTCTAAGTTCTAGGGGACTGATGACCATAGATGTTAAGTCCCATAGTGCTCAGAGCCATTTGAACCATTTTTGAACCTCCCCCACGGTGCAACAATCAACTCTGAAGTGTATTGTGCTACCGTTAGGAAACTGAAAAAGAATCGCATGTCTGCTTCTCCGTGACAAGGTAAGGCCTCACTGCAAGTCTGCGCACCCGATAGTAACTAACAAAACTTCATTGGACTATTCTTCCTCTATCACCCTACAGCCTGGATCTCGTACCTTTCAAGTTCCACGTGTTTCGCCCAATGAAGGATACACTCCGCGGGAAGCAGTACGTGGAGGATGGGTACTCTTACTGATGCTGTGAGACGCTGGCTCCGTCGTCGACAGTAGAGTGGTACCATGCGTGCACACAGACGCTCCCAGTATGATGGGGTAAGGCAGTCGCATTGAACGGAGATTATGTTGAAAAACATGGTTCTGTAGCCAAGAGAGTGGGGAACAATATGATGTATTGAAATTATTAATGAAACAAACCTGATTTCAGAAAAAAAGTGTTGCATTACTTATTGAGCACCCGTCGTATGTTCCAACGACCTCAGGGAGATGAGCTCGTCCAGAATGACAGAGGTCGTGAGTATACTTCTCGATTTGCACAATGCGCTCTCCAGGATTTTCGTAAGATCCTCTGCCCAGAAAGATCACCAACAAGTCCGTTACGGAGCATAAATAGGATACGACTGACAAGCGTCTGCTTCGGCGATAGCTCTTTACTGTTTGCAGCAACAGGCTTAAGTAGCGCGGAACGTCGTTTCTCAGGATCACAAACGATAACTCAATCATCGTTCCTTTGCACTAATGCAATACGGCGTTGCAGCTACAGGAAGGAAAAGAACGGAGATGATGTTTAACGCCCTGTCAAAGACGAACTAAGTAGACGGAGAGAACGCCTTCGCATTGGACAATGATGGGGAGAGAAGTCATTGGTTCCTTTCCAATGTTCCATCCGGGTAATCGCCTTAGGTAAAATTGTTTATTAAAACGAACAAAATCCTTTATTAAGACAATCTCTGGTGATTACATTTAATGCTACGGGGTGCTTCAAAGTAAAACTTCCGATTTCGCAAGACTATGTGTTTTACATTAATGGAGATATAATCTTAGGTTTGTTAGTTGATTTGAGGAAGGGGACCAAACAGCGAGGTCATCGGTCCCATAGAATTAGGGAAGGACGGGGAACGAAGTGGGCCGTGCCTATTTAATCCTTCCTCGACGTCAGATATGTAGGGTATAGAAAGCTGCCTTCTCGGGTCGCTGAACAACATTGAAACAAATCGTATTAATGAATTTTATTACGACACGAGCAATGACAATAACACAGAAGTTTCGCAAGCAAAGGGCGATATGCAAATAAGAAATCACTTCAAAAAAAATGTGTGTGAAATCTTATGGGACTTAACTGCTAAGGTCATCACTCCTTAAGCTTACACACTACTTAACCTAAATCATCCTAAGGACAAACACACACTCCCATGCCCGAGGGAGGACTCGAACTTCCGCCGGGATCACCTGCACAGTCCGTGACTGCAGCGCCCTAGACCGCGCGGCTAATCACGCGCGGCAAATCACTTCAGTATATACAATTCCTAATACAAGTGAAGTAATACAACTGGCTCTTCTATTCAGGTCGCTAGTCTACAGGATTCTGTAGAACTGGGCCGCGGCCAGTCGGGCGTGGCGCTTATGTTCTCTTTGCATAGAAGCCGCTGCTGTCGCGTTGTCGTCCAGGAGTGGGGTCGGTCAGCGTGCAATTGGCTGACGTCTTCTTCACAGCCTTCTCTCCTCTCTTGTTCCCGACTGGCGTATCGGAGCTTGACTTTACGCCATAACAGGAACCATCCCGGCATTTGCCTGAAGCGATTTAGGGAAATCACGGAAAACCTAAATTAGGATGGCTGGACGCGGGTTTGAACTGTCGTCCTCCAGAACGCGAGTCCAGTGTGCTAAAAACTGCGCCACCTCGCTCGGTATACAACCTTTGGGTAGATGTTAACATACGTATAGGACTACAAAGCTTTTATTTTCAAACGATCCATCTGAATTTAGCAGGACACACCTTTTACAAGCATAGAAATACAACGTCGGGATACTTTTAATGAATATATTTGGGACACAAGCTTTCATTTACCTTTCACAAATGTGAAATGTGCCCTCTGCTCGAGTCACGACAAACATCCACACGATAGCCAAACTACACACATACCTTCGGCAGCATGTTTGGAATTGCTGCAACACTGCTGTTGCTTTATAGCTTTACAATTCACCCAGACACGATAGAAAGGGAGTCACATACACGGAGTCTTTAAAATTTCAGTTCCCCACTCTCTATAAAACAGAAAAAAAGTGAGATCAGGTAACCTCGAAGTACAGTAGTCTAGTGCCAGATACGTAACCCCTTACATCCCATCATCCGTTGAAGTAGCTGATTGTTAACTATATGCTGTACTCTCGATCAAAATCACGGTGCTCAGTTGCAGCTGAATGGCATCTGTTTAAACGGAGAACGCAAAATGGCCTTTGTTGGTCTTTCATTGGTATCTCGACCCGACGGATTCTGGGTAAGGAACGAACGAGAGAGCGAAATCCCTACCGGCAACTTACTGTAACGGCTCAAAAACCGACAGGACAGCCGGGACCGCAGCCCAGCAACCGAGACACGCCAGAGTTAGCGGCCAGTTCCCTGCCAGCTCAACATCGTCAGCAGACACAGCTTTCGGAGCCGGCGCTTACGCGTGAGGGACGTCACGCGGACTCCAGTCGCACGTGCGACTCATCTACCGATTACGCTACACCAGGCCGACGACGCCGCTCCAGAAGTTACGATTCGGCCGCGCAGCTGTCAGCACGTGGAGACTGAATGTAAAGTAGCGGGACCAGCCCGTGAGTAAGTCGTGAAAGCTGGGCCGTCCGTTGAGGCACAGCCTGTGCCGGTTGACGCCGTGTCTATAACATTGCCTCCGTCGCACCACGACCCAACAGCCGTCAGTTGCCATCTACCAGCAAGCCGTGTAGTCGGGCCGCCGCTACTGTCAGCACTGCCGTACTCGTTTGCTGGGGTCCGAGTATCACCTATCGTCGACTACAGCCTGTCTGTTTCACATGGGGTGAAAAATGTCTGTTCATTAATAACGTCTTCTGTCAACTGATTGGCTACTTTCTTATACTGTTCCATCGCCAACCTCCACAAGAGTCCTCCCGGGGACTGTGTGTTTGTGTTCTCCTCATCATCTCATCATCATTCGGGAAGTTGCGAGATTGGAACTGGAAGTATTGGGAACTTGTACGAGAGCTGATGACCTCGATGTTGAGCGCCCCACAAACCAACATCATCATCATCATCCAGCAGAGAAATACTCGCCCACTTCTAGCCTGCACTAAACCCTGTTACATTACCACTGGCGGCACAGAAAAACAGTTACTTTCTTTCTCAATCATGTAGAAGATAATTTGTACTCTTGTGAAACTAAGTGAATCTTGCGGATTTAATACGAATAAGACCTTAATTGAGATTTTTCTTTTTCAGTTTGTATTAGCGCGTTTTCATAGCGAAAATAACACTTTTCTCTAATTATCACGTAGTACTGATGAATGAAGTGAAGGTGTAAGGAATAAGAACATAAACTAAAACTAAACTCCGCCTAAAAGGCCTCTGAAGGTCCAACGGTACCGGTCGACCGCCGTGTCATCTTCACCGATAGTGGTCATTGGATTGCAATGTCTAGTAAGTGGATAAAAGATGGAAAAGACCCACCATGGTTTAATAACGCAATTCGGCGGATGCTGAGCAAGCAGGGGCTGTTGCACTCTCGGTTGAAAAGGGAACGCATACATGACGACAAGCGAAGGTTAGTAGAGATTCGTGCGTCTGTGAAAAGATCTATGCGCGAAGTGTACAACTACCACAGTCACACCTTAGCGAAAGATCTGGCAGAGAACACCAGAAAATTATGGTCGTATGTAAAAATCTAAGCGGGTCCAAGGCGTCCATTCAATCCCTTGTTGACCAGTCTGGTGCGGCAGTTGAAAACAACAAAACGAAAGCTTAACCTTCATATATAACGTTCAAGAAATCGTTCACACAGGAGAATTGTACAAACATACCATCAGACAGACTCCCGTATGGACGACGTAGTAGTAATAAGCATACCTCGCGTGGAGAAACAACTGAAGGGCTGGAAAGCACATAAATCACCAGATCCGGATGAAATCCCAGTTCGATTTTACAAAGAGTATTCCACAGCGCTGATCTCTTGCCTAGCTTGCACTTATCGTGAATTTCTCACCCAGTACAAAGTCACGAGAGACTGGAAACAAGGGCACGTTACTGCAGTATATCAAAAGAACGGACTCGCAAAGTTACAGACCAGTACCCCTTACTTTTGCTTGCTGCTTCGGTTTATTGGGAGAAATTTTGGAAAGAGTGGTTCACCTGTAAAGGACACCGCATATACGACGTTGGTGCGACCTATTCTTGAGTACTGCTCGAGTGTTTGGGATCCGTACCAGGTCGTATTGAAGGAAGACATCGTTGAAATTCAGAGGTGTGCTGCCAGATTTGTTGCCGATAGGCTCTAACAACACGCAAGTGTTACGGAAATGCTTCGGGAACTTAAGTGGGAATCCATGGAGGGTTCAAAATGGTTCAAATGGCTCTGAGCACTATGGGACTTAACTTCTGAGGTCATCAGTCCCCTAGAACTTAGAACTACTTAAACCTAACTAACCTAAGGACATCACAAACATCCATGCCCGAGGCAGGATTCGAACCTGCGACCGTAGCGGTCCCGCGGTGCCAGACTGTAGCGCCTAGAACCGCTCGGGCACCCCGGCCGGCCCCTGGACGGAAGGCGACTTTCTTTTAAAGAAAGACTGTCGAGAAAACTCAGAGAACCGGAATTTGAAGCTGACTGTCGACGATTCTACTGCCGCCAACATACATTGCGCGTAAGGACCACGAAGATAAGATACGAGAAATTAGGGCTCGTACGGAAGCATACTGACAGTCGTATTTTCCTCGCTCTATTTGCAAGTGGAGCTGGAAAGGACATGACAAGTAGTGGTACAGGGTACCCTCCGCCATGCACCGTGCGGTGGTTTGCGGATGTACCGATGTTGATGTAGATAAGGAAAGAATGTGTCAGCAAACCGCTTTCCTGTCCGTTGTCGGTTTTCGTGACCGGGGGCGCTGCTTCTCAGCTCCTCAATTGACCTCACAAGAGCTGAGTGCATCCCGCTTGCCAACAGCGCACGGAAGACACTGACGGTCACCCACCCAAGTGCTACCCCAGCCTGCCAATGCTTATGTTCGGTCCCCAGTCTTCTAATTCAGCACAGTTTTTGGGAGGGGAGGGGATGATTTACATGCAGGCTCTTGATACTTCAGCTTAAGGAACAACAGAATATGTAATAGCGAACCTCATAATGGGGTATGTAATGCCAGCAGTTTAGTAACGATAATTAATACATACCCTATTATGGTGCTTTATTACATTATTCTTACCCCCACGTCATTTTACACTTAATTTAGCCACGTAAGGAGGTGTAATTTGTGAACGTACTTCATTTAAATATGCAGAATCTCACTGCACCTCTTACAGTGTTATCCCAGTAATAGCGATCAGTACAGAGAAAGCTGTAAGTAGACGCCCTGAAATAATGGAAAAATGCTGAGTTAGATAAGATAAAACCTGTATATCACCAGCATCTTGATTTGGCAGTATTACGCCTACTTTAAAACACAACCAATATCCTCTCGATCGAGTGAAGTGGTACTGAGTCTCAGAAACTAGAGCAGAATTCTGGCGGAGCGGGCTTCAGCTCACAGTTAACTAGCACTTAATATGATTTTTATGAATCACTACCGAAGAATTTTGGAATGTTTACCCAATTAGACGCGAACTCTTAATGCCCTTGACCTTCTCCGATTTATCTAATATTCATTGTCTAATCACCTAGAGACTTTAAATTCGGTCCTCGCTATTTCTTTTGAGTAGCACATACCTGTAAATGGTTAGCGTTTTGCGTTGGATTGACATCGATGCACACGAATACGGCATTAAAAATAAACAAACTGGCAGAAATGTTGTTACAAACATTTTTATTTAACTTTGATTTTATCCGTGATGATTCAGAGGCCGTCAGTGTTAAAATCAATGTTCAAATAGAGTTTCAACTACCTCTGACAATGCAAAAACATCAAAATCGACGCTTTTCGAAGGAGCAAGCTAATGTCATCGGACTTACGCTACAAGAAACTTATAAAAACGATAAAGCCAAAAATATAAATAATAGTATTAGAAATTCGTGGTCACTTTCCTTGTATCCGTGAAAATGTGCTTTCAACATCATTCGCCCAATTGGTAAAATAATCTAAACTGAATCGGCATTTGCAGTCCGTAAATACAGGCAGTGCCACGGGAGCAGCTACTCGTGTGCACGGTCCATGCACAGCTGCTCGACAAAAATGAGGAAACACCAAACACATTACCACGCCTAACATGGTGTAGTGCGACCGTTGTCGTTCAAAATAACTTCCAGTCGTCTCGGAATGGATAATACAGATCCTATACGGTTTTCAAGAGAATCTCAAACGATGGTGGAGACGGATAGTGATCACGCACCGTTCTCTCGATAGCAGACCGCAAAGGTTCAGTAATACTGAGATCTGGTGACTGTGGTGACAAGGGAAGTTGCGAAAATTCCTCGTCGCGCCCACAAAAGCACTCCTGGCCGAGGCGAGCTGTGTGAACAGAGGCCCCGTTGTCTCGGTACACAAAGCCACAGCAACACAATTGGGGAACAAACATTGTACCACGGGAGTGACCTGAACAGTCAAAATGCTCACAAAATTCTTTATAATAATACGACCTTCCAGAGAAATCGAGGGGCTCGTGGAATACCACGATTTGGCTCCCTAAATCATCAACGAACCTCCACCATGTTCCACTCTTGGAACGGAAACTTGGCCAGAAATTGGAAACAGTGCTGGCCCATGTTCGAATTCAGCTATCCCCGACGTAATGCACTCACAACTACACAGAACACTGTTCTGACAACGAGCGACATTTCAGGACACTGCACAGATACCGTTCGTGATCAAATCTGCAGACTTGGCTAGCAGCTGCATTTATGTTCGAGCATGCATTTCTCGCGGTCTTTCAACATTTTCGACTATTTCCTGCACCTCGAAGAGAGACACACCTGGATACAAATACTTATGTAGCGCAGCTCACCGCTCCGTATGCGTAATCGAGAAATCGAGGACACTGTCTCCAATGGTCAATGATACTACACATCCCTACAGAGATGTCCGGGAGTTCGAACCTCGTCATGCAATAAATGTCAACAGTATTAATTAAAATAGCTAATCACAGATTTATACTATAAAAGAACTAAAAAATTTTAACAACTTTTTTGCATCTCCTGCAGTCTGTATCTTCATTTTTCTTGCTGTGTATCGTAATCTCTAACTGTTCCACTACATCCAGTTTTTTACCCTCATCCCGCAAGTGCAAAATTATGAAGACTTCTTCAGTTATCAACAAAGGGTGGTCAGTGTCACAAATGGCGGCGGCAGAGTTTTCGAAATTATTGTACCTCAGCTTGAATGACCTACCAGATTTATAAGATTCTTGTTAAGTAATTCTGACGATGAAGGCTCCCTTCTTCGGAATACGTCCATTTTAGTACTTTTGCATTGTGAAATATCGTCGAGCGTACAATTTAAGATTGAACTTTATCTAAATTTTCCGAGGAAGCTTGTGGTGCACTCGAAGTTGTAATTTTTTATCTATTTCCGTAAGATAGTCGGAAATTGTGGACGATTTGCCAGACCGTACGAAGTTCTAAACTAACGTAAAATTCCAGTTGCAGATATCAGGAAATGCATTCAGAAATTAAAGACTGAGGTTGCGTCTGTTCCATTTGTGTATTGGTTCGCTTACTATAGGAATGATGAAGTGTGGTGGAGTGGCGGGGTGAAGGCAGGCCTGGGTTCGCGTGTCCCGCGCCGCCTGGGTGGCGGGCTGTGTCCCGGATCGATCCTAGGCCCCGAGTGGCCCGGGAGGTCCCACCCGCGCGCATTCCGCCAGCTCCCTCCCCCGCGCCCGCTTTTAGGTGGTTTTCGACGCCCGTCTGCGTCGGCAGTCGCCTTTCGTTACCTCGCACCTAATTCTTAGGCACCGGCCGCATACGATAAGTCCTTTACAATAAAATTAGGAAGCCAAAATCCAGTCAGCTGTGTTCGTGTCTCACCATTATCACAGTTCCAGTTAGGTTACTCGGCGCTGGCTGGGACACGATGTCAGTGCGGCGCGAAGTTGTCAGTCCGAGTCTCAGAGGTGGTTTTGCATCGCGGTGACAGAAAAAACCGTAAATAACTGTTGCTGCAAAACTTCTACGATTCTACCAAGTATTCAAGGGGTGAGTTTAAAGGAACGGTAAATCTACCATCTGAAGTGGGCGTAAATCATGTCGGCGCCGTTGCTGTTTCAAAAGCGATGTTGCCTTTAAAACAGCATCAGGCTACACCCAGTACCTCCTATCACACCCAAATAACACAAACGCATCAGTTGAAACAAAGGTAATAGACCGGTGTCGGTACCAGGACTAGATACAGAATTTCCTGTTTTTTCCCTCCTTTGATGAAATAAAACGTCTGAGTTTACAGATTGTCTGAACGGAACATTGTATAACATGTTCAACAGCACAGCTTAGGAGCCATTTAGTTTACCTCAGGTACGAAGAAACGGAGGAAACTTCTCCACATTTGCGTACAAAATTATTCCTTTCCAGGTAAAAAAACGCATTTATTTTTCAACACAGTTCTCTTTTAGGCAATTGAACTTTTTGGAACATTTTTCCTGTAAACAGAGTCCATTCCTGGAGTGCTATTCCGGAACGCCTTCAAACTACAGATCAACGTGTTGATTAGTCTTTACGCACCTTATAGCTACGATTTATTGCAAGTGTAGACAAATGCGTTGAAATGAAAGGGGCGTAATCATAGAGAACAATAATAATTTTCGTATCAAATAACTAAGTTTCCCATTTTGAAAGTATCGTTCAGGTAGGCGCATTGTCGACAATATTTTTATTTTTATGTTTCTGGTATTCCTTTTTTTTCAACCCAGCCCTCTTTTAAGGTATTTTTTCCATTAGGTTATCCAGAGAACTTCGCAGCAAACGCCAAACACAACAAAACTGAGGAATTTTACTCTTTGCAAGATAGTCAATAAAAAGAATGAGCTAGATCCACGTCTCATCCACAGTTAGAAACCACTGCATGTAATCCGTTTAATCGGTTGCAGGCCGCGGTGGCCGAGTGGTTCTAGGCGCTTCTGTCCGGAACCGCGCGACTGCTACGGTCGCAGGTTCGAATCCTGCCTCGGGCATGAATGTGTGTGATGTTAGTTAGGTTTAAGTAGTTCTAAGTTCTAGGGGACTGATGATCTCCGAAGTTAAATCCCATAGTGCTCAGAGCCATTGAAACCATTTTTAATCTGTTGGACTGTTTCTGATATGATTCAAACATTGGTCGTTCTCCCATTTGCTTTTCGTAAGTAATCAGTAATTGCGGTATCCACTCTGTTGAAAGCTCGTAGTTAATTCTCTATATTCAACGTGTCGCATTCATCATTGTGATATGTCTATGGCGTCGGCTCCTTTGTGGTTCACTAATTACTGGGATTTGTCGTACACTTTCACCTACGTCTCTTTCTCTATAAATTATGGTAAATCCTGTACATCACATAGTAACGGGGTCATTTTTGGTCACAAGTAGCCAACAGAAATGCTTACGTAGTTTGCAGCTGTGAAAGGCCTTGTGTGACAGTAACAACTGAGTAGAAGGCTCAGAGCCATGTCTAGCACAACGATAGGTTCTAACAACAAGTAAGTGTTACGGAAATGCTTCGGAAACTTAAATGGGAATCCCTGGAGGGAAGGCGATGTTCTTTTCAAGAAAGACTACCGAGAAAATTTAGAGAACCGGAATTTGAAGCTGACTCAGGTATCGGAGGTGAGGTCAGTCTAAATACATGATATACAAGAGGTGTGTTCGCAGTTGCGAATATGGACAACCATCAACTGCAGAATGGAATGAAGACAGTGAAAATTGGTACGGGGCCGGGACTCGAGCGTGGATTTCCCGCTTGTAGCGTGCTGTCGCCTTACAATTTAACTATCCGTGCACGACTCACGGCGAGACCCCTACTTACAAATGTCGTCAACCACACGTCTACAACCTGTAGTCGCACATCCATTGTGTATATTCCCGTACAGGTGAGACATTTTACTCGAAAGTCGCTTGCCCGGTGTCAGCAGATAAACACGATATTGCAGTGCATTTGTTGTTCTGAATTACGATGCAAAGTTCCCTTGCACATGTATGCAAGAACTTAGATTGCACTGTAATAGAATAGAAATTAAAGTACAGGGATATTACAAATGATTGAAGCGATTTCATAACTCTACAATAACTTTATTATTTGAGATATTTTCACAATGCTTTGCACACACATACAAAAACTCAAAAAGTTTTTTTAGGCATTCACAAATGTTCGATATGTGCCCCTTTAGTGATTCGGCAGACATCAAGCCGATAATCAAGTTCCTCCCACACTCGGCGCAGCATGTCCCCATCAATGAGTTCGAAAGCATCGTTGATGCAAGCTCGCAGTTCTGGCACGTTTCTTGGTAGAGGAGGTTTAAACACTGAATCTTTCACATAACCCCACAGAAAGAAATTGCATGAGGTTAAGTCGGGAGAGCGTGGAGGCCATGACATGAATTGCTGATCATGATCTCCACTACGACCGATCCATCGGTTTTCCAATCTCCTGTTGAAAGATGAAGTTGGCGCTGTCGGTCTCCAGTTGTGGCATGAGCCAATTTTCCAGCATGTCCAGATACACGTGTCCTGTAACGTTTTTTTCGCAGAAGAAAAAGGGGCCGTAAACTTTAAACCGAGAGATTGCACAAAACACGTAAACTTTTGGTGAATTGCGAATTTGCTGCACGAATGCGTGAGGATTCTCTACCGCCCAGATTCGCACATTGTGTCTGTTCACTTCACCATTAAGAAAAAATGTTGCTTCATCACTGAAAACAAGTTTCGCACTGAACGCATCCTCTTCCATGAGCTGTTGCAACCGCGCCGAAAATTCAAAGCGTTTGACTTTGTCATCGGGTGTCAGGGCTTGTAGCAATTGTAAACGGCAAGGCTTCTGCTTTAGCCTTTTCCGTAAGATTTTCCAAAGCGTCGGCTGTGGTACGTTTACCTCCCTGCTTGCTTTATTCGTCGACTGCCGCGGGCTACGCGTGAAACTTGCCCGCACGCGTTCAACCGTTTCTTCGCTCACTGCAGGCTGACCCGTTGATTTCCCCTTACAGAGGCATCCAGAAGCTTTAAACTGCGCATACCATCGCCGAATGGAGTTAGCAGTTGGTGGATCTTTGTTGAACTTCGTCCTGAAGTGTCGTTGCACTGTTATGACTGACTGATGTGAGTGCATTTCAAGCACGACATACGCTTTCTCGGCTCCTGTCGAGCGCTCTGGCGGCAGAAACCTGAAGTGCGGCTTCAGCTGAACAAAACTTTATGAGTTTTTCTACGTATCTTTAGTGTGTCGTGACCATATTTCAATGAATGGAGCTACAGTGAATTTATGAAATCGCTTCAATCATTTGTAATAGCGCTGTAGAATAGCATAGCAGACAGACTTAAATCAACGATTCCACTTTAATTCGGAGACGCGCCTCTATAGTCAGACAGTCACTAGGATTAGAAATCAGATGGCCACGGAGGGGCGTGAGGCTTGATGTGAAGTACCGAGGCCCTTGCATCTGGAGTGGCACCCTCGTGGAATCTTATGCATTCTACGATGCTGCAGTGCCTATATTATTCCGAACTGCGATGCAACGTTCCTTCAGACACGCATGCATACTGCGAATACATTTAATGCGTTTCAGAACGGCTGTAGTCACCGCAGTACCTGTTCCTTTGGACATTCACGCTTGTCCAAGGGAACTTTGCATCGTAATTCAGAGAAACATAGGCAGTGCAATGTCATATTATCGCCCGACACCGGGCAAGTGACTTCCAAGTAAAACGTCTCACCTGTACGGGAATATACATAATGGGTGTACGAGCACAGGTTGTAGGCGCATGGCAGACTACATATGGAAGTTTGAGTCGTGCACGGATAGCCAGATGGTAAGGCGACCGCTCGCGATAAGTAAGAATTCCGGGCTCGAGTCACAGTCCGGCACAAATTTTCATTCTCGTCATTCCATTCTACAGCTAAGAGTTGTCAATATTTGAAACTGCGAATACATTTCACGTATTTCATAATGGCTTTAGTCGCCGCAGTTTTGTTCCTTTGGACACGCTTGGATGTCGAAAGGAACTTTGGATCGTAATTTAGAATAACACAGGCAGTGCAATATCGTACTATATACATGATGTCTTGTCTTAAGGGACTACTACTACCGCTAACACCACTACGCCAAGCCACCACTGTCCGTTCGGGTGATTATCATATACCCGATGGAATCCAAAGCCATATGCCCCTCGTACCGTCTCAGTTTTCCGTCTCTGTAGACCGCAAACATAACAGTATTCATAGGAAACACACATCGACGTATGTGCTCCTAATTTGATTCCATCCCGGGGGAGAACACTGGCGTCACCATACGAGTCCGTTTCCGCTACAGTGCAGGCAATGAAACGCAAAAGCGCGCTAGACGAAGAGATGGCGAAACTTATCTCTAGTATAGGCCTAATATCATCCTCGAAGAGGATACTGTCCAACTGATCCTACTACAACTTGTGGTGAGAAAGGCACGTATTACCGAACTCACGTGTTTCCTTTGTGTGATGGAATGTCTCTGACAGCCTCGTAGTATACACAATTACCTATTGGAACCGATAACACAGTCTGAAGGGTGGTATGCGACTTGGAGGCTACTGCGAAGTACCTAGTTCTACGATTAATGGAATTCTTCGGGCACATAAAACAACATAACGATCCTGCTGTTGTCCACTGTAATAAAAAACCTGAGTGACTAGATCAACGACGACCTTCGAAGGGGGGTCATGGGACGTTCGCACCTAACAAATGAAACGAACAAAATGAGATTAAAAAAATGAAATAAAATCGCAAAACGACCGCTCGCAATAAGTGTGAATTCCAGGTTCGAGTCCTAGTCCGGCAAAAATTTTCACTGTCGTCATTTCATTACACAGCTGATAGTTGTCCGTATTCGAAACTGCGAATACACATAATGTATTTAAGTGTTGTCCCGCATTAGCTTAGTCTTCCCAATGTCGCAAGAAAGCAATGTTTTCTCGTGACTCTTGAAAACCCCTTTACCGACAGACGTGTCTGTATGTCTAGCGGTTCGTTTATTTGAGTTTGGGATGTCCTGGATGATGGCATGTTCTGTCACTGACATTGGCTTTCTACATAGTTTCCTTTGGGTCAATAATCAGTTTCAGGCGTTCCTTACTCCCGTTGCAAAGCTTTGGTACCCTTTTCAACTGTAAACGACTGTGTTGTTGGGTCAACGTCGGAACAATTATTGGGTGTCTGTTGCAGAACCTCATTTTTACAGCAATTTGCGATTTATGGTGCATTTGGAAACAAACGCGACTTCTGCAACAGTTTATTCATGTGACAGTATCCGGCTCGGCTTTACAGAGCGACCTTGTCTACGGCACCCACGTCCAATTCTGAAGGGCTGACGATAAACTTGACCACCATTTTACGTTTCTGACAATGCAGAATCTATGTATCCGACTACATTCCAGCGAATTAAAAAAATATACATGGGGCAAGGCACACCTAGTGTCTTTTTTTAAGGTATGCTTCTGTCGTTTAAGGGAATACCCCGAGTGCTTTCAGCGCGCAGTTTAAAGTAATAACTATGTATGCTGGCTTCCGAAGTATGTGGTCAACTTGAAAAGCTTTCTTGATGCTTGTTGGATACCCCGCCGTCGCTTTTATGAGCCTTTATGTACGCTCTCACACCCTAGGGCGCTCAGTAATAATATAATGGAGATCAATTCATTGGATCTAAGTCGACAGCGGAAGTTTCCGTAATACTTTGAAAGGCTGCACTGTATCGAATAGCGGCAGTCCTGTGAGGAAGCTCGCCTTTGAGCGTTACAAAGAAACTATGTACAGAAGATTAAATTTGCAACTCGCTTTTTGTTTCACCTCCCCTTTGAGAATTGCTTAAACTTCACTTCCGCGGTTACAGTACGTTATTAATTCAGAGAGAGAGAGGAGAGACATGAAATGCCTGTGAAAAAGACGGAAATTTTAAACGCCCTGCAGCGAATCACAGTTTCGAATGAAAACGTTCCATCTCTTCTTTGCAGCTCATCCATATCTTACAAGGGAGACAAAGCTGTCCTTCAAACGAATGTTATTGACGAAATGGTGTTAGACCCACTATAATTACATATGTCTTTCGCTTCGCTCATTTCACTATTATTTAAATTGTTGTCAGGAGGACAGTACATCGTTATGACTCAGTTTGACTGAAATATCAAAGGAAACCTGGCAGATTTATTTTACACACTCAGGTATTTCATTTTGTAAATATCACTTCTTTCTGAGTGAATTAGTACACAGGGTTTCGCCTCGACTTGTCATCACGGCAATCTGTCATACGTTCTGCTAATCCGCTCATGTCACAATACATATATGTATTGTACCATCACTTTTCTAAGTTTACACCTTAACTACATTGCAATAGTATAAATAAGAGTAAAGGTATAAAGCAGCCTTCGTAAAGAGCATATGTGACATAGACCAGATGTGAAGCGTCTGTATACATGAGACTGAAAATTCCTTATTAAAGCTCTCTCCATACATTAAGCTGGACGCGGTTTAGCTTTGCAGTGACGGCCATTAGGAGTGCCACTAAGCTCCAGGAAAATGGTTGCCCGAAAAGGTCCAGCTTCCTTATAAATTATACTTGTGTAGAACTGCAACGACTGAAAAGTTGCTATGAGACAAATGGTTGTATTAAGTGCACTTCTGAGAATAGATCGGAGACCAATCAAGATATCGTCGTGTAGATGCAAATTTTGGTTCAATTCAGATTTTTTTAAAAAGAAGGCTTTTGAAAATAGCCCAAATTTTGTTGACGAAGACAGTTAATAGTCTTCAAGTGTCACGAGGCACAATCGGGTAAATTGCATGTCAATTTAACAGCTCAGAAATACACTCCTGGAAATGGAAAAAAGAACACATTGACACCGGTGTGTCAGACCCACCATACTTGCTCCGGACACTGCGAGAGGGCTGTACAAGCAATGATCACACGCACGGCACAGCGGACACACCAGGAACCGCGGTGTTGGCCGTCGAATGGCGCTAGCTGCGCAGCATTTGTGCACCGCCGCCGTCAGTGTCAGCCAGTTTGCCGTGGCACACGGAGCTCCATCGCAGTCTTTAACACTGGTAGCATGCCGCGACAGCGTGGACGTGAACCGTATGTGCAGTTGACGGACTTTGAGCGAGGGCGTATAGTGGGCGTGCGGGAGGCCGGGTGGACGTACCGCCGAATTGCTCAACACGTGGGGCGTGAGGTCTCGACAGTACATCGATGTTGTCGCCAGTGGTCGGCGGAAGGTGCACGTGCCCGTCGACCTGGGACCGGACCGCAGCGACGCACGGATGCACGCCAAGACCGTAGGCTCCTTCACAGTGCCGTAGGGGACCGCACCGCCACTTCCCAGCAAATTAGGGACACTGTTGCTCCTGGGGTATCGGCGAGGACCATTCGCAACCGTCTCCATGAAGCTGGGCTACGGTCCCGCACACCGTTAGGCCGTCTTCCGCTCACGCCCCAACATCGTGCAGCCCGCCTCCCGTGGTGTTGCGACAGGCGTGAATAGAGGGACGAATGGAGACGTGTCGTCTTCAGCGATGAGAGTCGCTTCAGCCTTGGTGCCAATGATGGTCGTATGCGTGTTTGGCGCCGTGCAGGTGAGCGCCACAATCAGGACTGCATACGACCGAGGCATACAGGGCCAACACCCGGCATCATGGTGTGGGGATCGATCTCCTACACTGGCCGTACACCACTGATGATAGTCGAGGGGACACTGAATAGTGCACGGTACATCCAAACCGTCATCGAACCCATCGTTCTACCATTCCTAGACCGGCAAGGGAACTTGCTGTTCCAACAGGACAATGCACGTCCGCATGTATCCCGTGCCACCCAACGTGCTCTAGAAGGTGTAAGTCAACTACCCTGGCCAGCAAGATCTCCGGATCTGTCCCCCATTGAGGATGTTTGGGACTGGATGAAGCGTCGTCTCACGCGGTCTGCACGTCCAGCACGAACGCTGGTCCAACTGAGGCGCCAGGTGGAAATGGCATGGCAAGCCGTTCCACAGGACTACATTGAGCATCTCTACGATCGTCTCCATGGGAGAATAGCAGCCTGCATTGCTGCGAAAGGTGGATATACACTGTACTAGTGCCGACATTGTGCATGCTCTGTTGCCTGTGTCTATGTGCCTGTGGTTCTGTCAGTGTGATCATGTGATGTATCTGACCCCAGGAATGTGTCAATAAAGTTTCCCCTTCCTGGGACAATGAATTCACGGTGTTCTTATTTCAATTTCCAGGAGTGTAGCAATCTCAATTGGAGTCGTTCCCTACTACGCCGTGTGATTGTGTCAAATAGTTGACACTGCCTGTCACTTGTACGTAACTGATTAAATACGGCTGTCGAAACCATCTTTGGGGACACTGAGGCTCTCATCACCTGTCGTGACAGGTTTGTAGGAACCACCATTACTTACGTCCGAGAAGCTCACACGTCAAAGTAGTCGAGTGGCACTCACATACTGCAGAGTCCTATTCGCTAAGTGGGGCATAGTGACCTTGTGCCATAGTACACAAAAAGAAACATAATACGAATATCGCCAACGACAACAGAAAAAATCTTCGTACACCTTTGCCCGATCTCTTATACCTGCCATACTGGGCGGCGTCAAGTTTAAAATGACCACTGAAACAAATTCCAACTGCTATCGTCAGACCTCTGTAACTACTCTGCATATTATGCAAGAAATACTTCCACGCGCCTTCCTCATGAAAGTGCGTTAACAAAAGACTGGATATTTGACGCTTCTTATCAGCAAATGTGATCCTATTTATTTCAGTTTCACAGGTTCCGCCATAGTGTTATTCGAAAGGATTTCAGGCACTGTGGTATCGTGCTGTTACCGGTACACAAACATTCCGAGAACCTACACGTGTAGACCACATCTTCATAAGTGTGAATGAGGAGAGATTTACTAGATGTTGTATCGTTCTGTTACAGTTTACAACGCTCACTATGGTGTAAGTGCGAGATGTCACACATCATTGTAAAGGTGCTGTGGAACATAATGAACAAAAGTATTTCACAATCAATATTTTTATTCTTTTCTTGCAACAGAAGAGGCATTGAAAAATGCAATTTAAAATTTTTAGTATCCCTGCAGATACTGTATGGAGGGACATGGGCTCAACACATCATTCTGGGAAAGAGGTAACGACCGTGAACAATGTACGGACTGAACCTGTTGATCATTTTTGAAGAGCAAACCATTCCCTTAATTTGTGGTTATGGTAGTGCGGGGCGTCAAATTTACAGAATGGCTCGAATCTGGTGACAAGTGGGTATTTCAGATTTTATTAAAAATCGTCACAAGAGCATCATGCCACGCAATAAATTACAGAAGCGTTCCAAATTTTGAGTTGTAGTTTGACTGTGCTAACTACATGGTTCTTCAAAGAACATCACACCACTTTCCCGGACGTTGTCAGTTTTCGTGACTGGAGCCGCTACCACTCGGTCAAGTAGCTCCTCAATTGTCCTCACAAGGGGCGAATGTACCCCGCTTGCCAACAGCATTCGGCAGACCCGGACGGTCACCCACCCAAGTGCGTGCGTAACTTCGGTTATCTGACGGGAGCCGGTGTTACCTCTGCAGCAAGGCCGTTGGCAGACAAACTATTCAGTATTCATTATCCAAAATCGAAAAAGTATTTTAATATGCAGATAATACAAGTGGAGCCGGCCGGAGTGGCCGAGCGGTTCTAGGCGCTGCAGTCTGGAACCGCGCGACCGCTATGGTCGCAGGTTCGAATCCTGCCTCGGGAATGGATGTGTGTGATGTCCTTAGGTTAGTTTAATTAGGTTTAAGTAGCTCTAAGTTCTAGGAGACGGATGACTTCAGAAGTTAAGTCCAATAGTGCTCAGAGCCATTTAGTCAATACAAGTGGAGAACATGTACAACATTTTATCACCGTTAAATTCGAACTATTTGGGCAATAAGATAGGTTCTGAAAGTTATCCGTATTCTCATGTGAAGTAGTTCTCTGTCATAGCAAGCCTTCACGAACTAGAGCTTCACAGTGTGGTCTGGGGCATCATCGTCCTGGAACGCGAAGCTCGTCATAGGATATAACATCCTATCTATAAAATATATTCGTCAACCTAAAATTTTCAAGCAGTCCTTGTGCTTGATTGTTCTTTGGAGTGTTGATGTAGGCCCAATAAAATACTATGAAACTGAAACGTTCAGAACTGCAAGAGGCTGACTTTCCAACGATTACATTTGTAATCTAAACTGTTCTCTCTTCCGGTGGTTATTATTAGATACTGATTGGTCTCAGAAGTTTTGTGCTAACGAATTCTTGGGGATGATGAGAGATACAGGGATGGTTACCGGCAGCGGGTATTTCATTTGCGCATCTCTCGCTGCCCTGTAACTGCATGAATATATGCATCAAGATGATTATTGGTTGCTTAGGCCATTTGTGTTACGTTAGACGGAAGGAACTTTATAACGATCTTAATCAGAGTCAAACGATCCTGATAATTTTCGTTCAGTACAACTAATGGCTGCCTGTGTCTAGGGTCGTGTCATGTATGCCTTCATCGAAGCTGGCAGTTGTGCTCTCGGGAACTTAACTCACTAACAGTCTTGCTCCAGCCAAAAGCGCCCCAACAGTTTGTCCTCATTTAAAATTAAAGAGATCTCAACAGCTGCCTCTCCTTCGTATGTGGACACTATGCAATGCCGCTTCCATGATGGTAAAAACTTTCAGCGATGGTGAAGAGCGGCAAATATATCAATTTGAGATAGGGAACCCGGGTCTGCCGTCCGCTGTGACCGAGTGGTTGTAGATGCTTCAGTCCGGAACCGCGCTGCTGCTACGGTCGCAGGTTCGAATCCTGCCTCGGGCATGGATGTGTGTGATGTCCTTAGGTTAGTTAGGTTTAAGTAGTTTTAAGTCTAGGGGATTGATTACCTCAGATGTTAAGTCCCATAGTACTTGGAGCCATTTGAACCATTTTTGAACCTGGATCTGGAAGCAACTGAATTTTTTGTTGTTGTGAAAATGAACGGAGTCCCACGACAAGATGCCAAATGGGTTGATACCAGACGAATTAATTGGGCACAAAATATGATTTCCTCTTCGTATTTGCCTTTAAGAGAACGTCTAGTGGAAGTTTGAGACACAGGGTTGGCTGGGGCTCCTTTATAGTGAAATCACATACGTGAACGAGTGAACGAAAATGAAGTAAGGTATTTCTCAACAAAATGAGGGCATATCTGCAAGGAGTACTCATTACAGTGATCCGATGAAACTCTAAGGAGGCAGATAACAAGCCATTAGTCATAGAACGAGTGCCGAGAGTCGGTTACTCTTCCAAGTGTCTCAAAACGTTCTCCTCAAAGACAACTGTTCGAACCGAATGTAAACGGTCGGCCTCCGTCCCCCCAGTCTTGCTATTCGAGCAGGTCGTCTGATTGAATGTTTTACGAGTTTCATAAATTTGGAGTGGAGGCATGACAGCAAGAAATG
Source organism: Schistocerca piceifrons (assembly GCF_021461385.2). NCBI lineage: Eukaryota > Metazoa > Arthropoda > Insecta > Orthoptera > Acrididae > Schistocerca > Schistocerca piceifrons. Next base: position 905,962,341 of record NC_060149.1, read on the forward strand.
TCGTATTTTACACGAAAGGATATTCCGATCTCTTCAGTCAGGTATTTAAAAGAAGATACTGCATCTCTGAAAACGTTTTCTAGTCAAAATTTATTCGACGATTTTTATTTGACGTTTTTGAAAACTAGTGTTCTCCATTCCTCCATATCCACGAGGTGTGCAACAACAAACATTTCAATCAAATCGGAATTACACATTCGTCACTAAATTAATCATTTGAACCACTATATTGAAATTTTCAAACATTAATGCATCTTAAAATGTAATGAACTGTAAATGAGACATGAACTCACAGTTTCCAAATTGTTTCCATACGAATACTGAAATTGTCGTCAAATAAATTAAAGTCAAGAGGTACAGAGGTGTTACGCACATGGAAACGTAGCAGATAATACAAGTTCCGAAAGTTATTACATGATTGTAGAACCGCACTGTTAGATTGTAATGCATGAATTAGTCACTGTCAATAAATATTATGTGAGTTTTTGAGTTACATGTACTCTTATTACTACTAGTTGTCAAATGATTTACGTAGAATTTTGTTTTATTTGAATGGGAGCAATGTTTGGTACATAATCTGTTATATAAAGTAAATTATTACTGTATACTTAAATCGGACAGTGACTGTAAAGTTATCTGTATTCATAAGTTGAATGTAAACATATCGGATGCTGTGCGCTCATGTCTTATCTACAATTAACAACTTTTTAAGCGACATTAATGTGTGACAATCGGAATACGGTGGTTCAAATGATAACTTTGGTAAAAACGTGCAGTTACGATTTGGATACTCAATCTACATATAAGTACATTCATTATCTAATCACTTTTTCACTTACAGTGCTTCTACTCGTGTCTCCCTAGTCAACATCACCTAATTTGCAATTTATGTTCACTGCGAACTCCAACACTGAATGTGTAAACATGAATCTGAATGTATAATCACCTGAAGTTAGGAATAAGCACGAAACCGTCCATCATTTAAATAAAGCTCCTTCAGTTTTGACTGTTAGCGGATTTTATTCAACATTACCCTTTACAGTAACTATCACGGAGTTCACGATCTTCTATTATGGAAAAAGTACATGAAGAAACTAAAACTTATTATTTGTGAAGCGAATGGTTGTATTACCAGAAATCTCTCAGAGTTGCTTGAAAACTAAACTACTTCTACGAACGGAGGAAAGGACTAAAAGTATGGTATTCATTTTCCTTTTTTGTCCTCTGCTGTTTTAACTAATAAAAAAATAGACTAAAAAAATAGACAGTCTTAAAATTCGTGATATATGTGGCCGAAACAACCGGTCTGCACAATTTTTTTCTGAAAACCTTGAGGCAAAGTCCAGAGTCAGTAGAAGCTGAACTTCGCACTCCCTATGAATGGCAAAGATGTAGCAGCTTTCCCCATATTACTTTCCACACAGTACTGTGTGCGACATTCATTTGACGTGCCACTGTCCTAGTGATGATCGAAGGGCCCAAATCCACTCCCAGAAGCACTGTTTTTTTCCACGTCCTGAATCCTTACTGCCCGCTATACTCTTCGGTCGTTGTCTCGTGGTACCACTTGTCCTGTTTCCCTTACCCGATCGAACGGTCTTAGACACATGGTGTTCGCTGTATGTCTCCAGCATGGGTACATCGCCAAAGATGACCTGTCAGTTCTAGTTTCCATTTGCTTGTCCGTACACGTAAATAATGTCAACTAATTCCTTAATACGGCATGACAGCGCTTCACAAGGACTGATCAACTCTGCACTTCAGCTTGTAAACATAGTGGATTTTCCTGATCCATCTCAACTTGGAGCTCACCTACGTACCGGTTTATCACAATGAATAGTAGGTTTTCATACACTACTGGCAAAGCTATTCCAAAACACGCCTAACTTGGTATCTTTCGCTCAGTTTCTGGACCAGAATACCTTATATCATATTCATTCTTTTCGCTTCAAAATGGTTCAAATGGCTCTGAGCACTATGGGACTTAACAGCTGAGGTCATCAGTGCCCTAGAATTTAGAACTACTTAAACCTAGATAACCTAAGGACATCACACACATCCATACCCGAGGCAGGATTCGAACCTGCGACCGTAGCAGTCCCGCGATTCCAGAGTTGAAGCGCCTAGAACCGCTCGGCCACCCCGGCCGGCCTTTTCGCTTCCCCATTACCTATGAGATTTTGTGTTACCATCACGAAAGCACTCTGTTCAGTACAAGCCAAACTCCCTCCATTTCAACTAGAAACCGCAGTCATTGAGCACTAATGATCAGCATTATCAACTTAGACAAATGTTTCACTGAGTTCTTTGCGCAGCAGACGTGTATGTAAACTCAAACATCTTCCTATCAGAATGCTCAGTAAAAGCTTTAAACGGGACAGTAGGTATACCTTTCGTGATGCATGGAAGTGGGCACTTGATGCTGAAGAGCACAGAGAAATAATCTGAGGTAGCCACCATCTTACGAAATCCGCATCGTTACTAACGTTCCTTCCCTATAGGCACCGACGTATTCTCTGGTATCATATGGTAGTTTCGCAATTTGTGACATCTCCATGAAGTAATTAGACCAACTACAAAAAGTACCAGACAGCCCACAGATAACACCTGACGATCGTAAACAGAGTGTCGTCATATACTTGAGTTTACACACAATTCCGACGCGACAGGGAAACATTTATCCAAGACCATCGTCGAGAAAAATTGCGTTCTCAAAATATTATCAACTACTGAAGCGTGCTCATTTGAGTAAATAATTATTTCTTAACTTTAATAAACAGATGAGACCTTGTGGCCTGAACAGAATTCGAAAGGAATAGAGAAGTAGATGAACGTTGATCATAAGTCATTTTAGATTCAAAACTATCCACAATATGTCATTATAATTTTGAAACTGAACGTACCTCAGTCGTACTTCTTTGACGGCAACAAAACAGTTCACATGATACAAAAGTATCCTTAGCTGCCGCATATGCCGTTTATCTACACTGGTGTGCAAAGCGTAAGGACGAAAGTAACTTTCACATGATGTATCTCTGCCAAATAACATGCATCGAAGGAACTGTTACAGATGGTAACAAAGGTAAGTGACACTTTTATTCAAGGACAATAATTTCACTAAAGTAACTGCGATTCGTGATAGATCCCTGGAGAGAGGAATGGTTCTTAATAGGGGTGTGATCACCACGGAATGCAGATCATGCTCTGCAACGTACTCCCATCCTGGCCACGAGGTTCTTGTGATACGGCGTTCCGTTGCTTTACCAGCGCGTTTGACATCTGCTTGACAGTCGCTGGTGGATGTGGACGTGCTGCAATACGCTTCTCGCCGCATGTCATATGTGCCGATTGAACGTTGAGCGGTGAGTGTATAATATTCCAAGATTTGTATAGCAATACAATCACGTAACGTTGTGCCTCCACACACCATAAGAACTGGGCTACCAAAACGATCATGTTCATGGGGGCATAAACGTGATCCCATCTCTCACCACCGAGCGAAGTGGCGCAGTGGTTAGCACGCTTGACTCGTATTCGGGAGGACAACGGTTCAAACCAGCATCCGGTCATTCTCATTTAGGTTTTCCGTGAATTCCCTAAAGCGCATCAGGTAAATGTCGGGATGGTTCCCTTGAAAGGTCACTGCCGACCTCCTTCCCCATCCTTCCTTAATCCGATGGGACTGATGATATTGCTGTTTGGTCCCATCCCCAAAATCAACTAGCTAACCATCTCTCGCCATAAGACGGTGCGTCCAGCATTGCCGAACATGATTGTTTTGATGGTCAAGGTACTATGGTTGGGGGGATGGGCGTACTCACCTCTAGATGTATGAGCACAGTATACACATCACTCAACATTATTGTGACACTCTATTCCTTGCCCCATGCTCATCTTTTCAGGAGTGCATTCAGTTCTGGCTTCGTTTTTATGGATGTCAATGCGTGACTGAATCGAACAGCGCAAGTGGATCAGCTATTGGAACTAGAGGACATTCGGCGAATGGACTCGCCTTACCAATCTTGTGGCCAGAATGTGAGTGCGTTGCAGAGCATACAGGGTGTTACAAAAAGGTACGGCCAAACTTTCAGGAAACATTCCTCACACACAAAGAAAGAAAATATGTTATGTGGACATGTGTCCGGAAACGCTTACTTTCCATATTAGAGCTCATTTTATTACTTCTCTTCAAATCACATTAATCATGGAATGGAAACACACAGCAACAGAACGTACCAGCGTGATTTCAAACACTTTGTTACAGGAAATGTTCAAAATGTCCTCCGTTAGCGAGGATACATGCATCCACCCTCCGTCGCATGGAATCCCTGATGCGCTGATGCAGCCCTGGAGAATGGCGTATTGTATCAAAGCCGTCCACAATACGAGCACGAAGAGGCTCTACATTTGGTACCGGGGTTGGGTAGACAAGAGCTTTCAAATGCCCCCATAAATGAAAGTCAAGAGGGTTGAGGTCAGGAGAGCGTGGAGGCCACGGAATTGGTCCGCCTCTACCAATCCATCGGTCACCGAATCTGTTGTTGAGAAGCGTACGAACACTTCGACGGAAATGTGCAGGAGCTCCATCGTGCATGAACCACATGTTGTGTCGTACTTGTAAAGGCACATGTTCTAGCAGCACAGGTAGAGTATCCCGTATGAAATCATGATAAGGTGCTCCATTGAGCGTAGGTGGAAGAACATAGGGTCCAATCGAGACATCACCAACAATGCCTGCCCAAACGTTCACAGAAAATCTGTGTTGATGACGTGATTGCACAATTGCGTGCGGATTCTCGTCAGCTCACACATGTTGATTGTGAAAATTTACAATTTGATCGTGTTGGAATGAAGCCTCATCCGTAAAGAGAACATTTGCACTGAAATGAGGATTGACACATTGTTGGATGAACCATTCGCAGAAGTGTACCCGTGAAGGCCAATCAGCTGCTGATAAAGCCTGCACCGCTGTACATGGTACGGAAACAGCTGGCTCTCCCGTAGCACTCTCCATATAGTGGCGTGGTCAACGTTACCTTGTACAGCAGCAACTTCTCTGACGCTGACATTAGGGTTATCGTCAACTGCACGAAGAATTGCCTCGTCCATTGCAGGTGTCCTCGTCGTTCTAGGTCTTCCCCAGTCGTGAATCATAGGCTGAAATGTTCCGCGCTCCCTAAGACGCCGATCAATTGCTTCGAACGTCTTCCTGTCGGGACACCTTCGTTCTGGAAATCTGTCTCGGTACAAACGTACCGCGCCACGGCTATTGCCCCGTGCTAATCCATACATCAAATGGTCATCTGCCAACTCCGCATTTGTAAACATTGCACTGACTGCAAAACCACGTTCGTGATGAACACTAACCTGTTGATGCAACGTACTGATGTGCTTGATGCTAGAACTGTAGAGCAATGAGTCGCATGTCAACACAAGCACCGAAGTCAACATTACCTTCCTTCAATTGGGCCAACTGGCGGTGAATCGAGGAAGTACAGAACATACTGACGACACTAAAATGAGCTCTAACATGGAAATTAAGCGTTTCCGGACACATGTCCACGTAACATCTTTTCTTTATTTGTGTGTGAGGAATGTCTCCTGAAAGTTTGGCCGTACCTTTTTGTAACACCCTGTATATTGCCATCCGTTGTGATCGCATACCCTAATAAGAACTATGTCCCGCCTTTTGTTTTGTCCGGGGCATCATGTATCTCAGTGACTTCAGTGGAATTATTGTCTCGGAATAAAAGCGCCATTTCTGTTCGTCTCACGGCGTATTTCGTTCTCTTATCGTCTGTACCATTCTATAGTGGTTGTTTCTACGTACGGTCTATGTTTTACCGAAATATGTTATCTGACAGTAGCACATCGTGCGGAAGTTACTTTCGTCCTTAAGCTGTGCACACCGATGTAAATGAGCAACGGTATTACAGATAACTGTCTCGGCGCTAGAGAGTTCTGCCCACACGGTGAATAGACGTTTTCGGCATGTCACGTGACTAGTGTGTCGTAAAAAAAGTTCTGGTGGTTGAGCGCAATATGCAAGGCTGCAGTGCATTTCATTGCAGCAAAATCTTTGGTATCTACGCGTGAGACCCTCCTAAAACCGATGTAGTGAAGGGAACTGATGTTTCACGGGCGGCTGTGTCGCGGGTGTACCCTGCTGCCACATTCTCTCGATGAAAGAGTCGCTGCTGCCTATCGTGTGTTATTACAATCGAGAGACGGGAAACAATTCTGCTAAATACCCGTGTTTTAAATGTTGCGCAATGACAACCAATTATCAGACATTCCACCGTAAACGAATCCCTCACTAGGGTACACAGACGCTACAGGCCTCCCCGTGTCACTCAGCAAACTTCATCTCACGGGGCACAGAGAACAATACGGGTGCAGGGGCACCACAACTGGTCGCTCGATGCACGGAAAATGGCCACCTGGTAATGCATTTTGGTATATACCTATAGCAGTGAACGGGTAGGTAAAAAACCACACACCCGTTGGCAAAAGGGAATCGCTAATTCAGAGAGGGGAGTTATTCTCGTGTGTAATGGTTAACAGGGGATGCAACAGGATTCTGACACGTTAACCATCGCGTTTCATAGGAGAATGATACAGGTAACTATGTAAGGTGGCTGTGCGTATGATAATAACTTTCATCGCACTGACCTTACTGTTTCAGCAGACAAAATGTGCCGAAACAGAGATGTTGTTGTGCTATCGATACACCTGAAGCAGATCACGCGCGTATTAGTCTTACGGTCTTCGTCTGTGAAACTGGTCAGGGAAAGTGACGTCAACTTAGGTTGCGGGAAGAGGAAGTAAAAGCTTTGTGTGAACAAGCGGTCTTGCTGTGGGCAGAGCAGTTCGCAGTTTGTTAGACGGGCCGAGTGCCGGGCTGCCATGCTGCGAGCGGTCGATGTGCTAACGAAACCCTTCATTATTCATCACGTACGTTGCGAAAAGCAGTCGGCCTACCTCCACGTTAAAGTGTTACGTTTTCTCGCGATGCGTACGCCCAGTCACTAAAGACTTATTCTAGTCGGTTTATGGCAAGAATGGGTGCGTGTGTTGTCCATAGCGTAAGTTAGATTAAGTAGTGTGTAGGCTTAGGAACCGATGACCTCAGCAGTTTCGTCCCATAAGACCTTACCACGTATTTCCAATATGGCAATCACGAGAGGTCGTATTGAGAAACTAGTAAATTTTTGTGGGTCCAGTATCTTTCGTTTCTATCCATACGCTTTATAATAGTGATCGATTAAAATTAAAGCCTTAATTTGGCGTTTTCGAGTCCTGTATTTGAATCTTAAGGGACGACTGCTAAATTAAAACGTTTTCACGCCCTTATGGACAATGTCGTATCTGAAGTTGTTTCTTTATGACGTCTTTACTTCCTTTCCACGTCTATTTTTTCAGTGAATATCGTAACTACAGGTAATATGTATCGTTGTGTAGTTTGTGTCTTAGAAATACGTAATTACGCACCATATGACTTCAACTATCAGTCGTGGATGTTATATTGATATCCGTAGTTAATTTTTATTATGTTGCTTACATTACCCTGAGGTGACAAAAATCATGGGATAGTGACAAGCACACATTCATTTGGTGATAGTATCGCGTACAGCAGGTATAAAACGGCAGTACATTGGCAGAGCTGTAATTTGTACTTAGGTTATTAGTGTGAAAACGTTTCCGGCGTGATTATAGCCCCATGACGGCTGTCAGCAGACTCTGAACGCGGAAACGCGGAATGCTAGTTTAAGTTAGACGCATGGGACATTCAGTATCGGAAATAGTAAGTTAATTCAATATCAATATCACCCACAATGCCAAGAGGGTGCCGAGAATACTAAATTTCCGGCACTACCTCTCACCACGGCCAACGCAGTGGCCGACAGCCTTCACTTCACGATAGAGAGCAGCAGCGTTAGAGCGGAGTTGTCAGTGCTAACGGACAAGCAACACTGCGTGAAATAGCCGCAGAAATCAATATACGACGTTCTACGAACGTATCCGTTAGGGCAGTAGGCGAAATTTGGCGTTACTGGGCTATGGCAGCAGATGATCGCTGTGAGTGCCTTTAGTGACAGCACGACGTCGCCTGCAGCACCTCTCCTGGGCTCGTGATCGCATCGGCTGGACCCAAGACGACTGGAGAACCGTACCCCGGTCAGACGAGGCTCGATTTCAGTTGGTAAGAGCTGATGGTAGGGTTCCAGTGTGGCGCAGACCCCACGAAGCCACGAATCCAGGTTATCAATAAATCTCTGTGCAAACTGGTGGTGGCTAAGACCAGTGTTCCGGCCCGCCCACAAGATACGAGATATGTTGCGTCCTGTCGAGGACGACATTGCTCTTCGAGTGTCCGGTGTGTATGGTGTACCCTGTGAATGTGGCAGCATGTACATTGGACAGACAATTCGCACGGTTGCGGAGCGTTGTACTGAGCACAAGCGTCATATAAAACAAAGGGAGCTTGACAAGTCGGCAATAGCGGAGCATTGCCTAGAAAACGGACATAAAATACAGTTCGAAAATACAAAAGTGTTGGCTCATGCGACTAAATATTGGGACTTCGTTATAAAGGAAGCGGCTGAGATTCGCTTAAAAAACAACAATTTCAACAGAGACAAGGGATACACATTCAGCATGGCATGGGGACGGGCATTGGCGATCGAAAGAAAGCAGAGACAGATGCGCGACGCGGGAGCGGAGTTTCAAACGTGGCGCCTGCCCCTGGCGCCACCTGACGTCACCGGTGCTGCCACGGGCAATAGCTCCGCTGGCTGCCCGGGTCGACTTAGGCGCGCGCGCCACATTGGATCGATCTGATTGGCTGCTGATGTTGTCATCATGCCTATATAAGCGGGAGACCGTAACAGCCCCGGCAGTCAGTGAACTCCTAACGACGATGGCGGAGATGGCCATCGAAAGGTCGAGCATTTTATTCGAATTGACGCGGCTGGAAAACCGAGAACGTTTAATTCATGTATACCGTCGCAAAAGACTCCGAGGACACATAGAGGAGATATAGATACACATGAGCTGTAGATGACGTGGCTTGTTCAGGCCGCCCAAGGGCTACTACTGCTGTGGATGACTGCTACCTACGGATTATGGCTCTGAGGGACCCTGACAGCAACGCCATGTTGAATAATGCATTTCGTGCACCCACAGGACGTCGTGTTACGACTCAAATTGTGCGCAATAGGCTGCATAATCCGCAACTTTACTCCCGGGGTCCATGGCGAGACCCATCTTTGCAGCCGGCCGATGTGGCCGAGCGGTTCTAGGCGCTTCAGTCCGGAACCGCGCTGCTGCTACGGTTGCAGGTTCGAATCCTGCCTCGGGCATGGATGTATGTCATGTCCTTAGGATAGTTAGGTTTAAGCAGTTCTAAGGGACTGATGACCTCAGATGTTAAGTCCCACAGTGCTCAGAGCCATTTGAACCATTCTGAACCATCTTTGCAACCACGACACCATGCAACGCGGTACAGATGGGCGCAACAACATGCCGAATGGACCGCTCAGAAAAGGCATAACGTTCTCTTCACCGATGAGTGTCGCTTATGCCACACAATTGTCGTAGACGTGTTTGGAGGCAACCCGGTCAGGCTGAACGCCTTAGACACACTGTCAAGCGAGTGCAGCACGGTGGAGGTTCCGTGCTGTTTTGGGGTGGCATTATGTGGGGCCGATGTACACCGCTGGTGGTCATGGAAGGCTCCGTAACGGCTGTACGATACGTGAATGCCATCCTCCGGCCGGTAGTGCAACCATATCGGCAGCATATTGGCGAGGCATTCGTCTTCATGGACGACAATTCACGCCCCCATCGTGCACATCTTGTGAACGACTTCCCTCAGGATAACCACATAGCTCGACTAGAGTGGCCTGCATGTTCTCCAGACATGAACCCTATCGAACATGCCTGGGATAGATCGAAAAGGGCTGTTTATGGACGGCCTGACCAACCAACCACTGTGAGGGATATACCCTGATGCGCCGTTGAGGAGTGAGACAATCTGAACCAACAGTGCCTTGATGAACTTGGGGATAGTATGCCACGACGAATAGGGGCATGCATCAATGCAAGAGGACGTGCTACTAGGTACTAGAGATACCGGTGTGTACAGCAATCTGGACCACCACCTCTGATGGTCTCGCTGTATGGTGGTACAACATGCAATGTGTGATTTTCATGAGAAATAAAAAGGGCTAAAATGATGTTTATGTTGATCGCTATTCCAATTTTCTATACAGGTTCCGGAACTTTCGGAACCGGGATGATGTAAAATTTTTTTTGATGTGTGTATTATTTCATGATTCAAAATATGATTCTGTCATTAACTTACCAACAATACAGGTCTCATTCTGACGCTTTTAAATCATACTTCATCACTCGTTTTGATATTTACAGCATAAAAAGCCTACCTGTCTGAAGCGTATGTGTAATATATCGACAGACCGTATATACCACTCTTTCTTATGTCTCAGACAATTCAAGCTGTGGCCGTTAGCGTTTGTAACGGTTGGTGATTTTATGAAACAAGAGTTATCTCGCACACTGTTTGTTTGCGGAGCTTAAAATATTGCCCTCTACGTTTCAGTAAGTACTGTTTCTCATTACTGAGGAAAAGGCAGCGTATTACTGATGCTGTATGATAGAGTGAGTTGTCCAACTAAAATACCAAGCTCTGATGTTGCTGTGAGAAAGGATATCTTGAGCTAAATCATAATCTCGCTATGGTTTGTTTGTCATCATCTTTAGGTGTCTCCTTATTCCATTAGCTGTCAGCATAATGTTAGTTAAGTTGCCGTATATAAAATTGTAAATGATATTGGTTGATCCTATGCTGAAAAGCTGCTCGTGTATTTTATGGCTATACGAGGTGCGGCTAGAAAAAAACCGGACTGATGCTGGAAAAAACATTTATTTACAATTATTTACAATTTCATGTTATCTCCTTCAATGTACTCTCCTCCTCGGTCTCTACACCGCTCCATACGAATTTTCCACTGTTCATAGCAATGCTGCAGACCATTTTCGGTAAGTCCATACATTACTTCCGTCGCTTTTTCTTTTACTGCTTCAAAAGTCTCAAATCTAGTTCCTTTCAAAGCTGACTTGACTTTAGGGAAAAGAAAAAAGTCACAGGGGGCCAAATCAGGTGAGTAGGGTGGATGATCTAAGATGGGAATGTTGTGTTTTGCCAAAAACGTCTTCACTGACAACGCACTGTGAGCTGGGGCATTGTCTTGGTGAAGGATCCATGACTTTTTTCTCCACAAATCGTTCCGTTTTCTCCGTACTCGCTCACGTAGGGTAGCCAGGACGCTAATGTAATAATGCTGATTCACTGTTTGTCCCTCTGGTACCCAATCAATGTGCACAATCCCTTTAATGTCAAAAAAAAAAAACAATCATCATTGCCTTGAATTTCGATTTTGACATTCGTGCTTTTTTTTGTCGTGGAGAACCAGGAGTTTTCCAATGCATCGATTGGCGTATAGTTTCGGGATCGTAAGTAAAAAACCACGATTCATCGCAAGTAATAACATTTTGTAAGAAGGTGGGATCACTTTCAATGTTTTCCAGGATGTCAGAACAAATCATTCTTCGGCGTTCCTTCTGTTCAATTGTGAGACACTTTGGAACCATTTTTGAACACACTTTGTTCATGTTGAAACTTTCATGAAGAATCTGCCTAACACTTTCCTTGTCAACTCCTGTTAACTCAGACACTGCTCTGATTGTTAAACGGCGATCTTGTCGAACAAGTTTACCGATTTTTTCAACGTTTGCATCAGTTTTTGCTGACAATGGTCTGCCAGTGCGAGTGTCATCACTGGTGTCTTCGCGGCCATCTTTAAATCGTTTAAACCACTCAAACACTTGTGTTCGCGATAAACAATCATCGCCGTCCACTTGTTGTAACATTACAAACGTTTCACTTGCAGATTTTCCTAGTTTGAAACAAAATTTGATGTTAACACGCTGTTCTTTCTGTACACTCAACATTTTCCGACGCACAGACAAAACGTCAACTACTTAAAACAGACGCCACGGGCAGACTGAGTGCAGGAGGCAGATGAAACTCGAGCAGTAGGCGGAGCGAGAGTCACGTGACAGGCCACGCGACTTTCAGCCTTATTGCATTCGTTTTATTGTTTCACCAGTACTAGTCCGGTTTTTTTCTAGCCACACCTCGTATAATGTCGAGGTATTTGGCGCCTTACTTCGAGTGTCTACCTATTAAGATTTACCAGCATTTCAATGGCACTTTCTCGTGAGATGAGTTAAGCCTATGGCGATGCACACTGTCCAGATTTGTACATGTTACATGCCCTCTGCTAGTTGATTGAGATGTGAACTGAACATTTTCTAGCAGTGGTCTGAAATACCTTTCTTGGTTAGGCTGCAAGGTATCCAGTATCGTTCCCGTCACTTCCTTTACCCGCAGTTGAAACTTCGATATCTTTGCTCGTTCTCATTGCCAGGTATTCTTGTGATAGAACAGCTGAGACACGGTAGTAGTCAAAGCTCGTACATTTTTGCATTTACTTTTAACTGCATATTTTTGTACTCACTGTCAGATACTTGCTTCGTTTATAAAATATCTGAGATCTTAACTGCGATTATCTACCCACTCACTGATATAAGAATCCGCGTGAACAATAGAAGTTTTACCACATTTCCCGCGAGTTCACCTAAAATTACTTGTATATCTGTAGACTACTCCTCCATTCAGGCTGAAGTATAGCGTTCTGTCTAACACGTACTCCCCGTCTACTCGTAAATCTCGTTACTCCTTGCTTCATTAGCCTACACTTTATGACATACATATGAAGAATATAGCTCGCGGTGTGAGTCCATCGCCCGTATAGAAACAAATAAATGAACGGCTTTGACAAAGCGCAGTTTTAAGAAGCTTGGTGTTTGGAGGTAGTACCTGGCTGACACTTGCTGTTGTATGGGGCAATCAAGCAGATTATGGTGGCCTTGAAGCATTTCCAGATGCTAACATTTTGGCTTAGAAGACATGGAGTATTGCTGAGACTACAGGACTGTTGGCAAAACAGCCTTATGGTGCTATTGTTCCCAGCATGCCATTTGTTTTGACTACGAGAAGGAAGAAGAAGTTAAATGCTGATGAGTACTTGTTTTTATGGGCTAAGGTCGGCAATGGCAATTATAAAATAAAGAGCAATGGTGACTGTATGATTTATTACAGACATAAAATGTGTTCTTCCTTTCCTGTAGTCCGCACCACAATATTTAAAAGTTTTAAGATCAGACCAATCTTTTAATACACCACACCTATAATCCTAAAATCATATTTCGAGAAATTTTAGTAGTAGGCTCGTGTTACACATATTAGTGGCAGTTACCACAGAATCGCTTCTAAGAAGAGCAGGAGATACGAAGGGAATTGAGGGAAAGGAGACAAAGTGAACGCTTTTGAATACCTCACAACAAAAATTATGTTTCAGAATGGTGATATCAACCGAAATTACATGTAGTAACATCTGACTGAGAAAAGGAGAAGGTCTTATAGACGAAGGACTATACTTGGACCCCTGCAAGCAGTGGCAAATAAACAAAACGTTAGCTAACAATCTGAAGTGCATTATCTTACAATTCCTTGGAAGCAGCAGTTTAAGTGTATTAGAGCAATAAACAATCGGCGCAATGGCTACTGCACTGGACTCGCATTTGCGACGATGGCGGCTCAAATTCCCGTCCGGTCATAATGTTTTTGGTTTTTCGTGATTTCCGTACATCATTCAAGGCGAATGCAGGGGTGGTTTCTTTGAAAAGAGCACAGCCGATTGTCTTCCACACCCTTTTGGAATCTGAGCTTGTGTATGGTCTCCAATACTCGCGCTGTCGACGAGACGTTAAACTCTGATCTTCATTCCTTTGTTTCACTGCGCAATACTCTAGTTCCTTTTCTGGACGGGCAGTGCATGGAATAGTGAACTAATGTTGCCTTTACCGGTCGTATTCAAATACGTTGATTACTTGTAATACCAACATAAATGTCGTATTTAAATACGTTCATTACTTGTAATACCAACAGAACTTTTCAGACTAGAATAGTACGTACCTGCAGCGTATCCCTTAGTAATTTTCATTGCAAGGGAAGTTCCTGACGCGACACGTCACTGCGCCAAGCACGCTAACGTTTCCTGTGTTAAATGGCTTGTGGATGCCTATCTCGGTTGAACTGATAGAGTAAATCCCTTAGGCCTACCTACTTCGCGTCCTCTATAGATGCCTCGGTGTCCCGCTGGTTATCTTCTCTGTTGGTCGTCGATTATTAGCTGACAAGTAAATAGCGAAATCCAGGTTGCTAATGAGGATAGCTACTTTCATCTTGTATGATGAACTTCAAGACTTTGGTTTTAAAAGAAGGGATGCTATATCATTTTTATTGGTGTAATGAGAAAAATTACCGACCGAAATCCAATAAAGTGAAGAACGCGATGTTTATTGACGTCTCCGAGAACCGTACCAAATTATATATTAATCGCAGTCTTCTCTCATGTTGACTCTTCCTGTGTCACTTTAATCAATGCTCGAGGCATTTTTAATACTAGAGAGTTTATTACAGTGGACGAATTACAAGCAACAAACGCTGCTGCAGGCCGTCTGCGTCTTACGGCTACAGCAAACTCATTCTAACTAAAAGCTATGGCGGACTCCTTTGCCTCGCGCGTACTATAATTCATCAGCGCTCTGCTATTACATCTACATCTACATCTACATCTAGTTGGATACTCCGCAAATCACTTTTAAGTGCCTGGCAGAGGGTTCATCGAACCACCTTCGCCGGCCGGGGTGCCCGAGTGGTTCTAGGCGCTACAGTCTGGAACCGCGCGACCGCTACGGTCGCAGATTAGAATCCTGCCTCGGGCATGGATGTGTGTGATGTCCTTAGGTTAGTTAGGTCTAAGTAGTTCTAAGTTCTAGGGGACTGACGATCTCAGAAGTTGAGTCCCATAGTGCTCAGAGCCATTTTTGAACCATCTTCACAATAATTGTCTATTGTTCCATTCCCGAACAGCGCCAGGAAAAAAGGAACACCTATCTTTCCGTGCGAGTTCTGATTTGCCTTATTTTATTATATGATTGTTTCTTTCTATCTAAGTCGGCGTCAACAAATATTTTCGCATTCGGAGGAGAAAGTTGGTGGCTGAAATTTCGCGAGAAGATCCCGATGCAAAGAGGAACGCCTTTGTTTTAATGATGCCTACCCCAAATCCTGTATCACGTCCGTGACACTCTCTCCCGGCCTCTCGATAAGACAAAGAGGAGCTGCTCTTCTTTCAACTTTCTCGTCCGTTAATACTATCTTTTAGAATACTGCTGCGCGGTGTGGGATCCTTACCAGATACGACTGGCGGAGTACATAGAAAAAGTTCCAAAAGAGGCAGCACGTTTTGTATTATCGCGAAATATGGGAGAGAGTGTCATAGAAATGATACAGGATTTGGGCTGGACATCATTAAAAGAAAGGCGTTTTTCGTTGCGACGGAATCTTCTCACGAAATTCCAATCGCCAACTTTCTCCTCCGAATGCGAAAATATTTTGTTGGCACCGACCTACACAGGGAGGAACAATCACCATTATAAAATAAGGCAAATCAGGGCTTGTACGGCAAGATATAGGTGTTCATTCTTTCCGCGTACTATACGAGATTGGAATAATAGAGAATTGTGAAGGCGGTTCGATGAACACTCTCCCAGGCACTTAAATGTGATTTGCAGAGTATCCATGTAGATGTACATGTAGATGTAAGGATCCGGCTCCGCGCAACAGTACTCTAAAAGAGTACGGACAAGCCTATCGTAGGCAGTCTCTTTAGCAGATCGGTTGCATCCTCTAAGTGCTCTGCCACTAAAATACAATCTTTGGTTCGCCTTCGCCATAACATCTTCTATGTGGTCTTTTCAATTTAAGTTGTTCGTAACTGTAATTTTTAGATATTTAGTTGAACTTACGGCCTTTAAACTATACAAATTTATCGTATAACTGAAGTTTAATGGATTCCTTTTAGTAGCCGGACGGGGTGGCCGAGCGGTTCTAGGCGCTACAGTCTGGAACCGCGCGACCGCTTCGGTCGCAGGTTCGAATCCTGCCTCGGGCATGGATGCTTGTGATGTCCTTAGGTTAGTTAGGTTCAAGTAGTTCTAAGTTCTAGGAGACTGATGACCTCAGAAGTTAAGTCCCATAGTGCTCACAGCCATTTGAACCATTTTTTTTTATTCCTTTTAGTACTCATGTGAATGACCTCACACTTTTCATTAGGTAGTGTCAAACGCCAATTTTCTGAATGTACAGACATGTTTTATAAATTTTTTTGTTATTTGTTTTGATTTTCTGATTACTTTACTAGACGATAAATGACAGCATCTTCTGCAAACAACCTAAGACGGCTGGTCAGATCGTCTTCTAGACCGTTTATATAGATAAGAAACAGCAGAGGCCCTATAACACTACCTTGGGGGAACGCCAGACATCACTTCCGTTATACTCGACGACTTTCTGTCAGTTACTACGAATTGTGACCTCTCTGTCAGGAAATAACGAATCCAGTCGCATGTCTGAGACGACATTACATAAGCACGCAATTTGCTTACGAACCGCTTGTGTGGTACAGTGTCAAAAGCCCTCTGCAAATCTAGAAATACGGAAACAGTCCGAAATCTCTTGTCAATAGCACTCAGCTCTTCATGTGAGTAAAGAGCTGGTTACCGCCGATGTTCGTCACATTACTCTTATTTATCATTCTACATTCTTAAAACGATTATTTTATCACAGGAAGATGAAATTCTGTTATGACTGTAGCTTACAGCTATAGGGCTTATGATTTAATGTTATCCAACTTGCTTCGAATTTTCATACGGTTTTAGTAAACTTCATAGGGACTCAGTCTCGATTCGACAAACTCATTCCCAAGATCTTGGCTAATGTACCTGACCATATATTGTACTGGAGCACGTTAGAAGTCTGGCTCCCCTTCAGAAACGTACCTACACCAATCTACGTGACTCAGTGCTAAAATTAAATGGTGTCAGCGAAGTGGCATAAGCACCATACCACGAAATCGAAAGATGAAAAGAAAAGTTCGAAAACGTAATGCTACTCCTCGTTGATTTTGAGTTCATTAGAGATTGAGTACTTATTCAGCTGAAGTCCTGGACTGTTGAAGGAAACATTCTGGAGTGGTATAACGAAACCGCTAAGGAACTGCATCAGCACGGGCGAATGGGGATTTAAATCCCGCTTTTCCTCAATTCAAAACTAGTATTACCCAATGCATCAGCTTCCACCATGCAATGTGCTCATGTGTCTCGTGTCATACCCTGCAGAGCCGATAGATAAGTAATTATTGAATGTAATTTCTATCTGAGGAGCTGCTGGATATTTTAATAGAGTTCTAAAATGTGGGGAAAATAATCGAGACCGTTACAAGGGGAACAACACAATCGATATTCATGTCCTAAATGCTAGACTGGGATACGTGTAAAATGACTTTATTGAATTACGATCTGAATTTTTACTCATAAATCAACTATCGGCTTCTAATCGTTACAGATATAAACAAAAATTAATGTTTTTAACAGATGAATTATGTGACGTAATAAAGTGAAAGCAACGTAATGTAAATCAATTAGCAGTTGAGAGATGGGCACAATTAGCAAGAGGTGCACGGAAAGCAGACTGAGGCTCAACAGAAATAATATGAAGTTATTATGGTCACTAAAAAGGCAATATTGTAAAAGTGACAAAACAATCATGTAATTAGTGAAGTCAAATACTACTCAACAACGCGGAAAGAACACTTACTACACTATGTGATCAAAAGTATCCGGACATCCCCAAAACGTATGTTTTTCATATTAGGTGTTTTGTGCTGCCACCTACTGCCAGGTACTCCATATCAGCGACCCCAGTAGTGATTAGACATCGTGAAAGAGCAGAATGGGGCTCTCCGCGAAACTCACGTACTTCGAACGTGGTCAGGTGACTGGGTGTTACTTGGATCATACATCTGTACGCGAGATTTCCACACTCCTAATCATTCCTAGGTCCACTGTTTCCGATGTGATAATGAAGTGGAAACGTGAAGGGAGATGTACAGCACATAAGCGTACAGGCCGACCTCCTCTGTTGACTGAGAGAGACAGCCGACAGTAGAAGAGGGTCGTAATGTGTGATAGGCAGACAACTATCCAGACCATCACACAGGAATTCCATACTGCATCAGTATCTATTACAAGTACTATGAAAATTAGGCGGGAGATGAGGAAACTTGGATGTCATGGTCGAGCGGCTGCTCATAAGCCACACATCACGCCGGTAAATGCCAAACGATGCCTCGCTTGGTATAAGGAGCGTAAACATTGGACGATTGAACAGTGGAAAAACGTGGTGTGGAGTGACGAATAACGGTACACAATGTGGCGATCCGATGGCAGGGTGTGGGTATGGCGAATACCCGGTACACGTCATCTACCAGTGTGTGTAGTGCCAACAGTAAAATTCGGAGGCGATGGTGTTATGGTGTGGTCTTGTTTCTCATTGAGGGGGCTTGCACCCCTGTTGTTTTGCGTGCCACTATCACAGTACAGGCCTACATTCATGTTTTAATCACCTTCTTGCTTCCCACTGTTGAAGAGCAATTCGGGGATGGCGATTGCATATTTCAACAGGATCGAGGAGTGATCCATAGTGTCAAGAGTATTCCGAGAATACAAAATTTCGGGCATTACCTCTCATCATCTAAATCTACATCTACATCTACATCTACATCTACATACATACTCCGCGATCCTCCATACGGTACGTGGCGAAGGGTACCTCGTACCACAACTAGCATCTTCTCTCCCTGTTCTACTCCCAAACACAACGAGGGAAAAATGACTGCCCATATGCCTCTGTACGAGCCCTAATCTCTCTTATCTTATCTCTGTGGTCTTTCCGCGAAATGTAAGTTGGCAGCAGTAAAATTGTACTGCAGTCAGCCTTAAATGCTGGTTCTCTAAAATTTCTCAGTAGCGGTTCACGAAAGAACGCCTCCTTTCCTCCAGAGACTCCCACCCGAGTTCCTGAATCATTTCCGTAACACTCGCGTAATGATCAAACCTACCAGTAACAAATCTAGCAGCCCGCCTCTGAATTGCTTCTATGTGCTCCCTCAATCCGACCTGATAGGGATCCCAAACGCTCGAGCAGTACTCAAGAATATGTGTTAGCGTTTTATAAGCGGTTCCTTTACAGATGAACCACATCTTCCCAAAATTCTGCCAATGAACCGAAGACGACTATCCGCCTTCCCCCCAACTGCCATTACATGGTTGTCCCACTTCATATCGCTCTGCAATGTTACGCCCAAATGTTTAATCGACGTGACTGTGTCAAGCGCTACACTACTAATGGAGTATTCAAACATTAAGGCATTCTTTTTCCTATTCATCTGCATTAATTTACATTTATCTATATTTAGAGTTAGCTGCCACTCTGTACACCAATCACAAATCCTGTCCAGGTCATCTTGTATCCTCCTACAGTCACTCAACGATGATACCCTCCCGTACAAAACAGCATCTTCAGCAAACAGCCGCACATTACTATCCACCCTATCCAAAAGATCATTTATGTAGATAGAAAACAACAGATGACCTACCACACTTCCCTGGGGCGCTCCAGATGATAACCACACCTCCGATGACCACTCACCATCGAGGACAACGTACTGGGTTCTATTACTTAAGAAGTCTTCGAGCCACTCACATATTTGGGAACCAATCCCATATGCTCGTACCTTAGTTAGGAGTCTGCAGTGGGGTACCGAGCCAAACGCTTTCCGGAAGTCAAGGAATATGGCATCTGTCTGATACCCTTCATCCACGGTTCGCAAGATATCATGTGAAAAAAGGGCGAGTTGCGTTTCGCAGGAGCAATGCTTTCTAAAGCCGTGCTGATGCATGGACAGCAACTTCTCTGTCTCAAGGAAATTCATTATATTCGAACTGAGAGTACGTTCGAGAATCCTGCAACAAACCGATGTTAAGGATATTGGTCTGTAATTTTGAGGATCCGTCCTTCTACCCTTCTTATACACAGGCGTCACCTGCGCTTTTTTCCAGTCGCTCGGGACTTTACGTTGGGCAAGAGATTCGCAAACTAAGGAAGGAGCCAATGCAGTAGAGTACTCTCTGTAAAACAGAATTGGAATCCTAATAGGACCTGGCGATTTATTTATTTTCAACCCATTGAGCTGCTTCACAACCCCAGGGATGTCTATCACTATGTCCTCCATACGGGAATCCGTACGAGACTCAAACGGCGGTATGTTTGTACGATCCTCCTGCGTGAAGGATATCTCAAATGCTAAATTTAAAATTTCAGATTTCGTTTTGCTGTCTTCCGTTGCCAGGCCAGACTGATCAGTGAGTGACTGGAGGGAAGCCTTCGGCTCGCTTACCGATTTTACGTAAGAGCAGAATTTCCTTGGGTTTTCAGCAAGATCTTTTGCTAAGGTATGACGGTGGCAACGTAGTGGCCGACGGCCATCACTTAACGACCAAGTGCAGCGGCGTTTGCATAGAACTGTCAGACAAGTAACACTGCGTGACATAACCGCAAAAATAAATGAGAGACGTACGACGAACGTATCCGTTAGGACAGTGCGTCGAAATTTGGCATTAATTGTATATCGCAGCAGATGACAGCTCGAGTGCTTTTGCTAACAGCACGACATGGCCTGCAGCGCCTCTTTTGCGGTCGTGACCATATAAATTGAACCCTGGACGACTAGAAAACCGTAGCCTGGTCTGATGAGCCTCGATTCCAGTCCGTAAGAGCTGATGGGGCAGACCCCACGAAGCCACGGACCCAAGTTGTCAACAAGGAACTGTGAGAGCTGGTGGTGGCTCCATAATGATGTGAGCTGTGTTTACATGGAATGGACTGGGTCCTCCAACTAATTTCATCATTGACTGGGAATGGTTACGTTCGGCTACTTGGAGACCATTTGCATTCATTCGTGGAGTTCGTGTACCCAAGCAATGACGGAATTTTTATCGATGACAAAGCCACGCCCTATTGCCGTACTGTTCCGGGTAAAAGGAGGTCCGACACGACATTAAGAGGTATCCCTTCACTTTTGTCACTTCACTGTAATTTTCATGGCGTTAACAGCAAGTGGACGTGGCTGACTGCGAATACACTTCCCGCGAACGCTTTCCGTGCTTGCACCGCGAGGTAGCTACGGGCACTACTTTGAAATGGAACGTGGTTGTACCCAGCCACGCGACCAAATTAGTTCGCACAACTACTGGATTTACGGTCTACTTTGTCGAGTCTTACTTTATAATTTCAGGATTTAAAGCAGAGAGATTGCTTGTACTATTATAACAACACAGTTCTCCTCTTCTTAACTGCCCGTAGTCGCCAATATACTTCAGCGCTCCAGGCCTCTGCAACGCAAGCAGTCTCGATACGCGGTGGAACTGCAGAAATGTCGGAGATCACACCCAGAGCAACTCTCTTCCCCAGCAGACTGTCCAATCACATTAATGTAAACGTACATGAAAAGCTTGAATAACCATCTTTTCCACATGTACATCTACACGTATACCCCGCAAGCCACCTGGCGGTGTGTGGCGGCGCGAACCGCTGCGAGAGAGTCAGTGAGGTCCTGGAAGGTACCGTATGGCTCTGAGGTACTGCAGCCGCCCGCACTCCAGCGCCGTGGCCACCTGCGGTAGGTTTCTCATCTGAGGATCCATGGCGCCAGCAGTCTGATCGACGTGGCCCCACACATTCTCAATTGGGTTTTCATCCGGATAGTTTGGTGGCCCGAGGACTGTGGTAAACTCGTCCTGGTGGTCTTAGACCCACGCACGTACATTGTGAGCTGTGTGACACGTTGGACTACCCAGTTAGTAGATGCCATCGTGCCGAGGAAAAACATATTGCATGTATGCGTGGAAATGGTCCAGAAGGATAGATGCATATTTCTGTTGATTCGTGCAGTCTTCCAGAATGACGAGATCACCTACAGAATGCCACGAAAATATTAGCAACACTGCCTTGTTGTAGGGTGTTTGCTTTCAGACGTTTCATGCCGTACGCGCCAACGGCCATCTATTTGATGGAGTATGAAACGTAATTCGTCTAAAAAGATCACCTGTCGTCACTCTGTGGTACTGGCGGTAATTCCAGCCTTCTTAGCCTACGAACAGCAGTCAGCGAGAGAGCAAGAACCAACAGCCTCATGCGGAGGCCCATACGGACCATCATTCGCTGAACGGTCGTTGATGAGACACTGTTGGTAGCCCCTTGATTCATCTGGGTGACTAGTTACTCAACAGTTACACGCCTATTAGACCGCACACATCTCCGAAATCGTCGTTCACCCCTTTCATCTATGGCCTTCTGTGTATCACAGTTGCCTCGGTGCCGGTTTTGGATTCGAAATGATTCCACCCTTGGCTCGAAAGCTAGTGAACATGCCCTTTGTTGGACGTCAGATAAATAGCATCATTTCCGCATTACGACAACGAATGCACTGCCAATCGTGTTACCCCAACACGCTTTACATACCCTGCCACCTGCCGTCTGTTAGTGGTTACTGCACGTAGACGTCGAGCATGAGCGGTGGTCATATTAACGTCAGTGGACCGTGTGTATTAGTGCGGTAGTTCTTTAAACAGCTCTTTACGTCAACTTTGACTAGTGACGAAGTTAAAAACTCACTACTCTGATAGTGTTAATCACTGTCCTGTAATAAACCCATTGCACTTTTAAAAATACCGATGCACGATGTACAGACAACATCGCTAACAAAATCCGTTTGACCCCCCGGTTTCATGCAACGTTTTCAGCAAACTGAGCACTGAAAGAAATACAGAGATAACAGTTCAAAGATGTGGAGATCAGAAAGTCAAAACCATTTTAGTTTCCGCTGAAATAATATGGTGTATTGGAATTTTGATAAAATTCAGCAAGATCATTTCTTCGAGCAGCACTTCTTTCTACTATATATTAGCTTCCCGCCAAATAAAATCAGCTTCGACTAAATCAATGTACTTTCGACTTTAAATCTTGTAGCTGTCGCTCAGCTATCACTACGGACAAATTCCCGCCAGAACTCGGAATGCTGATAACGTTCTGTGCCCTGGTCCCGATGCACCTGCTTTTTTCCCCTTCACGAGAGGCGATAACCGACTACTCGATTTTTCGAGTTCAGAGCAAGCCTGGAAATTTATCGAACACTTCGTGACCTTTAGCCCGTCATCACTCAGGCTGCATCATCACTGACTATTGAATTACACAATGTTATCCTGAATGGTTCAGCCCCTCATATTGCTAAATTCAACCCTCTATTCGGTGATGCCATCTGGCATAGCATCGCGTTACCTACGTATAAAATATTCTCGATTAACTTGTCGCGATAAATCTGGGCTAGACGAAACCTTCCAGCGTCTTCATCAGGAACAAGTGATGTCGTCGCTGCCGTTGTGGTAACCATTTAAAGCCGGCAGACGGCTAGTAATCCATCGGTGTACGTCACGATTGCGTAATTCTACCAGAGACTGTGTCATGTGCACTGGTGGTGTCAACCTACTCGTAAGCAATTCAGCGCATTTCTCTGTGTCCTCAGTCTCCACAGCTCACTCTCACGCACTACTAAGATTGTAGTTGCCGTCATGGCTGAAACTGATCTCGCACTTTCTGCTCGAGAACTAGAGACATCAGTACTTGCACAGTCTCACAAATAAACACAGATTAGTGCTTGAAGAAAATAAAATCCTATTCTACAAACTGGGATTCTGTTATTAAAGAGCCAATAGAAATTATAAATTGCGTGGAGCAAGAGCTCTAGAGGCTGAGAAAACCTATGGAAATGCTCTGAATTGCTTACAAGCTGTGATAGTGCTGCCACCACAGGCATAATTTCCTGCAGCATGACGAATGGTTCATATGGCTCTGAGCACTATGGGACTTAACAGCTGTGGTCATCAGTCCCCTAGAACGTAGAACTACTTAAACCTAACTAACCTAAGGACATCACACACATCCATGCCCGAGGCAGGATTCGAGCCTGCGACCGTAGCAGTCGCGCGGTTCCCGACTGCGCGCCTAGATCCGCGAGACCACCGCGGCCGGCTACGCTGGTAATCAAATGGTTCAAATGGCTCTGAGCACTATGGGACTTAACACCTATGGTCATCAGTCCCCTAGAACTTCGAACTACTTAAACCTAACTAACCTAAGGACATCACACAACACCCAGTCGCTGGTAATCCGCACTGCGCATAAATGCAGGTAATGGCGCGCGCCGGACTCAGATCCGGATTCAGTAATCTCCGAATACCCGCGCCCAATTGAAGTGTTGCTGTTAGGCCTGTGGATTTCGAACAGTACGTGATGTTCAATGTGAAATACGCAGATTGTCGACGTGTGTTTGCTGGAACTGGACTATGTTCCCACGTAGAACTAAAAATTAAGTAACATGCCTTCACTGACGCAACTGTACGTAATGTAACAGCAGTTGTAATTTGTAAAATGTAACTATGTTAAAATATTTTACATTCTTAGCATGTATTAGCTCGTCGATATTTGGTATTGCAGGCATTTGAATATGGCCACACGTCGAAACGCGCCACTAACGTACTACATGATGTTATAAAATTCATTTGTACATGAAAAATTTCTGACAGCCTACGGTGGAGTAAAAAAATGTTTGTAGCATCGAGAAATTACTCTGAGGCTGTAGATCCACACATGAAGAAACTACTGACTGTTAATTGTTGAGGAGGTTTTGTGACTAGCGTGGTATTTCATCTCTATTAGACCTTTGCCCACATGCACACCGTATTTTCTTCAATTGCATCGTTGGCTTTTCCTGAACGTCAAAAATAATAACGTTATGTTTTTTGACTTCCGAACATGTTTAATGTCGATTGATAATTAAACACAGTAGTCTCTGAAGGAAAGTTCACCCTCCTCCAAACATGGAAGCTTTTTCTCGGCGTGTTACATGTGTTTTAATATGTTGTAAGTTTTATATGTCCCCAGTAACTGAAATCAATACAAGTCCAGATGAAGACGTCGTCTGAATACCTCTTTAGCTGTTGTGTTATGAATTTGCATGGTGTTGAAAAATTTTATTCAGACTTCTATAATAAACGTCGGAATAGCTGTAATCGTCCGATGTTTTCGTCTGTTGTCGGTGACGACCACTGTGATGCTTCACACCTACACGTTACAAGATTGTTTCTCTCGAGCCCAAACCAAGCAAAGTTTCAACATGATTAAGGCACTGGGCTCGCATCCGTGAACAGAAGGGTTCAAATCCCAGAACTATTTAAACAAATACTAACATGGTTCCCTTCAGAAGAACACTGCCTGTTTGCGTCCCATCTTTTCCCTGTCGGTGCTCGTCCTACGTCATCTTAGATGATTTTCTCATTGACAGAGCTTTAAAACTGTAATCTACCTTTGTTATCCGAAATTTCTAACTTTCATGGGCAATGCTCTTATCCAGTCAACAATCCAGGTACGGCTCACACTCTTACAGTTTGACAGCACCTGCTTCTGCTCTCCCCCATGACGTGCTGAAATAACCGTGCTGGGAAAATTAATATGGCGGAGAAATGATTTATTCACATGCGAGAAAATGTATTCAGAAGACTATTTCACTCTGCAGTGAGAAATACGCAGTTACATAGTTTCCTAACCGATAGAAGCTGTTTTAGGGCAGTGACTCGTGGCTAGTTTATTAAGTCGGCAAGAAGCAAGCCTGTGTGTAGGAGGTGACACTCGGTCACTCAGAATTTTTTGTTTCACTGATCTGGTTTTTGATCACATCAGATATGCACACTTTATTGTTTCAGTGTTATTATACTCGGCTCTAGTTATAGACAACATAAACAAAAACCTTTCTGAGTTGGTGCATCAAATTTGCCACTATCACTTCTATCAATATTTTAGTTGCAACGGGGTTTACACGCGTCGTATTGTCCTTACCAAGGAGAGGTCGCCGTGCCGGCCATAGTGACCGAGCGGTTCTAGGCGCTACAGTTTGGAACTGTGCGGCCGCTACGATCGCAGGTTCGAATCCTGCCTCGGGCATGGATGTGTGTGATGTCCTTAGGTTAGTTAGGTTTAAGTCGTTCTAGGTTCTAGGGGACTGATGACCTCGGCAGTTAAGTCCCATAGTGCTCAGAATTTTTTTTTTTTTTTTTTTTTTTTTTTTTGAGAGGTCTCCAGTGGTGAGATCAACTTTTTGGTTCAAATGGTTCAAATGGCTCTGAGCACTATGGGACTCAACTGCTGAGGTCATTAGTCCCCTAGAACTTAGAACTAGTTAAACCTAACTAACCTAAGGACATCACAAACATCCATGCCCGAGGCAGGATTCGAACCTGCGACCGTAGCGGTCTAGATCAACTTTTTAAAACCAAATATACAGTGATGTAGAGGAAGATCCCAGGAATCGTACCCTGCAGCCATTCACCCTGGTGGGCCCTCGTTTGCGAGTAAGTGACGAAAAAATATTCATAATTTTCTGTGACGCTCGATAGTGTTATTGCATAGACCGGTTGCGTGGTGTAATGGATAGGGTAAGGGCTTCACATGCACGAGGTTATTATTTTATTTTTAAATATTTATCGAAATACCTTTTATCATTGTTTTTATTCTGTTAGTTGGTACAAATGTACTTTTTATTTCTACTCCCTCGTCACTTCATTTTAACCACTATATGAACTTTTTCATTTGTTTTATTCTTTTTCTTTTCACATTATTTTTCCACTGGGAATTTTTGTGCTTGTGAATTTAATTATGATTACCTATTGTGATGTTCAGTTGTCTGAAAATCCGATTTACCGGTTAAAAACAAAAGACGAAATAATCTATTTATATTGACTGTGCAATGGTGTGAAAAACGTATCTTTCGTTGTGCAATTTCTTATCATGCTAATCGTCATAGAAATATTTAAAATATAGCCTAAATGCCTATTGCATTGTGGAGAAAGTAACACAGATGAAAGTTGATAGAAAAAAGAAATTAAATCGAAATTAATACATAAAATTAATTAAAAACACATGAACAAAGACTTCGAGTGGAAAAAGAATGATAGGATGAAAAATAAGAGCAAATGAAGAAGACGATATTATTATTAAAATGACGTGACAAAGGGCGGAAACAAAAAAATTCCATTTAAATCAGTTAACTGAATAAAACAGTGATCAAAGTCACTTTGATATAGATTTAAAAATAAATTAAGGCATCCGGCAAGATTTGAACCTACAACGTCCTATATGTGAAGCCCTTACCCCATCCATAAAGCTACGCAATCGGTCTGTTTAATACACCTTTTTTTAACGATACTGAGCGCTATGCAAAATTCCTAAATACTTTTTTCGTCAATTACTCGCAAGTGAGGACCCACCAGGGTGAATGGCTGCAGTGTTTGATGCCTGTTATCTTAACCTACATATTCGTATAGATGGTTTCAAAAAGTTGATTCGACCGCCAAGGACCTCTGCATGTCAGAGACGAAGCGCAGTCCACAGATCGTGGGCTAGTGGTTAGCGTTGCTGCCGCTGGATCACGGAGTCCCGGCTCATTTTCTCCGACCAAGGACTGGGTCTTTGTGTTGTCCTAATAATTTCATCATCATTCGTCAGAGTGGCGAGATTGGACTGTGTAAACATCGGGAATTTGTACGGGCGCTGATAGCCGCGTAACTGAGCGTCCCATAAACCACCACCATCATCATCACGAATCGGAGTTGAGCACTACCCGGGATGACCATCGTTGGCGAGTATGTCGGAACCTGAGGAGAGGTTTCACTCTTCCACTATTTTAGGAGTTACACTATTTTAACATATTTGAACCCATTTTAACCTTAGTTATGCATCCTTTGTGGACTCACATTTTAATCCTTACCCTAAACATTACTTCAGTATGCAAAATAGAAACATGATGTCTCATAGACCTCACGTTTTCTGTCGCATAACTTCACATTAGCTGACAGAAATTAAGTGAATAGTCAACTAATTCATAATATAAGTAGATGGAATACTATTGAGCGCTTCTAAAGGCTTTGTTCATCACATTGTGATGACTGGGTGTTGTGTGATGTCCTTAGGTTAGTTAGGTTTAAGTAGTTCTAAGTTCAAGGGGACTGATGACCATAGATGTTAAGTCCCATAGTGCTCAGAGCCATTTGAACCATTTTCTTTCATTACATTCAATTATGTCACTTAGTTGGTTTTACACCCAAGCTTCAAAATTTAGATCGACAGCAGAGATCTTACGCCTCTTAAAACGTCGTCCCATGCTATAGCTAATAAATAACAGAAATTCGTGCATATAATGAAATGCTGTAGAATATGAAAATCCGAGAAAGCAATTCAAAGAAAAATGTGTAGTAATTGGAAATATGTCTTCTGTTGAACTTACGTAATTATTGCACATAATGCGAAACATGGCGGTCAGACAGGCACCCCATTTAGCGCTCACTTCTAAATAATATACTTTTTAACTATACTAACACAGTCGAGCTGACTGGTGAATGTTGCTGTACATATAGCGAGTATTAAAACGATGATACTGAAAAAGAGAGACGGTTTTTTTGCCGTGCTACCATACTAGACGTTTAAAATGAACGATGGGTCTGCGATACCGATATTTCAGGTTAAGAGTTAATATAAACCTGAAAAATAAATAATTTTTACTGCTGTAGAGGATTCTATCATGGACAATGAATAACAGTTGTGGGAGTCTCG
Source organism: Schistocerca piceifrons (assembly GCF_021461385.2). Lineage (NCBI taxonomy): Eukaryota > Metazoa > Arthropoda > Insecta > Orthoptera > Acrididae > Schistocerca > Schistocerca piceifrons. Next base: position 905,991,172 of record NC_060149.1, read on the forward strand.
TTAAGAGAAACGCGTGGCAAATAAGACCGTTTGACTGGATATAGCCCACATTCGAAATGGCTTACGCAATCAAATTGTGCAGTAGTCAATATAATAACAATTTCGTGTGGCTCAATGCCGGGTGAAAGGTTTCAATTGGACGCTACTTCTGCCATTAGTGAGTCCCTAATCTTCCCTAATTATCCAATCGGCGAGAGGATACCTTCAATCTAACGTGGAATGCGAGCCACGTGTAGTTCCTTGCGACACCTCACATCGTCGAGAAGCGAAGACTAGGTTAAAGGCAGACAGAAAATTTCCGTGATGTGATTGGCATTCGGTCCCGCGACCTTCCCGTTTCCAAGCACGTGCTTTACCTCTAGTTCACCAGTTCTGACTGCAATAGTAAAAAAAAGGATAAAACTTAATTTCTACATTTGTTAGAACTCATTTCATTGCGTTGCACAATTGTAAAGCAATTTTTGGGGGTTCCTGTGTAGCAGTGGATAGATTGTACCAACTGCTTTCTGAAAACAATAGTTGGCCCCGTGTCGTAGTCAAATGCCGTGGTGATGCTGTAGATAATAGAGCAATTCTCGCCCAGATCAAAGTGACTGTGCTCGAAGGACGGGAGAGAGAATAGCCGTGGAGCGAGATAGCGTGAAGCGGCGCGGAAGCCGGTTTGGCGGTGTCAAAGCGGCGCTGGTGAGGTCGCGCCCGCCGGCCTTTGGCCCGCCGTAAAGGTCATCGGCGGCCAGTCCGCGCATTCCGCGTCCGCTCTCTTACCCACCATCGACCGTGCATCTTCCCTCCCTCCCGCCGCTTCCCATTCACTTGCTCACGCCGAGACACCGCTTGACAATCAAATTTTCTCCAGTTCTGCGGTCCTGTCCTTAATCGAGTGTATCCGTGCCGGTATCTCTCTCATACGCGGCTTTCTCTCCGAATCAATGGCAACTAATTTTCGACGTCGGCGTTACCCGAAGTGGTTAACACACGCCAGGCGGTTGGCACGAGACCCGTACGATCGTCTTTCGAGATCGTGACATGTGCTGGATTCCAGTTCCTGATCACCGTGTCCAGAATTGCTCGGCGAGTGATGGAGTGTGACACTTTTTACTATGAGCCTAGGGATGGGAGAAACCGACCGGTTGAAACCGATACCGGTATTTTAGTTCTGAATAACCGGTATTTTCGGTATTTGTTTGGTATCGGTTATAACAAGTATTTTTCTATTTTTTACGAATAACCGAGTAAAAAAACCGAAATCTCAGTTAACCATAGTAGGAATGCTAATTTTTACACCAACCTTTGTTTTTTTTAAAAAAAAGAGTAAAGTTTACTCATAAAATTTGCATTGGTTAGTAATATCACGTTTTTATAGAAAACAGGAAAAGTGATCAGTGCTACTTTAATAACAATGACGACAGAAACGAGCAACGAACACGAGACATAAGAATCAGGACATTACTACTGAGGCAATAACGTACGTGTTGTTGTGTGTTGTGGCGCAATGAATGTACCTCCATACTCGAGAAGCCATTTTATGCTGCAATTCAGAGGGTGCTTCTGGTACTGTATCTTGTCCGCCTTCCTAACTTCCAATCGCGGATCGAGCCTGGGAAGAATAATCGTCAGCAGAAATTTATGTGAGCTCTAATTCCTCTGATTTTCTCGTTGGAATCATTTCGCGGCACTTATGTAGGAGTAATATACTGACGGGAAAAAATCACAACAGCAAAAAGAAGTTGTGCGACGTAAACGAAAAATGGAAGGCGTATTTCTACATTTGAAATATGATGTCTGTTCCAATACCGTGTCAGTTGCATAAGAATGGTGCTAGAGGCGCCACTATGAGGATGAAAATCAGGTTTCCTTTAAATATACGCTGTAACGGTCATGAGCGTCGAAATCAAATGAAATGTCGTGTGGCTAGGGCCTCCCGTCTGATAGGCCGGTCGCCTTGCGCCATTCTTTTGAGGTGACGCCACTTCGGCAACTTGGGTGTCGGTGAGAATGAAATGATGATGAAGACGACACAACACCCAGTCCGCGAGCGGGGACAATCTCCGACCCAGTCGGGAATCGGACCCGGACCCCTAGCGTGGCGTTCTGCCTCGCTGACCACTGAGATATGGAGGCAGACATGAGCGTTAGTTACCTATGAGACTGGACGTGGTGAGTTGATGTTAGTCAAGAATGACTTTAAGGTGACAAAGAAGCAGTTATCAACACCTCACTGAGTTTGAACTAGGTCGTGTAATGGGGCTATGAGAAGCTGGATGACCCTTCTGCGATACTGCATAATGGCTTGGCAGGACTGTAGCCACTGTACACGATTGCTTGCAGCGGTGGTCACGAGAATGTACAGTAGCGAGAAGACCGGGCTCCAGATGGCCTCGTGGCACTACCGAGAGGGAAGAGCATCGTGTACGGCATATGGCTCTGGCGCATCGCACTGCATCTCCAGCAACAATTTGAGCAGCAGTTAGCACCGCAGTGACACAAAGAACTGGTACAAATCGGTTACTTCAAGGGCAGCTCCGAGCCAGACCCTCTATAGCACTGAGTCCAAACCACCGTCATTTGCAACTTTAGTGGTGGCAAGCGACAGCTCACGGGAGGGCAGCGTGCAGCTCTGTTTTGTTGTCTACTGAAAGCTGGTTCTGTCTCGGTGGCGGTGATGGCCGTGTTGAGAGCATGCAACAAGCCTGTCTGACACACTTGACCTACTCCTGGAGTTACGGTCTGGGGTGTGCTTTCGTATGAGAACAGGAGCACACTCGCGGATATCCCGCATACCCTGACTGTAAATTCGTAGTTCATTCTGGTGATTCGATCTGTTGTACTCTCATTAGTGTACAGCATTGCAGGGATGTTTTACGACAAGATAACAATCACCTACATACCGCTGTTATTACCCAAAATGCTCTACAGAATGCCTGCTCGATCAGCAGATCTGTCTCCAATCGAGCACATTTGGGATATCGTCGGACGAAGACACCAGCATCATCCGCAAACAGCATTAGCTGTCACTGTATCTACCGATCAAGTGCAACAGGCATGGAACTCACAAACTGACATCCGGCACCTGTACAACACAATGCACGCCCGTTTGTATGCTTGCATTCAGCGTCCTGGCGGCTACACCGGTTACTAATTACCAGAATTTTGCATTTGCAATGGCTTATCTTCCTCTTAACCTGTGGACTTGCAATGATGATCATTTAAATATGTTACCTAGGCAACAGTATTAACGAAATTTCATTGCTCTGCATCAATTATTTTTTTGGTGTTGCGATTTTCTTTCCGTCAATGTATGTTGCCCGACTCTTCTTCGTGCGTATGCTCTTAGAATTTCACCAGCCAACCTCTCCCTCATGTACAACGCCTCTCATGTAATGTCTGCTCCCGCGCCCGGGTTCGATTCCCGGCGGGGTCAGGGATTTTCTCTGCCTCGTGATGACTGGGTGTTGTGTGATGTCCTTAGGATTAAGTAGTTCTACGTTCTATGGGACTGATGACCATAGATGTTGAGTCCCATAGTGCTCAGAGCCATCTGAACCATTTTTTTTGTAATGTCTGCCACTGGAGTTACTTGAGCACCTCAGTAATGCTCCCTAGTCGAGTAAACGATCCCGTGAAGAAACACGATGCTCTACGATGAATCTTCTCTATCGCTTCTATTAATCTAATTTAGCCCGTTCATAAATATGGTCCGATAATCAGTTAGTTCGAATCACGTTGCTAAACGACATTGCGGAACTGTATGGAATGGCTTCCTGAAATAACGGGATACGACATCAACCAGTACTGCATTGAATGCCTTCCGGAAGTCAGGGAAAACGGCAATAATTTCTCCAGTGTGACTTCGCGATATGTACGTGGTACAAAAATGTATTCCTTGACCAGTCTTAGATCCGCCGTGCACTATTAACAGTATATCTTAATGTAATGCCAAAACCATATTGTCGTGACTCACACAGCAGTTCTTTGAGCATTGCTGTGATGCTCTCACGCTAATGCAACCCCTGAGTAGTCCCTCAGATTTTTTGTTTATTGCACTTCTTCCGTTAATCCAACGTAGCAAGGACGCCAAACTGACGAACAATTCTGTAATATTGTACAACAAAAGCAAACTGGTGCTTTTCTTTTGTTATAATGTTGTTCTACGAAGAACCGATGGAAGATTCTGTCAATATGACGAACAATTCTTAAGACATCATCGGACGAGGGCTTTTAAAGCTAATTCCTTCTTGGGTAACTTTCACTTCCTTAGGATTTTTATAGTAAATATATTACGATATCTGTCATTCCCACAGTCAGATTTATATGGGCTATCCATTTGCAGTCTCTCCGCATGTGTAATCCTAGGTACGTCACAACTGAGACTGCAGCCAGTAATTTGATATATTGGATTAAATTTTATTATTTTGAACAGCCAGTCACTACACGAAGTGCTGATCATAGACGTGTTAGCAAGTCCTCCGACATGTTGCAACAGTTTTCTGACGATATCACTTCACTGTATACCACTACATTGTTCTGTTTCGTAACCAATTTAGGAAAACTTATTCGATTCTGTTCGCTAGTTCTCTAGGTTTAGGCGTATACGTGGTTCGATATTTCGCACAAGCTGGTTGAAAATGTAAAATTCTACTCTTTGGCTACTTTGGATGTCTGTAATATCAGTACAGAGCCCAGAATTAATTTTCACTATGCAGTGGTTCGATATTTCGCACAAGCTGGTTGAAAATGTAAAATTCTACTCTTTGGCTACTTTGGATGTCTGTAATATCAGTACAGAGCCCAGAATGAATTTTCACTATGCTGATCTGAAACATCCTAACAGACTAAAGCTGTGTCCGAGGCCAGACTCGAACCAGAGGTCTTTGCTGTTCGCTGGCAAGTGCCCTACCGACTACCGACTGAGCTATCCACGTACGATTCCCGATCTCCCCCCCAAATCCGCGACCCTGCCCTCACAGCCTTCTCCTATGTTCCAATATTTTCCACACGTCACAGAAGTTCTCGTGGACAACTTACAACAGCACTAGAACGTCTGGACGAAGTGGTTTTTCGGGGAAATGGCTTAGCCACAGACGATAGGATTGTTTCTGGAATAAAATTTCATTGTGCAGGGAGATATGAGCTTATTTGAACCTTTCTGGAAGATGAGAACTGCATATCGGACCGACACGAACCTAGGACCTTTCCCAATATAGTTGTTTGGGTCTATTGTGGTTGACCAGGTTTCAATTCTTCATATTAATGTAAGAAGACGATGTTTTTTCCGTTGTTCAAAAAATGGCTCCAAGCACTATGGGACTTAACATCTGAGGTCATCAGTCCCATAGACTTAGATCTACTTAAACCTGACTAACCTAAGGGCATCACACACATCCATGACCGAGGCAGGATTCGAACCTGCGTCCGTAGCAGCCGCGTGGTTCCGGACTGAAGCGCCAAGAACCACTCGATCACAGCGGCCGGCGTTTCCTGTGGTGTCACCGCCAGACACCACACTTGCTAGGTGGTAGTTTAAATCGGCCGCGGTCCATGTAGTACATGTCGGACCCGCGTGTCGCCACTGTGATCGCAGACCTAGCGCCACCACCAAGGCAGGTCTCGTGATACGAGAGTGGACTCGACCCCAGTTGTACGAGAACCAAGCTACCGCCCAGTTGTACGCCAACCTAGCTATCGCCCAGTTGTACGAAGCCTTCTCTCTCATTAGCCGAGAGACAGAATAGCCATCAGAAGTTAATGGCTACGAACTAGCAAGGAGCCATTTGTATCAGTGCCTATAGCTTACGAGTATTCAAGAGAGATGTATTCCAAGGAATCAATAAAAGTTAAGTAAAAAGCATCTACATACTTTTCTTCTTATTCATTCATAAGTTCTCATGTTCCAGACTTCACGCCCGTCTGCATTAGTCTAGCGTGCCTTTCTTTTGGCTACTACCGTGTGGCGTAACAGTCTTGTTACGTCACTACATTTCCATTGTTGCAACGACAGTTATGGCCTGAATGTTGCGTCATAGGTCCAGGTACGTGAAGAAAACTCTTTTTACGAATTGCTTTCCTCCGACGAAAACCAAAACGCTGTATACATGCACATCATGCCATGCAGCGTGCATTAATGTTCTTCCGACATCATTGCGATTCCGTTCTACAACAATGAAAGGATGCCGCCGGTTATTGATATTTTTACTTGCGATTTTTCCGTGTAAATAGTTAACAGTAAACGTATATGGAGGCTTTTAGACTATTTTGGATTTTTACAATACGTTACATGTTCCCTTTGTGTAGCTACAGTCCTCGTTTCGAACAGGTAAAATAGTTAGCGTTGTGGCATTCTGATGCAGTAGCTTCATAATGGGGACGACACCTTTGGTCTTTAAAGGTCATCAACATCGAGGGCATTATACACAAAACTTACCTGAAACGACCGAGAAAGGTCAGAGAATACGTAGCTGCTGCGCTATAAAGACACATTGCTAGAGCCGTCGGAAGGGAATCGAAGCCACATCCGCAGATGATTAAAGAAATCTTAGAAGAATTACTTATGATCAGTTCACACATAACGGTAGTCACACACGTAGTAGTCATCTAGTTTCCCCCGTATGCTTGAGCTCAGACAAACAAGATAGCTTTGGTAGTATATTTTTCCACACATAACGCTGCAGTTCGGTAATTCATTAATGTACTTCATAACTTGCTAGTAATGTTGGATAAGTAAGTAAGCCATGAAATACGACAGAATAAATGAAACACACGTACAGCATAGTGAGCAGAGTGTGTAGAATCTGTATCTGTTTATTTTACGCGTTGGCAATGAAAGATTGCAGTATTTATTTGTTTTACTCTATTTTTGTTATTTACTGTCACTAACACTGCTATTTGTTTCCGCGCTTCCCAGTAGAATTTTCAGTTTATTCACGTTTTATACTAATCCAGTTTTTCACAAGTTGGCAAATGATCCCAATTCATAACAGTGTCTTCTTTACTAAAAATTATACATTTGGGCGATGGATACACATCATATTTTATGCAAGTGCCCAACCAGATAATCACGGCCTGAAATTAATCGTTGCGTTATCACAGTTTCGTTGCACAGGCATTCTGCAGATCTTCGCTGATTTTACTTTCGCTTTGGAGTATGAATTACATGCTCATTACGGAAATTTCTGTTTATTATTTTTATTAGAATAGTATGACAGAGATGGATATTTACTTTTTGTAGAATAATTTACTCAGTTACTCACAAGGACACGACACAGCAATCCGATCTTTGTATTTATTTGTATATATGACACGTGAAATTGAGATTTCAAATATAAATCTCCTAAAGTAGTTCGATGCAATTCCCAAAATTTTTTGGGGAAACGGCTTTAAAGTTTTCCAGTCGTCTTTATTTTGCTAAAGACGAGTGTTTTCTTGGGCGAGCAGCGTTGGCTTTGTGGTAGCGTACTCGCTTGACCTGTGCAGGTCGTGGATTCGATCCCCCAGAGAATCAAACTTTAAAGAAAAAGGTGCATTGTCTAAGAGAATTTCCGTGAAGCGCAAAATACATCAAGATCGGAAAAAATTTGAAATTTTTTTCAATGTAAAATACTTAATTAACAATCCTTTATAGAAGATCGGTAATTAGGAATTTATGTTTGCAACGAAAATACGATTTTCTTGAGCGATATGTAATTAGAAATAACAAGATGTGTATTTTTCCAAAAAAATGAAAACTAGAAGTATTAATTAATATATGCTCGTATTTGATGAATTTTATATTTAAATGATGTAGATGTTCGAACTGAACGGAAAAAAGTGACTCGATCTAGCGGTTATGCATGTTCTAAGATAATTTACGTGAAGCGCAAAATGCATGGAGATAGAAAAAATTTAATTTGTAATGTTTTTTGATGTAAACAATCTTAATTAACCATCTTTTACAGAAGATCGGTAGTTAAGAAGTTACAATGAAACCAGGATTTTTGTGAGCGATGCGTAATTAGAAATAATGAGACGTGATTTTTTCCAAAAAATTACAATTAAGGTATTAATTAGTATATACTTGGTGAATTTTATATTTAGCAGACGGAGGTATTCTAACTGAACGGAAAAAAACTACTCGATCCAGCGAGTACCAGTTTCGAGTGCTAACGATTTTTTCCACATTGATATATTCTGCACATCACGGAAATGCTCGGAGAACCTGCAAATTTCTTTAAAAACTTGATTTCGCCAGGAGCCGAACACAGGCCCCCTCCGTGGCAGGGGAGCGTTCTACCTCAGCGCCACACTGCTTGTCGAAAACACCATTTTATTTCAGTGTATTAATGACGGTCGGAAAACTTCAAAGACGATTTGCTCGAGAATATTTCAGAGCTGCATCGAAATGCTTTGGGAGATTGATATTTTACTTCTGAACCTCATGTACCATAAATAAATAAATTACGAAAACCCGACTGCTGTATCGTCTCACTGTTAGTCTGATATCTTATTATCGCGAATCTCCGTATACGTAGGGCCTCCCGTCGGGTAGATCGGTCGCCTAGTGCAAGGCTTTTGATTTGACGCCACTGCGGCGACTTGTGCGTCGATAGGAATGAGATGATGACGAAAACACAACACCCAGTCACTCAGCGGAGAAAATATCCGATTCAGCCCGGAATCGAACCCACGCCCCTTGTCATGACAGTCCGTCGCACTGACCACTGAGCTATCGGGGCGGACACAGCTATGTAAACAGAGGGTGTTCCGACGTAACGATAAGCGCCCGCAAGAAGATGAAGGACGCAAGAGCAGAGGAGGCTGTGAGACGACGTCAGCCAATAGTTCGCTGACTACGACAGGAGCGGGCTCTAGCCGAAGATAATATAAGCGCCGCTCCTGCCAGCTTCGGCCGGACAGTAGAAGACCGGCAGCAGCAGACCAGACAGTAGAAGACGGACACTAACAGAGGGGACAAGAAGAGCAGTGATATTAACGATAGCAGTCACTTATGAGAGGGCGTGAATAACTTGCACGGACATTGTAATTATCGAAGTACTTTGATTATTTTCATGTCGCCCTTCGCTTGAGACACCATTGTAAACCCAAAGTTAAGTACTGTCAATCTACTTTATTGTAATAAAAACCATTAATCTGATTTGCTTGAATTGTTGTATAGCTATCCGGGAAGGCAGCATCCTTTAGGCATCCTATAAGATAAGAGTGGGCAAGACCCAGAGAGGACAGTTCTGGTTCCGCTGTACACGGCTGAACGAAGATGTTCTAAGCTATCTTCTTTGTTGCTGGACTACTCTTCCTGAGAATTCTACAAGCTAATTTGTCCGAGTTCTGCCTTTCCTATGATTAGTTGCGTGCCCTAGTTCCATTTTAAATCGCTCCCAGCTCATATTCCCAAATATTTGATGGATGAAACTGTTTCCATTAATTGCTCGGCAGTTAAATGATCATATAATAACGCTGATTTCTGTCTATTGGCCGCAGTATGTTGTATTTATACTGAGGGACAGCTGCCAATCCCTGCACTAAGCGTCGATCCTCTCCATCCGTATGGCTACATCCTTGATGATTACTTCTTTTCCTTTCGTTAGTAATGGTTCCACATCAAACAGAATTTTGAAAATGACTAACATCTTTGGCTTTTCGTATGAATATGTATCATGAAGGGCTAGTGTTGAATCACTCAGTATCGCTACTGTTTGAGACTTTCTTTTTCGAACACATAGTTGATGTAACGCAAGATGGCTTGAAATTCACCGTCAAAGCTTTTGTAATATCTGTTGTGGTCGAAGGAAACAAGTAGTGGCATCTGCATACCCATAGATCCAACCTTCTGTTGCAGGAGGCTCTGAAAACATGCGAACTGGCATTGGTTTCCTGCCAAAGTGAATTTAACGGTGATTTAAATGTATGTGAGGGGAGACATACAGTCAGTCAGGGTAACTTTTTACCAGTCAGGGTATATTTGTACCACTTACTACTTTCGTTTCAAATGGCTTCTGCTCCATCTACGAGCATTATTTTGTACGAAAAGAAGGTTTTATTACCTCTGTGGTTTCTAGTTGCTATTTCAGTTATGTTTCCACCTTCTTACAAGATTTCAGGCTTTTGATTACGCTTTAAAACCTTCGGCTATGAAGAGAGCTTCTAGCGACATTGATTAAAGTTGAACAGTACCAAGTGTATGTAAATATCTCGATATTTCAAAGTAAACCTGATATACTGATTTAACAGAGATTTTTTTTTTTTACTTCTTATTATCACCTGATTTCCTTCTGACATGATCTGAATTTACCCAGAGCATTAGATATAGGAAATATACTGTCTTTTTTAAGACTACTCTAAAGTTATCCTAAATGGCAGTGTAGCTTTGTACCAGAAATGAATAGGGCATACTTAGTACACATTTTCACTTTCCCAATTACTCAATAACTATAGATATAAAATGTTACAATGTCCGTTGTGATGTGTAATTTATTTTGTGTCCAGTATTTTCAAAAAATGGAAAAAAGTAGTACAAAGCTACCCTGACTGACTGTACGGTATTAAGTTTTCTTTTTCTACAGATGAGCACCAATCGTCTCTTGTATCACCTATTCTTTGAATAAACACGTTTAGTGTTTCTAGTTTTCTGGATGTCTTACATAATCCCACTAGTCACTGCCTGATGATAATACGAATAATTTTTCGTACTGCAAAATAGCTGCTCTTTTGACATCAAGATATACAGAGCTATAGAAATGAACGCTCCAAATCAGATGCAATAAGAAAATACGTTTTCTAATATTTTACATGGCCGGTCTGCTTTGGCTTATTGCCATTATGAAGTGATCTGCTAACTAATGATAATAAAATTATCTGCACATAAACTGTAGCTATTTCACGTTTACATTTGTGCTGGTATTTACATCTAGTTGCAAGTAACGACAATACTGCATCTATAGTAAAATTTTGCTCTGATGTCTCGGTAAAAATAACAGTTCTTGCAGTTATGAAACGTAAAAATACGTTTTTGTCAGATAGCTTGACAGTTCAGTTTTGACAGTTCTTTACTTTGATGCTGTATCTTTACAAAGCATATACAGCTTACCAGAGACGATGTTACCTGTAAATTTTATCTATGGTCCGCGTTAATTTTTTTTTGTTACTCTTTGACTATGTCTTTTCGTGTTCTGTTATGTCACTGAAGTTTTCCAGATAGTATTTTTGTTTAAAATATTTGTGTTGATTTAGACTTTCGTGTGGATATTTCCTTCTATGAATACAAATTTCCAGTTTAAGAACGTTCGTAGGTAGTCCTTTCGGTATTTTGTGTAATATTTCTAACGCAGTTTCAGTTTCTTCCGCTTTTTGATGTTGAATTTTCAGGTGTAAGCTTAACGGATTGCTGTCGCTGTTTCTAATGTGTTCTTTAAATCTGGCGTTGAAATTTCTTCAGGTTTGGATAATATAGAAATTGTTGCAATCATCACAGTTGATTTTGTATATTCCAGAAGTCGCATATTCTGAGATTTTAGTTGTGCTTAAACGTCATTTCGTTATAAGATCGTTGTTTGTACGGGAAGCCAGTAGTATGTGTATGGAATTAAATAGTGCATTCATTTTATTTAATATTCGTACGTGGTAAATTGTACGTACGTAGGTTGTTCTATGTTTTGTTAAGGTTTTTCTGGTAAAATGTATGTTATTATGTCTCGTGATGGGATTCGGTTTTGTGTGTTTTTTATACAATATTGTTACTATATTTGGACGAATTCAGTTGTGCAAAAAGAACTGGAAAAACCCTGTTACAAAGCCTGCAAAAATGATTTTGATCCAGATATAGTAAAAAAATTGTATAAAAACACACAAAACCGAAACCCATCATGATACATAAAGGCATACATCTTATCAGAGAAACCTTAACAAAACGCAGAACAACCTACGTACCTGCAATTTACCTAGGACGAATATCAAATAAGATAAATGGGCTATTTAAATCCATACTCACACAAGTCGCTTTCCGTAGAAACAACAATCTTATAACGAAACGACGTTCAAGCACAACCAAAATTTTTAGGATCTGCCACTTCTGGAATAAGTGACGATTGCAAAAAAATCTATATTGGCCAAACCGGATGGAATTTTAACACCAGATTTAAAGAACACACTAGAAACTGTGATACTAATCCGTCAAGCTTCTATTTACACCTGAAAACTCAGCACCAAAAGAGGAGAAAATTGAAACTGTGTTGGAAATATTACGCAAAATACCGAAAGGGCTTCCTACGAACATTCTCGAGGAAATGGACATTTATAATCATACAAGGAAGTATCCACATGAAATTCTAAATGAACACACAGATCTTAAACATAAATACTACTTAGAAAACTTCATTAACATAATAGAACACGAAAAGACATAGTCAAATGGTACACAAAATTTACGCGGACCATAAATAAAATTCAAAGGAAAATAAGAACAACGAAATGTAACATCATCTCTGGTAGGCTGTATATACTATGTAAATCAAGCATCGTAGTAAAGAACTGTCAAACTGAATTGTGAAAATATCTGTGAAAAACGTATTTTTACGCTTCATAACTACAAGAACTCTTATACTTACGGAGACATGACAGAAAGACTTTACTATAGATGCAATATAGTCCTCATTCCAACTAGACGTAAGTAACAAAGCAAATGTAAACATATAAGAGCCGCAGTTTATGTACAGATCATCTTAATCATGTTATTTCGCAAGTCACTTGATAATGCCAATAAGCCGAAACAGGCCTGTCGTGTAAAATATAAAAAGACGTACTATATTATTGCAGCTGATCTGGAGCATTGATCTCCATAATGTCTTATACCGATGTATACTATGATGCGGGTTCAACAGAACGTAAAATGTACGTTATTCAAAACTATCTGCAGCGTGGATAGTGATATTTTTCAACTGATCCTGCTGTAGTTGCTGCTGCTTCTGATTATGCGTTTGAAGAGACTAAACACCTAACGTCATTTGTGTATGACATCCCCAGGACAGAACCGTTCGAGTCCTCCCTTGGGCAAGGGTGTGTGTTTTGTTCTTAGCATAAGTTAGTTTGAGTAGTGCGTAAGTCTAGGGACCGATGGCCTCAGCAGTTTGGTCCCTTAAGAATTCAAACACACACACACACACACACACACACACACGCACACACACACACACAAATACACACACACGAACAGAATCAGTGTACCTCTACTGTCTCGTCTAGACTAAACCTAATGTGCACGTGTGAGAAGGTCTTCTAAATATTTGCGTACCATGTATCTGAGGCAGTACGTGGGTACCAGTCGGGTTTTTACCTAGTGGAATGTGGGAAGCCAGCAAAATACCAAAGTCAGGTTGCCTAGCTCGCTAGATCCAGTCGTTAATCCACGTGATGGATTCGATCCGGGTCTTTCTCATCCCCAGTGTCCAGCAAGCTGCGCGTCACATGCAAATGATTGTAAGCCAATTACAGTGGACACCATCAGACTTCCAAAAAGCATTAGCGGTGTCAATACGCTTCGTAAGTGGAACTGAAGGTTAAGACGAAACAACCCAGTTTCTACCGAGGTTACCTCTCAAGGACGCTTAGTCTATTCATCACCCTTTTAGCCGCTTTTCCAATTCAGTTTGCGGTCTAGGTTGATGCCGAGATACTTTGAATCCTCATTAAGTGCAAAAAAAATCATTATAAATATTAATATCAGGTGTTTCCTGAGCTGAGACAGTGCTGATAGCCTTGCCATTTACTTATGACCAACCTTTCAAACCGTTTAAAGCTTAATTCATCTCCATCGCCAATACCCTTACATCCTTCTTGGTAAGTGAGTTCTATAAAATTAAGTCAGCAGCATATTGAGCTATACTGAAGTTTCTGCTTCTACTAGGGCAGCAGGTATATGATCAACCATAACAACTAAGAGTTGAGTGTAAACTGCTCTCTTAGGAAGACCTATTTTATTTCGAAAGCAATTTGAAGTCGTCTGATTTAGTCTAGTTATGGAATGCCCTCGGTTCATTATGAGCTGCAGCTAACTCAATATTTTGTCAATAGTTCCTGACAGCCTTATTTTGGCTGGTACATTTTAAACGCCTCAAGAGTAATTAGCATCCTTAAAATATATGAAGACCGCTAATGGCGAATTCCTTCCGTTCATCCCATCCTTGGCGATATGGGCAAATTTTAAAATTTGTTGCTTCACAGAATGATTCTTCCGAAAACCTGCGTTTTCCTTACTTAAGATTTTTCTGATCTTCGCTTACGGAACATAACTCCCTATTCTGGTTTTATTCCTGATTGCTGTTATTTCCAAATTTGATTGAAAATTAGTAGCATCGAATGGTGACGTTTCTGCCAAAGTTTACCAGAACGTATTATAATAAACAGGAAAATTTAGGTGTTTGTTAACAAACGTCTCTCCGACGATACTGCCTCTGCAGAAGCATTTAACCGGGGAAAAACACGATATTTTTTTCTGAACAGGCTAGCAGTTTAGTGAAATTACTTTCTTCTATACAGCAGTGTCGATTTAATACACAATTTATAAACCCGTTTTTATTGGAATCGTCTGATTATATTTCTGAAAGGAACTCTGTTGAACACTAAAATATAAGGGACAGTCAAATGGAAATGAGATAGAAGGAGAAAAACTACGCAAATTATTTATTGTTTCGGAAGTAATCGCCGTAGCAGTTAACACAGTTATCCCAGTGTGAGACAAGCCGGTCAGTGTTTTCGGATACCTACGGAACCATGATTTTACACAGGCGTGCACCTTTTCGTCCAAAGCAAATCGATGGCTACGAATGTCTCGCTTCAGGGCTCCAAACACATGGGAATTGCATAGGGAGAGATCGGGAATGTATGGAGGGTGTGTAAGAGCTTCGCAGCGAAACTTCTGCAGCGTGCTCGAAACAACATGCCAACAAATTGCCAGCCCTTATCTTGCCAGGACTGTCTCACAATATATGAACAGTTATAGCGTTTACTTTTGAAACAATAAAACAGCTCACTTACTTTGTTCCATCCGTCTCGTTTTCATTTTAATGATCCTTATGTAAAGCAAGAAAATTTTAAAGTAGATTTATGTCAGACCTACTCGCGCAATAAGCGTTTTATTCGCTGTACTTGAGTAACGGCCACCTCGTGTCATTTCTCTGGTGCATTCTTAAATGTTAATTTACGTATTTGGTTAAATACAGGGTGATTATAATTAAAGTTAAACCTTCAAAACGCTGTAGAAATAACACCACTGGTAAGAATGATGTCAAATTACAACGGAATATTATCGGGGAAGGGGGAGAAAGTATGGCAGAAGAAAAAGAAACAGTGTTACAATTTATCAGTAGATGGCGCTGGATGTGCCAGAATACGTAAATGAAAATAACACCTGTCATGCGAACGACCCACTGAAGTTGGTACAAACATTCGGGGTACACCGTTCTTCGCCATGACTGTCTCAATGCAGGATCGCGCTCTGCTTGTAAAGCTGTACTAGACGAATGATGACTGTCCACACGTCGCTCTATAGAAGTTCCTGACTCTGAAGGGTTTTAAAAAAGGCGTTGGTCTGATGACTGCCGTGGGTCTGGAGAAAATGATTCGTAAATCCGAAAAGACGTGTTCGTTTGGTGTGCAACCTGGTAGAGGGAGGAAGAGAATTGATTCGACGTCAGTGGAGGCAGTGGCCACAGCAATGCAGGAGGAGACGAGTGGTGGTGTTCAAACGTGTAGGCGAGGAGAATTGCCCGAACATTTGACATACCCGTGAGCACGGCGTGTAAAGTCGTACGAAACATCCTTCTTTGATATCCATTCAAAATGAAACATGTGCACGAGTTCCTTCCTGTTGAACTGCCAGCAAGAGAGACCTTTTCTTTAGAATTTATTGCTCGCATGGATGTGGACAATGATTGGCCGTGGAAGGTTTCGTGGACAGACGAAGACCACTTCCATCTGACAGGATATGTCAATACACAGAATTGCCGAATATGGGCAACGGAAAATCCACACGTAAATCAACTCCCAGCTTCATCCTGAAAAGATCACTGTGCGGTGCGGGTTTACGGCATCATGTATCACAGGGCCATATATTTTCGAAGAGACAGGTGCCTCCAGTCCTATTACCTGTACCGTCACCGGTAAGCGCTGTGAGTGTCTTTTGCGCAACCACGTCAGTCCAGCTCTCCAACAGGGTTGATGCGTGGATGGGATCATTTTTATGGAAGATGGTGCACCTCCGAACATTGAAAATCCAGCTAAGCAGCTGCTGAAGCGCCATTTCGGAAATGCTAGAATTATCAGCCGCCATTTCCCTACAGTCTGGCCTTCCCGATCACCTGATCTTAATCCTTGTAACTTCTGGCTGTAGGGCTATCTGAAAGATGTTATGTTCAGTGTTCCGATAGCAAACTTAGCTGCACTGGAGGCATGCACTGCGCAACACATTCTGAACGTGACCCCGGAAACACTTCGATCAGTTGTGGAACATGCCGTTTCTCGATTTCAACTTGTTGCTGAAAGCAGTGGACAGCATATTGAACATGTTTTGCTTCAGTCACACGGAAATTAATAATCCAATTTCATTTTGACTGATGCTTTTTATGCGGTACAATTGGCCTGAATACAATTAAAAACCGATTTTTCCCCTTTATTGTATTTCAATGCCCCTCTCTGGGGCGGGCTGGCAGCAGCATATGCGCTGCTCTTCAGCTGAAAGACGGTAATTGTACAAAAGAAGACATTTAAAATAACAGAAAGGAGCAAATATGGTGTACACAGATATAAAAAGGGGGAACAGTACAGAAGAGAATAGACAAAAAGGGGGACGACCGTAAAATGGAGATAAAAACCATAAAAAAGTAGCACACACAATAAAACCACACACTGGGACAATTAAAGAAAACAAGTCGAAGTATGACCATAGCATAAAAGGATCGACGGACGGCGTAGCACATAACAATCACTGACAGTAAATCTATGTACAAGTCCAGTAGGACACTGATCACGATGAGCAAACACAGGATCTGCCAGGGGCATGGAGACGAGGGAGAAGCGAAGAAGGGAGGGAAGGGGAAGCTGGGATTTGGAATATTCGACAGGTTGGCCTGGGTGGAAAATCAGGGCACTCCGGGTGAGGAGATGGTCGACGGAGAGAGCGACTCCAGAAAGATCTGCACTAGATCGGTGGGACCGGAGGCACTGTGGACAGAGCGGATTTCCAGGTGCGGTAGTCAGTTCAGTTCCGCCAACACCTCACCTTTCACGATCACTGCACCGAGCTCGGTGATCACGTTACTGTAGGTGGGGCAGGGTCGGGGGGGGAGGGGGGGATGACGGGAAGGCTGGGGCTGACGAGGAGAGCAAGAGGAGAGGAAGGGTGTCAGGGACGTGTGGGGGCCAAATATAATGCACAGGAATGTACAGAGGTGGTCTGTACGAAAGGAGGGGGTGGGGGACTCGACGAGGACCGAGTCCCCGTGGGGAATCAGTCGGGAGACGGGAAAACCGGGTAGATACTTACGTATGTCCACGGTGAGGGTACGGGTGTCGAGGAACTCGGGGTACGGGGTCGACAGGACAAAGGTGTTCTGGCCAGAGTGGCCGAGTGGTTCTAGGGGCTTCAGTCTGGAACCGCGCGACCGTTACGGTCGCAGGTTCGAATCCTGCCTCGGGCATGGATGTGTGTGATGTCCTTAGGTTAGTTAGGTTTAAGTAGTTCTAAGTTCTAGGGGACTGATGACCTCTACTGTTAAGTCCCATAGTGCTCAGAGTCATTGGAAACATTTGACAAAGGTGTGGAGGGTGGGGGCTGGGGAACGGGTGTCGGGAGGAGGGTGAGGTCCACGGAGATGACGGCAGGAGAGGGAGGAGGCAGTGACTTTTTGTGGGAAGTGGTGGGAGCAGAGTCAGCAGTGACGCGTTCTGGGGTTTTTGGAGAGTGTAGGCTGCGAGGAGGGGAGAGGAACAGGGAGGAGAGAGACGTGGCAGGCGGGGGAGATCCCGTAGGCCCGGCGGAGGTGCCGGGAGGTGTGGCCGGTTCGGGGGCGGCCGCCACGGTGGCCCGGCGGGACTCGATGCGGGCAGGGGACGCAGACGACGGAGCGACGGGGAGTGGGGGGAGTGAGAGAGGGGAAGCCGACCGCGTGAGGGGTCGCAGCAGAGGCGTACGCGAGGGGGGAGGCGACTTATAAGGAGGGAGGCCAGTGGCGGCACTCCAGGAAGTGGGGGAGGGGGAGGTGTAGATGACAGTGAGGTTGGAAGGCTCGTGACGGACAGACGACGACGGACGGGCGGCGACGACGAATGACGGCAGGCGGACGGCGGGCGGCGGCGAGCTCCGGGCGGCACGGCGAGCTCTGGACGGCGGCGGCCACAAACGGCCGACAGCACCGGCCGGCCACGATGGCGGACGGACCACAGTGGCCGGCTGACGGACCGACGGCAACAGCAAGAGGCGCTTCCAAACAGTAGATTACGCACTGGGGGTAGCCCAGGCAGTATAATCCGAATTGAGGGGATCCAGCACTCTAGATGAAAACCGATATGAGTGATGCTTTTTATGCGGTTTTCGACCTCAGGACGATTGAAAGCCGATTTTTACCATCCGAAGAGATATGACCTTGCCGTGGTGGATGGGCTTACGTAACTAACAGTATCACACCTGTACACCCGTGCACACTGATTAATACAGTTTGTTTAACGTCAAACGTACACCTTAGGCATTGTTGTACGATTCATTTGTCATTTGTAGTCGACCACTATTAAATTACGATGCTTACAGCGCCATCTATTGCTACATTTTGTAACTATTTATTTTTCTAGTGCCATACGTTTTTCCCCTTCTCCAATAATATTCCGTTGCAATTTGACGTCATTCCGACCGGTGGTTTTATTTCCGTAGCGGTTTGAAAGTTTAACTTCAATTACGATCACCCTGTACTTCTGACACAGACAAAAACGTTTAACGGAACATATATTTTTATGACCGTCTCCTTTCTTTCATCACGAGGAAGCAATGTTAACCGGCAATCGCTGGAGACGGTCAAACGGTACTCGAAGAAACGTTAGGTTACTGAGCAGTAGCATTTAGCAGACTCTTTCGTCACGATAACGTGAACGATCATTGACAACGGCTAAAAACGTATCACGAGTATTTGAACTTTCCATTGTTGACGCACCTGCAGGTACGCAATCCTACGATAAAATAAGAGTAACAACGAATCTGCTTCAGGCTGCAATTCAATGGTCTCAAAATACTTTTTTGTTGTAACATGATCGGCTTAGAGGCTACTGGTTTCATTTTAAAATATATAAATTCATCTTATCATTTACATAAGCAAAGTAGTTTGTGAGATTATTGAAATGATTACAATGGAGAGTCACTAACGGTTTATCAGCCTTATGGATAATGTTTTTTATGTATGTCTTGCTGTTATAAAAATCTACCAGGTGGTAGTAACATTGTGCTTGTCAATGAAAGAAATGAAGTCGTTTAGTAAGAAATTGCGAGTAAGAATAAATTTGCGTCGGATTGCAGGTAAGTGATTTTTTGTAACACACTTCATTTCGAGGCAACTATCCTCTCCTTCAGTTGTAACTGTCACGTATACATCCTGAGTAATCTTAACTTGTCGTTCGAAAAATACCACCAAATTATCACAGAACCACCTAATGCCTAAATTACGTATTCCACACACTGCTGGTTAAATACCTCAATGGGCGATTGCTGTATTCTTGCATCATTTGAAAAAAGGTCATGCGGTGACACGTAGGACTACACTGGATCATTCGTATCAGCTACTCTCCAGTTTTCCTGTCATTTGGCCCATCGAAGAGTTGAAGCTTAATGTGCCTATTTCTTCGCAGTATTGATTCGGAAACAGGTTGAGATGGAACTGCATTCACAACAATTCTTGTCGGGTTAGAAACCGATTTTCATCGACAAGGCGTGACACACTCTTGTCGGTTAGGATTATTTTATGAGCACTGTCCTTATGCCGCGCAATATCACTGTCAGTGGTACACCATTCCTTTAGGCAGTCCGCCGTCGCATACCAACAAATCGGGCTACGTCATTCAAAGTCTGGTCACGAGCACTGCCTTCTGCCATTCTGTCGCGT
Source organism: Schistocerca piceifrons (assembly GCF_021461385.2). Lineage (NCBI taxonomy): Eukaryota > Metazoa > Arthropoda > Insecta > Orthoptera > Acrididae > Schistocerca > Schistocerca piceifrons. The sequence goes on from NC_060149.1 coordinate 906,011,295, forward strand.
ATCAACGTCTGTCCATCTCACTGCGTTCATTCCGTAAGGCAACTGAAACGTACACAAATCTCCACTTACGTGGCTTACGTCAGCGGCGCAGGTTGCCAAGTCCGAGCGATACCAGTGCTACAAAATTTAGAACGCTCCAAAGCAAACAGTGTGCTCCCTTAACTGGATCACTAATTCTGCTCTTACGATACAACTATATCATTTAACCAAGATGACCAGATATGCGTTTTAATGGACCTAAAATGTTGGTTGAGACTCTGTTAACAGCAGAATTAGAGGGCGGTGACGTAGCCGTCAGTTTTGCAATATGTACAGGTTAGAAACAGTGTGTGCCCATGATATCATGGCATGTCAGTGAATCCTTGTATCGTTTCTCTGCAAGCAGTGATCCTGAATTTCACTACTCACAGTAATTTCTCAAGTGAATAAGTCTCTTTAAAACTACATGATATTTGACATTTCATGCGTTGGAGCTGGCTCCCTCCCATCAGAGCGCTCAGCGTCACGCCGTTGCCAAAGTGCCACAACTATAGGTCAGTTCACTTCAAATTCCTTATCCGGCATTCCTTCTTGGTCCCCGAATCATGGCTCTGGCACTTTTATTTCGTGCTTCTTCCTACATTATAACCGCACCACAAACAACAGAAGCAGACATAACGATGCTAATGAAATACACACATTTCATACACAGCACTAACTAAACACTACTGGATAGCCGCGTGGTCTGAGGCACCTTGCCACGGTTCTTGCGCCCCCCACCCTTCCCCCCGGAGGTTCGAGTCCTCCCTCGGGCATGGGTTTGTGTGCTGTCCTTACCGTAAATCACTTTAAGGTAGATTAAGTAGTGTGTACGCATAGGGACCGATGACCTCAGCAGTTTGGTCCCATAGGAACTTACCACAAATTTCCAAAACTACTGGATACTTCCACATACGATGGGATACAGCTTCACATATGCGGTTGTCACAGTCACAGAGCTCGACCTACGCTAGATAAGCTCCACACGTCATTACGGAAAACCGAATTTCTGAAGGCTGCAGTTCATCATTGCGACTATCATGACAGTCAAACACCTAACAACTTCACGTAACGTTCTGCTTTAACCGCTATCAGCAATACTTCTCCAGTTTCTTAGGGGGCACCTTTAATGATCCGCCTCGCAGCTGGGACGTCCACACCACAAGAAGCTGAAAACTAATCTGAACCTACCCCAACCGATAATGGAATCTACGCCCACTCAACGAGAAGACACGTTTGGACGTGCCGGCCGACGCATGACCCGCTACTCAAGGCGCTCATGCAAAAATAAAAAAGAATAAAAAATAGAAGTTAAGTAAATAAATTAATTAAAAACTGATTATGTTTAGTTTCTATGGGCCCCGTGCGTTTTCCTTCCCTTTACTCTTTCTTGCCGCCTCATAACTATAGATTAGCCGTACTGGGAGTAGGATAGGGACGAACGCCTGAAGCGGTAGTTCTTTTTTTTTTTTTTTTTTTTTTTTGTAGGGCGTAAGTGGCTATTTTCCTTCCTTTTATTTGAATCCCTTTTCTACTCCCCAGTAGAAGACAATAAATGTGGATAAGGCGTAAAAAAGAAAGCGCAATGCATGCTGTGCTGACGTTCGTAGGTTCGAATATCGACAACTAACGCAATTTTTTTTATTTCCAAATCTAATCAAAAGAGTTTGGCTATCATTTTTGTTCAATTAATTGACCTATATGTAATTTTTTGTCTGTAATTATTTGCCATGTCAGTTTCATCATCGTATTGACTTTTTTATTTGCTCTTACTTTTCTACCTATCATTCTTTCTTCGTCTGGAATCTGCCTGTGTCGTCTATAACTGCCACCAAGCGTCAACGAGGACTGGTCATCCGTTGGTAAGGCGGCAGCTCGTCTAACCAGTGACAGGATAGTTTCAGGTAACGAATGATAGCAAGAAATTAGTTAGCTTTTAGCGCTGATACTGTACATTTTCTATCTCGATTTTGCTCGTATAGGTTAGCTTTAATAGGCGTGAACAAGGCGATCGTGATTTTACTTCTACCGCAGATTGTTAAGAACCACTTTCTCGGATGCCTTACACACCGCGAGGTTGTGGTTGCCTTAGAACACGAATTTAAATCCAGGGCTACAAAACGCGTCATCTGCCACAGTTCAGTCACTGGTCACTTAAAATCAGCTGTCAGTGGAGCATCTCGCATTTCCGACATGCCTTGCTGCTTCCATTTCTAACATTGCTCCACTTTGCGCATCTGTGAAATGACTTGCCGTATTTGTGTGTTACCCTAACCTGGCGGTAGTCTGCGGCCGATCTAGTAACGCCGTTTCGGTGAGTGACCCAAGTAATTTTAAATGGACTATAGGGTTGATTGTCCTCTTTTGACCAGAGAGATCAGTCTCCCCCCTACGTTTCTCAATCACTCGTACCCTGTGTGTGGAGGGACTAGCACGAACTACGACTCAAATCAGGCTACCTTTCGCATACTTAGAACTGGTTATGACTCTATGTTCTGATTCATACTAAGCTCTTTGTGCTACGGAATATGGTGAGACTAGAGTGTGGTGGCGGGATCCGTGAATAATAATGAGGAAGTGCTTCAGATGATTTGTTGTCCAGCTCGAAATCGCGGTCGGTCTGCTGACCATTTCTCCATTGTTGCAGTCCATCTTCGGCTTTGATCCCCGGGTATACACGCAATGCTACCTGCGATACCTAGCGAGTTGGAGTAATAGTTTCATGGTTCAAATGGCTCTGAGCACTATGCGACTTAACTTCTGAGGTCATCAGTCGCCTAGAACTTAGAACTACTTAAACCTAACTAACCTAAGGACATCACACACATCCATACCCGAGACAGGATTCGAACCTGCGACCGTAGCGGTCGCTCGGTTCCAGGCTAATAGTTTCATAATGAGGGGTTTCTGGCATTTTACACTACCGGCCATTAAAATTGCTACACCACGAAGATGACGTGCTACAGACGCGAAATTTAACCGACAGGAAGAAGATGCTGTGATATGCAAATAATTAGCTTTTCAGAGCATTCACACAAGGTTGGCGCCGGTGGCGACACCTACAACGTACAAACATGAGGAAAGTTTCCAACCGATTTCTCATGCACAAACAGCAGTTGACCGGCGTTGCCTGGTGAAACGTTGTTGTGGTGCCTCGTGTAAGGAGGAGAAATGCGTACCATCACATTTCCGACTTTGATAAAGGTCGGATTTTAGCCTATCGCGATTGCGGTTTATCATATCGCGACATTGCTGCTCGCGTTGGTCGAGATCCAATGACTGTTAGCAGAATATGGAATCGGTGGGTTCAGGAGGGATCCCAACGGCCTCGTATCACTAGCAGTCGAGATGACAGGCATCTTATCCGCATGGCTGTAACGGATCGTGCAGCCACGTCTCGATCCTTAGCTGGGGACGTTTGCAAGACAACAACCATCTGCACGAACAGTTCGACAACGTTTGCAGCAGCATGGACTATCAGTTCGGAGATTGTGGCTGCGGTTACCCTTGACGCTGCATCACAGACAGGAGCGCCTGCGATGGTGTGCTCAACGACGAACCTGGGTGCACGAATGGCAAAACATAATTTTTTCGGATGAATCCAGGTTCTGTTTACAGCATCGTGATAGTCACATCCGTGTTTGGCGACATCGATGTGTTACAACGCGTGGCTCTACCCTTCATTCGATCCCTGCGAAACCCTTCATTTCAGTAGGATAATGCACGACCGCATGTTGCAGGTCCTGTACGGGTCTTTATGGATACAGAAAATGTTCGACTGCTGCCCTGGTCAGCACATTCTCCAGATCTCTCACCAATTGAAAACGTCTAGTCAGTGGTGGCCGAGGAACTGGCTCGCCACAATACGTACCCGTTTATCATCTGCATTTCTTCTTGGTGCAACAATTTTAATGGCCAGTAGTGTATTTTTCCAAATGTCGTGTGATTAAGCCTTAGCTCTCCTTTTAACCCTTCGCACACTCTGGCGAATATACTCTCACCTGTGTATTATGCTGTTTGTATAAAGTTATTATGGAATATGTGTAAGTTTTGTCCGAGTCGAATATGATAATATGAAACTTGTTGGGTAACGAACCGTGTACGGTGCAAAACTTATTTCTTAATGTGAAATTTCTACTGAGTCTAAAGTACATCACTAATCAAATTTCATTACGAAATATTATAACAATAATAGAACGCCATATTTGTACGATTTAGTCCTTACTAACTGCAGTCGCTATAAACGGAAAGATAAGTATTTAATGGCGTAACTTGGGTGTTGCTCGTTCCCTGCCGGTATGTGGGATATTCGCGGCGATCGGAATAATGCAGTTTAGGGTGGCGCTTGCACAGCATTTTGGGGGAGCCGTACGGCGCCGAGACTCGCCGATCGATGCTTGCGGTCTCGTTTGGTGCATTTTACACCAGAGTTGGCTGCGCACCGCCGTATTCTTTGCATTCCAGCGCGCACGCAGATATCGAAACACGGACACGTGTACGCACCGTTCCCGTAGCGCATTCTCGCCAAAATGCTTCGATATGTACAGTGATCGGTTTCGCTCGAGCTTAATTCGTTCCCTGCCCGTCACTTCTAACACTGCCACTAATGCAATAACAACACTTTCGCTATTTCCACAGTTTTAATTACGCAAACAATTAAACGGCCAAAGCCGTATGTATGCTAATGAGTAACAGCGTCCGGCTGAGTTCCGCATTGTCACCACGTAAATGGGATATGTGTTTACAGAAGACCAAAACAGGTATGTGAAATGACTGAAGAATGTTCTCTATTCGCAGATATCTATAGGAATGAAAATGCTCTTTAGGCATGCAGCCACAGCTAAGTCAAGCCAAAAATACATCCAGAACCAGTAATTATATATCGAGATGAGATTTCCCCTGAGCTACAGTCCACAATTAGTAGACTTTTCTGATGTACGCATTTCATTTTTGACCTTTATAACTGCCGAATTATGATGACGACATTTTTAATTGAGTTATATACTTTTTACGTGCCACAGGATAGATTCTTCGAAGAGGCCGTTATCGGCAAAACGTATGTGGCACTTGATAAAACAGTAACATACACGCAACTCGTGTACGGTTCGTGTGTTTAATATTATGACTGTCATGTCAACTGCTCAAATGTTTCAACTCGAACACTGATACACGCTCCGAAGTGATTTCTGACGGACCTTGCTCCACGTTACATGTCATGTAAAGCTATCATGGCGCATTATCCTGTTAAATGGATTTTCATGTATTTCGTGGTATGGCTCCTATTTTAATTCTTCCCACAGATGAAAGTCCAGAAATGTTAAAACTGCTGAGCATGCAAGACTTTGTGAGTTTTTCGAACGATTGATACAACAATCGTCAAACGGTCTGTCAAAAAGGGCGGCAGATATCTGTGTGGGCTGGTCAGTACAACCGCCACGTTGATACCACATGGACTGCCTAATGTCCAGTTGGATGGCTTCCAATAACTGCGGCGGCATATCTGTTAGGAGCTGTAGATACTTGTTGCTTTTTAGAGTCCCATGAAGAATACCGTGACCAATGATCGATTCTTGAAAAGTCGAAGCCACAGCTAAGGTCGTTGTTTATTCACATCTGCCAGTCAGTGTGGATTTTCGGCTATCCAGTGGTGCATATTGTGAAGACTGATTTGCTCATGGTCTGTAAACTAGGCTTCATCCGCGAAACAAAATCTCCCATAGAAACTCCGCAACGTCCGGGGGATGTAGTTCAAGCTCGGGGTGGTTCCGAGACGTTTCGGAGGTGTTTTTCGCCCCACCATTTGGGCCAAACAACCATATTATGGTGAAATGTAGGAGCATACTTACGTCAGCATTCTCATTAACCTAGTGTTGCCCTTTCTACTAACTCTTCAAGACGAGTAAGTCGTAGACACTCCGGTCTTCCAAAGTGACAACATCAATGTACACAGTGCTGCACACATAGCTATCTAGTTTGAAGAAATCTCACACACCAATCTCGACTGGCCCGCTAAATCATTCGACCTTAGCGCCACAGAAAACCTCTGTGGCTATCTGAAACAAGGGGTGAAGTGTAACAATCAAAATTTCCGCACTTTGGTAGTTCTATCAGATCTAATTATCAATAAATGGTAATGATAGAAGCTAATCAAGTGAATCAAAAATTTGTGCCACAGCCGGGACTTGAACGAGATCTCCCATTTAGTAGGCGGATGTGCTAAACATTTCATCACCATAGCAATATGGCTAAGACAGCTGCACAGATTACCCTAGTCCAATACCTTCCTCCACAAAAACCAATTCACGCCTTCATGAGGACACTGCACTAGGGTTGTCGGCTGCATTTACGTAATGGTTACCACATCTGCATAATAAGTAAGAGACCCGGCTGTGGCACAAATCTTAAATCACTCATGTGTCTCAAGGAAATTGTACTCCCTCAGATTAATAAGTGGCTTCATCTGGATATGCCATACCTGAAGGAACCTACGGTCTCTCTTCCTTGCCGGATTGAGAGCTTTATCAATGCCACAGTCCGTCTTACTTATTATTAACGTGAAATCTCTTGAGAGTGAGTAACCTTTTTCTTATATAATTCTTACATATCTACATTTTAAAAAAGCTATTAGTGTCAAAGATCACTTGCGTACGTCGGAAAATTGGACATAATGTCAGTGTTGTGCCATCGGCCTAAGAAAAGGCATCGCAACCAGTGAAAGGGTATACAGGCCTCCCACCTACGTAATTCTACAGCTGTATGCTGCAATAATGATGGCGACGAGTTCTGCAACACAGCAGTCCACCGAAGCGGTTGACTGGATTGCTGCACGCTGTAGCATAAAGCAACGTTTCACGTGATGGCGGGCCAGCTCCTGTCACAACACACCCTACCGCACCAACTACAGGGGCGTTTAACAAGTTATGCAATTTTTTTTTCTGAAATCAGGGTAATTTTATTCGGGATTCCAATACACCATATTATTCCAGACTCTTTAGGCTAAAAAACCCTATTTTTCAACATGATCCCCTTTCAATGCGACGTCCGCACCCACCTTAATTTTGAGGGCCTGAAATTTGCCGCATCAGTAACCTCCCCATCATGAACATACTGCTTCCAGCGGAGTCCATCCTTCACTTTGCCAAACAGATGGAATTCAGAAGGCGAGGAATCCAGGGGGCACACTCCTTTGAGTACCCCCAACTGCTGGACGAGTGTGTTGGCACAACCAGCAGTGACGTCCAGTTGAGCAGCTAGGTGGTTGGTAGTGATCCGTCTACCGCTTCGAATGAGAGCGTCTGCACGTCCCAGTATTACAGGAGTCACACTTGTGTGTGGCTGGCCGTCACGAGGGAGATCTGACGGGTTTTTGCGACCTTGTTGCGATGATGACAGACGTCTCGCCCAGAGACTCATCGTGCTTTTGTTCACTGTAAGGTCCCCGTACACATCCTGCAAGCACCTATGAATATCTGTGATGCTCTCGTTTTCCGCCAAAAGAAACTCCGTGACAGCTCCCTGCCTCGAGGGCATCTCCGTTACAGACGCCTTTTTGAATGATACGTATAGCGTCGCCACGTATGGGAACTTCATGAAACCGTAGGGCCTAAGTTGAATGTTCCATGATGTCCCACAACAGATTCAGACTATGTCAACCGAAACCGGTTGAGACAAAAAGTGTGTTGCATTATACCCCTAGTACAAGTGCGCCCTACTCACTCAACAGCACCACTTCCATCGGTCCCGTGCATTGATCTGGCGCAGTCTCAGCGCCAGTAATCATTGTAGCCAAGCAACCACAGCTTCAGCGAGCAACACATTATACTAGGCGTAGCCGCTGATTTACGAGCCGTCAATTAGCCATGATGGTTCCGGGCTTCAAACTGTGCCCGACAAGGCGAGGACCGCTCATTGGGTGCGATCGCCTGACGCTCCAGCGAGGCCTTGTCGTCGTCAGCGGTTGCGCCTTCTCAGCATTCCGCTGTCTCAGATGACACACTGGCGTCAGCCACGTTTAGCGACTGGTCGCAGACGTCGATCCACATTGCGTAAGCCTCTTGTAATAAACAATGTTTTCTTAAGCAAGCGTCCTTGACGGCGCGGCCGCCATGCTGCTGGAAGATCCCATCGCCACAGTCTCCCGCACATGCTCTTCTTGGGGCAGAAGTGGCCACCCTGCAGTACTGCTGTCAGCGTGGCGGTCAACACAATACGACACCGTCAAATGTGGTTCAGACAGTTACATGAGCTGTAGCTTTCCAAAAACTGCACCTTGCTATAACTATTCTTTCTAGACGTATCTACATATATTCTCAGCTAGAAAATGTATAGTGCATAGCAGAGGTTAATTTGCACCATTCTTCGTCATCCATTTTCCTGATCCATGTGAATACAAAGCTGGGCAAAATGTGCCAATGTCGCTCCTAATGTGTTTGCACTGTCGTCACGGGAGATGTACTCGAGAGGCGTTACCATCATTCTGCAGTCAGTCGCAAGAGCTAGTTCTATAAACTTCCCCAAGAACATTTCGCAAAAACATTTTTTCTACTTCCCCCTTTCCTTCCCCTGAAAAAATATCTTTTAAATTCACGGGGCATTTTCGTAAAACTCTCGTACTAATAGACTCGATAACTAACAAATCTATCAACATGCCTCTTAATCGCTATCGTATCATTCTTTATTGCTACGTGGTGGGGATCCGAACCGCACGGGACCGCGCGAGGTGGCACAGTGGTTAGCACACTGGACTCGCATTCGGGAGGACGACGGTTCAATCCCGTCTCCGACCATCCTGATTTAGGTTTTCTGTGATTTCCCTAAATCGTTTCAGGCAAATGCCGGGATGGTTCCTTTGGAAGGGCACGGCCGATTTCCTTCCCAATCTTTCCCTAACCCGAGCTTGCGCTCCGTCTCTAATGACCTCGTTGTCGACGGGACGTTAAACACTAACCACCACCACCACCGAACCGCACGGGAATTATGTACAAGCTTTCTCTACAGAGTCACCTTCATACAAGGGGTGGCCAAGTGAAAACGAGCAAAATGAAAAAAAAAAAAATTAAGTAAACTGTGGAGCCAAAGAAACTGGTCAGCTGCCTAATACCGTGTAGAGCCCCCGCAACACTAGTTGGCATGGACTCGACAAATGTCTGAAGCAGTGCTCGAGGGAACTGACACAATAAATCCTACAGGGCTATCCATAAATCAGTAGCACTACGAGGGGATGGAGGTCTCTTCCGAACAGCACGTTGCGAGGCATTCCAGATATGCTAAATAATGTTCATGTCTGGGGAGTTTGGTGGCCAATGGAAGTGTTTAAACTCAGAAGAGTGAACCTGGAGCCAGTCTGTAGCAATTCTGGACGTGTAGGAAGTCGCATTGTTCTGCTGGAATTGATCAAGTCCGTCGGAATGCACAATGGACATGAATCGATATAGGTGGTTCAAAAAATGGTTCAAATGGCCCTAAGCAATATGGGACTTAACATCTGAGGTCATCAGTCCCCTAGACTTAGAACTAGTTAAACGTAACTAACCTAAGACACACATCCATGCCCGAGGCAGGATTCGAACCTGCGACCGTGGCAGCAGCGCGGTTCCAGACTGAAGGGCCTAGAACCGCTCGGGCACAACGGTCGGCGAATCTACGCAGGTAATCAGATAAGATGCTTACGTACGTGTCATCAGTCAGAGTCGTATCTAGAAGTATCAGGGGTTCCATAAAACTCCAACTACCCACGCCCCACACCATTACAGAGCCTCCACCTGCTTGAACAGTCCCCTGCTGACATGGAGGGTCCATGGATTCATGAGGCTGTCTCCATACCTGTACACATCCATCTCCTCGACAGAATTTGAAAAGAGACTCGTCTGATCGGGCAACATGTTTCCAGTCATCAACCGTCCAATTTCGGTGTTGACGGGACCAGGCGATGCGTAAAGCTTTGTGTCGTGCAGTCATCAAAGGTACACAAGAGGGCCTTCGGCTCCGAAAGCCCATATCGATGGTGTTTCGTTGAATGGTTCGCACACTAAAATCTGCAGCAATTTGCGAAAGGGCTGTACTTCTGTCACGTTTAACAATTCTCTTCAGTCGTCGCTGCTCCCGTTCTTGCAGGATCTTTTTCCGGCCGCAACGATGTCGGAGATCTGATGTTTTACCGGATTCCTGATATTCACGGTACGCTCGGGAAATGGTCATACGGGAAAATCCCCACTTCGTCGCTACCTCGCAGATACTGTGTCCCATCACTCCTGTGTCGACTGTAGCACCACGTTTAAACTCACATCTTGATAACTAGCCATTGTACCAGCAATAACCGATCTAACAAGTGCGCCAGACACTTGTCGTCGTACGAGTATATAGCCGTTGCCGACAACAGCGCCGCATTCTGCTTGTTTACAAGTCTCTGTATTTGAATACGAATGCCTCTACCAGTTTCTTTGGCGCTTCATTGCAATCCAACTTAACTGCATTTATCCCACTGTGGCCCAAGAAGGCCAATGCTTTCATGGAAAAATGTTTGTGGTCGCCTACGGAACTATGATTGTACCAAGGCGTGCACATCCTCCATACAGTCCTGATTTCTCTCCATGCGATTCCCATACTTTTAGAGCTGTGCAGATAGATATTCGTGGCCGTTGATTGCTTCGGACGAAGAGGTCCACGCCCATCTACAATCATGGTTCCGTGGGTTACCGCAAACATTTTTCTACGAAGACATTGACCGCCTTGTTTCCAAGTGGGATAAATATGTTAACTACCATGGAGATTGGTTTTGAAATAATAAACAGTCTGTTTGCACCTCTTTATCACTATCAAAATGAGTTCCCCTAAGGTGTGCTTCAACTGTTGGAAAAAGATGAAAATGGATGGGGGCAAGTCGGGGCTATCTGGAGGATGATCGACGAGAGTGAACCCAAGGGGTAAGATTGTTTCAGATTTCGCAGCGCTAGTGTGTGGTCTGGCACTGTAATGCTCCACGTGTGGACGAACTCTTCCAATTTGAATCTCGATTACAGCACGCTGTTTCTCACGCAGCGACGTAGTTGTGTTACACACTGCCATGTTACACGCTCAAATTCGGGGCCCTCCAGTGGTGGAATGCTACAGTTATGTAGGTATGAAGAATAAAGATTTAGAATGTTAACAACGTATGTTTTGTTTAATAATCTTTAAGAGTTTTTGCGTTAAAAGTTCGGGAGAGCACATTTCAACACGCTCTCGTAGATACGCCACACTTTCCTACAATTCTCCCAAAAACCGATGTTGGCTCTTCGCCTCTCCTACAACTATCTGCAAATGTTCGTCCAATTTCATCTGGTTGACAACGTATGAATGAAGTAACTATTCGGGGATATATATAAAGAAGCTTGTAGAGAACGCCGGTAACAATCTGTGAATATTAGTTGGGGGCATAACTGCATACAAGAGTTTCCCATCATTAAAAAAATTGTTTCTTAATGCGAGGAAGGAAAAGAAAATAATTTTTAGTCCATTACGAGATAATAAAAGTACGTATCACAACCCTGAATCGGACAAGGTTGGAGAGGAAAATAGTTTGTATCCATCTGAAAGGAACTACCATGATATTAGTTTTAAGCAGTTATGGCAAACCATGGAAAACTGAAATCTGTATGGATGGTGGATATTTGAACCCTGCTGCACCCCAGTGATAATCCAATGCGTTAACCAGAGCGCCACCTTGCACCGAGCTGCTGCATGAAAGATAGTGTATCACCATCACTTGGTTCAGAGATTGGCAGTTCAACATAGACAAATGTTTTTCAGTACGTTGTAATAGTCGATGAGGGAGAGATAATGTCTGATTAGAAAATCACTAGTTAACATCTAGCATCATTCACACTCGAAAGAAAGTGTTCTACTCAACAATCCGGGCGACATGAAATGAGAAGAACGTAACTGTCTAGGTTGTGTGGAAAAGATATGCCTGATTTCGATCCTCTGGAAGACTCATGACGAAGTGCAACTTATCTACGAACAATTTGCTTACCAGACCCTCATCTGAATCCTCAGTAAACTCAAGCCTGAGACGCTAGCCAAGAAAGGATTATTCTTCGAATCGTGAGAGCTAACGTTCCGAGACGAGAGAAAAAAAGTTTGCTCACACAGCTCGTGAATTGTCAATGAAGGTATGCTTCTACGAATTAGTGTACATACGGAGTTGCACTGTTGTGACAGGAGTGTCTGTGCTGCGCCTTTTGCCTTGCGTGCAGTCAAAACGTATCTCGTGTAAGCTTAACGTTGAAAATTGAAGTGGGTATTTGTGAAGTGGTATAGACACCTGTACTGAACTCGGCTAATTGAGGAAATCTTCGAACAAAAAGGAATCCCATCGACTCAACACTGAAGTTCAGTAGTCACGCGTTTTCTGTCTTTTGGCATAAGCAACTATACAAGAAGAATATAGGAGGTGCAGAAATACTGAACAAAGCAGTTAATGTCCTACGAGAGAGTAACGTCTTCCAATGCCAACTGCATAGAGGTGAGACGTTGAACTGCGAACTTATACAGCACTGGTTATAAATCTACCGTCACAGGCTCGGCGCACCTCTGACTGACGCCGAGTGAAAAGCCTGTTGAAAAAACATGGGTTTTTCTAGGCTACATGACCTCTCTCTCCTCCACCTTCTCCTGAGCTGGGGAAAGGGATTTCCAATAACACCACGGAACTATCCACAGTGTGCTCGTCTCTCTTCGTATGTCACCGTGAGGAAGGGTTACTTGCCTTTTATGGAATGACTAGCTGAGTTGTTGCCGGGATATATACGCACACTGACGAGACAAATGAAACAACACCAAGAAGGAGTAAACGAAAGTTGGTAGGCGTCTTTCTACATCTGAAAGACGATGTCTATTCAAGTTTCGCACCAGTCGCATATACCGGCGCTAGTAGCGCCACTATGAGGATGCAAATCAGATTTGCTTTAAATACACGGTGTAACGGTTGTGACCGTTGTTCAACTTCCAGGCTGCACGTGGTGCGTTGATGTTAGTCGAGAATGCCTTTAAGGTGAGAAAGACACCATTATCGACGCCTCACTGAGTTTGAACGATGTCGTGTAATAGGGCTGCGACTTGGATGTCCATTGTGCGATACTGCAAAAAGACTTAGCAGAAATGTAGCCGCGTTACATGACTGCTGGTAGCGATGGTCACGGGAATACACAGTCGCAAGAAGACTGGACGCCCGCGGGCTACGTGGCACTACTGCGACCGTAGCGGTCGCGCGGTTCCAAACTGAAGCGATTAGAACCGCTCGGCCACAATGGCCGCCGGTGGACAAATCGCCCCAGGTATTTAGGATGAGCTGCTTACCTGTGGCTTCACCCGCTTATGTACGTATCAGATACCTTTAACATATCTGACAGAAATTTGTTCACATATTTCAGCAATACATCTAGCGAATTTCGTCCTACACTCTCATTTTCATCCAGCTCGATGTTTATGACATCAAATCCCCTGAACCATTTTCGAACAATGATATAATTTTGCAGGTACATCCAGTGGTGTAAGTGACTACTGCCCGTGAAATGTGTTTTTAGAATAGAGTTAGTAGTAAAGAAGTAATAAATTAAAACGTCATGCATAATGCGGCAGTTTCTTACGTATCTCAGTATTTATGATCTCATATCTCCTGAACTATGTGTCGTAAAATGGCATAATTTTGCTTGTACATACAATGGTACATGTGAATACCGTCTGAAGTGTTGCGAGTACAGTTTGTACTAAAGAAGTATACGTTAACACACTGTGATGAGGCATTTTTTCACGTTTCTCACTGTTTGACGTCATATCTCCGGAACTATGTGTCATACACTAATATCGTTTCGTAGGTACATTCAGAAGAATATGTATATGCTGTCGCGAAATGTGTTGCGAATAGGCCCAATAGCAAAGAAGTAGTAAATTTAAACGTCATGCATGATGCGGCAGTTTGTCAGGAATCTCAATGTTTATGATCTGAACTAGGTGTTGTAAAATGATATGTTTTTGTAGGTACATTCAGCGACAAATGTGGGTACTGTCTGCAAAATGTGTCGCAAATACAGTAATTAAGAAAGAAGTAATAAATTAAAATGTCATGCTTCATGTGGCAGTTTTACTACATGAGCAGGGAAAATGTAGTAAGCGACAAACATTTTCCCTTCATCATTTTGTTGGGGTTGTCAATGAGGAGTCCGCAGCTCGTGGTCGTGCGGTAGCGTTCTCACTTCCCACGCCCGGGTTCCCGGTTCAAATGGCTCTGAGCACTATGGGACTTAACATCTATGGTCATCAGTCACCTAGAACTTAGAACTACTTAAACCTAACTAACCTAAGGACAGCACACAACACCCAGCCATCACGAGGCAGAGAAAATCCCTGACCCCGCCGGGAATCGAACCCGGGCGTGGGAAGCGAGAACGCTACCGCACGACCACGAGATGCGGGCCCGGTTTCCCGGGTTCGATTCCCGGAGGGGTCAGGGATTTTCTCTGCCTCGTGATGACTGGGTGTTGTGTGATGTCCTTAGGTTAGTTAGAGGTTTGAGTAGATCTAAGTTCTAGGGGACTGATGACCATAGATGTTAAGTCCCATAGTGCTCAGAACCATTTTCTCAATGAGGAAATGTTTTGTAAAGGTTTGAAATTTGTTAAGTTTGTTGCTCTCAATCTCAAATACAGGATGAATAAAACTGGAGAGAAATTAGGCCTTATGCGTGACATCATTTTGTGGTTTTGTTTTCACTCAGAAATGTATCTGCACTTTCATACAATGTTTAGTTGGTTTACTTTCTTTCGGCAAAATTGTTGTTAATGTTAGTCTCCAAAGAAACTTACGGCACAAAATATTTGGTACAAAACATTTACATTTGTAAAATGAGCGACTATTTTCGAATATTTTAAGTTAGCAAGCAGAAAGTACAGAGCTGAGACCCATATAAATGAGTTGAGGCAGTCTATGTTATACCTGCATGCATGTCCGAAGGAACACTGCATCTTTCTTCTTAATATTGTAGTATAGTATTTATCTACCAATACCAGGCAGCGACTTCGGGAATTACGTAATGTATGTGCGAGAGCAGGTTGTGACGCAGGACCGACGACATACGGAAGTTTGGGTCCGCCCCTAGGCCTTGCATGGATTGCTAAAGCGGTTAGGGCGACCACTCGTGTATAGTCAGAAATCCGGGTTCGAGTCCCGGTCCGGTATAAATTTTCATTAACATCATTCCCTTGTACAGGTAATGGTTGTTCGTATTCGCAACCGCGAATGCATTTCATGTACACGGGTATGTAGCGTAGTAAAATGTGACATACACAGACGCTCACCAGTCTGTATTTTATTGTGAAATTTTCAGGTGGACGCTGATATTCGCATGCTCGTGGCTGAACGAATATAAATCTTACGGTGTGCAACTCTCTGTGTGTCCTGTAAAACAGTTGTCTATGGATATTGCGAATATAAATCGTCTGAACACAGAGTTACAGAATTTTCATTTATGGACTGAGGGTGCCAGTCATAAACATTCGAGGAGATCGCCTTTTCGTGACCCTCTGCCGGAAGTAGGGAGAAAGGGATAATGGAGACAATTTTAGACCTATGTCTATGCCATCAGTGTTTGCTAAAGTTATTGAGAAGGCTGTGTATGTAAGGATAATTGATCATTTTATATTACACGATTTGCTATCAAATGTACATTTCGGCTTTAGAAGTCGTTTAACAACTGAAAATGCTGTATTCTCTTTTCTCTGTGAGGTACTGGATGGGTTACACAAAAGATTTCGAACGCTAGCAATATTTTTTTATTTAACAAAGGTGTTTGATTTTGTTGATCACAAGATATTGCTCCAGAAGTTGGATTATTATGAAATATGGGGAGTAGCTCACAATTGGTTGACCTCTTACGTTAGCAACAGACGGCAAAACGTCATTATTCACAATGTTGAGAATGGCTGTGATGTGGGGTCTGAGTGGGGTACAGTCAAGTGGGGGTGCCCCAGGGATCAGTGTTGTGGCCACTCCTGCTCCTTATTTATATAAATGATATGCCCTCTAGTACTACGGGTAACTCTAAAATATTTCCGTTTGCTGATGACACTAGCTTGGTAGTAAAGGATGTTGTGTGCAACATTGACTCGGTTTCAAATAGTGCAGTTCATTACATAAGATCATGGGTTGTAGAAAATAAACGCTAAATCACCGTAAGACTCAGTTTTTACAGTTTCTAACGCACAATTCAATAAAACCTGACGTTTTAATTTCACAGAATGGGCATATGATTAGTGAAACTGAACAGTTAAAATTTTTAGGTGTTCAGATAGATAGTAAACTGTCGTGGAAAGCCCAGGTTCAGAATCTTGTTCAAAGACTTAATGCTGCCATTTTTAATATTAGAACGGTATCTGAAGTAAGCGATAGTTCGACACGGAAGTTAGTCTACTTTGCTTATTTTCATTCGTTTGTGTCGTATGGTATTATATTTTGGGGTAACACTTTCCATTCTAAAAGGAGATTTTTGGCTCAGAAACGGGTGGTTGGTTCAAATGGTTCTGAGCACTATGGGACTCAACTTCTTAGGTCATTAGTCCCCTAGAACTTAGAACTTGTTAAACCTACCTAACTTAAGGACATCACACACATCCATGCCCGAGGCAGGATTCGAACCTGCGACCGTAGTGGTCTCGCGGTTCGAGACTGCAGCGCCTAGAACCGCACGGCCACTTCGGCTGGCGAAACGGGTGGCTCGGACAATAAGTGGTGGAAGTTCACGAACCTCTTGTCGACCCCTGTTCACGAGTCTGGGTATTTTGACATTGGCCTCTCAGTATACGTATATATTCCTCACTGTCATTTCTTGTTAACAATATTAGCTTATTCCCAAGAATAAGCAGCTCTTACACATTCAATACTCGGCAGAAATCAAACCTGCATTTGGATCAGACTTCCTTAACTCTTGTGCAGAAAGTTGTGCTGAATGTACCTACAAAAACATATCATTGTACAACACCTAGTTCAGATCATAAACACTGAGATTCCTGACAAACTGCCGCATCATGCATGACGTTTAAATTTATTACTTCTTTGCTATTGGGTCTATTCACAACACATTTCGCAGACAGCATATACATATTCTGCAAATCTTAGCAGTAATCCACGCACTTTCAAATCGAAATTGAACAGTTTCCTCATGGGTCACTCCTTCTATTCTGTCGAGGAGCTCCTTGAAAAATTAAGCTGATTCTTGTTGTATTGTTGATTGCGTTTACTTAAACTTACTGACTGATTTTTTTCGGGTTCATCAACAATTTATTTTTTCTGTTATTACTTTTATGTTGTAATTTCATGTACTGACACGTTCCATGAACTTGGAAATTTGCCCCTCTATTTGGTTCTACAGAACTTGACGTGTAAATAAATAAAATGAAAGCAGTATGTGAAGGAGACTAGCTGCGTAACCGTACTGCCAAATTGCGACAGGTACTTGGCGAGGTGACATCTGCCGACAGCCAATACGAGAGATGCCAGCGCATAGACGCTCATAAATGTGGGAATGTACAAGAGGACAAACGTCAGTGTGACACTTTAGTTACGAATAGCCGAGTGATATGTACGGTATTAGCGCAGCGGTGCCACTGTGTCGCAATGTCACTGGGGTTTTACCCGTAGACTTGCATCTCGTCGGTTGAATAATGCATTGTTCGCCGGCGGCTGTGTGTGCAGTCAAGCGTTGAGCACAGGTACAGGCACACCGTTCAATATCATACCGCTCTTCCCCCCCCCCCCCCCCCCTCATTACTGAGCTTCCCATATTCCCATATACGCATACTTGTTTCAAGGCGCAGCAATAAAGAATTTTGACAGTTGTTTTACAGGATGCCACTTCCAGTAGTACTCATTGGAAGTGATTTGGTGTCAAGTGTAACCGTTTCTAATTTTTTTTTTCTAATTGAAGGATCTCAATACAAACAACAATCCTCTGAATTCATCCCCTCCCTCCCCACATACACGTACACACACAGAAAAAACGCATAAAGTTTACAACCCTTGTACTGTTGGCTTGTAGGTTGTTACGGAATGGTCAACGTTCATTGGAAATGCCACAAGAAAGAACTCAGCATGGCGCCTTTTATTTTCATTGCTACCCCAAATCTTAGGAAAGTCAGTGTACAGGCCAATGTTGTTACTTTGTTGAGTTCGCCTTTATTTACTACAGGAAACGAAGTTTGGCATATTGAGGTAGTCCAGTCAGAGCGAGCCTGATAGACAGGCGGCGCAACTGTGTTGTGTGAGGGGATACAATACTCGTGCGTCACTGGCGAACTCCACAGCCTACTTCGTGTTCCTGCTGTTCAATAGTGTTAGTGTTGTATCTGCATTCTACGTGTCAGTGGCGGACGTATTTTTGTTAGTTATGACGGACAAAGAGGTTGTGTAGCGTCATCCTCGGAAGCGATCGTCAAACTTCAGCCAGTATATAGAAAACTCTCGTAGGGGAACCGGAATGAGCGACACGCGTCCACGTCTCAAAAGATAAAAGAAACCCGGCATGCCCGTCGTATTCGTGAATCTTTCTACTGTGGCTATTAGGTAAGTAGGATGACAACAACACTCAATATATTTTTGAGAACTTCTGGTCCCTTGGGAAAGATTACGATGTGCAAAACTTACACTTACCGAAACTTTTGGAAAACACCGATGTGAAATTGTAAGTAGGCTGTTTGGGTTCTTATGTTGGTAACGCCACGTAGCGCTCCGTATGAAAATCACTGACTGTGCTGTGTACAGTCTGTGGCTGGTTGGCATTGTTAGAATATTCGCTATAGTAGTGTTGGGCAGTTGGATATGAACAGCGCATAGCGTTGCGCAGTTGGAGGTGAGCCGCCAGCAGTGGTGGATGTGGGGAGAGAGATGGCAGAATTTTGAGAGTGGACGATCTGGACGTGTGTCCGCCAGAAAAAGGAAATTTGTAAGACTGGATGTCATGAACTGATATAAAATGACTTTTGAACATTATTAAGGTAAATACATTGTTTGTTCTCTATCAAAATCTTTCCTTTGCTGACTATGCCTATCAGTAGTTAGTGCCTTCCGTAGTTAGAATCTTTTATTTAGCTGGAAGTATTGGCGCTCGCTGTATTGCAGTAGTTTGAGTAACGAAGATTTTTGTGAGGTAAGTGGTTCATGAAAGGTATAGGTTATTGTTAGTCAGGGCAAGTCTTTGGTAGGGATTATTGAAAGTCAGACTGCGTTGCGCTAAAAGTATTGTGTGTCAGTTTATTGATTATCAGAATAAGTAAAGAGAGAAATGTCTGAGCACGTTCACTTTTGTTCAGCTGTTTGAAAATCAAATAACTTAAGAGGTTACAAACACAGTCTTTCTTAATTTTTCCAAAAGGGAAGTTACAAAATGAACATAGTTAAAGGCAGACCAAGCCTAACGTTGCATTAGGTACTAGGTGCAAAGTAATGTCGGAAGTGTTGACGTATGTCGTAGTGCGTTTTATAAATGCATCAGTAAAGTATTCATTCGCACTACACTAAGCAAGACGCAAGAAACAAATACGGTTGAGAAAGATCTGAGTGAAAACCACGAGCCTGTAAAGAAAACAGTGGAAGAACGGATGACAAAAGAATGTATTCACATTAAGGCGTTGCCTCTTCTCTCAAGCCACTTCCGAAAACATCTGCTTGTCGGTCTCAGTCTGGATACTTTGTATGGACACTGTGTGTAATGGCTAACCGTAATTTACGGCTTTCACGCTCCTGCTTACAAAAGTTTTATCGCAAAAGATTCGATAGCCATTTTAATGTTGAGTTCGCACCACCCAGATGCGATACGAGCAACTTGTACGGTTTCCATCAAAAACCTAAGGAACAATGGACAGCAGAATGCCGAAGAAGTGAGAAGTTAGGAGACAAACAGTTGGAACTGACTAACGCAAAAGTTGCACAGGGTCCTATAAAGTCTCCTCCCAACAACCACCACGATAAAGGTGAGTCATTGCGTTTCATCTCCAGTAGCCATTTGCTACTCCCAAACTTGCGCCGCGATCCAGTTTCACATACGAAAGCATTGGAACTATAATGTTGGCATGAACAGCATTACGAATGGGGAGGCCACTACATACTTATGAACAAAACAATTGAAAATGCCTATATGAGAGAGTACAAGTTATTTAACTTATTAATTGTCGAATTCAGACGTTAAGTATATATGCGGTTGTGATGTTTTCAGACAACTGCTTTATCGAGAGCAAAAATGATGTCATTCATCAGCGGGTGCGGCATGGCGGATCATGGGGCCGGCACGCCACACTGCCGGCCGCTTTCTGCGTTTCGACCTGGGAGCCGCTACATTTCGATCAGGTTGGTCCTCAGTTGGCATCTCGAGGCGGAGATCACTCCGTTTCAATCCCCTCACCAAGGAAAAATGCCTTATAGTATCGGGAATCGAACTCGAGTCTCCGGCATGACGGTTTGTTGCGTTGAGCATTCGGCTACAGAGGCGAACAAACATCAAGTACGAATGTAAAATTTAAAAGAAAAGACTGAAAAGTAACGAAACAGCGAACAGAGATAAAAAGTTTCGGGAAATTTATTCGTCTGTTTCTACCATTGTCTGCCATTCTTAACTGTCACAATACGACTCACCGAGCGAGATGGAACAGTGGTTAGCACACTGGATTCGCCTTCGGGAGGACGACGGTTCAAATCCACGTCCACTCATTTTGATTTACATTTTCCGTGATTTCCCTAAACAGCTTCAGGCAAATTCCGGCACGGTTCCTTTGAAAGGGCACGGCCGACTTCCTTCCCCATCCTTCCCCAATCCGATGGACCGTTGACCACGCTGTTTGGTCTCCCCGCCCCCCTCGAATCATCCAACCAGCCAACAATACCACTCCTCTTAACACGAGCGATAACTGTTTAATATGTACTGCGCTAACCGTAATATCGGCATTAAAGAAGAATAAATGCGGAAAAAATTAGAAATTCTTCTTGTTCAGTACAGTTGTGATTCTGATTCCATACTTGGACTAAGTTTCTACTTCCTACTACAACTGGGGATATCTACAGTCCTTATTATATTTCCTTTCGACCGTACGATGAAAAGACGTCAAAAGAATGCTATGTTTTAAAATCGTATTTATATTCGAAGGAAGTCGAGACAAATCAGTAGCACACATAGACAACGACGGAGAATCTATGCGCTTTTTAAAGAAATCAGTCCAACATTCTCACGAATTGATTTAAGGAGAACAAAGAAAATTTAATTCGATATACACTATCTGATCAAAAGTATCCGGACACGCCTTTGCAATGTGGAACTGACCACTAGATGTCACGAGAGGCGGATCTGCCAGTATAAGTGGAGGCGTGAAGTATCGCCTTGTCAGATGTGAAGGAACAACAGCAGAATGGATCTGTCAGGAGAGTACAATGCAGTCGAACGTAGATTGGTCATTAACTGGCAAGTAACAAATCCAACGTTCTAAAGTTTCCTAAGACGACTGTTTGTGGTGTGATTCTGAAGTGGAAATGAGAAGGAACAACCACAGAAAAGTAAGACCAGGCAGAACTCATGTACTGACAAGGGAACCTCCCCATCGCACCCCCCTCAGAATTAGTTATAAGTTGGCACAGTGGATAGGCCTTGAAAAACTGAACACAGATCAATTGAGAAAACAGGAAGAAGTTGTGTGGAACTGTGAAAAAATAAGCAAAATATACAAACTGAGTAGTTCAAGGGAAGATATGCAACATTAAGGACGATAGGAACGCAGGAGCGCCGTGGTCTCGTGGTAACGTGAGCAGCTGCGGAACGAAAGGTACTAGGTTCAAATCTTCCATCGAGAGAAAAGTTTAATTTTTTATTTTCAGTTTATGTGACAAACTTTTATGTTTTCATCACTTTTTGGGAGTGATTATCACATCCACAAGAAAACCTAAATCGGGCAAGGTAGAAGAATCTTTTTACCCATTCGCCAAGTGTACAAGTTAGGTGGGTCGACAATATATTCCTGTCATGTGACGCACATGCCGTCACCAGTGTCGTATAGAATATATCAGATGTGTTTTCCTGTGGAGGAATCGGTGGACCTATGACTTTGCAACAAATGTTTTCTGTTCGCATTGGAGAGGCACGTCCTTTCGTCTACGAATCGCACGGCTTTGCGATGCGGTCGCAAAACACAGACACTAAACTTATTACAGTGAACAGAGATGTCAATGAACGAACGGACAGATAATAACTATACAAAAATAAAGGAAGTAAAATTTTCAGTCGAGGGAAGACTCGAACCAAGGACCTCTCCTTCTCCAGCTGCTCACGCTACCACAGGACCACGGCGCTCCTAATCTCACATACTCCATTATGGTGCTTATGTGGCCCATTGACTACTCAGTTTGTATATTTTGCTTATTTTTTCACAGTTCCACACAACTTCTTCCTGTTTTCTCAATTGATCTGTGTTCAGTTTTTCAAAGCCTATCCACTGTGCCAACTTATAACTAAATCTGAGGGGGGTGCGATGGGAAGGTTCCCTTGTGAGCGTCAAGCATTGCGGACGGTCATTGGAAAAAAATCGCACGAAACCAGCTTAAGGAATCACTGGTGAGTTCCAATGTGGGAACACTAGTCCAGGTGGAAGAGTGAATGTGCTTGAGGAGTAAAAGGAATGGGGTTCTGCGGATGAGCAGCTCGTAAGCCACACATTTCTGTAGTCAGATTCTAAGCGACGCCTGGGGCGGTGTTCAGAGTGACGCTACTGGAAACGAGTGATTCGAAGTGGCAAATTTCGCTACACGGTGTGACAATCCACTGGACGGGTTTGGGTTTGGCGAATGCCTGGAGGACTTTGCCAGCCAGATGTGAAATATGAAGAATGTGGAGTTATGGTATAAACGACACGTTTTCGTGTTGCAGTCAGATCTGGAAGCTGGGGAGATCTGTAGAAATTGAATAAGAGTCACTAATCGCTCTTTCCACCAACATGTCGTCTTCTAAAGTAGTGCCCCAGGGCAGAAGACAGCTCGTAGGTCGTGGGATCTTCTTCAGCGGAGGCCGCTATGCTGACATCTCGAACTTGAACCTGTGATAGTGCTTTTTATGGGATGCCACTTGCTCAGGTTAGTCTCTGTATCTACAGAGGGCAAGATCTGTAGTACTGACAATGATGGTAGGCGATTCATCTCATTAATGTATCATGTTTGTTTACATTTTAAAAAATCACTTTTTACACTGTCTTCTACTGCACTCGACATAACTTTCTTAATAGACAACTTCCGATGTAGAGTACGACATGTCCGTCCGAAACAGAGATACACGTCCGGCTCTGAAGAACATCCGAAACAGAGTGACTAGCGCAGCCGAAGTACTTCGTCTTCCAGGCGCGCCAAAGCGACCAGAAGATGTTCGAAGTACTTCGGTTGTAATATCATTACTATTCCGTTTCTCAAAATTAGTGAAATTTAATAAACAAAAGCGGTAGACTCGTAGGGTAACCGTGAGAAATTGTCATACTGAAAACTGGGTTCAATACAATGAAAAGTATATATATATATATATATATATATATATATATATATATATATATATATATATATATATACTAAGAAAAGTTTGGCATTTTGGCGCCTAACACCCGAATGTGCCGACCAATGAGAACCAAGCTCAGAACTATTGGCGGCCTCTCCCACGGGATTGGTACATACCGTACCATCTGCTGCTTGTACATCACTCCACTTTTGTACCATATGCTACTTCACGTGTGTCAACCTGCGTCAAGGCGAGCTTCTAGCAAGATAAAATACTGGCGGCCACAGCCAGGGATATCGCAACTGTATGGGGTGTATTCCGTGGTTAGGGTGTGGTTCCGTTATTGTGCTTCATAGAACACTCACTGCGGAAGAATATAACGGCACTGACTACTACGTACAGTAGAGGAACAGTGCGGAGACGATGATTACTTGTATCAGCATGACAACGCACCCTGACATAAAGCAGCACCTCGGAGGCAATGGTTTGTGGGCACTAACATTCCTGAAATGGATTCGCAGCCCACAGTCTCAACTTGAACCAAATGGAAGATCTTTGAGATCAGGTAGAACGTCGAAATCGCTCCAGACCCCAGCGTCCAACATCACTGCTGTCAAGGTTTCGTCCCTTCAGGAAGAATGGGCTGCCAGTCGCCACAGACATTCAGACATCTCATTGAAAGTATACTGAGTTGAATTCAATCCATTACAAAGGCGAAGGGAAGACACACCTCCTAGTAATGTCCACTAACACACTGAAGAACCCAAGAAAGTGGTACCCCTGCATAATACCGAGCACGCAGAAGTGCCGCAACACGACGTGGCATGGACTCGACTAACGTCTGAAGTAGTGCTGGAGGGAACGACAACATGAATCCTGCAGGGCTGTCTATTAATATATAAGAGTAGGAGGCGGTAGTGATATCTTTCGAACGGCACGTTGCAAGGCATTCCTGATATGCTCAATAATGTTCATGTCTTGGGAGTTCGGTGGCCAGCGGAAGTGTTTAAACTCGGAAGAGTGTTCCTCGAGCCACTCTATAGCAATTCTGGACGTGTGGGTGTCGCATTTTCTTGCTGTAATCGCCTAAGTCCATCCGAATGCACAATGGACATGAATCGATGCAGGTAATCAGACAGAGTCGTATCTAGACGTAACAGGGGTCCCATATCATTCCAACTACACACGCCCCACACCATTACAGAGCCTCCACCAGCTTGAAGAGTCACTGCTGACATGCTGGGTCCATGGTTTAATGAAGTTGTCTCCATATCCGTACACATGCATCCGCTCGATACAATTTGACACAAGACTCGTCCGACCAGGCAACGTGTTTCAAATCAGCAATAGACCAGTGTCGGTGTCGACCGGCCCAGACGAGGCGTAAGCTTTGTGTCATGCAGTCATCAAGGGTACACCAGATGGTCTTCGGCTCCGAAAGCCCATATCGATGACGTTTCGGTGAATGGTTAGCATGCCGACACTTGTTGCTGGCCTAGCACTGAAATCTGCAGCAATTTGCCAAAGGGTTGCACTTTTCTCACGTTAACGATTCTCCTTAGCCGTCGTTGGTCATGTTCTTGCAGGATCTTTTTCCGGCTGCATCGATGTCGGAGATTTGATGTTTTACCAGATTTCTGATAGTCACGCTACACTCGTGAAATGGTCGTATGGGAAAATCCCGACTTCACGCTACCTCGGAGATGTTTTGATAAATCACTCGTGCGCCGACTATAACACCACTTTCAAACTCAGTTAAATCTTGATAATCTGCCATTGTAGCAGCAGTAACTGATCTAAGAACTGCGCCAGACATATTTTGTCTTATATATGCGTTGCCGACCGCAGCGCCGTATTTTTCCTGTTTACATATCTCTGTATTTGAATACACATGCCTATATCAGTATCTTTGGCGCTTCGGTGTAGATGTCTGGATGTTTTTTGACAGTTAGTCGCTGTACACGTATTCACCTCCGGTCATTTCTAATACGAACTGAGTATTTTTATCCCACTACGACGACTTGCACGTTTCTTTCGCACCGGTAGATGATGTCCCCAGAAAATTTTTCGTCGTTAACAAAGAAACTGTTACCGGAGTTCTTAAAACGAATGACGTTCCAGTGTAAGTCGTTCTGGCCCCAGTCTATACAGAGCGAGCACGGACGTTCGCCGTGTTCTGTTCATAAATGGAATTGCGTACGTCACAGTTGAGAGCAGTGTTACGAATGATAGAGCTTTTAGCGCGCAGTTTAATATGGTATGAGCGTCAGACAGGTCCCTTTAAGCGAATTTCTGACTTTAGCTGCCGCGCTGTAATGGCCTGACGTACTTCGAGCTCATATTCCTTCCACGTGACAGACTCGTCTGCTCGACCACATCCTCAACGGAACACGTACCCCACCTGCGTGAGTCTAGGCTTGTTCCTGTCTTAGTCGCAGGATTCAGTATTAGCAAACTGATGGTGTTAGAGGCTCGTTTTTCTAGCCTTTCCCTATATTGAGATAATTATTCGCGAATTTTCACGAACATTTTACCTATTTCAAGAACGAGTAACCCATTACGCGTTGCTAAGTCAGGGATTTAGGAAATGGAGTATGCTTTTGCCATAAATTATCTGGATTGAAATTTCGGATTACTCCATTACTCCATTGTGCTTATTTTCGTTTCCTCAAATACCTGAAGAACATGATAAATTTTATATTTGAATTGTTACTGGCTAGAGTAGAATTTCGTTAAAAGTATCACAGGCACGATTAAAGTGCAATGACTTTCTAATAACCTTTCTGAATAACATGTATGATTCGTGCCATTTAGTGGCAGCTTTCAGTTTTTATCCATCCGAAAAAATAGAGAAAATTTAATATTTAAATGTAGACTAATTCAGCAAATAGCTGTACATTTACTAGAGGAAAGCTAACAAATGAACATACAAACTAATTTTGTGTTATGACTTTGAGATTTCAAATGAAAACGTATTAGACTATTGAGCACAGACCAATCCGTCCAGAAAGACTGAAAGAAAAGAAAAAGGCGATTTGTTACAACGCATACGGCTCTGTTGGTAAATAGATGCTGCGCTTAAGTGTAACAGCAAAGGCGAATAAACAGCTGAAGAGCACTGTACAGGAGAAGTTGCAAGATTAGAGGTTGAAAATGATTTACTGGTAAATGATCTTGTTGCATCGAACCAACTGGATATCTTTCGCAGACACGACGAAAAGTAATGTAGCCTACAACACGACTCGAACCACACAACTGACCTGCAAATCATTTAATGGTAGGTAGAGTACTGTGAGTTGTTGTTGTTGTTGTTGTTGCCTTCAGCCCAGAGACTGGTTTGATGCAGCTCTCCATGCTACTCCATCCTGTGCAAGCCTCTTCATTTCCAAGTAACTTCTGCAACCTACATCCTTCTGAATCTGCTTACTGTATTCATCTCTACGACTTTTACCCATCACTCTTCCCTCCAAAACTACATTGGTGATCCCTTGATGCATCAGAACGTGTCCTACCAACCGATCTCTTCTTCTAGTCAAGATGTGCCACAGATTCCTCGTCTCCCCAGTTATTTTCCGTACCTACTCATTAGTTACGTGATTTACCCATTTAATCTTCACCATCCTTCGGTAGCACCACATTTCAAAAGTTTCTATTCTCTTCTTGTCTAAACTATTTATCTCCCATGTTTCACTTTCATACATGGCTACACTCCAAATACTTTTGCGATACTGCAAAAAGACTTGGTAGGAATGTAGCCACTGCACACGCTTGCTGGCAATGGTGGTCACGAGAATGTACGGTCGCAAGAAGACTAAGCCCCAGATGGCCACGTGGTACTGCAAGGGAGGAGCATCGTGTTCGACATATGGGTCTGGCACATCGAACTGCATCTGCAGCAGCACTTTCAGCAGCAACGTAGCGTGTATTCCACTGACCCCAAACCATCACCACTTGAGACTTCAGTGGTGGCAAACGAGAGTTCATTGGAGGGCAGGGTGGAGGCCTGTTGTATTTTCTGATGAAACCGGTTCTGCCTCGGTGCCAGTGATGGCCCTTTGTTGGTTAGAAGGAGGACAGTTGAAGGCCTCAACCAACTTGTGTGCGTGCTAGACACACTGGATCTACGCCTGAAGTTATGGTCTTGAGAGCGATGTCGTTGTTTTTGTGAGTGTTGTTTTTGTGGGTCTTTCGATCAGTTGCCATTGAGCTGTATTATCGTTTTTTGCTGAAGAGATAATCGGCAGCAGCCGCTAGGAACCAGCAGGAAGCGGTGCATAAACTGTTAGTGGTGTACAGTTTCCAGTCTAGAGGTCGTAACTGCTATTTATTAGTAAAACAAGAGTATTCGAGATTTTAGCCCTGTAATGCAGATCAAAGCGAGGTTGGTGGCCCATATTTAGACTAATCTGATAGCGTCAGTGTAGCACAGCAGAGCATTAGGTCAGGTCACAAATAAACGTTTTCGAGTAGACCTACGGAGCACATTTGTCACTAACAGTGTATGGATTCTAGCCGCAGCCGCGTGTTGTACTTGCAGTGACACCACACAAGCACCGAAGATGGACGAAAGAAATGCTTCACAGTGAGGCGTGCGTCGAATCAGTGGAAAAATGACGGTAGCACGCGATGGCGAGTGCGTATTGATTCACGCAAGGGGTCACACCACTGGACAACGCTCCTGTCTACAAGACCCTAACGGAGTGCACAGCTTGCTCTTTTGTTTTGGCATGATACCAGAACCCTGAAACCTGTGTGAACCAGTGTATGATACACTCGGAAACTTTTTACCATGCCACGACGTCTAACGCTTGTGATTTCAGCAGTTGGGGGTTTCATCGTAACGAATTCTGAGAGTCAGTTAACACGTACAGTATTTCAAAATACCTACACAGCACACACTGCAACTGGTCGTACTTCGAGTCGAACGAATGATTCGTTGTCCTGTTACTAATTTCGAGACAATACACATCTCCAGACAACAGCAGCATTCTTACGCAATTTTTAATTTTTTTCACAACAAGATTGCTTTATAGCTCATAAAACCATTTGGTATTTCTCTCAAGAGTGATAGTGTAATCACGCTAAGGTAAGCTGTTTTTTATATGAAATAATAGAGTTGAAATGGTTTGTTGTGTGGCATGCTGAACCATGAGAGACACTGGTAACAATGTGGCGACTTCGTTTCATCACACTTACGATATTTTTAGTGACGTGATGTCAATTAAAGGATCTGAATGGTTGCAGCTGAGATCAAGACAGTAGAACAGCTGAGGAATTTGAACTTGCATTTCTAAAATATTCACGGTCAGCAAGCGTCCTAGTGAATACGGCAGAAAAACGAAATTACTCGCCGGTAACAGGTGGTCACTGTGAAGCAATGTCGAAATGTGTGAAATTCGTCGCATTTAGAATGAATAGTTTATCGAGATTAACGTGACATTCCACCAACCGGCCACGGTTTTACGTACGACGGTTGTACAAAATATGGAAACACCGGGAGAAATATATGCTTGAACATAAATGCAGATGCTGGCCAAGCCTGCAGGTTGAGCTGTTGAACGGTTCCTCCGTAAGTCACAAGTGTCAGAGGTGGTCAGTATAGTGTGAGTCCATTATGTCACAGCTAACAGGTGCCGCAAATTAGAGACAGGTGGTTTGTGGGGGAGAGCAGTCGTACAGCAACATCCTAAATCTATGCCACTGGTTCAGATCGGGCGAATTTGGTGGCTAAGACATCAACACTGGTCCCCCATTATAGCACTGTTCCCTTGGAAGATGCGGTCGGCGTTGGTGAAGACAGCAAGCGTCAAAGAATACGGGTGGTTCGCAATAATATTCACGTAATCCACAGCTATCGCGGTGTCTTCAATTACTATGACAGGTCCGAGTGAACTCCAAGTAAATGTACCCAATAGGACATTATTGTCTGTATCGGGCTGCATCTGTTTTGAGCATACATTCGCTTGTATAACGGCTTATCCGGACACGACCATCGACCTGGTGTATTAGCGAAGTTTATCCGACCAGGTGACACGTTTTTATTTATTCGTGATCCACTCTCAATTATGCAGCGATCACTGCAATCGCAATTAACGATGTCGATAGGTCAACGCGGAACCCCATGTTCAACAATGTACATTGTACAGTTTCTTCCAAACACGTGTGCCTGCTCCAGCATTGACCTCTGTTGACAGATATGTCACAGATCTCTGCCTGTCCTACTTTACGGTGCGGACAGGACTGTGCCCTCCACGTTAAGTGATGAGACGTGTACGTCCAACATGTGTCTCGCCTACTCCTGGTTTCACTGCCTTTCAACCTCTTTCCGTAGATTCTCACGACAGGAGGACGCGAACAACCGCTCAGCTTCGGCGTTTCCGAATGCTCGTTTCGAGGCGACGGGCCATAATAATCTGCCTTTTGTCGAAGCCATTTACATCAGCAGATATTCTCATTTGCTTTCCGTATCACCGCTAGAATGAGTACACATCCGTCTCTGCTACTCTACTTTCCTTACCCCGTCTCTTGCCCGTAGCACTATCAGGCAGCATTCAATCTCACGATTGACAGTAGTCATATAGTTTCGTTCCATCAGTGTATAATAATCTCTATATATAGAAGGCAATGTCCCGACTGAATGACTCACTCACTCACTAACTCTCACTCAGTCACTGACTAATCATCGCTCAGCCCAAACCACCAAAGATACAAACTTGAAATTTGCGGAGGGTGTTGATCCTATACTTAAGGGTCGCTTAGAAACGGTCTCTCGTAATTCCACCCCTAAGAAAGTGAAATACGGGTTGAAATATTTTTTCGAAAATATGCCGCTATTAAGGCAATTTTGAAGCTAGACCTACGAAAATTGGTATTTGGTTTCTCTATCAGAAACAAAGAAATTCATATTTCAGCATTTCAAGAAATTTAACTCATTGTGAAGATAAATCATTGTTAAAGAACTACTACAGTAATTTTAAAGCTACATTTATGAAAACTGGTATTGAACTTCTCGGTTACAAATTTAAAAAATACGTGTTCCATTATTTTTGAAAATTCAACCCCTAAGGGTGTGAAATAGGAGACAAAATGTTTTATGAAATATTTCATTATGAACGCATTTTCAAAGCTAAATCTATGAGAATTTGCATTTGGCTTCTCGGTTAGTAAAAAAATGCTTGTGTCATAGTTATGGAGATTCAGGCCCAATCGGGGTGCAATAGAGGACAAAATTATCTATGGAAATATTTAATTATGCAAGCATTTTGAAGCTACAGTTATGAAAATTTGTATTTGGCTTCTTTGTTAGGAATAAAAAAAAATACGCAGGTCGCTGTTTTTGGAAATTCAATGCCTAATGGAACGCAATAGGAAGTGAGATGTTTTATGAGAATGTTTCATTGTGAAGGTATTTTTAGAACTGAATCTATGAAAACTGGTGTTTGGCTTCTCAGTTAAAAATGAAAGAAATACGCATTTAGTTGTTTTTAGGAATTCAACCGCCAAGGAGAGAAATAGGGCCAGACTGATTCACTGACTCATCATTGTCCACTCGAAACCGATGAAGAGAGAAACTTGAAATCTGGACAGGGTGCGTACCTTATACTGTAGGTATCGTTTAAGAAGTGATTGTTCGAAATACAGTTGCTAAAGGAGCTGAAATAGGGGATGAAAGGCTTTTTGAAAATATGTCGCTATTAAGGCAATTTTGAAGATAGAACTACGAAAATTGGTGTTTGGTTTCTCGTTCGGAAATAAAAAAATACTTGATTCAGTGGTTTTGGAAATTCATCCCCTTAAGGGAGTGAAGTAGGGGTCAAATTATTAAGAAAATATTTCGTTATATTAAAAGATATTAAAAGCTAAAGATCCATGCTTCTGCTGTCTCATATCAGAAGGTGTTGCAGTTTTTGAATAAAATAAAAATTTGATTAAATAAAAACAAAAAAGAGTCTGTGCAGACCATGCAGACACTGCGAGCGAAGTCGGGCGGTAAGCTAGTTGGTCACATTATTACACCAGAAAATTACAACCAGAAAGGAAGAAATGCAGCTCTGTTAGATGGAACAAGAGATTCTCGCCAGACGGGAAACACAGGAAGAAGAACAAAAAGGCTTAGATGCAGTTTATTAGCGTTTTCATTCGATAATTTTTGCCACACGTTGCATTGAAACATAAACCATGAGGCGAGGCGCGTGCGGCCGGTGGACGGTGTATTGATACGCAGCCTGCTGTGTCGTGCGTCAGATTGGAGCACAGATAGAAGCAATCGCCTTTAGGCTGCAGTCAGGCAGGAGAGGCAGTGCATCGGCCTGGAACAACTCTTCCTGCGTCATATCTCCAGGAATATCAGCCTTCTAAAACAGGAACAGCCTCAGATCAATGGCGCCTGCTATTTATGTGGGCCGTCACTGGCAGCAAATTCATCTGCCGCTACATGGCAGGAAAGCTGTACTGCCAAATCAAGCATCTTTGTTGCAGGCGGTCTGCACGCCAGTTTGTGAGAGAAATACACAATAGTTGCGGCGTAGTGTGTTGTTTCAGAATTAGATGGCAATTCAATAACAAGCATGAAATCAATTCTCAGTCTACATATTGAAATGTGCATGCGACTAGGGCCACCGGCCACTTGGTGCACGTCATTTTGGGAAGGGCTATACTACAATTCTGTCACAGTTGCAGTACATGTATTTTGGCGACTAGTTCCGAACATACTGGTTCATTCTCAAGCCTGATCTACTGAGGCTGCACAGAAAGTGCTTCATCTTAATGACAATCATCTAAAATTGGCAATACATGCATTACACAATGCCTGTAGATAAACGTCACAATGTACGCACGCTCACTACACAACTCAGAATCAGACCGATATAAACCTGAAATTTATTAAGTTGAAAATCTATCTAGAAATATTGAGAAAATAATTATTTAAATAACAGTAAATTTTTAATATACCACATTTTTAAATCAGACTAAAAAGTATAAAATAATTTATTGTAGCCGCGTACTGATGTATAACCCACACAGGCAGTTCTGAAAATTTGTGATTGTGAATTTTAAGATTTATAACGAAAAACGTGGGGCCGATGCAATATGTAACTGAAGCATCAAGTGTCTTATCTCCTAAGAACTGTCTGTTGCATAGTACTGTGTGGAATTAAGTATCAACATGAGGGTAGGATGAACTATTTTATACTTTTTACTCCAATTTGAGAACGCTGTATATAAAAAATTATTTTTATTTAAGTAATTATTTTTGAACAGCTCTGAGAGGATTTTTGCATAGGACAAAGTGCCGTACAGTTAACTGATGTTAAAAATCGTTACGAAATACAGGAGCACTCGAAGATGATTAGAACTTGAAAATTAAGAACAACATTTTAGATGTTCTGTCGCAATGACGCCATTAGAAATGAAGCACAAACTATGGAATGAGAAATGTACGGGAACTGTCTTTGCATTTGCTGTAAACGATTCAAGGAAACCTGAAACCTATATCTGAATGTCGGCATGGTTATATGAACCGTCGTCCTTCTAAACACGAATCCAGTCCAGTGTCTTATTAGTACACCAACCCCCGGCTCAGAGCTTGGTGCAAAGGCATCGCAGAATTACCCTCAGTATCAATTATTGTGACGTAATGTGTGTAAGTAGACTAAGCCTCCACGTCGTACTTTTAAAAGATATGTAATCAATTACGAAAGTCAAGTACCAACAAACATCTCACCGCCGCGCGGGGTAGCCATGAGGTCTAGGGGACTTTGCCACGGTTCGCGCGGCTCCCCCCTTCGGAGATTCGAGTTCTCCCTCGGGCATGGGTATGTGTGTTGTCCTTAGCGTAAGTTAGTTTAAGTTAGATTAAGTAGTGTATAAGCCTAGGGACCGATGACCTCAGCAGTTTGGTCCCATAGGACCTTACCACAAATTTCCAAAGCCATCTCACCCGAACAATTGTAGGTAGAATTACCACATAAACATAGTTGAGGGGAAGGCAGATGTTAAACTGAGATTTGTTGGAGAATGCTAGTGACTTGTAGTGCACACACGTTATAAGAACATATATATGTTACTATGTATATATGTGTGTTCCACATCTCCTAAACCACTGGACCGGTTTCAACCAAACTTGGTGCGAAAATCACCTACTTGTCTGGAAAGAATCGCTGTGGAACTAAGAACCACTAACCTGTCAAAGGTGTAGAGGTGGTGGTGAAAAAGATGTGTAGCCCAAGGAGGGCGAAGACGCAGTCTTTATTAACTTTATCTCCCGGGCAACCCCCCCCCCCCCCAAAAAAAAGGATGAAAGGAATAAAGTTTATTGTTTCTTACATTTTTGCTATTCTTGGAGTAATACTGCCGCAGAAGACATAATGTTTTAATTTATTATTTCTTTACTTCTAACTGCATTCGTGACGCATTTTGTAGACAGTATTCACATATACTACTGAATTCACCAGCCAAACTACAGCATTGTACGTCACATAGGTATGATGTCATGAAAACCGAGATGCGTAACTAACTGCAGCATAATGCATGACTTCCTTCCTACTGACTCTATTCACAACACTTTTCTGTATATGCTGCTGAAAGTATGTACTAAATTATATCATTTTACGACCCAATGTTCAGTAAATATAACGTCATAAGCACTGAGCTACGTGAAAACGAAACTGCAGAGCGAAATTCACTAGTGATACAAGTGATCTATGTGTACAGATATGTGTGAAGAATGCTAAATATGTGTGAAATATATGCGACACGCGCCTACACGGGCAAACCCACGGATGCAAAGCTCCTCTTGAATGTGTGGATCGATTTCAACCACACGTAGCACACATTCTAGTTATTATCTCGAAAGAAATACAGTGGGGGCAAGAACTGGCATCCTCATATTGGGGTAGGGGTGATAACGTGGCGAGAAAAGAGGTTAGGAAGAAATGGGCGAACAGAGAAGGGGAAGGAATAGATGTAGACAGAGTGGGGGAAGAGGAGATGGGCAGAGCGAGGGAAGGGGTAGATGGACAGAAAGAGAAGAGGACGAGATGGATAGAGAGAGGAAAGAGGTGGAGACAGACATAGAAAGGAAAGAGGAGGTGGACAGAGAGGGGGAGAGGAAGGGATAGTTAAACAGAGAGGGGGGAAGAGCAGAAGACCAGAGAAAGGGGGTGAAGGAGATGGTTAGAGGGAGGGACCACGAGCAGTGGTAGGAGGAGATGGAAGATGGGTGGAGGAGCAGAATGACAGGTGAGGCAGGAGCAGATGGACAGAGAGAGGTGGGAGGAGAAGATAGACAGAGAGAAGTGTAGGAGAAGATGGACAGAGAGAGGGACAAGAGGAGAGGGACAGAGAGTGAGTGATGTATGAGGTGGGCAGAGAGAGAGAGGGTAGAGGAGATGGACAGAGAGAAGTGTAGGAGATGATGGACAGAGAGAGGGGCAGGAGGAGAGAGACAGAGAGAAGTGTAGGAGAAGATGGACAGAGAGAAGGACAGGAGGAGAGAGACAGAGAGTGAGTGATGGAGGAGGTGGAAATAGAGAGAGGGTAGAGAAGATGGACAGAGAGAAGTGTAGGAGATGATGGACAGAGAGAGGGGCAGGAGGAGAGAGACAGAGAGAAGTGTAGGAGAAGATGGACAGAGAGAGGGACAGGAGGAGAGAGACAGAGAGTGAGTGATGGAGGAGGTGGGCAGAGAGAGAGAGGGTAGAGGAGATGGACAGAGAGAAGTGTAGGAGATGATGGACAGAGAGAGGGGCAGTAGGAGAGAGACAGAGAAGTGTGGGAGAAGATGGACAGACAGAGGGACAGGAGGAGAGAGACAGAGAGTGAGTGATGGAGGAGGTGGAAATAGAGAGAGGGTAGAGGAGATGGACAGAGAGAAGTGTAGGAGATGATGGACAGAGAGAGGGGCAGGAGGAGAGAGACAGAGAGAAGTGTAGGAGAAGACGGACAGAGAGAGGGACAGGAGGAGAGAGACAGAGAGTGAGTGATGGAGGAGGTGGAAAGAGAGAGAGGGTAGAGGAGATGGACAGAGAGAAGTGTAGGAGATGGTGGACAGAGAGAGGGGCAGGAGGAGAGAGACAGAGAGAAGTGTAGGAGAAGATGGACAGAGAGAGGGACAGGAGGAGAGAGACAGAGAGAAGTGTATGAGAAGATGGACAGAGAGAGGGACAGTAGGAGAGAGACAGAGAGTGAGTGATGGAGGAGGTGGAAAGAGAGAGAGGGTAGAGGAGATGGACGGAGAGAAGTGTAGGAGATGATGGACAGAGAGAGAGGCAGGAGGATAGAGACAGAGAGAAGTTTAGGAGAAGATGGACAGAGATAGGAGCAGGAGGAGAGAGACAGAGAGAGAGGGGGTAGAGGAGATGGACAGAGAGGGGCGAGGAAAAGAGGCGATGGACAAAAAAGAGGGTGGGAAAGACAGATAAATAGAAGATTTAAATAAATACGCACCTGGGCCATGCCAGGTAATGAGCTAGTAGATTGTAATAGTGTATTATTTAAATGCATCCAGTACTTCTTAGCGATGGTTGCAAATGTTATAGAGAACGAGTAATTATAACAAACTGCTCTCATGGCGAACACTGTGAGTAATTTTCTGTCATATGCAACCAATTTTTATCGTTTAGAGCTGCCGATATATGACACTGACCTCGTTTTGTTTAAATAAAACTATATACATTTTCTGTGGCGTTAATCCTAGAAAAAGGCTTCGGTGTCATAGTATTTGTGAAATCTGAACACACAGTAACAAGATAACAGCGCGGCAAACGGTTGTCCCACGGCCATAAGATAAGGTCCCACAAACGTCAGCCGCACAGTACCAAATGCAAGCAAACTTGTAACTCAGGTGCGCTTCGTGTATTTATTTTCACGACTGTTATACAAAGTATTATAAATGTTAACCTCGAGTTTGATGTATGATATTCTGGTAAATATTACTGCACCCTAAATTTCATCTAAATTATCGCAGCACAGCCCTAGTTATATGACATGAAATATCCTCAGGCGTTGTCGGTGTTTCCTTGCAGACCTTTAGTTTTAATTTTCCCTCCAGATTACGGTCCAGAGATGTTAATTCTATTAACGTGCAGACCATTTTGTGTATCCCGAAAGATCTGACAATACTCTATGAGTAATTTTTCTCAGCCAGCGAGAATTTTCAATCGACCAGTAGTGCATGATGCGAATATTGACTTGCGCATGGTCGGTAAACGACGCTGCATCCGTCAATAAGACCCCACGAAGAAAACCTAATCACTTTTGAGTTTTCGTAGATATTATTTGGAGATGCTGAAAGTCAGTGCCATGATGTTTTTGATGGAAGGAAATCTCAAATGGATGAATTGCGCTGAAATGTAGTACTCGCTGAGTTCTCCCTTTGCTGATAACACTCGCTTATTCAAACTGTCTCCTGCCTGCTGCTAAAATGTAACTTGCATTTCTCTTATCGGTTTCTGTTCTTTTTCGGTGGCGTATTTTATTCTTCACGCTTCTCGCTTTTTGAATATATTTACAATGTT
Source organism: Schistocerca piceifrons (assembly GCF_021461385.2). NCBI lineage: Eukaryota > Metazoa > Arthropoda > Insecta > Orthoptera > Acrididae > Schistocerca > Schistocerca piceifrons. Next base: position 906,048,372 of record NC_060149.1, read on the forward strand.
TGCAAAGACAGATCATGAGGGCTTGGCTCGTGGTACTGGTTTGCGGCGCTGTTATTTGCTAATATCTGATCAAGTTTCACACACGTAATGTCAAAGTCAACTCCAAGGCCCTTTCAGATGTCACAGTTTCATTAAAAATAACCAAGTCGGTTTAATAATTCAGCACCTATAAACGTTAATAATGACCTGTGTACGCAGAAAATTCGCCACATTGTCCGAAAAATACGCTTAGAGCTAGTTATTCCTTCTGGCTACATTTGGGATGGCCCATATAAATCTGCGAATTCAATGTAGAGCTCATGGCAGCCATATAATGGTATTTTGTAGAGTTTCCAGTTTCGAACATTGTGGAAGAAATCTGATCATTGGTAAGACGATACATGGTGTAATCTGAACGAAAGAGAGAGTACCTGTAGAAATAAGTCAATTTTTACGCGATCTTATATTTCCAGCCCGAGATAGTTTAACACTGACCACGTACAGTAGCTAACTTAATTAAATACTCTCGTTTAAAGAAAATGGCTTCCGAGTTAAGTATCCTGGGTTGAGAACGTGTTATGAACAAACTAGAGCTTCTTGTGAACATGACAGCAGCAACGATAATACCCTTTCAAAGTAATGGATAAATATACATTTTCTTTCAGTAAAATTTTAAATCTACACAATGAAATTTTAACGAAAGGAGTACCTGCAGATATAAGTTAACTTTTACACTGTCTTACATTTCCATGGCCGAGCTATTTTAACACTGCCCACATACAGTAGATAATTTAATTTAATATTCTCGTTTAACACAAGTGGCTCCAGAGGTAAACGTCCCGAGGAGAGAACGTGTTTTGAATAAAGCAGAGCTTCTTATGAACACGACAGCAGCAACGATAACACCCTTTCAAAGTAATGGATGAATATAAACTTTTTTGCAGCAAAATTTTAAATCTTAATTTTTATTCTGTACCGCAGTCTCGCATGTTAGACGTCAGATTTCAAAAATCATGTGTAGTTAACTTTTAAGGCCCACTTAGAGCCCGCATGAGTAAACACACAAAATCAGAAAAGTATGCTCGGCCTCCTGAAGCAGCCCTGACGCTTCCATCCATTCCTAGATTCCAGGTCGGCTGGCCGGTCAGCTCCATCTATGTTTCAGCAGAGGCACAAGGAATGTAGTGGGGCTTCACAGACAGTGTCTATTACATCGCTACCCTATGGCCGACTCGTTCTTCCGTAGCCATAGAAACTATCCAATCGTGCCTATATCAACACTTCTCACCGCTAATGTAATTCAGGGTGTTTTACGTGTAAAGCAACCTCCTTCGTAAACGATTTAAGATGCCTAATGGTAGATTCCGGAATATGTCAGTATTTTACGAGCGAGTACTGTATTGAACTTTTAAACGTCCATCGGAGCCGAGGTAATCAGTGATGGATCTTCAGCACGTTATGAACAAGGATGACAAAGCAAATCGGCTGCGTCCTTCTCAGAGAAATCATTCTGGCATTAATTTTTGTTGACTAAGAAACTTTATATCGTAATAGGCGGACAGCATTTCATACCCCTCTTCACTCGAATACGCGTCCATATTCCTAACAATTACTTCACGTCGTTCAGTTATAAACTATAAGAGCACAGCTGTGGTGAACGCTTCAATACCGCATGGTCTTGCCATGAATATATGTCTAGGATGCATACTATACTGTATGGGACAATTGCTGGTGAAAGTATACGCAATACAAAACAACAGGGACCGTCAGTAACACACAGGACAGGTGCCCGAGGCTATGAGGCTATTCGAAGATAGATGCTGCAGTTAAATCATCATATTGATCTGTTGTTACAAATTTCAGGTTACAAGAAATGAGGAGCGAATTCGTGACAAATCGTGTTTCCGATTGCGTCTTTGACCGTGGAAGTTGATGACAGCCATGTGCACAAGACGATAGTGTACCAAATGCTATTTTCGACTCCTCCTTTTCAAGCTTCATGGTGGATGAAGAACAGGAATATTGGAAATAGGTGCCAGGAAGTGGTTTCAGCTATATCGGCAGCACAGAATTATGCTTCGTGTTATCGACACTAGAAAGAGAGAAAAATTTTAACTGCCTCAGTTAATGTAGCTGGTCTACATGAAGAACGACGAGGTTGTATGGAACACTAAATAATGTTGCCCTTCAGTCATTAGTACTTAGGTAGGTAATGTTTCAAAAGGCGACATAATGACGATTTCGTAATATAATGGGATGAAAAGTATTAATTCACTTGATAATCAATTCTGAGCGAATAAAATCTAAATTCATAGCAACAAATAATGTGAAATGAGTAAAAGGAGCGAAGGCGGTGAGATATGCTCTTTCCTCAAAAGAAGTTTCTTTCGAGAGAAAATGAAAGCGATGGTTCCGATGGGCAGACATTCGGAGAGAGAAAACGGAGACGTGTACAATGAAGTTTAACATCAAGAAGAGTGAGTGGTCCACTGTAGTGGAAAGGTAACTGGGGAGAGAAAAGAACTTGCGAAGCCATTACACAAGTTAAGTTCCAGGTGTGAGGGAAACCGGCGGAAGATTCCCATGGGGAAGTACGCTGTTGTGGGTCAGAAAGGTCCAAGTTCGTAGGTGTAATATAAGAAATGCCACGGAAAGTACTAAACAACTTTCATCAGACGTTGATTGTGTAAAGGGTTATGAAGCAGCCTTTGTAAACGAAAAGTTAAAGAAAAGTGAATCAAAACGTGGCTGTAGGTGTACTGACATCTGCGTTTTAGTCGAGGCCAACAGCGGAAATAAATCTGTGTGTGTGTGTGTGTGTGTGTGTGTGTGTGTGTGTTTGTGTGTGTTTTGCGAAACCAGTAAATGTTGCCTTTTCTGATATAAATACTTTGCGGATTCTTGACTACATCAGTTTCAGTGTTGTATAATTGACAGATATATTAAAGCGCTATTTGTCCCATCACTGTGAAGTTAAACTCACAATGCGCCATAAGCGATTTTCAAACGTAGCCGGACACGAAGTTTATAGTAGCAGTCACGACGTGAGAAACGTGAAAATGTTGTGTTTGATGGATTACTCGTATATGGATGACAAACATATAATGAAATCGTAACTTCTAAACTGTGGTCGTGAGGTACTGCGCCTTTTTTTAATCAAAGAAGTAAATCTACTTGACTGATCTTGACACACAAGGGACTCATGCAAACGAAACATTGCAGTGCACATTTTGTAATCGATTGTACGACAGTAGAGTGTTGCTTTTCAATTCAATAAACTTTACCAACAGCCGTACACTTTAAGATATTTTATTTTATAAGAAAGCAGTTGTCTCAATTCATTTTGCCATCTTCAGGCCCCTGCATAATAAAAGAGTATTCGTGTAGTAATGTAAGGGTGCACAAATCAAATTTACAAGAAGTGACAGGTAATCATAATGCCGTTTAAGATTAAGAAGTATTGGTGTTAAGCTTAAGCGGTATGATGGTGAATTGTCACATCTTGTAAACTTGATTTGCACACCCATATATTACTACATGTGTACTCTTTTATTGTGCAGGGGCCTGAAGATGGCAAAATTAATTGCCGAAACCGGTTGCTTTTAAAATAAAATAAAATATCTTAAAGTGTACGGCTGTTCGTAAAGTTTATTGAATTGAAAAGTACGTACCAGCCGATGTCCTCTGGCCGTAATGGACCAACAGAGATGAAGTGTTGCTGTTGATGACTATACTTACGGGGATTTTGAAATAATAGTGGAGGCTATTGATAGATAGAAAGCACTGTTCAGAGGCGATTTTGTATTAGACTGGTGGTTGCGTATTTTTCGTTAATTCCTGTTGTCAGTTCTAAAAAGACAATTTGTTTTTTATCGCGCTGGACGATTAACGTGTGACACTAGTTCGAAATATAGGAAATAGTTTCAATTTGAGTTGATCATAGTGGATGTTTTCTACGTGTTATCCATTAGTTACTTGGATTTTGGAAATTTGTGGTAAGTTCCTATGGGACCAAACTGCTAAGGTCATCGGTCCCTAGGCTTACACACTACTTAGTCTAACTTAAACTAACTTACTCTAAGGACAACACACACACACACACACACACACACACACACACACACACACACACACACACACACACAGCCATGCCCGAGGGAGGACTCGAACCTCCAACGGGGGTAGCCTCGCAAACCTTGGAAAGGCGGCTTCGATCGCACGGCTACCCCGCGTGGCATTAGTTACTTCGGATATATTGTGTAGAGTTGTTTGTTTACCGTGAAACAAATTTTTGTATTAGAGGCTCATCATTTCTGTGTATCCTGTGTGTAATAACAAGATCGTGTTACAGTTTCATGATCCATTGTAGTAAAACTTAGAGGCTCTTATTCAAATACATTTTCTTCTACGTATCTACATCTACTTCTACATATGTACTCCGCTAGCCACCAATCGGTGTGTGGCAGAGGGTACAATTCCCGCCAAAGTCATATTTTCCCCCCTGTGTTCCACTCGCGGATCGTGCGAGGGTAAAACGACCGTCTGAACGCCGCAGTACGAGCTCTAATTTCCCTTATCTTTGAATGGTGACCATTGCACCATTTGAAAGTTGGTGGTAATAATATATGCTCTACATCCTCGGAGAAGATCAGATTTCGGAATTTAGTGAGCAACCCCTTCCGTTTATTTGCAAGTGTGTCCCACTTCAAAGTTTCTATGAGATTTGTAACGCTCTCGCGATGGCTAAATGTACCAGGCACGAATCTTGCCGCTGTTCTTTGGACCTTCTCAATCTCTTGAATCAGACCCAACTGGTAAGGGTCCCATACAGACGAACAATACTCTAAGAGAGGGGACTGATGATCATAGATGTTAAGTCCCATAGTGCTCGGAGCCAATACTCTAAGACTGGAGGAACTAACATATTGTAAGCAATTTCCTTTGTTGAAGGACTGCGCCGTTTCAGGATTCTACCAATAAACCGCAATTTAGGGTTCGCCTTGCCCGTTACTTGTGTAATCTGATAATTCCATTTGAGATCATTTCGAATAGTCACATCCAGGTACTTGACGGATGTTACCGCTTCCAGGGACTGGGCATTTATTTTGTACTCGTACATTAATGGGGATTTTCACCTTGCTATACGCATTAGGTTACACTTACTAATAATGAGAGATAAGTGCCAGTCATTACACTGCATTTATTTTCTGCAAATTCTCATTGATTTGTTCACAACTTTCATGTGATATTACTTTCCTGCAGACTACAGCATCATCGGCAAACAGTCTAATGCATCTGTCAATACAATCAACCAGATCGTTTATGTAAATCGTAAAAAGCAGTGGACCGATTACGCTGCCCTGGGGCACACCTGAAGTTACGCTTTTTCTGTTGAGGTCACCCCATTCAGGACGACATACTGCTCTCTGTCTGTTAGAAAACTCTCTATCCAACCGCATATGTCATCGGATAGACCGTAAGCGCCCACTTTTTGGAGTAAGGGACTGTGCGGAACAGAGTCGAACGCCTCTCGAAAGTCGAGAAATATGGCATTAACTTGGGAGCCAGTATCTAGAGGCTGTGGCATATCATACACAAAGAGGCCCAGCTGTGTCTCGCATGACCGCTGTTTCCTAAAACCGTGCTGGTTTCTGCAGATGAGCTTCTCAGAGTCTAGAAAGGTCATTATTCCTGAACACAAAATATGTTCCATGATTCTACAACAGATCGATGTTAGTGAAGTTGGCCTGTAATTGTGTGCATCCGATTTTCTACCCTTTTTATAGATTGCTGTGACATGGGCCTTCTTCCACTCCAGTGAAACTTTCCGCTGTCCCAGTGATCTCTGATAGATGACGGATAAGAATGGTGCTTTATTTGTAGCATAGTCAATATATAATCAGGTCTCTGTGAAGCCACACAAAAGTAGTATGCCGTATCATAGTCATTGGTACAAAAACTAACAGAAATGTACTCAAGAATCGAAAGGATGCTTGACAGCTTTCTTTTTCGTTGAACTGAAGCCAAACGTTCTCCTCAAAGGAGAGGCAGAGAATAAGTTAAGTCGGTGTTTCTTCGGAAGTGGAAAATTTAATGAAAATTAAAGATCTGCCTGGACAAACTATAACTTACTGGAATCGCCAGCAAACTATTTTGTGACAACAAGTGTTGTTCGTCTGGAAAATATATTTTTGGATACGTGACAACCCAATGTATCATTTGCCAAATTGATTGCCGTTATTTAGATGGGGATTTTATACTTTATAACGTCAGAAGCAGAACTAGGTGCTTCTACGTTTAAGCAGTGCAGTCGCTGAAAACTGGGATATAAATACTGGAACACAGAGTACAACGGAAAGACTTTGAAGCTCCTTCGATTTAGAGTACTCAATATGCATCAGCGAATATGAGTAATTTGCAAGTAGTGTGGCGTAATGAACAAGCTTACGTTACTTAATAGAGGCAAGTCCTCCAGTGTGGACTGTATACCAGTTAGGTTCCATTCAGAGTATTCTGACGAAATAGTTCCATACTTAGGAATCATATACAACCGCTCGCTCGACGAAAGATCCGTACGTAATGACTGGAAAGTTGCACAGTTCACATCGATACTCGAGAACAGAAATAGGAGTAATCCCATGAATTAAACGCCAGCGTAACTGGCCTCGGTTTGCAATAGCACTTTAGAAAGATACTATGAATTACGTTGAAGAAAACGGTCTAGTTAGACATTACCAGAGTGGGTTCAGAAAATATCGTTCTTGGGAAACACAATTAGCTCTTTATTGCTACAAACTACAGAGCTCTATTGGCAGGACAGCTCAAACTAATTCCATATTTATATATTTGCAGAAGGCTTTTGATTACATACCTCTGCCGCCCGGGGTAGCCGCGCGGTCTGAGGCGCCTTGCACGGTCTGCGCGCCTCCCCCCGTCGGAGGTTCGAGTCCTCCCTCGGGCGTGTGTGTGTGTGTGTGTGTGTGTGTGTGTGTGTGTGTGTGTGTGTGTGATGTCTCTAGGGTAAGTTAGTTTAAGTTAGATTAAGCAGTGCGTAAGCTTAGGGACCGATTACCTCAGCAGTTTGGTCCCATGAGACCTTATCACAAATTTCAAATTTTTACCATTCCTCACAAGTGGCTTCCAATAAAAATGCATGCCTATGGAGTATCGTCTCAGTTGTGTAAATGGATTCATGATTTTTGCAGTAACTGAAGGAAACTTATCAAATTAAAGAGCTTCCCAAACAAAATCTGTGGGCCCTTTGCCGTCCTTAGTTATTTACCACATACTTAAGTCGTTAGAAGACGAAACCGAATTGCAAAATGGTTGAGACAAGATATCGGCGTGACAGGAAAAGTGGAAATTGCCACTAAAAATTTAAAAAAATTGAGTTTTCCACACGAATACTAAAGAACCGTCATATACAAAATGTAAATGTACTGTGGAAATCCAACCAACTGTGTTTTATTCTCAGAACAAGATGAAATATATCTTTAAGGTTTTCATATGTTTTCTGCTATTTAAATACAGTAATTCACTTATACTGTACAGGGAAAAAGACGAATTGGCTCGCTGCACAATTAGCGGATGATGAAAACTGTGGTGCGATTACTTTCCAGCCAATTGTGTAGCGCTGGGGCATTCTTGTTTGATGCAAAGTAGCGAGCAGTCGAGCTTTTAGAGAAGGAAATCTGATATTTGTGAATCTGAGAGAAATTATGAAGATGAAAACTTGTTTGTAACAGATGTTATTGAGTCTATTGATGGAGAACATGTTTTGGAGAAATTTTTCAAGGTAACCGTAGCATGCGTAAGAACGAAATGTTTGTTTGTCAGAACTATTAATGGAAAGGAAATCTTCGTCCCTCAGGTAACTAATAACATTCATGGTTAGTGTTAATTTGATCTCTTTGTTTTCTTGATGTCACAAATAATGCAATTAGTTGGACTGTCTGTAATTTTGTATTGAGAGAATTTCGCAATTATCAGGGACTTCTCATGTTGTAAAGTCCTTTTTGACTATAACCAGATTTTAATTTTTCAAGAACGACTTTCCTTAAGGTAAAACCCTCTTCCACCATTCTTAGTAAAGTTCTGAATACTGCCCCTTACGCCACAAGAAGCCATAGATTATTTTCGACAAAGACAAATTTTTTTGTTAGTAGATCGTTTTTTTCTTTAGCCGCTGCATGTGATGATTTCTATTTACTTTCGAGAACGTCAGTACACCAGACGCATGCTGAGAGTGAGGTAAGTTAGTTTTACTTGAGGACAGGTCTCACTTTGAATTCTTATGAGGAAACAGAATTATCAGGTGTTGTGATAAGCAAGCAGATTAAGTTTTTGTGAACAGTGTTGGTATTCTCAAATAGTTATTTTTCTTCTGAGTAGAGCAGTATTTTATTTTTGTGGACCCTTCAAGTCAAAAATTGGACTCCATGTCATGCAACTCCAATAATGTACTTCAGTATTGAGTTTCCGTTACATAGTTTAACTGAATACACAAATCGTTGCTGTTGGTATTTAATCAGTCTAGATTTCACTATTTCAAATTCAGTATTTCACTAAGTTTAAAGTTTTATGTCATGACACTTTCACATGCGCACTAGAATACCAAACTATGCTCCTGAAGGTATATACGCGTTGTCATTGCCGTAATTATCGTTGCCTGAACTTCGTATCGAATTTCTTTGTAAGGGAGGCTGTAGACATCTTCAGTCTAAAGTAACCTAAGAACTAATTTCAGACGCGTCAGTCATAAGTAATTCGAGTCAGTATGGACCTAGATGTGTCGACAGCTCGACAGCATTGAGGTTAGATGGAGGGTTGTACGCAAGTTTCCAGACAAGCAACACTTGATGTACTAGCTCGCCTCGTATAATAGATGACGTCCGACTTCCATTCGCATCTGCCTGTCTTTGTGTACGCTGAAAGTAGCTGGCAAATAATTGGTATTCGTGAGTTGCGGCGTCCAAACCACCGTTCAAACATTCTAGCTGATTTTTCGTGAATTCAGTAGAGCCTGAGTTGTATTTTAAACAGGCCACGGCTGCATCCTTCGCTCATTACGACGCAACTGAGCAAGAGTCCTGACTCCAGTTATTGCGGTGACGATGAGACGGATATTTCCAGACTTTATTCCACATTCCGAACAACCTAAGTAGCGTAAGTCATTCTCAAGGAATTAATTTTTGCAGTGATGCAAGATTGGAATCAGGATAGGTGAGACAGACTAGCGTGGCGCATTGCTGGACACATATCTTACTTCACGTGAGTTCGGTTTCGAATGTATCATGTAGGATTCATTTATTTCCCATGCTTAACCCACTGTATACTTTGAGACGAAAATTTCAAAGATCGTCTTTCGTGAAACATTTTGCGGTACCTTAGAAATACAGGGTGGTCCATTGATACTGACCGGGCCAAATATCGCAGGACTTAAGCATCAAACGAAAAAACTACAAAGAACGAAACTCTAGCTTGAAGGGGAAAACCAGATGGTGCTATGGTTAGCCCGCTAGATGGCGCTGCCGTAGGTAAAACGCATATCAACTGCGGTTTTTTCAAATAGGAACCCCCACTTTTTTATTACATATTCGTGTAGTACGTAAAGAAATATGAATGTTTTAGTTGGATCACTTTTTTCGCTTTGTGATAGATGGCGCTGTAATAGTCACAAACGTATAAGTACGTGGTATCACGTAACATTCCGCCAGTGTGGACGGTATTTGCTTCGTGATACATCACCCGTGTTAAAATAGACCGCTTACCAATTGCGGAAAAGGTCGATATCGTGTTTATGTATGGCTATTGTGATCAAAATGCCCAACGGGCGTGTGCTGTGTATGCTGCTCGGTATCCTGCACGACTTCATCCAAGTGTCCGGACCGTACGCCAGATAGTTACGTTATTTAAGGAAACAGCAAGTGTTCAGCCACATGTGGAACGTCAACCACGACCTGCAACAAATGATGATGCTCAAGTAGGTGTCTTAGCTGCTGTCGCCGCTAATCCGCACATCAGTAGCAGACAAATTGCGTGAGAATCGGGAATCTCAAAAACGTCGGTGTTGAGAATGCTACATCAACATCGATTGCACCCGTACCATATTTCTATGCACCAGGAATTGGATGGCGACGCCTATGAACGTCGTGTACAGTTCTGCCACTGGGCACAAGAAAAATTACGGGACGATGACAGATTTTTTGCACGCGTTCTGTTTAGCGACGAAGCGTCATTCACCAACAGCAGTAACGTAATCCGACATAATATGCACTATTGGAAAACGGAAAATCCACGACGGCTGAAACAAGTGGAACATCAGCGACCTTGGTGGGTTAATGTATGGTGCGGCATTATGGGAGGAAGGATTATTGGCCCCCATCTTATCGATTGCAATCTAAATGGTGCAATGTATGCTGATTTCCTACGTAATGTTCTACCGATGTTACTACAACATGTTTCACTGCATGACAGAATGGCGATGTACTTCCAACATGATGGATGTCCGGCACTTACCTCGCGTGCGGTTGAAGCGGTATTGAATAGCATATTTCATGACAGGTGGATTGGTCGTCGAAGCATCATACAATGGCCCGCACGTTCACCGTATCTGACGTCCCTGGATTTCTTTCTGTGGGGAAAGTTGAAGGATATTTGCTATCGTGATCCACCGACAACGCCTGACAACATGCGTCATCGCATTGTCAATGCATGTGCGAACATTACGGAGGGCGAACTACTCGCTTTTGAGAGGAATGTCGTTACACGTATTGCCAAATGCATTGAGGTTGACGGACATCATTTTGAGCATTTATTACATTAATGTGGTATTTACAGGTAATCACTCTGTAACAGCATGCGTTCTCAGAAATAATAAGTTCAGAGAGGTACATTTATCACATTGGAACAACCGAAATAAAATGTTCAAACGTACCTACGTTCGGTATTTTAATTTAAAGAACCTACCTATCACCAACTGTTCGTCAAAAATTGTGAGCCATATGTTTGTGATTATTACAGCGCCATCTACCACAAAGCGAAAAAAGTGGTCCAACTAAAACATTCATATTTCTTTACGTACTACACGAATATGTAATAAAAAGTGGGGGTTCCTATTTAAAAAAAAAACAGTTGATATCCGTTTGACCTATGGCAGCGCCATCTAGCGGGCCAACCATAGCGCCATCTGGTTTCCCCCTTCGAGCTAGACAAGTTTCGTTCTTTGTAGTTTTTTCGTTTCACGCTTATTTCGTGAGATATTTGGCCCGGTCACGATTAATGGACCACCCTGTATATTTACTAAAACTAGGGAAACATTAAATGTACCTTAACAAACCTGCATGTACTTGTTTAAAATAATGAGTTTGGTATGTCCCTTTGTATATAAAAAGTGATTCACTGAGGCAATTTTTAGACTCATATTGCAAATGACTAACGAAAACTGGTAAATAACGCTTCATTTCTGATAGAGATGAGAGTTAACATTTTCTGCGTAATGATGTGTGTTTGAAAAAACTTCTTTCAGCTTTCGGAGGACTATACTTAGCAACAGAACAAGGTCAGAAACTGAAGATGAGGATCATCGAATAAAATCAGTATACGTTTTCAAGTAGGATAATGTATTTTTATGACATAAGGTAAGAAAAAAGTTGGGTTAGCAAAGGTCATATGTTTCTGTTCATGGTTATGAGGGTTTACGAACGAAGTCTTACCAACAGAAAATAAGGAATATTTCATGTATAAAATTACGGTTAGGAAAGCAGCAACCGCTGTGCAGAGGAAATACATGCAACAACATCTAATGTGTTTTAAAGTAATTTGTTCTACCTGTGGTGTGATATGGCTGTAGAATATACTGGTTATAGTTAGTGTTGACTGAGTAAGAAAACAACACTACACTACGCTAACCAAAGGATAAGACGTCAGAATAGAATTTTCTTTAGATTTTCTATTCGTTAATGATTAATTTTGTTCACTTCCATGAAAGAATTAGTGGTTCCATGATAATTTGTGGCGCGATGTTTGTAAATGATTTGAAATTTTGCGAAAAGTGTAAAACAAAGTATAATGTTTAACGGTGCGATTTTTTCTAGTACTGGGAAACTACACAACAGTACAAGTGTGCACCAAGACTTTCTTTGATATTATCTGGCAGACTAAAACTGTTTACCGGACCTAGACTCGAACTCGGGACCTATGTTTTTCGCGGACAAGTGATCTACCGTAGTGCACTAGCCCGCAAAAGGCAAAAGTCCCGAGTTCTAGTCTTGGTCCGGCACACAGTTTTAATCTGCCAGGAAGTTTAATGGCAATGCACACTCCGCTGCAGAGTGAAAATTTCGTTCTCATGACTTTCTTTATTTCTGTTCTTTCCCAGAACGCGACGATACATTGTTGCACATCTCTTTAGTTTTATATCTCAGATTAGAGTTTAGAGGAACGTGTAAGAGAGAAAATGCCGCGTGATTTAACTTTTGTATGCGAAGATCGTATGGGATATTGCAATACTCCCGTGCTTCATCTGTGTAAAGTAAGTTTCAAATATTGGGTTAATGCATTTTGATGTTACTTGACTATGAACATCACAAATGATGATTTTTCTCTCTTCAAGAGTAATTACGATTTCCTCTAAAAGCGTACGACATCGTGAGGAAAATTATATACTTTTTTGGAGATCAACACAGTGAAGACAGTAGATTTTCAGATATCGGTGAAGAAGACAATAGAATAAAAGACGTTCTTAACACTGATTTAACGATGGAACACGTATACAAGAACTATAGCAAGAAAATAATCGATTAGGTGAGCAATCACATTCGCATGGTCAGAAAATTTCACTTCACATAGCCAAAGATGAGCAAATACAACTTCTTCAATAGGAACGTGCTCTGACGTGTGTAATGTTGGGAACTGGGAAAGTAAAGACGAGGCGGACACGAGAATACCAGTATATTACGAGTAATAATAGCTTATCGTAAAGAAGCAAGAAAGGGAAAACACTCTTCAGACACCAATCAGAATGCTTCTCATTCACGTTCCGAGGAATAAAGGATCTGACGTAGGCCTGATAAACCTTGTTGAAGTTTGGTTGTCGTTTTATTGTGAATGAACTACGGGAGCATGTTGAAGAATGCTAACAGGAAGATTTCAGTCTGTAAAGCGAAACGCAGAGGATACTGAACACAGATGTTAAAAATGATGACATAATAAGTTTGCCATTTACTTCGTTTACTCACCACACCAATTTTGTAGATATCCGAATATTTATCCACTTCCTTACTTCTAAAGAGTAAACAACGATGAACAGAAGAAAAATTAGGATTGGTTTGACATCCCGATAAGGACGAGGCTGTTGGACGCAGAGCAGAGGCTCGGATTACGAGTCGGCAGTGCTGCAATGTTCTCTTCAGGATAATCAACGCAGCATTTATGTTAAGTGAATTGGAGAAGTCGAGGGGTCCATAAATGTGAATGTGTGGACTGGGACTTGGTGCTCGGCCGTGTCGAACAAAAAGAAGGACAACTGTTGTGAACGACACACTCCATCACAGTACTGTAAACTGATGAACAGTTCGTCAGATAATGAGGGCGTCGTCCATTTTTAAAATGTTCGTACCATCGAAACATGACAAATATACGGTATTTCTGCGTGATGCTAAACTCTTCTGTTGTGTTAACACTTATACTGGGAAAATTTCAATCTTGAGAAAAGACAAACTTACTGAGAAAATCGTGTGTACGTACCGCAACCCATTCATTGGCCAAATCGGAGTTTTTCAGTCGTCAGTTCGTACGTTTGTGAAAAAAAAGCTTTCACATGAATGTTGAACAGATATTAGTGATAGAATGAAAACAATTTAAAAAATATTAGTCTTAACTAGAGCAGTGAAGTTACAGTAAAATATTACACTCTGTCAAACGTCCAGGAATAATTGAAATTTACAACGCTACAGCTGAAGTGTACTCTTCGCATCATCAACTTCGTCATGCACATTCTTGTGCTATAAACACAGAACGTTCTCCTTTTAGTGTGCCTTGCAAAATTTTGAATATTTCCAGAACAAATTCTCCGATTCTATTGTATGGGTCACGCAGCGCCATGAAGTAAAAACTCGTAGAAAAACAACGCATAAAAATGCTTTTGTGCTAGTAATCCTGCAAATGACGATGTAGCTAGAAAGTCTGACTTTGCACTCTCCACTCCACCCGATCGTAAAAGATGTTTTCAAACTGGTATATCATTAATTCAGCCTCTAATATTGTACGTACTCGTTCTGGATCCGCAAAAACGACAGAAAAATCGGAACTCAGTGACACTACATAGAAGATGATATGTATCGAACGTCAAAGAAGAATACGTCAAATTTTGTTCCACAAAGAAACGCTTAATTAATATAGTAATGTTATTAAAAATCGACTAACTGTATAATGAGTAAAAACTAATTTCTTGTTCGTATTCTCAACATTTGCGTGTGGTTTCTGCAGGGACCGGCGGGACGCCTGCGAGTATTGCTATTGGACATACATCTATGCTGTGTGTATGGCCTAACTCTACAGCTTTACACAAGGTGACCGTGGAACCTCGCGAACTGTAAGCTAATTCCTAGTTAGTCACGAGCTAATAATCATGGACCAGATGCTTGCGGCACTCCATTTCCCACGTTTCCAGATTTTCGCGTTCTCGCGGGATACCATGTTATGGATGAACATCAAATATCTTGAATTCGTGCAAAGCTTATTTCGCCACGGTCGAATGCTGCGGTAAACGGTGGGTGTTTGCAAGAGGTGTAGTCCATCAGGTGGGAATAGATGTACCACAGAGCAACAAATGACCCAGTATTTCAGCTGTGCGCAAAAAAATGCGAGCACTACCACCGCTTCACAATGGTGGACCGATCCCAATGCCCTGTACGCATTTCTGTACTAACTATACGCATATGGTGTAGATGTTATTGCGGCCGAAGAAGCAACACCTGTGGCCTCGTAGAGTGTGAAACACAGCCGAATGAACTAATGATTCAACGCATCTTCAGGTACGAGTGCGTATGAAACGTCAAGAGATGATGGAGTTTCCGACTTGTCTCCGATCTGCCACAGTTTACGAGTAGATCTCTATTTTACCTCAATATAAGCCACGTCCGAGCATTGTATGCCCTTGTTTATTACAGCGCATATATCACCAGAATTGTTGTTAGATGATGACTTGTCAAAACATTCGGATAACTCTTTATTTAGCTTTCTGTCAAAATCGCAGTATTTGTAGGGCTACAGATTCTACGAGAGGAAGTCATAAGGTTTTTATTACCACCTCGATAAATGAAATTACATAATTTATTTTCAGTTGTTTGTCAATAAATATGTGCAGTGCCGGTACAAAATGACACGTCCGGGCCACATTACCAAAGCACTCTGCTAAAGGACCGAAAACTGAGTAGCACAGCCCATTGATATACAGGGTGTTTCACAAAGGACTTTCCAACTTTAAAAATTCATATAAATTTATTGAAAGAATGTAGAGGGCTAGGTTTAGTGTTATTTTGTAGGGAAACACATCAAGTTTTTTACGTTAAACTAAAGATGTTGTGTGTAGCTTCTGTTAGTTATCCTACACACATCCCATCGGAAGTCAATTTCTTTCCAAACTCGCTGTAGCATTGCTCAGTAGTGGCGTAAGATCTTGCTCTAAGTTCAGGTAGAGAATCTGGCACAGGAGGTACAATCACGATATCCTTGATGAGTCCACATTCAAAAAAATCAAGTGGTGTCAGGTCTGGGAAACGTGGTAGCCATGCAATTTGCGCATCACAGCAAATCCATTGTCCTGGAAAGCGGTCACTGAGAGAATCCCAGACGTCATCCAGGTAGTGGGGTGGTGCACCATCTTGCACGATGTAAATATTTCGTTCTTGGTCATTCTCATAGATCTGTGGTATCAAAAATTGTTGTAACATATCCGGTACACTATCCCATTGTGCTTGGACTACCTGTAGATTTCCCATGTCTTACCGAGCACCCTCTTTCTACAAAACGTTTATCAAACCAAAACACACAGCTAGCCATCTTTAACGCAACTGCCGTTAGCGCTTCTTACTGTGCTATTCGGCAGTACTACGAGAGACGAAAGTTGACGTATTTCCCTACAAACTGACACTACAATCACCTCTGTAGGTACTACGAATTAATTTATAGGAATTTTCAAATTTGTAAAGTCCTTTCTGAAACACCCTGTAGAGGCATATAAATTGAGGTGCCAAAAGTCATGTTACACCATGTAATATCGCGTCGGTCCTCCTTTTGCCCAGCATAGTGCAGTATCTCGACGTGACATGGGCTACACAAGTCGTTGGACATCGCCTGCAGATATAATGAGCCATACAGCCTCTATAGCCGTCCATAATTTCGAAAGTGTTGCCCATGCAGGGTTTTGTACACGAAGTGACCTCTGGACTATCTACCATAAATTTTCGATGCGAATCATGTCGGGCGACATGGGTGGTCAAATCATTCGCTCGAATTGTCCAGAATGTTCTTCAAACCAGTCGTGAACAATTGTGGCCCGATGACATGGCGTATTATGATCCATAACAGACCATCGTTGTTTGGGAACATGAAGGCTATGAACGGTCTCCAACTACCGGAACATAACCATTCCCAGTAAATTCAGTTGGACCACAGGAGCCAGTCCATTCCATGTAAACAGCTCGCACCACTATCGAGCCACCACCAGCTTACACAGTGCGTTGTTGACAACTTGGATTAATGGATTCGTTGAGTCTAAGACACTCTTTGATCTTCCTTGTCTGTCGGCGAAGGAGAAAAGAGACCCACTTGCAATGTCGGGAATATACCGTATACCATGCACATGCGGAAATGTTTATGTCGGAATGACTGGACGATCCATTAACACCAGGATCAAAGAGCATAAACGACATTGCAGGTTGGGGCAGGTGGAGAAATCGGCCGTGGAAGAGCACGCACTGTATGAGACCGACCACGTAATAAAATTCGCCGACACGGAAGTTCTGGCTGTAGAGAAGCACTATCACACGCACTTGTTCAGAGAAGCTGTGGAAATACAAAAACATCCGAATAGTTTGAACAAGAAAGAGGAAAGCCTTAAGGTAAACGGATCCTGCCTTCCCGTACTGCAGCGAACGACAGTCGCAGGTAGCAAGAGGAGAACCGCACCGGAAATGACCGAGGAGAAGCCCTCGGACGTTGGCGCGCCAGGTACATATAGTCTGCGCCCGCGAGCTCGGCTCCAGTTCACCATCGGCAATGGAGGGTGAAGCTTTGACAATGCCAGCCACTCGTGCCGGTGAAACGTCAGAAAAATCATTAGATGAACGTCGGCCGAAGAACCCGAGACAGAAGCCAGCAGGCAGTTTGTCAACAAGTGGCCACGAAAGCCTCAACAATTTTGTATTACGCCTCTACGGGGAGGAGATGTGCAGATTGTACCGACGCCTTGACCAACGACGGAAGAAGAAAGCGCGACTGATGTCCTCTCTCGCCTTTCTATCACGGTGCCGAGATGAATGTGCTACACCGAAGTTCTTGAGAAATAAGCGACTATTCACCACCGCCCAAGCACATCGTATCTACGACAGAATGGAACGAGCTTTTCTTCGTGAGCGAATACATACAACACGGAGAGACTTGACAAGAACCAACTAAGTAGCAGAATGCAGCGAGACGACTGGGACAAGATCGACAGCATCACTCACAGGAGCATGCAGAACGAACTCGAGCGCTGCACCGAGCGACAGAAGAAAAAGTTTGAAAGATGCCGGAAGCAGACCGACGTGGCGATTCCCGACTTGTCACACACAGTGATCAACCTCACTGAACGACAACTGACCGAAGAGGAAGTGTCTGTTCTGCAAAAAGGAGGGAATTTCGCTATCATCCCGAGAACTATACCTATGGAGGACATCATTGCCAACACCGAAGCAGCCATTCGGACCCTTCCCTGTGAAAGGGCAAAGGAAACATGCACTGAAACAGCCAGGATACTGCGCCGAGCAAAAGCAACAGCTTGCAACCTGAAGAGAGAAGAGGTACAAGCCATTAAGAATCTCAACGCCGACAAGAGTATATTGGTACTGCCTGCCGATAAGGGGAATGTGGCCGTCGTAATGAAGACCAAAGATTATGAGCAAAAGATCCGAGACCTATTAGATCCGACGACGTACCGAAAACTAAGCGCAGATCCGACGCAGCGTATCACACGGAATACGAATCGATTAATCAAGGCGTCTTCTCTGCCGGCGGACATACAGAGAAACCTGCGCAACACAGAAGCCCTACCACCTCGACTGTATGGATTACCCAAGATCCATAAGAACAACGTTCCACTGAGACCGATCGTTAGCGCTCCTGGATCACCGTCATATAAACTGGCAAAACACTTGGCCTCTCTGCTCCAGCCACACGTGGGGAAGACCGACACATACACTAAGAACTCAGGACATTTCATTGAGAAGCTTAAGAAACTGAAACTTGCACCAAACGACATCCTGGTCAGCTTTGATGTTGTTTCGTTATTTACGAAAGTGCCACTCAGTGACGCTCTGGAGCACATCGGTTCCATTTTCCCGAAAGACATCAGAAAGCTCTTCCATGCATGTCTCACCACGAGCTATTTCACGTGGAATGGCGATTTCTACGAACAGCTGGAAGGCGTCGCCATGGGTAGTCCTCTCAGTCCAGTGGTGGCCAACTTCTTCATGGAACAATTCGAAGCACAGGCACTGGACTCGGCGACTTGCAAACCTAAGGTGTGGTACAGGTACGTCGATGATACTTTCGTGGTGTGGAGCCATGGTGAAGAACAGCTCGGTGACTTCCTAAGACACCTGAACAGCCTCCATGCCAACATAACATTTACCATGGAAGTAGAAAAGGACAAGAAACTGCCATTTCTAGATGTGTTGGTCACAAGGGACGGCGAAAACCTGGGACACAGTGTGTATCGAAAACCGACACACACGGACCGATACCTGCACAAACTGTCAAACCACCACCCGAGCCAGAAAAGAGGCATGATTAGTACGCTCGTAACGAGAGCAGGACGAATATGTGAGCCGCAACACCTCAAACGAGAAATGCAACACCTGGAAACTGTCCTGAGGAGCAATGGGTACTCCACAAATTATATTAGAAGTGTAACAGAGCCAAACACTCGGCGAAGTAAGGAACCAGAAAAAGAAATGTTGGGTACGGCCATTCTGCCATACATTCCCAGAGTGACGGACAGAATCGGCCGTATATTGCGCAAACATGGCGTAAAGACGATTTTCAAACCGACAAGGAAGATCAAAGAGTGTCTTAGATCGGCGAAGGACAAAAGAGACCCACTTGTAATGTCGGGAATATACTGTATACCATGCACATGCGGAAAAGTTTATGTCGGAATGACTGGACGATCCATTAACACCAGGATCAAAGAGCATAAACGACATTGCAGGTTGGGGCAGGTGGAGAAATCGGCCGTGGCAGAGCACGCACTGAATGAGACCGACCACGTAATAAAATTCGCCGATACGGAAGTTCTGGCTGTAGAGAAGCACTATCACACGCGCTTGTTCAGAGAAGCTGTGAAAATACAAAAACATGCGAATAGTTTGAACAAGAGAGAGGAAAGCCTTAAGGTAAACGGATCCTGGCTTCTCGTACTGCAGCGAACGACCGTCGCAGGTAGCAAGAGGAGAACCGCACCGGAAATGACCGCGGAGAAGCCCTCGGACGTTGGCGCGCCAGGTACATATAGTCTGCGGCCGCGAGCTCGGCTCCACCCATCAGCCTTCTGAGCTCACTCAGTAAGATTGTTGAGAAGGTGATTCTCAAACGCATCACTAGGCACTGCATAACAAATGACATCCTGAGACCGGAGCAATTCGGCTTCAGGAATCACCACTCCACAACACAACAACTCCTACGGGTCGTTGAACATATAACACATGGCTTCAACATAAACAAAGCTACAGGGGCAGTGTTCCTGGACATCGAAAAGGCTTTCGACCGTCTATGGCACAACGGCCTCATCCGCAAACTCAGCGACGCGGGATTCCCTGACGGGCTGCTGCGTCTAATACACTCATACCTCACAGACAGGAGTTTCAACACTGACGTGCAGGGAAAACAATCAACACGACACGGTATACACGCGGGAGTACCCCAGGGAAGCATCCTAGGGCCCCTACTGTTTAACCTCTACATAAACGATCTCCCAACCACACACAACACAATGATGGCAATCTACGCGGATGACACAGCCATCCTTGCGCAAGATTGGAAACCATCAAACATTACGTCACGCCTACAGACTGCACTCAGAGTGGCCGAGCCTTGGTTGGAGAAATGGCGTGCTAGAGTAAACGTCGACAAGTGCGAAACCGTTCTGTTCACTAGAAGACCGAAGCAACTGCGCAAACACCGCTACTGCAGACCAATAACTCTACATGCACGTCCAATACGTTTCCGCGAGAAAGTCAAATACCTCGGTGTCTGGCTGGACCGGAAATTACTCTGGGAGGACCACATACAACACATGACCAACTGAGCTAGCGCGAGGCTCAAACAGCTCTATCCTATGCTCAACAGGCGTAACACACTGAACAGAAGGGTTTCGAGGTCCATGTACATGACACTTATCCGACCCCTGATGACGTACGCAGCTCCTGTCTGGGGATACGCTGCGCCTACACGCCTGCACCGTCTGCAGCTCATACAAAACAAAGTACTCAAAATCATAAGCAATGCTCCACGATACACACGCATCGCGGACCTTCACCGGGAATACCGACTTGAGACTCTCACGGAGGTAATCCACAAACTCACCACAAGACTATACAGAAACTCCAGACATTCGCAGAATCCGTTTATTCTGAATCTGGGGAACTACGACCACAACCATAGATGGAAACATAAAAGACCAAAAGACATACTTGTAAGGACATAACATCTATGGCCAAGCATACGCAAACACAACGGCACAGGCGAGCCCCTGTTAATCAGACGCCATTACTGGATATCCAGCTGTAATACACTGCCGAATAACTGGCACCACACAGGGAAGCCGTACCGTACACTGCACGCAAACAAGCTCCACACATCCCCCACACAGTGAGATGATCTATGGCCGATCTCCCACTACTGTATAACGATCTTGATTGTTCCAGGAATGCAGCAGCAGCAGCAACTGGGACACATCGCCATCGCTTGCCATGGTAATGATGCATGATACCTATACTAACAAATCCAACCCTGCACGAGCTATCGCAGCTAGTAAGCCACTACTGCTCTTACTACCTATCCCACTGTCGCAGAGGTTTTTTTCCCACGGCACGAGCCATGGCACTTTTTTCCCTCTGCTCTTCAAATCGCTACCCTCAATCGCGTTTCGTCCACTATCTATCACCTGATGGACCGTGTTAATGCGTAGCCTTACCCAGACGCACGGACAACATCACAGCCCAGCATCCTGTGATCCACTTACTAGACAACCAACATGTTTACGGAGGTGACAGTAGAACTTTTGGTTTGGTCACCACGTTGGTGCGGGCGTGGAGGGGCCCCATCTCTTTAGCTCGGCTCCAGTTCACCACCGGCAATGGAGGGTGAAGCTTTGACAATGCCAGCCACTCGTGCTGGCGAAACGTCAGAAAAATCATTAGATGAACGTCGGCCGAAGAACCCGAGACAGAAGCCAGCAAGCAGTTTGTCAACAAGTGGCCACGAAAGCCTCAACAATTTTGTATGAGAAGAAATGCCTGCAACTTGGTATTCTCGGCACACTCTTGACACTGTGGATCTCGGAATACTGCATTCCCTAGCTATTTCCGATATGTAATGTCTCATTCGTCTAACTCCAACTACCATTCCACTTTCAGAGTCTGTTAATTACCATCATGCAGCCATCACCACGTTGGAAACCTTTTCACGTGAATCACCTGATCATAGTGACAGCTCCGCCAAAGCACCGCCCTTTTATACCTCGTGTACGCAATTCTAACCCCATCTGTATACGTGCATATCGCTATGCCATGGCTTTTGTCACCTCAGTGTAGCGCGGAAATTCATTTTCTGAATCTTGAGGAGAGCAACGCTGCAATAATCCAGACTGAGCTGCTGCAACTGTACGGCAACAACCCATCATCACGTGATACTTCCAGTTTGCACAAACATGTCTGAATGTCAAGGAATGGAGTGACAGCCCACCTCTCTGAGTATCCGGGAATTATTTTGGAAATTTGTGGTAAAGTCTTATGGGACCAAACTTCTGAGGTCATCGGTACCTAAGCTTACACACTACTTAATCTAACTTAAACTAACTTACGCTAAGGACGACACAAACACCCGTGCCCGAGGGAGGACTCGAACCTCCGACGGGGCCAGCCACTCGGACAGTGACAAGACGCCCAGACCGTGCGGTTAACCCGCACGGCGAGTATGTGGCAAGGCCGGCCGGAGTGGCCGTGCGTTTATAGGCGCTTCAGTCTGGAACCGCGTGACCACCACGGTCGCAGGTTCGAATCCTGCCTCGGGCATGGATGTGTGTGATGTCCTTAGGTTAGTTCGGTTTAAGTAGTTCTAAGTTCTAGGGGACTGATGACCACAGCAGTTAAGTCCCATAGTGCTCAGAGCCATTTGAACCATTTTTGAGTATGTGGGAGTCGCAAGAGATGTGCAGGACCTGTTGCTCGAACACTGGCGTATTACAACCTAGGTGATAGTGGCGAAAGTGAAAACAACTAGAGGATCAGTTTTAAACATCTTCCACCACGTTCTGAACATGAGACAGGTCGCCCCCGTCTTGCAGCTGTATCGTACCAATACTGATACTTTTCTTTCCATCCAACTAACAAACGAGTACTCGATGTGTCATTAAGCCCCTAGAAAAGGAGAAAAATAAGCAGGGAAAACGTGGTCATTTTCCATCGCTGAGAAACGCGAACACCCAATCACCACTCGGCACGTCGATGCTGAGTGTTTTTTGGGATTGCGGTGGAACTGTCATAACAGTTTACCTTCCTAGGGTGGCAAACGATCAAAGGCTCACGCAACAGGAATTTCCTGATGATATTGCGGAAATATGTGAAAACAAGGCTTCGAAGGAAGTTTTCTATGGCGTGTTTTTTGTTCACGATAACGTCCTAGGCCATTCCCCACAAAATACATCCACGCCGGATGTTTCTTTGGATTATCAAGTCTTGCTTCATGCTCCGTATTCTCCCGACATGGTCCACATTGTTTCTTCTTCTTTCCTCGTCGGAGAACCCACTGCATCCAGGCATTTCCAGAATAACGACGAGGTGATACTGCGAAATGAAACATTTCCTGAGCGGCTAAAATTCAGGCTTCTACAATTAAGGGCTCCTGAAAGTCATCCATAGTTGAGAAAAATGTGTCTCGATGGTGGATGAATTTGTAGACAAGGACTGACACCATCACGAGGTTTGAGGGCTGAAGCTCAATATTTTCGAGGTGATAAATAAAACTTCATGACTATCCCTCATACGTTCATGCATACAGATAACGTGTCCTCTAGCGAAAATATTCTCGGGGTACAAACAATCCCCCATTCAGATTTACAGGTGGGGAGCAATCAGGAGGATGCAGTCATTACGAAAGATAAAACTGGCATTCTACGGTTAGGAGCGAATAAAATTAGAGCCCTCAATGGGGTAGGTGGGTCAGACAATTTAAAAAGGAAATAGATAGGTTGAAGTTAGATATATAGAGAGTTAGTGAAATACGGTAGCAGAAAGAGTTCTTGTCAGGTCGGTACAGAGTTATCAACACAATATCAAACAGGTTTAATATAGGAGCAGACTTGGTAATGAGCATAATGAATAAGAAAATAGAAATTCACGTAAGCTACTAGCAACAGCACAGTGAACACATTATCGTAACCACGATAAACACGAAGCGATCAGCTACCGCAGTAGTACAACTTTGTATGCCAACTAGCTCTGCTGATGAAGGATAGATTTAAAGCATGTATGATGAGAGAAAAGAAATTATTCAGCTAGTAAAGGGAGATATAATTTAATTGTGATGAGTGACTGGAATTCAGTAGTGGTCAAAGGGAGAGAAGGAAATATTGTAAGGAACATGGTCTGGCTGAAAGGTATGAATTTTTCACAGAGCATAATTTAAACGTCGCTAACACTTGATTTAAGAATCATGAAAGAAGGTAGTATAAATGCAAGAGATGTGGGGATGCTGGGAGTTTTCAGACTGATTGAACTAATAGTAAGACAGAGATTTCGAAACCAGATTTTAAACTACAAGACATTTCAAGGAAGAGATATGGACTCTGGTCATACGTTATTGGTTATTAACTGCAGATTAAAAGTGAAGAGACTGGAAAAAGGTAGGAAATTAAGTGACATGAGACCTGTATAAGTTAAATGAATTAGAGCCTGTTGAGAGTTTCAGGCGGAGCATTGGACTGAACAAGGGGAAGCAAAATAATAGAAGAACAATGGATATGTTTGAGAGATAAAATAGGAAAGGGTGCAGAAGGTTTCATTGGTAAACAGACACGGCCTAGTAGAAAATCCTGTATAGACAGGAGATATTGAATTTAATAGACGAAAGAAGTAAATATAAAACTGAAGCAGGCTGAAGGGAATACAGACATCCAAAAAATGAAACTACCAGAAGGTGTAAAATGGCTAGGTGGGAATGGCTAGAAGACAGATGCAAGGACGTAGAAGCGTGGATGACTCGAGAAAAGATAAATGCCATCTATGGGACAATTAAAGAGATGTTTGGAGGAAAGAGAAGCAGCTGTATGAATATCAAGAAGTCATATGGCAAGCCAGTACTAAGCAAAAAAGGGAAAGCTGAAATGTGTAAGATATATATAAAGCGGCGTAAAATATTGACACTAAATTATTTATAGAGAATGGAAAAACTTTTTGAGGCCAGCCTCCGGTTGTGCCAGTTTGTGTTCAGAAGAAAAGCGGAAACTCGTGAGGCCATACTAAGCCTATAGATGTTTATTGTAAGTAAGCTTGAAGAAAGACAAACCTACATTTCTAGCATTTGTAGCTTTAGAGGAAGTTATTGATAATGTTGACTGGACTACACTCTTTGAAATTTTCAAGGTAGCAGGGATAAAGTACAGGAAGTGAAAGGTTATGTACACCTCGTGTTGGTTCAAATGGCTCTGAGCACTATGGGACTTAACATCTATTGTCATCAGTCCCCTAGAACTTAGAACTACTTAAACCTAACTAACCTAAGGACATCACACAACACCCAGCCATCACGAGGCAGAGAAAATCCCTGACCCCGCCGGGAATCGAACCCGGGAACCCGGGCACGGGAAGCGAGAACGCTACCGCACGACCACGAGCAGCGGACCTACAGCCCGTGTTGAAACCAACCTGCAGTTATATCAGGCGAGGGACACAAAGCGGAAGCTGTAATTGAAAAGCGAGGAAACAGTGTTGTAGATTATCCCTGTGTTCGATATATACACTGAGCAACTATTTAAAGTTAAAAAAGGACTAGTTTGGGAAGGTAATTAACGTTCATGGAGAAGAAGTGATAACGTCAAGCTTTTTGATGAAGAGTGAGAAAAAGTAGTTTCAAAACACATAAAAATTTTGCGATAAGTAAATGTGCGACATAGTTTTCGACACCAGCCTTCGTTAGTAATGAAGGAAAAGACCGTGGGCTTCAGAATATGTAAACAAGAGGCATAAATACATTAAGTAAGTTGTACGCCAATGTTACAAAGAAATAGCTATTTTAACCTATGAGTACCAAAATGTAGTGACATATTCTGCATATCATGTTTCAAGAATGTGCAAAGAAGGTGTTTTATAAATAAAAATGAAACATTTCTGCTGGAAAATACTCTTTAAATATAGTCAGCTTAAGATCGAACAACTAATAATAATTAAAAACTTCCAGTTTCACCGACTGCGCTGTAATTCTGTTAGATGGAAAAGGACTTGGAAGAGCAGTTGAACGGAATGGATAGAGTCTTGTTAAAAGATTATGAGGTGGGTGTCAACAAAGATAATGGACTGTAGTCGAATTAAAACAGGTGGCGCTGAGGGAATTACATTAGGAAATAAGACACTGGGTAATAGAGTAACTGATGAAGGCCGAAGTAGAAAGTATAAAATGAAAAGGGCAATAGAAAGAAATCATTTATGTAAAAGAATAATTTGTTAACACCTAATATAGGAAGCATTTTCTGAAAGTATTTGTCTGGAGTATAGGCTTGTTTGGAAGAGAAACAGGGACGATAAGCATATCAGACAAGAAGAGAACAGAAGGCCTTAGAACGAGGTGTTACAGAAGAATGCTGAAGATCAAATGTAACTAATGAGGAGATACTGAATCGAATTTGAGGGAAACAAATACGGAACAACTTGACTAAAAGAAGGGATCGGTTGATAGGAAGCATTTCGCGGCATCGAGGGCTTGTCGTCCGCTTCGGTAGCTGCACGGCGGATTGCTAACCAAAGGAGCCTAGGTTCGATTCCCGGACGAGTCGTAGATTTCCTCTGTTCGAGGACTGGGTGTTATGTTGTGCTTACGTTCGTATCCCCATAACTAACTTTTCACTGTCGGGATGGCTGCATGGGCACGTCTCCAAAGCCAATAAAAAATGAATTGTCAGTCTCATAATGTAAGGAAGTATGTGGGGAAGAAACTGCAGAGGAGAACGATAGCTTGGAGAGCGAAAGCAGGTTCAAACGGACGTAGGTTGTGGTAGTTATGCAGACATGGGAAGGACATGGAGAGCTGCATCAAACCAATATTCGGACTGAAGACCACAACAAGAACAACAATAAAAGACGTCGCTTAAAGACGCTGTATCTCACTGACTAACAATTCTTAGAGCGTCCTAACACAATGGGTATGTCTGACCTGTAATAGTCTACGTCGTCAATGGACAACTAACACGAACAACTAGCGGCGTATTCCACCTACCGATAATGATGTACGGCTTGATTCAAGGTACAGTCTAAGAACAGACAATTCACAATTTAAAGATTGATAGATTGATGATAAATACATTTGTGTTATGGCCGTTCAGAGGTTCAGGTTGCTTGTCAACATCTTCATCACACGATCAAAAATCTTACTGTTTATTTTCCAGATTAGAAACAGTATTCCTTCCAGATTTAATGTATCCAGTTTCAGAGGTAGCGCACGTCCACAAAAGACAGAAACTAATGTAAATGCTTGGACCCAGAAACGTTTCAATCAAAAGTTAGAAGCCAAACTAGTTGTCGGCAGTCTGCAGGAGATGAAGGTGGGTGACTCCTGTTCAACACTCTGAATCATAAAATGAGGAAATAAGCGTGAGTAAATGTGACGGGTCCTATACGTAGAAGACCCTCATGCCAACCGTAGAACACTCAGAACTCTCTGAAGTAATATAGATAGACTATAGTATACATTCCAGAAAATATCTTTTAGAATTTTTGAGGCTTGAAAGCCAAATTTCCGGTCAATGGTAAATAATGTGGCACAAAGTAATACAATGGCTGGTTCAAAAGTGTGCGTTCTGGTACAGAAATGACGATGATATAATGAAAAAAAAATTATATGTCAAATGTGTTGGTACATGCTGCAGAATAACAGTAGTAAGTTTCAACTTGATATGCGAGATGATTTTGTTTATCCTATTCTCTGATGTAGTCATATCGTGTATTCTGTAAAGTCAAACAATTGTTTATTTTAGACGGTTAATCATCAATAGAAACTCGTGCAGATCTCATGAAAGTTTATAAGTTTCGTGACTTTAATTTTAATCACATATAGGTTTAGTGGCTAAACTGAAATCTGAACGACGGAGCGAGGTGGTGCAGTCGTTAGCACGCTGGGCTAGCATTCTGGAGGACAACGGATCAAACCCGTGTCCGGCCATCCAGATTTTTGTTTTCCTTGATTTCTCTAAAATTTTCCATGCAAATACCGAGATAGATCCTTTGAAAGGGCAAGGTCGGTTTCCTTATCCGTCCTTGACACAATCGAAGCTTGTTGTGCTCCGTGTCTAATGATCTTGATGTCGCCGGGACGTTATACCTAATCTTCCTTCCTGTTTTTTTTTTTTATGTGAACGTAACTCTCTTGCACGTGAGTCCACGATCGTAAGGACGTTCCAAACCTGCGCAGTGTGGTAATGGACGACTGATGACTGAAGGTGTCTGAAACACCTGAGGCCAATAGACATATCATCAAAAAGAGAACAGCAAACTTACAGGTTGAGGTTAAAAACTTAGTATTGGGTGGCTGCTACACGTTTTAATGTGACAAACGCAAACGTGCCAACGACCTTGCCGCAGTGGTAAGACTGGCACCCGTCAGAATACTGAAGTTAAGCGCTGTCGGGCTTGGCAAACACTTAAATGGGGACCATCTTGGTCTGGCGAGAGCTGTTGGCAGCGCTCAGCACTTGTGAGACCGATTGACGAGCTACTTGAATGAGAAGTTGCGGCTCCGCTCACGAAAACCGACAACGGCAGGAAGAGCGGTGTGCAGACCACATGCCCCACCATATCCACATACAGTGATACTTATCACCAGAGGATGTCATGGCAGTCGGTTGGTACAGTTGGGCCTTCCGAGGCCTGTTCTAACGGAGAGTTAAATGCAAACGCGAAAATTAATTTCTCAGCCATATCTGGACAGCAAAAAAATTAAGATGTTCTAACTGATTTTGTTCGCCTGTTTGTTATTGAATGTCGGAATGTTGTTGTACGGCTGTGTGCCACCTCCTTTCACGCCGTGATCTCATTATCTGACAGACGAATCACGCGTCGGTGGGGAACTGCATGGTTGGAGGTGGCGGAAAACAAACTGCAGTCACTCAAATCTATTACACAGGTATGGCGGACTTCACACCAACTGCACCGATGGAAAGAAATGCTGCTCAGTAGACTGCGCTTGGGACATAACACTTTAACACAGAGTTCCCTCCTCTCTGCAAATTTTATGGTGTGCTACTGTCGGTTCAGGTGTTTTGACTGAGTCCCCCCCCCCCCCCACATCCTCGACCCCTCCCCCAAACCCCATGAGAATGACACGCTGTCGTTTCGTTAGAGCGCTGCTAAACATGCTATTGAGCACCTCGCACACAAAATCATCATCATCATCGTCATGACCACCATCATCATTT
The DNA here is from genome assembly GCF_021461385.2 of Schistocerca piceifrons. Lineage (NCBI taxonomy): Eukaryota > Metazoa > Arthropoda > Insecta > Orthoptera > Acrididae > Schistocerca > Schistocerca piceifrons. The sequence continues at coordinate 906,077,512 of NC_060149.1, forward strand.
TTACTGAAGAAGATAAGTCCACCGTTTCACTTCAGAAGTCAAGTCAATGAGTATGAACCAATAGTCCTACACCAGAAAATATGAAATCGCTTTCAGATCGGGGAAAGGAGGCAGCCAGCGTTTTCCCCGCTTGCAAGAAAACACTGTCAGGGAGGGAGCCTATTTTGGGCATCGTTGAAGGAAAGTTGGTCCGACTAAAGATTCAAGGGCGCAAACTCTCCAATAGTTATTAGACATCGCAGATATCGCAACAGTGGCTGATAACAGACAATAATACTCCATTATGTTCATCATCCTTCTCTAAGGAAACTGAATTCATAGGAAAAGCTTAATTATTTATATTAATTACCTTACATAAAGTAAAACAATAACTGGTAAATGCTACATCAATCCTTTGGACCAAATTTATAAAAATATTCATAATAAGTGGCTAGATTGGAAAAGAAAGAAACTCATTTTTCATGCTGAGGACATTTTCCCTCTTAGATGGTTTGATAATGACAAAACAGAAATGTGGTCTACGAATTCTTGAAACAAGGAGGTTATTCACCGTATTACAACCTTCTGAATTAAAGCACTTCTCATATACAGAGACATACGTGGTTGGATAGTGTTTTGAGGTAATAAAAGAGTTGATGTCAGTTTTAGGTATGTATTTCACGTATCATACTGGCTCACCAATCAGCGATGATATTAACTCACTGACAAGTATTGAGTGAAGAGCATTTATCTAAAAGGTGACTACGTTGAAAAATAAGTCTACTACTGCTATGAAACAGGGTTTCAATATCAGGCAGAAGGGTTCTCATCCTGCTCTGGTATATTCGTCATCCATTATAGCTATGTTAGAGAGAAGATAGCGAAATCCGTTATATCGGGTGTCATTTGTAAGACGATAAAATATGATAAGTTTGTTGATGCTTAATGTGTGTAGTATGAAGATTCAGAAGAACACCTGGCCCACACATTTGACTGTGAACAACGGCGTATATGTTCAATTTATTTGGCAAACTTTCACTTCCAAAACACACAGTCTATTGCCTTAACTGTAACCTTGCGTGGCCGGGATGTAGCAGCGAGCTGCCATCCAATCACATAGCTAAATGCCTCTTCATCTAATTAGTGACGCGCAGGAATGGGTTAACGAGATTCTGGCTATCCCTATCTGGTGTGGTGTTCAGTTCAGCTGCTGTCAGCCCGTCGTCATTTGTTACCACACGTCAGCAGGGTTACCCAGTGTACTAAAGATTGCTCGAGTGTCGGCTGGAGGCGCAACTATTTTGTTTTAAAACTTCGGTATAGACGTTTACAAGCCGGAATTTCAAATCTTATATTTATCCCTTTCTAACATTATTGAAGTTCTGTCCCAATTGAGCGGGCACGTGGAGCAACAGCTGTAAAAATGTAGCCCTATTCACTGTCCAGGTTAATCTCTCTCATGTAATGTCGTCGGCACGTGGAGAAATCATGTTATTATACGCTGTTCTACAACCACTAAATCCACCAAATGACAAAAGGATGATATTTTGAGATTATCAGTGCAGTTTATATAGTTGGAGAATGAATAATAGTAGTTCAATGTGCATGACAGTGACGAAAAGCAGTTTTATATTTACTGCCTCGTGATATGATCATTCCTAGGCGACTACATGTCAGAGTGTTCGTTTATTTGGCCAGAAACCATGTGTTGTAATAAAAAGATCAACACTGAGATTCATGCAAAACGTGAAATCCCTTTTTTACCTATATTCAAAATCATATTATCAGCTGAAAATAACGCGACATCGTTAATACTATGTTGGTATTTTATGCAACAGCAAAACATCGTCATTCCGTACATGTGACCATATATACCTCATATTACGTTATTAGAAAATGCCAGTTATCACCCCGTAGACTGATCTGCGAACCAAATGTGTCTTTAACTGTTTCTTGTTCAGCTCTGGCCTACAACCATCACGTATCAAAAGAAGTAATGTTTCCTCACAGGCCTTCTGTTGTTTGAAACAAAATATTTTAATCCACATCACAGTTGCCCAATTTGGGCCACAAAGTTATTCTCAAACATGCAGAACATATGTGGCATACGTGACACCACGTACATTCTGTCGATGTCTCGAATACTTGAGAAAGACCATATGGTTCAAATCGACTGATTGCTATGTGGAAAATAGTATTTTATTGCAAACGTGGAAACATGACTTCTTTTAACTCGTATAAAACTGTTCTTGTATGAAGCGTAGTACATGTTGGCAGTGCACTTCTTAGCATATGTTATTACTTTTGCTACTGAGAAATGATTATGTTAAAAGAAGTAGATCTGGAGTAAAACATTTTTTAACACTCGGTACGTGGAATGTGAGGGGTATAAATATCAAAGGGCGGGAGTTAGAAGAACTAGGGTAAGTATGTAAATATAACTACTATAACTGAAACAAAAGAGAAATTAAAAGGAACGAAAGATTTGAACCAGTACACGATATACTGGAGTGGATAAAAAGGGAAGACCTCGGTGTAGAGTAGCCACATTAATAAATCAAATGTGGAAGAAGAAACTAGGAAGTCACTCCTACAGAAATGAAAGAATCATAACAGAATTATTTAAGAACAAGAACTTATGACAGTGATAGCGCTGTACGGTCCTGAAGAACGGTAAAAAGACGAGACGAAACAGTTTTATAAAATACTACAATCTGTAATAGATACATGTATGAAGAATGAGCAACAGATTATTAGTGGAGACCTAACTGCTCGAGTAGGCACAATACTTATTCCATATGTTGTGGGGACTTCCAGAGAAATAACAATAAGTGAAAATGGAGTGGAACTTAAGCATTTTGCATCTTCAAAGCAACTGAAATTAATTGATACCTATTTTCGCAAGGCTATTCATAAGCTTACTTGAAGTAGTTGAGGCTATTGATCATTAATCGATTATGTAACACTCAATAATAAGTTAATGTTACAGTACAGTGTACACAGACAAATTGATATATATTAGGTTCATTACCTTGAATTTTCAGAAAGTAGAATAATCGCAAAATGGAGAAAAACTATCCCGAAACATGAACTATAAAATGAAGAAGTGTATAATGCAGATCTCCTACAAGAAGGAAGTTAAGAAAATCCTTATGAAAATGGAAACACCCAGCGACGAAGATGTAAATAAAGAAAGGGAAAATTCAATACGGGCGAGCTATAAAACAGCAAATGAAGTCTTAGGAAAGAAGAGAAAGGAATAAAACAAGAAGAACGGAAAACATACAACATATATTTACAAAATAAAACAGATATATATCGTATGAAGTATATGAAGAGAAAAAAACAGCTGTCTAGAAAATTATCAGAAATGCACACGAGGAACCATGTAATAAGTTTATAAGTGAGGCAGTTAACTTGTTATAAACTAATGGAGCACATAAATAAATCAGAAGAATACGCTGCAGATTATACCGAATAAGTGAACAGCAAAGGATATAACATTATAAATAATTATGGTATAATGAGAAATTAAATGAAAAAGAAATAGACAGCTCCCATGGAAATAAAGTTCCAGAAGTAGATCCTATTAAATTACAAGAATTAGATAAAGTATTAAAATCTCCAAAAAACAGGAAGATACCTGGATTAGATGCAGTGAATGTGGAGCTTGTTAAATATGGTGGTATAATATGCAAATTGAGAATTTTACATTTACTCAACAAATTTTGGGTAAACTGTGAAATATATCTTTCTTCGTCAACAGCTTTAGTTAAAAATCTGTTCAAAAGTAGAGATTGCAAATATTGTGAAAATAAAATCTATACTAAAATTACAAATAACAGATTAAAAACTATACGGATTAGTTGCTATGAGAAGCGAAAACTGGATTTGGGAAAGGGAGATCGCGGCTGGATAATGTCTTCGACATTAGACAAACAATAGTACAAAGAAGAGAAAAGAATTTGGAAACACATCTCGCTTTCACAGATTTCGAAAAGTCGTTTGACAGAGAAAACCTAATGAAGAAAATGAGGCGTATCAACTACACTTAGTTTTGGTAATAAGAAGTTAGTACAGAAATACTAATTTTATCATACACACAAGAATTAAAAGGAATGAATGAATTGCAACAAGCACAGGACTTAGACAAGGATGTAGCTTACAACCCACATATACTGACGACACTTTAAAGAAATGGAAACTGCTAGTATATCCAGAAATTAAATTATCAGTGTCTACTCAAACACTCTTGTATTTGCAGACGATCAGATAATGATTTCAACGACTGAGAGACATTACTGAAATTCACGTATCTTTTAAATAATTTATGTAAATCATATAATTTTAAAATCTCAGTTAATAAAATGAAAATTATGGCTTTCAAAGGAAAGGATCCAGTCAGATCAAACATTATGCTGGGAAACAACATTTTAGAGAAAGTATCGAATCTGCAATATCTTGGCTGTGACATAATTTTTAATTTGACAAGGACACTGAGCAAATTTAAACTACACGCAGACCATTCAAACAACTTTTCAAATTAAAGCTAGGAAAGAAACGAAAACGCAAAGCTTTACTAACAATGGTTGAATGGCAGCGAAGCCTAGGTGCCGACTCAAAAATAACAGAGTAAAAACAACGGCAGAAATGATATTCTTAAGGAATGTTAAAGGATTTACGAGGATGGACAGGATACGAAATGGAGGTATTAGAAAATAACAGAAAATCCGTGTATAAAGAAATATTATATAACAGGTAGAAATGGACGGATGTCTTACAAAGAATGGAAAATACCAGGCTTCCCACAGTCGCGTTAGGTTTCACGCCGAAGGGAAGATTTCATCGAAGACGATCCACGACACTCCGCAGACAACTGTGAAACCGAAACGGCAAGAAACCCTAACATACGAAGTGAAGAAGTAGAAGAATAAGACTATCGAGCTATGGAGCATTGCATTTGTAAAGTTCTGGTACTACTAGAATATCAAAAAAGGCAACATGCATATCGACGATGATGCTGACGACGGTACACCTACTGGAATTCACTTTGACAATCAATCAGATTTGGTTAAAAATTTGAGTTTCTATCGAAGAGCATTTGTGTCTAAATGTATTGTAGTGTGGGTATGGAAATGACAGACGTCACTAAAGCGTGAACACGTACCAGGAGGACACGAAAATTATGCATAGCTTCCTTCATCAACCATAACCTGTGGATAAGGTCTGTAAATGGCGACAGAATGACGAAAATGAATGATTAGTTAAGATACAACATTAACACTGTATTCCCTCCACCGAGCTGCAGGTCAGTAGAATAGAGAACTGAAGCACTCTTTTGTAATGCACGATGAGAACAATCATTCTCCAAAAGACTTACCTCTTCCACAACCATCTGCGTTCACAGTGTATTCTACCAGGTACCTTCGTCACATCTCCCAGTTCGTGATTAGGACTCACATTCCTTTGCATGAAAAGTTATTAAACGTTACCTCACTATTCCGAATTAGTTACGTATTTGAAAGATCTGAACTACTGAGAAGTTCGATACCCGTGTAAAGTAAGTAAGAACCAGCTAAAGGGAGAACTTCGAAAATATCAGTTTATTACTATGTAAATACTTTTTCGAGCTGCCGCGACTCACTTCCTCAAAAAGTCATATCCTTCTCACTGATATATGTCACTTATGGAACTAATGCCATGAATGGCAAAAATCTTCTAGGGTGATTATCCGAGTGGTGACGTCGTCTTGTCAGTATACAAACAAAACGGGAGGCTGTGACAATATCTGTGACACTTAAGACCATCGATGTACTCAACAGGTCAGGACTCTATGGGAACACTATCAGATGGCTTTACCCCAGGGTACCGCCGAAAATACACGAGGACGCTTTTCGGAAATACACAAGAAGGTAGTTCCGCTGCAGCCTGTACTGAACACCATAAACTCGCCGACAAACGGGATAGCGAAATATCTGGCACAGCTGCTAGAACCTATCGCAGATCAGTGCCCACATCACGTGAAGAACTCCAGAGTCTGTGAAGATACTCCAAAGACAATGAAGACTTACTAGTCATCTATGACGTCATATCACCGTTCACCCGTGTGACGCTGTAAGATTCATTTGCCCTACTCGAGGCATGTTGGGACGCTCGGTCTATAAGAAGAAGACACTCACGGACCTTTACCTGAATGCTCGGATTTGCCACCTAGCAGTGCAACGCACTTTGGTACTAAACACTTTAGTACATAGAACAAGGTCCATCTGCGACAGGACGAGCTTACCGAATGAGTTACAGCATCTGCGGGTTACTTTCCGCAAAAATGGTTACAACGAGATGCAAATAAGACGAACCTTAAACGCAGATAACGCGAGGGTGGACAAACCTGAATGAGAAGCCAAACATGTGTCGTTCCAGCCGTATGCTAAAATCCCAAGAATAACGGAGAAACATCAAATGAGGACCGTTTAACAAGCAACGTGGAAAATTAAGAACATGCTTGGCTCGACCAAACACCGGCTAGGATTGCTGACGTGGGCGCTGTACAGAAAACGTTCGAAACGTTCGACTAGGACAGACAGACAAGTCCGTGGTAGCAGGGCTTAGCGTCAAAGATGAAGCTCACCTTTGATGTTTAACAAACGATGAAGCTATGCAGCGCCAGTGGATTCTGGAACTCGATTGTCAAAGAGGCGGTAGAAATTCATCAGGACAACGATCTAATTAACCGGGATACAGGATTTCAGTTCAGCACAACATGGGGTTCCACAATTGCGAAAATACGAGAGGAACGCTCTGTTCAGAAGGCAACAATAACCGCAGAGACAATGGATAGACGCTGGGGTTTGACGCCCGCACCAGGGTCGCTCTGCATTCCGCCACCAGTGACCGTGCTGCGTCCCCCCACCACCAGCGCGGCACCATCTTCCCGAATCGTGTGATTGGCCCGCCAGCAGAAGAGGTCAGCAGTCCAGCGGCTATATACATACGCAGAAGACAGGATCACAGCGGCATAAAGGGCTACTCTGCAAGTTGTACACACAAGGGTTTCCCGGGAGTATAGTGAAGCTGATCAAAAGCTATCTCACGAATAGAACTTTCTCCGCCAAAGTAGAAACTGTCACCTTCACCAAAAGGCGTATTCGTACTGGGGTGCCACAGGGATCGATCACGGGGCCCGTTTTGTACAGTCTGTACACTGCGGACACACCAACGGCCCTCCTGGTGCACACTGCACAGTACGCGGACGACACAGCCTTCTACACGAGAAATGCGAACAAGGACCTGGTTATTCGTAGGCTACAAAGGGTTTTAGACGACACAGAAACTTGGGCCCATCGCTGGCACGTCACCATCAACTCTGAAAAGACGCAGGCTATGCTGTATGCTGATTACCCGCAGGCTCAGAAGGCGGGAACCTCCTCAACGTCCCCCCCCCCCCTCCACCTCCACCTAAACGGAACCCAACTCCCCTGGCGCAGAACTGCCAAGTACCTTGGCATAACCTTGGACTCTCGTCTTCCGTGGAAACCCCACACAGACGAGGTCCACAGGAAGGTCTGCGCCAGAATGTCCATCCTATGCCCAGTCCTGAACTCAACCAGCTCCCTTCCCTGCCCAGTAGGAGTAAACGTGTACCAGGCCCTGATCCGGCTAGTAATGGAATATGCGTGCCCTGTCTGGGGATACGCGGCAAAGCAGCACCTGGACAAACTACAGAGGCTGCAGAACCGCGCCCTCAGGAGGGCATTGTAATTACCTCTTAGATTCCACATAGATGATCTGCACGCCGCAGCCGAAATCCCACTCCTGAGAGAGCGTTTCCAATTTCTGGCAAGGGCCTTCTATGAGGGTTCTTCCAGATCGGGAAACGCCCTCATCCACTCCCTAGGTCGGTATGACATGTCCCGCGACAAGCACAAGCGCCCCATGACGATCTTAGACGATTAAGTCGAAGAGAAAATCCCAATATCCAATCCCTAATCCCGCTCCTTCCCATATAACACCAATCACCTCGCCAACCTCATGCAAGTACCAGACACAAACAGAACAATCATCACATTTCACAGACACCAAAAAACTACAGATATAATCACACACACACGTACACAGGGGAGTAAAAGCCGAAATGCTACAAACTCCGCCTCACACTTCCCAAAGAGGGGAAAGTAATAGATGAGAGCAGCAGCAGCGTCCCAACACTTTGCCTGAAGAAGATGGGTACGAAACTGATCGAAACGTTGCGTCAAAATGACGCCGCCACTAGACTCACCACCCAACAATATTTCATTATTGGAATACGCCAAGAAAACATGCAGTTACATATAGTACTGTGATCATTTCTTCTGTTCTGCAATGCTGTTTTTATCGATTTCGTTCTCGAACAAATAAAGAAAGCCACTTATACTCCTACATCAGATGGAAAGTCATACACGACATTGTATTGTAATCAATTCAAGTTACAAGCGCAAAATACATGACATTTCCTAGACCGGTAAAATACACGAGTTAAGTTATGGCAGCGTTGCGTCATAGTGTCTGTATATGGAGTGATAGTCTTAAATTTACTCAACTTAAAAAATCTGGGGAAATAAGAAATTCTTTTTCATAGGCAAATCTATTGTAGCCATAGCCAGGTAACATGCACCATGAACTGAGAAATAATAACTGTATGAATAATGACTATGCGATACATGACGTCAAATTAATAAACGCAAATCTGATGATATAACTGATTCAAGAGGTGTTTTTCAAATCTTCGATTGGCCCTTTAAATAATTTCCACATTTTCAGGACTAAGAGTGTTTTATCCTGCGTATGTGGACCCTTGATTAGTAGGCCAAAGCTATTCTGACTACGCTAAACAGTTCCAATAAAGTTCCGTGTCTGAAATACTTTTAAGTTTACATTGCTTTCGTAGATATACTTTCATCTGATTTTTAATTACAGGAGAAGAATATTACGTTTCATAGTTTACGCCTCTTTGTCTATCGTTGATTCTGACCACACCACATTCTTTTCACAATGTCTCAATAATGCTTTAAAACAGCTATTTTTATAAATTTACTGCAACTTTAGATGCTTTATACCTTTTCGACAGCACATCGACGCGGATAATTCTTGCATACTGCTAACACTTGTTTTACATTAACACTACAGACCCTTGTTTGGAAGCCGGAAGCAGAAAATGAGTACTTCTTAATTACTCCAAAAATTATTTCCAGGTGTGTGAATGTTTACTCAGTATGTAGATACAGGATGTTGAAATGTGTCGTGAAATGAAAAGTAATCGAGGATTGAGAGAAAAGGAAGGATGTGTTACGTTAAGCAACACTATCGTACTGCACGCTACACTTCCCAAACAAATATGTTTTCGGAACCACTGAGTCCCTGTGAGATAACTCTCTAATTAATTACTGAACTAATGTATACGTGATGGAGCTAGTCCCAATTTATGTATATTAGCTTAGACTTTTTTCATTAACAATTGTTATGTGATATACTGTATGTCAATCGAATTATGGTTGATATCGAGCTTAATATTAAAGACAATTTATCGTAGCGGTGCCTCCGCTTTGTCCCTAAATATCCCCAAGTTCGCTTTTCTCTATATATTAGTAAAGGTACTAAATGGAAAAATGAAAGCACTAATACAGAGTAAGGGAAATAACGTAATGAATACAAAAATTGCACCGTAGTAAGCTCTGCGAAAATATGGATACAAGAAAGGAAAAGAGGAAAGATAAATATATAAGCAGGAGCGTAAAAAAAGAAATATTTAAAAGTTTACATTCAAGGCATATGAATTACACTGACGTCAAAATAGCCTTCTAAAGCACCTCATTCATTACAAATCAATTTCGATTAAGTAATTTAGTGGTTAAATTATATAAAGGAAATCTATCCTCTCATATAACATGATAGTAAGCTGCGTCTGCTTGGGACAGGGAAAGTAATAATAGTGACAACAAAACACTGAATAAATGCCTCATATAAATGCTAGGTTAAATTTCAACACTAACTGCTGGATTTCCCTAGCGACGCTTTTTCACACATCTGCTTATCGGAACCCACGTCACGATCTTGTGTGTGTTTACAAGTTTCGTTTTGTGTTTTAAATGTAAAGTAGGATTTTCTGGAGCAAAATAACTAGCTTAGATTAAATGAGAGAGAAAGAGTGTTGTTTGACTGATAAAAATGTGAGTTAAGCCATGAGTAAATTAAAAGACACATTTTTGTTCACAGATAGGTTAGTAAAGCATTCAGTTCATCTATTATCCTGTGGGACGTCTTTTCGTTATTCAATAAATTGTCTTATCGTTTGATCGCTAGTTAAAAGTGGAAGAACAAAAGTTGACAATCGAATAATCAATGAAAAATGAAAATTATTGTAAGACGTACTCTTATAATTGCTTAAGGATGTTCAACGTCTTTCAAGGTTTTTCTCATTTTTAACCACCAAACTTCTATATAAGTACATTTTCTTCATAGCGGGTACCACAGCAGTGAATTTATTAATAGAAGGTGGTATTTTGCAAAAGCGGAAAATGCCACCTTAATTCATACGTATTCATAAGGATCAACAGTTTATGAAAAGCCTAGCGATCGTTGAGCAACGCTTTAAACATGAAATTTACTCCGTGTGCAACTCGTGAGCCACAAGAAAAACGAATAAAACCGACAAATGTGATATACTCTTTATTTGTCACTGACATGACTATATGAGATTTTTGAAGATGCGTCGTAGAATTTGCGCTGGTTAACAGCTTGAACAATAGACTGCAGCGTTAGTCTCTTCCATGACGAAAGCAGACGCGTACAAACAGTTGGAATAGTGTGAGAGCAAGAGGGAATTGTTCTTAATTGTTCCATTACACGTGAAGGACAGAAACACTTGTGTTGCTTCCACCAAACAGTCGGACTCTTATGAGCCACATCATTCAGGTAAAAAAAAAAAAAAAAAATCAAACGCAAAAGGCTCTTGTAAGGTATGTATGTGTAATACTGTTTAAAATAAGAGCGGTCCTGTAATTACATTTAAAGCTTTAAATGTAACTCCAGGACGCTCTTATTTTAAACAGTATTACACATACCTACGCTGTAATGAGGTTTTCCGTTCAAATATCACAAAGCGTATAATTCTTTCAATTTTTTCCTAGTTAATGTCTGTAATTCTTGCATTTATTTAATTCTGACTAATATGTATTTACTCATTTGAACTGAAGGTTGTAAAATGGTTGATGGTATAATTGACATGTTGGAAAATTTAATTACGTTCATTGGCCCTATTAGAAAGACATATTACATAATACATATTGAAAATAACGGACGACAAATTGTCCTGTACCTATAATATTGAATAAAAGACTCTCTCTGTGAAAAAAATTCCATAACATATTCAATAAAAAACTAGACTGAATAACGAGATCGAATATTCGAACTGCTAGGTGTAGGATACGTAGAGTCCACTAATAAGCATATAAATGATTATAGTTGTTATAATCTGTAGAAACAGGATGGCTTGCTGAATCCACAGATTATACCACAATGTGACAGCACTATCAGATCTGATATAGTTAATAAGTCCAATGTGTATCAGCATACTGAGAAAATAAGACAATACTAACCGTGCGTCGGAGTCTCAGAAATCTGCACTGTGTTTTTGGTTAATGCCAAATGGTCTAGTCGTAAGAAAGGAAGGGAGAATAGTGTTGATGTTCGGTCGACGACAAGAGCACTACGAGCGGAACAGAAGTTCGAAACATACATGGGTGGAGAACAAACTCAGCCGTGCACGTTTTAAAGGAACCATTGCGGTGAAGGCCTTACACGATTTAGGGAAACCATGTACTCAAATGCTGTAGATATTAAGCACTTCGGACATAACGACGATACAGTAGGGCGATGTTGGATGCAGTAGGTACACTTTATGAATGTTCTCTTCGAACAACCGTATTATGAGCTACACAGAACGTAGCACCACTCCTGTATTGATAATTGGGGCAAGGTACTCGACATCGTAGAGTATGCAAGTGAATGTGCAATGTGCCAACCTACAGACATTTACTTGCTGAATAACCCAACGGAGTATATGCACTGGTTTATAACGGTAGATGACGCTAAGGGTTCATGAGTTCAGATGATCCGCCGCAGATCTCGTAGCGTTTCCACGAGCCCACGGCCACTGGGAAAGGGTAACATAAGGGAAACATGAGGCCCTTTCATCAATTTTGAGGAATTCAAGAAATTACTCAAGGGGGACTAAAGCTTACTGTACGAATTGATTTTTAGACATTCTTTTCACCTAGTGTAGAGGACTTAAGTGCAAACAACACTTTCGACAACCTCCCTCTTCCCTCGTTCCGAAAGGCCCGACGAAGCCTCTCGGATTGACTGTATGTATCCACTTAATTGATTCGCTCTGGATCAACCACTTACTGACGTAAGTCAATTCCAGATCGATTCCTACGGCTCGGATTTCATGATCCCTTTACTCACCAAAAGAAAACTGATCGCAAGAATGAATATGCGCCGTCGGATAGTCTGGGAAAAACTGCTCCATGATTGATTCGTGTAGCAATGAAACAAAGCGTTGTGGAGGAATGAGTGATGATGTGATACTTCGGAATGTGGAACTCTCAGACGCCTGGAAGATGGTATTTACCAGCATATTTGGAGGGATGTTGAACGTGTTTTCTGATTTCAGCTCGAACAACAACTATTGTTCGACACCAAAATTTCACATGAAACATTGCTGACAAGACGATTATCTCAGCCATTTTAACTATGATCTGCCCTGTATAAGCGCTTCACTGCTGCTGTTCACAAGAAAGGAGCGTTGCCTCGAATCACGTGTATTTGCTAGATTGGCATGCTTACAATCTCTACATGAACTCTGCTTCCAACCAAACAAGTGTCGACTGCTTGCCGTATCAGTTCTTTCATGTGCCCCGTAACAATTATTTACGAGGCTACAGGTAGAGTTGGAAAGAAATGTCTTTAGTGTATCAGAATTAGCTGAAGAGCCTACACTGGAGAATACACCTTGAGATAGTAAAAGAGGAGGCTCCACACACCATCAAATATGGAAATAATTGGAAAATAAGTTTACAAAGTGTCTGTACAAGTGATTGACTCACAGGCAGTCTATAAATGACGACACGCACAGTCAGATACACAGGCTTCGTCAGGCCATTCGTGACCAGGAAAGTGGGCGATTGTCGAACGTGGTTTGTTTCTAGCAAGATAATGCTCGGCCTTCTTTCCACGGTAAATAGTCAAGTCCTCTAACGGTTTTATTTGGATATTCTGATCCTGCCTGTCCAATCACCGGCACCTTATAAACGTGCAATATATGTTTTGTGGGTAAATGTGAAATTGTATTTAAGCTAACCAGACACAATATTAATCTCCATTAAATGAGCGTACTGATCCCTTTTGAGCGCTCTTAATGGTGTAGTACTGATACGGGCAGTCATGTGTTCCTCCACCGTTCAAGTAAGTCATGGTTGTCAAGTGGTGGGTGTGTGACAGTGGGTTGTTAAGTTATGGGTTGTCAGATGGGTCGAAGACGTGACAGAATGGCAGAAAGGTGCTATCGTGTTTGGAAATTCCTATGATACTTGGTAAATGAAGTTGTCCGATTCGTTGGTGTCCCCAAGAGCAATGCCCAACGTGTCTGCAACTAATAGTGAACTCTTCGCTACCTTGCAACACAGCGTCAGAACGGTGGTCGTATAACGATCCTAAGCGAGAAGGATCGGAGTAGAATGTCACGCTTTATCACTGAAAATCTATTTTTAGCCCGACAGTTACTGCTGCTGTCAGTGAATGAAGGTTGATGCAAACCAGCTTCTCAGCCAACACTGCGAAGGGAACTGCATGCAACGGTCATTTGGAGTCGGATACCACTCCCCACATCGGCACGTGCTCAATGTCGCAACACATTAGCTGAGTGAAGGTGAGCAGCCTCGTCCAACCACTCACTAATCTTGCTTCCATCAAAATGATGCAAGGCGTCGACTGCTTCGACGGCTCAATGAGGTGTTTAACCCACCAAGAGTGGAAGCTGTAGTTCAAGCCGGATATGGTTCTCAAATTTTTTGGAGATTTATTTCAACATTCTGAACGCACAAGTATCGTCTCTCTTCCACATCTTCATGACGAGTAAGCCTTAGACACTCCAGTCCTCAAAGATGACAACATCCATGTTCACAGCGCTGCAGGCATAGCTTTCTAGTTTGAAGAACGATCAGGCGCCGATCTATCGCACCTCGAATGGCCCGCTAAATCACCCGACCATAACTCCACAAAAAATGTCTACGACTACTTGGAACAATTGTCATTTCTGCAATTTGGTGGATCCACGGGATTTAATTATCAATAAGCGGCTTCAGCTGTATATGGCATACCAGAAGAAACTTATGGAATTTTTTTCTCACCGAACTGAGGCCATTATTAAGGCTGGAAGTGGTGTTTCTTTTAGAACTGATGTCGTAAATTTATGGAGTAGTCATAACTAAGAGAAATGAGTGTTCGTAGCTGGTGCATCCGAACACGCTGAGGTGACAAACGTCGTGGGATACCTACTAATATCATGTCGGACCTCCTTTTCACCGGCGAACTGCAGCAACTCGACGTGGAATGGACTCAACAAGTCGTTGAAAGTCTCCTGCAGAAATATTCAGCCACCGTGCTTCTACCGCAGTCTATAACTGCGAAAGTATTGCCGGTGCAGGATTTTGTGCACAAACTGACCTCTCGATTATGTGCCGTCAGTGTTCGATGGGATGCATGTCGGGCGATCTAGGTGGGCAAATCATCCGCTCAAATTGTCCAGAATCGTCTTCAAACCAATCACGAACAGTTGTGGCCTGGTGACGTAGCGTATTGAAAAACATTCCACCATTGCTTGGGAACATCAACGACAAGATTGGCTGCAGATAGTCTCCAAGTCGCGGAACATACTCATTTCCAGTCACTGATCGGTTCAGTTGGACCAGAGGATCCAGTCATTTCCACTTAAACACAGACCGCACCATTATGGAGCCACCACTAGCTCGGACAGTGCCTTGTTGATAACTTGGGTCCACGGCTTCGTGGGGTCTGCGCCACACTCGAACCCTACAATCAGCTCTTACCAACTGAAATCGGGACTCATCTGACCAGGCTACGGTTTTTCAATCGTCTAGGGTCCAATCGATGTGGTCAGGGCTCAGGAGAGCCGCTGCAGGAGACGTCGTACTGTTAGCAAAGGCATTCTCGTCGTTCGTCTGCTGCCATAGCCCATTAATGCCAAATTTCGCCGCACTGTCAAATGGTTCTGAGCACTATGGGGCTTAACTGCTGTGGTCATCAGTCCCCTAGAACTTAGAACTACTTAAACATAACTAACCTAAGGACATCACACACATCCATGCCCGAGGCAGGATTCGAACCTGCGACCGTAGCGGTCACGCGGCTCCAGACTGTAGCGCCTAGAACCGCAAGGCCACTCCGGCCGGCGCCGCACTGTCCTAAAGGATACGTTCGTCGTACGTCCCTAATTTATTTCTCCGGTTATTTCACGGAGTGTTACTTGTGTTTTAACACTGACAATCTACGGAAACACCGCTGCTCTCGATTCTCAAGTAAAGGCCGTCGCCTACTGTGTTGACTGTGGTGAGATGTAATGACTGAAATTTAGTATTGTTGGCACACTCCTGACGCTGTGCATCTCGGAATATTGAATTCCCTAACGATTTCCGAAATGGAATGTCCCACGCGACTAGCTCCAGCTACCATTTCGCGTTCAAAGTCTGTAATTCTTGTCGTGCGGCCATAATCACGTCGGAAACTTTTTCAGCGTAAATAACCTGAGTACAAGTGACAGCTCCACCTATGCACTGCCCTTTTCTAACTTATGCACGCGGTACTGCCGCCATCTGTATATGTACATATCGCTATCCCACGACTTTTGTCATCTCAGTGTTGTATAATAGGAGGGTGCAGAAAAGTAAAGAATACCAGGGGCGCATGTAATGGCGAATGGACCTCGGTGTATGAGATGCAGAAAATTTCTCAGTCAGTAACGGAGAGAGTTATTCGTTTGCTCAGAGTGAAGCAAAAATGTTCTCTTAAATCTGCCACCGGTCCGGACTTTTTGACAGGTCATAGGTGGTCACAAAACCGAGTTTAAAATAGGAGGTGCGAAGTTTTAGTTGTGAGTGAGGAATGTGTAAGGTGAAGATGAGGAGCTATAGGTATTGATCTGAATGACACGTGAGGCCCCCGAAGTCGCCGCCGGCTGGCCAGCGGCTGGCGCTCGAGTTTGCAGAATCGATTCGGCGGACGCGGCTCCGCGGAGCCGTCGGCGTCGTGCCCAGGCGTCAGCGCGCCTCGTCATGCACCGCAACCGCACTCAGACAACCCGCGTGTCTCCGTCTGACCACTAGTTATATTGTCCATTAACAGCAATGTCACCATTTCCCACACCGTCCACCGCACCTAGTTCGTGATGTATGTCACCCGATGTTCTCTGTGCAAAATAGGTATACTACGATGGCGTGCTACAAAGTAATGCCTCCGTATGTTTTACGTGAAAATTCCTAATGTGGGACGAACGTGAAAGTGACCTAAATTTTGAAAAGAAAATTATCGGAAAATCATATACTGCACGGTATTGAAATTTCAATTCCTGAGTATTACGTTCCAATTCCACTCCGGAGTTTGATAAAAATAATAATAAACAAAAGCTTGCACGGGGCCACACCCCTTTCTTGTTCTGTATTTTCTCGTATTATTTATCTCTGCGGTGTTTTCTTTATATTTTACGCAGTCACAATGTGGGGAATATTTCGGTGTTTAGCAGATCCAGAACTCCTAAAAAATTGTGTGCACGGAGAAACTCAAAATCCAAATGAAAGTTACAACGCTCTAACAGGAAAACCGTGCCTCAAGGCAGCATTTGTTTCCACAGCGACTGATGAATTTGCAGCGTATGACGCTTGTTTACCTTTAGCAGTGCTAATGTTGACAGACTACGGACTCTACAGTGGTGGAGATTTAATCTACGAGCTTTCACACTGTCGATATTGAAGGGACTCGATAACAGGAGAAATGACGCTGCTGTCACAATTGTTACTCAATTCGAAAATCAGATTAATCTAAGAGGATAAGCAAAGAAAAGTCTGTTTGACGATGAAGAGGAAGAATGCATACGTTTTGGACTATTTCACTCAGATAAGCTACGGCCTAATACAAACACTGACAAATCTTCGAATCAGGTTTCTCGTAACTTATATTTCGGCAACTTTTTGTACATTTTCCTCACAAATCACTGACGTTATAGTATATAATTTGGCATGGCATTATTCAATACTATAGTGAAACATTATGTGGAAGGAATTTTCATTTAATACAATAGTAAGGCCTTGAAGAAATTTGGAGAGCTGTCAAAATTTATCAAAACAAGACATCATATACTGTTCCACAGATATTTGAAATTATCGTACATCAAACTTTGTACAAAAATACGTTAATTTCGGTCTGACAGATTTTTCAAAAAGGAACATTTGTACTCACCTTGTTGAAAAATTGCAGTTGTCTATACTTAAAAATGCATAACTTCAATTACATAGCTTTGAAAACTTTAGGACTTTGTAAGGGTTTCTTTTTTTTCTTTTCTTTTCTCCAAAGGATTGCAAATTCGCAAACGTCCCCCTTAAAGCTTTTAAATAAAATAAACGTTATTAACATTCTAAATCATTGGTCTTCATGTCTACACATTTATTTCTCATCACAGTCATCCTGGCGACGATCACATTTCTTTCAATTAGAGACCAATTTGTTTCTTCCGACACTGTAGAATGATTGACATTTTTGACGGTACCACAACATAAACTCAGCACCACTTCATCACTATTAAAGTGAAACCCTCGAAGGTGTTCTTTAGTTTTTGGCAACAGACGACAAACGGAAGGGGCCAATTAGGAACTGTATGGAGGATGATCGATAACAGTGAACCCAAGGCGTCAGATTGGCGCAGGTGTCGCAGCGTTCTTGTGTGGTCCCGGATTGTCATGCTGAAGGAGATAGTGCTCCACGTGTGAACGAACTCTTAGAATTCGAAACTCGATTATAGCACCCTGTTTCTCACCCACCCACATGGTTACGTTACACACTGACATGTTATACGCTACAATTCGGAACCCTCTTCCCGCACAAGGGCTGTAAATGTGTAGACACGAAGAACAAAGGTGTAAAATGAATAGCATAAATTCTATTTCAGAAGCTTTAAGATTTTTTACTTAAATCTTTGGAGGCGTCGCTCTCGTAGAACACTATGAAAATCCCTCGGCATGGAAGCAATAGACTGTCTCAGCTGTTTACGACGAAAACGCGTTGTACGTTGCTGTGCGAGATGGAGCAAGCCTAGGGCATTTTGCCGAGTAGGTGGTGTTTACCGTGGTTAGGGTATGGTCTTCATATTGTACTTAAGAAAACTGAAATAGCGGAAGGATATAAAAAGATTTTACAGCGTTGTGCACAGCATAAACAAGAGGAACATTTCGGACATGATGACTGTTTATGTCAGCACGACAATGCATCCTGTCATAAAGCAGCATCTCTGAGGCAATGGATTGTTGACTAATAATATTTCTTTTATTATAATTCCAGTCTTAGATCACAATGTTTATTTGTAATAATGTTAATAATTTCGGTCGGTAATGACCATCTCCAGACGTAAAAAAACATAAGAATATAGAGATAGCTTAATTTAGAGAACACTCCTAACTACACGAATGTAAAGCAGAAAACTACTATAAAAATCTCAACAACATATCCACACCTGAGTAGAAACGTGTTGCATTACGCATATAACGCTATTACATGTGATGGTGCAGTCAAAATCAGTAGCAATGTCGGCTTCGCCAAACAAATAAAATTATGGTACGTACGGAGCAGCACTGAAGGGTGTATACTGCACATGAAGAGAGTCTCAGTTATACTGCTGTACAGCGGCAAGAAACGTGCCTCCATCCTATCCCAATTGATATCGCCACTGCACGTCCGTCTACATGATTTCAAAGAAGTACATTCCTCATAACATTCCTGAAATGGACTGACCAACCTGGACCCGAGGGAACACCTCTGTGGTGAATCAGAAAGTCGAACTCGCTCCAGACCCTAGCGTCTAGCGTTCAACCTGTTTCTCCGGTATCCACCCCTGAGGAAGAATGGGTTGCCATTCCTCCACAGACATTCAAACACCTCACTGAATGTCTCCACCACAGT
Source organism: Schistocerca piceifrons (assembly GCF_021461385.2). Taxonomy (NCBI): domain Eukaryota; kingdom Metazoa; phylum Arthropoda; class Insecta; order Orthoptera; family Acrididae; genus Schistocerca; species Schistocerca piceifrons. Next base: position 906,096,769 of record NC_060149.1, read on the forward strand.
TCATGAAGGCTAAAAGTGGACACACATCGTATTACTGCCCACTAAAAGATGTCCAGATACTTCTGATCAGCTAGTGTACATACTTTTATAACATGATGTACCAGTTGCGTTTCAGACGTTCTAATGGTGCTTAATACATTTTATCTACATGCTTTTGAGTTGTCTGGTACCATATATGCCACTGTTGTAAAACCACAGGTTGACACTCTCTAGTAAGGGGGAATCATCAAACTGCGGAATGTTCAGCAAAGAAAAGAAAAGAAAAAAGCAACTGGAATACTCCTCAAGCTCATAAACGGTTCCGAGGTGGTGTGAAGTGTATGTTGAAGGGAATAGTCTAGTGCGCTTCGTTTGTGTGACAGAAAATATTTCAAGACTGAATAGTAACGAGTTTAAAAATTGACGTAAGCGGATGTTGAAAATTTAATACAACTCGAATGCGATGTTTTCGGTTCCATTGAGGGCTCATCGTTTTGGAAAGATGTCTAACGCCCGTGACCTGAATGTCTGAATCCTATAATACTGTTATTTTAAGCTTATTATTGCCTCAAATCTCCACACACGTAATTTCTGAGATTTTCCGTAGTAAATAATGAACCGTACATTTTACTGTTCATGAAGGGTTGACACTGCCATATTTATACGCATTACACGGAGTATTTTTGGAACACAGGCAGCGACCATACGTTAAACAGCACTCGCACCAACCTGTAGGGCTGGTCATCGAAGAAATGTGTACTAATAGGCCGTGAAGTGAAATACACTAATCGCACACATAAAACAACACAAGTACTTAGATTACATTAGAATATAATAGCATAGCAGCCGGGTTTTAAGTCAACCACGATAATTCAGAGATGCGTCTCTACAGTCAGTCAGTCACTAGGATTAGAAATCAGCAGGCAAAGGAGAGGCGAGCTGCTTCATATGTACTACCGAGGCCCTTGCATGGCACCCTTGGTGTAATCTCACGCATTCTGTCTTACCTCTTTCTTTTTTTCCTCCAAAATTAAATAATATTTAGTTAAATTCTTCCGCTTCCTCACTCTAACGTTCTTATAATTAAATGTCTCCCTGAGACATTCAAGTCAATGATCGAAGCAGAAGAATTTATTTAAATTTGTGCTCCGGCTGGGACTCGAACCCTGGTCTACTTGCTTGCCAGGCAGAAATGCTAACCATTACACCACCGCAGTACAATGGTCAACATTGCTGCACGAACCACCCACGTTGACTGCCCTCCCAACACAAACTGTAAGTCATTTTGTAGAACTTGTTGCGAAACGGGACTATCAAGAAAGTTAAATGTCAGTGTCAATGTAATAATACGGAACCGTCAACCTGGATACTATGTCTAAAAATCGCAGGGATCACGCGTGCAAGCATATTTGATATGGTTTAAGTAGTCGTATGACCCCATAGATGCAGATTAAAGCTGCAGAATCGTCAATGCAGATGGACAACGAAAAACATACTAATTGTCTTTACATCTTCTGCATACATCACTTAATATTTGTTAGGCAGCTTTCATATACAATTTGTAGAAATTACCATACAGACATTAAAGAATTCGTGTGTGTTTACGCGTATTCCGAATAACTCTTTTGATCGGTGCACAGCTCACAGTAACATATAATTCAGTAAAGTGTGGATAACGCAGGTGTAATTTTTCAATCATAGGACTTAGTTTTACAACAAGCACAAAAATAATTTCACCATTTATCTGTGATCCACTTGGAAATATGCCGTACAATGCTTCAACGTAATTTGTATGCTTTTCATCATTAGCCAATACAACACCGTCAGATGGGCGACAGGGCTTGAAGACTGCAATTTTGTTGATGGATAATTACTTACCACTGATCGGTTTACATAGCTGACCGACGAAGCTAATTCCACGCGTAGCAGCATTAACAACAATCATCTCATATTGGCGGTCTGACGAAAATCCATTTACTGTCATGGAGTCACATTTTCAGTATCGCACCTCGATAATTGCGTAGTGCGGTGTGATATACAATCTGTAAATTCCGTGCTCTACAGGGGTAAAATAAGTTTATCTTATTTCTAGAGGAGGTTCATCTGTCTGCCAGCTTGCCACATTGTTTCCACACTACATCCCACGAATTCCATCATTCCCCGATAGAATGATCGGTCAAATTGCTCAAGTTCATTGTCTGCGAACTTACTCCATTAGATTTATGTGAGTGGGAATAGCTAAAGAGGTACTTCTTCAAGACAGTGAAACCAAAACGGACTAATTAGTCACTCACATAATGAAAGTACGGCTGTAAATGCTGAAAGGTACCGTATACAATGTCACCGAACAGGTATAAAAATGCACTGAAGCCAATAGTGTAATGTTTGTAACATTTATTTAAGCTTCATAACGAACTGTTAAACAAATCTTATTGTGGAACATTAATACTGTGTATTCAAGTTATTAATATGTCTACATTCCTCCAAGAACCGACAGAATATTCCATAAATATGAAACATTTTAAGTGTAATGTCCAAATATATGTCGCTATTGGGAACCCTGGAGTGGGAGCGTGAGTACACCTGTCACCCAGCGGTTTTACATTGTGATTATTTCCGTTACGTTTAAAGTTGCAGCGTTCCCGCGCTCAATACCTTTCAAATGAGTGCATTGTTGAAGATCCGTTTACAGTTAATGTCAGTTGGACAGCTAAACACAGAGCAGCAGGACGTTGAAGTGAGTTGGGTACAATTGTCCACCACGCGCCTATCTACGTAACAATTTCTTAAGGTAGGTGTCTTCTTTTTTTTAACATTTTTCATACTAAGTCGTTGTAAGTACAATATTTAAAATTTTTATTAATCTGAATAAAATAACTATGTTAACTAAAGTGATTACTTATGCAGTCTTCAACATGTACTATAATTTACAGAAACTGACAATCATAAATATTTTTTATTTTAGTGATGTCAGGTCTGAAGAAAAGAAGAGTGGATATGTCTTCCAACCCTGAAGTGTGGATGAGGTGGCTCACAGAAGATGCAGAGAGTGATGAAAATAACGTATTTGATTCTGAAGAATCTGATTCAAATGAAGATGATCAATTAATTGAAAGCGATCATGATACTGAAACTAAAGAACCTGCAGATGAATACGATAATAAGAACTGTGAGTCTAGTATTTCCTATCATCTTGGAAGGATGGTAAAACAAAATAGTCTAAGTCTTTTCCTAAAAGAAACGTGAGAACAAGGTCAGAGAGTATAATAACTGAGCTACATGGCCCCAAGATGCAAGCACCTGCAGTACTTTCAGAAAGTAATTAGATCTTTTCTTAGACAGCAGTGTTTACAAAATTGTAGTTAACTGCACAAATATTTATGTAAGAAATTTTAAAAGCAAATTTCAGAGACATAGCGATGCTAGATTCACTGATGAGACGGGAATAAGAGCACTTTTCGGTATACTCTACCTAATAGGAACCCTAAGAAGTTCTAGAAAAAACACTGAATTACGGCGAGGTGCACGTGTTCTACTGGGCATAAATTCTAAAGTTACACCACAAGACAATCCTAGAGAAGGTTCCAAAGGACGTTGCTACGAGTGTGGAAGGCATAAAGACAAATCAACTAGAAAATGATGTCATAAATGTAAAAGGTGAACGTGTGCGCCTCATTTGCAAAGCGTATGTGTTAATTGTCTGAAATAAATTATTGAAATATTTTTTTTATATTTGTGTTTTATTTCCATCCCTATCCATATAAAAACATAGAAAAAGCAACTAAAGAACATTTGATAATTATTGCAAAGAGTAATTAAGAAACAGAAATGGGGAACAGGAGTCCCCCACGTGCCTAACCACCTAATGATTCAGCACGGACCTACTGCAGGGTTAACTGAAAATGAGAATCATACAAATGGTAACTTTCGTAGCTCGCACCCACCTTACTAACGGAAGAATGCAAGGGAATACCTGGAGAATACGTTAACGTAAGACACACTGACGACCTAACAGATCATCTCCACAGATGCGTGATGTCAAAATAGTGTAATGAGACATCTATGCAGCAGAGATTTGTATTGAATGCTAGTGCTGTGGCATTCGACCTGTAGATAACCGTTTTAAAAACTGTTTGCTGTGGTGATTTTCAGTGCTATTATTTGGCCATCAATGGGAGGATAGGCGGTGGCTCAAGGGAATGTGACACTGTCGAATGTGATGACATTAAGCTCGGCCATGGCCTAAGTGCCATTATAAAAGGGTGGGCTATTTGCTAGCGTAGATTTCACTTATGCTTTCCTATCATTCATTACTCATCGATAAAAGCTCAAACAAAGCAATGAATTGTGGAAACACATGTAATCGACACATATCGATACAGATCGATGCAGATATGCACTTCCCCACACTAAGGAAGAAACACTGATACTCACATGACTCATCATCCACATGTCAGAATGGACTACATTATGGGAACGATTATGGATGTGCCACGCAGACTTCCTCTCCATCGCTCAGCATTTCCCCTACAATGTCTGTCCATAACCCCCACCACTACTCCTCTCCCCATGTGTGCCCTGCTGACTGCACATCTGTCGTCCACGGTATTCTCCTTGGACTCTACTGGTGCAGCCTCACCTGTTGAGTTGTGAATCGCTACCAGCGCTTGTTGCAACACATGCAAATCTCACAGAAACGTGCCATCGCTGTGCCAAAGAAAAAGTAAACAGAGTGGAAGGATAATATAACACGAAAACTCAAGACAGCTGCTAAAACTCTACAAAGTAATACAATCACTCGTCGAATATGGTGAATGTAGTAATATGAGGTAAAACACTTCTTATGTGTAGAATTCGGTACACGTAGTATCTGAAAAAGTGAAAACACAGCTCCAAAAATGTAATTCTTAATGCAGGTTATGTTAAAAAATAGTACATGGTGGAAAAAGCAAACTGATAAATCAGAGCAGGGTAGGGGACGTCCAATCGAGCATGCGAAAGTGTTTGTATTTAAACTAATTGCCTCCATCTGATAACTTTAATGTTAAAGAGCGCGGAAACTCATTAAATAAGCTGAAGGTAATGGTTACAGCTGAACAGTCAAAGCTAAGCAAACTTTAAATTCCTCTCCATTCCTGGTTACGTTAGATGATTATTTTCTGCGATGTTTACCGTGTAAGACTTGACTATTAAATAAACTACGCTAGAAGTATTCTAAGGCACAACAACCACGACATAACAAAGTAGCAGCTTAGTGGGAGAAAACTGCTCGGCTAGACACAGCCAAACGCGTTCGCTTGCCGGACAAACTTCTGCACGCTCGTCGCTAATTAGCTGTCGTTTCACGGCCGTAGCTCCACAACGGTGCTTCTCCGTGCTGTGGTTATATTTAGCTGATCCCTCCGAATTTTTATGTGAAGATTCTTAATGTTTTTCAAACAAAACAAATGTTTTTTTAACATTCTACATCTTTGTTCTTCATGTCTGCATATTTATTTCTTAACATAGTCACACTGGCGTGAACACGTTTCTCTCGACGAAAGACGAGTTTGTTGATACGGTCACTGTAGAATGCTTGACTTCATTGCACCGCTGCATCACTGTCAAAGTGAAGTCCTTGAAGCTGCTCTTTAAATATTTGAAACGGATGATGATCGCATGGCGCCAGGTCGGGAATGTATGGAGACTGTTCGATTACAGTGAACCCAAAGCGTCGGATTGTTGCAGATGCCGCAAAGCTTGTGGGTGGCTAAGCATCGTCTTGCTGAAAGGGAGCGTGCTCTGTGTGTGGACAGACTCTTAGAATTCGTGAAATTCGATTGCAGCACGCTGTTTCTCACGCACCTACGTAGTTACGTTACACACCGCCGTGTTACACGCTGCAATTCGGAGACCTCTGGCGGCAGAGGGCACCAAAAATGTAGACTTAGAGATTAGAGGTATAGAATGTTAATAACTTCAGTTTTATTTAAAAAGCCTTAAGAGTTTTCAAATAAAAAATTGGTATTACTCTTCAGCACGCTCTCGTAATTCCTCTTTTCAATTATCGTTCGAACACTGAGATAATAAAAATACTGAGGTAAGTGATAGGAGAATAGAATCTCGACTAAAATCACCCAGCAATGATCACGCATCTGGACCGGATGATATACTAATGCATCTCTAAAGACATAGATACAGGACTTACTCCCCTTGTAGCGGCAGTTTATCGTAGGTCAAGGGAGTAACGAAGGGCACCTAGCGTTTGGAAAAAAGCGCAGGTCATCTCTGTGTCCAAGAAAGTCGTGTAACAGATATGCATCATTATAGGGGTGTACCGCTGACTTCCATTTACGCATTATGATGTTAAAGGAGAACAAAAATCGCGTCTATAATTTCCAGCAAAGATTCCACAAACAGAAATCTTGTGAAACTCAGCAAGCGCTGTTCGTCCATGAGATGGAAAGAGCAATAGAAAAAGGCGCTCAAGCTGATGTCGTGCTGCTCGATTTCTGGATAGTTACGCACAGTCGTTTAGCGAAAAAAAATACAAGGTTACCGAGTAATGGACCAGATCATGGACTGTATACGGGACTTCCTTGCAGTAGAGGTCTACTACAGTTCCATACACTATAGACGACAAACCGCTAGAAATATTAACTACCGTAAAATACCTCTCGAATGACATAAAGTAGAATGAGCTCATAAAACAAATTGTGAAAAAAAGCAGATGCCAGATCGCAATTCATTGCTAGACTCTACAGGAAATGTAATTCATCTAAATCAGGGAGCCTACATAACATTCGTTCGACCGCAATAGGCTGCATGATGCGCAACTTCACTCGACGTCCATGCAAGGTCCATCTTTGCAACCACGACACCATGCAGCGCGGTACAGATGGGCCCAACAACATGCCGAATGGACCGCTCAAGATTGGCATCACGTTCTCTTCACCGATGAGTGTCGCATATGCTTTCAACCAGACAATCGTCGGAGACCTGTTTGGAAGTAACCCGGTCAGTCTGTACGCCTTAGACATACTGTCCAGCGAGTGGAGCAAGGTGTAGGTTCCCTGCTGTTTTGGGGTGGCATTATGTGGGGTCGACATATGCCGCTGATGGTCATGGAAGGCGCCGTAACGGCTGTACGATACGTGAATGCCATCCTCCGACCGACAGTGCAACCATATCGGTAGCATATTGGCGAGGCATTTGTCTTCATGGACGACAATTCGCGCTCCCATCGCACGCATCTTGTGAGTGACTTTCTTCAGGATAACGACTTCGCTCGACTAGAGTAGACAGCATGTTCTCCAGACATGAATCCTATCGAAAATGCCTGAGATAGATCGAAAAGGGTTGTTCATGGACGGCGTGACCCACCAACCACTCTGAGGGATCTACGTCGAAACGCCGTTGAGGAGCGGGAAAATGTGGACCTACAGTGCCTTGATGAAGTTTTGGATAGTACGCCACGACGAATACAGGCATGCATCAGTGCAAGAGGACGTGCTAGTGGGTATTAGAGGCACCGGTGTGTACAGCAATCTGGACCACCACGTCAGAAGGTCTCGCTGTATGGCGGTACAACATGCAATTTTTTGTTCTCATGAGCAATAAAAAGAGCGGCAATGATGTTTATGTTGATCTGTATTCCAATTTTCAGTACAGGATCCGGAACTCTCGGAACCGAGGTGATGAAAACTTTTTTTTTTAATGTGTGTAGATGCCATGTGGAGTTAGGCAAGATTTTGCTTCCGCCCACATACGTCTCGCGAAACGATTACGACGGGGAGATTAGAGAAATTAGACGTCATGTGAAGCTTTATCGACAATCAATTTTCCTACAGGCCATTGGTGACTAGATCATAAAAGGTGGGAGGGCGGAGGGGCGGGATGGAGTGTAGAGGAAAAACCCGCCGTCACACATCCTAAGAGGGCTAGCGCAATCATACAATGATGTAGAAAACTTTAGTGAAATACTGCTAGACCTGCAGAAGATTGAACTTTAGAGCTGCGACTGGGTATTTACCCTCACCGTAAATATACTGGGCGTATAGCGTATAGTTAGGCATAAAAAGCGGTTACTATACAATTTCAGCATTGATCAAAAATCACTGGAAACAGCAAGAGTCGTAAAATGACGAGTCGCATACATCCGGAGCGATCAAAAGTGCTGGCCGGTGTGGCCGTGCGGTTCTAGGCGCTTCAGTCTGGAACCGTGTGACCGCTACGGTCGCAGGTTCGAATCCTGCCTCGGGCATGGATGTGTGATGTCCTTAGGTTAGTTAGGTTTAAGTAGCTCTAAGTACTAGGGGACTGATGACCACAGATGTTAAGTCCCATAGTGCTCAGAGCCATTTGAACCATTGATCTGAAGTGGAACGAACACTCGTAGAAACTGTAGACGCCAGGTGGAGATTCGTTTAAAGAATCCTACGCGGATATAATTCACCCACAAAGAGGTATGGGCACTGCAAGTTTCACGGTTGGTGCTTTCGTTCCAGCACACAGTTCTAAGCTGTCAGGAAGTTTCAAATAAGCGCTTAATCGGATGTCGAGTGCAAGACTCTTTCTGGTAACAGTCCACTTGATTGTAGCTAAGCAATTTCTTCACAATGCCCTTTCTTCCTCGAAAGCTAGTCTGGCAAGGTATGCGGAAGAGCTTCCGTGAAGAATGAAAAGTAAGAGACAGGGACTGGCAGGCGTGAACCTGTGTGGGGAATCGCGAGTCGTGCGTGGATAGCTCAGCCGTAGAAGCACTGCCCGCGAAACGGAAGGTTACAAAATCGAGTCCCGGTCCGCTACGCAGTTACAGTCTCCCAGGAAGTTTCAGCATGGGTTCATATGATAATGTTAGTAATGAAAATTATACCAAAACTTTTTGGCACAAAATTTTATAATTAATAACCATTTCCATAGTTTTTCGTAGCATTGCGAAATTTTATGTAGATTTCATTTGGATCCACGTGCATGACTAGAAAAAGATTCCGACAGGTCTGAACGGCGCGCATTCATGACGTGCTATAATATGAGAATAATATCTCTCCCATTCATATTGACTCCTCTAAAATCTTACAAACGACGGGTCCTGATACTTTTGGGAGCTGTGATTACCCAGCTGCATTTACAGTTATCAAATGCACATGCCTGTAATGAAAGGGACAATGGTGAGCCGGCCGGAGTGGCCGAGTGGTTCTAGGCGCTACAGTCTGGAACCGCGCGACCGCTACGGTCGCAGGTTTGAGTCCTGCCTCGGGCATGAATGTGTGTAATGTCCTTAGACTAGTTAAGTTTAAGTAGTTCTAAGTTCTAGGGGACTGATGACCGCAGTCCCATAGTGCCCAGAGCCATTCCAACCTTTTTTTTTTTTTTTTGACAATGATGAAGAAGCAACAGACCTCTTTGCCTGCGAACTAGCATGTGTTTCTGCGATACACACACCAGCCATTAACAAGGGCGTGACGAAAAACAATGTATCTGGTCTTTTTATTCTGTTCTCAATACCGGTGGAAGTATTATATGTCATGCACATTACTCTTGCATATTTTATATTACTTTCCCGTTTCTCTGACGCAACTTACAACCCTGAGCTGCTAGAGGGCTCCGAATCGTAGCGTGTAACGTGGCGGCGTGTAAAGTAACTATGTCGGTTCGTGAGACACCCACTGAAAACTGAAATCACTAATTCGACAAGTTGTCCTTCAGCACGATAATGACACACCACAATCAGGCGCAGCGACATCTGCAATAGTCGACGCCTTGGATTCACTGTTATCGATCATCCTCCGTCCAGTCCCCACTAGGCCTAACTTATTTTCATCTGTTTCCACAGCTTAAAGAACACCTTCGAGGACTTCATTCTAATAATTATGTAGCGTGCAAGCAGAGGTGCGGATGTGACTCCGTCAAGAAAGTCAAACATTCTACAGCGACGCTGTCAACAAACTGGCCTCTCGTTGGGAGAAATGTGTTCACGACACGGTGACTATGTTCAGAAATAAATATGTAGGCATGAAGAATAAATATGTAGAACGTTAATAAAGCTTGTTTTATTTAAAAAGCTTTAAAGGTTTTCACTTGAAATATTAGGAGGCGTTACTTTTCAGCACGCTCTCGTATTTATTTCAGTGAAGTAAAAGTACCATCTGCCTTTCAGCAGTGCATACTGTGGAATGTTTTACAAAAAAAAAAAGACCTAGGGACGTATGCTGCTCGTACTGCCCCGACCTATCTCGATGTAGACGGTGCTACGTTCTCCACAAGTAATTTAATATAAAACACACGGGGTCGCATACGTTGGTAAATATTCTAAAAATGGATGAGATATCCTTAACATGTGACGTCAACAGATGACGTGCCCCGTTGCACGTGCAGCCTTTGGCCAATATTCTAAAAATGGATGAGATATCCTGAACATGTGACGTCAACAGATGACGTACCCCGCTGCACGTGCAGCCTTTGGTCTTCGGTGTGGAGGGATGACTGAGCGATGCAATACCTGCATCCGAGAAACGGTGCGAATTTTGAACACCTTCTGTAAATGTGAACGGTTGTAGACGTAGAAGATTCAAGATTTTTGTCCTCGCTGTAATCAAGTGAAAACTGTTCTTATTTTCCGTTTCTGTTTGTGCTCTTGTTTTTTTTTCCTTTTTCGTTTACAGACATTATTTAGTAAAGAAAATGTAGGTCGTTTACTGGTAACGACGCAGATACTTATTTGCTTGTGACGTAACACAGTAGCAATAAACCAGCGGAGACCGACAGATCGGTGAATAAAATAATAAATCTTACCTCAATGTAAACAAAAAATTGTCTAACGCAATAAAAAACTATTTCCCGTCAGACACAAGACTCTAACCATGAACCTCACGCCATAAACTGGCGCACGTGAGCCCAGAGGCACACCGACGGGAGTCCTTCACTTAGTTTGGGATGACCACGTGCCAAACACCGATACTCTCAACCGCGGCATGTCCGACGAGGTACTCCATGTGGTGACGCCACATATTCGACATCTGTCATCCACTTTCGGGGTATTTCTCGACATTTGCAACACCACGTGTCTTATAATTAATTACTTTTCTCAGCGTTTCGGAGGCTTTTAAACGTTTTAGGAATACCCCTGTATAATGTAAAGTATTAATACGAGGGTTAGCCGGCCGAAGTGACCGTGCGGTTAAAGGCGCTGCAGTCTGGAACCGCAAGACCGCTACGGTCGCAGGTTCGAATCCTGCCTCGGGCATGGATGTTTTTGATGTCCTTAGGTTAGTTAGGTTTAACTAGTTCTAAGTTCCAGGGGACTAATGACCTCAGCAGTTGAGTCCCATAGTGCTCAGAGCCATTTGAACCAATACGAGGGTTATTCATCCGACTGACTATTAAAAACAAAAATTACATTTTTTAGTACGCAATTTGTGATTAACTGTTGACATTACGTCTCTAGATATCGCCATCGAAATTCAAACATTTGTCGTACAGTGACACCAGATTCTTTATCCCTTCATCAAAGAGGGCTCCAGCCAGCTGTTGACAACCTTCTTGTGCTCACAGTCGGTTATGAAGTGCAGGGTAGCCAGCGAGGCTTTCATCTTCGAGAGGAGATGAAAGGCGCTCGGTGCTAAGTCCGGAATTTAGGGAGGATGTTGAAAAATCTCCCAGCCAAAACTTTTGTTTTTTCCCTTCGCTCGAATTTCAGTATGTGGTCGCGTCCTGCCGTGAAGGAGAATGATTCCTCTGGTAACTATTCCGCACCGTTTGTTTTAAATTGACATTCCAAGAATTTTAAGAGTCTCACGAAAATCTCTTATGGCGTACTATTCTTATGCGCTAACCTTATGAAATCTGTTGTAAAAATTCCTGTGCTGTCCCAAAAGATTTTGACCATCTTTCCGTGCGTTGTCACGTCTGCTTGAATGTTTTGTAGTTATTGAGAGAGTGAGTGTGCATCCACTCTCTCGACTGCACCCATGTCCTGTCCCCAGTCACGATTGTGTTCAGAAATCCCCCCTCCCCCCCCTCTCCTAACCCTTTCAAGGTAGAGCTGAAGGAAAGTCAGTGTCCAACCCATTTCTTCAGTTTTGTGAAAATCGATTAGACACTTTGGTACCTATCGTGGACAAACCTACTGGTAACCTAACCTCTATGTGACAATTTTAAATAGGATTGACCCTGAAATCTGAGGAACATTTTCAGAAAGTTCGAAGATTGTGAACCGGCGTCTCGCACGTATAATTGCACCAACATGTCGTACAAGTTCATCGGTCACCTACGAATGTGTTCATTGACCATTTTCATCATGCATATCTGCAGGACCAACATTCAATATTCTGCACTGCCTCACTCCCTTACATCGTCGTCACTCATAACCCAATCTCCATACACACGACACAATCGACGACGAATCTCGGCAGCGCTGATTCGTCCGGAAACGAATGACAGATATTACTTCGCAACCGGGGGAGACGCAATAATACGGTCTAATTCAATCACTTGCTCCTTTCACACAGACGAAAGCGACAGATGGCTGACTGCTGTAATACGGCCTTTAAAATCTCATTTTATAACCACCCGAGCGCCATGAAGCTATGACTATTGGTTTATTTTTTAATAGCCAATCGGAGTGCAGTTTATGAATAGGCCTCGTAAAAAAATAAAGTGGGTATCAAATTCATTTCACTGTGTATGATACCTTTAGTCTAGAACAGTACGCATGGGATCCCAAATCTTGAGGATGAATACTATATACGTTGTACAGTATCCTTTGAGATAAGAAACTAAGTGCTGGAAATCAATATTTAGTACCTTATTCATAAAACAACTGACATCTTGTAGCAACGCTTGAGTTATTCAATGTGACGACCTCCAATCTCAACACATGTGTTAGAACATAATCTATCGACAGAATCATTTGGACCCATTGCTTGCACATGTTGTTTATGACAAATGTGTAATTCCAGCTGCACCCGTACTGTAGACCCTGTATTCTTCGAACTGTGCATTTTTCGGGCAAGTTGACAGATTCTTATTGATGAGTTTTCTCCCACACTATGCAACACCATTTCTTCAAATTCTGTTGTGGGAAGAATTCTTTCCCGAGAACTTCTCTGTGGCCTAAACAAAATACTTTCTCGCAAGTTTCTATTCACTGCAATAAATTTCTTTCTTTTAGAATGATACTTATTTTCGTTTTTCTGCCCACTACTTGATGCTGCACGATACGCTGATGCCAGTTCCCGTTAACAAGTACTGTCGCAGCTTCGACCTCCAGTCATGGACTGTAAATGATAGTCAACTACACTGTGGACTCTTCACAAGTGAATGCGTAATATATTTCAAGGTAGCGCACAAACTACGATGCAGCAGGTAGATGTCCTTCATAAACAAAAGCAGATTATAAACATATATCTCAGACAGAATGTTCGTTGTACCGCTGGAAATGTTCATTGCCGACCGTTGGTGTACTGTCTCAAAGTCTTCAGTTCACAATTATCTACTGTCTATATTACTTTCACCTAAGGTTCTGGGGCACCCAGTGGAGTTTTACTAAATTATTCCCTACGAGTAATGTTATTATTTCAGCAATAAATTAAAGATTCGAAAAGGCAAAACTAATTCAATGAATAAATTACAATGATAGCAGCATTTACTTTATTTAGTCCAATCTAGTGCCAAATTCTCACCGCACTTCTTACTCGTCTACGCATAGGCCACAGTCCTCTGACGCATGGCTTCTTGATACGGTACGACGAACCTCCCATGTGTGGTGCTTGTGGCGAGCAATTCACTGTGCGCCACATTTTTCTAGACTGTGTTTTCTTTCGGACCGGAGGGCACCGGCGGATTTTCCCGTAGATCTGACCTCTGTCTTAAGTGGTGAGGCTTTTAAGGTTTTTGTGACTTGTCCAAATCGCTTCCCAAAAGTTTTAGGGAGTTGTTCTTAATGTGTTAACAGGGTTACTGGCTGAACCAAGTTTTTATTAAGTGGTCAACCGGTCACACATCCCTGTGCCGTTGTTTTATCTGGACGAGCGTTTCTAGGCGCTTCGGTCTGGAACCGTGCGGCCGCTACGGTCGCAGGTTCGAATCCTGCCTCGGGCATGGATGTGTGTGATGTCCTTAGGTTAGTTAGGTTTACGTAGTTCTAAGTTCTAGGGGACTTATGACCTGAGATGTCAAGTCCCATAGTGCTCAGAGCCATTTTTTTCGTTGTTTTATCTACTCTGCTGTTTTCCTCCTGGTTTCTTCCCAAATGTATTATCTTTTACTATCTGTCCTTTGTTTTACGGCGTGTGACATGGAGTGCTTGTGTGGATCAACACGAGTCAGGGAATGAGTGAGTGAGTGAGTGTACTAACGTTTTTAGCCCTTTTAAATATATTTTTTTAATATTTGTAAGAGAGCTCGTACATTCAAAAACAACAGCAACAACAAATTCCACTGCATCAGTGTTTCAGGACTACGGGAGAAAAATTTTTTTTAATAAGATACATGACTGTAATGGAGATTCCTGTAAGCATTAGCCACATCCTGGAAGCCATCGAACGAAAAGAATTAAGTGAACGTGATATCTGGAAATAGCTTGAATACCGAGTTCACTTTTGTATACACTCATAATTCACAAACCACTGCGAAGTGAATGACAGAGGGTACTTCCCATCTTATTACGTCCTAATGTTTCTCCTTGTTCCATTCGCGCATGAAACGCGGGAAGAACGAGAATAACTCGTTAAATGCCAGTGTGCGCGTTGTAATTAGTCTAATGTTATCTTCGCCGTCTCAATGGGGTCCATACATAGAAGGCTACAGTATACATCTAGATCCCTTATTCGGTACTGTTTCTTGAAAAATTGTAAGTTAGTACTGCGAGATACTTAAAGTCTTTCCTGGAATATCTGCCAGTTGAGATTTTCAGCATGTCAGCGTCACTCTCGCGACAAACCTCCGACAATTCGTGCTGCCCTCCTTCGTACGTGTTCTGTATCCAGCACAGTTGAACAGTTTCTACATGACGTATCAACACTGTATCGAATAGCTTTATTCGTTGCTATATAATCGGAAATTCCACCGAATACATCTCACTGACACAAGTAATTGTTGCATTGAGAAGGTAACACAAATTTCTCTTGTAGTCCTGACACATGACGTTTCAGGTGCAATGATTTAATCGATAATACAATAAAAATAAATATTTTAGGAATTTTATTAACGTAAAAAGTAATTTCCTTCCGGACGTCTTACGTCTTTAACTGCAAGCAAAACTCTTGGATCTATAATACACGAAATACGTCGACAACAAGCATAAAGCTGCTTTGCGACCATGTACAAGTTCGAACGATTTACTGCACTATTAAAGGACGCTGGAGCATTCGAAACGCAGTTGATAAAAGAACAATAATTGTGTAACTGCTTTAAATCAGTTGAAGTGGTAAACAAATGTACGAAAAGTGGCTGATTACAAGATTCCATCAATCAACACCTACCGTTTGTACACCAGCATAATAGTCTTATCATATTATTCTGTTGAACGTCTGAAAAAACAGTCATACCTTATTATAGTGTCGCAAATTGCTCCTTACTTCTGGTAATAGAGAAATGATATGTGAAAAACTAATTCTCTGCACAAGGGCGTGTAAAATATACGAAACAGAGAGTAGCAGGAGCTAATGAGTGGCATTCGTGGGAATCTGGTACGATATCTACGTTGCTTGATCATGAAAACGTGCCAGGGTACCTCTATGTGTAACACTGCTGACGCAATCTCCCATTCTGCTAACGAACGCAACAATACGGCACAGAATCCAAGCAGAGAGGATTCCCTACTACCAATGAATTTTGAATCCATTGAGCGCCGATGTACGCGCTTCGCCGATCAACTTCATTCGCTTATTTAAACGGGATCCTCTTCGTTTCATGACTAATTACATAACTTAAAACATCCCTGTTATGTCGCCGGACGCTCGGCAACCATTTAATGAATGAAATGCGTGTAATTAGGTATCTGGTCATTTACTTCTAATTACACGCTGACCAACTCTAATTACGCTGGATAGGGTTCCGTATAATTTGTCGAAACCATTTTAGTTATCTATGTGAATTTGTGGTTTATCGCCATGCACGAATATCGCTGTGGCTTCTCGATACTGGAATCCCAACTGTCGCGTTCTGCTAATCGAACTGCGCTTGTATATTGGGAGGAAAGTGGTTTGGATCCCAGTCCCACCATCCGCAATTAGTTTATCATGGTTTAACTCCCTAATTTCAGGCGAATGCTGAACTGGTTCCTTAAACTAGACCACAATCAAATCCTTCCTTCATCATTCCACGATATAAGAAAGAAAGAAATTCAGCCACCAACCTCGTAATTTTTTCGTCCTTCGTGAGCAGTGGCCCCTTTCCAAGCGGTGTATTAGAGTAGCGCCTTGAGTGTATCTGTTGAGTGTAAATTACTCTAATGGAGGTACGTATTGTGTGTTGTTGTTTATGTCGTATTATTATGAGAGAAGGGAGAGGATGAAATCCAGTGTCGGCGTGTAGCCAACGCCTCTCGAATAGCACTAAGGAGGGAACTAAGCTTGACGTCCGCATCCAACAGCCAGATCACCATCAACTGTATCACATCCCCTGACTTTATGAAGCACTGAGGACAGGCTTAGAATTTAATGAAGAACATGGGCACAAAGCATGGCTGTCAGGAAATTTATACCACCACCTCTCCTATCACCATCCAGATTTGAACCATGTACCTCCATTCGAGCACTGCAGACTTGGCGAGTGTCAGTGGTCTTGCTTACAAATGTAATACACCTAGTTCCCTAGATACCAGTGAGATAAACTGTAAGCTTCCTTCCTTCCTTCCTTTCGTATTTTTGTCCTTTGAAGGTTGAACATACAAAGATTTAAAACGGTTTTACGCACTAGAAGAAAATGTAAAGTGGTCACCCCGAAACAGAGGTCGCATATTTAAGCCTTATTCACATTTTACATAGGTTACACACTTTATAACATCATAAATAGCTACAGTGTAGTCCTGTAACCACGCGTGGAGACATACTTCCGTACAGTGTGTGAAGAAAACTTCTCGGTAATGCAGCCGAACTCAAGGATTCCTCATTATGTACCACACATACTCAGCTAAGTTAAAGACTGATAATCGTGATGTCAGTGGGAGCCTACAGCTGTTCGACAGAGCGCTTGGTTAAATCTCAGAGTATGGAGAACTAAAAAGTAATTGTTTCCCCACCTGCATGTTTCTAATTTTACTTTCGGTGTTACTGCAGTGAGATGTATCACTAACTGACGGTCAATAGAAAACACATGAGCGAAAGACTAGTAGACGAAAAAACAAGGAATGAAACGTATGTACACATATGAATTGTTAAATTTTCTTTTAAGTACAAGTCTTTTGATGTGCTATTTATTTATTTACTCGTAGTGTTACAAGTTACACGACGAGCTCGTTTCGGAGTTCTTCTAATATACCTGTGAATTTGGTGTAATAGATATAATATCGTTCCTTATGTCTATGTTAGTCTATTTCTAGGTATGGAACCCCATGTTATTTACACGTTTACTTTTTATTTGCGTGATCTTGTTTAGTTACTTTTGACGTATAAATAACACGATCATATCATAACAAAAAGACAACCGACATATACGCTCCAAGATGCTATACGGACCCCGTCATACCAGCGAAGACGTGAGCGTAAGAAGCCATATGTAGACACAGACAAACATAGACGTATGGAACAATTTTATATTTATTATACCGTCTTCACATGTACTGTCGATAATGGCAAAACGCCGACACGAGCTCTTCATGTTAATTGTATCACTAGGAGTAAACAAACAAATCATGCACCAAAAACCTTGCACATAAAATAAAACACGTCGTTCTTCGACCTCCTGCAAGCTACGGAGTCACTGGAAAGGAAATCGTTGAACTGCTAAATTCCGATTTAGTTTTAAAGAAAGCGACCCGAGGTACTAAACCAACAGTGTCAATTTCGCGCAAAAAATCCTTTTTTGCGCAAAGAAAAAAAAAAGCAGCTAATAGCCTCTACTCTTAGTTCGAAGTGAACTGAACGAAACTTCTTACACTGTTATACTAAATGCACCTTTAAAAAAAAAGTCATTGGGTGACGTAGGATTCATTTGGGACTGTGCAGTAGTTGGGGCAACACAACTGCTTACACCACAGAAGGGTATTGACAGCATTTATTATAGCTGTCAGAATGGTGTAGAGACTTTTCAGATCTTCTGAAACCTCCTGAAGCTTATGTATGAAAACAACTGTTGGTCCACACTGAAGTGACGAAAGTCATGGAATACCTCCCAACATCGTGTCGGACCTCATATTGCCCAACGTAGTGCGACAACACGACGTGGCAAGGACTCAACAAGTCATCGGGGTAGTTCCTTGCAGAAATAATGAGCCATGCTACCTCTATAGTCACCCATAATTACGAAAGTATTCCCGGTGCAGGATTTTGTGCACGGTTATGGCTCATAAATATTCGATGGGATTTATGTCGCGTGATCTTGGTGACGAAACAGTTCCCTCGAATTGATCATAATGTTCGTCAAACCAATCGCTAACAACTGCGGCCAAGTGACATGGCGCATCGTCGTTTGGGAACATGAAGGACACGAATGGCTACAAATGGCCTTCAAGTAGCCGACCATAAGCATTTCCAATCAACAGCCTGTTCAGATGGACCAGAGGACCCAATCCATTTCACATAAACACAACAAACACCATTATGAAGCTCCTACCAGGTAGCACAGTGACAACCTGGATCAAAGGCTTCATGGGGTCTTCGCCACACTGTAACCCTACCGTCAGACATCAGCCACTGAAATCTGGATTCATGTGACCTACCACGTTTCTCCAGTCTTCTAGCGTCCGAACGACATGGTTACAGGCCCAGAAGAAGCGCTGAACGCGCTGTCATGCTGTTAGCAAGCGCATTCGCGTTGGTCGTCTGCTGCCATAGCCCATTAACGCCAAATTTCGCTGCACTGTCCTAAAGAATACTTCGTCGTACGTCGTACGTCCCACACTGATTTCTGAAACTATTTCACTCAGTGTCGCTTTTCTGTTAGCACTGATAACTCTACGCAAACGCCGCTGCCCTTGGTCGTTAAGTAAAGGCCCTCGGCCACTGGGTTGTCCTTGGTGAGAAGTTATGTCTAAAATTAGGTATTCTCTGTACACTCTTGACACTGTGGATCTCGGAATATTGAATTCCCTAAGTTTCCGAAATGGAATGGCATATGGGCCTAGCTCCAACTACTATTCCGCGTTCAAGGTCTGTTAATTCCCGTCGTGTGGCCATAATGACGTTGGAAACCTGTACACATGAGTCACCTGAGTAAAAATGCCAGATCCGCCAATTCAGTAGCCTTTTGTGCTTTGTGTCTCGATACTGTCGTCATCTGGGCATGTGTTGATCGCTATGCCACGAATTTTGCTCAAAAATGGTTCAAATGGCTCTAATCACTGTGGGACGTAACACCTGAGGTCATCAGTCACCTAGACTTAGAAGTACTTAAACGTAACTAACCTAAGAACATCACACACATCAATGCCCGAGGCAGGATTCGAACCTGCGACGGTACCAGCAGCGCGGTTCCGGACTGAAGCGCCTAGAACCGCTCGACATAGCGGCGCGAATTGGTGAATTCAGATTCACAATTGAAATTTTTCCAATCTTTATAAAGGACATTCACCTAACGGCATCTGAAGCTAGTTGTATTCACTACACGTGTGAAGGTCACCACTTATCTCTATGACATTAACTGAACACGACGGCAGTTGTTTTAATTAACCCAGAGTGCGCGGGGGCGAGACATATTCTTGTTCCACGTGCCTTTGAGGGCGACCAAAACCTACCGAGACCTAAAGTATTGGCGCAGCTGGTTCGCCCCCCTCCACGCGCGCGCCGATTACAGAGTCTTGGGACGGCCAGTAGTTTAATTAAGCGTACACAGAAGTCTGAAATGAGGCGCGCCCGCTCTAGGGCTCTCCACGTCGGCCGCAGGCGCCGCCTCAACAGCGCATAAGCAGGACTTCTGCCGCGCCCTCGCGTCAAATCAACCTCCGTACAGTTGCTGCCACGTGCCGAGCACCACACTTCCGGCAGTCTTTCTATCAGTTTCTTATTTACTCAATGTAGCCCACACATCAGAACCGTCCCGCAAATCACGGAGTCTTAGGTGATATTCAGCGGATCGACATGTTGCGATTTTGAAAAGTGCTGCCAAGAGCCTATCTCAAAATGTTACACATAGACAAATTACGTAAAATTTGATCGAATAGGCGGACAGTTTCTCTGGAGCGTAATGGACATAATGGAGCAACGAGAATAACACATTCTCATATTGAAAGAAATATATAAAAATATAACAACAAGCCCGCATCTCGTGGTCGTGCGGTAGCGATCTCGCTTCCCATGCCCGGGTTCCCGGGTTCGATTCCCGGCGGGGTCAGGGATTTTCTCTGCCTCGTGATGGCTGGGTGTTGTGTGATGTCCTTAGGTTAGTTAGGCTTAAGTAGTTCTAAGTTCTAGGGGACTGATGACCATAGCTGTTAAGTCCCATAGTGCTCAGAGCCATTTGAACCATATAAAAACAAAAGGTCAGGACTGGCTCAACATATTCTTATAAAATTCAAGTAAATGAAGAAGATAAATAAGGGTATTTTATGTTCCTCTGGCTTTCTAATATTAATAAAACCGACAAACTGAAAGGACAGATTCCTGATTGTAAATGAAGGAAAAAAGATTCTATGAACACGTGTCCTGAAATGCATCGTTGCCGCAGTAGATGGCGCTGACGAATAAAAGTTGCTCTGACGACGTGCCGTGTTTTACTTGTGTGTTTCAGGCTGTGCGATTGACGCAGCGTACAGTAAGCAGCAGAATAATCCGGTGTTCGTGTCGGGAACAAGCCGAGATCGTGTTTGTATAGGGACAGGCTAATGGAAACGGTCAAGAGGCAGCACGGCTATACCAAAACACGTACCCTCACAGACACCAATTGCATCACCCAAACATTTCAAACACTTTTTGCGCATTTGCGTGATTATATGGGTCCTTTAAGACAGACGAACGTGCAAGGAGGCGGTAGACTGTGGGCATCCCAGATTTGGAGGACCGGGTTCTACAAGATATTGAGACAAACTCTTGTATAAGCTCCACGAAAGTGGCCCGCCAACAATGTGTAAGCCAAAGTACGATTATGTGTATCCTGCATGACAACCGGTACTATTCCAATTACCTGCAACCCTACGTAGGCCACTTTGAACATCTGTTCTGTACTGTGTTCCTGGACTATCTGTTGTACGCACGCCGTCCATTTCCGGACAAACGTTCGTAGGACCTTTTTTCCTCCATTACCAATCAGGAATCCATCACTACAGTTTGTCGGTTTTATTAAATTTCACCCCTACTTCTTCAGAAAGTGGAAATTATTAGTTCATACCAGTTTCAAAATAACATATGTAACACAAACAAATACCTGTTTATTCGCTGATGACCAGGTAATTACATCATCGTAGATTACGTAACTAAAGAGGAGGTACTGAATAAAGTTGGGGAGAAAATAATTTTGTGGCGTAACTTGACTAGAAGAAGGGATCTTTTTGTGGTGTCACAGCCAGACACCACACTTGCTAGGTGGTAGCCTTAAAATCGGCCGCGGTCCGTTAGTATACGTCGGACCCGCGTGTCGCCACTATCAGTGATTGCAGATCGAGCGTCGCCACACGGCAGGTCTAGAGAAACTTCCTAGCACTCGCCCCAGTTGGACAACCGACTTTGCTAGCGATGGTTCACTGACAAAATACGCTCTCATTTAACGAGACGATAGTTAGCATAGCCTTCAGCTACGTCATTTGCTACGACCTAGCAAGGCGTCATTACCAGTTACTATTGATAATGTTAATAATGTACAGTCAAGAACGACGTTCACCATTAATGGATTAAAGTTAAGTATTCCACCAGCTACGTCCGTTTTTCTAAATTCTAATTTCCTTGTCCTGTTCCAGACCTCACGCCAGCCTGCGTGAGCTAAAACGCGTGCCTTTCGGCTTCCTCTATTATTAAGGTGTTGGCTCTCCCGCCAACCCACAACACTTTTGGTAGAACAAACTCTGAAAAATAAGTTCCTGTGGGACAAAACTGCTGAAGTCATCGGTCCCTAGGTTTACACACTACTTAATCTTGCTTAAGCTAACTGACTGCGGACCATACACACATCCATGCCAGAGTGAGGACTCGAATCTCCGACCGGGGGAGCCGCGTGAACCGTGGCAAGGCGCCCCAGACCTTGCGGCTACACAGCGCGGCGGCAAGTGTGGGAGATAAAAATCGTAGAGCGAGACCGAGAGATAAATACAGCAAGCAGATTCAGAAGGATGTAGGGTGCACTAGTTATTCAGAGATGAAGGTGTTTGCCCCGGATAGAGTAGCATGGAGAGCTGCATAAAACCATTCTTCGAACTGAAGACCACAACAACAATAACAACAAAAACAAGACAATTAAAAAGATAAACTGCAAACTGCTGTGCCAAGAATATTATATGAAGATCTGTACAGACAAGTCAAGAGCAATGGCATTTAGAAGAATTGAAAACATTAGATTAGATGCTCTCATTTATGTGAAGATGACAGAAAATGTAAAAAGTTTTAACAATCTTTGAAATCAAATAAGCTGCCAAGAAGATCAATAACTTGCTAAAAGGTTTTCAAAATTTCTAATTATTGTGGCACTGAGATCATCATCAGACCCTAAAGCCAACGCCTTGTTGATGTAGCCACCCTTCTCGTTCCTCGTCATCTGTGCAATCTGGTTGTGTTGCTGCAGATCGTTCCACCGATGACTGTGCTAATATGGTGTTCTGGGCCTGCCTCCTAGTTCTTTTTATCGGGATGTTTCCTTTCAACAAGTTTATTTGTGAAACTGTTATGTGAAATTAGAAGTTTCCACTTAATTTAGTTTCTCTCTTCTGTATATGTTAATTAATGTCCTTTCGTCTTTAATTACTTTTAGTATCTGTTAATTAGATTTTCTTTCAGCGCAGGATGTTTTTGTAGCTCTTCCTTTATCCACATCCCTACTGCTTCTAATTTTTACTTTTGCTGTTTAGTCACAGTCCGCCATTCACAAACATTCCTTAAATCACTCCAAATATATGTTTTAATAAATTTATTTCTTACTTCCATATTAAAGTGGTTGTTAATAAATTAGTCTTATTTCCAAACGCTTGCTTAATAACTGCAGTTCTTCTTTTAACGTCCATTATACTTCTCTTATTGTGTGTTGCTGTGCTTCACAAGCAGCCTAATTATTTTACTTACATTGGCATCCTATTTACTGTCGAGCGCTCGCTCCCATGTACCGCTAAGATTAAATCCGCTGTGACGGTGGAGGATTTTCTCATACATTCTTATTTGTACAACCTCTTTAATTACAGAGGACACTAGGACAAAACTTTTGCAGACAAGAGCCACAGATACTCGTCACAGTGTTTAGCTGCGGCAGGAGCGGTGGCGCCATCAGCGCAGACGTCGACACTATCTGTGATAGCTTTACGCAGTTACCGACCAATTAGGAGCCATCTACGGGCTATTTAAGGCCACCACAGCAGCACTTTCGACAGCTAGTTGCTCCTGACGAAGACGATCGAGTTAATCGTCGAAAGTTCGACATTATACCCTGAATTCACAGAACAAGAAGACCGAGAATGTTTTACACAAGAGTTTTTTTTTAATTTTGACAAGTACCATCTCCTATAATAATATGAGGCACTATTCGACAACCCGTCTCCCATTTATATTGACCAAACAAAGCATCTGTTTGCACAGAACAAAATAAAAAATTAATCGAGCAAATATTGTCTAGCCACCAGGAAGTAATTATCCAGCACGATTCCCTTTCCTGCAACTTCGTTCGTTAAGTAAAAATTAACAGCAGTAATGTAGCCTGTCTTTTTTATTCGGTAAACAACTTCATCCTCAGCAGACCCGTTTAAAAACGAATCACGCACTACTATTCAAGAATTCCCAACGTTATTGAAAACGTAACACAGAACTGGCTTTCATTCTATTGTACTGGCACACAGCGCAGGTACCCAGGGCACGTAACACGCCCGCATCCACGAGTTGGCACTACACAAATGGAAACGCTAGGGAAACGCATACCACTCATTAAATCAACCATCAGTAAAATGCCCACCTTCAACTACCATAACCAGAAAGTAATTATCTTGCAGTATTTAATCTAGAACTGTTTTCACCGTACACGACATACCGTTTGAAAGTACTGCAGTACTGCAATACATGTACTTTATTATATAGACATCAAAAAAAGTTGTGCATGACCTCCATCACGAGAGTTACGGAACCTGTACAGAAAATTGGAACAGAGATCAACATAAACATCATATCCGCCATTTTAATTACTCATGAAAACCACATATTGCATGTTGTACCACAATACAGCGAGACCTTTAGAGGTGGTGGTCCAGACTGCTGTACACACTAGTTCTTCTAATACCCAGTAGCACGTCCTCTTGCATTGATACATGCCTGTATTCGTCGTGGCATACTATCCACAAGTTCATCAAGGCACTGTTGGTTCAGCTTGGCCCATTCCTCAACGGCGATTCGGCGTAGATTCCTCAGAGTGGTTGGTGGGTCACGTCGTCCATGAACAACCCTTTTCAATCTATCCTGGGCATTTTCGATAGGATTCGTGTCTGGAGAACATGCTGGCCATTCTAGTCGAGCTATGTCGCTATCCTGAAGGAAGTCATTCAGAAGATGTGCACGACGGGGGCGCGAATCGTCGTCCATGAAGACGAA
Source organism: Schistocerca piceifrons (assembly GCF_021461385.2). NCBI lineage: Eukaryota > Metazoa > Arthropoda > Insecta > Orthoptera > Acrididae > Schistocerca > Schistocerca piceifrons. The sequence goes on from NC_060149.1 coordinate 906,121,593, forward strand.
TACCTCGCCAATATGCTGCCAATATGGTTGCACTATCGGTTGGCGGATACCATTCACATATCGAACAGCCGTTACGACACCTTCCATGACCGCCAGCGGCGTACATCATCCCCACATAATGCCACCCCAAAACCGCAGGGGACCTAAACCTTGCTTCACTCGCTGGACAGTGTGTCTAAGGCATACAGCCTGACAGGGTAGCTCCCAAACACGTCTCCGACGATTGTCTGGTTGAAGGTATATGCGACACTCATCGGTGAAGAGAACGTGATTCCAGACTTGAGCGGCCCATTCGGCATGTTGTTGGGTCCATCTGTACCGCGCTGCATGGGGTCGTGGTTCCAAAGATGGACCTCGCTGTGGACGTCGGGATTGAAGTTCGGCATCATGCAGCGTATTTCGCACAGTTTGAGTCGTAACACAACGTCCTGTGGCTGCGCGAAAAGCATTGTTCAACATGGTAGCGTTGCTGTCATTGTTCCTCCGAGCCATAATCCGTAGGTAGCGGTCATCCACTGCAGTTGTAGCCCTTAGGCGGCCTGAGCGAGGCATGTCATCGACAGTCCCTGTCTCTCTGTATCTCCTCAATGCCCGTGCAACATCGTTTTGGCTCACACTGAGACGCCTGGACACAACCTTTGTTGAGCCCTTCCTGGCACAAAGTAATAATGCGGACACGATCGATCCGCGGTATTGACTGTCTACGCATTCGTTGAACTACAGACTACACGAGCCTTGTACCTCCTTCCTGGTGGAATGACTGGAACTGATCGGCTATCGGACCCGTTCTCCGTCTAATAGGCGCTGCTCATGCATTGTTGTTTACATCTTTGGGTGGGTTTAGTGACATCTAAATGCTTCAAATGGCTCTAAGCACTACGGGACGTAACATCTGAGGTCATCAGTCACCTAGACTTAGAACTACTTAAACCAAACTAACCTAAGGACAGCACACACATCCGTGCCCGAGGCAGGATTCGAACCTGCGACAGTAACAGCAGCTCGGTTCCGGACTGATGCGCCTAGAACCACTCGGCCACAGCGGCCAGCCATTAGTGACATCTATGAACACTCAAAGAGACTGTGTCTGTGATACAATACCCACAATTAACGTATGTCTTCAGGAGTTCTGGGCAATCGAAGCTTGTTAAGGGGCAATACCGCAGAGTAATCTTCGTAAAATCGAGCTGGGGTTCCATCCGGACCTGGTAATTTATTTGCTCTTAAATCCATCAGTTGTTTCTCTGTGACAGGTATGTTTATCACTATCTGTATGTCGTCCATACAGAGTCCGTCCAGTGATCAAATTACAAGGTGTTTGTACGATTCTCCATTGTGAACGAATTCTTGCATGAGAAATTTAAAACTTGGGCTTTCATTTTGCTATCAACTGCCACACCAGACTGATAAACAATTCCTTACAAGCACTCTTGTCTGATAGCAAGAAAGCGAGAAAAAATTCGCTTTAATTGTTAGTTCTACGTTGTTTAAATTCTCAAAATTGTGAAGTAAAATCTGCGCAAAAGTCAGTTTTAGATTTTGTAAGTGCAAGAAGAAGGACAATTTTAGATAAAATCTCAAGTGGCGCATATGCACCATAGCTTATGTGATCCAGTTTGAGGCTTATTTCCTGCTTGACAGATCACAAGTGTCTTACATATTATTATTCGTCTTGACTTCACCTGCACTACTGTGGTACTTTAGAAACAGTTATCGTTTACACCCTGTACACAATTCTCATTTTGGTGGGAAATGGAATTTACTTTTAGTGACTCTCTAACATATTTACTTTTATTACTCTAGCGGATAAAAGTGAACATTCGAAAATATTATTCCACTTTACAACACGGGAAACGTCGGGCGCTGATAACCACGCAGTTGAGCGCCCCACAAACCAAACATCATCATCAACACGGGAAACGAGCAGCAGGTTTAAAGGCCGATGTTCAACGTCCGATCCGACGTACCAGAAGACTGAAAGTTTACTAGTGACCTCAAAAACACAACTTATTTGTAGCACGTAGACAAAAAGTATTGCAGGTGGTTGCAAAAACAAAAAAAATCAAAGATGCATGAATGGGATACAAGTTTTAGAGAAAATTTCATAAAGTGCTTTGGACTGACACCTTCGTCTGCGAACCAAAGACCAAATTTCAATGTACCTGGCGTGTTCTTGGTGACAAAATATGTCACCGTTAAAATTTTACCGTGATTGGGACGTGTAACCATTAGAACGAAGGTTATGTAATATGGGAAAAATACAGCGGTTGGAAAAGTGTAGAGTTGGACAGTTGCCATATGTAAAATGCTCACTAAAGATCGTAATTGTGTTAAGTCCCGATTTTGATGCAAAAGATTTTTTCTGGGTAAATTCGTTGTCCAAAATTATCGTTTATTTTCGCGATGGGCAGCATCTTTTATGCAATTTAGATATTCTTTTGTTGTTAATAACGGGAAATATTGTCCGACGATGAAGTCGGATAGTTCAAAAAATGGCTCTGAGCACTATGGGACTTAACAGCTGTGGTCATCAGTCCCCTAGAACGTAGAACTACTTGAACCTAACTAACCTAAGGACATCACACACATCCATGACCGAGGCAGGATTCGAACCTGCGACCGTAGCAGTCGCGCGGTTCCAGACTGCGCGCCTAGAACCGCGAGACCACTGCGAAGTCTGATAGTGTTGTGACATTACTGAAATATGGAGAAAAAATTAAAAGTGCATTATGTAAAAACAAGTACAGTTAGTTTTTAGAGAAATGTTTCCTGGCTTCGTAATCTTGGTGCTCAAGTTGATTTGACACCGAATTAGCAGTCCGGATGTGTAATGATTAAATCGTGTTCAGGAAGCAACAGAGATAATTCTATATCAATCCATATTTTTAAATGATAAAGCATTGTTCTTGTCGATTCCTGAGGTGTCTCTAAAGCTGACTGCATTATACGTACCTCCAAAAGGACTAAACAACGTACAAAGTGGCTGTCACTTAACCTTTTTTCCCCTTTTTTCACGGAAAGCCAGTAAGAGGTAGAAAAGCCGAGCTCTTCTTTTTCTCCCAGCTAGAAACTCTCAAACTGTACTGCCGCTGGCAATATAATCTAGCGGGCAGTGTTTACTCTCGAAAGAGCATCGATTTCGCTGTCTTGTAACTTGTGAGCTTGCGTAATTAAGCATATAGGGAGGCAGGCAATGACGACGGAGCTAGCTCGCGTGCGGGATCGAACTTCTGTCATTCACGGTACTTTGTTAAAGAGGAACACCAGCTGCGCTATTGACAACCGCAGATCGTCACCCTAGGCTGAAAAGCGCGCTGCGCGCCTCTGAATGCAGCGCGCAGAATTAAAACCGCCTAAGCGCCGTTTCTGTCTTTCACTGTGTCCTCTCTTTGTTTCGTTCTTAAAATTGTTGCGCAATCGCAAATCATCACAAGCATTGATTATGTAGGTCTTTGTCCACATTTTGCCAGGGTATAACGTCTTCAGGTGAAAATCATTATTTGCACCTTTTCGGCAAGCAGATATTCCCAAAAAGTGTTATCCAAGGCCACAAGATAATAACTCCGCAGTGCACAGTTTCTACTGCACAGTTCTCTCACTAATAACCACGCTGAAGTGCAGAAGTAATGGCATGCTAAGCCGATTAGTGGCATCAGGCCTTCTCCTATAACCGACCAGGGTTTCAAATATACAGCATCCATTACATCATAGCTGAATATCGCATTCGATGGAACTCGGCGAATTTCTAGTGAACAAGTGAACAAGCTGAGTACAATATGATAGCCACCGACAGAAGCGATGTCGGGTACTCTACAGTAACATGCGATAATAACAAACAGAGCGAACGGGCACACGTTAAATCGCTCAATTGCAATACGATTCAGAAGGATCTCAATTCCGCTCTCGGTCCGGCCATATACACACGGTGTTTGGAAATTCCCACTATAAGCTTCTAGAATTTGTAGAGGGGAGTGAGTACATAATATTTTGAACAGGGACTCATTTCCGGAAACGTACCGTTTCCGCTCTAAGACGGTTTAAATTCAAATGTGTAACGTGTCCACGTCTGCTGAGAGAAAGAGGAGAGTCTCAGAGTTGTTTGTCCTGATTTGCAGTAGGCTATGCAGGATGAAGTGGACACTTCTTGTGGGGTCGTATGCAAAGTTTGATTTACGAAACTCCTGTAGAGACAGAGGAAGATCTGCTGGCACGAGTTCCGGCTTCTACACCAGAAATTAAAGAGACACCACGTGGGATAATGAGTGTGTACCAGAACAACATGTCTGTAACAATGTTGGTGGTCAACACATCGAGCCGCAATTGCAACGCATCAGTATTCGTCTGTGCGTACAGTATGCTGTGTTCTTTGTAATAGGAATTTCCTAACATCCTGTGTTCAGGTGTAACACTATTTTATTTCCTCTCTACGTCTACATACACACACCGCGATTCACAGTTTTGTGTATTACGGAGGATACCCTGTACCACTATTAGGCATTCTCTTACCTCATCCACTCTCAAATGCAGCGAGGGAAATATCTCTGTTTACATGCTTCCGTACGAGCCCTGAATTCTCTTATACTGAAGAAATGGTTCAAATGGCTCTGAGCACTATGGGACTTAACTGCTGAGGTCATCAGTCCCCTAGAACTTAGAACTACTTAAACCTAACTAACCTAAGGACATCACATACGTCCATGCGCGAGGCAGGATTCGAACCTGCGACCGTAGCGGTCGCACGGTTCCAGACTGTAGCGCCTAGAACCGCTCGGTATACTGAAGAGGCAAAGAAACTGGTACACCTGCCTAATATCGTGTAGGGCCCCCGCCAGCACGCACAAGTGCCGCAACACGACGTGGTACGGACTCGACTAATGTCTGGAGGGAACTGACACTATGAATCCTGCAAGGCTGTCCATAAATCCACAGGAGTACGAGGGGGTGGATATCTCTTCTGAACAGCAAGTCGCCAGGCATACCAGATATGCACAATAATGTTCATGTCTGGGGAGTTTGGTGGCCAGCGGAAGTGTTTAAATTCCTAAGAGTGTTCCTTGAAACACCGTGTAGCAGTCCTTGACGTGTGGAGCGTGGCATGGTCCTGCTGGTATTACCAAAGTCCGTCGGAATGCACAATGGACATGAATGGATGCAGGTGCTCGGATAGGATACTTACGTACGTGTCACCTGTCAGAATCGTATCTAGACGTATCAGGGGTCCCATATCACTATAACTGCATACCCTCACGCCCTTACAGAGCCACCAGCTTGAACAGTCCCCTGCTCACATGCAGGTCCATGGATTCATGCGGTTATCTCCATAAATGTACACGTTCATCTACTCCATACAATTTCAAACGAGACTCGTCCCAACAGGCAACATGTTTTCAGTCATCAACCGTCCAAAGTCGGTGTTGACGGGCCCAGGTTAGTCGTAAAACTTTGTGTCGTGCAGTCATCAAAGTGGGCCTTCGGCTCCAAAAGCCCATATCAGTGATATTTCGTTGGACGGTTAGCGCACTGATACTTGCTGATGAAATCTGCAGCAATATTCGGAGGGGCTGCACTTCCGTCACGTTCAACGATTCTCTTCAGTCGTCGTTGGCATTATCTTGCAGTATCTTTTTGCAGCTGTAGCGATGTCAGAGATTTGATGTTTTACTGGATTCCTGACATTCACGGAACACTCGTGAAATGGTCGCACGGGAAAAACCACACTTCCTCGCTACCTCAGAGATGCTGTGAACCATCTGTCGTGCGCCGACTATAGCACCACGTGCAAACTCACTTAAATCTTGATAACCTGCCATTGTAGCAGCAGTAACCGATCTAACAATTGCGCCAGATGCTAGTTACCTTATATCGGCGTTTCTGACCGCAACGGCGTATTCTGCTTGTTTATATATCGCTATATTCAAATACACATGCGGATACCAGTTTCTTTGGCACTTCAGTGTATCTTGCCTTCGCGGTTTTTGCACGAAATGTATTTTGGTGGCAGTAGAATCGTTCTGCTGTCTTCCTTAACTCCGACATGGTGAGGATCCCAAACGATCGAACAGTAGTCAAGAATTGTTCGCACAGGTATTCTATACGCAGTATCCTCGAAGTAGGGGGACAACAGGGGTATGGCCCCACTCTCCCTTGTTGAGAAATTTTCCCGCAATTTTTCCTCTCCAGACCGCCACCTTGGATACGCCATAGGAGAGATGATGGCGCCCTATGGTGGTGGTACTGTGTACTAGGTCAGTTGGACTCCAGACCTCGTGATGAACACACTGGATGGTGGTACTGCCACAAATTGCTTAAATAAAGACTGCCTGCAAAATAAAGACTTATGTCCATCCTATCCAGCACAGGCTGAGTCCTTTTCCCACCAATTCCTAGAAAGAGGTGGCGGTCGGATGACTTAGGTTAGAGGAGGTAGCCCAAGTGCCATTTTTCCCCCCATTTTCTTAGGTTAGTAGAGGTAGCCATGGTGTGTTGCATTGTCCTGATGGAATTTGATCTTCCAACCGTTTTCGGGGGGAGAGGACTGGAGGGGGGAGGGGAGGGGGTTAGGTTAGTGGAGGTAGCCCAATTGACTTATCTTTCCGCCAAAATTTGAATTACCTGCCATGACATCATTGGGACATTGCCTTATCTATCGCCGCCATCTTGGATCCTCCATCTTGAATAAATTTGGCAACAATGGAGAATGAGGCCACACCTCTGTTGTCCCCCTCTCCGCTATAGATGAGCAACGTTCTATGAACTCTCCCAATACACATAAACTGACTATTCGCATTCCCTACGTCGAACTTATGTGCTCGTTCCATTCGACGTCACTTTGGAACGTTACGCCAACATGTTTAATCCACGTGAGTGTCAAGTAGTACTCCACTAGTACTGTATTAGAGTAGTATGGGGTTGGGTTTCCTATCTATTTCCATTAACTTACATTTTTTCCACATTTGCAGTAAGCTGCCATTTATCATACCAAATAGAAATTCTATCCTAATCATCCTGTATCCTCCCACAGTCACTCAATTACGACATTTTCACGTACACTAAACCGTCATCAGAAAACAGTCTAAGACCGCGGCTCACTCTGTGTGTCAAATCGCTTATGTACATACAGAACAAGAGGGCCCAATTACGGTTCCCTGGGGCACTCCTAATTGGACCTTTCTGTCCCATGAACACTCGCCGTCCAGTATAAGGTATCAGGTTCGATTACTTGGGAAGTCTTCTAACCTCCAGCAAATTTGAGAACCTTTTCCATACGATCGGACGTTTATTAATAGTCTACGATGTGGCATTATATCAAACGCTTTCTGGAAATCTAGGAATATAGAATCTGCCTGTTGTCCTTCATCCACAATTCGCAGAAAAGTGAAAGTTGAGTTTCGCACGAGCGATTGAGGTAAACGCTGGAATCCTAATCATCTTGTATCCTTCTACACTCATTCAAAGACGACACGTTCACGTGTCATCAGAAAGCTGTCGAAGAACGCGGCTCACCCAATCTGTCAAATCCTTCATATATATAGAGAACAAGAGCGTCCAATTACAGATCCCTGTGGCACTCCTCATTGTACCTTTCGATTAAGGTTTATTTTCCACCAGTTCTCCTATTATACAGGGTGAATCCAAACTCAGTCAACAAAATTTCGAAGGTTATTCAGGGTTCATTCTGAGAATTTTAAGGTAAGGGACCCGTTGTCTCCGATTGCAGAGTACTTGCATTTCGCTTGAAATCTTACTCCCACTTATCTTACCTTCTCGTATCTTTATTGCACTGCAGGTCACGATAGGGCAAATATCGACGACATGCGCTGTGTGTCTTGTTTGGAGACAAACTTGTTTCATTCAGTCACGCTACCTGATATTCAAAACAGTAATGTCCACTTCACACTTCTCCCTCAATGTTTCATTCAGTATTGTACGGCTCAGTCTCTCATTTGCTTTTTACACATCGTATGGATAGGTTTAGTGATGATTAGTTGACCGATAAGCGCTTTGTGTATCTGTTTAGTGACTGCAGCGGGAGAGCGTTATAACGACGCTATGTCGAGCTTTGACCGCAGCGACAGCAACCAGATCACTGTAATTTTGGGTCTCTACAAATATTAGTTGTTTCATTACTCTTTGTTTTGTGTTGCTTGTTTTGTAAATTGTATATTACAGGCTTTTTCACGTTTTTGAAGCTAATTTCACAAAAACAGAGGTAATTGAGGTAACAAACCGCACAAATCATTATTACATTATTATTTTTAATGAGCCATCGAGAGCACGGTCCCTTTATATCAAAATACTCAGACAATTATCACCAAATGACCTCCGAAAAATTTTCGTCTTCATCCTGTGAGCGCCGGTCTAAAGCTCCGATAATAAAAGAGGATGACAGCATAACCAAAAGCCCATTATCTTCAGGTGATACGTACTTTAGTGAATTCGCGTATAAAAGTGTCTTTACAATTAATACAGCAATAAAAGGGGGAAAAATGTTTGCTGCGTTTGTGGTAACATTGCTTTATCAAAAGCACATGTTTGTAAACTTTAACTCATTCTATGTTTTTGAAAAGAAGCACAAGTCGTATTTTCTGTTTTTTATATATCGATTTCGCTCTTCGAATGAAAAAGAGCATCATCAGAATATACAATTTTTACAGTTGGCTGATAGAACTAAATATGAAACTGGATGTACTATAGTAATTAAACGTATTTCAGACGTAAGTTTATGTGCTATAGTACAGCCAGTTCAATCTTTAATGCTGCCAGGCAACTTTAAAAACTGCATGTTCTGATGATGCTCACGTTCATTTGAAGAACAAAACCCGTAAATAAAAAATACTAAGTGTGAATTTTATATGTTTTCAAAAACTTTGTTTTAACAGTCGCTGCCTCTGCAGGCAATACCCGCACTTGCTTAGCTCGTACTATTACTCTAGGAGTCTTAGGGAGCACTTCAGTTGAAAGATGTTTATTGTTTGTAAAATGTATTATAAATTACGAAATAAATCAAAAAATAAACAGATAACATTGGGGAATATCACATTCCGCTGCCTTTACCTACTAAGCGACAACATATTTGACCCTGAGATAAAACGAGGGAACAAAGAATGAGAATCATGAAATAAAATACGCGCAGCGTGGGAGTGAAATAAATCCAACGCGCACAGACCGCCAGAACACATCTGACAGAGCAACACCTTAACTCGGAGGCAAATGTACGTTGCGTGGCCCTAGCAACTTGGCGTAAACAAAATAATGTACCTTATTCTAGTACTGGTTCTGCAATAGTGTATGAAAAGTGAAACAATCCAACGCCAATTAATACCCTTGGAATTATATGTAGTTAGGTGATTCCTGGTTTGCTTTATGTTAATTTCAAATCTCGTTTCATCTGTATCCATTACACGAGAGAACGACTCGTAAACTTGCATGTCTGTCTTATCCCTTTACATTCTGACTTCATGCAACTAATTATGTCTCTAGGATATCGCAAGTACTGATTAATGGATTATTATTTATTTTTCATACGACGTTTTGGAGTCTTTATACACCAGCTACAAAGTGCGATATAACAGCACGAGGGAACTGAGATTGACTTTCGCAAGAAACAAATCATTAACGAGCAACAGAAACACTGGTGAATTTTGTCCGAAAATACTTAGTTTGGATTCTTCTCCGGATTTTTCTAATTCAAAACACTTTCGAATCCAAAACTTCATTGTTGTTTTGCAAAGAGCATGTCTATTTGTGACGCACCATTTACTACCAGCGCTGTGGATAATGTAACTGCTTTGCACTCTTGTCTATGCGAACGTTGTACTGGTCCTCTGCTACCATCTTGTTTATCATGTAACCCGACAGGCAACACGAAAGCATCAATTACGATTTATGTATGTGCCATATATTCAACAGATCACGAGAAATTATAGATGTTTACTTACATTGTTCATTTTTGCTAATGTCTGTGAGAAGAGTGGGAGAAAATATAACCGGCTTTATCACAAAATCCTTGCGTTATCCATTAAGGTGAAGTGGTAATTCGGCAATAGCACCAACTAACGTGCTCACGTGACTAGGTACAGCCACGCTTCGCTTAAAGTAGCTCGCAGTGTTATGTTGCAGTGCAAGCATCGAAACTGAGTGAGGAAAGCGTCTTCGTTGGCTGGCCCGACGGCTTCCGGTTAACGTGACTAAATTTGTTGACAACGAGAAAGAGAAGGGATTTGTAGTGTCGCCAGACAAGGAACGGAACGTGCAGCCAAAATGTTAAGGTTGAGCGGGAGGATGGCTTGCAGTTTACGGAAGGAGGAATGTGAAGGCAAGCAAATTGGAATTCAAGTTTCTACGCCAAAGAATGAAAAGCGAGGTGCTGACAATAATAATTCTAGTAACGATATGGTTAAATGTATTATCAGGCACCAGTTTCTACGCTATTACGAACCATATAAATAAATACCAACTTTGGGAAAACTACACAGCTTTTGCCCCACAGAAATGAACTTCAAGTCTAGCATTGAATCTCTCAGAAAAATTATTCTGTCTCTCGAATTTAGTTTTAAAAGATGCAAAAATAAACGTGAGTGTGCGAACGAGAAGACATAGTTGCAAAAAGGGCATATCACATTAGGTTTTTACTGAAGAATAAACCATCAGAATCAAAGCGGCCACTGGTTAACTAAGATGGATTCGCACACATTGAACTGTAAATAAATGGGTGCAAAGTGGCAGTATGCGAGAAGTACTATCGAAGGAAAGTGCCGGTCAGCGTTTAATTGTTCTGCATACAGGCTGTGACATTGTTTTATCACTTCTCGTATACGACTCAAATATCAAAACGTCGAATTGTCACTCAGAAATAGATCATGAAGTCTTTTCTTTGTTTCTTTGAGCGGAACCGCATTTTATATTTTCTTGACGAAACAAAGTATAAAACTGCTCAAATATTTTCTAAATGGTTCAAATGGCTCTAAGCACTATGGGACTTAACATCTGAGGTCATCAGTCCCCTAGACTTAGAACTACTTAAACCTAACTAACAAAAGGACATCAAACACATCCATGCCCGAGCCTGCGACCGTAGCAGCAGCGCGGTTCCGGACTGAAGCGCCTAGAACCGCTCAGTCACATCGGACGGCTTCTTTTCTAAATCAACAAAATAAAACTGACTGGCGACAACCCTATTATCGTTCGTAGCAGGCTAATTTATAAATTATTATAGCTCCTTTTCTCTTAATGTCAAATGCTCTCGTCCGCAATCATTTGCTGGTCACAATACATTCGGTAACTCACAAACCGGGATCGGCTTTTTCAAACGCCGTATACGGTGGTGGACAAATAAAGAAGTTAATACGATGGATAAATGACGTGGGAAAGAACTAGGAATAAATTAATTACAGTTAATAAAATAAGGACTACAATAATTTTCATAAAGATTTTAAAATCGCCACGCCCTTGAAGCAATTCAGACTATACATCTCATGCGTGTTCGGTATATGTTTTACGCCTCTGCACTACACCGCTACTAAGGACAACGCTGTTGGTTTTAAGCTCTAGACTCTTGAGTCTAGAGCATCATACAAATTCTTTACAGTTATGTCAAACCAGAGATCCCTTCGCAGTTATTTTCTATCAAGCGCGTGATCTGGAGGGAGTAATTAAACAGTCTCGCACAGATAATATTTTTAAACATTTCTTTTTGAAGAACGTACTCGTTCTATTGAATAAAAAAACTACGAAGACATTGAAAATCTCACTTAACAGAGTTGATGAAATCGTAACATCACATTTACATAATCTATTCGTGTTAGACCAGTGGCACTCGGAAATCGTCGTTTTAGCAGGTTGGCAAAATAGATACAGGCCCAACACGTAAACGCATAGTGACATCATATTCTGATTACGAAATTAAATTTTTGTCTTAGACAAGTTGAATAGCGTGTGAAACGCGGTGCTAGACGGGCGGAGTGTGACACCGGCCCACTCGCAACAAACCTGGAGTGTACGCCAGTATTACCTTCCCCTCCCTGCATCTTGGGCGTAACCACGACGTCGCCACACCGTGGCGCGATTACCACTTCGCTTTGCCGAGTACTACATTACAGCTTGTTTTCACAGTTAGAGAACAAGGAGGTGTCAGAAAGATACGAAATATGAACCAATAATTTCGCCTCACCCGTGACGAATGAATCCAGTGCAGTCAATGGATTCTAAAAAAATGATTAGTGGCTGTCAATTAAATTTAAATTTCTCCAAAATTTTTCCCTGTGACTCTTGATACGTTTACCAAACGTAGCGAACAGAACGAACACGAATTATGTATCTACAAACCCTTTCCGTTACATCATTTGATGGTTTCCACTGCGGTTTCCTCCGAGACTGCTACGTAGATACCAGAACGAGCTGCCTGTTAATGATGCGTGCTAATATTTTAGTGAGATACACACAAACTATACCGAATTATAATGAATATATTATAATAGGCACCGTAGAAAGAACACAATTACACTGAAGAGCCAAAGAAACTGGTACACCTGCCTAATATCGTGTAGGGTCCCCGCCAGCACGTAGAAATGCCTCAACACGACGTGGCATGGACTCGACTAATGTCTGAAGTAGGGCTGGAGGGAATTGACACCATAAATCCTGGAAGGTTGTCCATAGATCCGCAAGAGTACGAGGAGGTGGAGATCTCTTCTGAAAACCACGTTGCAAGGCATACCAGAGATGCACAATAATGTTCACGTCTGGGGAATTTGGGGGCCAGCGGAAGTGTTTAAACTCCTGGAGCCACTCTGTAGTAATTATGGACGTGTAGGGTGACGCACTGTCCTGCTGGAATCGCCAAAGGCCGTCGGAATGCGTAATGGACATGAATGGATGCAGGTGCTCAGATAGGATACTTACGTACGTGTCGCCTGTCAGAGTCGTATCTAGACGTATCAGGGGTATCAACTCCACACGTCCCACACCATTAAAGAGCCTTCACCAGCTGGAACAATCCCTTGCTGATATGCAGGGTCCATGGATTCATGACGTTTTCGCCATACCCTTACAAGTCCATCCGCTCCATAGAATTTGAAACAAGACTCGTCCGACCAGGCAACGTGTTTCCTCTCATCAACAGTCCAATGTCGGTGTTCGCGGACCCAGGCGAAGTGTAAAGCTTTGTGACGTGCAGTCATCAAGGGTACACGAATGGGCCTTCGACTCCGAAAGCCCATATCGATGATGTTTCATTGAATGGTTAGCACGCTGTTACTTGTTGATGACCTAGCATTGGAATCAGCAGCAGTTTGCGAAAGTGTTGCACTTCTGTCACGCTGAACGATTCTCTTCAGTCATCGCTGGGACCGTTATAGCAGTATCTTTTTCCGGCCGCAGGGATGTCAGAGCTTTGATGTTTTACCGGATTCCTGATATTAACGGTACACTCTTGAAATGGTCGTACGGGAAAATCTCCAATTCATCGCTTCCATATCAAAGCGTGGTGTCCGTTCTTTCAGATATGTCCGAAAGAACAGACTCCACGCATTCGTGTAATTGGTTCGTCTCGATGGGCAATGAATCCTTTCGAACCCCAACAGGACCCTAAAATTAGGTGGCGCTGGGTAGGAATATGAGTCGGCTGGGGAGTGTGTCGAGATAGCTCGCGCTTTTGCTATAAACATTGTTCGAGTGGCGGAGTAGCTAACGCAACTGCCTAGCGGGCAGCTTATCTCTCATTTGGGTCCTGGTCCAGTGCACCTTTTTACCGCTGATTCCACGTTAAGTACCGACTCATCTAATATCATTATTTCCTTCACTTTCTATACCTTCTCTCTCCTCCACCTTCAATTGACATAAAAAGCAATTGTGGTTGCTACCTAGTTCCACGAGAGCTCATCGTAATTGCCTCCACGGTTATTATGAGTACTGTGCCTCACGCCGAAAGTGAGCACGAGCCCTCCTGTGTCAACACAAGCCGCCACGTCCACCGCTGCTGTCGCCGATCTCATCCCGAGTTCATCAGACTGCTGACGTCACTTGGAATGCTTCACCTCCATTCCACGTTCAGAGCCACCATATTTTAAATATATCTTTACACCACAATTGGTGTTCTTAAATTTTCATTCAAGTCACCTTACATTGATACCTCACGCTTTTAAGCAATTTTAATAGTCTTCATGTTCGATTTGATATCCCACCACTATATGGTACCATGTACATATCTGTGGTGGCTGCGATGCGATATACCGCTTTTCATATAATGCCTCTGTGATTCAACTGTGTAAATATACCACTCAAGTTCATTTTAAATTACCGAACAAGGTGGCGCACTGGACACGCATTCTGGACGACGACGGTTCAAACCCGCGTCCTGCCATCAACATTCAGGTTTTCCTTGGTTTCCTTAACTCAAAAATGGTTCAAATGGCTCTGAACACTATGGGACTTAATATCTCAGGTCATCAGTCTCCTAGAACTTAGAACTACTTAAACCTAACTAACCTAAGGACATCACACACATCCATGCCCGAGTCAGGATTCGAACCTGCGACCGTGGATCCAGACTGAAGCGCCTAGAACCGCTCGGCCACACCGGCCGGCTTTCCCTAAATCGCTGCAGTAAAAGCCGGGATGGTTCCTTACAAACGGAAAGGCCTATTTCCTTCCCCATCTTTGACACATTAAGAGCGTATGCTCTAACGATCTCCTTGTGAACGGAAGTTAAATTTTCCTTCCGTCATTTTAAATTGTTTCTAACTTTTATCTTACATTACATATTACATTCTATGACCATGCATTAAACGAGCCGATCTATAGCTTTTACATTTATCAAATTTAGTATAGCCTCTTAAATTTACAGATAACGCCACATTTTAGAAATATATGAAAAGTATTCCATTCTACATCTCCTAAAAACACTTTACTCTTGTATACATATACTTTCAGTTCCCTGTAACTAGTAGTCTACTAGTGCCAGTAGCACCGATCATTGTAAACTTCACTTAATCTACATGCATGATCTCTCAGCACTTGTTTTTATATGTAGTGACTACATGCCTACATGGCACTGCTAAATTTTAGATAATTTGTTCCTTTTGTTCATACATTAATGTCAAATTTTTGTTTGATAAATCAACAGATATGTTTTTGTTCATATTTTTTCATTATTAGATGTAATGGTAGCTGCAAACCCAAAATCGGTAATCAGTTTTAATACAATTAGTATGTGACCAAGACATTGACTTTTATAACCTAATCATATAAGTTCATTGGTCTCCTCAGGAGGTACACAAATTGTCATTTCTCACACAATGAAAGCACCTCTCACTTGTTTCAGTAGCTGAACGACTGATTTCATTCATAACGTTCTTGTAACTCCCTGGAAGATTAAAACTGTTTGAGCTTCAAACGTGCGCACACTCCGCTGCAGAGTGAAAATTCATTACGGAAACATAAATTTCTTGTTGTGTGACCTTCATGAACTTCCATAAAACATTATATCCGCTATTCGTGCTTTTGTGGTTTCCACGAAAGTAGCACGAGATGAAAACGTGTGAGTGAGTGGTGTTAACATTTGTTGAACGTAATTGTGCGAATAAACAATTGCGTCGATGACAGTAGGTAAGGGGGGGGGGGGGATGGGAGGTTAAGTTTCTGAAAATGGTCTGTAAGAACCTTGGCACTTCAATACACTTAGTCATTATTTAGGGCATAAATTGTTGTTCATAAATGCATATTGGTAACTGAGGGTGAATGAGAGAAGGTACTAAATATTGCGTTTTTTGTTCTGCAACGTGCCAAACCAACTGTCTAGTGTCGGAAGTCTACTTCCAGAGATACTTCTTACATGTTATGAACCTACATTAATTTGCAATGTTATGGCTGTACTCATGTTAAAGTTATGCATTGCGTCTAAGAATATCAACGGGTAAATGAATTGGATAAACTGACGATCTATTCACTTCGTAAAAGTTTATTGGAGAATAAGGTGAACAAATCAGTGCCTTTCTACACGCATTACATAATATATTCCTTGCAGCACTATAGAACGCGCAGAGCAAACGCCGTTATAAAATAGTTGACCGCTTGGGGTAGCCGCGCGGTCTTGGGCGTCTTGTCACAGTCCGAGCGGTTCCCTCCGTCGGAGGTTCGAGTCCTCCCTCTGGCACGGGTGTGTGTGTGTCGTCGTTAGTTTAAGTTAGATTAAATAGTGTGTAAGCTTAGGGACCGATGACCTCAGTAGTTTGGTCCCATAAGACCTTACTACAAATTTCCAAATTTATGAAATAGATGCCCGTGTCGACCTTGGCAATGATTCAACTGACCTGTCGCATAGATTACTTTCTAATTAAAAGTGATACTTGCCAAACGTCTCATTCTAATAACTGACGTTTCGTTGTCTCGAGATTCGAATGAACATTAAGCATTTTTGTTGTATCTTATGTAGAACTCAAATATTTAACGAAGGGACAAAGGACTGATAGATGAGAGTTGATTGAAATTTTCAGCATATGGGAAAGTTGGAAAATACTCATAAAAATTTTAAAAACTGTCGCTTGTAATGTAGGGGACAATCCTATTTTTATCGTATCCGTCATATGTGCCTGCATAACAAGTATCGATCCAAAAACGTGTATAGATGTAGAAAATATATTTTCAAAAAGTGTTTAAATTCTATAAAAATAGCAACTATTAATCCACAGTAAATATTTAATGAAGGAAAAATATTTTCATAGTGATTTATTTTTAAAACGGTGACTGAAGCAAATATTCAAAAGGATTCCAAAGTCTTGCAATTCTCACCTCTGGCCATATCGAAACTGATCATACTTACACAAAATGGCATTGAGGACGTATTATATTTGGCCGTGCCCATGACCGTACCGTGAATAAGGGCGCCCTATGTGTTGGTGTATCAGCATGGATTGTCCAAAGTATCCATGCTGCTATGCCACACAGTTAATGTAAAACTAACACTGCTGGAAAAACAAACCATAGAGCTAATGAAACTGTACTGTATGCCAGAATGCCTGCCTGAGGGCGAAATGTAAAAAGACGTTTATAATTTCAGCAGCGGTTATTGTGGTTGATTGGAAAAAGTCTCTTTCGAAGCAAGACACACTAATCATACCGCCGACATTCGCACTGTTGTGCAAATAATTTCAGTGAAGTACGAATACAAAGATACATGGAGGTAGAGATCAAACGAAATGCAACTACTCAATAACGAGCCGCCACAGACCAAGGGTCCATTATACCGAAATACTAAGAAAATATTCCTGAACAATCTCCGCAGTTTTGTCAGCGGAGTTCTCGCCCACTCCGAAAGCCTAGGGACAGTCGTGTGTTGTGGAACGGTGCGCCAAGATCAGTGCGCCAGTGGGTGCTGATGCTTCATGATAACGCACATCCCCATATCACACCCGAGCACCCATCCTATAGTCCTGATCTCTTTTCACGCCTTCGGTCCCTTAAAAAAGGCCTTGCGGAATCGACGATTCCTGTTGGACGAACACGTGCAGCAGGCAGCAGGACATTGTGCTTCACCAAACGTGGTACGTACGTTGTGGAATAAAGTATTACCCTAGTTAGTAGTTAAAGACAACTCACGAAGAATCATAAAAATAGGTAACCAAGTCCATGTCACAATGTTCATGTTCTAGCTAAGTTGTATTTTAAAATGTTGGAGAGTTCAAAATTCAGGAGTTTCTATGAAAGCAGCTCTAATGAAATTATATAATATGGAGTACAGTCTTTTCTAAGTGCCAGAAGTTCCTTGCCATTGACTTACTCTTGTTTCATATATCTCTGTGTAATTTTCAACACCGTGGAAAGAAATTACATACTTTTAGTTGGTTGTGTGAGCAGAACGTGCTTCAGTCACAGGAAAATGTTCTCTTAAGCTACAGGTTTTTGCTACTTCACTCTCGGAATCACCCACTGGCTGCTATGAAAAGCAATGAGTAGCTCACTGAAGCATTAGTGAAGTGGAGTCAGCTAATTCCGTTAAGAGCACGATAGCAGGTCGTAAATCACGGGACGCTTCGGCGTAGCTATCAGCTAGCGCGTTCTCCTGTTAACCGCAAGACTGCTAGTCGCGGTCCACCAGTGGCTGAGGGACGGGTTAACGTTCGGACGAATACCTAGGCCTTTACATGAATGTCAGCAACATCTCATGTATACATCAGTGGCCTGAGGCATATTCAGCCTTTCCTGTATTTTCTTGCCCAGCGAGGTGGAAGAACACCTATAGTAGCGGACCCATACGGAGAAAGAGAGCGCGGTGCCACGGTGATTAAGGCACTAGACTCCAATTAGGGAGGCACGGGAGTAAAATTCTCATCCGAGCATCCGTATTCAGGTTTTCAGAGACTTACATAATTCGGTTAACGTAAATTCCGAAATGATTACTTCAAAAAGGATGCGGCCGATTTCCTTCCCTACCCTTATCCACTGGAGTGTATGCTCTACCTCTAATGACGAACACGTCGACATGACACTGAACTCAAATTTTTCGTCTTCTTTCCCGAATTCTGGCCGACGGCCATGCCGCAGTGGTAAAACCGAAGTTAACTGCTGTCGGGCTTGGATGGGTGACCATCCGATCTGTCGAGTGCTGTTGGCAAGCTGGGTGCACTCAGCCCTTGTGAGGCCATTCGACGAGCTACTTGTGTGAGAATTAGTGGCCCCGGTCACGAAAACTGACAACCGCTGACCACGTGCCCCTCCAAATCCGCATCAAGTGAAACCTGTCGGCGAGTATGACACGGCGGTCGGTCTGTACCGTCGGGCCTTCCGAGGTCTGTTCGGACGGAGTTCAGCTTAGCTCCACAATTCTGTAGTTTTAAAGTTGGCCTCATCGCAAAGTTGGTTCGAAACAGCTGTGTCGTGACTGACAGGCTTCTGTTTTAGGTAGTATGTCCTTCCTTCTTCGGAACTTTGATCTGACGTATCCAGTCAGTTCTAGAATTACCTACAGTTTACGATGGACTCCGAACCACAGTACGATTTACCTTTTTTCATTTTAATAAATCATTGCTGGAGATAAAAGAAGGGATAAGTGACTGAAAAAAGCTCACCAGTACTGCTGAGGGCTTGATCCGGGATCTTCCGATTTGAATTTGGATCCTTACCAACTTAGACAAAGTGCCCAAGGCATTCTGAAGATATGGTGTTAAAATCCCAGTCGCCCTATTCAGACTTCGTTTTTCCCAGATTTTCTTAAATCAGTTTAGGTCGATCGCCAGAATGTTTCTTTACAAAACTGGGTCATTACCTTTCCAATTCTTTTGCAGTCCTCTCTCGGCCCCCATCTCCAATTACCTTGACATCGACTCGACATCAATTTCCTTACCCAATTTTTCCATTCTTTCTTCGAGAAGAGCCACATTTGTTTCTGATAAACACAAAACATTAAGAGGTAGTAAGTTAGCAATCCGATTCGTACTGACATTTCGTAGTATGGGTAAAGGATCATCAAGGATCGTTATTTCAGCGGATTCTTTCTTAAGCGAGCAATGCGACAAAATACAATGTGAAAATGCAAACAGTCCTGTCGGGGCAACTGAGAATTTTAGCAGAGGCTCTAAATAACGCTTCAGTTGTTACAACTGAAGCGGTTTTTCAACCTCTGCTAATATGAAAATAATTTATTGTGAGACTAAGAAACAGATGGATGATACAAATTGCTAATGGTGGTATAATTAGACAGTTGAAGTTTCAGATGACTACAACCAAATTATTATCACATAACCGATATTTTGGAAGCTACGTTGAGCTACACCAAGTGCTACTATGAGTCGCCACATAAAATAAAGAGTGGTTAATTGTGTTCGTGAGGTCAGTTTGCTTACTACTGCCTGACAGAGTAAGACTTAAGTTAGTTCATTAGCTAGTTAGTTATTTTCAAGTTCCGTGGATCGTAATGATGTGGAACAAGACATGCAGTGTACACTAACGGTTGTGTAAATCATAATTCCCAGTAATGAAAAAAAATTCAGATTACGGACATAACAATGAATAGGAACATGTGATCAGATATAAGAGACATGAAGTACACGTAGACCCAGAAGCAGCCTCATTGTGTGACAGGGAGTGTCAGTGTTATGCCTGGCACATGTCGTCAAGAGCCGTCAAATCAAGTGTAAAATTGAAATCAAGTGCTATGATGCCTCTTCAACGCAGATGGGTTCACTTCCAGAATATGCTTGAGTTAAATCGGTGCAAAATGATTTATTTCCGTGAAATTGCTGTGCCACAAATTGAAATTTCTGTTTGTATAGGGCGCGCTGCTATGTCAACGGTGCGTGTGTGGCACTAGTGGATAGAAGAGTTTCAGACGCAGTGCCGAGTTAATACTGGGCCACAGAGATGACCTTTAGCAGGGAAATTTTAGAACCCAGAATACTGCCCTCCAAGTGCCACGTTTCAGCAAGAGAGTGCACACTTTATTCTTTAAGGTCCTCAAGCAACCATTGTTGACGCGTTAGATACTGGCATACGAATCGCACGGGGATTCTCTCGCTGATTCTACGTCACGATTTTTAGAGACTCTGACTGAAGCATCTGTACACAATTATCACAGTCAAAGAGCCTTTTCAGTTGTGTAATTGTGATTAGTTGTCTTTTGCCGCATATCTAATGTGTAGTGAAAAGTTTTCTTTTCACAGTCAGATTTCGAAAACGTTAGAACACCAAACACTATGAGGTTGCCTTGTCACGTAATGCAGTACCAATTGGATGATAAAGGAAAGACTCCGATCTTTACAGCTCTCCTAGGATAACGGTTGCAGCTGACATTCCCTGCAAATCCTGGCGGTATAATAGCTTGTTACATCCCTTACAACCATTCCCATCGTTCTTCCAAGACACCGATCCAAAGCTGTTACTAACACATGAGTTCTTTCCGCTGACGTCTGAGCCTACGATGAGTGCATTATACAGTAGATAGCGTGCTAGTGGGCTACAGTATCATGTTACAACAGTAACTGCCGGTTCCACTGAGCGATTCCGTACGTTGTATACCGTCTTTCCAAATAAATGACAGACGAGGTAGATTCACCATATTAATGCAATGGAGCTCCGCCATGGACAAGCCGTTTCGTATCCTGTCCGTGAGAGAAATATTCAACAACGTATTCAAGCAACAAGGTAGGACAGATGTTCTCATACCTTTCGTGGTCGACAGACTATACGTCAATAGTCTGTGTTAAATCCCAAACTTCTGGGCTGTATCTAAGGAGTACTAACCAGTGGCACTGTTGATGTCAAAATATCCGCCACATGGTGACAAGCTCGGCATCCAGTTTTTTCTAACGGAGTAATATATATACCAGTGCCGGGTTTCATCCTGTACATTTTCTCATTCTGTCAATAAGGATGTAAACAGAACACTACATTTCACTCGCACAGATCACGGTAACTTGCACTAAATGGATGTACGTAAGATTTTAGTTGCAGCCGCAGTTTAATAGTGAATCAAATTTCCAAATTTTATCTGCTAAATCCGTGGAGAAAATTCTAACCAACAATGCCATGTAACTACCTACATTCACATTTTTAGTGACTGAGTTAATTTACCAGAGAACCTAGGGTATCATTGGAAATCCCGATCTCTACAAGTTATTAATGTATCCAACAGCAACTGTCAATATGAGACTTTTTGAGCGCAAACACATACCCATGTCCCCACTTTAAAAGGTGGATGTTTTGAAAGAAACACCCTGTCAGCCGGCCGGGGTGGCCGAGCGGTTCTAAGCGCTACAGTCTGGAACCGCGCGACCGCTACGGTCGCAGGTTCGAATCCTGCCTCGGGCATGGATGTGTGTGACGTCCTTATGTTAGTTAGGTTTAAGTAGTTCTAAGTTCTAGGGGACTGATGACCTGAGAAGTTAAGTCCCATAGTGCTCAGAGCCATTTGAACCATTTGAACACCCTGTCAGTTTATGTGCAAAATGTCGACTATTTCTTAGTTGCATAAAAGATATAGTTATTTACCTAGCTCCCTCTTGGAATCATACGTTGTACGTTAGGAAAAGAAGAAATAAAGTCACTTACCAACAGTGTTAATATATTCTCCAAAAGACAGTAGCAGTGAAATGGTTGCCTTCGTAGAAATGGTGCCGCAGGATATAATTGACGGAAAAACAATCGTAACAACAAAAAATAAATAAAGTAATAAAATTTCGGGAACACGTTTCTCTGGGTAACATATTTAAGATATCAAAATTGCAAGGTCACAGGTAAATGTAAGTGCAAGACAAGGCATTGCAGATATGGTATGCTGGTACATTGATAACCGGTGTAATCGTCAGGAAGCAGCACAACAGGCCGAATCACCAGACTGACGCACAAATTTGCATTCATGGCGTATAGGATAATCATGAGAGTGCTCCTGTTGTTATACGAAATAGCACCCCAGACCATAACTCCAGGTGTAGGTCCATTGTGTCAGGTGCAGAGACAGGATGGTTGCAGGCACTCAACTGGCATCCTTGTACCCAACACACGGCCATCGCTGGCACCGAGACAGAACTAGCCTTCATCAGAAAACGCAACAGACCTCCACCCTACCATCCAATAAGCTCTTGGTTGACACCACTGAAGTTACAAATGGTGGTGGTTTTGGGTCCGTGGAATGCACGCTACAGGGCGTCTGTCTCCGAGCTTGAAGTAACCAATTTTTAACAGTTCGCTGTGTCACTGTGCTGCCAGCTGCTGCTGAAGATGCAGCACGATAAGCCAGAGCCATACGCCTAACACGATGGTCTTCCCTCTCGGCAGCGACCGCTGCGCGGTCTTCTTGCTACCGTACATTCTCGTAACCTGCGGCCAGCAGTCAGTGGCTATATTCTTGCCAAGTCTTTCTACAGTATCGCCAAATGAACATCCAGATTCTCATAGCACTATTACACGATCTCCTTCAAATTCAATGCCGTCTTTGTCGCGTTAAAACATTGTCGACTAACATCAACTCACCACGTCCAGTCTTAAAGGTAACTAACACTCACGACCGTTACAGCGTGTATTTAAAGCAAACCTGATTTGCATCCTCATAATGGCGCTACTAGCGCCATTCTTATGCGGCTGGGGCGAAATTGGAATTGACATAATTTTTTATATGTAGGAACACGCCTACCAACTTTCTTTTATGTCGCACAACTCCGTCTTGATGTTGTGGTTTTTTCCGTTTATTGCAGTTAATCCACATGTACAGCGTCTATTCTTACATGAAGAAGATATTTTGCAGCATACAATTGGTCTTCAATGGAAAAGACGTTCTATTCGGGGTATGAAAGTGCTAACATCTTACGGCTATAAACTAAATGGTACTTGTGCGTGTTCTTGTGAACTGTCGTTTAAGTTCATAATTATAAAAAATTCGGTACCAACTCAGAATCGCGTTTTACTGTTTGGCTGAGACACGTACAGGATAAAGAGTAACGAATTAACGCACCAAATATCGAAAATATTTAAGTGAAATGTTGGTGACTGGTTTGCGTAAGAGACCTCTGCTATACTAGTGAGAATGGAAGCATGTTTTCTGCTGCGAAAAAGAGCCAGAGACAATCTGAGACAAAGAGGCCGCCCTGAGGCAGCGCCGCTGTTTCATACATGCGTATACTTTTATCTGGACTGCCATCTGAAACTGACAGCTCAATTACCCAAGAGATATCTCTCAAACCTTCTAACGCTGCAGAAGAGCGCTTCATAGTAGATGTAAACAATTTATTTTCAATCAATTAACAATTTAATATCATTATTATTGTTGTTGAAATCAGCAACGCACATACACGTAAAGCTGCATTAAATAAAACTAAATTTGCTAATTTCTTCACACTGACTAGTAAACAAATACCGATTTGAGATTTAAAAAAATATTGATGACAATTAGTTGAAATTTACAAAAGCCATCATAAGTCATTCATGTATTCATTGACATTTCGACCGAAATTGTAGCTCAAAGCATGGAGTAGCTGTATATCTATTAACAAAAAGATATATGCTGAATCTGATATTTCAGACTAAACAGTTTCTTTGTTACGGAATAAGTTGTGTACGTTTACATAATGACTAGAGATGATATGGCGAAAAACTTTAGTTAGTCGGATAAACAAAAACAAAAAGTTCGTTACTGGCGTTAATATTACGCACTCATTCACCCTTGAAATATTCTTAAGGCTCTGATGTGGCTCAGAGCCTTAGGTAATGAATCTTCACTGACCATTTTCTGTAGCTCCTGTTGTTTACTGAAGACTGTCCCAATAGAGAGCTATTTATAGGTAGACTATCTCCGGAGTTTCTGAAGATGACTGCCCGAGAACTAGGTCAGATACAGAAAGTAGAAACATATTGGTGGATAGAGATTCTCTCCAAGTTTTCATTCATAGTATGACTGCTCAATATGTACGCGACAAACGTTAACACCACGTGTAGGGTTTTAAGATTACCGTAGGCTAATGTAGACTATCATAAGTAAGCATAGACTACAGTAGCTTTCCTAGTAGATCTGGTCAGTAAAGGTTGTACCCGCGTTGTCTGTACGTTAGGTGTGCTGCATACCTTATGGGCGTTACCTCATAACGATCACTTTTTTAACGTATTTAATCAATTACCTTACTAGATTTCCCTAAAAACAGGAAGCAGTGAATGTCTAGAAACTGAGTGAGGATATGCAAAGGGCCAGATAACCTACAGAACATTTTTGTTCTGTGTATTATCCTCCTGTATGTTACTTAAGAGTAAACATTATTTATAGCAAAACTGAAATTGTCAATTTCTAACTTAGGTTTTATTCGAAAGTTGTTGATTTACAATGTGTACCAGTGGGACGCTGCAGTAAAAATAAAGAAAACGATACATATTCGTCATATAGCGCTGGATAACCCAATTTCCTCAACAAAAAGATTAAATAAAAGTATACAGAATTAAAATATATCAAACATCGCTTCGCTTTCTGTTACTCGTGAAACAACTTTCGCACTTATCAATAATAACAGGAATCTCTTGCCTATGATCATGATGAAGAACGTTTTATTGAGAACAATATACCAACAATAATTATTTATAAATATTTTATGTTCGTGCATGTGAACTGTACTTTCATGAAAAGTAATTGCTTTGGCTACATAGAAGCGCAGAACTTACGCGATCAACTAATTTTTATTACTTCTAAAATGCAATTTATATTCTACAAGGATTTAAAATACACAACGGACTAACACTGAATGATGTGCGATTCTAATAGTGTGAAAAGCAAACAATCAAATAAATAAAAAAGCAAAGAGAAGTCGGCGGCTCCCAGTTTGTCTTTTACTTATTCATTTATGTTTCTTACTCTACCAATAATACCGGTGACCCTACCATTTACTAGGTTATTTATGTAGTGTGCCAAAACAACCGAAACGTAACTTTACATACATGCAGTTTATGAAGTCGCTGGTGCTGCTACCTGGAAAGACACAACGACTGCAGCCCGCTTTGGAAATCTGTTTATTGTGTTGCCTGGCTGCAGGCGCGAACTAATTCGATGCGTCAGTACGGAGCGGATGGCTTGTCTATATTCAGAAACGCCTGCACCCAATGTAACTACGCTGTGGCGCGTATTACGAATCGAAACATGCACAGATGCTCTACCCACTTACATGCTTCATTTTTCTGCATGCCTTGTAGTTTTCGCACAGACGTATTCTGAAACCCCAGAGATACTATCATGCCATTTTTTTGTTTTGTATGTTTTCGTAAGCTAAGGGGTGTTTATAGGTGAACATTTCCACTTACGTTTTTCAGTAAACTAGTGTAATTGCCGAATACTAATTCATCTGGGTAGTAAACGGTAACGTGTGTGGTGCAGAAAGTGAACATAATATCGTATCGTATGGTTCTATAGCTAGTTAATACACAACAACAGGGATGGCAGTTAAATTGTAATTTCCTTTACTGATTCACTGGCTATAATATTAACGGCAAATGTCATCCACTGGCTTGTACGGGGGCTATTCGGAAAGTAAGGTCCGATCGGGCACGAGATGGAAACGACAGTGAAAATAAAATGAACCTTTGCACAGATATGTTGGGCAGTGTCTCTACCCCGTCGACTGGATCAAGTCGCTCTTTTCAGTTCTGGGTGCATAGTGAGCACGCAAAGATGCCCAGACAAGCAGTGTCTGCCAAGTATGAGGGACTTGCGACAGATTTCGCCTGATGTCATGCAGCCCACATACTATAACTGTCATGCGTTTCCTTTTTCATGAAATTTCTAGACCGCACCTGCAAGGGCAATGAAGATGTTCCTGCAGCGTTTTTGACGGGAAACCCACAATACAGCCCGTAATTGGCTCCTCCTGAGTTTCATCTCTGCGTACATCAACCGCTGGCTACTAAGACAACATTTCGGCACAGACAACGAGCTGTTGTCAGGCGCAGAGAATTAGGAAAGCACTGGTGGCTGCCTTCTGTGACGATGCTATTGGAAAGTTGGTACAACACTACGACAAATTCCGGAGCTGCAAATAAATTGCAGCTATTGCAAATAAACATTTTTTTATTTTCACAGTGGTTTGCATTTTACGAAATATCGCGCCTTACTTTACGCGTAATCCACGTATGTTAGCTTTCAGCTTTATTCTCAAAATGAGCAAACGAAAGGAACACTTGGTTTTAGCATTGTTAGAAATGGAGATCAGGACAAGGATGGTGTAGAAAATCGGCCGTTTCCTTTTCAAAGTAAACTACCCAGCTTTCACCTTAAATGATTTACGATGATCAGGGAAACACAAATCTGAAGGGACGGACTGGAGTTTGAACTCAATTTCATCCAGAATGCGACTCCAGTATGGGAGGCACTGAGTTTCTTCGTTCAGTCGAGCAAACATAAAGACAGAGACGCGACATATAAGAAGTCTCGAGTATACATTCTCCTTTTGTCTTCTTCGACACGAAGATACTGAGTGGTTATAATTAAGCTTTCCCTATTTAACACTATATAACACGGAAACGAATTACCGTACGAGTACCAAAATTGGTAACATTAATGTCCATAGTATGGGATGATAGATTTACATGCATCAGAGCGCCACCGTCCACTTCCAACTATGGCCACCAGGTGCCGTGATCAGTCATCGTGATTCATAGTCTCACACACCTGACCAGTCGCAGGGCACTGTTGATGTGTCAACATGACCATGGACAAAAGGAGCAGGGCATTATTGGTGAAGCTCTATTATCAAAACAACAGTAATGCTGCAGCTGCTCTTCGAGAATATCGCCGGTTGAAAGGATTACTGAAGGGTCTTCTTTCTCTAGGTGCTGTGCGGAGCATGATGAAGAAGTGCGAATCAAATGGAGAACCGGGCGTCGGTCCGGGAAGAGGCCGACAATTCTTGCACCACAGGTACTTAATGAAGTCGCTGTTGCTATGGCAGACAACGCTGCGCGCAATCCTCGATCGTCAGGCAGTGCGCATGCTGTGTCACGATAGTTGAATATCCCGTGATCCATTGTACGGAAGGCGCTACGAACCATGCTGAAATGGTACCCGTACAAGATACATATCGTACAGCAGCTTGCACCACAAGACGTACAACGACGTGTTGACTTCGCTCTCCACTTTCTCGCAAAGACTGAAGTTGACGGGGACTAGCCCTGGACCATACTATGGACAGATGAAGCTCATTTTTCTCTGACGGATGAGGTGAGCACACAGAATTGCCGAGTGTGGGGCTCTTGACCTCCAGTCACTGTGCATGAAGCTCCTCTGTATGGTGAAAGTATCGCCGTATGGTGTGGCTTCACGGCTGCATTCGTCATTGACCCATTCTCTTTTTAACGGGTTGGCGCTCAAGGACCAAAGACGTGCAGTGTGACTGGCCGGCATTACTGCGATATGCTTCACCAGCATGTCATACCCGCCCTACAGCATATAAATGCCCAGAACTCAATAGTTTTCATGCAAGACAGGGCCACACTGCACATCGCTCGTGTTCATGTGCTGCAACCAGCATATCGACGCACGTGCTTCGTTCTGCTGTGCAGAATGCAGTCCTGAGCTTTCAGACTCTTCTGAACACTGATGGGATCCATATTGAGCCCCTTTTGTAGCAGTAATGTTACCGGTATATAATGGTGTGATGCATCGTAGCAGCACATTACAAGTATTGTTGAACTGATTCTGCATTAGTTTTCTTCCCCATGTCCTTGACATCAATGCTACCAAGTCTGATAATGGTACGGTAATTAGTTTCCGTGTTATAAAGTGTTAAATAGGGAAAGTCTGATTATATCTAACCAGTATACTGATAAGGAGAAATAACTGACCGTTTTAGAGTCTTAGTTTAACTCAAAGGTCCATGTCATTTCTCTGTTCGTTGGTTGGCATTAAATTCAGTAAACCTGGACACATTTTTATTTCTAAATGTAGAAGAAAAGTGAAGTACTGGAGTATTTTCATACAGATTTACTCAAAACAATATAGAAGGCGGGATGCCAGTCTTCCACCTTACTGTTATTAGTGACTGGCAATAGGCGGTGCGATCAACTGCCACGGCAGCTTCCACACTAATAACGACGTTGTGAAGAAAATATCTCGCCTTGTTGTTTAGGTCACCCGGTGCAGCCTTACATAAAGGAACAGAGAGCCGTCTACCAAAGATTATCGTTAATACTGCGGCACAGCAGTCCTTTCGAGCTTATGCTGCATAACGAGAGGGCGCTTACGTAGATCTTCTTAGCGGTTGCGGGCGGCGAATGTGTTATCAAAGACCACTTATGCCGTTAAAAGCTTACGACGTAATATCTCCATAACACGTCAGTGTAAACGAAGTAACTTTAAATTTTGTTTTACCGGTTATTTGAAATTTCAGAGAGAGAAGCAGAAGCCTGTGGCGTAGTTTTTTTATCTAGGTGTAGAATATCTAAGCTCTACATTTCACCCAAGTTTTATAATTTTATGTTTTTCACCTTTTCGTTGTAGTTTTTCTGCTCGTGTTGGGAAGTACTGCAATCAGTTAGTCCATCACGATGACATTATAATCACTGAGCACATTTTTATGTAGTCAATCAGAATGTGGTAACCGTAATTAAAGACTATGTGTAATTTGAGTGCGCCAGTTGTTCTACATATGGATTACTCATATTAAGCCACAATTAATGCAATTCTCTATTTTATCAGCGGAGAAAGCCGGCTCTTCTCAGGTATTTATTTACAGCCGTGCGTCACGCCCGTACCACACAGCGTTTGGCCTTGTGCTTAATGTTTACGATGTCATATCTCCTGAACAATGTGTCGTACAATGATGAATATTGTAGGTATATTTAGTGGCATATGTTGATACTGCCTGAGAAATTTATTGCCAATAGACTTCCTAGCAACGAAGTAACAAATTTAAACATCATGCGTGATGCGGCAATTTTTCACGATACTCACTGTTTTTATGTCATGTCTCGTGACCTATTTGTCGTACAATGCTTTAATTTTGCACTTACATTCATTGGTATATATGCATGATGTCTGTGAAATGTGTCGTGAATACAGTTACTTGTAAAGAAGTAATAAACGATATCATGCCTCATGCGGTACTTTTACTGCATAAACAGAAGGGAAGCAGTAAGTGATAAACATTTTTCTTTTCATCATTTGGAAGAAATTGTCAGAGAGAAAAAATTTCGTAAATGTTTGAAACTATGTGCAAAGTGTGTTGCAAGTCACTAGGTGCTCTCATTACTAGATGGATAAAGTCTGTGAAATGATTCTCAGTGAATGGCTAAGACATAATAATTCTAAAACTTAAAATGATTTAAAACTGAAGAAATACACCAGCATTATTAAGACGAGCTCATGGTCAAATTAACACTTCTAAAGAGTGAGAAGGTCTATTACGGACTTTAAGAAGGAATCAGAAAAACAAAATAATTATTTACATCCGGCATAAATCTGGTAATATTAGCGATGTTTTCGAGCTTAAGAACCTACAGGTATGCGGCAAACAGTCACTCCACGTGCTCTTTGAACAGTATAGAAACACTGAATTAAAACTAGAAATTATGGAAAATTATTGTATTTAAAGATTAAGACAGAAAACGTAACTGAAAAGGGCCGCAGCAAGAACATTAAACAACTACGAAACGGAAATATAGGATCGGCTACAAAAAAGAAAAAACTGCATTTTATTCCTTGTGAAACATAAACACTAAGTTCATGATGTCAGTTTCAGATGAAAGTTACTAGAATGTGAAAAACATATGTGCAACATTTTACAGGTATACACGTACGTCGAGGGAAATTTCTTCGAAACTCATTTCGTTCTGAATTCGCCACAAATTCTAATTTTTCTGTCAAAATGGTTCAAATGGCTCTGAGCACTATGGGACTCAACTGCTGAGGTCATTAGTCCCCTAGAACTTAGAACTAGTTAAACCTAACTAACCTAAGGACATCACACACATCCATGCCCGAGGCAGGATTCGAACCTGCGACCGTAGCGGTCAAGCGGTTTCAGACTGCAGCGCCAGAACCGCGCGGCCACTTCGGCCGGCAATTTTTCTGTCTTTTTCTTCAATTTTCACTAGATGACTCCCTTACTCTACAGAAAACACTTAAATGCGAGACGTTGCTATTTTTGTCGTGAAACAAATTTATAGGTTTTAGGTACCTTTTCTTATGTTTCAGGTCAGTAAATCTTAGAAGCCTCGAATGCTATTTCGTTTCTCGCTTTTTCTGGTGACGATAAATCCTACTGGGATGTCTTTTTCGGGCAGTAAATAATTAAACATCCAATGCCCAAATATCGGATAGGAACTGATTTCTATAATTATGCGCAACTGAAATGTTATCGAGTTGACCGTGACGATAAAAACGGCGCTCCAAGTGCGAGGGGGCTGTTTGACGCTGATTTCCCGAGGGTCGGCAGCCACAGCGAAACATATTGTGCCGGAGCGGCGCTCTCGCCCTTGAGCGGCCTATTTCTCCCCGGGGGTGAGGCCTTGGCCTCTGTTTTGTGGTATTGCCACCCAGAGCGTCGGCCGTTTGTGGCCGCCCCACTGACCCACATAACATGAACAGCAGCCGGTCGTCGTCGTCTCCGCCACTTTCACTGCCCAGCGGACTCCGTCTCTGTGGCGGCTATCTCAGACTTGACCTAGCACGATGACTCCCTTGGCGATTCTGCCTCAGATTCCTTACTCCCCAGAGTGTATTCCGTGACTCCAGAGAAAATCTGCTGAGCCCAGCCCTGACCCACATTCTTCATTCAGACATTGTGTTCGCAGCAAAAACTTACGGAAGCTGCAAATAAAGCGTGATGCCTTGTAAGGACATTATCGGCATAGTAAGCCAAAACGCTGTAACATTCAAAGATTTTTTATTAATGTTATTTTATCCATGCTGGATCTTGTGAACTCCGGGACCGTTAATGATAGTTGGTAAATGACGCAGCCAGCCATAAATACTTTTCAGTTGTTTTATTTTATCTCCGTAACCGGTTACGGGCTACCATGCCACACTGCACAAGAATATTTGAGTATTTAGTGCCACTTTATCAGTTGTTTCATTAATAACAATTACGCTAAAGTGCTTGCATTATATATATAGTGTCCACTTACATTTCAAATGGTTCAAATGGCTCTGAGCACTATGGGACTTAACTTCTGAGGTCTTCAGTCCCCTAGAACTTAGAACTACTTAAACCTAACTAACCTAAGGACATCATACACATCCATGCCCGAGGCAGGATTCGAACCTGCGACCGCAGCGGTCGCGCGGTTCGAGACTGTAGCGCTTAGAACCGCTCGACCACCCCGGCCGGCGAAGATAGCTCAATTGCGCTACCTCTACTAACCTAAGACTGTAACTCCTAGAACCTCTCGGCCACCCCGGCCGGCATACATTTCAGTAATAGTAGCATACCACATTGCACACAAACTAAGAACAAAAATTCACTTGCGAAAAACGAAACCACCAATCCACACATACCCAGGCGCATACAGAATTAGTTGTAATGGCTGCGAAACATTCTGATAGACCAAAGGGGCATAAATTTCCAAATCAAATACAGAGAACGTGCCAGAAACAGTTACACAGACCCATCCCCAGTCTTCAACCACACGCAGACATGAAACCACGTTGCACCTATTTTGTTTCTTGCCAAACTATAACGTGGCTGCTAGGGAATGTCACTAGAACACAGAAAGGAAGTACTTTTCGATTCCACTACCACAGCCGGCCGGGGTGGCCGAGCGGTTCTAGGCGCTACAGGCTGGAACCGCGCGACCGCTACGATCGCAGGTCCGAATCCTGCCTCGGGCATGGATGTGTGTGATGTCCTTAGGTTAGTTAGGTTTAAGTAATTCTAAGTTCTATGGGACTGATGACCTCAGCAGTTAAGTCCCATAGTCCTCAGAGCCATTTGAACCATTTTGAACCACTCCCATATCAGCCTGTTACAGCACATGTCAACATAAAGATCAAAACAAGATATCAGCCTGCAATTCTTTGTCACGTACAGTCCGATGGAAATCTGTTTGCCAAACTACAACGTGGCGGACGATGGAAAGCACATGAATCTGCAGGCACCCTGCAGTTCTATACTCAGAGACCAGAGTTCTACATCCAGGTTTATAGAGATCACTGTGAATAACACATGTGCAGTGCTCAGCACGCATTTTAACAATATTATGAACTGTGCCACAGTAACTTTTTTACTATATGTGTGTTGTGGTTGAATTCAAGGACATACATATCGAGCTAGAAAGCCACATGGACCACAACAAAACGAACCGCAACCTACTGGAATGGATTTAATTGACCACAAACATTTTATATAAAATTCAAGCACTTTAGGGTATTTTTATTTTTGGAAAGACTTATAAAGTGGGTCTAAATACTCAAATATTATTGTGCAATGTGGAGCAGACGACATGCTGTTAGCCAAAACATCCACGCAACGAAAAATATTAGCCATCTGAAGGTGGGCGTGGTAGCCCGAAACCTGTAATGGCTGTTAAATACTCGTAAAACAATCAAAATGTATTCGCAGCTGTTTGCGTCATTCACCAACTTTTCATTAAGTTATTTTCTGGTGCCATAAGATTATTTCTGCTCCATGGCCATCGTCAAGTTGTCTTCAAATAGATGAAGTTGTTAGTGCATATATCTACATCTACTGGTAAGTAACAACAATTCAGTACATATCTATTTAATACTTACTTCCATAACCCTTAGTTAACGCTGTCTCTGCCTAATAGCTGGTATTGCTGCGTGTCGTACGCGTAACGCAGACGAAACTGTCATTCTCTAGATATTTAGTGTCTTTGCAATGGAATTTGTTGCTGAGCAATATCCACTAAGACCTATTTAATATTTTCCGTATGTTGGACAGCTTCAACTGACAGCTAAGTCGACGATGTTATGTGATTACGTAGTTGGATTATTCATCTATGGAGTTGTGAGTGGTAGTAGTAAATTCTTTTCTACTGTTCGCTGATGTTGTCTTTACCTGTGAATTTGTTTTTTTTTTTTTCGTTATGGTGTTCTACAATTCCAATAAAGCAATCAATATAATTTTTATGTTTTAAGTCGGTAGGTTCGTTAAGAATTTTGTCTGGATATTTACGTGTTTGTATGCAGAATTTCGTTTGTTATAAAAAGTTCGTTACTGGGCTCTTTGTTATTGTGTGCATAATTTGAATTCCATTTTTGAACTCGCGATTAGATTAGATTAGATTAGTTTTCCGTTCCATAGATCGTGGTTTGTCGGCATGTTGTTGAAGACTGTGGATGGGTATGTGTAACTGTTTCTGGCAGTGGATCTAAATCGCTTTTCATAATCCACAGATCATATTCCTCAACATTTCCAAAAGTTTGCCTCTCGAGTTGTGAGGCCGCAAGGCAGGGGCCGCTCTGTCCATCAGAGCAGAAGTAGCGTGGCGAGTGATCCGCGGCGCGCGACGGCAGCCGGGCTGATCAAGCGGACGCAGTCTGCGAGTGGCGTGCGCCTGAGGAGGCCATTTGTGTCTGCCTCTGCCGTCAACATACAGACAAGCAGCGCCCCTTTGATCTCTCTGGAATAAGACAGAGATCTCTGTGTATGGGCGACAAAAGCCCGCGTCACGTTCTCCGAGGTTTCATTACAGCGTACAAGTCGAACAACGTCTCCGGTATTGATCCCTCTTCCCCGTAAATTACTTGCCCTGCCCAACTTCTTTCTTTGGTTCTGGGAAGCACAGGCCTAACATGAGCAACGGACTCTCTCGGAAAACGAGATTGCGTAAAGGGAAAGAGTGAGCGACTAAACGTGTTACCCGCTCGCGTGAAAACGCTTCCGACTCCCTGCGGGGAAACTGGCTGCAACCATAACAGGCGCTGCCCCTCCTCCACCCTAGAAAGGTTTTTTCGCGACGTGACGTTGCTCAGGTCACGTGCCGGACTTGTGGGATCTCGAAACGGATCCGGTGATCTTGTTTCTGAAGTTCCGCTGAGTAAATTACGTAGCTCTGGATACACAGTGCGTGAGACATCACTGTTGCGTGATTTCTTTTCCACTCTATCTCAGTCAGAAAATCAGTTTTCTCTAAATGATACTTGTCGAAGAAAAACAGAACAATTTTCCACTGGCTATGTCTGAGTAAAAACATCGGTACTAGTAGCTACTTCGCTTAAAACAATCTTGTCACAACTAAGCGTGTATCAGTGAACTTTCACTTTCTTAAGTTTAAGTAGTTTGTTAGCTTCAATATTGCAAATCCTCATTTCTTTCCGTTGCATGCATATGTAGATAAAATGGTTTCATATCTACAATAACATAAGAATATTGTAAAATAATCTACCCAGCATATGCGCTACCAGTCACAGGGAAAAAACTACAGCCTTTCCGATAACTACCGACAACAGTTGGTGCAGTGGTAACTTCTACTCTATGAACTTAATTTCTTCCCTCACATCGCAATGAAAACTTATGGAATTTACTTTGGGCGTACTAGCTGTTATAATTCAGCGTAAATTTGGACGAAATTATTGTAGATCAGCGTCAAATTAAAAGAGAAATAATCGTTAATTAGTTTAATGTTAGATTCTACAGGCTCAAGGATACAGGAATCGTGACGTCTCTACAGAAGAACATAACCTTCTTATGGCAAACCGAAGTAATGTCCGTCCGGCAGGATGCATCTTTCCAGCTGTTGTTCAGCATATGGCTAAAACAATCATCTCACTTATAACTCAAAATAGGTTTTAGATTACTGAGGTTTGATATGTAACACAGAAAACATCGATAGCATTGTCGAACTATACAGTTGATATCACTTTCTTGTGTAACTGAAAATAGTACACCATTGATTTTCCCACCAGAACTAAAAGAAATTAAGCTACTTCTGATTGTATTGCACTTTATTACGTTTTTAATTACAAGGACGTGCTGAAAAGTAACTCTTCCGAATTTTTTATGCGGAAACACAAAAGATATTTGAAGTTATAAATTTATTCTCCTTTGTATTTCGTCATTGGAATTAACTCAGTGAAGTGACGCTATTGTTAAGACAACTCTCACATGGGAACCTTAATTCAAAACCCGTCCGGCCATACAGACTTTCCTTGGTTTTCTAAGACTGCGTGAGGCCAATCCTGGAGCGGTTACTTTCGGAAGAGCACGGCCGATATACCGGGTGGTTATAATTAAACTTCCCGTATTTAACACGTTATAACACGGAAATTAATCACCGTAGGAGTACCAAACATGGTAGCATTACTGTCCAGAGTATGGGGTGCATGATTTCCATACGGCCCAGCGCCATCGGTCAGTTCCAACTATGGCCACCAGGTGCGTAATCAGTCATCGTCATTCATCACACAACATATAAATTCTACCTAAATCATCGGGTATCCTCGTACTGTCAGTTAACGACGACATTTTCCCACGCATTGCAACGTAGCAGCAAACAGCCGTAGATTGCTGCTCACCGTATCCGTCAGATCGTTTACGTATACGGAGAAGAAGAGCGGTGCTATTGTACTTCTCCGATGGACACTCTCTGTCCAGGACAACGTGCTGGGTTATATTCCTTAAAAAGTCTACGAGCCACTCATATATCGGAGAACCTATTCTGTATGCAAAGACCTTCGTTAACAGCCTGCAGCATCGTTTGTGTAAAATGATTTCCGGAATTTTGGAAATAAGGGAATTGCCTGTTACCGTTCGTCAATCGTTCGCAGGATATCGTACGAGCAAGAGGGCAAATTGAGAGTCGCACAGACGGTGCTTTCTAAATCAGTGTTGACTTGTGAATACAAGCTTTCCTCCCTCAACAAAATTTGTTGTATTCAGACTTACAGTATGCTCAAGAATTCTGTGGCAAACCGACTTCTAAGGATATTGGTCTGTAATTTTGAGGGTCATTTCTTTAACTCTTCTTATAGCACGGAAGTCATCTGCGCATTTTTCCGCCTCTGATGACCACGTAGTCGATAGGTCTTCAAGATGTAACCTTCATTCCTTATTTTTGTTATCATAAATTCTGTCTCTCAACACTCACAAAACTTATTTAGAAAAATTGAACTCTCTGAACACTTACAAACTTTGTTTCGAGAAATCGAGAAACAAGGACTTGCCTCATAGTATAATTCATGCCATTGCCTTACAATGTTTTGCTTATGACAATTTTATTACGGATAAGTGTCATTAGATCAAAAGACAGTGTACATAAAGGTGAAAACATTACCTGATTGTGCATTTACACACTGCTAATAAACAAGATTATGCAAATACTTCAATTAAATGGTTGTAGTTCAGTCATAAATTGCATTGAGAAGTATCTGTATTTTATTTCTTGACGCTGACGAGTTTCGAACACCTGTATCCATTTTAAAGAATACCCGTGCTATAAGTTTGACAAGTATAGGTGATAGCCCAAGTATAGGAACTGCACCTGCAGTCATCAAAGCGGTATACGGTCGACAAACAGCAGAAATGCACCACATGGGACGGACATTATACAATGTGTTACATAGCAACAGAGACCTCTTGTGTGAGAGGAAGAATAGTAAGGACAGTCAATGGACAAATTTGTCTACATTTCATTGTCAGCACATAAATGAAGGCAGCAGGAATTCGGTAACAACATAGAACTTTTTTGTAATCACTGTTGTCACTTTTTGGGATCTAAGTGTTTTTGATGAAGGCATCATTGTGTATTTAGCACAACTTCACCTTACAAGAGGCAGAGAATCTTAAAATGTTACGTGTCTCGAACGTATATTCGTTTTGAGAGAGAGATCTTTTTTTTTTCTCCCTGAACGATGAATTTGAAGCAAGAACAAAATATATGAAACCTATTTACAGCTCATTGGTAGTACAGTAGACGATGTCATATCCCTAGAAGTGCCATTTGCTTCGAAAGGCTAGCAGGCAGTCTTATATTACATTCCAACTCTCTTTACCTTGCCGACACTTCTGTTCCTGACTTTCAGCTGAGTACAACGGTAACATGCCTTGTACAATATCTGGTTCCCTCCATATATCACGTTTAGTGACAGGGACGGAATAACACAATATCCTTGTTTCTCCAATGATTAGCTCCAGTTTAAGCTGAACTGAACTACCAGGACAAATACGAGTGCTGAATGAAAGATGTAGGGAAGATTCAATTTGCGAAGCAGCGAGAGAAAAACTCATCGGTCGCGCAGTTGCGCAGATCATTGACTGTCTTCTCTAGGGATTGTTGCTACCTACACAACGCTTCCTCTCTCTGGAAACACCATACATCATACAAGGGCTGTCACTAACACGTGTCCCCGAAGACCTTTATAGACGCAGACTCCGCAAATACATTTCCTCTGCCGTAACAAGCGATATCGTCCAGCAGAACGAGTTCCGGTAATTCAGTCACCCGCGCTCCAGATGCTTCCCTAATCGTCCACTCCGCATTTTCGTTATTAATGCAGCTCCGGGAAGTGTGGCCCATGGAGCATAAGCAAGTAAGACATATGAGATAAAACTGGTTTTGTATGTCGCACGCTACTGAAGAATTAATTTAGAAAACAGCCGAATATGGAGTAAAATCAGTTAGTTTCACTAAATGTGTTTGCCTCTGTAAGTTACGAAGTAATAGGCGACGGAAATACTTATTGCGGTAGGTCACCATAAGAAACGTTACACTGTCTGCGGAGCTATGAACATAGTTTACTGTGTTATTATCCAAAGAGTTACAGCAAAAAGATGAAATGGAACAATAGTTGTTTCTATCATGCACTGGAATCAGTAACACCAGCTGTGTATACATCAATTTAAAATACATTCCTATCACTTTTAATTTGGGAGCTACAACCCTTCAAAGTTTCAGAGGCAGATACCACACATGCTGCGCATAACGCATCGCGCCTTCTAAATGTGGTGCGGCCGAGTTGTAACGTCGCCGGCACCATGGAACGCGAAGCTTCCTCGATGCGCTGTTAGACCGCCGACTGTCGCCGCACACGGCCGTATACCCGACTGTTCGAGCCACACACACAAACGGGGCTCAATATACCACAGTTACATCGGATCGGATGAAGATGGCATACACGAAGAACGAGTACGTCGACATGCTGCTGATGCTCGGCGAGTGCCGACACGATGCCACTGAAGTAGCCATGGCGTACGCCGTGAGATATCCTAGGCGAAGATCTCCTGCAGCCATTACGTTCTTGGTGATGCGCCGCGGTAACAGACGAAAAACTGCAAGAAGTGAGCAGACGGAGGTGTTTGTTTTAGCTGAAGTACACCACGATCCTCATGTCAGCTTATGAGCCGTTGCTGCAGTCGCTGGTGTCAGTCCCACATCTGTGTGGCGTATAGGACACGACCACAGGTTTCACCCGTACCGCCTGTCACTGAACCAGGAGCTGCATTAGAACGATTTCCGTTACAGAGTTAGATTCTGTGAATGGTTCAAATGGCTCTAAGCACTATTGGACTTAACATCTGAGGTCATCAGTCCCCTAGGCCACAGCAGCCGGCTTCTGTGAATGGGCCATGCGTAATTTAACGCTGGAGTCTTTACAAGGTGTTATGTTCTCTGATGAGCCCACGTTCATAAATTATGGTGCAGTGAATCGCCATAACGTGCACTACTGGTCCGCAGACAAGGCCGCGGTGTCTCGCGGTTCTAGGCGCGCAGTCCGGAACCGTGAGACTGCTATGGTCGCAGGTTCGAATCCTGCCTCGGGCATGGATGTGTGTGATGTCCTTAGGTTAGTTAGGTTTAAGTAGTTCTAAGTTCTAGGGGACTGATAACCACAGCAGTTGAGTCCCATAGTGCTCACAGCCAGCCAGCCGCAGACAATCCTCGGTCGGTACGACCTGTCGACCGTCAACGTAGAAGGTCTATTAATGTATGGTGTGGAATCCCTTGGGATTAATTCATCGGTCCACACTACTTCCCAGGTACACTGACAGGTGAGTTATATCGCGCGTTTGTAGCCGACAGTTTGGGTGGTCTCCTTGAACATGTGTGTCTACACACGAGAGTCCATATGTGGATGCAGCACGATGGTCACCCAGCCCATTCTGGACGTGCTGTTGTGGAAGAACTAAACAACAGGTTCGCAGGAAGGTGGTTGGGGCGCCATGGTCCTCATTCATGACCCGCAAGGTCGCCCGATTTAACACCATTAGATTTCTTTTTGTGGGGATATCTAAAGGATCGTGTTTATGCCACTGAGCCCACAACCCCAGATGATCTAAAACGGCGCATCGAGGACGAATGTCGTTCCGTGACCCGGCGATGTTACATCTCGTCCGCAGATCCTTTGGGAGGCGCACTGCTTTGTGCATTCAGGAACATGGACACACATTTGAACATCTAATTTAAATCAACTTCCCTCCACCAAAACATCCATCACTCACCACACAGCCATGTATTATGTACAGCATGTGGTATCTGCCCCTGAAACTTTGAAGGGTTGTAGCTGCCAAACTAAAAGTGATGACCTACCGCAATAAATATTTCCTTCGCCTATTACTTCGTAACTTACAGAGGCAAACACCATTAGTGAAACACACACACACACACACACACACACACACACACACACACACACACAGATATATATATATATATATATATATATATATATATATATATATATATATATATATATGGTGTTCTATAATTTATGTTACACACTTCTAGAGGTTGTAGATGGAACTTAGTGGATCAAGTTTCACATAGAAACCCATGTCCGGAAACGTCATCCAACGACGCTACACAGCGTCAATGATAGAGGCACCAGCGCCTGTATATGGATGTTTATACAGGGTGACTCCATGATAACGTTACATACTTTCAGGGATGATGGAGAAGGATAATGTATCAATTCGAGGTAAAGGTCCCTGTACCGGAAACGAACGAGTCGAAAGTTATGAGAAAAAACCGTTCTGATACGTCTGACAATGCAATACGTGTACCGGTACTGTTATTGCTACGATTGTGGGGTATACAACTTTCAGAGGTGGTCCTATGGACCAAAACGAGAAAATATTTCTGGTAAACATGGGCTCTAAAATGCGTACCTTAAGAGCTGTGAGCATTTGTTCAGCAGGGGAGATGTGGTTCACATTATCGAAGATGAACAAGTGCTCATAGCTCCTCAGGTATGCGTTTTAGTGCCCATGTTTACTGGACTTTTTTTGTCTTGGTCCATACTACAACCTCTGCAAGTTGCATACTCTAAACTGTTAGCAACAACAGTACCTGTACATGAATTCCACTGTGGACCATAACCTCAAATTGATACATTTATCCTTATCCATCATCGTTGAAAGTTTGTAACATCATCACGGAATCACCCAGTGTATACATACATTTACAAGCGCCGGAGCCTATAACTCTGAGGCTATGTAGCGTCGTTAGATGACGTCTCCGTACATGGATTCTCACGTAAACTTGATCTGCTAAGCCTCTCTACAATCTCTGTCTCTAGAAGTAACATGACTTGTGAAACTATATATATATACCTCCAAAGAGTGGTTTGTGTCACTGGCCAGATGAATCGTTGCTCGAATGATTAAACAGAAACATTGACAAGTAAGACTGTCAGATATGAGCCATGCAATATACAGGGTGTTACAAAAAGGTACGGCCAAACTTTCAGGAAACATTCCTCACACACAAAGAAAGAAAATATGTTATGTGGACATGTGTCCGGCAACGCTTACTTTCCATGTTAGAGCTCATTTTATTACTTCTCTTCAAACCACATTAATCATGGAATGGAAACACACAGCAACAGAACGTACCAGCGTGACTTCAAACACTTTGCTACAGGAAATGTTCAAAATGCCCTCCGTTAGCGAGGATACATGCATCCACCCTCCGTCGCATGGAATCCCTGATGCGCTGATGCAGCCCTGGAGAATGGCGTATTGTATCACAGCCGTCCACAACACGAGCACGAAGAGTCTCTACATTTGGTACCGGGGTTGCGTGGACAAGAGCTATCAAATGCCCCCATAAATGAAAGTCAAGAAGGTTGAGGTCAGGAGAGCGTGGAGGCCATGGAATTGGTCCGCCTCTACCAATCCATCGGTCACCGAATCTGTTGTTGTGAAGCGTACGAACACTTTGACTGGAATGTGCAGGAGCTCCATCGCGCATGAACCACATGTTGTGTCGTACTTGTAAAGGCACATGTTCTAGCAGCACAGGTAGAGTATCCCGTATGAAATCATGATAACGCGCTCCATTGAGCGTAGGGGGAAGAACATGGGGCCCAGTCAAGACATCACCAACAATGCCTGCCCAAACGTTCACAGAAAATCTGCGTTGATGACGTGATTGCACAATTGCGTGCGGATTCTCGTCAGCCCACACATGTTAATTGTAAAAATTTACAATTTGATCACGTTGGAATGAAGCCTCATCCGTAAAGAGAACATTTGCACTGAAATGAGGATTGACACATTGTTGGATGAACCATTCGCAGAAGTAGTGCACCCGTGGAGGCCAATCAGCTGCTGATAGTGCCTGCACACGCTGTACATGGTACGGAAACAACTGGTTCTCCCGTAGCACTCTCCATACAGTGACGTGGTCAACGTTACCTTGTACAGCAGCATCTTCTCTGACGCTGACATTTGGGTTATCGTCAACTGCACGAAGAATTGCCTCGTCCATTGCAGGTGTCCTCGTCGTTCTAGGTCTTCCCCAGTCGCGAGTCATAGGCTGGAATGTTCCGTGTTCCCTAAGACGCCGATCAATTGCTTCGAACGTCTTCCTGTCGGGACACCTTCGTTCTGGAAATCTGTCTCGATACAAAGGTACCGCACCACGGCTATTACCCCGTGCTAATCCATACATCAAATGGGCATCTGCCAACTCCGCATTTGTAAACATTGCACTGACTGCAAAACCACGTTCGTGATGAACACTAACCTGTTGATGCTACGTACTGATGTGCTGTTTCAGTTTCTACATACTGTGACGTGGAATAAAAAAGAAACCGCTAATTGTAACAAGCGAAATTCCCCCCCCCTCCCCACTCGCTGGTTTTATGCGAACGCACAAAACGTCAACTGCTTACTGGAGCACGGTGGCGACAGATTACCGATCATCTATATCTATTCTTTCAAGCATTAAAATATCGACATGTCACATGAAAATTCAAGCAGCAGTATATGTCTTTCTTCGAAAAAGTCTTGCATATTGCTCGCCATATGTGGTCGGGCAGTGACGTGCAGATATAACGATATAACAAGTTGCCTGAAGGAGAGGCAGTACCTCTGGTTCTAAAAACTTTCTATTGTCGCTGCTGAATTTCCGACTGCGCTCAGTTCGTAGAAGTACAGAACTCTTGCAGCACGCAACGGTACCGCAAATTATTACACTTAGCAGTCTTTCAAATCAAAAATAATGGCAACCAAATTGCAGCACCGATAGTAGTGTCCGATATTCTATTGACAGATCGAACTGGGTTATACCCAGAAACACTCAACATGGGAGCAACAGCGTTCACGTATTACAGCAGTCAGAAACAGCGTGTTGTTTTCGTAGAATTGAAACCGACGCAATGACATGCATACCTCCAGCTCAGCCCGTAGCAGATGCTGTCGAACGCACGTTGCACAAACGTCCATTAACGTTATTAATGCTCCGGCTCCGGACTAATAGTGTAGGCAAAAGGGGACTTCAATCAACCTGCCGATACCACTCCTCTAGTTTGACTCACGTTATCATCAAAATACATGACATAAACCAGTTATCAACAGCAGTATATATAAAATACTGGTCATTACAAGACTTCCAGTTACTCTCACGACATTCCATTCATTACTTTCAGCTACTAACAACTAAAATGCTACCTAGAACTAGGGCTGCACTACAGACCAATATATCATAATAACTAACATAACTAAGTATTCACATTGGTTGGCTTCACTCCGCTCACAACCAAATTGTCATCTTCCATATTAACGAAGACAAGGCTCGCTAAAAATGAGTTTTGCCGCGACCTACACTCCAAAAAAATTACATAAAATCAAAATAAATAATGACACTGTTCTGTTCTCTTTCTGTTTGAACGGGTATCATATGAAACACCACATCGTTACGTCATGGGTCAAAACCTACATCTAGCACCGGCAGGTGCAACCTACCGCAAAGCTATGTGGTCAGTTGCAGTCATGATGAGTGGTACAAGATCGTGATAATTCCAAGATGTTGTCTCATATCTCGGAACAGTACACGCTCATTTCTATGTTCCACCGTCTCCTATCCATCATTTTCAAGAACAAATCACTGCATTAGTGGCACGACCTGCTCAAGGGAAGTATAGTAAAACCATTTCCTGCATACTGATTTTTTATGCTCTTTCTAACCCTCTCACATACTAACGTAAACATGGTGTGCTGGCACTTTCTTAGGAGTTTCCACTTACAAGATTGGACTAGCGTTACACTTGCCTTACCATTCATACACGGGAGGAGACAAGTTGGCACTCGTGTAAGCCATCTCTTTGCAATCTTTATCACTTACTGCCGGCGCACTGTTCGAACACATTCTCTGAATTTGTCACCAGCCAGGACATTCTTTCAGGGCGTTGTAATATTCACCCACAGCTGCTGCATATTTTTCGAATTTGATGTATTATGTCGCCACAACCACCGCAATACATTTGACAGTGATTTTTGTGCTCTGATTTGTTAACCGTGTGTAATCGCCTGCAGCATTCGCGTCCCGTTTTCGTTTCCAGGTGGGCGCTTTTGCAGTGCTTCTATTTGAATGTCCAATAACAGCTGTCCTGTCGGCATTGACAGAACAAAGCGTACATATGGCTCACCGAAACTCTAATAATTAAACAACTGGAATGACTGCGTCATTTGTTGCTGAATCGCAATCGTAAATTTAAAATAAAACAAAAAGGAAATAATATTTTGTTTTCGCGGGTAATTAATTTATTCGTTATATTTCTTGAAAGTTGTCTGACGTTAAATTACGTGACTGCTACGGAAACGTATTACATCTTTCTGCATTCACCAGGAGTTTGAAAAATATCGTGATCTTTAGAGGACATTTAACGTACGTGTAAAACTATGTGTTTGCGAAATTAATCAG
The DNA here is from genome assembly GCF_021461385.2 of Schistocerca piceifrons. Classification (NCBI taxonomy): domain Eukaryota; kingdom Metazoa; phylum Arthropoda; class Insecta; order Orthoptera; family Acrididae; genus Schistocerca; species Schistocerca piceifrons. Next base: position 906,166,149 of record NC_060149.1, read on the forward strand.
GTCTTTAACTATCACACCGTCCACAAGACGTTCAGTTTTAAGTTTCCTTTTGAAAACTAATTACTACTGGTTAACAGTGAGAAGGTTTCATACATCTTTACGAACTGTGAATTAATGAAGAAATAAGAATTTAAAAACTTTCATTTCCACTGTCAATTTTTTATTAACTGCATCTCACTCCCTGCTGACAGAGTACGTTGGCAAATAAAAAATTACTAAACGGAAAATTTTTGTGTTTCGAAGTCAAGAGAATGACTACTGACTAAACGGCATATTGCTAAGGTGTTGATAATATACAGGGTTATTACAAATGATTGAAGCGATTTCACAGCTCTACAATAACTTTATTATTTGAGATATTTTCACAATGCTTTGCACACACATACAAAAACTCAAAAAGTTTTTTTAGGCATTCACAAATGTTCGATATGTGCCCCTTTAGTGATTCGGCAGACATCAAGCCGATAATCAAGTTCCTCCCACACTCGGCGCAGCATGTCCCATCAATGAATTCGAAAGCATCGTTGATGCGAGCAAGCAGTTCTGGCACGTTTCTTGGTAGAGGAGGTTTAAACACTGAATATTTCACATAACCCCACAGAAATAAATCAAATGGGGTTAAGTCGGGAGAGCGTGGAGGCCGTGACATGAATTGCTGATCATGATCTCCACCACGATCGATCCATCGGTTTTCCAATCTCCTGTTTAAGAAATGCCGAACATCATGATGGAAGTGCTGTGGAGCACTATCCTGTTGAAAGATGAAGTCGGCGCTGTCGGTCTCCAGTTGTGGCATGAGCCAATTTTCCAGCATGTCCAGATACACGTGTCCTGTAATGTTTTTTTCGCAGAAGAAAAAGGGACCGTAAACTTTAAACCGTGAGATTGCACAAAACGCGTTAACTTTTGGTGAATTGCGAATTTTCTGCACGAATGCGTGAGGATTCTCTACCGCCCAGATTCGCACATTGTGTCTGTTCACTTCACCACTAAGAAAAAATGTTGCTTCATCACTGAAAACAAGTTTCGCACTGAACGCATCCTCTTCCATGAGCTGTTGCAACCGCGCCGAAAATTCAAAGCGTTTGACTTTGTCATCGGGCGTCAGGGCTTGTAGCAATTGTAAACGGTAAAGATTCTGCTTTATCCTTTTCCGTAAGATTTTCCAAACCGTCGGCTGTGGTACGTTTAGCTCCCTGCTTGCTTTATTCGTCGACTTCCGCGGGCTACGCGTGAAACTTGCCTGCACGCGTTCAACCGTTTCTTCGCTCACTGCAGGCCGACCCGTTGATTTCCCCTTACAGAGGCATCCAGAAGCTTTAAACTGCGCGTACCATCGCCGAATGGAGTTAGCAGTTGGTGGATATTTGTTGAACTTCGTCCTGAAGTGCCGTTGCACTGTTATGACTGACTGATGTGAGTGCATTTCAAGCACGACATACGCTTTCTCGGCTCCTGTCGTCATTTTCTCACTGCGCTCTCGAGCGCTCTGGCGGCAGAAACCTGAAGTGCGGCTTCAGCCGAACAAAACTTTATGAGTTTTTCTACGTATCTGTAGTGTGTCGTGACCATATGTCAATGAATGGAGCTACAGTGAACTTATGAAATCGCTTCAATCATATGTAATAGCCCTGTATTTCTCGAATTGAGTTCCAAGGTCGTCCTTCTAATTCAGTCATTCTCTACATTTTTTTCGAAACAGATGGAAGTACTGTAGCAATGTTTCGTATGGTAGCCTCCTGCTTCGCGACTCGCATCACACGTGTACGATTCATCGTCATCGGAAACGTCAGCAGATGATATTTTCTTTCCAGCATGTTAGCCATCTTGACAAGGAATTTGGGATCCGACTACGCGGCTTATTAAGTTTATAAATTTTATATGTAATGGCTGCAAACAGCAACCATTCAGTGATTTATTCAAAATATAACTATATTCGAAAGTTCATCTATCATTCTCAAACGTCGCAGAGTCACTGGTTATGCTGCCAAGAAAGAAAACACAAAACGCAAATGCTGTATAGGACAAACTAATACCATATAATGCGTCCACATGGCTGAGCGCATAAACACCGAGAGATAACTCGTGAGCTGTGTTACTCGTGCCGTTAGTCGACAGACTCTGCTGTAGCTGATGCATATACTCTTAGATATTTCTTTTCAGTAATGACGTTTAATGTTTTTAATGGCCTCACGACAGGTTACATTTTTGACATTTTATAATGAGAGATAAACTAGCAAAACTACACTGACGAAAGAAGTCAGAACACCATAGAGGGAATGTAAGACATAAACGAAAGTTGGTAGGCGTGTTTCTACATCTGAAGGATGATGTTTATTCACATCTCGCTCCAATCACATAAGAGTGGCGCTAGTAACGCCATTATGAGGACGCAAATAACGTTTGCTTTAAATACACGCTGTAACGGTCGTGAGTGTTGGTTGCCTTTGAGAATGGACGTTATTAGTTGATGTTAGGCAAGAACGACTTTAACGCAACAAAGACACCGTTATCAGTACCTCACAAAGTTCAGTGAGGTCGTGTAATACGGCTACGAGCAGCTGGAAGTTCCTCCCGCGATATTGTAGAAAAACAGGGCAGGGACGTAGCCATTGTACATCATTGCTGGCGACGGTGGTCACAAGAATGTACGGTCACAAAAAGACCGGATCCGGACGGCCACGCTTCGGCACAGCACCCAGTCAGAAGCCCTATAGCGTGCATTCCACTGATCCCAAACTACCGCCATCTACGACTTCAGTGGTGTCAAGCGAGAGCTCGTTGGAGGGCAGGTCGGAGGTCTGTTGTGTTTTCTGATAAAAGCTGGTTCTGTCTCGGTGCCAGTGATGACCATCAGTTAGTTAGGAGAAGGCCACTCGAAATGAGGGCCTGTAATCAACTCGTTTGCATGCAAGACGCACTGGACCTACAACTGGAGGTGCACCATCGTATGACAGCAGGAGCACCCCCGTGCTTATCTCACGCACCCTGACTGCAGATTTCTACGTCAATCTGCTGATTCGAGCTGTTGTGCTGCCATTCATGAACAGTATTCCAAGGAGTGTTTTCCAGCAGGATAACGCTCAAACACATACAGCTGTTGTAACCCAACATGCTCTACAGAGTCTCGACAAGTTGCTTTCGCCTCCTCGATCACCAGATCTGACTACATTTGAGCACATATGGAACATCATTGGACGACAACTCCAATGTCATTCACAACCAATATTAACCGTCGCTGTATTGCCCGACCAAGTGAAACAGGCATGAACGCCATCCTTCAAACTGGCATCCATCACGTATACAACACAGTGCATGTACGTTTGGATGCTTGCATTCAACATTCTGGCGGTTACACACGCTATTAATATGCCAACATTTCACATTTTCAATGGCTTATCTCGCGCTTACGTTAACCGGTGATCTTGCAATGTTAATCACTTAAATATGTAGCCTAGACAAATGCAATCCCGAAATTTAATTACTCTACGTTAATTATTTTTTGGTGCTGCGATTTTTTCAGTCAGAGTAGTTATGTCTTAAATAAACGATACGATGGTGGCTGTTCTGAGACATTTTATGAAAAATTCCGTGTTTATTTTTATAGAAGAAGTATGAGTATCACTTACATGTGGTTTCGTGGTCCTCATTCTGTGGAACAGGTGTAACAATATATCTGCAAAATATTGTTCATGGCTCAATATTCGTTCTTATTGTTGACCCTTTTATCAATATAAGAGGTCAAGTTCTTCAGCTTAATTTATATTTTCGAAGTGAAATAGCTTTAAATGACACTAGTAGGTCGACACAATTGTGCAGTGGTATTGGTAGATATAGCTCAGAGAGCCGATAAAAAGTTACAGGGAACGTGAAAACAAAATAAGAGCAATTAAAGCCTTAGGCAAGAGGACCTTAAAAAGAGCGAAATGCTTCGTCTGAACGAAGGCAATTCAGCTTGAGCTCACTACAGTATGCCAACCCAAGACGACAGACGAGCAGCCTCTCCTCTCAGCTGAAGCGCCGTGGGGAATTGCTCTTCGCATATATTATCGACTACTGAAGAAACGCCTCACCGCGATTACCATTAATTAGTTCACAAGTAGTAGTAGAATACGAACTTCACCCAGCGTCTAATATCTTTACCCTCGTATGAGGGAGTTGTCGTCCTCCTAGAGGGCACTCAGACTGACTTTGTACCTGAAAAACTGACTACCCAGTCGGAATATAAAGAACTTGGCTGAAAGTTCATTAAACGGCCTCAGCTTGACGATTGAATATGCATCTCAGACTAGGTGCGTGCAGTCTCAATGTGAGGCGTCCATCAGTATATTACAAACGTATTGTTTACCTGAAAGAGTCAAAGGTGATAACTGAGTCAGTGGGAAAAATGCTTGGTTTGAAAGCTCAACACGTGGGACAACACGGCAGGGAGGTTTCAGTGGAGTTGCATAGGCCTACTTGCGCTGCAGGCGACATTAAACTGAGGTGACAGAAGTCATGGCTTACCTCCTAATATCGTGTCGGATCTCCTCCTGCCCGTTATAGTGCAGCAACTCGACGTGCCATGGGCTCAACAAATCGTTGGAAGTCCACCACAGACTGCCTCAATAGACGTCCATCCATAAATGCGAGAGTGTTGCAGATGGAAGATTTTGAGCACGAACTGACCTCTCGATTATGTCCCATAAATGTTCGATGGGATTCATGTCGGACGATCTGGGTGGCCAAATCATTCGCTCGAATTGTCCTGAATGTTCTTCAAACCAAATGCGAAGAACTGTGGCCCTGTGACATGGCGAATAGTCATCTATAAACATGAAGTCAATGAATGCTTGCAAATGGTCTACAAGTAGCCAAACATAACCATACCCAACCAATGATCGGTTCAGTTTGACCACAGGATCCAGTCCTTTCCATGCGAACACAGCCCACACCATTATGGAGCCACCAGAGCTCACACAATGACTTGTTTACAACTTGGGTCCATGGCTTCGCGGGGTCTGCGCCACACTCGACTCCTACCATTAACTCTTATCAACTGAAATCGGCACTCATATGACCAAGTCTTGGTATTCCAGTCGTCTAGGGTACAACTGATATGACGAGCCCAGAGAGACGCTGCAATCGAAGTCGTGCTGTTAGCGAAGACAATCGCGTCGGTTGTCAGCTACCATAGCCCATTAACCCACATTGATTTCTGCGTTTATTTCACGCAGTGCTGCTTGTCTGTTAGCACTGACAACTCTACGTAATGCCGCTGTTCTCGGTCGTTAAGTGAAGGCCGTAGGCCACTGCGTTGTACGTGGTGCGAGGTAATGCCTAAAATTTGGTATGCTCTGCACAGTCTTCATACTGTGTATCTCGGAATACTGAATTCCCTTAAGGTTTCAGAAATGGAAAGTCCTATGCGTCTAGCTCCAACTCCCATTCCGCGTTCAGAGTCTGTTAATTTCCGTCGCCCAGGTCGGAAACCTTTCACATGAATCACCTAAGTACAAATGATATTTCCGCCAATCTGCTGGCCTTTTATACCTTATGTACGTGATTCTACCACCATCTGTATATGTGCATATTGCCGTCCCATGAATTTTGTCACCTCAGTGCGGTTAAAGCAATGTAAAATGTAAATTTCGTGTGACTAGGGCCTCTCGTCGGGTAGACCGTTCGCCGGGTGCAAGTCTTTCGATTTGACACCACTTCGACGACTTCCGCGTCGAGTGATTAAAGCAGAAACGCCATAAAAACGCTGAAGCCTATCATAAGTCTGCTAGCTCTATGCAATTAAACAGAAGGGTTTGTAGGACCCGATAGCGTCAAATATCCTGGCCGGCCAGCACAGAGAATTTTCATTACAGCAGAGGTTCCGAATTAGATGACAGATCGACAACTCAAGAGGTGATATGACTCGATCGTCCAGTTCAGAACCCGCTTAAGACAAGAATGAATATCTGACGTCGTTCGAATCGCCCAAATGCCTCCTTAGTACCTCTGAGGTACAGTGGAAACAATGTCTCATCGGTAGAATCGCGATATGTTATGTAGTACGTAGATTTGAGTGAGTATACATAAAGGGAGCATGTCTAACGGCGTCTGAGTGTTGTGGCGAGTGGAAAGTGTTCGATGGTCTAGGTGATCAGCTTCGTTCGATGGTAAACGTAAGTGAAATTATCGTCGATCGCTATATGTTTCCCACATTATGAAATTGAGAGAAAATGGACATTGTATGAGTGTGATAACACTTCTGCCCTTGAGCCATGACCATCGATGCCCGAAGAACATGACGTGAATTTGCCTCGCTCACATCCTCATCTTTAGGACGAACCTGAGCATCTGTGGTGTTGTAGCTCATTTCACTCAATCATCTGAAAATAACTATACACCTGGCATAAGGCAGAACTGAAACAAATTAGTGGTTTACTGAAGATGATCGCCTATTCATTGTGTGCTGCTCATGTTCACACCAAACACCTGCTCCCAGGTAAAATTAGCTCAACTAATATTTGAAAATTTTATACTGATTTATGAAAGTGTCTGCACAACTGTTTCACGTTACAAAATTGTTCCCATGTATACATGTTGCCTTCCCTAAATATAAAATTTCCAGTAATATCACGATCAATGAGTTACATCAATCATGTGAATGGACACGGTGTGACTATGCTTGAGACACAATAGTGAGAAGCTATACTTGCATCCCATTGTGGTAAGGCCTGTGCAGGTTTCTTGTCACTTTTCTTAATGAATGAAGACGAAACGAGGGTACACGTCATACACCTCCTCGGTGAGTTGTTATAAAATATTTGGCAATATTACTCCTCGAAGACTATGTATTAGGGCTCCCACATGATGCAGAGGGCAGAGCAGTCCTCACTTTTACTGATGAATGTCACACAGTGGCAATGAAAGGTAGCTTGGGGCTTTTCCAATACTGTAAGGGTTTTCGCAGTGGTTTTGGCTTGCCAGGGTTGTTTACTTTCTATTATCGTTTCTTATGTAACTATGTTTATGAAGCAGCAGAATATCTAGATATGCCCCTAAACGAATATACACTGTCGGAAAAAGTTAGTACACGGCATATGGCACTGGAAGGTAGTAGATATAATGTTAACGGTTTCAACGTCGTCCGCCAATAGATAGTGTAGTTGCATATCTACCAGAGTGCTATTTGTGTCTCTCCTTTTATAGGGAATGCTCACAGTCCGAAGGCTCAGTGTGGTGCAAACGTGTGAAGTAAGCAGGCATCCATGCCACGAAACGCACTCGTTCTTCCTAGAACCAACTGAGCGAGTTTGAAAGAGGTCAGATTGTGGCCTACCGAGGAGCGGGATGGTCCTTTTGGAGAACTGCCACACAATTTGGACGTGCTGCATCAGTTGTGCAACGATGCCGGTATCAGCGGTCACGTAAACATTGTCACATCCGTAGACGATGTACTGGACATCCACGCCTCACAGACGACCGCCAGGATCGTCGTATTGTAAGGGCAGCAGTGGCAAATCGTACAGTTACCACTGCACAAATAAGATTGCCTTGAGCCCAGACGTGTCAAAACAAACAATTGCGAAGCGTTTATTAGCAGTGTGAGTACGGGCACGCACCCCACTAGCCCATCTTCCACTCTCACCATAGTATGGAAGTGCACGTCTAGACTGGTGCCGTCAGAGGATGGAATGGTGCGTCGTGCTCTTCAGCGATGAGAGCAGGGTCTGCCTGGACGCAAGTGATGGTATTTTGGACGTACGGTGTAGTTCTGGTGAGCGCTGTCTCGTAGAGTGTATTCGTCCAAGACACACTAGTCCCACTGTAGCCATCTTGGTCTGGGGTGTGATAAGCTAGAACTTTCGTTCACCTTCGATATTTCTGGAGGGGACACTAACCAGCGCTCGGTATGTGCAGAATGTTGTTAGAACAGTTCTTTTACCGTTCTCGCAACAGTAACGCATGTGTTGTTCCAACAGGATAATGCTTTCCCACACACTGTCTGTGAAACTCCACGTGTTCTGCAAGAAGTGTTGTAACTTACCTAGCCAGCATCATCTCTGGACTTGCCTCCAATCGAGCGCATATGGGATATGGTGGGACTAGAAGTGACTCCTGTGACTCGTCAACCAACAACTCTTACAGAACTACGTGAACAGGTCGAGCAGGCTCGACATAGCGTCTCCGAGGTCAGTATTCACCATCTGTATGATCGACTGGATAAATGACTCAGCGCTTGCGTTGCCGCCCGTGGAAACTACACGACCTACTGATATTGGTGTTTCAGCATGGGTTGCCATAGGGCCGCTTGTGCTATTGATCTCTAAATGTAATCATGCATGGTTGTAACAATAAATCTTGAGTGAATTGGAAGCCCCTAAAAGAGTATGCTACTTTTTTTCTGGCATTATATGTAGGGCGGAGAAGGGCATATGTGTCACTTTGAGGTATGTACGAGATTTATTCGGAAAGTAAGGAACGATGGGTCGCGAAATGGAAACCACAGTGAAAATCCGATCAAGTTTTGCACAGGTGTGCTGGGCAGTGTCTCTAGAATGCCCATCGATCGCGTTACGTCGTACTTTTTAGTTCTGAGCACGCAGGGAGCACAGAAAGATACCTAGAACAATAGTGTCTCCCGCCAAGTGCGAGGACCTGGTGAGAAATTTCTCCTGAAGCTACGCAGCCAACATTACATAACTGTCGTGCGTTTTCTTCTTCAGGACAGTTCTCAGCCGCATTCTTGAGGGGCAATGAAGATGCTCCTGCATCGTTTTCAATTGGAAATGTTTAATTAACCACAATACAGCCCGTAACTGGCTCCCTCTGAGTTTCATCTCAGCTCACATTAACTGCTGGCTATGAAGACAACATTTTGACACAGACAACGAGCTGTAGGCCAGCGTAAAGAACTGGCGCAAAGCACTGGCGGCTTCATTCTATAACGAGGGTATTGGGAAGTTGGTACAACGCTACGCCAAACGTCTAAGTCGGATCGGCGACTACGGAGATAAGTAGCTGGAAGTTGTAGCTAACTGTTGCAAATAAAACGGTTTTGGTTTTGACTGTGGTTTCCATTTCGGGACCTATCGTTTCTTACTTTCCGAACAGCTCTGGTAATAGCGACAGCTGTAGGACGGGAAGGGCGTACACATTACAGGAGTAGGTTACTGGAAGCTGTATTGAGATCTCTAGTTGTCATGTGTAACTGACACCCTCATGCTATAGACAACAGAGACTTGCATGGTGTGCTTCTATTGCCAGCTGGGACACTGTCTCTGATTGTCAGATGGACGTCAGCGTCTCCGTATACTACCTGCGGAAAGGTCACAGGAAGACCCGCACCTCTACAAGACCTGAAATCGTGCTGTGGGGAGCTCCTGGATTTGGTAATTGTGGAAGAAAGGCTACATTCTCGCCTATATATATATATGAACCTGGTGCGCCCGCATCTCGTGGTCGTGCGGTAGCGTTCTCGCTTCCCACGCCCGGGTTCCATTCCCGGCGGGGTCAGGGATTTTCTCTGCCTCGTGATGGCTGGGTGTTGTGTGATGTCCTTAGGTTAGTTAGGTTTAAGTAGTTCTAAGTTCTAGGGGACTGATGACCATAGATGTTAAGTCCCATAGTGCTCAGAGCCATTTGAACCATTATGAACCTGCTGTCCTACCCCTTTACGTCCAAGGTGTCAAATGGCATATCCTATCAGGATATAGGAGGTCCCCACGCTGTAGTTCATGATACAACCATCTAGAAAAATGATCGAATCTTTATGTGGCGTGTCCTGTCACCTGATTATGTCAGTTAATACCAGCTATGTGATGAACATTTCCAAAAAGTTTGATAAACAGCCGTCTAGTGCTTCATGGTGTTACACTTCCCATTTATGTGCGTGTACTTTTCCTACAGTATTATTCCGCAACCGTTTCTAAGCCTTGAAAAGTACCCATACGCTATAACAAATTTCATAAAAATCGCTCAACTGAGTGGCACAAGCCAGATACACTATGTGATCAAAAGTATCCGGACACCCCCAAAGCCGGCCTAAGTGGACGAGCGGTTCTAGGCGCTACAGTCTGGAACCGCGCGACCGCTACGGTCGCAGGTTCGAATCCTGCCTCGGGCATTAATGTGTCAGATGCCCTTAGGTTAGTTAGGTTTAAGTAGTTCTAAGTTCTAGGGGACTGATGACGACAGAAGTTAAGTCCCACAGTGCTCAGTGCCATTTGAACCATTTGAACACCCCAAAACATAAGTTTTTCATATTAGGTGCACTGAGCTGCCACCTACTGCCAGGTACTCCATATCAGCGACCTCAGTAGTCTTTAGACATCGTGAGAGAGCAGACTGTGGAGCTCCGCGGAACTCGCTAACTTCAAACGTGGTCAGGTGACTGGATGCCACTTGTGTCATACATCTGTAAGCGAGATTTCCACACTCCTAAACATCCCTAGGTCCACTGTTTCCGATGTGATACTGAAGTGGAAACGTGAAGGGGCATGTACAGCGCAAAATCGTACAGGCCGACCTCGTCTGATGACTGACAGAGACCGCCGACCAGTTGAAAAGGTTTGTAATGTGTAATAGGCAGACCATCACACAGGAATTCCAAACTGCATCAGGATCCACTCAAGCACTATGACAGTTAGGCGGGAGGTGAGAAAAATTGGATTTTATGGACTAGCGGCTCCTCGTAAGCCACACATGACGCCGGTAAATACCAGACGACGCCTCGTTTGGTGTAAGGAGCGCAAAAATTGGACGACTGAACAGTGGAAAAACGTTGTGAGGAGTGACGAATCACGGTACACAATGTGGCGATCCGATGGCAGGGTGTGGGTATGGCGAATGCCCGGTAAACGTCATGTGCCAGCGAGTGGTTACATGACAATAACATCCCCGTAATGGACTGGCCTGCACAAAGTCCTGACCTGAATCCTATAGAGCATCTCTGGGATGTTTCGGAACTCCGACTTCGTGCCAGGCCCTACCGACCGACGTCGATACATCTCCTCAGTACAGCACTCCGTGAAGAATGAGCTGCCATACCCTAAGAAACCTTCCACCACCTGACTGAACGTATTCCTGCGAGAGTGGAAGCTGTCATCGAGACTAAGGATGGGCCAATACCATATTGAATTCCAGCATTACCGATGGAGGGCGCCACGAACTTGTAAGTCATATTCAGCCAGGTGTCCGGATACTTTTGATCACATAGCGTAGTTGATTACGGACGTGTTCTTACGTTCCAGTGGAAGACGAGGACGCCGAAGCTCAGGACGACTTGCAGAACTGCTTTAACGTGAGCACCACTAATCGAACGTATTTGATAATTACGCAGACATTATGTATGAGTCTCTTTCATTTTGTGTCAGGCATACTACATATTTTCCGGTGGACTGCAAGAACACATCTAACTCGTCACTTCGCGGGGAAAATACCAATACAAAAACGTGTATACCACAACAAATGCGATTCAGAAATGCGAGTAGTCTCAGTTCTATTACGTCGAGGGAATAGACGTTTCCTTGTGGGTCGTATTGCCCTGGGCTGCACATATATCAGGTGGTAGCGTTTACGGTATCACCTAACGTTACTGAGTACGCTTCGTACAGAAGATGTTTCTACGGCTTCTTATGGGGCGCTGCTACTCGTTATAATTGTGTCACTACATTTACACCAACATACATACTCCGCAAGCCACTGTACAGTGTATGGCGGAGGATACAGCGACCAGTGTTATCAGTTTGGTTTCCTGTTCCACTCGCGTGTTGTGCGAGTTCAGAAAAATGACTATCTGTATCGTTCTGTCCTCATCCTAATCTCCTTTATCTTTTTCTTATGGCCCCTACGTGAGATACCTGTCTGTGGCAGCACAGTGGTTCCATAGTCCTCTACGCATACATGTTCTCTAAATTTATGCAACAGGATTTCACTATCACTTCGTCGTCATTCTTTCAGTGGTTCCTATTTATGTTCACCGTGGATTTCTACTCCACTTTGGTATGGGCTATATGATCCTAGCAGCACGTGTCTGAAATAGTTCGAAGCCTGCTGTCTTGCTTACTTGATAAGAACTCCAAAAATTGATTTTAGATAACCGTCTCATGTTACACCACTTCTTAGTATTATACACAAATACGGTGGGCGTTCGTTAAGTGATGCAACACGAATTTTTTCTTCTGCCAGTTTCGGTTGAAAAATGTAGAATTTGTTGTGGAACATAATGAAATATTCCCGCTTCAGCCCCTATAGTTTCATGAAGTTCCGATAGTTGGCTGCACTGTCGTAGCCCTCAAAATGGTTTCTGTAATGGGGTTGCGTTCTAAACAGAGAGCTGTAATTTAGTTTATTTTGGCGGAAAACCAGACCGTCGGAACTATTCATAGACGCTTGCAGAATTTCGACGAAAACCTTGCAGTGAACAAAGGCACGGTGAGTCGTTGTATGAAGCGTCTGTCATCATCGAAACAAGATCGCGCAAACCTGTCCGATCTTCCGCGAGCCGTAGGCGGCACACAGCTAAAAATCCTGCATTTTTGGAACGTGCGGAGATTCTCATTCGAGGTGATTGACGAATCAGAAACACCTCATTGCACAACTGAACGTCTCTGTTGGTAGTGCTGACACACTCGTCTACCAGTTGGGCTATTGAAAGGTGTGTGCACGCTGGTTCCTAACGTAAGACCATAAAGAGCAACTGTGCGGAATTGCTTGAGCGTAACGAGGCTGACTGAAAAATTTTTGTCCAACATCGCCACAGGCGATGAATAATAGGTCCATCATTTCGTACCGGAAATAAAACGGCACTCCATGGAGTGACTTCACACCACCTCTTGCCCTAAGAAAAAGTTCAAAGCCGCACAACAACCCACACAGTCATGGAGACGGTCTTTTGGGTCTCTGAATGGGTTCTTCTGTTTGATGTCCTCTATAATGGTGCAATGATCAACTCTGAAGTGTATTGTGCTACCCTCAGGAAACTGAAGAAACGATTTCAGCGTGTCACAAAACCGCAAGTGAGCTTGTCCTACAAAACACCGCAAGGTCTCACCCAAGTCTGCGCACGCTAGAGGATCTCACAAAACTTCATTCGAATGTTCTCTCTCATCCATCCTACAGCCCGAATCTCTTACTTTCCGACTTACACCTATTTGCATCAATGAAGGATGCACTCCGCGGGATGTGGTACGTGGACGATGGGGAAGTTACTGATGCAGGAACACGTCGGCTCCTACGTCCACCAGTAGAGTGCTACCATAATGTGGGATCACAGGCCCTTCCAGTAAGATGGCGTAAGGCTGTCGCGCACAGTAGAGATTTTGTTGAAAAATAGGGTTTTGTAGCCAAAAGAGTGGGGAATAATATGGTGTATTAGAATCCTCAATAAAACCAACCTACTTTCAGGAAAACGTGTGTTGCCTTACTTACCGAACGCTCCTCGTACTTACACGGTATGGCGTGCTCAAGATGTTCCCCGCTAATCTCGTAATCGGATACTGTTGGCTTCTTTCTCTTTGTTACAGGTTTTACCTTACGTTTATCCAGATTCAGTGACAGCTTCCACTCATTACAGCAAGCGGCAATTTCATCCAATTACTCCTGCTACCCCTTACTGTCGGTCCAACGAAGGCATTTTCATGTACACAACTGCATCGTCTGTGAACAATCTTATAGCGCTACTGATCCTCTCGTTTATAAATATATGGAAAACATTAGAATACCTATAAGACTTGCGTTGAGCACATCGGATGTTACTTTCGTTGCTGTGGAAGATTAATCATTCAGCATAAGGTACTGGGTTGTGTTAGACAAATATTCCTTGATTTAGTCAAATACACTGACAGGAAAAAAAACGCAACACCATAAAAAATTAATGTAGAATAACGAAATTTCGGGAATAGATTTGTCTACATAACATATGTAAGTGCTCAACATTGCAACATCGCAGGTTAGTGTAAGCGCAAGATACGTGATTACAAATGTGAGAGACTAGTACATTAATAACCGGTGTAATCGCCGGAATGTTGAATGCAAGCATGCAAACGTGCATGCATTGCGTTGTACAGTATAGATGCCCGGTGTCAGTTTGTGGGATGGAGTTTCATGCTTCATGCACTTGGTCAGTCAATACATGGACGGTTAATACTGGTTGTGAATGATGCTGGAGTTGTCGTCCGATGATATCCCATACGTCCTCGATTGGAGACAGATCTGTGATCGAGCAGGCCAAAGCAACATGTCGACACTCAGTAGAGCATATTGGGTTACAGCAGCGGTATGTGGGTGAGCGTTATCCTTTTGGAAAACACGCGCTTCAGTCTGGAACCGCGCGACCACTACGGTCACAGGTTCGAATCCTGCCTCGGGCATGAATGTGTGTGATATCCTTAGGTTAGTTAGGTTTAAGTAGTTCTAAGTTCTAGGGGACTGATGACCTCAGATGTTAAGTCTCATAGTGCCCAGAGCCATTTGAACCATTTGAAAACACGCGCTGGTACGCTGTTCGTGAATGGCAGCAGAACAGCTTGAATCACCAGACTGACACAAATTTCCAGTCAGAGAGCATGGGATAACTTCGAGGGCGCTCCTGCTGTCATACGAAATCTGAACCTAAACTGTAACTCCAGGTATAGGTCCAGTGTGTCCGGAACTCAAACAGTTTGGTTGCAGGCCCTCAACTGGTGTCATTCTAATCAACATGCCGTCATCACTGGCACACAGACAGAACCAGCTTTCATCAGAAAACGCAACAGACCACCACCCTACCTTCTCGCTTGGAAACGGTGGTGGTTTGGGATCAGCGCAATGCACGATATGGGGCATCTGTCTCGGAGCTGTCCTTGAAGTAGCCGATTTGAGACAGTTCGTTGCGTCACTGTGCAGCTAATTGCTGCTGCAGATGCAGTACGACGCACCAGAGTCATACTCCGAACACGATGGTCTTCCCTCTCGGTAGTGCCACGTGACCGTCTGGGGTCCAGTCTTCCTGCGAAGGTACATGCTCGTGACCACCGCTGGCAGCAATCGTGTAAAGTGGCTACATTCCTGGCAAGACTTTCTGCAGTGTCGCAGAGGGAACCTCCAGCTTCTTGTAGCCCTATTACACGACCTCAGTGAGGTGTTGATAATTACGTCTTACTAACAGCAACTCATCACGTCCAGTCTCAGAGGTAACTAACGTTTACTAGCGTTACAACGTGTATTTAAAGGAAAACTGATTTGCATCCTCATCGTGGCGCTACTAGCACCACTCTGCTCGATTTGAACAGGCATCATGTTTCAGATGTAGAAACGCACCTTCGTTATGTCACACAATCCCTTCCTGTTGTGATTTTTTTCCATTAGTGTATTTGTGAAAATGCTCTGTATGATTGTGTCTTGGTTGGTAGTCTTAGATGTGACAGAGTGTGGAATGCCTTATGGAAATATAGGAAGACAGAATATACCTACTGAACTGCGTTTATTGTTTGCAATTTATCCTATGTGCATCCACTCCAGTTGTTTTCTTGTTAAACCGTGCTGTTTCTTTAAGAGAAGCTAATTTTACGGAAAGTCATAATTTTTTAGGTAAGAATATGCTTTATAATCCTGCAACCTACAGACGAGAGCGTTATTGGTGTATAATTCTGTGCATCCAATCTATTACCCTTCTCGTAAACATTGGTGACATCTGGTGTGTTCAGTGCAAAATTTAACTGGATTTCCGTCAGGGCGTGGTGCCTTGTTCGCTTTAAGTGGTATTCATTGTTTTTCAATAGCGGGGGAGCCAATATCGATATCGCTCATTTGTGAGCCTGTGCGGCTGTTAAGCGTTGGTGCGGTAGTATTCTCTGCGTGAACTCATTTTTAAAAACGCAATTTAAAATTTCAGCTTTCTTTCAGCCGTCATCAGCCATAAACAATCGCGCAACAGAGACATACGGGAATCAGAGACTGAGTTGATAACAGAATAGTAGTTATGGTATATTATAGGTTTTTAGTACTGCGGGAAACATCGAATACAGCGGCATTGTCAGAAGTCTTTGCTTACCAAACGAGCCACAAGTATTTCACAGGAAGAATGCCTGTGTAAAGCGTTGCAGACGAGAAGGAATACGTGCTGGTAGCGGATAGGGATACTCATCCCATCAAGGTGCGATGCACATCCTACCATTTTAGTATGTCATAAGCGGGTTATAGTCTGTGTTGCGTGCAGACTGTTAGTACAAGTTTCAGCTACACTGCGTACAACTTTTGGCCTACTGCACACATTATTCACACAGAATTCTACGTAAGTTCACTAGCAACCATATGAGGAATACAAAAATTACGTCTCCGTGGGACCGGCAAGATAACCATGCAGCGTGTACAGGATTAGTTTCCACCAACAATTTCCGTCATTGTACGAAGCGCCATACATCATGAAGTGTTCTTTAAGATAAGTATTTGGCACAGAGAAGCTGTCTGTACTCTTTACAGAATCACCAACCACCACCCTCAAATAAAAGTGGAAGACCCAATACTTATTCCTAATTAGACAGAATTCCTTCGGGACTTAATGACACGAAAATTCGGTGTCTTTTGCCCTCCAACGTTTTGTACTGGAAGATTAGGTATGGTGCGGTTTTATCCTCCTCACCGCATAGTGTACTCTTAGGGGCTTCTTCCTCTAGACCCATCGTGTGTAGGTGTTTCTTAAAGTTCCCACGGGCAGTCATAAGCCATACCATCAGTTTAACCTGTCTCCCATTCAAGTCCAGGATTACAGAACTTATGTGGACAATTGTAGTAACTACAAAGACTTTCTTCATCGAGTTCCATTGTCTTCCTCAATAGCGAAAGATTCAGGTCAAAACGATCCTACTTGAAAAAATGTTTTGAGCTGCCTCCGCTGCTTTCTCGTATTCTGTAATCACCGATGCGCCACCGAACCTTAAGCGCTGTCGGGCTTGGCTAACACTTGCATGTGTCACCGTCCGGGTCTGCCGAGTGAAAGGGGGTGAATGCAGCGCTTGTGAGGCCAATTGAGAAGCTATTCGATTGAAAAGTAGTGACTCCGGTCACGGAAACTGACTACGGCCGGTAGAGCAGTGTGCTGACCACGTGCCCCTGCAAATCCGCATCTGGAGACGCCTAGGGGCTGAGGACGACACGGCAGCCGGACGGTACCATTGGGCCTCAAGGCCTGTTCGGACGGTGTTTGTTTTTGTAATGAACCTGGGTAGACACCGGCCGGTGTCAAGCGATCGGTAGCCACTGGAACACATTTGCAGCATCGCGTAGAAATTTTTTCTGGTCTGGACACTCAGCCACTAGTGAAAATGTTTTCGGAAGCTTCGCTATTACTGACGGGTTATAAATTTAAATAAGTTATTAAGTAATTTTATTGCAATTATTACAAAATCAAATCGAAAGTACACAATGGGTAGCCGAGGCGTGAATGGCAGTGCAGTTGAACAAGGAAGTGAATGTACTGAACAAGCTGCAATCCACAGTCAGAATTCTCATCCAGAGCGGTGCATCGTTTATTACGATAGAATTGTGAAGTAGCAATTGTGTGGAGTTCGGTGTTCTGTAGGAATGATTCTAACTCAGTCTGCTTAATGCCTTTGTTCGAATTACACTTCAAGCAACCAGTTTAAACAGGCACTCACAAGCCCTCTTCACCTCTGGTAGCACTGAATAACGTGGGGTTGCACCATCGGTCCAAACCCACATTAAACACGATGTACTTTCGCTATCAAGTACAGAAGAGAAGGTTTATGTTGCGCCTGACAGAAGTCGCGGGAAGAAGAAACTCTGTCACCAGTAGCCTTTCCTACAATAGAAAGTTTGTTTTCTTTAATGAACTAATCATCATGCAAGACCAGAGGGCACATATTTCTTCTGTATTCGAGCTTGAGATGTTAAAAGTGTTGGTGCTGGACTAGGATTTGAACTCAGATGCCAGCTTTTGCTGGATTTGACCCCTACGGGACCACAGTTTCATCATTCCGTTGTTTCCCCAAGAGTACAAACTTCTCAGGGTCTTCACGAAAGGCACGCGTCTGGGTTCGAATACTGGTCCGGCACTAAAATTTTCATCGCGTAATTTCAAGATGTAGCATGCATACACTTTCCGTAACTTTATTTCTCGTTCAGATTTGCGCACACCTCACTACTGGTGAAATAAATCAACATCTAACGTCAATTCGTGCAAATAGGTGCCGAGTTCGAAGCGCGGTAAGGCAAAACATTTTCGTCTAGTCATACCAGTTTCAGTCATCCCACTACTGGTGAAAATGTTCGACATCTAACATTTGATTGTATATAATTAAATAACTCGATTAGGTGCTGCCTTCAAATTCCCGTCCAACACAATAGTTCATATTAGGGCATTTAAAGCTTAAGCATGCGCATACCTTGTTATTTGTATGAAACCATATTTAAGATCTTTCGTGGTTAGTAAACTGGGACAATAGTTGCTGGATAGGAGTCTTTTTGCCCGGTCCAGTACAAAAATTTTCGTCACGTAGTTTCAGGTTGAGACTTAAGTTTGGAAATTTGAGTTTATGAGAGTTAAAGACTACAGTATTATGGTTTTGAGGGTTACTGAACTGCACACAGTTGTGAAGACGGCATTTACGTAGAGCAGCCTCCACCAAGTGGCCCGTGAGCAAACGTCAGAGCAACAGTCTACACGGCTCTTGTACGGTTTGAATTATATGTGAATACTACTATCCTCTTTAAGTGACCAGGTGAACTAGTCACGTCATCAAGAAACACGTTTTCAGTCCCATAGATTCCTATGAACGAACAGATTAGGATAGCCGAATCACTTTCCCCTAAGCTGTGACATTTGCATGTGTCCACTAATCGGTCATTAACTTTCATGTCTTATGGAATCATACACTTCCTTATTCTGACATACTTCTAGCAGCTTCTTCGTTAAATACTAATTTCACTTAAGCGAATGTGGCCCGCACCTGTCTTTCAAACTTCTTGCTAATTGCAGCTAGTTACAATCGTGAAGTAGTCGTGGTCCATGGTGGTCAATCCGATATTCTCGGAACATGGATTGCACTCGTCTACTTATTTTAATTTCTCTTTTCCTAATCTGATTCCACTAGCATCACCTGATTGCGGTCGATCAAGAAATCCAGAGATTTACAGCAACTACGATGTCCCATTAAGACCTTGGAACTCCTTTTGGGATTGTTCTTACAGCATATCGTGTCTTTGTCATTAAAAACAAAGAACTCAGATACGTCTACTCTTTCTAAATCAGGAGATAATGTGTGCCGTTGCCGCAACAAAATCAATCTGATTGTTGTGCGACAGGGAGTAGCGGTGCACACTTGACAGCTATTCCGCAGTAACCAGGTTCAAATAACCGCCCTTCCAACTTCATTTCAATTCTCTGTGCTTCCACTGTAACACGACAAACGAATGTTAGTATAGCTTCTTTGATAAGACAACGAACTTCACAATTCCTTGCCCCATTTTTATTCTACTGAGTCTGTGCTCGGCCTGTAAAGATCTCGAGGTTCACAAGGCGCTGATTTCCAACTTCTGTCCATTAATAGGAACATTAACGTTTGCTGAAATTGCAATGCCCAGAACAAATGACCGGAATGAATCGTTACTCGAACGCTTTATAGAACAGTGAAATAGCAACACATGATTACGGTAGAACATAGATGACACGGTCCACCAATTTCCTATTGTGTGTAACCAGGGAGGTCTGTATCACGCCAAATTCTATTAGTTTATCATCCCATGTCACATCAGCTCGTACAGATCATGTTGGTGTGGAATCATGGATTAGAAGAGGAACGAACAAATCGAGGAGCGAGCAACGTGGCTAGGGCACAGGATGGTCGCAATATTGTCTGCCTCGTCGTAACGGGCAGTGCAGCCTGGATGCTCAAGCAATGCTGCACCAGTAAACTTCTCTGTGTCGAGGATTCCATCTCGCTCATTGCCGTCCGGTCACACACACTGTTATATAAGCTAGTAAGAGACAGGCGCCTAATACTGCAGTGAGGCGCTGATGGCAGAATGCACGAGCTTTTTCGGACGAGTCTCACTTAACGTATCGTATAGCGCTAATCACAAACGCGTTAGGTGCGACCGTAATGATATCAGACTTGCAAGCTGCATCGTTATATGACAGCGGAAGAAACTAACAGGGGAGGGGAAATGTGTAATGAGTGACCCTCACTCTTGTGTATTGAGGGCAATCTAACAGCAACGGCTACATGCTGGATATTTTGGCGTCATGGTATGTCTACAATCAATCCTTCATATCATATTGCAGCAGCACAAGATCTACCCATACACATATACACATTGAAGTGACCAAAGTCATGGGACAGTGATATCCCCACATGCAGATGGCGGTAGTATCCCGTACACAAGATACAGAAGGGCAGTGCATTGGCGGAGCTGTCAGTTGTACTCAGGTGATTCATGTGAAAGGTTTCCGACCTGGTTATGCCCACACGACGGGAATTAACAGACTCTGGACACGGAATAGTAGTTGGAGCTAGACGCATGAGACATTCCATTCGTTAGGGCATTAAATACTCCGAGATCCACAATGTCAAGAGTGTGCCGAGACTACCAAATATCACGCATTACTGCTCACCACGGACAACTCAATAGTCGACGGCCTTCACTTAACGACCGAGAGCATGGGCGTTTGCGTAGAGTTCAAAATGGTTCAAATGGCTCTGAGCACTATGGGACTTAACATCTGTGGTCATCAGTCCCCTAGAACTACTTAAACCTAACTAACCTAAGGACATCACACACATCCATGCCCGAGGCAGGATTCGAACCCGCGACCGTAGCAGTCGCGCGGTTCCGGACTGAGCGCCTAGAACCGCTAGACCACCGCGGCCGGCCTGCGTAGAGTTGTCAGTGGTAACAGACAAGCAACACTACATAAAATAAGCGCAGAAATCAATGTGGGACGTACGACAAACGTATCAGTTAGGCAAAATTTGGCGCTAATGGCCTATGGCAGCAGACGACCGACTTTGAGTGCTTTTACTAAAGGCACGACATCATCTGCAGTATTTCTCCAGGGCTCGTAACCACATCGATCGGACGCTAGACGACTGGGAAACCGTGGCCTGGTCAGATAAGTCACTATTTCAGTTGATGATAGGGTTCGAGTGTGGCGCAGGATGGATATCAAGACGGGACTCGAACCATCGTCCTCGAAAACGCGAATCCAGTCTGGCAGGCAGGTAGGTACGCTTCTTCGGGTCGGAACAGTAAATCTACAATGAATTTATCTTATTATTAACCTTAGGTGTTGGTGTACTGTAATCGTGAGGTGAGATACATGGTTCTGCTTCTCGTGTGCTTGGCGGCGTCTTGGGTACGTGTCTGATCTGAGTTTAATTGAACGTCAGAAGGCCTTGCCTAACGATGAAGTGGCGCCTCTGGCTGCTTGTAGCGGCCAGGGTCATCGTTCCTCCTTCCGAGTTGGCGGATGAGGGAACTCTGGAAAAACCGGGAATCAATGCAGAGTCTTCTCGGAGCACGTCGGAATCTTTCAATGAGATACAGCTCGAGAGCCACGTCATTGAGGTAGTTTGCCGGAAAGTCGTTGGACGTATGAAACACTCGACGTAGAATTTCGTTCTCGAGGGCCTGTAGGCATTTAATATGGCTTGGAGCTGCTTTTTCCCATACCTCGCTGGTGTAGTTCATGGTGACCAAATACTCAACCGTAGATATAGAGACCAGAAGTGACTGACAAGGACGGCCTCTCGTTGAGCAGAGGATACAGCAAGCGAAGCCGCTGCGTTGTTTGTTTTTGCATGTGAATAATGTCCTCCTTCCATGTGAGCTTCTGATCTAAGAAGATACCTAGGTATTTCGAGGATCTGGTCCATTTAGTCGGATGCCCAAAGAGCACAACACTGGCTACTGCCGGTGGACGACGCTTCGTCAGGGCCATGCCTGGACTTTTGGAGGCACTCAGACCAACCCTCCAGTTCCTAGCCCCATTCTTTAGGCTGGTGCCACGCATCTTGCAGTTGGCGATGCACAGCAACCGGCCACGCGCTGTACGTGAGAAGCGCTGTATCATCGGTGTACATGGCGTTGATGACTCTCAGTGACTTTGGGAGATCTGCTGTGTAGGCTATATACTGCGCTGGACCTAAAATGAATCCCTTTGGCACCCGGCCTTAATGTCACGTTTGGTAGACATCCGCTCTCCAACACGAAGCTGCGGTTGCGGGAGTCCCTGTGTGAAATTATACAGCAGGCCATGATGCCAGACGCTGTCATACGCCACTGGCAAATCCGAAAGTGTGCTTCCTGAATACTCTTTATCTTTAAAAGCTAGGTAGCCTCCTCAGCACCGCCTAACAGCTGCTGAGTGGTCGAGTGCTGTTGGCCGAAGCCAAATTGCTGATTAGGTAATATGCCGCCTTCCTCTATATGCAGGTTGAGTCTGACAAGAAAGATATGCTCGGAAACCTTGCTGATAACCGGGAGGAGACTTATGGGCCTATAGCTGGAAGGGTCCTTCCTGTTTTTCCCAGACTTCAGCATGGCCACCACAACCGCATGTTTCCAAGTTGGAGGATAATGCTTCTGGGTGATGATGTAATTAAATAACCTCGTGACGTACCCAATCGCTGAAGCCAGCAGTGGTTCGAGCGGTCGGCCCCCATGTTATTATACGCAGCAGCTTACGTAGTTGGAAGACGACGCAATTGACTCCGCACCTAACTCAGTAGCCGGCCAATTTCCGTCTTTGTGGGAGTCACTGGCGAAGGAAACCTGAAGCCTGTCTACAATTATCTGCATGTTTTTGAGGTCGATTGGTCGCCCGAGAGGTTGAAAATGAATTTGGGAAACACTATCCAGGGTATTGGCTTTGTCATATGGGGTATATGCTGTGACCTGCGGCGTATCTAAAGAAAGTTGCTTGGTGAGACGGTGTTGCTGAGTGCAGCGCGTTAGCCGCCACTTTTTGGAAGAGCAGTGCAGCATCATAAAGACTGACATTGGCGTCAATCTGGACACACTTGGGGCGATGTGATACACTCTGTTGGTAAAGGTACCATTCCTTTTCCCTTATATTAAGGACTGGTCGTGTTCAAACTGGCTCAGTGGCCAGGCAGAAGCAAACTGGTCTGTGATCGGAGGGTAAAGCTTTTACGACCTCTGCAGCAACGAACCAGTTGGGTCCTTTAGCAATCCTAATGCCGATGAAATCATGGAGGCCTCTCGAACGTGGATATATTGTGCGCTCTGCGGGTCCACAGACTTATCCCCGAGCTCTGTCCACAGTGCGAAGAAGCCCTCGGCCACTGATATTCATGATGCGCGAGTTCCGCGCTCGGTTCTTTCCATTGAGGCTGCCAGCTGTGAATAGTTTCCTCTTAACTGCAGCAACGCCACGTCATCTTCGATATTGATATATCAACTACAAAGGTAACAAATCCCCGGGTAGTTTCCACCGCTACAGCAGTAACTTCGATGCTGATGAGCAGCGGAGTGGGGTCTCGGTAACGGCGTATCGAAGTCTCGATATATATCGCCGTACCGTCCCTAGCCGTTAACCTGTCAGTGCGGTAGTTAACATGTACAGTTAGGGGGCAGTCAGAGGAAGTCCCGGCTTGGATCAGTTTCACAGACGTTGTAAATGTCTATACTTTCCTCGTGGAGAAATTTCCTAAATTCCAACAGAGATGGAGAATGCCAGCTTCATTCCATGCCGCGGCACGGATTTCACACATTCCATTAGCAGACGGTGTCGACGCTGACTGTATCGTGGTATCACATCTTAGGGCTACAGCGACTCCGGTATTAATGGCGTGCGGAAGGTCCTTGAGCGTCTCGTTGACGACGGTAAGCGTCTTCCCTACTGCGTGAAGTAGGTCTGTGACGTCAGCGATCTCAGGTACAGCTGCTGCTTCAAAGCCAGCGGCGCCGGGCGTGGGTGCTGGTGCGATGGCAGGCATGCAGCTGTGGCTAGGTGAGGTAGTGCCTGAGGTGGCGCCGGCTACCACAGAGTTCGGTAACCCACATCGAAGAGTCTGCACGCGTTGTCGCTCAGGCTATCGGAGAGGAGGAGCAGTAAGTATTTGTGAAACGCGTTCTGGGCTACGACGAGTCGTCGCTGAGCGTCCAGAGTCCGCAGGTTTGTCGGATAGCGGCAGCTTGCATTTTTGTAACGAACACAGCCTCCGTAGCTCGCCGGGTGACCTTTCCCAAAAAATCACACGTAGCAAATTCGTCCCGCGGAAGAAACATCTTCAAAAAAAATGGTTCAAATGGCTCTGAGCACTATGCGACTTAACTTCTGAGGTCATCAGTCACCTAGAACTTACAACAAATTAAACCTAACCAACCTAAGGACATCACACACATCCATTCGCGATGCAGGATTCGAACCTACGATCGTAGCGGTCGCTCGGCTCCAGTCTGTAGCGCCTAGAACCGCACGGCCACTCCGGCCGGCTAATACATCTTCTGTTACCGTGATTGCCCCTACACTGGGCATACCGTGGGGACAGAGTACAGTTTCTAGCTATATGTCCTAGCTTCTGGCAATTAAAACACTGAGCTGAATCGTGTCCGACGCATAACTGCGAGCGAACAAAATCTCTCCATCCGGTAGGTAGTACGATGCTCTGATGTGTCACTGAGAATGACAGTCATCTCGTTCATCTGGGGCTGACACCCTGGGTACTTCATCCGGACAACTTCGATGGGTACAAAGGAAATATTGTCGAGTTGTTCCTTAACCTAGTCTTTCGTCATCTTCAGTGAGATCCCACGGATAACCACCTCGACGATCTTCGGCTTGACAGTGGGGAAGTGTAGGCCTAACAGGGAATATTCTGCTGCTGCTCCATGTTCGTGACAGTAAAGTAGTCCTCTTTACAAGTGAGCGTCAATTTCGAGCTGTACTCCCCGCAGTGCTTCGCTGTAAAGGACATCTTGCAGTGGTTCTCGAGCCATTCGTGTAACGCTTTATACGTCTCAGGATACTGAAGGATGACAGGCGACAGCCTCTGCTTCGGTTCCTGTTGGGGCGATGCTACTATGCTGATTCTGTGCAGGAGCAACAACACTGTAGCTGTTCTGCGTCTTTATGGTCTCAGACTTTGGAACTATATGTCGCTTTGCAATCCTCTTCCGTGACGAAGCCACACTCTCGTAGAGCTGAAGAAAACTGTGTCTGTTGCGGAGCGCGAAGCATACTTGCGGCTGCCTTGGACTGGTTACTGCTACTTGTACTCTTCCGCACACGAGTCCGTCGATTCATCCGAAACAGATGGCCCGTCGTAGTTTATTTCCGTATCCAAGAACGTCGTCAGGTGAGCGACCGACGGGGCCGGTGGTGACACAAGCGATCGGCCGACTCGGGCGTGGGCGAGGCTGCTGGCTTTTGTTTTACTGCACAAAACGGAAATGTGGCAGCTTGCTCGACCGCGCAAGTAAACACGTCGTGCTGCTTATACATCGTGCACTCAGCTTAACTGCGAGTTCAGTCTGCTAACCAATGCGCCACTTTGCTCAGTGTCATATTTATGTCTTCGGACTAACATTGTTATTGTTGTTGTTGTGGTGGTGGTGGTGGTTGTTGCTGTTGTTATTTATGAGGATGATGATGATGATGATGGTAATGATGCGCCGAGATAAATGTCTCCATCCGATGGGCGATTAATCTTCAACTCAGTGAGACCTTGCGGACACATATGGAATCCAAACAAAGACATTGGTTCGAATATGGAGAGTAAGAGAGCTTGACGACACATCTTATCCCCTTGCCTGCTAAATACTAGCGATGAAATTTTATTTCACCTTCGAGCCTAAAACCGGTTACCTACTAGTCGAGTACCCCTCACAAGCATGGGATAGAAATCTCTGACGCAGATACGGGAACGAGGCTATATTTATAATTTTAAGTCTAATAAAATGTTTTATATGGAGTGTCCTATTTGGAGGTGAACTTGGACTCTGAGGAAGAAGACAGAGGAAGACCGCAGGCTTTTAAAATGTGGACATGGTAGAGGATGAAAAGAATAGGTTGGGTGGATAAAGTCTAAAATGAAGAGGTACTGAGAAAAGAGGGAGAGCAAAGACAACTACTAACTGTATTAAAAAGAAGGAAACGAAACTGGATTGGACGTACGGGTTGGTTATAATTAAACTTATCAAAACAACAGTAATAGTGCTGTTACCGTTCGCAAGTGTCGATACATTGAAGGAACCGGGAAAAGTCCTCTTTGCGCTCCGGTATTGAAGATCATGACTCGGTAGCTCGAATTAACTGGCGATTTGGGAATTACTCCTGGGAGAGGCCGACGGCCAATTGCACCAAATTTTTTGAAGAAGTGACTGTTCCACGGACGCAATGCGCGATCTTCAAGCAGTCCACGAGCTGTGTCACGACAGTTTAATATTCCATCGTCCACCGTTCAAACAGTGCTGCGAATAATTGTGGAATGAGGTGTCTAATGCGGTTCCAGGCTGTAGTGCATGCTGATGGTCGTCACACTGATCAACGTTTGTAACCTGGAGTATCCTCAAAAGGATATTAAAATATGTTCCTTCCAATAATTTGTTCGTTATTTTTCTTCCGTAAGTCCTGAAAAATGTTTCCACAAAGTTTCATTGTCCTATGGTCAATTGTTTTTCATGGGGACCCTCTCAAGTTTGATTACCCTGGCGAGTCACATTAACGTGGCCAGCGCCTGTGTTGGATGCCAATGTGCAGTTACCAGGTAACAGCATCAGCAGTGGAGAGTGTAAAAAGTGTGTCGGGGGGACGCGGAAACGGGACAATTTATCTTACCTCCCAAAGGGCATAATCATTGGCTTTCAGGCCAAGGGTGGAAGTGTTTCCGAAACGGCTAAGTTCGTAAACCGTTCGCATGCCGCCGTGGTTAAAGTATGCCGTGCAAGCTATCCAAAACTGGCGCCGAGGCAACTGCGGTGTACTACGGGTCATAGATGACAGGGGAGATGTGTACGGCAGCAGTTGAGCAAGTGACCGCCCAGATGAACCGAGTGTGCCCTCCACCACCGTTCAACGATCGGACCTCTGCAGCAGGCGCCTGATTAATGCACCCATACTTACTGCTGTTCACCGGTGACGAAGACTGGAATTTCCAAGTCAATACCGCAAGTGGACATACATAGTGGCGACCTCGCTGACTTCTTCCTGCACGTGTCGAAACGGTCCGCGCTGCAGAACGTGGTTATTCAGGCTTTTAGCAGGTGGTCACATTAATGTGACTGAACGGTGTATCAAAAGCCGTGTACGAGGAAATAGAACAAAATGTTCGTAAGAGAAAGCAACGACTGGTATCGTTTGATCTGTACATTACTTATTTATCACAGTGATGGACAATATACTCAGACGAACTTGTCACGGATCGAGTAGACTGTCATTCCTAAAGTTCTGTACCACTTGTTTTCACGTACTGAGCCAATGGGGGAAATAGGTACCTCCAGGAAACATCAACCTAATATTATTTAACACCGCCTCTGACGTAGTTCAGCGAGGAAGCAAGTCCATAATGCAGGTCCATATGCAAAATCCTGCTGAAGCCCCTCATGTATGGTTAGATCTCGTAGAGCTACCAAACAGCGGGGATAATGGCTGATACACTTCGCGCGCGATTCCAAATAGTTCCAAAAATTTTGCTATATGATTAAGATCCAGTGATTTAGCAGAGCATTTGAGGTGTGACTGGATTCTTTAGAGTTCATTAAACCTGGAAAGCATGCGTGAAGTTCTGTGGACACGGCTGTTGTAACTTCGGAGACGGTAGTGCTTAGAATGTACTCAGCGTGAAGATATAGAAGAAAGGCCGACACCTGGTCATCGAGGTAGTCGAAATAAACATGTTCACAGTAACTTGAATGAGTGAGCCCAAGTCGTGGAACGAGAGACATCCCCATAACATCATAGAATCACATAAAGCCTCTAGACACTCCGGGTTAAACGTCACATTGAACCGTTTGTATTCTCGAACCCTCGCATCGTTTGAAAACAGGTAAACTGTGACTCGTCGTACCACACTGCACGACGCCAGTCAGTTTCTGTCCAGTTTCTGGGTCGTTTGGTAGACTGGAAATGTGTAGTTTTACGTAGCGTTGTGAACACTGGTCCTTTGTGAGGAATCCGACTCTAAAAGTCCACTGCATGCAATGTTCACTCGCAAAGTGGTTAAGATGGACCTGCATTCACTAACGCAGGCAGTTCCAATCTGGAACCGATTTGCAGTCATAAAGCATGATACCCGTTTCCAGTCCCTGTCAGT
Organism: Schistocerca piceifrons; assembly: GCF_021461385.2. Taxonomy (NCBI): domain Eukaryota; kingdom Metazoa; phylum Arthropoda; class Insecta; order Orthoptera; family Acrididae; genus Schistocerca; species Schistocerca piceifrons. The sequence goes on from NC_060149.1 coordinate 906,194,399, forward strand.
TATGATCGCTTTACTACCAGCGAAATTACGCCGTGTTAGATGGCTGCAGGTACATCGGACAGCCCGCTGTTGATACATCACCAAATCGGGAGGCTTATTGACACTGTGGCCAAGGGAATGCACACGCTTGTTAACTCCTTTCTGATGTTCTGTCACGCATACACGTCTAACATACGTCCAAATAGCCGAGTGCGTCAACGCACCGTTTCTGTGAGACATGCCGGCCGCGGTGGTCTCGCGGTTCTAGGCGCGCAGTCCGGAACCGTGCGACTGCTACGGTCGCAGGTTCGAATCCTGCCTCGGGCATGGATGTGTGTGATGTCCTTAGGTTAGTTAGGTTTAAGTAGTTCTAAGTTCTAGGGGACTGATGACCACAGCAGTTGAGTCCCATAGTGCTCAGAGCCATTTTTTTCTGTGAGACAGGGGAGGCAAGCCAGACCAGGACAGACGGGGATAGAGCAGGTCCGCTGACCTGGACAGTTTCTATTTGGGGGTTTGCCACATCCCAGTAGATAAATACCGGGCTGGTACCCACGTCTCGCTTCAGATTAAGGTTACCAAACATTGCTAAAACGTTCGCACTCTTGCTCATAAGATTTTGTAGACACAGACAGTTTAGGTTCACAGATTCCATCATTGAGGGGAGGTAGGGAGGGGGCGGATAAGAGACTTATGACCATACACTTTTAGTCTCTTTTAAACCCACAATCATCATCACCATCATCCAGGCCGGCCCAACCTTCTCCGCTGATTCCATGCACATGACTGGCACACACACATACTTCGTTGACATGATTTACGTCTAAATCAGCATCTATTTACCTCTACATCTTGCAGACCATCTTACGGTGTGTGGTTGAGAGTACATTTGCAAACATTATCATATCCCCGTTCTCTGACACACTGCATGTGAAGAACGCCTGTTGATAAACTTCCGTATGAGCCGTGATTTTTTCGTCGTGGTCATTTCGGGAGAAATACGCTGCTCAATCAGAACATTATGACCACCTACCTAATAGCGGGTATTTCCACCTTTTGCACCGGTAACAGCGGCGACAAGTCGTGGCATAGAAGCAATGAGGCCTAGGTAAGTCGCTGGAGGGAGTTGGCACTACATCTGCTCACAAAAGTCACCTAATTCCGATACATTCCCGGGAGGGAGCGATGACCTCAGAGGCCACATCAGACACATCCCAGATGTGTTCGATCGGGTTCAGATGCGGTGAGTTGGGGGGGAGGGGGCAGAACATCAGCTGGAACTCCCCACTGTCCCCAAAGCACTATATCATACTCCCGCCCTTGTGACAAGACGCATTATCTTGTTGAAAAATGCCACTGCCGTCGGGAAACACAATCGTTATGTAGTGTCGTCAGTGGTTTTCAATCGGTGTACAATACTCCTTGGGCGACGTAGCCCATTGCGTGAGCTCCATTGGACCCACAGCTGCCCACGTGGATGTTCTGCAGGGCAATATGGAGCCGCCGCCAGCTTGTCTCCATCTTGCAGTACAGGTGTCAAGGAGCTGTTCTCCTGGAAGACGACGGATTCGCGCCCTCCCACCGGCTTGATGAAGAAGGTATCGGGCTTCGTCAGACCACGCAACGCTCTGCCACTGCGCCAAAAGTCCAGTGCCGATGGTCATGTGCCCATTCCAGTAGTAGTTGCCGATGACGTGGTGTTAACATTGACACTTGCATGGGTCGTCGTCTGCAGAGGCTCATCGTTAGGAGTGTTCGGTCCACTATGTATTCAGACTCCCTTGTACTCTGCCGCCGGCCCTGTTTTACCAGTCTGCCCTAATGGGTATGGCCCTCGACCCCACACCGTCTGCACCCGGTTTCACCTTGCTTTCGCCACGTGTTAAAGACACTCACCACAGCACTTCTCGAACACCCGACAAGTCGTGCAGTTTCCGAAATGCCCGTGCCGAGCCTTCGGGCCATCACAGTCTGCCCTTGGTCAAACTCATATCACGTGCCTTTCCTGTTCTACACACGGACAGTACGCTCACTGATGCTGCACTGTGTGTGTCTCTGACTAGCTGTAATTCTCTATCAGGTGACGCTGCTATCGCCTGGACGAGTTTATATCGATAGTAGGTCAGTGGTCATAATGCTCTACCTAATCGGTATAATTGTGGGCAAGTAACATGGTGCCCATCATTTCTTCGAGCGTGCTCTCCCCAGCTTCAGCAGTAACCTTCTCCACGATGTACAACGCCTATCTTATACTGACTGCCACTGCAGTTCGTTGAGCGACTCCGTTGTGCTCTCACATTTACTAAACGATCCCTTGACGAAATGTACCGCTCTTCGATCTTCTCTATTTCCTTCGTTAATTCTACTTACAACGAGTTACAGACTGATGAACAATACTCAGGAATTGGTTGAAGAAGTGTTTCGTACGCCACTTGGTTCGTAGATGAATTACGTTTCCTTAACATTCTTCCCACGAATCTAAGCCGGTCATCTAGTTTTCCTAGATTTTGTTTTATGTCATTCCAACTTAGGTCGCTCCAGGAGCTCAATCCTGTACCTTTTCCGATAGTTACTGTTTCCAGTGATTTTCACCAACAGTTTAATCGAACAGTAATGGGTCTCTTCGTCTGTTTATGCACACTGCGTGACATTTATTTACGTTCACGTCAACCACCAGCCCCAGTACCAACCATTGATCCTATGCAGGTCTTTCCGTATTTGGCTACAGTCCTCTTGCGGTGCAGTCTTCTTATAGACAACACCATCCTCAGTAAAAAGCCCCGTAGTGCTTCGGACGTTATCAATTAGATCATTTATATACACGGATCAGCCATAACATTAAGACCACCGACCATGTGTCAACTGCGGCTCCTGCAAGGCACCATGAGGGCCAAGGAATATCGTACACTGGCTGCAGATCACGTACACCCCTTTATGACGATCACGTTGAACGACGTCAGTGGCATTTTTCAACAAGATAATGCGCCATGTCACAAGGTCAGGAGTGTGATGGAGTGGTTCGAGGAACACCGTGACGAGTTCCAATAGATGTTCTGGACCCCCAACTCGCCAGACCTGAACCCAGCCGAAGCATCTGGGATGTGACTGAACGTGAAGTCAGAGCTCATCACTCAACCCACTCTAGCCCCGTCCCACCCCCGGAATTTACGGGAATTACGTGACTTGTGTATGCAGATGTGGTACCAACGCCTTCCTGCAACCTACCAAGGCCTCATTTTTTCAATACCATAACGCGTCGCCGATGTTATCCGTGCCAAAGGTGAACGTACCGGATATTAGGTACGTGGTCGTAATGGTCTGGCTGATCAGTGTATATATTGTAACACACACTTTGAGTACTTCAGAAATTACCTTTATATTTGTCGAATTCTTCCCGTTAAAAATAACCTACTAAGTTCTGTCCCTTAGACATTCCTGAATCTAGTCCCAAATCTTGTTCGATAGTCGGTAATCCCGTATTTTTTTCACTAAAAGACAACGCTGAACTGCATCAAACACCTTCTGGAAGTCAAGGAACACGGTACCAACCTAGGTGCCTTTGCCTACGGTGTTCTGGATTTCAATGACGAACAGAGCGAGCTGTGTTTTGCAAGATATCTGTTTACTGAATCCTTGTTGGTTTTCATAGGCGAGATTTTCGTTCTCAGAAACATCATAATGACTGAACACAGAACATATTCAATAATTCTACAACAGATCGACGTGAGCGATATAGGTCTATAATTACGTTGATCAGTTCGACTAACATTCTTGCAGAAGATAATGGTCTGCGCTGTTTTCCAATCGCTTGGTACTTTTTCGTGTTCCAGTGGTGGAAGGACGGACACATAACTGCATGGTACCAGTTCAGCACCACCACCAAAGCGACTTATATGCTCTTTTAAGTGGGTGGATCATACTGGGTGTCCCATAACTGCATGGGTAACATGTAGTTACCTGTTACCTGTTTATTAGAGACGCTGGAAGTGGTGGCCATTGGCATCCAAACATGGCTGACTTCGTGTGACGACGTTACCGACAAAACGCTTTAATTTTGCTAGTATGATGTTTTTAATTTCTCTACTAATGTTCCGTTTAAGACGGTGCAATGTGCGAGTACTGTAAGCGTACACGTTGCTTTTTAGCGTGCCCTATACATAAAAATCACACCGTGTTAATTCAGAGGACTTTTGGGGACAGAGGCCTCTACTATTCTTGGAACACGTTGGTAGTGTGGCCAATACGTTGGTTGGATGTCTGAGCGGTTGCTCCATATGCTTCGAATGCTGCCTATAGCTTCTCTGTATCGGTCATTTGTGAATATAAAGTGTCAAAATGACTAGATATCTGGCACTGTGGCACTGTTTGAGGTGTAATTGAAAAAATATGGGGCCAATAATGCGCACGCCGGATAACGCACACCAAACACCTATCTTCTCTGAGTGGAGAGGTTCTTAATGCAGAACGTGTGGGTTGTCCTGCGACCAGTATCTGCAATTCTGGGAGTTCACATAACCCGAAAAATGAAATCAGGCCTCATCGCACATGAAGTAAAGTGCGGGGTTCAAATATCCGTCACCAATTGATAATAGCAGAAATACCTGCAAAGGATGGGTTTATATCGGTGGTCATAATGTTCTGGCTGATCAATGTCTATGAATGATCTAACGTCCGAAGCTCTATGAGGCTCTCTACAGACGATAGTGTTATCTACAAGAAGACTGCACAGCAAGAGGACTGTAGCGAAATACAGAAATACCTGGAGAACATCGACGGTTGGCACTGGGACAGGCAGTTGACCTGAACGTAAATAAATGTAACGCAAGTACAATAACGAACACTTTTTTTCTGATCCACAAATTTCAACTCTTTAACCACACTCACACGATAGGCTTTTATTTTCACATTCTTTAGAGTACGATTACACGATGTACGATATACACCAACTTGCTACGATAACCTTCTTACCGACTTGTGGGGACTTCTCGTAATGTCCGTGCAAATTCTGTCCGTACTTTCAGGGATCCTCACTGTATGTCATCTATACCTCTGGATACTCTGAACGGATTCTACAGCCCTCGATCTCTCGTACAGATCTCGAATAGTGCTGGTCGTGGGGAGTTTCCTGTAAGCATACCCCGCTTGAACATTTCCTTACATTCCTCGATAGAGCCCGTCTTTATGTAACACTCGGCAATATCAATTCGCTGTTCTAATGCAAACTCCCCCATTTCTGCAACAACTCAATAATACGAGCTTCTCACAACAACTGACGCACAAACACACAACTGCACTCGACTTTCCGATAAAGTGCAGTGTAGCCATCCTTCGAGACAGTGCTGCCACTTCACCAGCAATTCGACTACAGATGATGTACGTGAGGCGTACCGGTGTTATACGGGAGACACTGTACTTCGCCCGGTGCGGTTTTGATCCTCTACACGCAAACCTTAAAGAGTCCACGATGGAATAATTAGGCAAATTCGAGCGGAGAAAGGTGTAGAATTAATTTTATTACGTATTCAGAATCAGTGAAAGGAAGAAATGGTGGCGGTACCGTGGGAGCCTGAGACGGGCGGAGTGTGGAGGTATGAATGCGGCTGACGCGAAGCCGGCACGGCGCGGCGCGGCGCGGCGCGTCCGGCGCCCAGGCGGGCGGCGGCGGTGGCGGAGTCGATTCCGCAGCAGCGCGTGGGTCGATATCTGGCCAGGGGGCAGGGAGGGGCCGTCCGCGGTCGTCTTACGCGTAAATGAATGCGCGGAAGTGGGCGCGCCTCAAAGCGGCCCGATACACCTCGCCCGATGACATGTCACGTCGCGCGCCGGCCGATACGCCGACGCAGCTCTGCGCCGCTATCTGTGGGCCCCGCTGCCTGCGCCACTCACACGCCGGCTGCGAATCACTCCGGCAGAGAGCTAAAAATAGCGCTTTCATTAAATTAAACCGCGTCGTTATTTCCACCGCTAAATAGGGAAGACTGGTTTTGCGGGCCCACAACCGTCACTGTTTGTTCCGTTTAGCATCGTACTGCTCGTGCGGGGGCGCCACTGCGATACAACACGTACGGCCGTGTATCGTGGAATGAAAAGGACGACCTGTAACAACAATAGGTGACGCGTGATACACACCGTACTGTCTTACACATATATTCAGTACCGCTTTCGATCGTGGACCATCTTCAAAATATCCATTGTAAGAACTTCACATCTACATCTACGTGGCTCCTCTGCAAAATCACACTTTAGTGCCTGCCAGAGAGTTCATCGAACTACCTTCGCACTAGATCTCTATTATTCCACTCTCGAGCAGCGCGCGGAAAAAATGAAACCTTTATTTTTCCGTGCGAGCTCTGATTTCCCTAGCCCACTGGACTCGCATTCGGGAGGACGACGGTTCAATCCCGCATCCGGCCATCCTGACTTAGGTCTTCCGTTGTTTCCCTAAATCGCTTCAGGCAAATGTCGGCATGGTTCCTTTGAAAGGGTACGTCCGACTTTCTTCCCCATCTTTCCCTAATCCAATGAGACCGATGACCTCGCTTTATGGTCTCTTCCACCAAATCGACCGACCGATCTGATTTCTCTTATTTTATTGTGATAATCCTTTCTCCCTGTCTAGGTCGGCGTCAAAAAAAAAAAACATTTTCGTATTCGGAGGAGGAAGTTGGTGACTGAAATTTCGTGAGAAGATCTCGCTACAACGATAAACGCCTTTGTTTTAATGACATCCACCTCAAATCCTGTATCTTGCCCCTATTGCTCGAAAATACCAAACACGCTGTCTTTCTTTCAAATCCCTCGATGTTCTCCGTTAATCTTATCTGGTAACGATCCTACATCGCACAGCAGTGCTGCAAAAGAGGACAAACAAGACTAATGTAGGCAGTCTCTTTAGTAGAACTGTCGAATCGTCTAAGTGTTGTGCCAATAAAACGCAGTCTTTGGTTCGCCTTCCCCACAGTATTTTCTGTGTGTTCTCTCCAATTGAAGTTGTTTGTAATTGTGATTCCAAGGTATTTAGTTGAATTTACGACCTTTACATTTCACTGATTTCTCGTGTAATCGAATTTTAACTGTTTCCTTTCAGCACTCATGTGGATGACATCACGCATTTTATTATTTAGGGCCAATGGCTAACTTTAGCACCAAACAGATATCTTTTCTAAATAGTTTTGCAGTTGGTTTTGATCTGATGACTCTACTAGGGAATAAACGACAGCGTCATTGCAAAAAGCCTAAGACGACTGCTTAGATTGTTCAAGTGGTTCAAATGGCTCTGAGCACTATGCGACTTAACTTCTGAGTTCATCAGTCGCCTAGAACTTAGTACCAATTAAACCTAACTAACCTAAGGACATCACACACATCCATGCCCGAGGCAGGATTCGAACCTGCGACCGTAGCGGTCGCTCGGTTCCAGACTGTAGCGCCTAGAACCGCACGGCCACTCCGGCCGGCGCTTAGATTGTCTCCTATATCGTATACAAATAAGGAACAGCAGAGGGCCAGCAGCTCTACCTTGGGGAACGTCAGATATCACTTTTGTTTTACTCGATGATTTTCTCTCAGGGTTACTACGAACTGCCTCTGGCAGGAAATCACGAAACCAGACGTAGTGAGCTCCCTGCTACCGTTGGATGCGCAGCAGCCAGCAACAAGTCGTACTCTTGCTCACTTATTTGTTTTATAGTTTAATTCTAAATTTCTTTGCTTGTTTTTGGGTACTTGCATAGTTTAATTCACAAATTTTTAACGTATTATAGTATTTGAAAGTTGTAGTATCGCGTTTTAGTATCCGTATAGTGTAAATTCGCGTAGGCGTCAGTCATTTGTTTGTTTTGAACGGCTTGTGAGATAAAAGAGAGGACAAAAAATTGTTAGGAATGGATAAGGATTGCGCCTGTTGTGTACGGATTGAGGGGGAATTGGCCACCGTCCGTAAACAGCTGGAAACTGTGTTGGCCGTGGTGACAGGCTCCAGGCTGTTGCCCTGGGCCGCGGTGACATTGGGACACCCGAGGCGAGCGCTTTGGCGCCTCTGGAACCTGTAGCATCGCCTGGGATCTCTGATGCCACTGCGCCCTCGGATTCGGACGTCCCTCCCGGTCGACACTCGCCTGACGGTGATTGGTGGACCGTGGCGGGGTCGCGAATCCCTGGGCGGAAGGCGAAAGTTGGTGCTGGCCGCAAGGCTGTACCCTTACGCCTCCGTAACAGATTTGAGGTACTGCCCACTGCTGAAAGTACTTCTGAGCTTGCAAGGGCCGCCTCGTCTGTTGCGGCAGTGGCCGGTCTTCCTGGGAGGTCCGGACAAGCGCTTGTCATTGGGAGTTCCAATGTTAGGTGGGTGATGGAGCCCCTTAGGGTAATGGCAGCTAAGGACGGGAATAAAGCCAATGTGCACTCCGTGTGCATACCAGGGGGAGTCATCCAAGATGTGGAAAGGGTCCTTCCGGGTGCCATAAAGCGGAATCAGAGGCTCAGAAAGTTCTGCAACCGGTGGGGTTTCTGGTTCCGCTAAATGGATCAGATGTCCAATACATACAGGAGGCGGCTACATGGCGTGTGGCGTGGACTGGGCAGATTTTTAGGTTAGACAGTCTTGGGAAAGATCAAAAAGGGCTCCAGTCTCAAAGGGTACAGGGCAAAGAAACGACGAGAATCGACCAAGCAACAGTCGGTATTGTAGTTGTAAATTGTCGTAAGCTGTGTTGGAAAAGTACCAGAGCTCCAAGCGCTGATAGAAAGTAGTAAAGCTGAAATCGTTATAGGAACAGAAAGCTGGCTAAAGCCGGAGATAAATTCTGCCGAAATTTTTACAGTGGCGCAAACCGTGTTCAGAAAGGATGAATTAAGTAAAGTAGGTGGTGATGTGTTTGTGTCTTGGTAGTAGTTTATCTTGTAGTGAAGTTGAAATAGATAGTTCCTGCGAATTACTGTGAGTAGAGGTTATACTCAACAGCCGTTGGCTCCTTCTACCGACCCTCCGACTGAGATGATATAACATCTGAACGGTTCAAAGTAAACTTGAATCTCATTACAAGTAAGTACCCCACACACACAGTTATAATTGGTGGAGACTTCAGTCTACCTTCGATTTGTTGGCGAAAATGCATATTCAAAGCCGGTGGTAGACAGAAAACGTCTTCCGAAATTGTACTAAATGCTTTCTCTGACGATTACTTTGAACAATTAGTTCATGAGCACACACGAATTGTAAATGGTTGCGAAAACACACTTGACCTCTTAGCCACAAATAATCCTGATTTGATAGAGAGCGTCATGACGGATACAGGGATTAGTGAACACAAGGTCATTGTAGCGAGGCTGAAAACCGCTAAAAAATAAACTCAAAATATATCTATTTAAAAGAGCAGATAAAAATTCGCTTGATGCCTTTCTAAGAGAGAGTCTCCACTCCTTCCAAGCTAATTATGTAAGTGTAGACCAGATATGGCCCAAATTCAAAGACACAGCATCGACAGCAATACATAGATTCATACCGCGTAAGTTAATAAGAGACGGGACTGATCCACCATGGTAAACAAAACACGTCAGAACACTGTTGCAGAAGCAACGGAAAAAACATGCCAAATTTATAAGAACGCAAAATCCCCAAGACTGGCTAAGTTTCACGGAATCGCGAAATTTAGTGCGGACGTCAATGCGAGCTTTTAATAGTTTCCACAATGAAACATTGTCTCAAAATATGGTAGAAGACCCAAAGAGATTCTGGCCGTATGTAAAATACACCAGTGGCGAAAAACAGTCAATACCGTCCCTGCGCGATAGTGATGGAAATGTTACCGATGATGGTGCCACTAAAGCGGAGTTACTAAATACAGTTTTCCGTAATTCCTTTTCGAAAGAAGATGAAGTAAATATTCCGGAATTTGAAACCCGAACAGCTGTTAGCATGAGTGACATAAAAGTAGATATCTTAGGTGTTGCGAAACAACTCAAATCACTTATGAAAGGCAAATCTTCCGGTCCAGATGGTATACCAATCAGGTTCCTTTCAGAGTATGCAGACACAATAGCGCCTTTTTTAGCCATCATATACAACCGCTCACTTGACGAAAGGTCTCTTAATAAAGACTGGAAAGTAGCACAGGTCACACCAATATTCAAGAAAGGAGTAACTCATTGAATTACTGACCCATATCACTAACCCCAATCTGCAGTAGGATTTTGGAGCATATACTGTACTCGAACATTATGAATCGCCTTGAAGAAAATGACTTATTGATACATAACCAACACGGATCCAGAAAATATCGTTCTTGTGCAACACAGCTAGCTCTTTATTCCCATGGAGTAATGAGTGCTGTCGACAAGAGATCTCAGATTGATTCCATATTCCTAGATTTCCAGAAGCTTTTGATACCGTTCCTCACAAGCGACTAATATTCAAATTGCGTGCATATGGAGTATCGTCTCAGTTGTGTGACTGGAGTCGTGATTTCCTCTCAGAGAGGTCACAGTTTGTAGTGATAGAAAGTAAATCATGGTGTAGAAACGAAGTGATATGTAGCGTTCAGCAAGATGGTGTCATAGGCCCTCTGCTGTTCCTGATTTATATAAATGATGTAGGTGATAATCTGAGCAGCCCCCTTAGATTGTTTGCAGATGACACCATTTTTTGATTTTAGATGTCCGTTAACGTCAGTGTCATTACAGATGGAACTCTAGCTCAAATGGGCAAGGTTGAGGTGATATATAGGCCACTGCATATCTACGGCCGAAGATCCCTACCTTGTACAGCTGCTCTTAGCTTCGCAAGTTACTAGAAGCGCAATCATGCTGATTAATGTACCCCTAGTAGGTAAACAGCATTAGCTTGATACTTTTTTTTTTTATTTTGCTTGGGGCTATAACGTTATTTTGGATGGTCAATATAAATGGGCACCTATATACCGTGCCAATCATAGCTCCATGTGGAAATTTTTTTTGAAGTCTTTCTGAATTTCCTCGCGATCGTGCAACGACGATACTTCTCTTGTAGATAACAGCGTCGTCAGGAAAGAATCTGATATGCTGCTGACCTTAGCTCTTCATCCGATGAAGCAGCGATCCCAGCGTAAATTTGGATGTCGCTAGCGTTCGAAACTGGAACAACAAGTACACCATCTGATCAAAAGTATCCTGACATATAGGGCTAGAGATTAATATGGGATGTGTCTTCACTTTGTCTTTTTGATGGGTTGAACTCTGCTAGGGACACTTTCAGTGTGGTGTTATGTCTGTGCAGCCCATTCTTCCTCGAGAGCAGAAACCAGAGAAGGCAGTGATGGCAGTCGCTGAAGTCTGGAACGAAATTAACGTTCTAGATCATCCCGAAGTTGTTTCATTGGGTTCAGGTCGGGATTCTTGACAGACCTATCCATTTCAGCAATGTTATTGTCAACAAACTATTTCCGGACAGGACGCACTGGCATATTGCCGAAAAGACTTATCGTATCCCAGATGTTCATCTACTGTATGCAGTACACCATACTGTAAATCGTTTTCATATCTACTCGCATTTAGCGTTTTCGTAAGCGCAATGAGGGGAACAGACCCCCATTCCATTACACCACCTCATACGTACTTCACTGTTAACACTACACATTATGGCAGGCATTCCACAATACCAAACACTTCCATTGGACACATCGTGATTCCGCACTTCAAATCACTCGTTTCCAGTCATCCAGTGTCCAGTGGCGTCACCACCTCAGGTATCGCTTGGCACCGAGTACAGAAATGTGTGGCTTATGAGGTACTGCCCGATCATTGTACCCAAGGCGTTTTAAGTCCTCATTGTGTTAACTGGACTTCTGGTAGACCTATTTCCTCCCGCCATGTGCGACGGTCCCTCTCCGTCAATAATTGAGGTCTGCCTGGACTCTGTTCAGCTGTTGTTGTTCCTTCGAGTTTCCACTTCGTAATCACATCACCAGCAACCAACCAACTTGAATTTGTTACTCGGGTGACATCCGATGACTAATCTACGTTCGAAGTCACTCAGCTCTCCTGATCGACCCATTCTGCTGTTACTGTTCCTCTGCTCCCCGCCTGCTTTTATCCTGGCGGGTCCGCATCCCGTGTCATCTAGTGGTCAACTCCGCATTACATAAGGGTATGGCACTCGACGCAAACCTGACATATCTACAAATTCGCTAATCCAGATCGATGTTCAAAACTACGAGTACTCTTTCAGCATATCAAATACAGTTTGTACGGACTCTGCGCATTCGTGATCAATACGTGGATCCTATTCCTTCTTCATGACGGAGCTTCGAAACACTGGTTTTGTTTCTTTCTATGAGAACTTTCAGATGTTCTGTTTCTGCTTCATATATTCTGAAGTATTTACTTTTCATTTCCTACGGTGGCATGTTTGGTGAGGATTTCTTAAAATCACTTTCGAGATGAAATCCTTATTTGGCAAGTTCAAGGTAAATGCTTATGGTTTTTCTGTTGCTGCATTAGTAACTATGACGGGAGACTCTATGAGGTTTAACGTTAAAAACTTCTGCTGAGGTTTCAGGGTGTACCGTTAAGGATGAGTTTATAAAAATGTCAAAGTTAGGTCACAATAAATTCATCTGGTATTGTATTTTTACTCTACCATTAAAAAAGTGAGATATTGCTATTGCTCGATTGCATCAACTACAACAGTTAATTCCAGTCATCTGGAAGCATCAACGAAACGTATCTTTGAAAAATTTTCGTCGTTCATTTCATGTTTCTGATACGTAATGGAACTATCACGGACTGCAAAGTATGACATAACTTAGCTCAAGAAGAGACGCTGCTCGCATGAACACACATAGCTCAGAATGAGAAATATCATTCGTAGTATGAGCCAAAATTGACGAAAACTTTTCACATCGTATCGACGTGATAATACTCGGTAGCAATCTCGGCAACGGAGACCGATCTGAAGACACTGAATGGAAGAAAATGGTATAGGGCTTTAAATCGAATAGAGCCTTTTATTTTTGCTGGTGAGCTGCAATTTAGCGTCGAGCCTAACTACTAATGCGTTGTATCCAAAGATAAATTGGAATGCTGTAGGACGGTTATTTTTTGATGACGTTATTCGATTTGTTAATATCTGTAAAGTAAAAATGATACGTTGGAAGAATTCTGGTCAGAGAAACAGCTGTTAGGCAACAGCATCTGTGTCTGCGATGGCAGCACTGTGAAGTCGTTGAATCCTTGAAGTCAGTAGTGGATATTTGCGGTGTGCAGCAGGCGTGGATTCGTTGGGAGTACAGTGTAAATGGACGCACTTTTGGAACTTTGTGAGTTGCAGATTTGTTACGAGGAGGAATGATGAGTCAGAACACTGATTGGATAACATACGGATATAACACAGGTTTTGAAATAAGGAACAAGGTATCATTTGATGAGGTAAAAAGTTTATTTTTATTTTTGTAGACTCATATTGTTGGTCCACTTCACCCTCGTCACAGTAGAGTTTTTGATAATTATTCTATTGATTGATCTGAGTTAACTTAGTGTACCATGGAAGTTATTAGATTAAGCGAATTTTCTAGATTCTATAATTGTTTTATTTGATAAGTTCCTTCCTAACTAAAATTTCAGTACATAAAGGTTGGGTCACGTGTTTTATTGGGATTCTGTGTCAAGATTATGAACTCACTTTCCCTGGAGCAACTGTAGGTAGCTTTTAGCAGTATTTTTTAGTTGTTGCGGAGTCTTGCTGTGTTGCTGTCTCTGCCTGTACTTCGTTGTGCAGGTGAGATTCATAAAACGTGACTGATTCGTTTCCTTTGCGCAGTATATTCGTAGGTTGTATCAGTTTCTTTATTTTATCAGGGCCGTATGTCAGTACAGAAATTTTCGTGTGTTTCAGATTACATTCTTATACAGGTCGACATTAAAGTGTGTTTTTTTTTTAATACAGCTTCGTTTTTTCAAACAGTTCACACTGAGCAAGAATGGGACAAGCGGGCCATCACCCCGAAGTAGGTCACCCCAATGGCCGGCGCCACCCCAAATCCAATATGGCGGCCGTGACGTCAGCTGATGATGCGATTGACGTCAGCTGATGATGCGAGTACCGTTATCCAAGATGGCGGTAAGATAGCTCAATTGCACTACCTCTACTAACCTAAGAAAGAACCACGCCCCCCGGCGGTAAGTTTGAATTTTTGGAGGGAAGATAGCTCAAAAATGGTTCAAATGGCTCTGAGCACTGTGGGACTTAACTTCTGAGGTCATCAGTCCCCTAGAACTTAGAACTACTTAAACCTAGCTAACCTAAGGACATTACACACATCCATGCCCAAGGCAGGATTCGAACCTACGACCATAGCGGTCGCGCGGTTCCAGACTGTAGCGCCTAGAACCGCTCGGCCACCCCGGCCGGCGAAGATAGCTCAATTGCGCTACCTCTACTAACCTACGAAAATTGAGGGAAAGAAAGTGCTACCTCCACTAACCTAAGTCACCTCTTCCTAGGAACTGGACATACCTCTTTATTTATCAGGCGTGTTTGCCATCCTCTTTGAATTTCGAATTTTGCTCTAAGAGCTTACTCCTGCAACTGAGGCAAGTTAGTATCGTATTGCCGTTCAATTCAATTATAATTTTTATAAATTTGTTTAAATTTGGTTAATTTTGTTAAAATTTGATTAAATTTGTTTAAATTTATTATCTACCTGCAGCATTAGTTTCGTGTTACCACCACAAGATGCTTAGATATCGATAGCTGTATTACATGCACTGGACATAAGTCTTCATTTAAACAATTATACGCAAGTGTGTTTGCCATCCTCTTCGAATTTCGAATTTTTTGCTCTAATAGCTTACATTCAATTCCAATATAATTTATTATCTACATTATTAGTTTCATGTTACCGTCACAGTAGGCTGCGTGATATGTCACGTTGTCACGCGCTGGTACTACGAACAACAGCCGACTAGCCTACTTTCACACCAACCGACGTCTGCCGGACACTTTCTCATTTTCTCTCGCCCGCCTGCATCACTCGAAGTCTGGCAGGGCCATCATATACCGGACATCCCCCAAAACGGGAACCACGCAGGTGTTCTTAATCCTCTCCTTCAATCGATGTGCTTGATAACATTGAGAAAACATTTCCAAGTATTGAAAGACTATTAAAGACGTACTCCAGGTCTAAAGAGTTACAAACATATAACTATCCATTTCCACATTTTTTTTCCATCATCGTGCTACATACCTGGCAGAAGAATAATAATAATTTCATTCCGCGCTCTATTACTATTCCATTGTATCTATCATTCTACCATGACATTCATCTTTGAGAAACATTTCCAGCTCAAAAGAGTTCAAAACATATAAGACTTTACATTTCTACTTTAAAAAATTTTCCCGTCATCAAGTTAGAATAATTTAGAAAACTTTCAGTGCTCATATAAACCGTCGATAGCGCAGTTTTTTTTTTTTACTTTCATCTTTTCCACTCTATAACTTTCCTAAATACTAAAATTCTGCCTTTTATCATCTGAAGACAAAACTCTTCACTCCTTACTCTTAACAACATTTTCTTACTTAAAAAGACATGCATTAAACATGTACTCCAGCTCGCAATATTTCCAAACATATAACACTATACATTTCTGTCATCACGTTAGAATAATTTATTAAACTTTCAGCGCTCATATAAGCCGCCGATAGTGCTATTTTTTTTTAATTTCATCTTTTTCGCTGAACACCATTCCTAAGTGCTAAAATTCCCCATTTTATCATCTTAACAATCTCTAATTTTAAGAAAAACTAGTCTTAATACCAGCAACCTATAATTTCATGTATATAACATTAACCCTTGAAAATCACAGAATTTGAGCGAGATGCAGTAAAAGTACACCCCTTTCTTTATCCAGGATATATCTAACTGCATTCTCCTCAGCCGAGCTCATAATGACCCCAGATCCACCAGCGTGTGTTCCAAATATTATTAATTCTTTCGCTTTAAATTACCATACACCCACGTCTCTTCGAGGTTTTGAACGCATCTGAGTAGTTCAGCTTCCACCCGCCAGGTGTGTTAGTGGGCTCACCCCAAGAAGCTGAATTCCCATTAGCTAGCGCCTTGGTGACGTAGGAGGACGCTCAGGATCCTATTCAAACCCCCCCATTCATATGCTCACCATCATTCAGATACAGCCTGTCTCGACCATCACGATGCGAGCTTCAGCCAACTTCAGCGGTGTTATTTACCATGTGAAGCTTCCTTTAGAAATACAGAACTGCTTTCTTCATGCGTGAAATTGAATTTTCTTTTTTCTCATCATTTCAGCATTCTTCGCTGATGTGCTGGATGCACTTAACAATTCGCTGGGAAGGGGGAATCCAACCCATTCAGCTCAAAAACATCAATATAAAATAACTTTTTCTATTTTCGTAATATCTCCAGTCTGTCATTATACCGTAATATAACTTAAACTTCATTGTTCTTGTTGTAAATGAATCAGGTGCGAGCCAACAGTCTAATTTAGGCAATGCTCTTCACCAGGGGGAAGAACAATCTATCCTGCGTAAGATTCATTTCCATCGATATGTAATTACTTTTTCTTTTCTATTCAAACACTTTCTCTAACTCTAATTTTTTCTTGCTACAGGTGATTTCGATCGGCTAGACCAGTTAAATGAACATATTCAGCGGGAGGCATTTATTGAGGCGCAGTTTGAGGCGGATGGTGAATTTGACCCTGACGTCCATGACGAGGGGCTGGCTCCTGTGACTGAGCAGTGGTCCGGGAACGAACAAGGTGAATATTATTATTATACATTTAATATTCATACTTCAATATCCGTCAGTTTAAGCATGCTCTATAACTCAACACTTATTTTTTTTTTTTTTTTTCACAGGGGTGAAGCCTCAGATGGCCGTAGCGCGCGTCGGGGCGCGGCGGACTGTAATTAAAACCCGAGCACGACAAGCTGAACCGGGCGTCGCGCCCATTACTGCGAAGCTATCGGCCGCCCGGACCTGCACGTCACCGAGCCAGTCACTGCGAGGCCCATCTTCGGTCACCTGTGGAGTAGGGGGCGGGCAGAGGCACCGGACGAACGCCGACGCCTCGGCCATTGGTAGCGGTGGCGGACTGATTAATCCACAGTCCCGGGCCAGCATTATACACTACGCACCACCCGCTGCTAGGCCGGGATGCTCCCACTGGCCTGACACCACCGCCTCACCCACCGACCAGGTACAGCAGACTGCGTCGCCTGCTCAATATAGTGCCACTAGTAGTAATCATAGTCAACCCATGGCTAGTGGTAATTCCCTCTCCCGTCCTTTTAGTGAAGGACATCAGGTCAGCGATACCATATAGCATTAGCGTACTAGGTGACTGCAGACGCTTTTGAGGAGCGAATTTCGTTCAGCAGGATGGAGAACCCTGCACTAGGGTACAGCGACCCTGTTGGTTTCCTAAGCGGGTGCCTTCCTGTCGTGGAAACGGAGCTCCTCAAGGTAGTCAACCATCTGCGTTATCCCGCCATTAAATGCAGTGCGGTGTTTTGCATCGAATTATCGCACCCTCCCAAATTTGAGTCAGCTGTTGAAGAGGCAACTCTGCATTATCTCTGGGGGTAAAATGGCGTGATAACACAGAGCGTATCAATCGCCGAGTGGTTTCGTAAATCCACCTTGAGTGCTATATTGGGTCGTTTTTCCGAGATGGAAGTGAAAGGCTCAGCTAAAGCACTCAGCCGAATACTACATCTGGACATCCATACACATGGCTACGATCCAGAAATGGAGGGTCAAGCTATATCAAGATTCCTAAAGATATAGCTAACAAGAGGGCATGTATTAATGTCGAAAATACAAATGATCAGGCTTGTTTTGCATGGTCCATCCTGGCTTGCGAAAGAAAGTACAATTACGGAGCTCATCCTGAGCGTCCAACTACTTAGGTGATGGTATAGAGTTCCTCATCAGCATATACCCAAATTTGAAGCACAGAATACCAGTACATCGGCTCATGTTTATGGCCTGTAGAAGAAAAGCAAGTCATTTGAGCAAGACAAGCATATTGTCGTCGGTCATCTCCATTTCTCAAAATTTGTAGGTGAGCGTGAATTGCATGTAAACATGCTGCTCTTCTCTAACGGTGTTAATTATCGTATGTTTGGATCAAAGACATGTCCCGACTCCTATTCTCTCAACTGAATAACCATTACTCTAAAAAGCATATTTGCTTATAGTGTCTCAGTTATTTCTCCTCAGACAAGTTATTAATAGCGCATCTAGTAGACTGTGCTTCCATGGACCCGGTCCGTGTTATTATGCCTACTGAGGCCAACAAATTCATAAATTTCAAGAATGCTCACCACCAGGAGCGATGCCCGTTTGCAGTGTACGCCGACTTTGAATGCCTCCTTGCTCCTGTGACCCTCTGTGAAGTTGACCCTACAGCACTACACACCACCTTTACAGAGAAACACGTACCATATGCAGCAGTGTACCAAATTGTATCGTCATATGATTCCAGTCTTAACCTCTAGAAATCTTTTGTCAGGGACACCCCTGCGATTTGGTTGCTCACTGAGCTCGAAAAATTTTCACAGTAGGTTGATAAGCTTTACAGCAGCAACGTACAAATGACCAAATTGAAGGAGAATGAAGATTTGTATAATAACGCTACTGATCGTCATATTTGTGGGCTGCCATTAGACAGAAAAGCGGAAACTCCTCGTAGAGACCACTGCCATCTTACAGGGAAGTTCCGTGGCGTAGCTCACAACGCATGCAATTTGAAGTACCAACTACCAAGACACATACCCGTCTTCTTCCACAATTTAAGAGGGGATGATGCTCACTTTCACTTGGGTGATTTCGGTTTGGAGAAAGATCAGGCCAGTGTCCTACCTGAGAGCCTGAAGAAATACATTTCATTCTCCAAACGAATGACACCAAGAATTACGCTCCGCTTCCTTGATATGTTACGTTTTATGCAGGCTGCATATCCTGACGAGGGAAAGTTTCAACTTGTCACTAGGAAGGGGTTTCCCATATGAGTATGTGGACAGTACGGCGAAACTCAACGAAACCAGGCTACCTGACATAACTGCATTCTCCAGCAACCTTACCGGTGATGCCATAACGGATGCAGAGTATGAGCATGCGGTGAATATCTGGCGGGAATTCAATATTTCCACTTTAGGAGAGTACACACGGCTTTACATGGACACAGAAGTGCACTTTCTCTCAGACGGTTTCGAGAAATTCCGGAGTTTATGCATGCCCAAATATTCCCTGGATCCCGCCTTTTATTACATGGCACCTGTGTTGTCTTGGGAAGCAATTCTCAAGAAAACGAACTGCAGAATTGAATTATTGACCAATGCTGACATGCTTCTTTTCTTTGAGCAAGGAATCCGGGTGGACGGGAGGGGGGGTGGCGAGGAGGGGGGGAGGACTTTGCCAGTGTGTTCATAGGCACGCGAAGGCAAATAACCCGCGGATGGGTGACAGGTACAACGCATCCCTTGATTCGAGTTATATCATGTACTTCGACGTGAATAACTTATACGAGCACGCCAAGCAGCAATCACTGCCGATTGGTGAGTTTCGACGGGTCCCCCAAGACGAATGCAAGGTATTAGGTGGAAAAATCAGGGGGGGTATGGCAGCTGATTCTGATGTAGGTTATGTGGTAGAGGCAGAACTCACCCTATTACTTTGCATGATGTGCACGCTGATTTGCCGCTGTGTTCACAGCAACTAGTTCCAAGAGGAAGCTCCATGCCAAAACTGATCACAACGCTGGGGGATAAGCGGAGATATATTATTCATTATCGTAACCTCCAGCAGTGTCTCAGCTTGGGTATGGAGCTGGTTAGAATCACCCAGACTATCTCCTTCAAACAGTCCCCCCATTACCTCAGATGTTAAGTCCCCATAATGCTCAGAGCCATGTGAACCATTTTGAACCAAAAACAGTTTAACCCTAGAGAATTTTCTTGAGCTTTTGTGTGGAATAAATGCACAAATGGCGTAATCACTCCATGTTGCATCGAGTAACTAGCACTTCTACATCTACATCTACATTTATACTCCGTAAGCCACCCAACGGTGTGTGGCGGAGGGCACTTTACTTGCCACTGTCATTACCTCCCTTTCCTGTTCCAGTCGCGTATGGTTCTCGGGAAGAACGACTGCCGGAAAGCCTCCGTGCGCGCTCGAATCTCTCTAATTTTACATTCGTGATCTCCTCGGGAGGTATAAGTAGGGGGAAGCTAATATATTCGATACCTCATCCAGAAACGCACCCACTCGAAACCTGGCGAGCAAGCTACACCGCGATGCAGAGCGCCTCTCTTGCAGAGTCTGCCACTTGAGTTTGCTAAACATCTCCGTAACGCTATCACGCTTACCAAATAACCCTGTGACGAAACGCGCCGCTCTTCTTTGGATCTTCTCTATCTCCTCCGCCAACCCGATCTGGTACGGATGCCACACCGATGAGCAATACTCAAGTATAGGTCGAACGACTGTTTTGTAAGCCACCTCCTTTGTTCATGGACTACATTTTCTAATGACTCTCCCAATGAATCTCAACCTGGTACCCGCCTTACCAACAATGAATTTTATATGATCATTCCACTTCAAATCGTTCCGCACGCATACTCCCATATATTTTACAGAAGTAACTGCTACCATTGTTTGTTCCGCTATCATATAATCATACAATAAAGGATCCTTCTTTCTATGTATTCGCACTTCATTAGAGGTAGACAAAGAAGAGGGACTTTTGTGACATGGAGGTCAAAATAACAGTATCGATCCGTATATAGTAGACAGATTGCTCGCAGACAAATTAAAAGAAAGGAGGGCGCAAACTGACACGGAAATTACCCTAGGTAGAAGAGATGAAGTAGTGAGGAACACTAAATGTGCCTCGGCATAGCATATAGGTAAAATCTGGAACTAAATCGGGCAGGTTAAAGAAAAGTAAACTGGATAGGCTGATCCGCCACATACGCAAGAAAGCAGACCCCACGGTCAATGTCTGAGGTCTACAAATTAAATGTGAAGTATGCTACAATTTTTATACACGTCAGACTGGACGTAATTTCAACACCAGATTTAAAGAGCGCGCTAGGATGACTGACGGCAGTAATTCCCCAGTGATGACACATTTTGAACACACCACCCACCCGTACTATTTCAGAGGCCACCAAACCACATCAGATACTTCCTAACAGCAAGAAAGTAATAGTTTTGGATGCACTCAAGGAAACAGAAAATATACATGCATACTAAAAGAGGGCGGGACAATATGTTGATCTAACAGACAGAATTACGTAGCATTCTGTTTTTACATAGTTTAAACAGAAGATTTCACGAGGTCGACCGGTATAAGCGCGACATATTCATACACTGAAGTGGAAAAAGTCACGGATAGCTCCCAATAGCCTCTGTGTCTGCAGCTCGAAGTTCCATGTGCCTTACCAGATTGTATGTATAAGGAATTCCACAAATCACGGCATACATTTTCAAGAAAACTCTATGCGTTTCTTCATTTACCTGCCGATAGTTACAAACATGTTTGTTCTTATAATTAAATTTAATTAAAAATAGTAAATAGTCAAATGATATGAAACTTCATGCAAATACAAGTGGTTTTTTAAAATTATATTACCTCTCAAATGTCATATAAATTAAATAATATGACTAGTGATGAAAAAATAGATTAAAAATGAAGTGTGAGCGGGATTGAAACAGTTGCTTTCTCCACATTCGGTGTCAGAAGCTCGAACGCTAACTATGTGACCACCATGAACTGTAACATGTAGCACCTACGCACAGATATCTACATCTACATCTACATTTATACTCCGCAAGCCACCCAACGGTGTGTGGCGGAGGGCACTTTACGTGCCACTGTCATTACCTCCCTTTCCTGTTCCAGTCGCGTATGGTTCTCGGGAAGAACGACTGTCTGAAACCTCCGTGCGCGCTCTAATCTCTCTAATTTTACATTCGTGATCTCCTCGGGAGGTATAAGTAGGGGGAAGCAATATATTCGATACCTCATCCAGAAACGCACCCTCTCGAAACCTGGCGAGCAAGCTACACCGCGATGCAGAGCGCCTCTCTTGCAGAGTCTGCCACTTGAGTTTATTAAACGTCTCCGTAACGCTATCACGGTTACCAAATAACCCAGTGACGAAACGCGCCGCTCTTCTTTGGATCTTCTCTATCTCCTCCATCTCCTCCGTCAGACCGATCTGGTACGGATCCCACACTGATGAGCAATACTCAAGTATAGGTCGAACGAGTGTTTTGTAAGCCATCTCCTTTGTTGATGGACTACATTTTCTAAGGACTCTCCCAATGAATCTCAACCTGGTACCCGCCTTACCAACAATTAATTTTATATGATCATTTCACTTCAAATCGTTCCGCACGCATACTCCCACATATTTTACGGAAGTAACTGCTACCAGTGTTTGTTCCGCTATCATATAATCATACAATAAAGGATCCTTCTTTCTATGTATTCGCAATACATTACATTTGTCTATGTTAAGGGTCAGTTGCCATTCCCTGCACCAAGTGCCTATCCGCTGCAGATCTTCCTGCATTTCGCTACAATTTTCTAATGCTGCAACTTCTCTGTATACTACAGCATCATCTGCGAAAAGCCGTATGGAACTTCCGACACTATCTACTAGATCATTTATATATATTGTGAAAAGCAATGGTCCCATAACACTCCCCTGTGGCACGCCAGAGGTTACTTTAACGTCTGTAGACGTCTCTCCATTGATAACAACATGCTGTGTTCTGTTTGCTAAAAACTCTTTAATCCAGCCACACAGCTGGTCTGATATTCCGTAGGCTCTTACTTTGTTTATCAGGCGACAGTGCGGAACTGTATCGAACGCCTTACGGAAGTCAAGAAAAATAGCATCTACCTGGGAGCCTGTATCTAATATTTTCTGGGTCTCATGAACAAATAAAGCGAGTTGGATCTCACACGATCGCTGTTTCCGGAATCCATGTTGATTCCTACATAGTAGATTCTGGGTTTCCAAAAACGACATGATACTCGAGCAAAAACCTTGTTCTAAAATTCTACAACAGATCGACGTCAGAGATATAGGTCTATAGTTTTGCGCATCTGCTCGACGACCCTTCTTGAAGACTGGGACTATCTGTGCTCTTTTCCAATCATTTGGAACCCTCCGTTCCTTTAGAGACTTGCGGTACACGGCTGTTAGAAGGGGGGCAAGTTCTTTCGCGTACTCTGTGTAGACTCGAATTGGTATCCCGTCAGGTCCAGTGGACTTTCCTCTATTGAGTGATTCCAGTTGCTTTTCTATTCCTTGGACACTTATTTCGATGTCAGCCATTTTTTCGTTTGTGCGAGGATTTAGAGAAGGAACTGCAGTGCGGTCTTCCTCTGTGAAACAGCTTTGGAAAAAGGTGTTTAGTATTTCAGCTTTACGCGTGTCATCCTCTGTTTCAATGCCATCATCATCCCGTAGTGTCTGGATATGCTGTTTCGAGCCACTTACTGATTTAACGTAAGACCAGAACTTCCTAGGATTTTCTGTCAAGTCGGTACATAGAATTTTACTTTCGAATTCACTGAACGCTTCACGCATAGCCCTCCTTACGCTAACTTTGACATCATTTAGCTTCTGTTTGTCTGAGAGATTTTGGCTGCGTTTAAACTTGGAGTGGAGCTCTCTTTGCTTTCGCAGTAGTTTCCTAACTTTGTTGTTGTACCACGGTGGGTTTTTCCCGTCCCTCACAGTTTTACTCGGCACGTACCTGTCTAAAACGCATTTTACGATTGCCTTGAACTTTTTCCATAAACACTCAACATTGTCAGTGTCGGAACAGAAATTTTCGTTTTGATCTGTTAGGTAGTCTGAAATCTGCTTTCTATTACTCTTGCTAAACAGATAAACCTTCCTCCCTTTTTTTATATTCCTATTAACTTCCATATTCAGGGATGTATCCGTTACATAACAGACACGTAAAACTACTCTCGCGATTTTCTCGGAATTGTTGTTTTAATGGCCTACTAAAGGTGTATAAACTTTTAAGTAAATCTATGATCCCAACATCTTGGCCTCGAACGCTTTCACTATTCTATTCACAATTGTGAGTAAACCTTCTGAATACAGCTCCGGCAATGCACTGCCCTTTTCTACCTTGTGTACGCAATATTACCACCATCTGTGTATATGCATACGCTGTCGTACGACTTTTTGTCACATGAGTGCATGTCTGTATCGATTTCTCGCCGGGTCGACTTCACCGGCGTACGGCGTCGCTGGCCCTCCTAGAGGCGCGAGGGTGAGCGCTGCCAATTGGGGAGAGCTTTTAAGCAGCGCGCGAGCGCGAGACGGGGTCTCTCCTGTGAACGGAGCAGCGTTTTTAACGCACTATGTATTTTAACAATAAAAATTGCTGTGAAACACTGACTGAAATATTTCTTGTGTTCAGGTCATTAGTAACAACGGAAACTAATAAATAAATACAAGACTGCAATACTGATTCTGTGTGAATCTCGAGCTTTGGCTCGTCCCGTGATCTAGTGAGGTGTGATGGTACTATCTCCAAGGTGGATCATTCTGTTGTCATTTATTCTCGCGATAAAAATGTCCAAATGTGTGTGAAATCTTATGGGACTTAACTGCTAAGGTCATCAGTCCCTAAGCTTACACACTACTTCACCTAAACTATCCTAAGGACAAACACACACAGCCATGCCCGAGGGAGGACTCGAACCTCCGCCGGGAACAGCAGCACAGTCCATGACTACAGCGCCTCAGACCGCTCGGCTAATCCCGCGCGGCTCTCGCGATAAAAATTACAGTCACGTTATTACGATACATTTCGTTTGTTTGGCATTTAGTTCTTGATTAGTTGTTTTGATTGTTTCATTTGAATGTTGCCGTCTTCTTTTCAATGTGATTAAAATCCGGTAAGGTAAAATCTGGTAAGCGCCGCAATGAACACATCAGGCGTGTACGCTTGGGTCAGACCAATAAATCTGCTGTGGCGGAACATAGTATTGACGAGAAGCACACCTTCAATTTCGAGCACACGAAGAGAATATGCATCACAAACGGATTTTGAGACTCAGGATTCAAAGAGTCCATAGTAACATGGTTACGCGACAACCCAAACAACCGCGACAGTGGCTACCATCTCAACACAGCCTGGGAGCCTGCAATCAGGAAAACCAGAGAAGAACGTTCTGTTCCACCAAGGGCCACGGACGGAGCAGACAGAGACGGACGCCGGGACACGAATCCCGCACACGCGTCCCCCCACCGCCGGCCGCTCAAGGCACATCGGGCGATTCCGCTGGCGCGTGACTGGCCGGCGGCGGGAAGCGGAGAGCGGTGCAGCAGAAATATCAGCCCGCGACGACCCCACTCCTCAACCCGGGAGCATAGTTAAGCTGATCAAAAGCTATCTCACGAATAGAACTTACTCCGTCAAAGTAGAAACTGCCACCTCCACCAAAAGCCGTATTCGTGCTGGGGTGCCACAGGGATCGGTCCTGGGGCCCGTTTTGTACATTCTGTACACTGCGGACACTCCAACCCCCCCTGGTGCACACTGCACAGTACGCAGACGACACAGCCTTCTACACAAGAAATGCGAACAAGGGCCTGCTCATCCGTAGGCTACAAAGGGTTTTAGATGACACAGAAACTTGGGCCCGTCACTGGCGTATCACCATCAACTCTGAAAAGACACAGGCTATGCTGATTGCCCGCAGGCTCGGAAGGCGCGAATCTCCTCAACGTCTCCCCCTCCATCTTCATCTAAACGGAACCCAACTCCCCTGGCGCAGAACCGCCAAGAACCTTGGCGTAACCTTGGACTCTCGTCTTACGTGGAAACCCCACATAGACGAGGTCCACAAGAAGGTCTGCGCCAGAATGTCCATCCTATATGCAATCCTGAACTCAACTAGCTCCCTTCCCTGCCCAGTAGCAGTAAACGTGTACCAGGCCCTGATCCGGCCAGTCATCGAATATGCGTGCCCTGTCTGGGGATACGCGGCGAAGCAGCACCTGGAAAAACTCCAGAGGCTGCAGAACCGCGCCCTCAGGATGGCATTGCATTTACCTCTTGGATTCCCCACAGATGATCTGCACTCCGCAGCTGAAATCCCACTCCTGAGAGAGCGTTTCCAAGATCTGGCAAGGGCCTTCTATGAGGGTTCTTCCAGATCAGGAAACGCCCTCATCCACCCCCTAGGTCGGCATGACACGTCCCGCGGCAAGCACAAGCGCCCCATGACGATCTCCAACGATTAAGTCGAAGAGAAAATCCCAATACCCAATCCCTTAATCCTGTTCCCTCCTATATAACACCAATAATCTCGCCTACCTCAGGCAAGTACCAGACACAAACAGAACAATCATCACATATCACAGACACAAAAAAACTACAGAAATAATCACACACACACGTACACAGGGGAGTAAAAGCCGAATGGCTACAAACTCCCCCTCACACTTCCCCAAAGTGGGGAAAGTAAAAGATGAGAGCAGCAGCAGCCACTCCTCAAACTCGCTGAGTGGCAGCGAACGGTTGAGCATCGCTCCTCTTACTAGCGCACCTTCAGCCATAGGCTCCCGCTTGCACGGGTGTAGAACCAGGAGTGTTTTCTGGCTTTGTTTTTATCAAAACATTGACGGGCACTTGCACCGAGGTCTCTCAGCTTAGAAAAACGGCACTTGGGAAGTTTTGCATGGCGTCACCTGACAGCAGAATTGTCGTGTCTTCTCGTAGAGTTAGTATGTCGAGCTTGGGTGGTGCCTTGGGGTCGCGGCGGTCTCTTTCCGCTGACGACACGAGGCGCGTTTACGCGTTGGCGCGGGCCGCGCCGCTGGCCGTTTCGAGCACTTCGGCTGTCGCTTAGCTAGTCTCTGCCCCCCCCCCCCCCACCAAGAATAGGGAAAAAGTAGGCCAGGACCTGGAGGCAGGCCGTGGAACGACAGGAAGGTATTCCGCCGCCTCCGTCCAGAATGCCGCGTCTGCCATCGTTCTCTTAGGGTCAGCAATGTAAGCGGAAAACCCAACGGTGACAACAAAAGTTGCAACTGGCAATCCCCTGGCAGCAACCCCCGTTTCTGCTCCAGACATGGCAACGGGTACACGGAAGGAAAACACACGCAAAACATAAACAAGCAATTACATTGTCAGTATCTACGGTCCCCTCCGTCCTTCCCCTCTCCTTAGCCCGCTCCTGCTAGCCAACGCTCATAATCGTCTCGCCGAACACATCCTCGACCTAAATGGCAAGCAGAAGTCCCATCAATCGATCAAAATCCTTCCCAAACCCGCAACTGCTAGTCAACCCCCTACCCGGTCGCAGTTCCTCAAATCCCCCCCACTCAAGAGCACGTCCACGAAGCAGCGGCGTGCAAAGAAGGATAGGAAAGAGAAACATAAAAAGAACAGGAATCCCACCCCACGAACCCAAATCCCCCCTTACCCCTGAGGAGCCCGCGGTTCCTGAGCCACCGACAGCACCTGTCGTCGCCCTCGAAAGGAACCAGGAAACCGCTGCCCTGTAAGGGAACCATGAAACTGGGGAGGACTCTGAGGGCTTTGTGCTGGCGGGAAAAAACTTTCGCCGGCCGAGACTTCCACCTGCTCGGGGAGTGGAACCCACCCCAAACAGGTTTCAGGCTGTGGCTGATGCGTCAGGCGAAACACAAGAAACAACAGCACAGAACCACACAACACACCGCCTCCCACCGATCATCGCGGAGTTTCCCCACAACTACGAGGAACTCTATGGCATGTTCAAAACACAGCTCAAAGGGGACAACTTTACAGCAAAACCAACAGGGGGGGGGGGGACAAAATAAAGATCACTCTACACAACATCAAAAACTACAACACCATTAAAAAGGCCTTCGCCCTATTACCCCATTACGTTCCCCACCACCAAGACAAGGAACAAAAACATTGTCATTAGGGACCTCCCCAGACGGCTCTCAGCCCAGACAGTCAAGACAGACTTGACAGCCCAGGGATGTGTAGTCAAAACAGTAGATCAGATGGGTAAAAATGGGCCAGAGAGCAAGTGGCCACTATTCCAGGTTACTCTGCCGGACATACCGCAGAACAGACGTGAGATAAAAGCTGTTCTGGCAGTCCCTGTCACCACAGAGCCGCTCTGATGCAAGAACAATCTGGTGCAGTGCTTCAGGTGTCAGGGACTGGATCACATTGCCACCTGCTGCCAGATGCCTGTGCACTGTAGAAAATGCGCCGAACCCCACGACACTAGGACTTGCACAATAAAACACATGAACCCACAGGTAAGGTGCGCGCTGTGTGGGAAAAACCACACAGCAGGGTACCAAGGCTGCGAGGTCCACAAAAAACACACACAGAAGGCTAAGGGTGCGAAGGCCGCCCCCCACATACGAAAACAAGACACAGCCGCCCAATCAAACCACCAGAGAGACAAAACAGGACAACACACACAGCCAAAACTTGGATAAAACCAAGGCCTGACACTCCAAGGGCAACATACGCAGAAGTACTCTCTCCACCAAAGAGCCACTAAAACGTCGAGAAATCGGAGCAAGCCGTGTCACCACAACACCAGACACACACTCAAGAACAACACCGGGAAAAACACAACAACGATCAGGTCCACCAAGACAGAGGAAGCTCTAAGGAACCCCACACACACTTCACCCCCTCGGATCAGTTGTTAGGCGTTATGGTCCAGACCATGAACCTCGTCATGGAAATGATGAAGGCATTCAGGGAGGCCCAGAAGCAGAACACTCAGATCCTCATTGTCCTTCAGGCAACAGTCCAGCAGTCGCTCCCCTCTGCAACTTCCTCAGTAGTCACAAAACCCCATCGTGGATAGATGACCTAATATCCAAGGCCTGACAATGTGCGTCTTTAATGCAGACAGCATTGTTAATCAAGAGGTCGAGTTCAGAGAACTCATGAAGGAGTTCTCCATCGACATATGCATGATAGGGGAAACCCACCTAAAACTGGGAATAAAAGCGACAGTTCCCAACTATGCTAGCTACTGTAAAGACAGATCAACCCAAGGCGGAGGAGTGGCAACATACATAAAAAGAGGGATCCCCCACCACCAGGTATTGATACCAGTTACCAATAAAATCGAATCAGTGGCCGTGGAAGTAACCACTGCCACCGGACCCCTAACAATCGTCGCAATCTACCGACCCCTACAAGACGAGATAGACGAGGGAGACATAGCTGCTCTAGGTCAAATTGAAGGCAAACTCATAATAGGGGGCGACTTCAATGCCAAACACCCCGGTTGGAACTCTAGAGTAATTTCCAGAACAGGCGCCAAACTGCAACGACTAGCACGCGGTCACCACTTCGAAACATGGCGTCTAGTCGAGCCCACACATTTTCCAAAAAATGGGAGGTAGGCCCTACGTGTTAGACATAGCCCTCACTAGGAGGATTGCGGGGTTTGTGGCCGCAAGGAAAATCAACAGAATGCCCTCGAATCACAATCCAGTGATTATAGAGGTCGATGTCGGAGAATGGGTAGCACTCCCACAGTAGCAGACGTCCTACAAACGTACTGACTGGGAGCAATACCGAGAAACTGTCGCCTCTGACATCGCTTGCGATCCGCCACCTACTGCCGAAACAGTAGAACAAGCGCTACAAGACCTAACAGGAACCATCTTGTAGGCCACGGAAGATGCCACTCCCCACAAAGGGATGGCCCGCCCCTGCAAATACAACTCCCGGAACATCTACTAGCCCAAATCCGTCACAAGGACAGAGTGGCAAAAGAGTGGAAGATCACCAGAAATCAGGCCACGAGGAGGCTGCTCAACCATCTACAGAGAGAGCTGAAGGTAGGGCTAAATGAGCACCGAAACCAGCACCGCCTCACAGCCCTCAAAGTAGACGATCACACACTATGGCAAGCAACCAAACAATTTACCAAAAGGCGCGTTAGGCTGCCGCCTCTGCACGGCGAGAGGGGTCTGGCCTACAGCCATGCTGAAAAGGCCAACGCCCTCGCCGACACCTTCGAGAAGCAGTTTCAAGCGGCAGAACCCAAGGATGACGAGCATGAAGAGGTAGTTCGTCGTCAACTGGCTGCCTTCCTCAACGCTGAGGAAGACCCAGAGGACGAACCCCCACTTTTCGCCCCCGAAGACGTGGCAAAAGTAATTAGGTCCCTCCCTACAAAAAAAGGCGCCAAGACACGACAGTGTCACCAACTAGCTAGTTAAAAACCTCCTGCCATCGGCTGTCGAACACCTCGCGGACGTCTTCAACGAGATTACTCGTACCTGCGAGTTCCCAGCATACTGGAAACACGCGGAAGTGGTCGCGATACACAAACCAGGAAAGACTCTTTATTCCCGCAGCACTACAGGCAGATTAGCCTCTTGCCAACTCTCAGCAAGATCTATGAGCGCCTCCTGCTTATTCCCATACGAGACCACATCACCAATGAGCGACTTTTGCCGGATTTCCAATTCGGATTTCGACAGAAGAACTCCGCCCCACAACAGATCATGAGACTAGTGGAAGCAGCCACAGAAAGTTTCAACCGCAGAGGCTACTGCGGGATAGTGCTACTTGATGAAGCCAAAGTCTTCGACTCAGTATGGCATAAAGGGTTACTATACAAGTTATACACACAAGGGTTCCCCGGGAGCATAGTTAGGTTAATCGGAAGCTATCCAACGAATAGAACCTTCTCTGTCAAGGCAGAAACAGCAACCTCCACCAAAAGGCGTATTCGTGCTGGGGTGCCACAGGGATCGGTCCTGGGGCCCGTTTTGTACAGTCTGTACACTGCGAACACTCCAACGGACCCCCTGGTGCACACCGAACAGTGCGCTGACGATACCGCTTTTTACACTCGTAATGCGAATAGGGACCTGGTCATTCGTAGGCTACAAAGGGTTTTAGATAACACAGAAACCTGGCCCCGTCGCTGGCGCATCACTATCAATCCTGAAAAGACACAGGCTATGTTGATCACCTGGAGACTCGGGAGAAGCGGAACGCCCCCCCCCCCCTCCCTTCACCAGCACCTACATAGACCCCGACTCCCCTGGCGCAGATCCACCAAGTATCTCGGCGTAACTGTGGACTAGAAACTAACGTGGAAACCCCATATAGACGAGATCCACAGGAAGGTCTGCGCCAGAATGTCCATCCTATACCCAATCCTCAACACAACCAGCTCCCTTCCCTGCTCTGTAGCACTAAACGTCTATCAGGCCCTCATGCGGCCAGTAATGTAGTATGCGTGCCCTCTCTGGGGGTACGCGGCAAAGCAGCACATGGACAAACTCCAGAGGCTGCAGAACCGCGCCCTCAGGACTGACGATCTGCACGCCGCTGCTGAAATCCCACTCCTCAAAGAAAGATTCCAGGATCTGGCAAGGGCTTTTTATGAGAGGTCTTCCAGATCTGGAAACAACCTTATCCAATCCCTAGGTCGGTATGACATGTCCCACGACAACCACAAACGCCCCATGACGTTATTCGACGACTAAGTCGAAGAGAAAATCCCAAAAATCCCCAAATTTTAACCCTAATCCTTAATCCTTAAAACACCAAACATCTCGCCAACCTCAGGCAAGTACTAGACTCCACCAGAACACCATAACAACACAGAGACAGCCAAAACAGTCAAAGACAATCACACAGTGGAGTACAAGCCAACAGGCTACACACTCCTCAAAACACTTCCCCAAGGAGGGGAAAGTTAAAACGTGAGAGAGAGCCACTCCTCAAAGAAAGATTCCAAGATCTGGCAAGGGCTTTCTACGAGAGCTCTTCCAGTTTTGTAAATAACCTTATTCACTCCTTAGGTCGGTCTGACATGTCCCGCGATAAGCACAAACGCCCTATGACGATCTTCGACGACTAAGTCGAAGAGAACATCCCTATATCCAAATCTTAATCCTCCTCCCGTCCTCAAAATAACAATCATCTCGCCAACCTCATGCAAGTACGAGACACATACAGAACATTCATCACATTTCACAGACACCAAAAAATATCACAGATAAATTCACACACACAAGTACACAGCGGAGTCAAAGCCGCAAGGCTACAAACTCCCACACACACTTCCCCAAAGAGGGGAAAGTATTAGATGAGAGTGAGCGATATCCCGACACTTCGCCTGAAGATGATTGAGACGCATTCCATCGAAACGTTGCTACGAGACGACGACGCTACTCGCCTGACAACCCGTGAAGATTTCATATATGAAATTCGCCGAGAAATCCCGCACTCACAGGATTTAACGCAGTTTCATCCCTGTTTCACAAAATTGTCAAATTTATGCATAGCCATAGATTAACGATGTGATTACTTTGTAGTTTCTTGCGTATTCCTTGCACTCGCACTGCACGTCACGTGATTGTTCTAAAAAGCTCGATACCGTGTCGAACGCAGCGGCACATCGGGAAATTTCGAACCCGCGTTCAAATGCTAGTATCGTTTGCCCAGCCCTAACTACAGCCAAGTTAAGTTTTTTGGAGGCCAATGAACTCTTAAATTCACTTGTTGGCTAGGCCCTAGCGTATAAGTGATCAACAACAGTCCGTTGTTTTGAATCTCTGATTAAAGCTCGGTCTTACACGTTGCACTCGGTGAAGACTTAGGCTCCAACGTTCGCTCTGTCAGAATTAAGCTGTATTCTGCTTGTTTGTTGAGCTGTTGACCAATGTGGCCGTGATTTGTTTAACAATTTTTTTTATTACGCTGTCAGTTGCAGCCATACGCTCGGCTGGGCGGGTCAGTAGTGCTAATCCTTGTGTAATTAACTTGCTTTATTATATTGCTTTATTATATGTGAATTAATTGTGTCCCTCTCTCTGTTGTAGAAGCCCTCTAATATTTGTGAAGCATTTAATTAATTTCGCACGGGGTGTGACAAACTGGCGTACGACACAAGTGGTTGTCGAAAGCTGTACATCGGCCAGATGTGATAGAGTCGACAACAGTTTACTGAACATGTGCCCCCGAGTAGTTATTTGTACAGCTGGGGTAAAGCGCCGTGATGGATGTCAAGTTAGCAATGGGTTGTATTTATAAATATTATTATTATTCAATATATTGTTTTTTTAAATTAATACTGTTCAATACGAGAGCTTTGTTTCAATACTTAATCCGTTAATTGGCGAAACTTACACCAATAGTAGAAAGTAAAGCTTGGCTGTATGCTTTATGTTATTGCTCCGAGTGGCATGTTTATTTAAAAATTGTTGTTTTGATTACAAGTAATGAATCCCGTTACTTAAGTTATTGAAACTTATTCAATGCGTCTAAGAGCTTTCTAATGGTACGTCGGATGTGTTGAGTCTTTTTTTATTTTTTTTTTTAAATACATACTACTAGTTGTTTGAATTCTAAACTGTTAAGGGCTAATACCCGAGGGCCTTCTTAATATCCGTTTACAGTTTGTGCACAACCATTAACTTATTAATTGCTTGAGGGCTACAAGCTTGTTGCCCTGTTGGAGTTTGTTTTTCAACGTCTAGTGCGACGGCTCTTTAAGTACGAATATACGCAAAGGAAAATTTTAATGTTGTGTGTTTCCAAAATAAATTTTAAATAAAAGGACTCAGTGGCTTCCTCCTCGAGGATCCTCATGTCCAAGCCATCCTCCTCCATGGTTAACCTATGCCTACCCTTAACCTATGGTATCCCATTTCAGCCGGCCGGAGTGGCCGAGCGGTTAAAGGCGCTACAGTCTGGAACCGCACGACCGCTACGGTCGCAGGTTCGAATCCTGCCTCGGGCATGGATGTGTGTGATGTCCTTAGGTTAGTTAGGTTTAAGTAGTTCTAAGTTCTAGGGGACTTATGATCACAGCAGTTGAGTCCCATAGTGCTCAGAGCCATTTTTGAATCCCATTTCACAAACAAGTGACCACGTATTTTGTTATTACGTGTTGAAACGTCTCTGTGGAGACGCTTGTCTCACTGGATTCTGTGCATCCTATTCTGTCCACCGCCCGATTGTGGTTTAATTTATTTACTCTCCCAGAAAGAGTGAGCAATCAAACTAAAACTTATTAAATGATATCATGACTGATTTTTTTATGTTCCATAGGAAATCATGACCTGTGTTTATTACGTTTTCCCTTCACCCTACCTTATGTGTGCGTGATTGTGACTGAATGAAAGTTTTTACGTGAGGTTTAGGGTTTCCTTTGTGGGGGACGCTGAGTTGGTTGTCGTCTGTTAGGCGCAGGTGATGTTTGCTTCTCGTTTGGAGGCTAGCACAGAATGACGAACTTAGGATCCCAGTACCTGGGCAGAGAGGTTTACCCCTTCTAGTCTGAGGTTGGTTTGTCTGTCAGGTTGGTGGCGGAAGCTTACCGTCTGGTAGCTTCCGTTGCACCGGTAGTTAGGCGAAGGTCGGTGGAGAAAGGACACACTGCAGCTAGCGGTTGGTGAGTACAGTTCGTAGCTCCTAGAGAAGGTTTCTGCTGATAGGAAGTAGGTCGAATTAGAACTTCCCTATGTTAAACTCATAGAATATTTAAGTACTTCAGCTAAACTGAAGCGTGGGTAGTTATGTATTTTCGGAATGTGGCATAATTATTTTGTTAAAAAAATCGGCGATGATGGTGGTTGAAATTAAAAGTGCTTTGTTCCTTTCGGACATCATGATGTGGAATATCTAGCAGGGAATATGTGTAGGAAAAGCTACTCACTATAACTTCGGGTGAACTTGAGAATAATAGTGTTTTCGAGAGAGTGTGATTTTTTATTGTTTTTATTTTCTATGTTTTCGTGGAAGATACTACACTCTTTGTGTTCGTCTTGTACCTCGTGTTTAGTAACCAGTGAGCCTTCTGGTCTACTACTGCACGGCAATAGGTTTTCATATTAACAGTTTTAGTGTTTCGTGTGTTATAACTTCAGTAAAATATCAGTTTTTCGAGGCCATAGAGGAAATGTTTGTAACGGTTTGTTTCTGAACGGACCACGTGTAAGTTGGAACGGTTGGGGCGGTTTCGGCCTTGCCGAGTTAATTTTATTTCGTGGTGGCAAAATCATTCTGGTATTGCACCATTAAAATTTCTTACATTTTTGCTTGGTTTGATGTCTAATTTCTGCACAGTTAACTCGTAATCAAGTTCATCACGTGCTGACGTTCGGCCGTTCGTAAGCGGCAAGGGCGGTTTCCATGTCGTATATCTACTCTACAAAACCTTGCGAATCGGAAAAACCTCTTTCCGAGCTAGTGCATGAGCATAATGGTGATAGGTACTTCTCTGAACAATTTCTGTCGTGGGTATGTAGACGGAAAGATTGAATTATTGTGTTCCCTTTTGTGTGTATTTTTCCTTTTTAATTCCGATATTCTACCATTTTTGGCGAATTATTTAGTTAAATTTTTTATTCAGGCACCAGTCATGTGTATTCATAGGATGTGCATCAAATTCATTCATGAAATAAATGTGCTACGTAAAAGATGAATTCTGCTTCCTTTATATTTCTCATTAATGCCACTTTTCAAATTGATAATCTATTCCCCGCGTTTTTAAAGTTAATCTGCTTGCTTGCGATGAACAAAAATGGCAGGAAAAATCAAAGTGAACGGGTGTACTGTCTCAAAATTAAGGAATTCACATTTAATTAAACAATCTCATTGATGTACGACATACAATGCTGTTCATCTCGTTAGTTTCTTTGAAAAATTTGCAGTCTTGTAATTAAATTCTTAATTTAATTAGACTGATAATTTCCAGTTCGGTATTTTCTCAATTTTAGGAAGGGCTTGAGCTGGTGGCAACCCTGTAATTTTTAAATTTATAATTGTCCTTATGAGGTGGCTTAACCAGAAATTGCGCACAAGGATTACATCTCCATTATTCTTGGTACGTAACGTATGTCGAGCCTTGGCTAGCATCCGTTTACAGTTCCACATACATACTTTTCGGTGTGCGTGTTTATATGATATCTTACAGCTGTAAGAAACTTGTGAAACTTTTTTTAAATTTCGATGTCTTGAAATGTTTTTTAAAAAATGGCTCTGAGCACTATGGGACTCAACTGCTGAGGTCATTAGTCCCCTAGAACTTAGAACTAGTTAAACCTAACTAACCTAAGGACATCACAAACATCCATGCCCGAGGCAGGATTCGAACCTGCGACCGTAGCGGTCTTGCGATTCCAGACTGCAGCGCCTTTAACCGCACGGCCACTTCGGCCGGCAATGTTTTTAAGGTGAAATAAATGATATATATTATAATGTTACACTTGTAGACTATAATTAGGCTTCACGTTCCCAGTACATGTCGATAGTTTGGACCAGCTGTGTAGTGGTGACCTTCGTCGTGTTATTTTTGAACAGCTATTTACTGGTACAGGAATGTTTTACGTGATGTACCACGATTTTTTGTGTTTAGGTACGCATTCCACTACGACAGCAGTGTTCTTTAAATCGCTGACGAGTATGGAATGTTGCATCCGTCCGAGTCTTCTATGTCAGCAGTTATATGTGACACAACATATGGGATAGACGGCGGCAGTACCGGCGAAAAGGGCAGTGCATTGGTGGAGCTGTGATGTGCACTCAGGTGATTCACGTGAAGTGTTCCAGGCTTGATTATGGCCGCACGACGGGATTTAACAGACTCTGAATGCAGAACGCTAGTTGGAGCTAGTCGCATGGTACATTCCATTTGGGAAATCGTTAGGTAACTCGGTATTCCGAAATCCACAATGTCAAGAATGTGCCGAGAATACCAAACTTCAGACATTCTCTCTCACTACGGACAAGCCAGTGGCCGATACCCTTCACTTACACGACCGAGAGCAGTGGAGTTTGCGTAGAGTTAGCAGTGAGACAAGCAACACTGCCTGAAACAACCGCGGAAATCAATATGGGACGTACGACGAACGTATCCGTTAGGAAAAGTGAGGCGAAATGTGCTGTTAACAGGCTTTGGCAGCAGACGACCGACGCGAGTAGCTTTCCTAACAGCACGACATTGTGTTCAGCGCTTCTCCTGAGCTTGTGACCATATCGATAGGACGCTAGAAGACTGGAAAAACGTGACCAGGTCCGCTAAGTCCAGATTTCAGTTGGTGAGATCTGCTGATAGGGTTCGAGTGTGGCGCAGACCCCACGAAGCCGTGCACCGAGGTTGTCAACGAGGCACTGTGCAAGCTGGTAGTGGCTCTGTAATGGTGTGGATAGTGTTTACATGAAAAGGATTGGGTCCTCGGGCATGGATGTGTGTGATGTCCTTAGTTTAGTTAGGTTTAAGTAGTTCTACGTTCTAGGGGACTGATGACCTTGTAACGTGCGCGCGGGCCACACGATACTCATTAAAGCCTGTACTATGGTAAGTGAGCGGGGTTTACCTTACGAGACAGGATTTTTGTATAGATATTGACCGCGTGTACCTGAATGGTGGCAAATCAGACTTACACCCACTCTGTAATAACAATGATACGTCAAATAAGTCCGAAATACAACTACACGTCAGGACGGACAAAAAGCAACACAGCAGACGCTACCAGTTTGTTAATAATACGGTCGCCAGCCTAATTAGGCATTAACTGAGTTTCTTCTCTGTACAAGTTGATGTACATTCATGCAAAACAACACGTAGTAACGCTGCATAATATAGTAAATTTTAGAACCAGAAAATCTATTGAACTGATCGTATCACTTTCTGTACTGATATGGAAAAACCATGAATACATAACACTACACTATAATGTATACTACCAAACTTCGTACTGTCTATTGATCTGATTAAAATCGGGCATAGGTTACCCTAGAAATAGCACTTTGGAGTCACACACACAATGTCAATTTTGTTAAAGATAAAAACACTGATAAATTTTGGCTTTTATATTGACTTTAACTTTTGCTGGTCAAATCAATTTTGAACACTTCAGAATTCAAATGAACAAAAAAGGGGGGGGGGGACCTGAAACTGTTGTGATCACTGTATTAAAAAATTTGATTACTGAAATTATTATGCGCTCAAGATTTCCAGTATATGAGTTACTACTCTTTTTATCGCATTTACTGCTCATTTAAATACCTTTATATCTGTCTCAAAATAATTAAACTGCATTACTATATCAATATTAAAGTTATCTTCCAACTTTGTCAGACCTTCGTTATTCATTTACTGGTTCATTAACAAAACAGTTCTTTAAACACCATTCTAACATAGCTAGGTCAGCAGGTAATTATTATTAACACAAACTTTAGTTTTTCATCTCGGGACACTCGGATTGCATAACATTTGGAAAGGACCCTATCTAGGTTAGTTGTGAGGATAATTAAATCATAGGAAAGTTCTGGTAAAATTTAAGTTGTTATTAAGTTGTTATTGAACAGTATGGAACAAAAGTAACACTGGTCCATACGAATACAGTACTAAAAGTTTCAACCTGTTTGTATCGATGCGGCGGTTGGCGGGCGGCGAGATGGCGAGGCACAGAGCACACATACAAACACAGCTATGGCTCTTGATGTATCGGCACTTTAATTCTTCTTAGCATCGCAATGCTTTTCCATTTAGTGCCTATGGAATTTTGCCATGCTGTATAGGCGTTGGAACGGCATACCCGAGGCTCAATGAAACTACGTCTTCCAGGATAGCCTCCTCGCTCCAGAACGTGTTGCTCAGACCAATGCCAAACTCCAACTACTACTGCTGAGCCCGTTGTGCCGTGCAGTGCCCGTGCGCATTTTCCCGCGCTCGCCTGCCATCCACCTTTTACCGCTCCCTTACAGACAGGGTATTCACCAGAGGTTTTGCATTCTACATATCCTAACACATTGCCTACGTATGGACCAGACGCACAGCTACAATTTTAAACATCTTACAACAGTTTCAACATTTGTTACCTTTCAGTTCTATTACTATATTGTTTGACAGTTGACATACACATTAATATTCACATTGAAACCTGTTTACAGTCTTCGTAACACAATGGCATGAAACAAAAAAGAAATGAAATCAGAACATCAATTACACTAATGTATCGAAAAATCAGATGGAAAAAAAATTTACTTATATGTACAATAGCACAGCGTCGTTGTTGTTACAACCTCAGCAGTTAAGTCCCATAGTGCTCAGAGCCATTTGAACCATTGGGTCCTCTTGCCGAACTGAACGGATCATTGACTGGAAATGGTTATGTTTGACTATCTGGAGACCACTAGCAGCCATTCATTACTTCATGTTCCCAAACAACGATACAACTTTTATGGATGAAATGCAACATGTTACTGGGCCACAATTGTTCGTGATTGTTTTGAAGAATATTCTGGACAGTTTGAGCAAATAGTTTGGTCACGCAGATCTCCCAACATGAATCCCATAGGACGTTGATGGAACATAATCGAGAGGTCAGTTCGTGCACAAAATCCTGTATCGGCGACACTTTCAAAATTATGGACGGCTATGGAGTCAGCATGGCTCACAATATTTATGCAGGGGCTTCCAACGGCTTTTTGAGTTCATGCCATGTCGAGTTGCTGCACCACGCCAGGCAAAAGGAGGTCCGACAAGACAATTAGGAGGTACCCCATGCCTTTTGTCTCCTCAATGTAAGAGTGCCTGACAGAAAAGAGAAATACACACAAAATATAGTGCGATGTCAATGAAGTTTCGTAAACTTACTCACCATCGTCGACTATCTTTATGATTACGTTCGTAATTCTCTGTGACAGTCGCTAGTATGATGCACTGTTGTCAACGCCTGAATTTCCATTTGATCGTCTGCTCAATCTGTGCGATATCCGTGTTTTGGGGGCATTCGAATGTGACTGGGTCCCGATACTGGACTGCATGGGAATGTTACGGAAGTCATACT
Source organism: Schistocerca piceifrons (assembly GCF_021461385.2). NCBI lineage: Eukaryota > Metazoa > Arthropoda > Insecta > Orthoptera > Acrididae > Schistocerca > Schistocerca piceifrons. The sequence goes on from NC_060149.1 coordinate 906,234,243, forward strand.
CGTCATCGAGATTGCAGTCGATCACGTCTGACCACCACAAGGGAAGATCGCCATAGTGTGCACTTGGCACATTGTTACTACGAGAACGTGTCATAGACTCCCTCCAACGTCCTGTGTCTTCCCGCGCCATTAGTAGGAGAACAGAACCAGCCAAACTAGGACATTACAGCCCCATGCGTGTGCTGTCGCTAACATGGCAACTGTAATGGCTGTGTTTGCAGCGGTGCCATTACCGGGAGACACGGAGTGATGATGAATCCCATCATTGTGTGTTCAGCGATGAATTGTGGTTCTGCACTGCCCCTGAAGACTATCGTCAGCGAGCATGGCGGTAACCAGGTAAAAGGTTCCATTCTTTCAATGTCGTGGGGAGGCACAGCACTGGAGTCATGGCGTGGGGATCCATCGGGTATGACTTGAGGTTGCGCCTGGTAGTAACTGAGGGAACTCTGACGGTACCACGGTACGACACGGAAGTTCCGGGTCCGCGTATGTAACTTCTCACGTCACAGTTACCGTAGTGCCAGTTTTCTACTCGGTCTCAATGAACTGTCTGTGTGACGTTCAGGTACTCCCGTGGGCAGCACGATCCCCAGATCTGACCGCAACAGATCTGGACAACAACCCCGTCCCAATGTCGGTATCTACGATATCAAGGACCAGTTACAACAGCTTGACTCAGGAGGAGATACAATGGCTTTATGGTACACTTACCAACCGAATCAGTGCCTGCATTCATGCTTGCAATGCAACCCATACTGCTAAGTTTTTTGTAAATTTACTCGCTTTTGTAATCACTGAAATAACATTGTAAACCGTCACTTGCTTTAATAACAGAAATAAATAAAAAATAAATGAAAACAAAATGGTTCAAATGGCTCTGAGAACTATGGGACTTAACATCTGTGGTCATCAGTCCCCTAGAACTTATAACTACTTAAACCTAACTAACCTAAGGACATCACACACATCCATGCCCGAGGCAGGATTCGAACCTGCGACCGTAGCAGTCGCGCGGTTCCGGACTCAGTGCCTAGAACCGCTAGACCACCGCGGCCGGCAAATGAAAACAGTGAATAATTGAGGGAGTGCGAATGGGAACAGTGACGTATTTACAAAATAATGACAAGTCTTATTAATCCTTTTGTAACTACAACTAGCTTGGAAATCTTACACAAAATTTACAAACACAAATCAGAAAAGGAATAGTGTTTGTTTGGCACACCCTACATTGGTGTGGAAGCCATACAAATTCTCCCCGGAATTAATCCCTTTTACAACACAATCTCGCTTTGTTTACACGAATCCATTGCGAGGCGCAACTCTATTCAAACTGAATCAACTACAATCAAATGATTCTTCAGTTTCTCCCGGCGTATTTCTTGCTCGAACAGTCCACGGGTGTAGGTCTACTGCCGGCCCATAGTGTCCAATGGGCACAATATTTCGGCGACCAGACATGTCGCCGTCGTCAGACGCGCTGACAAATTGAGTTCCTGAGGGCGGGCGGCCGCCTTAAATCCCCTCCCCCTGCATGGCGTTCTCTCCGCGGTCCGCGCCCGCGGCGGCGCGTCGGCGGTCGCTGAGACGCTGGCGTCGGCGTCTGTCGTGACGTCGGTGTAACTGCCTCGTCCGCCCTAGAAGCCCATTCGTTTCCTTTGCTGAGCATCTTTTTAATTAGACTCAGTGCTGGTTCCCATGCCTTGCTGAGGTTATATCCTCATTCTCGGTCGATGAGTCCGTCCCTCGTACGAATTTCGATAGCCTCTCTAACAACGCTGTCCCAGTATTTAGATGTCTGTGCCAAGACCCTGGTATGTTGGTAGTCCATTTCGTGATTTTCGGACAATCAGTGCTCAGCGACCGCCGACTTCTCGGAGTACCTAGGTCGAGTGTGCCTCGGTTGTTCTCGGCAAAGATCTTCGATGGTGCGCGGACTATCTGTCCAATATAAGTCTTCCCACGCTGACACGGAATCTAGCATATGCTGGCCCTCTGGAAATCGAGATCGTCTTTGACACTTCCCAACAATACTCGTGTTTTATTGGGTGGGCAAAAGACAGTTCCTACTCGGTGTTTCCCCAATATTCTTACTATTTTCCCCGATAGTGCGTCAGTATAGGGTATGTAGGCAGTGGCTATCTCTTCCTCCGTGACTTCTTCAGTCTCCACACGTTGTACTGTAGAGGTTGAGCGGAGAGCGCGTCTGATCTGCTATTCCGAGTATCTGCGAAAGGTGATGGCAGCGATCTGCATGAAAATACAGGTCGGTGTGCGTTTTCTTCCTGTACACCCCGTGGCCCAGGGTGCTATCCGCTCTTCTTTTGACCGTGACGTCCAGGAATGGTAATCTTCCTTCTGCTTCGGTCTCCATAGTAAATTTGATGTTAGGATGTATGGAGTTCAGGTGTGTAAGGAAGACTAGGAGCTTATCCCTTCCATGTGGCCGGATCACGAACGTGTCATCCACATAACGGGGAAACAAGGACGTTTCCATTTGGTTGACGCCAAAGCTTCCTCCCCGATGTATAGAAATTGGCGACCACAGGCGAGAATGGGCTCCCCATTGCGACTCCTTCTGTTTGTTCATTGTATTCTCCATTAAATAGAAAATACGTGGAGGTCAGAACGTGACTGAAAAGGTCGGTCGTCTTCTCGTCAAATTTCTGTGCAATAAGCTCAACATTCTCGAAGAGGCGCCCTGGTGAATAATGAAACAACGTCAAAACTCCCCAGGATATCTGAGTGTTTCAGCCTGAAGTTGTCGAAACGTTTTACGAAATCCAGAGAACGTGATGAGGGCATTTACCCACATAAGGGCTTACTAATTACTGCCTCGATTCAGGTAGCAGCAGAAAATAGCGCACTTGGAGCGAGGAGTGGAGCGCTGCGGTAGGTGTAATGTTCTGACACGTCCACAGAAATTTGTAAACTACGCGGTCTGGCGTTTCGATTATCAGAACGCGGGAAACTTTCCAATCAGAGCCATGAAATCCCAACAGATTTCAGTGTGAGGTGCACCCGTTCACTGGACTGGCCAAATCAATTTGACTCCCAGGCACGACGGTGTGTGCTGGAAGTGTCAGACGTCAGACGGCCGACTCAGGACGAATAAGTTCACCCTCGAGACGCACAATATGTCCGAGGTCATATGCAGTTCCACTGTCAGTACAGCTGGAAACTTCCACTGGATCTTAGTCCACCACAAGCCGCAGACCACCAATCTCACCCACTAGGAAAAGACCTGAAGTTCTAGCCAGGGGAGGACCAGAAGAAGAAGAAGAAGGCAAAGAATCACAATCGCTTTCCACCGAGACTCGGTACGGGAGACGACGAAGACGAACAAGATGTGGATGCAGGACGACGTAGGTCACCATCGCGGCAAGCTAGCCGCTGGAGAGGACGCTCCCCAACATGCCGATCAAGGTCTCCATCGCCGTTTAGAAGCTCCACCTGATCACCTAGCCGCCGCAACCTGGAAAACTAAAGGGTGCGACCTTCCTTGGAGGTGAGGCCGCCGAAGAGAAAAATACCCCACAGTCGATAACTACAAAAATCCTCATGGATGACCGACCAACCCAAGCCCTTGTGGACCATGGAGCATCATACTCAGTCATTTCGGAGAAGTACCGTCGCCAGCTTCAGAAAACCTTATTCGTCGACAGCAAAACATCTCTGCTGAAGGTGGATAATATGAAATATGTAAAACCTACAGGAAGATGGGTCATTCGTGTGGGTATGAGTGACCATACACAGCCCTTAGAATTCATCGTCTTACAAGATAGCAGTCATGACGTCGTTCTCGGATGGACCTTTTTGAAAGCTTCTCAGACAATTATAGATTGTGGTCGCTCGAAGATTATGCTAGAAGAGATGCGATACTGTGGAAGATGCGCATCCGAGTGTGTGGAGACTATGTGTGCTGGATAAAGTGATCATTCCTGCAGTCAGCGCTAGATAGGTAACTGTCATGTGTCACGCCATGCATCAACCCATGGATCTTGTAGTGGAATGTAAGAGAAGCATACCACTGAAGAATAACTTGGTCATCCCAGCCTCTGTCGTCTCGTTTAAGAACGGATTCGGTGAATTGTAGATAGTTAACTATCGCCGAGAACCGCAGATCCTTCCAAGACGCATGTGCGTAGCAAATGCCGAGCCGTTAATTACCGAACAGATGAGCGTCATAGAAACCTCCCATGCCGAGTCTGTGAGCGAAATTGGTGCTACCACTACGAAACAAGGTCTTCTAGCTCGACTATCACCAGATCTCACTAAGGAACAACATAAGAAGCTACTTGCCTTTCTTCAAGAGTTCTCGGAATGCTTCAATCCACAGGTGAAGAGCAAATTTAACAAATCGACGGTGAAGCACCGCATTAGCACTGGAGACCATCAACCAATAAGCCAGGGAGCATACCGTGTGTCAGCAAAGGAATTTCGAATAATTCGCGACGAGATAGAGAAAATGATGAAGAATGACACCATTCAGCCTTTGCAGAGCCCATGGTCGTCACCAGTGGTTCTCGTCAGGAAGAAGGATGGCAATTGGCGCTTTTGTGTTGATGACAGGAAGCTTAATAAAATAACTAAAAAGGACGTTTACCGCCTTCCACGAATTGACGATACACATTGTCTGAAGGGGGCTAATTTTGTCTCAACCATGGACATGTACTCGAGATGCTGGCAAATCGAAGTAGATGAGGCTGATCGTGAGAAAACGGCATTCATCACCCCTGAGGGCCAGTATGAGTTTAAGGTAATGCCGTTTGGTTTGTGTAATGCACCAGCAAGTTTTGAACGGATGATAGATAATCTTCTAAGTCACCTGAAGTGGACGATGTGTCATTGTTATTTAGATGGAAAAAAAATGGTTCAAATGGCTCTGAGCACTATGGGACTCAACTGCTGAGGTCATTAGTCCCCTAGAACTTAGAACTAGTTAAACCTAACTAACCTAAGGACATCACACACATCCATGCCCGAGGCAGGATTCGAACCTGCGACCGTAGCGGTCTCGCGGTTCCAGACTGCAGCGCCACAACCGCGCGGCCACTTCGGCCGGCTTTATTTAGATGACATTATAGTGTTCTCAGAGGCATTTGATGAACACGTAAAAAGACTGAGAGCTGTTCTTAAGTGTCTCCAGCAAGGCGGACTGAAACTTAATCCAAGCAAGTGTCTCTTTGGAGACAAAGAAATCGAAGTACTTTTACATCTTGTATCAAACGAAGGTGTGCGGCCAGACCCAGAAAAGGTGGGATCTATAGCGGAATATCCTATTCCTAAAAGTGTTAGAGATGTGAAAAGCTTCCTCGGATTATGTTCGTATTACCGCCGTTGTATCAAAAACTTTTGTATCAGAGACAGACCACTCCAACAGTTGTTAAAAACCGATGCTAAATTTATCTGGGGTGGTGTTCAACAAGGTTTTTTCGATGTGCTGCGAAAAGCTCTGACAACTGACCCTGTACTTGGTCTGTATGGTGAGAGAGCACCTTCAGAACTACACACAGATGCCAGTGGGTACGGGATCCGTGCTGTTCTGGTGCAAATTTCGGATGGAAGAGAGAAGGTTATAGCCTATGTTTTTAGGACACTTACAAAAGCCGAGAGAAACTGTTCAACTACAGAAAGAGAATGTCTTGCTGTGCTTTAGGCCATGTGCAAATTTCGTCAGAATCTCTGTGGAAGGCCATTCACTGTTGTTACAGACCATCATTCACTTTGTTGGTTGACAGGTTTTAAGGATCCAACAGGATGACTCTCCAGGTGGGCACTACGTCTTCAAGAGTATGACATTACCATAGTGTACAAAAGCGGAAGAAAACACGAAGATGCCGACTGTCTCTCAAGAAACCCCGTGCAAGACCATCAGGACTTTGTTGATGATATTGATTGTCTTGCTGCACTCCAACATCTCTCTGCTGAACAGAAGAAGGACACCAAGATATATCAAATTATGCCTGCCATAAAACTGTCAGAGGATGTGAAAGGACAATTTAAGGTAGTTAATGGATTAATTTGCAAGAAAAACTTTGATCCATTTGGAAAGAGGTAGCTACCAGTGATTCCCTAACACATGCGCTTAGATGTTCTACAGAAATTCCACGACACACCTGAGGGTGGACATTTAGGATTTATATACGATAGGATCCGCAAGAGATTTTTCTGGCCAGGTTTATTTAGGAGTGTCCGTCAGTATGTGTCGCACTGTTGAGAGTGCCAGAGGAGAAAGGCAGTTCCTCAGAAACCACCTGGCCAACTCATACCAATTCCACCAGCCGAAACGCCTTTACAGCACGTTGAGATTGACCTCCTCGGACGATTTCCAACGTCTGCTAGTGGCAATAGATGGATTATTGTTTGCGCTGATTATCTGACACGCTATGGCATTACAAAAGTCGTGAAAACAGCCGAAACATTCGAGGTAGCCAAATTAATCGTGAAAGACATTGTATTAAAACACGGTGCCCCAAGGTCGTTAATTACGGGCCGAGGGAAAGTTTTTGAATCTTATCTTGTGACAGAGATAAGCCGTCGGTTCAACATTACTCATCACTTTACAACTGCCTACCATCCGCAAACTAACGGGCTTACTGAACGCCTTAATAATACTTTGGCCGACATGTTATCCACGTTCGTCAATGTTGAATAGAGCAACTGGGATGAGGTGCTACCTTTCGTGACGTTTGCCTACAACACTGCCAAACAAGACACTACAGGATTTACGCCATTTTTCCTGGTGCATGGGCGTGAGGCGACGACGACGATGGTCACTGTGTTTCCGTTACATCCTGATGACGTGGACGACGACTACATCGGCCAGGTGTTAACCAGAGCTGAGGAAGCTCGGCAGTTACCTCGACTCCGCACGCTGCAGGCTCAAGAAAACGATCGCCGAAGGTATGACGCGAGCCACTGCACTGTTGTCTACCGGCCTGGTGACCTCGTCTGGATCTTCACTCCTGTTCGGAAGGTTGGTCTCTCTGAGAAGCTCCTCAGGCACTATTTTGGAGCTTATAATGTTGGAAAACAGTTATCTGATGTTACTTATGAAGTTGAAGATTTCGACCCCGACACAAGACGACGAAAGATCAGAAATACGGTCCACGTCCTTCGAATGAAGCCCTATAAGGATCCTGCAACCCAGGGTAAATTCGAAGCTCCAGCGACAGACAACAAGCGGAAAGGTGACGAAGAGCGTAGCGGCAAAAAAGTTCTAAGAAAATCACCGCCAGGGCGAACATTAGTCATCGGGAGTCGGAGTATGCAGGACCGATGACTCGTTCCCGGACTAGGAGGACGTAACACCGAGACACTGTTCTCTTAAGGAGTGAGCAATGTTGCAGCAGAAGCTGAGTAGCACATTCACCGTGGTATGGCGGTTATGATGCTAGACTGTTGCATGGAGTGCCGTGAGTTGCAAAACTCACCTCAGCTGTAAAATTTTAATCTCTATATTCAGTTCGGGTACATTCTAGAAGTATTCGAAAATGTCAAAAATTATTTTACTGGAAGGTACTGTAATTGTATATATACCGTATATGTTCTGGCCGGAGGCAGTTAGCTCCGCGCTCTTGTATGTGCAAGTGCTGAATAAACCTTCGTTAAGTGAAGTTAGTGTTCGACATTCATCTAATTACACTTTCTTATACGTGACAATATTTTCATAAAAGGCATGAAAAGGAAAAACAAAAAAATCTGAGATTGCAGACAATTTCTAAGAAAGGATTGTACCAATGGCGTCCAAAATGACACTGCAAGTAATTATCCAATACGGGATTGTAATTAAATCGTGCAACACTTCGTAATCCGTTAACCTCATTTTGACCTTCGAGCAGCCCTCGGCAGCTGCACGGGTATGATAAGTTCCTCTGTTTTTATGTGTAAATCATCAACTGTAAAAGAAAAATTAATTTTAAATGCGAAGTTGTCTTCTACGCCTTACAGTCCCTCCCCGGAAATTAATTTGCAATCCCAAATTTTCCTATGATTTTCTTACTCACGCCTTTTATAAAAATATTAGTAAATACAATACATTAAAGATTAAAAAATGGTTCGCCGGTCGCGGTGGCCGAGCGGTTCTAGGCGCTTCAGTTCGGAACCGCGAGGCTGTTACGGTCGCAGGTTCGAATCCTGCCTCGGGCATGGATGTGTGTGATGTCCTTAGGTTAGTTAGGTTTAAGTAGTTCTAAGTTCTAGGGGACTGATGACCTGAGATGTTAAGTCCCATAGTGCTCAGAGCCATTTGAACCATTTTTGAAAAAATGGTTCAAATGGCTCTGAGCACTATGGGACTTAACTTCTAAGGTCATCAGTCCCCTAGAACTTAGAACTACTTAAACCTAACCAACCTAAGGACAGCACACACATCCATGCCCGAGGCAGGATTCGAACCTGCGACCGTAGCAGTCGCGCAGTTCCGGACTGAGCGCCTAGAACCGCGAGACCACCGCGGCCGGCTGATGTTAGTCAAGAACGCCCTTAAACCACCAAAGAAGCCGTTATCAACACCTCACTGAGTTTGAACAAGGTCGTGTAATAGGGCTAAGAGAAGCTGGATGTTCCTTCTGAAGTATTGCTGAAAGACTTGCAGGAATGTAGCTAATGTACGTGAGTGCTGCCAGCGGTGGGCACGAGAATGTACGACCGCAAGAAGACAGGGCTCTGGACGGCAACGTGGTACTATCCACAGGGAAGAGCATCGTGTTCGGCGTACGCCTGTGGCGCATCATACTGTATCTGCGGCAGAAATGTGAGCTGCAGTCAGCGCTACAATGAAATAACGAACTTTTAGAAATCGATTACTTCAAGGACTGGTCCGATCCACACGCCCTGTAGTGGTCATTCCATTGACCCCAAACCACCGTCATTTGCGATTTCGGTGGTGTCGAGCGAAAGCTCATCGAAGGGCAGGATGAAGGTCTGTCGTGTATTCTGATGAAAGCTGTTTCTGCCTCTGTGCCAGTGACGGTCGTGCGTCGGTTAGAAGGTGGCCAGTTGAAGGCCTGCATCCAACGTGTCTGCATGCTAGATACACTGGAACTAAATCCGGAGTTACGGTCTGGGGTGCGATTTCGTATGACAGCAGGAGCACCCTCGTCGGTATCCCATGCACCCTGACTGTAAAACTGTACGTAAGTGAGGTGATTCGGCTTATTGTGCTACCATTTATAAACAGAATTCCAGCGGGGTTGATAACGCCCGCACACACAGGCCGCTGTTGTAACCCAGCAGCTGGCCGGGATGGCCGAGCGGTTCTAGGCGCTACAGTCTGGAAACGCGCGACCGCTACGGTCGCAGGTTCGAATCCTGCCTCGGGCATGGGTGTGTGTGATGTCCTTAGGTTAGTTAAGTTTAGGTAGTTCTAAGTTCTCGGGGACTGATGACGTCAGAAGTTAAGTCCCATATTGCTCAGAGCCATTTGAACCATTTTTTGTAACCCAGCACGCCCTACAGAGTGCAGACAATTTGCATTGGCCTGCTCCAGCACCTGATCTGTCTTAAATCGAGCGCATATAGGACATCGTCGACGAAACCTCCAGCGCCGTCCACAAAAAGGAATAACCGTACCCGTATTGACAGACCAAGAACAACAAGCTTGGAATTCCATCCCACAAACTGACATCCGGCACAACACAATGCGTGCATATTTACTTGTTCGCGTTCAGCATTCTCGCGGTTACTCCGGTTATTAATGCACCGGAATTTCACATTTGCAATGGTTTATCTAGCGCTTAACCTGTGACCTCGCAATGTTAATCACTTAAATGTGTTACCTAGACAAATATATTCCCGAAATTTAATCGCTCTAGACTAATTATTTTTTGGTGTTGCGATTTTTTTTTTTTTAGTCAGTGTATAAAAGCCGACGTACTCGTACAATTTAGCAAGGGAATTGTCGACGTGATGGCACGGATATTACGAGGCCTCGAAAGCAGCATATCCAGCGTACATATTTTGCCAATAAAGCGCGGCGATGCTGCAGCGGCGTAATCAGTTGCAGCGGGCAGCGGCTGACAGCGCGCCCGGCGTGTGCCGGAGGCGGTGCGCTGGCAGCGCGGCCGCGGCCGCTCTCGGCACTGTCAGCGTGACAAGCCTATCTCCATCTGCAGCCGTCACCTGCCGCGCCGGGCCGCCGCCTGCACCACACACAGCGCCCACCGCCCCGACTCGAACGCGCGCTTCACCTGCCGTTTCCCAACACACCCGACAACATTTCGCGACGGGCTCATCACAGTCACACCTTTGATTGTCCGCTACACGTGATGCTCACGGTAAGTCAAAGGCAGTCCTTTGTCTAGACTCGACTTACTAATTAAATCGGCACGGTTAGTTTCCTCATCACGCTGGCAACCTGCAAATGGTTCTCATTGAAGATGCTAACCGAGCGGTCTCTCGTCTCTGTTCGGTGCCTGATATTTTCGGTCTACATTAATCTGTACACCGACGGAAAAAGAATCACAACACCAAAAAATAATTAACGTATAGTAATCAAATTTTGAGAGCCAGTCCTGACAAAACTCTACCATCTGGTGACAAGATATATGACACAGGCGAAATACCCTCAGACTTCAAGAAGAATATAATAATTACAATCTCAAAGAAAGCAGGTGTTGACAGATGCGAAAATTACAGAAGTATCAGTTTAATAAGTCACGGCTGCAAAATTCTAACGCGAATTCTTTAGAGACAAACGGAAAAACTAGTAGAAACCGACCTCGGGGAATACTGACCCTACGACTTATCTTAGAAGTTAGATTACGGAAAGGCAAACCTACGTTTCTAGCATTTGACAACGTTGACTGGCACACTCTTTCAAATTCTGAAGGTGGCAGGGGTAAAATACAGGGAGCGAAAGTCTATTTACAATTTGTACAGAAACAAGATGGCAGTTATAAGAGTCGAGGGACACGAAAGGGAAGCAGTGGTTGGGAAGGGAGTGAGACAGGGTTGTACCCTCTCCCCGATGTTATTCAAGCAAGCAGTGAAGGAAACAAAAGAAAAATTTGGAGTAGGTATTAAAATCCATGGAGAAGAAATAAAAACTTTGAGGTTCGCCGATGACATTGTAATTCTGTCAGAGACAGCAAAGGACTTGGAAGAGCAGTTGCACGGAATGGATAGTGTCTTGGAAGGAGAATATAAGATGAACATCAACAAAAGCAAAACGAGGATAATGTAATGTAGTCTAATTAAGTCGGGTGATGCTGGGGGAATTAGAGTAGGAAATGAGAATGATGAAAGCTGGATTTGCCTCGGTGCCAGTGATGGGCGTGTGTTGGTTTGAAGGAGGCCAGTTGGGAGCCAACAACCAACCTGCCTGCGTGCTAGGCGCACTGGACCTACACCTGGAGATATGCTTCCTTATGACACTTAAAGTAGTAAAGGAGTTTTGCTATTTGGGGAGCAAAATAACTGATGATGGTCGAAGTAGAGAGGAAATAAAATGTAGACTGGCAATGGAAAGAAAAGCGTTTCTGAAGAAGAGAAATTTGTTAACATCGAGTATAGATTTAAGTGTCAGGAAGTCGTTTCTGAAAGTATTTCTATGGAATGTAGCCATGTATGGAAGTGAAACGTGGACCAGAAATAGTTTACACAAGAGGAGAATAGAAGCTTTCGAAATGTGGTGCTGCAGAAGAATGCTGAAGATTAGAAGGGTAGATCACATAACTAATGAGGAGGTATTGAATAGGATAGGGAAGAAGAGAAGTTTGTGGCACAAATTGACTAGAAGAAGGGATCGGTTGGTAGGACATGTTCTGAGGCATCAAGGGATCACCAATTTAGTATTGGATGGCAGCGTGAAAGGTAAAAATCGTAGAGGGAGACCAAGAGATGAATACACTAAGCAGATTCAGAAGGATGTAGGTTGCAGTAGTTACTGGGAAATGAAGAAGCTTGCACAGGATAGAGTAGCATGGAGAGCTGCATCAAACCAGTCTCAGGACTGAAGGTCACAACAACAACAACAATCAAATTTTGGGAATAAATTTTTTTAAGTAACACATAGAAGTGGCTAAAACTAGATCACAGGTTAATGTAAGTATGAGATAAGCCATTGCAGATGTGAAATGCTGGCACATTAATAACCAGTGTAACTGCCAGAATACTGAATGCGAACATGCAGATGTGCATGCATTGTGTTGTGCAGGTGCCGGATGTCAGTTTGTGGCATGGAGTTACACGCCTGTTGTACTTGGGCAGTCAATACAGGGACGGTTAATGCTGGTTGTGGATTGTGCTGGAGTTTTCGTCCTACGATGTCCTATATGTGCTCGATCTGAGACAGATCTGGTGTTCGAGCAGGCCGAGGCAACATGCGATTTTCTTTTCCGTGGTGTAATCGTAATTTGTTTCAGTTACCTCCACTTACAATAACATTTGGACATTAATATTTGGCACCTACGCCTATGAGGCATGCAACTACACACAAAACGCACAGGCAAGCCGGTATCGTTAGAATTTTTATGTGCAATACAAATTGACAGTATTTTCCAGATATGTTAAATAGTCGGCTTCGTGAAATCTGCGCCACACTCGAACCCTCTCACGAGCTCTTACCAATTGAAATGGTGATTCATCTGACCAGACCTGGGTTTTCCAGTCGCCTAAGGTCCAATTGATATGGTGACGAGCCCAGGAGGCACTGCAGACGATATTTCGGTGTTCGCAAAGGCATTCGCGTCGGTCGTCTGCTGCCATAGCCCGTTAACGCCAAATTTCACTGCACTGTCCTAACGGATACTTTCGTTGTACGTCCCACATTAATGTTCAAAGTTCAAATGTGTGTGAAATCTTATGGGACTTAACTGCTAAGGTCATCAGTCCCTAAGCTTACACACTACTTAACCTAAATTATCCTAAGGGCAAACACACACACTCATGGCCGAGGGAGGACTCGAACCTCCGCCTGGACCAGCCGCACAGTCCATGACTGCAGCGCCTCAGACCGCTCGGCTAATCAAGCGCGGCCCCACATTAATTTCTGCGGTTATTTCACGCTGAGTTGCTCGTCTGTTAATACTGACAACTCTACGCAAACGCGGCTTTTTTCGGTCGTTAAGTGAAAGGTGTCGGCCACTGCGTTTTCCGCGGTGAGAGAGAATGTCTGAAATTTAGTATTCTCGGCACATCCTTAACGCTGGAGAAGACAATAGGAAATCCATGGTGTCCGAATACCCTACATCTTCTTATTGTCAGTTGTGCAAACAGTTTTCGCGGTAGTTGCTGTTCCCTGTGCGCGGTGGCAGATATCTTCCACTATACTTTGCCCAAGGTAGCAGTGTAGGATTTCTGCACAGTTTCCAACATACTGGACTGACCTTAACATTGACTTTAACCTCCACACTGATATGGTTGTCCAACAGATGAGCTACTACAGCCTTCTTCGGTGAAATCGTTCGGTACAGACGATATTCAGAATAACAGCAGTCGTTTTACTGTTAATCGTTATGGTACACAATTTCTCAACGACAATTCGACGCATTGACTTTGCATAGAATAAGCGCGGGTAGGGCAGGAAATAGACTCCACCTATTCAACGCGTCCACTGCAGCATTTGCCTAAAATGTTTTGGGTAGACCACGGAAATGTAAATCTGTAATTCTGGAAGGGTATTTGAAACTCTCTCCGTCCAAATACGAGCACAGAGACGTTTAGTTGCAGTAGTTACGCAAAGCAAGGATCTTGCTGCCTGTTCCTGATTGACGAAGTGAGTGCTAACCTGCATACATAGAAAAGACACACTGTATCAGACTCCCAAACAATTTTCAGTAACGTAGCTAATGTGGTGAAACTCTTCTCTTTACTTACATGATACCATACAGAATGGCAAGAATGCCATCAGCAAAGTTCAACGTGGTAATAGCCATCCCTTGGTGTGTTCAGTCTCATCTCGTGTTTATTACAATGCTTATGCATCCTCCTCGTTGCGTTTTCTGTCGTACCTCTCAGACACTTTCCCTCTTTTCTACACTCCCAAATAACTGCTTATGTTATGCTTCTGGCTTTATTTCATCGTTTACACTTGTACACCGGTAGTTTTGGGCACACTGTCCATAACTAACCTATGTTACCTATTTTCGTTTTCGATTTACACCAACGATATCTTAGCAGACTCCACGACCTCTAAGTACCATATTCAAAAGGAGTTTTTCCAATGATGACAGTTAAGTTTCTCAATGGAATTCACACATTTGAGAAATGTGTCTCTTTCATTCGTAACTATCGCACTTAGCGTAAAATGACGTATTGCCAGTTGACTTTCGTTCGGGATCTTCGGCCGAAGTATAGAGACAAACGGCAACAGTCAGTACATTAAGTGACTAGAAAAGCAAAAAAATTCGCCTTGAATGTCCATTCAATTCTAAGAAATATTTGTGATGGAGATTTGAGTTTCTACTCTTTTTCGCACTGCTACAGGCTAAATTTGAGCCCTGCTTTCAATTAAAGACATAGTGCTTCAGCATTAAGCATACACATCACAGTTTAATATATTATGAAATAAAACTCTGATCATAATAGCCTCTGCAAGAGTTTCAGATTACAACTCAGTTTCCAATTAAAGCTGGTGATTGTATTTTCCACAGGCTCATGTCCTAATCCATATTTTCATAATTATGCTTGGACATCAAGTCGAATAAACTTACAGCTTTATATTGTACATACGCACATGGAATCATGCGAGAGACACGTCGTCTACCAAACTGAATATAATTTTGCCACCGCTCGATACACTATACCCGACAACGCTTCACAAACTTAAAATTATTTCTACCCTCTTTCGGCCAACATTCTTATTAAATGATGAAAGAGAAATATTGATGTCAGCCGCATGAGGGCATTGAGATAATTCAATGACGCGACGAGCCCTCCCCCCTCCCCCATCCACCCCAGCAGTTCGCATGATTCTTGCGAGAGGTCAGACCTAGGGCGCATCCACACTAAAGTTATCATGAAATGCCGGAAGGGCGTATGTGTTAGACTCTGATTAAGATTACTTTGTGGCTGACATTTCAGAGAGTCGAGTGGTAGCGCTCGATCATCAGCTAATCGCAGCTGTTTGTCGGGATCCGTATGCTCCATGTGTTGCCAGCTCCGCCCGCACGTGCTTTATCGAGTGGCGCGGCCTGCAGAGGTTGAGTGGGCGAGAGTAGAGCGGACGAACCGACAAATATGCAGCGATTTTTCGATGTTCGGTTGCGTCACTACAAAAATATTTTCATAAAAATAAAGCAGAAATAAATCTGCAAACGAGTTAGTACTTTGGTAAACGTTTTACTGCACAGAAACACTGAAAAGAACAATGTCAGGTTCACAGTCTATTTGAAGAGATGATAAATCAACTATTTGGTTAAAGACTTCCATTCTTTCGCATCTTATTGTTTCGCATCGTCGCTTGCCTTCAGTCGTCGGAGCTATTACTATGTTTTGAAATTAATAAACACAGCAGTTAATTCGGACAGCTGGCAGTCAAGAATATGGTCGCTTGATACTTTACATTCAGTATTACTATTTACGAAATGCAGCCATCTTTAAAAATTGTATGTTGTTTAGATCGAAGAAAACCGCTGATTACCACGAGGAAATGAAGGAGACGCATTTTAGCGGTGGATTAAGGAGTTGCCTTTGCAAAATTAGAACAAGCCTTCAGTAACCGTTATGAACAACGCCTCGTATCAGTCGGCTATCATTGATAAAGCGCCTACAGCAGCTTTCAGAGAACAAGACATTATGGACTGGCTAGAAGGTAAAAACATTCCCACACCAAACGACTGTAGGAAAAGTGAATTACTGAATCTCGTGGCTCAGAATAAACCACCTTCATCTCTACAGAGTGTTCGTAAATTCCCGTTACAAACTTCTAGGACTTGTAGAGGGGAGTCAGAATATAATATATTGAATAGGAACCCATACCCGGAAACGTACAATTTCCGTTCTGCGACTGTTTTAATTCAGATGTTTAGCTCATCCACTACTGCTTGAGGAACTGAATTGGGCGTGACGCAGTACAATTATTTGGTAACAATTCGAAATGAACCAGAACGTGTGTGTGTGTGTGTGTGTGTGTGTGTGTGTGTGTGTGTGTGTCTGTGTGTGTGTGTATTCCTATGGGACCAAACTGCTGAGGTCATCGGACGCTAGACTTACACACCATTTAAACTAACTTAAACTAATTTATGCTAAGAACAACACACACACCCATGCCCGAGGAAGGATTCGAACCTCCTGCGAGAGGGGCCGCGCAATCCGTGATACGGCGCCCTAAACCGCGCGGCAAAATCTGAACGAAACATCCATTTATCACTTATGCACATTTGTTTGTAGTAGCACTTGAACATTACGTGTTTATATTATTCTAAAACAAAAAGAACTCGGCATACAGTACGTACGGGGCAGTTCTGATGCATTGAAACAGTGGGTCTATGTATCGATCACCTACGTTGTTAATACATTCTACCTACGAAATATGTTCTGGTACACACTCCCCGTCGTACCTGGTGTCTCTTCAATTTCTAGTGCAGCGGCCAGAATTCTTGCCAGCCGATCTTTCCCTGTGTTTACAGGAGGCAGACGTTAAGTGACACCAGGTGACCGTCTGACGCAGTACACGTCATCTTATCTACACAATTGCATACCATGACAAGCAATTCTGAGACTTCTCTTTTTACCTCAGCAGACATGGACGCGTTACACATCTGAACTGATAAGTGTCGCAGAACGGAAACGGCACGTTTCCGGACATGGATGCCTTTCCAAAATATTATGTACTCTCTTCCCTCTGCAAGTCTTAGAAGTTTGGAACAGAAATTTCTGAACGCTGTATAGAGGTAAAGGTGGTTGAATATGAACCACGAAATACAGTAGTTTACGCTTTCTAAAGTCGTTTGGTACGGGAACATTTTTCTCTTGCAACCAGTCGCTAATATCTTATTTTTTCAAGATTGGAACGGGAATTTCCGAAAGCCCTGTACATGTTGTAGATGAACAGGCACGTAAAATGTGGTCCCAGGTTCCTCAGACTGCTATCATACACTGCCACTTCAGTCCCTATGAATTCATGGGGCCCATGCGAAAGGTTACGTCGCAAGGAAGAACAGAAAATGTAAGATAGCAGAAGTGTAAGGACTGACAAAGGATGTTATAAACCAGATTTCGCCGGCATATCCGCATAATAAGATGCACGAAGGAAGCCATCATGAAAGGATGGGAGAATGAATGCGAGGAGGAAAATGACAGTTAACAACTCATTGTTTCGTTAGATTCTGACAGCACTTGAAGTGACAATACATACGACAGTTAAGCGAATGATATATAAGTGGTTGGCATACGTCAGCGGTACAATGTGTAACCTAAAATCCAGTTGTGTCACCTCTTACAAATTTATCAGTTTATTTACAGGCTGACAATTATTGAATCACACTGAAGTGCCAAAGAAAGTGGTATAGGCATGCTTATTGAAATGTGTAAACAGACAGAATACGGCGCTGCGGTCAGCAATGCCTGTATGAGACAAAAAGTATCTGGCGCAGTTGTTAGATCGGTTACTGCTGCTACACTGGCAGCTTATCAAGATTTAAGTGAATTTGAACGTGGTGTTATAATCGACGCGTGAGCGATGGGACACAGCATCTCCGAGGCAGCAATGAAGAGGGGATTTTCCCGTGCGACCATTGCACGAGTATACCGTGAATATCAGGAATCCGGTAAAACATCAAATCTCCGATATCGCTGCGGCCGGATAAAGATCCCGCAAGAACGGGACCAACGACGACAGAAGAGAATCGCTCAACGTGACAGAAGTGCAACCCTTACGCAAATTGCTGCAGATTTCAGTGCTGGACTATCAACATGTGTCAGCGTGTGAGCCATTCAACAAAACGTCATCGATATGCGCTTTCAGAGCCGAAGGCCCACTCGTGTACCCTTGATGACGCCTCGCCTGGGCCCGTCAACACCAATATCGGACTGTTCATGACTAGAAACATGTTGCCTGGTCGGACCAGTCTCGTTTCAAATTGTATCGAGCGGATGGACGTGGAGACAACATCACGATTGTACCAGTTTGTTTGGCTCTTCACTGTTATGGAATTAAATCGTCATAACTTCTGTACGGTTTGCGTTAGGATATTTAATCTTCACGGTTGGCCGCAGGCCATGATGGGAATTACTATGCGCTGTATGGTCTGGTTCAGCGACGAAGATGGGTTCATCCGTGGACCCTGAATGTCAGCAAGGAACTGTTCAGACTGGTGGAGGCTCTGTAACGGTGTGGGGCGTGTGCAGTTGGAGTGATATGGGACCCCTGACACGTCTAGACACCACTCTGACAGGTGACACGTACATAAGCATCCTGTCTGATCACCTGCTTCCATTCGTGTCCATTGTGCATTCTGATGATCTTGAGATATTCCAGCAGGACAATGCAACGCCCCACACGTCTAGAATTGCTACAGAGTGGCTACAGGAACACTCTTCTGAGTTTAAACACTTCTGCTGGCCACCTAACTCCCCAGATATGAACATTATTTAGCATATCCAGGATGTCTTGCAACGTGCTGTTCAGCAGAGATCTCCACCCCCTAGTACTCTTACGGATTTATGGACAGCCCTGCAGGACTCATCGTGCTCAGACATTAGTCCATACCATGCCACGAAGTGTTGCGGCACTTCTGTGTGCTCGGCGGGGACCTACACGATTGTACCAGTTTGTGTGGCTCTTCACTGTTATGAAATTAAATCGTCATAACTTCTGTACGGTTTGCGTTAGGGTGTTTAATCTGCACGGTTGTCCGCAGGCCATGACGGGAATTACTATGCGCTGTATGGTCTCGTTCAACGACGAAGCCCACTTTCATTTGTATAGGTTCGTCAAAGAGCAAATTTGGCGCATTTGGGAGACTGAGAATCTGCATTCCGCGATCGAGAAGTCTCTTCACCCTCAACGGGTGACTGTATGGTGTGCAATGTCCAGTCACGGAATAATCTGTAGAATATGCCTTGATGGCACGGTGACTACCGAACGGTACGTGAAGGTTTTGGAAGATGATTTCATCCCCATTATCCAAAGTGACTCTGATTTCGACAAGAAGTAGTTCATGCAAGACGAAGCTCGACCCCACCCAAGCAGGAGAGTGTTTCATGTCCTGGAGGAGCATTTTCTGAACTGAAAACAGCCACTCAGGAGGTCATCGACAGCATCGATGTTCCTACACTTCAGCGGGTCATACAGAATTTCGCTATTCATCTGAGCCATATCATCGCCAATAATGGCAGGCGTATCGAACAATAACTACCTAAATCAGAATATCTTTAGTGACGTTTACATGTTGAATAAAGTGTGTGCAAGCCGTAGTTTGTAACTAATTTACTTTTTTTCATACAGTTCAATAATTGTCACCGTGTAGATTGTTTCTTATTTCGCGAAATGTGTGTGATTGAACGTTGGCCTTATTGCTGTTACTCGCCTATAACACGTGATGACGGAATCTTAGCTCATCCCCGTCGGTACAGCAGCAGCCGGGGCTGCCCCACCACTTCCTACAAAGACTTAAAGTCGTTGAGTCGACTACTTGTTTGTTTCTCTGTGCGCGCGCAACTATCGATCGCATGAGCACGTGGCTAGTTGTGTACGAGTCGGCAACTCCCCTCCGCTCCACTGCTATCTGTCAATCGCGAAGGGACTGCGTGTCTGTATTTTCGGACATGTCATAAAGGACGGACACCACACATTCCGCCGCCGTACGAATACATGATGAATGACAAATTCCGACCTCAGCAGCGTGAGGACACTGAAGTAATTTAATGGCGACAAGTTAAAATGGGATACAAATGTATTGCTTCAACATAGGGAGTAGAAAAAAATATGTCTTGCAAGAGCGATATTTTCTGATTTACGGAAAATGTAAAAAAAAAAAATAGAATCGAGAACAAAATCTAAGGAATTTCACAGTACAAATATCACTATCACAAGCGATAAAGAGAATTTTCAACGAAGTCTTTAAAGTGAGTGAATCCTGGACAGGGGTCTCATATTAAGAAATTGTACTCTTCACACTCATCAGAAACTCTCCACTGTGAACAAATTTTAAAGATATTTACAAGAAGGTAGCGAAATTTGTTACTTTCAACTGAAACAATGTAACTTTAAATAAGCGCAGGTCAAAGAATTTTGTGACTGCTTTACTTCACGTTTATTGAAAACTGTAATAACTAATTTCATTGTGAACATTTTGTCCTAAAACTTCGCTTGAGAAGCTTTAAAGTGAAATCTCAGAACGCTGTTAATTGCTCGGGTAGGAATCTTACGTTGAAGTAAGAACAGAACGTCGAGTGTTTTATGTCTTCTGTGGTTTTGGGAGAATGACCTTGATCGTTACAGCCACTTTCTACGAAGGTACAGTGGTGCTAACGTCACGCTCGGTAATGGTGCTGCAACTGCGTCTGTCCTTTCTCCTTTAAGATAAAAATTACTATTTTAAAGCAATATTGGCTGTAAAGTTGTAGGAAGAAGTAGAAGAAACAGTTCATTCAAGAGGCAGAAGAAGATTCCTAAGGCCATTTTCATTACAAACGTTTTTAACGCGTAATGCGTGGGAGCTGTTAAATGTTGTAAGAATGACGTTTGTAAGAAGTATATTTTCAAGTGTGAATCGAAGTTGTTATTTATTTTGTTGTCAGCCATTACTTTAGCAGATATTGTAAAACTGCAGCTCATATTTTGAAAGGAATGCTGCCTATATCAGCTCACAGCATTCACTTATTAGCAAACCAAACAGAGGAAACTTTTCAGCGATTCCATAAAAGTTAGTTTCACTCGTTGCTATGAATTTCACATAGTGAACCAGGTTGTTGTTGTGGTCTTCAGTCTAAAGACTGGTTTATGCACCCCTCCATGATACTCTGTCCTGTGCAAGCCTCTTCATCTCCGAGTAATTTCTGCAACCTACATCCTTCTGAATCTGCTTAGTGCGCAACAACTTCGGTTCACACTTGAAAATACACTTCTTACAAACGTCATTATTACAACATTTAACAGCTACCACGTATTATGGGTTAAAAACGTTTATAATGAAAAGGGTTTCATCAATCTTCCTCTGCCTCCTGAACGAACTATTTCTTCTACTTCTTCCTACAACCCTTCAGCCAGGATTACTTTAAATTAGTAATTTTTATCTTAAAGGAGAAAGGACATATGCAGTTGCATCACCATTACCGAACGTAATGTCAGCACCACTTTACCTTCGTATAAAGTGGCTGTAACGATTAAGATCATTTTCCTAAAACCACAGAATACGTAAAACACTCGACGTTCTATTCTTACTTCAACGTAAGATTCATATCATAGGAATTAAGAGCGTTCTCAGATTTCACTTTCAAGCGTCTCAGACCGAAATGTTGACGAACCAATCCAAATGAAAGCGGGCTTCGTCGCTAAACCAAACCACACAGCGCCTACTAATTCCCATCATGCCCCGAGGCCAACGGTGAAGTTCGAACGTCAAACGCAAACCGTTCAGAAGTATTGACGATTTTATTTCATATAGTTCAATAATTTTCACCCTGTATATAGTTCGTAGACGGCTTCGCATTGGTCGGCAATTACATAAAGCTGTCGCAGATGGTGTCAACGTTGCGCTGTAGCCGCCATTGGTCCTGTCGTTGAGTAAACATTGAGGCGCAAATCTCTGGTTCTTCTCTGCGTCGAGAGCTGGCTGCCATGCAGCGCTAAGATTAAATCCACTTTCACGGCCGAAGACCTTCTCTCACAGTCTTATTTCTACAGCCTATTTAATTACTGAATCGTAGTATGTAGGAGCCTGGCACAAAATTTTGGTTTCGTCAAACAGTATTTTGTGATTTGTTTGTGTCTGTTCTTGGCAAATGCAGATTTCTCCAGTTCTCGATTTTTAATATGTCGTTGATGTGCTGCACAGTGGTCGGAAACGGTTTGGATGGACTGGCCGATGTAATTGCTCCCGCATACATAGCTAAGCAGAATTTACATACCTAAGCAAACAAACCCTGAGAATTTTGACAGTTATCAGCAAACCTTTAACAAATTAAATTTAGAGTCCTTTACATGTTTTTTAAATGTTCAGTCGTCCATAAAATACTGGTAAGAAATAAAATACTAAACGTAGTTCAGTCATGGTTCAATAAGCATAATCAGTGTGATGGTAAAAATTTGTCCGTATGCGTTTTCATTCCTACTCCTTGCATCTGTTGCCCTCAATGAAACTATTTTATTTGTGTTTTGTTGCATCTTTGGAATGCGTTAAAATCAGCACTGGTAGTTTAAACACATACATTTAGTCACAGTTCAACGTCTGTTCAATAAATCCAGTTGATATCAGAGGGAGAAATATTAATAAAATCACCGAATCGTCGTGGATACTTTTACATAGTGTGATTGTGGGGCCCAAGAACAAACCGTTCAGCATATTGTCAGAGACTGCCACTCAGAAAGTACTCAGGACCATTCAATTATTTTATTAACGCTGCTCCCTCTGCTATCAACTGGCTTCGTTCAACAGATGGCTAAAAATGGTTCAAATGGCTCTGAGCACTATGCGACTTAACTTCTGAGGTCATCAGTCGCCTAGAACTTAGAACAAATTAAACCTAACTAACCTAAGGACATCACACACATCCATGCCCGAGGCAGGATTCGAACCTGCGACCGTAGCGGTCGCTCGGATCCAGGCTGTAGCGCCTAGAACCGCACGGCCACTCCGGCCGGCCAACAGATGCTGATCTCTGACTAAATGCATCTGTTTTAATTAGCATTTCTAATTTTATAGTTTAGATGTCCTACTTTTAGTATTATTCAATTATTAACTTCAAGAATCTGAACGTATTACCTTTGTGCCTGCATCCTTAAATTTGTAATTGTAAGCTGTATGTTTTTCTCAATATTTGCCGTTGTCGCCATACGATAAATAAATAAAATAAATAAACAAATGAGTTTTTTGAATATCCATACATTAAAACTGCAATCACCACGCATCAATGAATGTCTGAGTGATTAATTAAGTATTCATAAGTGGTTTGTGTAATTACGGCGTATACGGAGCAGAACGAAGTGTTGGATAAAATCTTACAAGTTATCGTTTCTGCAGAAAAAGTTGACAAAAAATACTATCAGTGGATGGATGTCAGGGTGCGAACAGAAATGTGGAGGGCACGCTCGTCTGCCGGAAAGCTTACGAGAAACATTACTGTGGTAGTGAAATCGCTGTTCGTGGAATGCTCGCAACACATCTGATGGCTGACATTCGGTAGAAATCAATAAAAGGGGAATAACGCTACGACGGGCTCACGTCTACTAAGAGGGAAGCTGACGCGAGTCTCAACTATGGACTAGGGAGTTTGTGTGTGTGTGTGTGTGTGTGTGTGTGTGTGTGTGTGTGTGTGTGTGTGTGTAAGAGCACCGCTATTCCGATTATTGGACGACTGCGAGAATCCTTAAAGGAGGAGATACTCGTACCGCCGTCGCCAACATTTCGGACCAGACCGTTGAAATTGCCAGACGGAATGAGACTGCGTCTACTCCGAGACTTCATAAGTCACACACTGATAAAGAAAATACCCCGCTACATTAACTTCATTTCTTTCATTTACCCATCTCATATCAAGGAATCTGCAGTTTCTGGAAAATACGAGTGTATGCTGCTTCTCTATGGTCGATCGAATCTTCTTCTTTGCTTTGTTTTTTTTTTCTTTCCCCATCTTCCAGAAGCTTCATCTTCACTAGTATCAATTTACAACCCCATGTTTATCGTAAACGTAATACAATATATTAACAATGGTATTACTGGAGAAGCGGTTACTACGACATTTCATCAGTTCTACTTAATGCTTATGATATCACAGGACCTGTGTTATTCCAAATTACGATGGAATGCCCGAAGGAACTTTGCCTCTTAATTCGGAATAACACAGGCACTGTAATATCGTATTTATCCGCGGACACAAAGAAAAGCGACTTTCAAGTGAAATGTCTCCCTGTATGAGAATATACATAATGAATGTACGAGTACAGGTTGTAGACACATGGGTGACCACATATGGAAGTTTGGGGCTGTCCGTGAGTCGTGTTCGGATGGCCAAAAGGTAAGGCGGCCGCTCGCAACCATCGGGAAATCTGGGTTCGACTACCGGTCCGGCATAAATAGTCATTGTCGCCATACCATCATAAGCTGATGATTGTCCACACTCGCAACTGCGAATACATTTCTTGTACCACTTAATGCTTTTCAGAGCTCTGCAAAGAGATCGATAGATATAATGCAAGATAAAAATATTTATGTAGCAAACGGAAATGACATTAAGTTATCTACTTCTCTCTAATACCATACCTTTTTTTCTACTTTTCTTGACGATAGTAGTAATATTAGGAAAGTACCTTGTGTTTACAGTGACACAAGTTTAGATGAGTATTTAGTGGTCTTCGAAGCACGAAGATGGTGTTCTTTGATCGGACTAAGCAGCACAATGGATAACACAGCGAATTCTCGTCAGTAAATGCCCATTTAGATTGTCCGTGGTTTCCATAAATAATCTGAGGCGACGATTCCTTCAGCATAGTAGCGTCCGAGTTCCTCGTCCGTTCTCATCCAGCCAGCTACATCTCCATCTCCAATAATTTCGACATTGACGCAACATAATACGTTGCATACAGTGTAGTTAGGACACTTCTCAGTGTCAAATCTTACTTGTAGGGGTTCCACGGACGAGAGATTTTGTGAAACGTTGTTCAGTGGATCTACGTACAGTCTTATTATTGCCAGTCGTACATCGCCCCATACTTCTTCTATGTAAGAGTATTTCCGTGCCACTGAGAATACAGAAACACTCAGTACGGATCAAGCAAATGTTTGTGCTTCAGACTGAAAGAAGATACCGAATTATCAGATTTCACTAACTGAAATAATGTGCTGGTCACATCAGTTCTCAAAGTATTTCCTTTTATAACGACTACGAAATATAAGTATTTGCTGGCGGGCGTGGTTCGGTGCCTTAATGAATAATTACCAGAAAGGGAATCACAAGATTTGAGGGTCAATTCCTCATTTATGCTACCGTTTCTTTTCCGGACACCGAACGTCATATCCACCTCTATGTTTTTTGTGGGCGAAAAAGTTAAACTGCACCGTACTTTAACTATAATTAATTCTATAAGTCAATGTACGAGGGTGTGCTGAAAAGTAATGCCTCCGAATTTTTATGTGTAAACTCTTGAAGTTTTTTAAATGAAACAAACGTTATTAACAATCTGCATCTTTATTCTTCATGTCTATGCTAGTTGCAGCCCACTGCTGCTAGGGGGATCCGGATTGTGGCGTATAAAATGGGGGCGTGTAACGTAAGAATGTAAGCGCGAGAGAAACAGCGTGCTGTAATCGAGATTCTAATTCGAAAAGTTCGTCCACACATGGGCACCCTCTCCTTCAGCATGGCAATTCCAGATCACACAAGAGTGCTGCGACGCTTTGGGTTCGCTGTCATCGATTATTCTCCATACAGTCACGACTTGGCCCCATCCCATTTTCATCTCTGTCCAAAACTTAAAGAACACCTTCGAGGACTTCACTTTGATAGTGATGAAGCGATGCAAGCAGAGGAGAGGTTGTGTCTCTGCCAAAAATGTCAAACGTTCTACAGCGACGGTATCAGCCATCTCGTTAGGAGAAATTGTTCCGTTGGCAGGATGATTATGTTGGGAAATAAGTATCTAGACGTGACGAATAATGTTAATAAAACTTGATTTATTTAAAAAAATTTCAGAGTTTTACATAAAAAAATTCAGATGCGTTATTTTTCAGCACACCCACGTAGAACAAAGATTTCTGTCTTGCATACACACACCAAGCACCTCACAAAAACACAACTGTGGTCAGCAGCAACAAGTAAGTAACCGAATTTGTGACATTTTACGAGTTTCTAACCAAGAGCGACTTTTATAGTCTGTGTGCTTTGGTAGTATTGTATCTTGAGCTTCTGCATGTTAATTTAATATTTAATAGACACAGTTCTAGCGTTTTCGTTTGCGTTGGAGAGTGAAGCGTTTTTGTGACACATTACAAGTTTCTAATCAGGGGTGAATTATTTAGTCTCACGTAAGTGCTAAGGCAGTTCTGTTTTTGAATCTGTGCGTGTTAATGTAATTTATTGGACACAGTTCTTACGTTTCTCTCCATGTCCACAGTAGAGTTCCATAGCGCGTGTCGATTGTCCTTGTTTGTCTGTTTACTCCCGTTTTCCACAGTCTTTAGCATGAACAGGGACTGTGATGGCTGTGTGCGAACGGAAGCCGAGTTGGTGACACTTGGCTTTCAGCTCCGGGCTGTGATCGCTTCGGTTATACAGCTTGAAGCTGCAGTGCATGGGAATGACTGTCGTGAGCTGGCCGTGGACATGCAACGGACGTCCAGCGTACCAGAGTCCTCCGATCGGTCCTCACCGGTGGCCAGCCCAGTCACTACACGCAGTGAGGCTGACCCCTCACCCGTGGTCAAGTGAGAGGTCGCCTCGGGGCAAGACTTCCCACGGGGCCGCACGGAAGGCCTCCCCGGTTAGTCTGACAAACAGGTTCAAGGTGCTGTCTTTGGTTCCAGGTGCTGTCCTTGGTTGACACTGTCCCTCAGCCAGATACAGTTGCTTGCCCTATTTCAGAAGGAACCTAACAGCCTGCAAGATCCGGGCGATCACAGATGGTGGGATTATTGGTAGTTGGGAACTCTAGTGTTAGGCGCATTATGGGGCTGCTTAGAGACATGACTCGCAAGGAGGGTAAGAAAGCCAAGGTGCGCTCCGGGCGGAGTCATTCCAGACGTGAAAAGGGTAATTCCGGATGCCATGAAGAGCACGGGGAGCAGCCAACTGCAGCTAGTGGCTCATGTCGGTATGAATCATGTGTGTCGCTTTGGATCGGAAGAGACTCTCTCTGGTTTCATGCGGCTAACAGAAGTGATAAAGACTGCAAGTTTTGCTTGCGAGATGAAAGCGGTGCTCATCATTTGCAGTATAGTCCACAGGACCAATTGCGAACCTTTGGTACAGAGCCGAGTGGAGGCTCTAAATCAGATGCGCAGACAGTTATACGACCATGTAGGCTACAGACTCCTCGACTTGCGGCATAGGTTGGTGGGGTTTCGGGTTCCGCTAAATGGGTCAAGTGTCCATTACACGTAGGAGGCGGCTACACGGGTAACAGGGATTGTGTGGCGTGGATTCGGCTCTTTTTTAGGCTAGAGGGTCTCGGGGAAACACAAAAACGGCTCGGTCTCAAAGGGTGCAAGTCAAACATAGGAAGAACGTAGATACAGGAACCATCGGTATAACAGTTGTAAACTGTCGTAGCTGTCTTGGGATAGTACCAGAGCTCGAAGCGCTAATAGAAAGATAAAATACATATTTGAATGCGTAGGTACACATAAAAAAATCATCCGAAATTGTGCTAAACGCATTCTCTGAAAATTATTTCGAGCAGTTGGTCCACAAGCCCACGCGAATATTTGACGTTTGTGAAAATACACTTGACCGCTTAGGAACAAATGCTAATAACGAACCTACTATGCTGTCATAGTAGGAGGAGAGGTGATACTCCTACGTGGCGTGTCCCAGGTGGCGGATAGGGAAGTCCTCACCGGTTTACTGGCGGACTTGAGTGAAATAAAATAGCTCTCACGGACCAAACACACCCTCTGCGGTTAACAACCGGAGTTGTAAATCGGAGCTTGCTCCAACTAAGGTTGACAACCTTCGACAGTCAAAAATGGAAAGGTCTTTTAGGAAAAAAAATTCCACCGTCCTGCTCAAAAAGGCAGTAAAAGGCTACATCGGATTCGGTGGGTAGTCAACTAGAAGACAGCAACGAATCGAAGCGTTTGCAACCATCCAAATGCACACTAAAACACAAAAAGAAGATTAAACATGAGCAAATAAATTATATAGCAACACACAACATAAACTCACTATTTCAGACCGGAAAACTCAAGGAGCTCACAGATGAACTAAATAAACAAAAAATTTTAATAACGGGGATCCAAGAAATGAGAAACACCACAGAGGACCCATTCGAATCACAAGGATACAGAATTTATAATGGGAAACTAGGACCGAGGGCAATGAAACAATGTCGCCAGTTAGGAACAGGGTTTTTAGTAAACATAAAAATAATAGATTCAGTAACGGATTTCCAAGCAGTATCACCAAGAATTGCGACTCTAAGCTTTAAAACAATGAATAAAAACTCTACAATAATAAATGCTCATGCCCCAACAAATGAAAAAAATTGTCTAACAAAAACAAAGGAAGAGGTAGATAAATTTTGGTACCTTCTAGAACAAACTGTGAACAGAGTAAATAAAAAGAATGTAAAAATCTTATTGGGAGATTTCAATGCTCAGTTGGGAAAAGAAAGGAAATATAAAGATATAATTGGAAAATGGAGTCCACATAAATTTACAAACAAAAACGGTCAAAGACTTGTAGAACTCTGCAAAGAACGCAACCTTATATCTAAATCAACATACTTTAAGAGGAAGCCAAGTAAACTTAAAACATGGAAACATCCAGACTGAAGGAAGGGCGAGTGGCAGCTAGACCATGTCTGTATGGACAAAAATTTTCATAAGGAGATCCACAATGTTAAAGTACTGAGAGGAGTAGACACAGGCTCAGACCATTATATGGTTAAAATTAAAATCAAATTCACACCGTTAAAGAAGAGGACCGGGAAAACTAATAAAATAAAAAGGAGGTTTGACCCACATCAGCTAATTAAAAATAATAAGTACCAACAAATAATACAAACCATCAAATTAACAGATGATCTAGAACAACTAGTGCCTAATCTTAAAAAAGAAGCAGAGAATCTAGCTCCCGTGAACCCACGAAGGAAACATGCATGGTGGACATCAGAATGTGACAAATTCCATGAAGATAGACACCAAGCATGGTTAAAGTTTCAAACACATAAAACTGAAGAAAATGCCATCAACCTAAAAAATGAAAGAAAAAAATTCACTCAAAATATTAGAAGAATCAAGAGAGGATTTCATAAAGATATTATAAAGTCTATAGAAGGTAATTATCATAAAACCAACTCCAGGAATTACTACAAAATCTTTGGGAAACAACTACAACAATATGAGGCCCCTACACTAATACTGAAAGATGAAGATGGAAGAATGACACACAGTAACAAGGAAAATGCAGAAATCATGGGAAAAGCATTTTACAAACTTCTGAATTGCGAGGAACCCAAAGAACCCTTACAAATCAACATAAATACCCCAATAAAAACCAAACCTAACAAACTAGACCCTCCAACTTTCCAAGAAGTGGAAGAAATTCTTAAAGAACAAAAAAATTATAAGGCATGTGGAGAAGATCAGGTTCTTGTTGATATGTGGAAATACGCAAGTGACACAGTCAAGACCTCCTTACACATGGCTCTAACAAAAATTTGGGTAACAGAACAATTTCCCGAACATTGGACCACAGCTATCATCCACCCACTACACAAAAAGGGAGATAAGAGCAACCCAGAAAACTACAGAGGAATCTCTCTCCTAGATTGCACATATAAAATTCTATCCAAGATCCTATATGAAAGAATCAAGGAGCAATTAGAACAGGAGTTAGGGGAATATCAGGGAGGTTTCAGACCATGGAGAAGCTGTGCCGAGCAGATAATTAGTTTAAAATTGATTATGGCATACTACAAGAAACGGAACAAACCTCTGACAATAACATTTGTAGATTTTAAGAAGGCCACAGACCTTCAGTATTAAAAATTTTAAGAAATCTAGGACTCCATCCAAAACTAATTAATACAACTCACTCTAACTAACACCAAATCAAAAGTGAAGTTTAGAGGAGAAATTTCAGAACCATTCCTCATAAAAACAGGCTTAAGACAAGGTGACTGCCTATCACCATTACTTTTCAACTGTGCACTGGAATACATCATGAGAGAATGGTACAAGGACAATCCAAGAGGATAATAATTGGAAGTGCAAAAGATGATATTAGCTTAAACTGCTTGGGATTCGCTGATTATCTTGCTCTCCTAGCCAACACCGTTCAAGAAGCCAGGCAACAAGTGAAATCACTACAAGAAATAGCAGAGAAAGTAGGCCTTAGAATATCATTTGAAAAAACGGAGATTATGCTAACTGATCCACCACTTGCAAACAAAATTACAATAGGAGAACAGGAAATCAAAACTGTTGATAAATTTAAATATTTAGGTGAAATAATAACATACAATCTAAATGAGAAGCCATCATGGCAAAATAGAATAAAAAAACTGAACTATGCAAATTACATTACCAAAACTACATACAACAAAAAAAGCCTATCTATAGATGCAAAATTAAAACACTATAAAACAGTTACACAACCTGAAATAACGTATGCAGCTGAAACTATCTTCAAAACAACTAATACAGCAGAAATTGACAGAATACTAAAAATAGAAAGAAGAATAATTAGGACACGTATAAATAAACAGTATAAAATAAATGGACATTGGAGAATAGCATCAAATGAAACAGTATATAAGAAAATAGAACCAGTCATGAGTACAATCAGGAAGAAACGCATCTCATTTTTTGGACATCTGATGAGAACTCCAGAAAACAGAATTAGTAAAAAAATAATACAAAAATTGTGGAATAGCAAGAGCGGCATTAAATGGATCACAGAAATTAAGGAAGATATAAAAGAACTTCATATTACAGTAGATGACCTAAAAAACAAGACAGAGAAAACCAGAATACTGCAAGACCCGCAAACCAGACTACAAATGAAAATCAATAAAAGGAGTACAGGAAGAGTTGTCTCAGATGAAGAAAGAAAGAAAATATCTGAAAGAATGAAGAAATATTGGGCAGACAGAAGATCAAAACACCTTTCATATAAGAATAGCCTCTAATAATTATATTACCTAAATATATTAAGTTATTGTCGAACCAAATTGTATCCATGTGTAACAACTTGTTTAGAACTTTGTATTTTTGACTACAGTGGTCCAATGAAGGCCATAAAATAAATAATAATAACGAGCATCAAAACGGATTAGCGATTAGTGAACACTGGCTTATCGTAGCGAGACTGAATACTGTAACCCCCAAATCCTCCAAAAATAAACGAAAAATACACTTATTCAAAAAAGCAGATAAAAATTCACTTGATGTCTTCCTGAGATACAATCCCCACTCCTTCCAAATTAATACTTTAAATGTAGACCATGTGGCTTGAACTCACAGAAATGGTATGGACAGCAATTGAGATTTATACCAAATAAAATAACAAACGACGTAGCTGACCCCCACTTGGTACACAAAACGGGTCAGAACACGGTATTAGAAACAACGAAAAATGGATTCCACATTTAAATGAATGCAAAATCTCTAAGATTGGCGATCTTTTACAGAAGCTCGAAATTTAGCACGGACTTCAATGCGAGATGCTTATAACAGTTTCCACAACGAAACTTTATCTCGAAACCTGGCAGAAAATCCAAAGAGATTCTGGTCGTATGTAAAGTATGCTAGATGCATGACACAGTCAATGGCTTCTATCCGCGATAGCAATGGAAATACTATCGACGACAGGGCTGACAAAGCAGAGTTACCAAACACAGTCTTTAGAAATTCCTTCACCAACGAAGATGAAGTCAATATTCCACAATTATAATCAAGGAGAGCTGCCAAAGTGGGTAACGTAGAAGTAGATATCCCCGGAGCAGTGAAGCAACTTAAATCACTTAACAAAAGCAAGTCTTCCTGTCCAGACTGTGTACCATATAGGTTCCTTTCAGAGTATACTGATCCAATAGCTCCATACTTAACAATCATATACAACCTTTCGCTCGACGAAAGATCCGTGCCAAAAACTGGAAAGTTGCGCTGATCACACCAGTATTAAAGAAGGGCAGTAGGAGTAATCCACTAAATTACATGCCCATATCATTAACATCGACGTGCAGCAGCATTTTGGAACATACATTGTGTTCGAATATTATGAATTACCCCGTAGAGTACGGACTATTGACACACTGTCAACACGGATTTAGAAAACATTGTTCTTCTGAAACACAACTAGCTCTTTACCCGTACGAAGTGTTGAGTGCTGTTGACAAGGGACTTCAAATTGATTCCGTATTTCTAGGTTTCCAAAAGGCTTTTGACACTGTACCACACAAGCGGCTTGTAGTCAAATTCCGTGCTTATGAAATATCGCCTGAGTTACATGACTGGATTCGTGATTTCCTGTCAGAGAGGTCACAGTTCGTAGTAACTGACGGAAAGTCATTGAGTAAAACAGAAGTGATTTCTGGCGTTCCCCGGGGTAGTGTTACAGGACCTCTGCTGTTCCTTGTCTATATAAACGACCTAAGAGACAATCTGTGCAGCCTTCTTATGTTGTTTGCATATCATGTCGTTTATCGTCAAATAAACTAACCAGAAGATCAAAAGAAATTTCAAAACGATTTAGAAAAGATGTCTGAATCATGCGAAAATTGGCAATTGACCCCAAATAATGAAAAGTGTGAGGTCATCCACACGAGTGCTAAAATGAATCCGTTAAACTTCGGTTACACGATAAATCAGTCAAATCTAAAGGCCGTAAATGCAACTAATACCTAGGAATTACTATTAAAAACAACTTAAATCGGAAAGAACACACGGGTAAACCAAAGACTGCGTTTTATTGACAGAATATTTAGGAAATATAACAGATCTACTAAAAATACTGCCTACACCACGCTTGTTCTGCTATTCCGCAGTACTGCTGCGCGGTCTGGAATTCTTACCAGATAGGGCTAATGGAGCACATCGAGAAAGTTCAACGAACAGCAGTACGTTTCCTATTTTCACGAAATAGGAAGAAACGATCATCTTAATAGGATAAGGGAAATCAGAGCTCGCTCGGAAAGTTATAGGTGTTCTGAAGAGGTTGAAAAATCAGCCAACCAGTTGCCAACAAAGCTTCATTAGCCCTTGACCTAGATTTCGATATTTGTAAAAATATCTTCTTCAGAAATAGTGGGCCTTGTTACATCACATAATGGTACGTTAGATTAGCGTCATATATAAAACTGACAGAGCAAGAATTATCACAAGCCATGGCTTTAGACAACAGCCAGATTACATGTATCGTACTTCAGAATGAATGCTCACTAATAAATGCCCTTAGGTAGAGGCTCTTGTCAGCGTAAAATTGCAGTAGGAGTCACAGGATAAAATATTTGCGTAAGTTACGTGTACTCCGTGCCAGAGACTACAAATGCCAACAGTCGGCATGATGTACACGTAACATGTATGTAATCTGGCTGCTGCCCAAAGCCATGGCTTGGGATAACTTCATCTAATCTAACGTACCATCATGTGATGTAACAAGGCCCACTCGTTCTGAAGAACATATTTTTAAAAATATCTAAACCTAGGTAAAGGGCTAATAAAGCTTTCTTTGCAACTGGTTGGCTGATTTTTCAATCTCTTCAGATTTACATGGTCGCTGTTTCGTGGCCACGTTTAAGATTTTAGTATAGGTATTTTTTTTCCGTACGCTGTTGGAGAGTGGAATAATTGCCAATTATTGTGAAGGTGGTTCGATGGACCCTCTGCCAGGCACTTAAGTGTGATTTTCAGAGTATCTATGTAGAGGCAGACGTAGCTAACTCTAACGTTTTTTCTCTCTATAGAAGTCATAGCTAGTGCACTGACTAATGGAGTGTTCATTATTTTAGTTCACGTAAGACATTTAAACGCGTACTGGACTAGGACACAATTACTGGCCGCTGTTTACAGTAATTTGCTGGAGGAGAATAAGCATTACTAGATAGAATCTGTGATAACAGCAGTGACGCATACATAGACTCTTCTGTTGGTGCAGCATCGTCCACGACAAGGAATAATACGCTCCGACACACAATTTATCACTGCCTGCTGCATCAGTAGGTCACGTCCATTGTAAGAGAATATTTTTGATGTAAAATAATTTGGTGTCAAACCGACAGACTGGCTGATTCAGCGACATAGTAGAAACAGGACTTCTCTTAAAAGAGTGGGGATACCACTACCATAATTCACTCTTTGGTGTCAGCAGGGCATTGCACAGACCTTTCACCATTACTACTATTCGTAGAACTACCGCCTGCATCTGTCAACATGTTAATGGTCGTTGTATCCGATAAAATGCGAACGCTTGTCAATATTGACGTTTATTGGACATGCTCTGTGCTGTCTACAAACAGTCTCTAATAAATCACTCACCTACTGCGACAAATAATAAACACAGTCAGAGAGCTCTAGCGACGTAGCCAAATCTATGTCTTTTAGTTCTAGAGTGCAGGTAATTCCTGTATGCACGGAACCGAGCGAGGTGGCGAAGTGGTTAATGCACTGGACTCGCATTTCGGAAGACGACGGTTCAAGCCCGCATTCGGCCATCCTGATTTGGATTTTCCGCAATTTCCTAAATCATTCTAGGCAAATTCCGGGATGGCTCCTTTGGAAGGGCACGCTCGGTTTCCTTTACCACCTTGAAATAATACGCGCTTAAGCTCCGACTCTAATGACCTCGATGTCGACGGGACGTTTAAACCTCAATCTTTCTTCCTCTCCTACCTGTATTCACGAAGACTATTCAGCATCACGACAAATTTAACAATGAATTAAAACAAGTCCTGCAATCATCGCACTAACTTATTGTCAGAGATGTGAAGAAGGTGTTTCCTAACAATCCAGCAACGAAGAAAATACACTCTCGTTACTGTTCTTCTGAATTCCCGCGAAATTCTTCATCTTTTTTTAAATTATTAACATTCTGTTTTATTCATATTGTTTCTTCACTCCATAATTTTCTTACAGACTTTGGCGATTAAGATCAGCTTCATTTAACATTTAACACTTACTTATTTTTATTTTAAGAAAATCGGCGCGTTTATCATGGTCTCCGTCCATCCGTTGTCTTTTTATCATCTCATAGAGTTGCACAAACCTTGACATCCATTCTGAAATAGTCACATTCTACATTTATTCAACATTTTTTTCAATATTCGTCTACTAGGAAACTGTTGCTTGTCGTTATGAATGTAAAATGTTAACGATGCTTTAGCAAATGGGGCGCTGTCCATCCGACTTATATCCTCACCGAAGCCTCCGCCGTGTGGCATACTTATTCGTCCACAATTTCTTTTCTTCTAGTATACCAGAATCAGTTTTTATTTATTTTTTTACAGAGGTTCTCTCTTTACGTTGTAGTTCAGCGAGTAGGTGGCAGCCTAATGCACCTAATATGAGAAACGTATGCCGACCGTTGTGACCGAGCGGTTCTAGGCGCTTCAGTCTGGAACCGCGGTGCTGCTACGGTCGCAGGTTCGAATCTTGCCTCGGGCATGGATGCTTGTGATGTCCTTAGGTTAGTTAGGTTTAAGTAGTTCTAAGTCTAAGGGACTGATGACCTCAGATGTTAAGTCCCATAGTGTTCAGAACCATATTTTTTTAAACCTATGTTTTGGGGGTATCCGGATACTTTTGATCACATAGTGTACACAATCTTAATCTTCATTGTATTATTGCAAATGTCCTAGATTTTTACTTACACCGATGCGCCAGAAGATACGGAGGGGGTGCTTTTAAGTGCTTTCTGCCTTACTGTCAACAAAGAAGAACCGAAAGTACTGAGAAAACAATCGCAAGAAGATGAAATATACCGATTCTAGGCTCCCTTCGTCAGTGCAAGCAGAAGGTATGTGACAGAGTGTTATTGTTCTTGCTGAAAGAATCCTTTGCCTAACTAAGTGACTAACATGAGCCGGCCGCTGTGGTCTAGCTGTTCAGGCGCTCAGTCCGGAACCGCGCGACTGCTACGGTCGCAGGTTCGAATCCTGCCCTGGGCATGGATGTGTGTGATGTCCTTAGGTTAGTTAGGTTTAAGTAGTTCTAAGTTCTAGGGGACTGATGACCACAGATGTTAAGTCCCATAGTGCTCAGAGCCATTTGAACCATTTGACTAACATGAGCAGTGCTTTGCCCGTTCATATTTCTCGGAACTGAAGGTGAGTGCCCATAAATCAGATTCTTAAAGCAGTACGACGCTATTCTAAAAGAAATTCGAAAAAATCGCCTATGAAGATTAAAAGATTTACGAGTGCTGTTGAGAAAATCTTTTCGTAACTGTTACTAAAAATTGTCTGCTTAGCGTAGAAGTTTTAGAGCCGGAAATTCACTGGTTATAGTTTCCAACTTTTCTTACGTTGATTTAAATTCTATATTTATCATGAAATGGAAATGTTCAGATAGTTCAAATGGCTCTGAGCACTATGGGGCTTAACTACTGAGGTCATCAGTCCCCTAGAACTTAGACCGTCTTAAACCTAACTAACCTAAGGACATCACACACATCCATGCCCGAGGCGGGATTCGAACCTGCGACCGTAGCGGTCACGCGGTTCCAAACCGACGCGCTTAGAACCGCACGGCCACACCGGCCGGCCAATGGAAATGTTAATTAACAGATTCTGAAACATTTTAAAATAAAACTAACGTCTTTATTTTTAATTGCTAATGGAATGAAGTGGACGTTGTGGTATAGCAGGTAAAAAGAAAGCGTGTAGAGCGCTAGGCTCTGGTCCTGGTTACCCCTTGTTCAGTCCCCATAGGGGCGGCCATTTTCCTCGTCCCAATTCCTCCAGGAATGCGCCAGCTCCTCTCAGTAGCCGCTTGGTTAGAGGTGCCATGTCACTGCGCGAAGCCTCCCGCCGGAGGTCCGAGTCCTCCCTCGGGCATGGGTGTTTTTATTGTTCTTCGCCTAAGTTAGTTTAAGTAGTGTTTAAGTTTAGAGACCTATGATCTGAGCGGTTTGGTCCCTTAGGAATTCACACACATTTGAACATTTTCCACTCAGTAGCGGGGTTCCTTCGCCGGGCCTGCCACTCGCACCCTCCTACTACCACGGCGGAGAAAGGGGGAAACCGACAGCCCGCTCACGAGCTTTCACCACAGACTTTAATTTCACTTTTAATGGGATACAAATACGAGTATTCGCAATAAATTAGAATTTGGCGCAGAAATGCTAAACATAAAAAAAGGAATACATTTTTATGTTCCAAGATTGAACAGCATTATTGATGTACATAATTTTTTCATTTTACAATTGCGGCATTTCGCTGCTCCATATCAAATTTTATTTTCATACGAACAGAAATTAAATATAAAAAGATGTTATTTACGTTTAAAAAGTACGATACTATTTTGTTTATTAAAATTTGTATTTCTTAATAAATATGGAATGTAACTTTAAAAATTTAAAAAAAATGGTGCTACTGAGAATCGAACCGGCGTTTTTATGACAACTTAACTTTCATGCACTCAGGTAATGGCAGCTATGTTAACAACTGTGAAATGCTTTACACGTAGAAGTGCTCTGCATACTTTTAATTTTTAAAGGTTTTTTTTAATTGTTTTGTACTGATTTGGAAAGTCATGTCTGAGCATGTGGTACAAGTGTGAAGATACTCAAAGAGAACCAGAGTTGTAAAACTATCGTAAACTATCATGTGTAAGCGCAGACCACGGTACTTTTCACAGTAGTTCCGGTTAGTTAAAGACCGCACCCGCGTTACTTGTACGTTAGGCGTGTTGCATACCAATCGCACTTTACCTCGTGTCGATCGCTTTCTTGACGTACACAATTAGTGTCTCCCTAGACTTCCGTAGAAACTGGAAAAGGTGAACTGTCTAGAAACTGAGTGGGATTATATAAAGCGTCGCATACCTACGGAACATTTTTGTTCTACACAGTTTTCCTGCTGTCTGTTACTTAACAATACACAGCATTTATACCAATACTGAAATTTTCAGTGTTTAATTCAGGTTTTATTCGAATATTGTTGATTTTTTACGTGAAACAGAGGAATGTTAGAATAGGAATTAAGAATAAACAATACAAATTTATAACGCAGCGTTAGAAAACGCAGTTTCTTTAAAAAAGCTGAAATAAAGAAACCACATAACAATAATATATGAAACATCGCTTCAGTACTTCGTCGAGCTTACATAAATCATGTTTCTGTTATTCGCAAACAACTACCGCATTTATCGATAATAACAATAAACTCTTGCCTTTGATCATGATTGAGAATCTTCTGCATAATTTTTTTTTGCATGTAACCTGTACTTGCATCAAACGTAATTGCTTTACTTAACTAAAAGCTTAGAAGTTGCGCGATTAACTCATTTTTATCACTTATAGAATGCAATTTATACTCTGTAAGGATATAAAATACACAATGGACTGACACTGAATGATGTGAGGGGCTAATTATGTGCAAAACGAATATAGAAACAAACAAACGAAGAGAAGTCGGCGTTTTCCAGTTCTACTCTTATCTATTTATTTGCCGGCCGAAGTGGCCGTGCGGTTACAGGCGCTGCAGTCTGGAACCGCAAGACCGCTACGGTCGCAGGTTCGAATCCTGCCTCGGGCATGGATGTTTGTGATGTCCTTAGGTTCGTTAGGTTTAACTAGTTCTAAGTTCTAGGGGACTAATGACCTCAGCAGTTGAGTCCCATAGTGCTCAGAGCCATTTGAACCATTTATCTATTTATTTATTTTTCTTTCCCTACCATTGCAATCACTACCACCGGTAGACCTACCATTTACTACGTCATTTATGTACTGTACCAAAACTACCGAACCGCATTTCTGGTAGAGCACAACTCTAAAGAGAACAGAGCTGTCCGTAATCTGAGTTTTTGTAGTGTGAAGTTTACCATTATAGCGATTTCGTTCGGTTGGGTCTGG
This sequence comes from Schistocerca piceifrons, assembly GCF_021461385.2. Classification (NCBI taxonomy): domain Eukaryota; kingdom Metazoa; phylum Arthropoda; class Insecta; order Orthoptera; family Acrididae; genus Schistocerca; species Schistocerca piceifrons. Next base: position 906,273,078 of record NC_060149.1, read on the forward strand.
GTGTTCAGCTATCGACGTCGTATTATTTCGTCTAACATTCACCTGAAGGGATCGAGAGAAACAACGGAAATCGTGAACCAGAATGGCCAAACGAGAATTGGAGCCTCGCTGCAGTGCATTACCTCACTTGTGTTGCACAGCGTGCCGTTAGTGACGTGTCACAATTCTAGCCGCGAATGTGGCTGGACGCGGTTCCGGAACACAGCTTTCAACTGCCAGAAAAACATCGTACCCTTTAATTTCGTCCCGTGACGGGTAATCCGCTACGGACTGCTGGGTGCGGACACTGATGCGAACGTTTCCGAAACAGCCAGCCGGTGTGGCACGTGCGACTCAGGCGTCTCAGTGTTATCATCTGCGCCGACGTGGCAGCGGCTGGGGGCTGCGCGTTTGTCACTGACTCCCGGCGAACAGCGCTCGCGGAGCCCGCTACCGCGCCGGTGTCACCGAAATGCACGCTGCGAGTCTGCTGAATTACTCGTACAGCGCAGCGCGGCGCGTAAGGGTGCGGTGCGGCCGGCAAATGGGGCGCGTAATGCGCGCTTTGTGCACGGCCGAGGGCTGAGGGCTGGCTTATGCGGCGCCCTTTCACGGCTCCCGTATCACCAGCCGGCAACCGCCATCGCCTCACTCGCACACCGTCCGATCCAATTTCCACGCGTTCAGTTCACTCGTACTCTAGCCTTAAAATCGAACTACACCTTTCGTATCGCCTATTTTTTCTTCTCGTAAATAGTTCCCGGCATGGCAATCCGGCTCACGTCGTTGCCAGAGTATCGAATATAGGACGTCATAAGTCCTAGCCATTTTAACTGCAACACCACGAAGATGACGTGTAGCACACGCCAAGCAGCTACGAACGGTCCTACAGGCTCGGACATACAAATGATAAGCATTTCAGTGTAGCCTCGCAAATTAGTCAGCAGTAACGTCATCGACTTTAAGTACGAGGGGCGTTCAAGAAAGTAACGCAACGCATTCTTTCCTCAGCCAACTGCCGGCCGCTGTGGTCGAGCGGTTCTAGGTGCTTCAGTCTGGAACCACGCGACTGCTACAGTCGCAGGTTCGAATCCCGCCTCGGGCACGGATGTGTGTGATGTCCTTAGGTTAGTTAGGTTTAAGTAGTTGTAAGTCTAGGGAACTGATGACCTCAGATGTTAAGTTCAAAAATGGCTCAAATGGCTCTGAGCACTGTGGAACTTAACATCATCTGAGGTCATCAGTCCCGTAGACTTAGAACTACTTAAACCTAACTAACCTAAAGACATCACACACATCCATGCCCGAGGCAGGATTCGAACTTGCGACCGTAGCAGTCGCGCGGTTCCGGACTGAAGCGCCTAGAACCGCTCGGCCACCGGGGCCGACAGATGTTAAGTCACAAAGTGGTTAGAGACATTTGAACCTCAGCCAACTTCGGTTAAAAAAAAAGCACGGAATTTGTTGTGGGGCATCGTGGAATACTCCCGCTTCAAACCCTATAGTTCCACGAAGTTCCGATAGGTCGCGGCGCTATACATAGCCTTCAAAATGGCGGAGGTAGTTTTCAAGCAGAGAGGTGTCACTGAGTTCCTTTAGGAGGGAAAGCAGAGAATGCAGATATTGGTAGACTTTTGCAAAATGTCTCCGGAGATCTACAGTGAACAAAAGCACGGAGAGTCGTTGGGCGAGGCTTTTACCACCATCTTCGAGGTCACTCAAATCTGTCCGATCTCCCGCGTGCTGGTCGCCCACACGCAGCTGTGACACTCTCATTCGTGGTAATAGACGGATCATAATCAAAGCCTTCGCTTCACAACTGGACGCTTCTGTTGATAGCGCTGCCACACGCGTCCAGCAGTCGGGGTACTCACAAGTCTGTTCCCGCTGGGTTCCTCGCCGCCTAACGTAAGACCATAAAGAGCAACGAAGGACCATCTGCGCCGAACTGCGTGCATGTTACGAGGCTGATCGTGACAATTGTCAGAGCCAATGAAACACAGGTTCATCATTTCGAACGGAAACAAAACGGCAATCCATGGATTGGCGTCACACCACCTCTCCTCTGACGAAAAAGTTCGAAGTCGCAAGCTCAGCCGGTAAAGTCATGGCGACGATCTACTGGGACTCTGAACGGGTTATTTTGTTTGGTGTACTCTCTCATCCTGCAACGATCAACTCTGAAGTGTATTTTGCTACCCTCACGAAATTGAAGAAACGACTTCAGCGTGTTCGTCGCCATAAAAATGAAAACGAACTTCTCCTTCTTCGTGAGAATGCAAGGCCTCACTCAAGTTTATGCATCCGAGAGGAGCTCATAAAACTCATTGGACTGTTCTTCCTCATCCACCCTACAGCCCGAATCTCTCATATTTCGGCTTCCATCTGTGTAGTCCAATAAAGGATGCACGCCGCAGGAAGCAGTACGTGGCTGATGGGGAGGTGACTGATGCAGGAACAGGAAGACGTTGGCTCCGACTTGAATGGTACGGTGTTGGCATACGAGTCCTCCCACTGAGGTGGTGCAAGACCGTCGCACTGAACGGAGAGTATGCTGAAAAATATGGTATTGTAGCCAGAAGAGTGGGGAATAGTATGATGTTCTGGAATCTTCAATAAAACCAGCCTGCTCTCAGAAAAAATGTATTCCATTACTTATTGAACTTCCCTAGTATACAATGAAAGATTACGCAGTGGGTTTCGGATTCAGAAATCGTACTTTAGTGATGTTTCTTTTTCAGGAAATCATGTTATACCTCTTCTAAGAAAGCGCACTTCTACCTGCACGTTTTGGAATTCGCCAGTGACTGAACCGTAACCTATCGAGACTGCAGTTTACCTTTCTGCAGTACTGCTGCTTGTATTGGGCAGCATCCCGCGACATTCATGCAGGTATGTGCAGATACGGAGTACTAACATGCAGGAACTCAACGACCCCACGTGAATAGCGCCCGAGAGGACAGAAATCTTGTTCACTTGGCCCTTGCATGATCATACAATTACGTAACGTACTTTGAGTCAGAAAAGCTTGTATACAGCAAGAGAAGTATCCACATGTCGTCTGGAGCTTTACGGACCGTCAGCAAGGCGATCGGCGATCATTGTTGCGGCTTTCCTTAAGACAGAAGCACAAAATGGCACACCGAAAGAGAGATTACTCTTTTGGCCTCAAACGAAGGTGTAACTTCGCTCACGGTAATCTCTATGTCCTGTGACGTGTTGTGAGCCGTGGTACAGAAGTGGTTCGGTGGCTTCTATACCCCATCGTGAGGATATAGGTTTGGATGCTTTCTTTTGACAGGGCACGACCGATTTACTTCCCCATCCTTGACACCATCCGAGCTTGCGCTCCGTCTAATGACCTCTATGTCGACAGAACGTTCACAGTCCTCCTACCTTCCTTGAATGCTATAACTGCTCCCCAGCCTTAAATTGGCAAGTAAATTGTTGAACTGAAGGCCATAAACCTACTGTTATAGTCGACAACGAGCCCTGTCATCAAAAGAAACTTTCACACATGATAAGCTTAGTATCTACACAACGTCGTATATTTAGCGATCCGTGACGTCTCTGACGTGTGACGTCACGGCTACAGGAGAATATTTTCTCCTACTTAGCTGCTACCTCTCATTACGCTGCTGATACATCTGGCCTTACGCAGGATCAGACGCGTAACATGAAATACACATCTTATGTCGTGAGACGTTCAAGACTGAAACAACATTTTCTGCAGATGATACGCAGTGGGGCACGTAATTTTGTCAGAGAGTTAACTCTTGTATCATCTGAGACAGCAGAGCACGTTTTTGTATGCAACAGCGTGCTTTTAAAACAGCTTTCAGATGCTTTTCAAAGGCCTAGTACTGTGATATAGAGTTTGTTACTGATAGTGTTGAAACTTTTTCCAAAAGTGTCTGAAAAATATTCAAAAATTGAAAGGGAAGGCAGCCGAAACCATTCAATTTGTTGCAAACACCGCCAGTGAGAAATGCCCCTATTGTTGGACAGGACAGTTTGCTGCAGTAACATAGCCTACCAGGTACCATGATTAGACTGCTCTTAATTTTTTCCTTTGTGGTGTCCTCAAAGATTAAGTGCGCAGACGATATGTGTCTACAAATATGCCCATGCGCTCCTGTATCATCCACTGACATTATATTGTCAGTTTATCTGTTTCTCGAGCGGCGATTTCAAATGTCCATTGCAGCCGATGGAAAAAATAGTTTGCGCACATGCTGAAGTGTACCATAAGGCCACGTTTTGTTGATAAAAGTGTTTATTTTGTACGTAATGTTAATAGCCTTCAAATAATTTTGAGTAAAATGATTGAAATCCACTTAAATACAGATCCGAGTAGTATCTGCAGCCAAATTTGTCTGATACCAAATATTTTACAGAACCTCCTCAATTCCCTTAAGAACTGTTCGAGTGTCTCCGGGCAAATATAAGACAGCACAAAATGGAATACCCTCTCTGCATGACACCTTTCAGTGCGGACAAGTAAGCAATCGAAATCCATCGCGCAGGCTTAAATGGGAAGCTTTGTGATGAAACTACACTCGTTTTTACAAAAACTGTTCCCATACAAATGACAACACACACATATTCAAAGTAGTTTACCTGAGCCTTTCCTGACTCGCTGGAAGTGTCCCATTTACAAGATCATGACAGACTTCGTATCTTGTCCGAATAATTTAGAAGTGAGAGGAGTAACAATTTAGAAGCCTCGACCTAACTTCTTGCAGCATATAACGACGGAGTCTGGCATGATTCGCTTAGCGTATTTTGTAATAAACTTTGTAATGAACTTTCAACGACAAGCGCTGTATTACCACACTCGTCTATTCAAGAGCTTTTGAAAGCCATTGTAGAAATACGCCATTCTGTTTTTTTAATGGTACTTGCTCCAACATCTCTTTGGATATAAGAGTTAAGAACACTAATCTCGTAACAAAATGACATGTTGCTCCGAGTATTTTGATTTGCGAGAACCACTTTCAGTAACTTGAACCGTTCATAAAATAAATTCAACCCGTATAGTTTCTAAGAATAACACAAAAAGCAATTATTTTATTGTCATTTGAGACTATTACATCAGGAAACACATTTTAACGTGATAGACACTAAAATACTTTAGTTTTTTTTCGAGTTTCAAAATGTAATTCAGTGTGACTTAACGATATGCGGTAGCATATTCTAGTAATATTCATAAAAGGACTATGGCAACAATGAGCGTCTCTCAGTGGTCTAGATAAATAACAAATTTAAAGAAATTCAACCCATTCTTAAAAATGGGCTCTAAAAACACAAAAATCCACTTCAGTCATAAGACAATGCTCATATTTCCTTCCTCATTTTTTACCGTCATGTTCTCCTTGTAACGTCGTCCTTGAGAATGTTTAATTGCATCATACTTCATTTGCTGTTAAAAATAAACATATTTTGCAATGCTCCAGTCCCTCTCACACTGCTTTCGTAATCTTAGTTATGGAAACTGAAGCACAGGTCTTGTGACACGCATCGGTAACTATAGCCGAGAAGATATATTTGACGGCATCACATTTCACACAGATCCAAAGCTTCATACCATTTCCGACTTTACAGCTGTTGCCTACACATTCAAAACGAGTTCCACTCACTTCCTCATGGTTGTTGGACTGGCAAAAGAATACGGCAACGATAAAATTCCGAGTTGTCTCATTTTAGTTCACGAACCATTAGGTAATATTAGTTATCAATCATACAACCATTCTGAGAAGCCACGAAATTCACTTATCGCTAACAGCTGTCACTAGGTACTAATAATAGACAAGAAAAAATAAAATCTTACTGTCAAGAGTTATCCATTCTCGTTCAATGTTTACTTTTTGTAACATAGAAGTTTGGAGAAATTTCTTTTTAACTTTTTGGCAGATTTCTGTACCCTCTCATCTTGGATCCAGTGAAATCTGCTTCATTTAGAATTACTAAGAATTAAAGTTCCTTTGTGAACAGCCGAACTTCCACTCGCGTCTCATTTATCACGGACGCCTGGTGGGAGCAAGTGCCCTGTCCACCAACATGACGTGAGTTGCAGCCTGCTCTCATGCTTGGCAGCCATGTTATATCCAGGGACTTTCGCCAACTAGCTGGAGGAAGAGAATCTCGTTATTCTGTTATCTGTGGCGTCGTGGTCGACGATGATGTATAGCCATGCGCTATAACTGTTACCTTCTCTCACGCCACTACAGTTCACAATCACTCTTGTTGAAGCAAAACTCTAACTTTCCACGATGCCCTATATTTGGAACGTAGTTCGTCCATTCAGTAGAAAATTATACATTTATTAATTATATAACTCAAACTGTACCTTAAGCAACACTCATTTATTTACTATGTGCTAGGGCTTCTCAGTCAACATGAGAATAAGTTAGAACTTCTTTTACTAGGGAATCTGCGAATGGTACACTGTGGTACATTTTTGAATAGGTCTTTAGGAGAGGAAATGAATTGCCGAACAAAAATGCGGGGTGCCATTTAAAAAAAGTCATACTGCTGTTCATATCTGTGTAAAAAACAAAGCTACATCGAAGGCAAGGCAATCATGCTGATTGATGTCCCTCTGACGGCTAAAGAACATTTGCATGAAACATTTTGTAATTTGCATCTGGACAAACAGTTATTTCGGGTGGTCAAGATAAATGGGACACCCTGTATATGACTGACTAATGTGACCTTGTACCATTAGCTTACGTGGCTACTGGGAACGACTGAAAGCATAGGGAAACTAAAGGCGTTACATTTCACGACGACGTACAGCTCAACCGTATAGTTTAATGACGACGATTTCATCTTTAGTAAAATATTCAGGAGGTAAAATAGTTCCCCATCTGGATCTCTGGACGTGGAGTACTCAGAAGTATGTTGTCTTCAGAAGAAACAAACGTTGGGATACGAATTAGAGTGAGTAATTTTTTACGTAGATCCGTTTGTAGGGTACGTAGCTTAGAGAACTCGAAAAGATAAATCAACTGGTTGAAGTTAGATATAGTGGGAGCTGATGAGGTGCGGTGGCACAAAGAACGGCATACGGTCTTCCAAACAAAATCGAACAGAGGTAATGCGGGGGTAGGCGTAACAATGAGTAACAAAACTGGCATGCACGTGAATTATTACGAACATCATATAAAAAACTTTATCACAGTCAAGGTAGACATGTGCAGAGTAGCGCAAGTACACAACGTAATTCTTATTAACGTTTAAAAACCATCAAATCGTCGCAGATGACGCTGAGACAAGTAATTCAGTGTAAGACACACGGGGCCGCAAATGTCGGGAATTAACCCCAAAATGAATGGCAAATGCTGAACATGTGACGTCAGCAGATAACATACCTCGCCGCACATGCTGCGTTGGAGACTATCGGTTTATCCTATCTGATCATCCCAACACCAGTCCACTGTCCACGTCGGTGTGGCTCTGAGCTTACGTGCGCGACATTAGCGCGTGGGGCGCAGGGTTGGATCTTACGACTGGTAGGCAGCGCTCTTTGCATTTCTTTAGTCAGCTGAGTGTTTACATTAACTTACATTGTATTTACCGGCCTCGAGGTGTTCGCTGGTTAATTGCAAAGTTCAGTACAACAAAAGCCTACCACACTGCGTCACCAGTATATAAATACAAACATCCGAATCACATTGCTACCAGTAAATGATCTACTTGTTGTTTACTAAATAAATTGTGTAAAGAAAAAAGAAGGGACAAAAGGAATGAAACACGTAAGAACATATATTGCTTGGTAGAGTGAGGACAATAATTTTGTAACTTCTACGTTTACAACAGATCACATTTTAAAAAGGTGATCGGAAACAGGATAGCTCAGCGGAGCGATGCGAAGCGCCGTCTGCTGCCGGCGAGGACTAGCCCAGTCGCTGCCAGCGTGGCGAGGTGACGTCACATGTTCAACATATATCAGCAACTTTTCGAGTATTTCCCGATATTTCCAGCTCCATTTGTCTTATATCACTTGTCTCAGCGTCATCTCGCGCGGTCTCAGGCGTCTAGTCACGGTCCGCGCGGCTCCCCCCATCGGAACTTCGATCCTCCCGCGGGTGTGTTGTCCTTAGCGTAAGTTATATTAAGTAGTGCGTAAGCTTAGCGACCGATGACCTCAGCAGTTTGGTCCCGTAAGACCTTACCAAAATTTTCCAATTTTTTTTCAGCGTCATCTACGTCACTTCGGAGGTTTTTAAACGTTAATAAGAATCACCCTGTAAATTTGTATGCCTATAACCTCCGCACGTGATGAATGAATTGAAATAATGTGTGGTAAGATACAATTCATTTTTAGTTCGTTGAGGGAGATAAAAATTTATATAAGACCGCGCGCTAGAAATACGGCAACAGGAAAAGGAAGATAAGGAAAAGTAGTAGAAGAACATGCGGACTGGAAGAAGGCATCAAAGCAGGAACTATCAAGAAGAATTTTGAACAGAACACAATTAAATCATTCTAGATGTCGTTCGTATCTTACCGAATTGAATTTGATCAGCTACAAGAACATAAATGAAAAATCAGAGTAACTACAATGTTTTATGCTGACAAAGATTCGAAGAAGAACGAGAGCGATCGTGTAGTAAAAACTACTGAATAAAGGAATTAAAGACATCTTCCTAGCTACGTGTAGCGGTCCCTCTCACTCTGATGGTGGTTCCATTTATTCACAGCATGGAAAGAACGCTACAAGTACGAATGTTCGAACGCCAACATAATTCACGAAATGAAATGGAGCATACTCCAAGGAGCACACATCTCTTTCAGTGGTAGTGCAGAAAGAGCTGTGGTCACGAGAATATGGGACAGTACATAGTAACAGGTTGCTAAATGACAAGCTATAAAGTGAGAATGTAAATCTCATCGATTCCTTCAAAGAGTTTCTCCAATGTGCAATACTTTTTCTTTAAACTATTACTGAGAGTTAACTGAAGAGAAAAGTATTTTTAATATTATCGAAGAAACACGAATACCAAAAATCACACAGTTTATTATCTGCCACGACATAAATATTCCTATAGAAAAAAGATCGTATTTTCATTGTACTAATTTAGCATTTAAAACAAATTTTCCGTAGCTTTCAAGAGCCTTAGGAATGTAAACACCTAAATGTGAAATCGTTAAGCGACGATTTTATGTTTACAATTAAAATAAACGAATCTTTCAGTGCAAGATAAAATTTGGTACATAACCCCGCTGACACACCCACCAGATAACGTATCGTCGCCTGATGCTTGAGATATCATTAGCGGCTGTGAAGATGCAGTTAGTATTTTCAAACTTGAAGGAACTCAGGGAACTACATCTGAAAGATGATGTCTGTGCAAATTTCACGGCAGTCGCATAAGCGTGGCGCTAATAGCACCACTATGAAGATGCGAATCAGGTTTGCTTTAAATACGCGCTGTAACCGTCACGAACGTTAGTTACCTTTCAGACTGGACTTTGTGAGTCGATGTCAGTCAAGAATGCCTTTAAGGCGGCAAAGACGCCATTATCAAACCTCTCTGAGTTTGAACGTGGTAACCGCGCGACCGCTACGGTCGCAGGTTCGAATCCTGCTTCGGGCATGGATGTGTGTGATGTCCTTAGGTTAGTTAGGTTTAAGTAGTTCTAAGTTCTAGGGGACTGATGACCTCAGCTGTTAAGTCCCATAGTGCTCAGAGCTATTTGAACCATTTTTTTTAACGTGGTCGACTAATAGAGCTCCGAGAAGCTAGATGTTCCTTCTGCGATGCTGCAGAAAGACTTGGCAGGAATGTAGCCACTGTACGTTATTGCTGGCAGCTGTGGTCACGAGAATGTGAGGTCGGAAGAAGACCGGGCTCCGGAAGGCCAGATGGGGCTCTTCGGTGTATGGCTGTGGCGCATCGTACTGCATCTGCACCAGCAATTCGAGCAGCAGCTCGCACCACAACCAACTGTTACAGACTGATTACTTCAAGGAGAACTCCGAGCAAGACGTGCACTCCACTGTCCCCAAACCACTACCATTTTCGACTTCAGTGGTGTTAAGCGAGAGCACATTGGATGCCGCTGATGGCCGTATGTTGGTTAGAAGGAGGCTAGCTGAGAGCCTGCACTGGACCTACAGCTGGAGTTACGGCCTGAGGTGGGATTTCATATGACAGCAGGAGCACTCTCGTGGTTATCCCATGCACCCCCACAGTAAAACTGTGCGTCAATCTGGTGATTCGAACTGTTGTGCTACCATTGATGGAAAGCATTCCACGGGGTGTTTTGCAACAGGGTAACGCTTGCCTGCATACCGCTGTTGTAGCCCAACATGCTCTACAGAGTGTCGACATGTTGCCTTGGCCTGCTCGATCACCAGATCTGTTTTCGATTGAGCACAGGTGGGACATTATCAGATGACACCCCACCGTCATCCAAAACTAGCATTAACCGTTCCTATACATTGACCGACCCGGTGCAACAGACATAGAACTTCATCTTTCAAACTGTCATCCGGCACATGTACAACCAAATGGGTGTACGTTTTCATAGCTCTATTAAACACTCTGGTGGTTACGCTGATTATTATACAACCAGTACTTCACATTTGCAATGGCTTATCTCGCGTTTACATTAACCTGTGATCTTGCACTGTTAATCACTTAAATATGTTACTTAGACAAATGTAGCCCCAAAATTTCATGATTGGAAGTTAATTATTTCTTGGTGTTGTGTTTTTTCCCGTCAGTGTATTTGTACGTACCCGTGCGTGATCGGATCGGGAAGTCATGAGACCGCGACGTAAAGTACGTCCACTTAGGCGGATATATATCTTCATAAAAGATCAAATCACCATCGCAAGCAGAAAAGAAGAGTTATTAAAAAAAATTGTTGGCCGTGCTAGAAGAATCTGTGAATCACAGTATTTAGAGGAAGAGATCGGTCATTTAAGATTTAGGTTAAGAAGAAATGGTTACTGTGACAAAAAGATAAATAGAGCTCTACATCCTAAAAGACCAGGAGCTTCTAGCGCGAAAGTACCTGTTATAGGGGCCGGGTTCCCGGGTTCGATTCCCGGCGGGGTCAGGGGTTTTCTCTGCCTCGTGATAACTGGGTGTTGTGTGATGTCCTTAGGTTAGTTAGGTTTGAGTAGTTCTAAGTTCTATGGGACTAATGACCGTAGATGTTAAGTCCCATAGTGCTCACAGCCATTTGAACCATTTTTGAACCTGTTATAGGGGAAGTTTCCCTTCCATTACAAAACAAGTCACAGATCGGATCCACTGTGTGCTAAGATGAGAGAGTATTGACACAGAGTACAAATCGACACGAAATGTTATAGAATATTTGAACACATCAAATGTCCTACGCCTGTCGCTTACCATAGCAATAGTACACAAAAGCCCCTGCATGTGGTGTCACGTTTACAAAGGAACCAGTACAAAGAGCACGAACACGCAGCCCAAATAACTTACGAGCATCTGTCGTCTAGGTAACACAGATAAATAGGCAGCAGCGCAGTACGGACCAGAACCAGGGAACCATTATCGATTATCCGATACTATAATCTTATTGAGGTCGAATCATTATTATGTCGTGAAGTACAGAAGGGCTATATAAATTCGAAAGGACGAAAATACTTTATCAGAAACAAGGAGGATTGAAATTAGACAAATTGCAATCCTTACTGCCAAACAAAGCAATCTGCAGCAATTTTTCGCCAGTATAAGCTCCGTAACACACTTGGCGCTACTCCGCGATATTTAGCAGCGGTCGGAGAACGTCACCACGCTGCCGTTCCACGAGGCCGTGTAGAGTCCCCAGACCGTGCAGCGCCACGCAGGAGGGGGTCGATCGCCGGCAGCCACGGCGGGGCTGCCCTGCCGCCGGCCGAAATACGAGGACGAAGACTTACACTACGCCAACGGACTCCGAGTCGACAGCAACAGTACACCGTGCGGACGCCTACGGCGCTCGTACTGGTAACATACAATGGGGTGGCAGAAGTCGTGGGACACATGTACAGGTGGCGGCAGTATCATATAAAAGGGTCGTGCGTTGGTGGAGCTGTCATTTGCACTCAGGCGATTCGTGTGAAAAGGTTTCCGACGTGATTATGGACGCACGACGGGAAGTAACAGACATTTAACGCGGAAGGGTAGTTGGAGCTAGGCACACGGGACATTCCATTTCCGAAACCGTTAGGGAATTCGATATTCGCAGATCCACAGAGTCGAGAGCGTGCCGAGAATACCAAATGTCAGGCATTACCTCTCGCTATTGACAACGCAGTGCTCGACGGCCATCACTTAACGACCGAGTGCAGCGGCATTTTCGTAGAGTTTTCGGTGCTAACAGACAAGCAACACAGAACGAAATAACCACAGAAATCAATGTGGAACGTAAGACGCACGTATCCGTTAGGATACCCGTGGATGCCCACGTGAATGTTCCCCAGCGTCAGCTTGTCCCCATTCCGCAGAACAGGTGTCAAGGAGCTGTTACCCGGGAAGACGACGGATTCGTGCCCTCCCATCGGCACGAGGAAGAAGGTATCGGGAGTCATTAGACAATGCAACGCTCTGCCACTGCGCCAACGTCCAGTACCGATGATCATGTGCCCATTTCATTCGTGGTTGCCGACGTCGTGATGTTAACAATGGCACATATACGGGTCGTCGGTTGCGGAGGCCCACCGTTAGCAGTGTTCGGTGCTCTGGGTTTTCACACACACTTCTACTCTGGCCAGTATTAAAGTCTCATGTTAGTTCCGTCACACTTCTCCGCCTGTCCTGTTTTACTAGTCTTCCCAGCCGACATCTGTAATGAGGGGTAGTAACCAACCCCCCGATGTCTGGACAAGGTTTCACCTTGGTGGCGTCACGTGTTGAAGACACTAGCCACAGCACTCCTGAAACACCCAACAAGTCGTGCAGTTTCCGAAATCCTCGTGCCGAGCCTACATCCATCACAATCTGTCCTCGGTCAGATTCACATAGATAGCGATCCATCCCCCTTCTACACACAGACAGAACGCTCACTGATTCTACATGAACGATGTGTGTGTCTTACTAGCATTCACTTCTTGCCAGGTGACGCTGCTATCGCCTGGATGGGTTTATATCGATAGTAGTCCCGTGGCCACAATGTTCTGGCTGATCAGTGTATGTTTCATAGGGTTGAGAGATGTAGGTAAAGAGGTAGGGGCTGTTGGGTAGGTAGGAGTTGAGGCGAATAGGGGGAATACAGACAGTGCAAAAGAGAGAGGTTGAGGACTAGTTTGGTGTGTGGGGAAGATAGTGATTACGAGAGTAAAGGGATAGGGATGGATGGAGAGGGAAAGGAGAGAGCGGCTGTGCTGAAGACTAGAATAGGTGGGAAGAGCTAAAGTTTGCAGCAGGATAAATATTGGGGCTGATCTCATTGTCTGGGTGAGGGAGTGGGTTGAAGTCACTTCGAGACAGGATATAAAGTGTGTGTCAATGCAGGGATAGAGGGATGTGATTGTCAAGACGTGGCAGCATACCAGAGTTGGTGATCAGAGGGGAAACAACGGTGTTACTGGAATCTAATTGGCATGTGGTATAGGAGATGCGGAGGTGTTCGATGTGGGTGAGGAGAGGTGGGAATTGATAACATAGAGAATTCGTGCGGGGGAACGTAAATGGAAGCGGGAAGCGAGGCGGACGTAATCTCTCCTAAGCGCCACACGTAAATGACGTTTTCGACCGTCATATGCCTATTTATCTCCCCAACATATCAGACTACTAAGGTGCCTAAGAGCACTGAAGAGCCTGGAAATTGTATGTGCCCTCTTTTAAAGTCCTCTGGACAAATCTGAGAATATTTGGTGTTTATATGCCGCAATTAACGAGAAGTGCGAAGTCTGCGAAGCTGGAACGGCCTTAACTATTTGCCTCCGAGGATTGTTTGCAAAGGCGTGGAGCGGCGCACCTCGCACGACTTGGCGTGAGTGCGGCTCGGATGGCGGCGTGTCTGGTCGTAAAGCTGCCGGCAGTCGGCCCACGGGGTTACGGCTCCTCGGGGGGAGAAGCTGTTCGCAGCGGCTGGCGTGCCACTGCCGCAATTTCCGTGAAACACTCTCGCGGCGATACTGGTTTCACGGGTGCGGCTGCTTGTTTCAGATGGACCAACTCGCAAGGTGTTTTATCGGCTTCACAAATTTGGTCGATGTTCCCAGCAATTCTTAGAACTGAAGTGCGGCGTTGCAGCCTATCAATAAAAGTGGCTAGTAAGGTCAGAGTGAAACTTGCGAGTGCATCGAGACCGCGAGCAAAACAGCGCTGGCACAGACTGGACAGGAACTCCTGAAGTAACCAGCCGGCTGGAACTTGCCGATAAACATGTGGCGTGCAGTATTTAGGTAAACTATTCGAGACCCACGACATTATCGTGATACGGGGATTGGAGCGCCGCTCTTCAGGAATATGATCTGACGACTGCAACTCCCAGATGTATTAAACGAAAACGACAAAAAAATCGTGTCGCTACTGATATTGTAGTTGATATTCGAGCGTAACCCGTAGAGCGCTAAATTGCGAGATATGGTGGTGTCGCAGGTGCGAATCTAACACGTTCTCCATATTAACGATCATTGGTCTCAGAAACCAGATATTTTGTTATTTTGTTACACTTGCTAGACTAATAGTTCTCTATCTTCACCTCAGAAACGTAGCACATCAACATCTAAAAAGTGAAAATAAATAGGTATATTGAGCACACAACATTCTTACTGTTGTATATGACTTCGTACACATCAGTAAGTGGAGTTGGGCTACAGAATGGTGTGGCAACTGGCTGGACAGGAGCATAAATGATTAGCGAACAAGTTAACCCATCAAACAGAAGATTTACTTAACTTTTATTCCTCCAAGCGTACGAAGACTTATTACAAATAATGCTGTAAGAATTAGAGTCCAGCTCGTGTGATAGTAACTAGGATGACGCTCGCTGTACTAAGGATGAGGCAGTCTGGCTGCCACTGGTTATCCTATATCATGGCGGCAGAGGGCGTTCGTGGAAAAGAGCCGCTGGAGCTGTGGCGAACCATTGGCGCCACCAGATCCCCGCCACTGCTACTGGCTCTAAACGAAGTTTGCAGTTACG
Source organism: Schistocerca piceifrons (assembly GCF_021461385.2). Lineage (NCBI taxonomy): Eukaryota > Metazoa > Arthropoda > Insecta > Orthoptera > Acrididae > Schistocerca > Schistocerca piceifrons. The sequence goes on from NC_060149.1 coordinate 906,288,171, forward strand.
TTACCAACCACACGATGCCTACTGGGTAGTGTCGATACGACATACTACACTTAGTCCTAAATTAACGTTAATTTATTATTTCATAATTTACTGAGGACTTCTGTCGAAATGATGTAGAACAAATGACTTTACTGGCTATGTATGCATGATTTGTTTGTACAGACTCATCAGGAGCCTTTATAGAACCTTAAGTAGTATAGGTACTTGAATCTAGTGTCGAAAACTAATATGTTAATTTTTATTTCTCATGTTCCAAGCGAAACATTGTTAAATTTAAAAATAAAAGAAAATATCTTGACCCAAATTTGTCACTAGTTTTGATCAAATTAAAAATTCGAGGCTCTTAGCTCACGGTGTCGGAATGGTCGTTAATAACTCGTTGCACAGCCTGATGCTGCAAGTGTGCCACGGTACTTGTGGGTGCAGGCCCTTGTTGAGGGTGGGTGTCTTCCGCCCCTTACGACGTCTGACGCTAGAACCCTCTGCCGAATCCTAGCTGAACGACATTCAGACAATCTGGCTGTACTTCCCGAAGGAGGCCGGGCTGCCAAGTCGCTGCTTGTGCCGGTTTGTGGGGCTGCAGGTGGGACGCCCGTGTGGCGTCACCGTGCGTTTTTGAGCGCGATGCAGCCTCTGTAACTAGCTGGGTCGTGGGCGCCGCAATTGCAACACTTGGCGGCAGTTTTCTTTGACTGTGGGCATTCCTGATTTTCGTGGCCACAGCTACACTTCTCCCATTTCAAGGTTGGTGCAATGCCGGCCTACACGTAGAGCACCTGAAGCATTACAGTGGTCCTCAGCGTGCTCGTAACCTCTCAAAGCCAACGGTGAGTGCACACAGACGCGTCACTTCGAGGATTTTTTGTAGTCTTCAGTATACGTAAGAATTAGCACTCTCAGCTGAGTTTGATTCTGTGAACCTGGAATCCTGTGACAGTCGACAACTGATGCGGCGAAACCTGCATCTTTAAGTGCTTCTTTCACCTCTACATGAGGCACTGCTTATGGAACGCCCCTTATAACTGCTTCACTTTCGCGGCAGAAACGTGCGGCGTGAGATGCCACTGGTTTCAGCCATGTTCATCACTTATTATCTAGTCGCCGGTAGTAGTACAGAACAGCTCCAGTTGACAACACCTTCTTGTTTGGTAAGGAAAGGTTGTTGAAGATTCTGCTTTAGTCAGTCACACATGGTCTTGTAGTTTTCCGAATACTGGAGGACTATAGACGGAATCGTCTGATTGTGCTGATTTTCCTGTTGGCGCTGCTGCTGTGTTTGTTGTTGTTGTTGTTGTTCCTGCTGCTGCTGCTGCTGCAGGGCTGCTACGTCGATAGCTGGACAAGAGGTGCCTTCTTGTAAGGCGATGACGGTGTCTGCACAATTATTCTCGGGTTTGCCTGCTTATTCCGCGGTGGTTTCGTCAACCCTCCGTCGCTTGCTGCTGAAGTCCGAAGTGCCTCGCTGGCGGCAAATGCGTCACTCCGTTTGCGTCTGGAGTTCGTGGCACATACCTCTAATTCCGCGGTTTCTTCGGCTGAATCCATGCTGCAATCGTTCTCGAAGTCCACATTAGTGCACCGAGTGCCATATCCGACGTGCCTTCTGCCGTTGCTAAGTTCGCCTTCGGTGGAGCAGCCGATGAGGCCGAAGACGGAGCAAGTCATACTGGACGGCGATGGGCCTCGCACGTAAACAACACGTCCGTAGGCCGTTCCATGGCGTGCTCCCGACTAGTTGCTGCAATCGTAGATCTGCTGAGCTGCGACCTATGTAGAGAACTTGCGGATGAATACCGGGAAGAACGTGACAGGTGGCAGCAAAGCAGTGCCGCTGGCAGCGCCCCCTGTGGCAAGAATCGCACCAACAGGACACGTGGCGAGCACTGCAGGCGGTCGTGACTGTTTATGTATACTTCGGACTATTATTACTCGGCAAAGCGAAATGATAATCTCCCCACGGTGGCGGCAGTGTCATGTTTACGGCAAAGAAGCAGGGACCGGTAGGTAATACTGGTGTACGCTCCAGTATTCTCATAAGTGGCTCAGCGTCGTACTCAGCGTTTACACAAGGCACAGTATGCCGAAGACGAAAATCTTATTTCAAAATTCGAATGCGATGTTCACCGTGTGTTCACATGTTTGGCCTCTATGTATTCTCCTAATCTGATCAAAAATATCGGTTTCCGAGTGTCACTTGTGTAACATAAATGGGTTGTGTAAATGGGCTGTTACGATTTAGTCAACCATGTTACGTGAGACTGTCAGTTTCTTTTATTTAAAAGGCAGGAGGTTCTTCAAGAAGAGATGTTTAAAAATCTTATCGGCTAAAGGCTGTCTTATTACGCTAGATCACGTGCATTGTGGAAAATAATCACGAAGGGATCACTGGTTTGGCATTCTTGTAATCAAACATTTTAGACACTTAAAATGTCTAAAACTATACCAAAGGGTAAAGACATTGCGAGCAATCAACAAAAATAATCTGCATGATGTTCTAGACTCAAGAGTCTACAGATTAACACCAACAGTGCTCTTCTGAGTAGTGGTGTAGCGTAGAGATGTAAAACATACAGATAACAAAAAAGAGGTTGTGAATTTGAACCTCTTCACGTGCGCTGAAGTTTTTAAATCTTTATCAGATTCACTCTATTCATTATTTAATTAAAAGTATTTATTTTATTCCTAACCCTTTGTCGCGTCATTTACTCACCGTATTAATACTTTTATTTGCCCACCACCTTATATAGCGTTGAAAACGCCGATCCCACCCTCCGTTTGTAAGTCACCAGCAAATGGTTACGGACGAGAGTATTTGCCAGTAAGAGAAAGTGGGTATAATAATTTACAAATCAGCCTTCTACGAAGGATAATACGGTTGTTGCAAATTAGTTTTGTTTTGTTAATTTAGGAAATATTTCAGCAATTGTAAACCTTGTTTCGTCAAAGAAAGATAAAATGCAATTCTCCTCAAACAAATAATGAAAAGAATTCGCGTTCCGCTTCTGAGTGATAGTCTGACATTTTTGGGTTTGAGTCATATATGATAAGTGAACACTTACTAATAAATCCATGTCACCGCCTGCATGTATAACAATTAAACACTCACCAGCACTTTCATTCGGTAATACTCCTCTCACAGTGTCATTCTGCCACCAATTACTTTCGATTTAATGTGTGTAATTCCACGTTTCATCTAAGTAAACCATTGCCAACTCTGATTCCCATGGTTCATTCTTCCGTAAAAACCTAATGTAATATGTCCTTTTTGCAACTATATTCTCTTGTTCGCGAGTAACACGTTCATTTTAGATCCTTCTAAAGCTAAATCCCATAAGCACAACAAATTTTCTAAGAGATTCCTTGCTAGACATGAAGTCCATTTCAAAGCTGTAGTTTTCCCAGAGTTGACATTTCTTTAAACTATTCGTAGCAGCTTAGAAATTGGTGCCTAATAATACATGTATCCATATCGTCACTGGAATAATTTATATAAGCACCTGATTCTCCTTCTTGAGTTCCACCCTGCTCGGCTTCACGTCCCCCCTCCTGTAAATTGCAAGCCAGCCTCTTGCTCAACTTTAACATTTTGGGTGCACGGGGGTTCCGCCCCTTCGCCACCGGCACTATAAATCCCTTCTCTTTCTCGTCGTCAACAAATTTAGTCACGTTTACCGGAAGCCGTCGCGCCAGCCAGCGAAGACATTTTCCGCACTCACTCCCCACGGTTGGACTGCGGCGCGCGCTACTTTAATCGGAGAGTGGCTGTACGTAGTCACGTGAGCATGTTAGTTCCTGCTACTGCCACGTTACCACTTCGCTTTGCCGGGTAATACATGAGATCGGCAGAGACCGCGTGGAGAGCGGGCGAGAAAGTCGGCTACTCACTGTACATGGCTGTGAGAAGGGTAGTAGGAAAGCAGGCGTTAGCCATACGATACTATATTCCCAAACCCGTCTTCCGATGTTGTCGAGATCAGCCATAGCCCTATCTCTAATAATCACGCTGTCATCAAAATATTGGGCCTAACCAACCTTTATTTGTTAGTCCCATCAGCGATTGATACTTGACCATCTACATCTACATCTACATGGATATTCTGCAAATCACAATTAAGTGCCTGGCAGAGAGTTCATAGAACCACCTTCACAATAATTCTCTATTGTTTCACTCTTGAACTGTGCGAGGAAGAAACGAACAGTTGTATCTCTCCGCGCGAGTTATGGTTTCCCTTATTTTGTTATTATGATCGTTGTCCCTATGTAGGTCGTCGTCGTCAACAAGATATTTTCGCATTCGGAGGAGACAGATGGTGATTGAAATTTCTTGAGAACATTCCGCCGCAACGAAAAACGCCTTTATTTTAATGGTGTCCATCCCAAATCCTGTATCATGTCCGTGATACCCTCTCCCTGCTCTGGTAAGGATCCCAGACCCCACGCTAGTAATCCAAAAGAGGACGGACAAGCGTAGTGTAGGCAGTCTCTTTAGTAGATATGTTATATTTTCTAAGTGTTCTGCCAATAAAACGCAGTCTATGGTTTGCCTTCCCCATAACATTCTCTATGTGTTCTTTCCAATTTAAATTGTTCGTAATTGTGATTCCTAGGTATTTAGTTGAATTTACAGCCTCTAGTTTTGATTGATTTATCGTGTAACCCTAGTTTAACGGATTTCTTTTAGAACTCGTGTGGAGGACCTCACACTTTCCATTAATTAGGGTCAACTGCTAATTTTCGCTCCGTTCAGATATCTTTTTTTAAATCGTTTTGAAATTTGTTATGATCTTCTGATGAGTTTATTAGGCGATAAACGACAGCATCATCTGCAAACAACTTAAGTCGGTGGCTCAGATTGTCTCCTAAATCGTTTATATAAATAAGGAACAGCAGAGGGCCTATAACACTACTTCTCGGAACGCCAGAAATCACTTCTGCTTTACTCGATCACTTTTCGTCAATTACTACGAACTGTGACCTCTCTGACAGGAAACCACGAATCCAGTCACATAACTGAGTTGTTTTTTCATAAACACGCAAATTCACTACAAGCCGCTTGTGTGGTACAGTGTCAATAGCCTTTTGGAAATCTAGAAATACGGAATCAATTTGAAATTCCTTGTCAATAACACTCAACAATTCGTGTGTGTAAAGAGCTAGTTGTGTTTTACAAGGACGATGTTTTCTAAATCCGTATCGTCTGTGTGTCAACAGACCGTTCTCTTGGAGGTAATTCGTAATGTTCAAACACAATATATGATCCAAAATCCTGTTGCATATCGACCATAACTGTGATCAAATGTTAAGTAATTCGTGCATGTAGATAAAAAGTATTTTTGTCGGTTGAGTGAAGAGTCTACGATGCCACGGATAAACTTCTTTCAAATACTTAAAGCAATGTAAGGCTTAGAAAACACAATTGGTCTACCTCTCTCTTTTCACGCACATTGTTTTGTAAATTACAGGCCCAATCGAGCAGATATACTTCGGTAAGGCATTCAACACTATGCCACGTTGTCGATGTACTTTTAAACAAGATCTTCAGTATAGATTTTCACTTTAGAGAGCAGTGTGACCTGGTTACACATTTCCTGGCAAATTAAAACAGTGTGCCGATCTGGGACTTGAAATGGTACCATTGCCTGCCATGGGCAAGTGCTCAGCAAGTTGACCTATTCAGCACGACTCATCAACCGCACTCAGGGCTTTACGTCCGCCAAAACCCTCTCTCTCGCTTTAAAGACTCCAGAGAAGTTCTCTTGCAACCTTTCTTCCAGGGATGCTAGTCCCTCATGGTGTGCATGGAGCCTCTGTGGAGTTTGTAAGACAGGAGCCAGGGTACTGACAGATGCAAAGTTGTGAGACGCAAAGAAAGGTCCCTGGTCAGAGGCTGGTCCGGCAGGCAGTCTTAACCTTTCAGGAATAACCAATATCTAGTCATATATCATACGCGTTATTTTCTCAAATGTGCGAGAAGTGAAACTGATCTATTTTGCTACTGCTAAAGTCAATAGAATTTCTGAAACTAAATTTCCTTTGTGTCTGAAACAGAAAGCTAACAGTTGTTCGCCAGCATTAGTTTTATTTGTGGCAGTCAGACAGGAACTTCTGATGCGAAAATCTTTGCAAAACGCAGGGTTACTGAGTGAACAATGGAGCGGCGCATGTTGGGGATTACTTCAAGAGATAGAAAACAATCAAAGCAATCGGGAACAAGCTGATGTGGTACACATCAGTACAACTGTAATGAAAATTAAATGAATGTGGGCGGGAACTATGAACAGTAAGACAAATGGGATATGGAACAAAGAAGCCATTTTATGGGTACTAAGAGATAAGAGAAGGTCCAGTAAATTGGGCAGATGACATTAGAAAACACTCGAGAGCAACATTGTGCTTGTAGCGGAAGACCGTATTTCATGAAAAAGACCTGAGGAAACTATTATTCACCGCTATATGTCAAACAGCTGAAGAAGAAGAAGATGATGATGATGATGATTCATACTGATGTATGAGGACAGTCATTTCTGTCTCACTTCATACAAAAATGTGATAACACAGGGAAGAATTAAGTTTCACACGATGTACTTCTCGCTATAGACTGTAGTGCATGTTTTGTGGATACACGAGGTTAGACAAGAAATAGAAAGAAAAACAGACTGCTCGCATTAACAAAAACACAAGTCTCGTGAAGTAGTAAGGTGCCACTGTTTTTCGATCACGAACTTATCCTTAGGCTGTCACAAGCTGCTACATGGACTCGGGTAGTCGACGAGTGTCTTAGTACATACATATTCTTGAGCTGAACTGAAAGTCTCCTGCACAGCCTCACGGAAAACGATCGTTTGAGTAGGGGGAGGAAAGAATTCAGATGTGCGTCGACTCAAAGGTGTCAAACGCTGGACAACGATCTGCCGTTCTCCACTGTCTGCACGTTGAATGTCAATAATTAAAATGTTCTGGGTTTTCCATATCTTCACGATGTCAAGTTTCACTAATAAAAATTTTTGAAACTGCGCAACACCATGATAGGATAGTGGTGTTATCTGTTAGTGGATAATGCCCGTTACTTACAAGCCGATGTGTAATACAACACAATCTGAGGGAGCACGACAGATGTCACCCTTACGACGGTACAGTAAGCAATGTGAAAATGTCACCGTGTAACCTAAACCTTCATATAAAGTTAACCTATAACAAAGCAAACAACTACACAGTATATAGTAAACTGATCTCAAAGAAATCACTCATTTTTAGGATAAGATACAAATATAATCTGCTTCTATCATTTCTTTAAACTTGTCTAGAATGACTGCTCTGTGTGGTACCAGATGCTGTATTTTCGATCAGAAGTTTCTACCGTCAATATTTATTTAATTTGTTGATTTGTATTTTTTGCTCCTTTTGTGGAGATTCACAGTGTGATTGCTCACTTTAAGAAAATAACGTACGGCCTCTTCTTCGTCAACAGCAAATGATGATCTTTCCACTATTTCATAGTGGGAGTTTGGAGCTTAGAGGCTGGCACTTAAGTGAAGAGGCCCTCTAGCTGGATCTGTATACGATGTCGTCGTTAGATGAGATGGTGGCGTCACCGACCAATGATACCTGATGAGTACTTCAGTAGAGCTTGTATTGTTCAACGGGTATTTAAAAGTCAATTTTAACGTCCAACTCCTTCTACAATGTCAGTCCGGAGGTGCTACTAGCAGTTTCACGAACAGGGTACATCTGTCATAAGAAAAACGACACGCTGCACGCTGGAGGCTAAGTGCAAGTGAAGACACACAGTGACTGCAAGTGTTCTACAGTGTCTGCAGAAATCACTGCTCTATTTCGTGAAACTGAATATGTTGCAATATACATCAATTACAAAGCCACTACGTATGGCACATTGTGGAAAATATGAAGGTAACCTCACAGAAGACATTCGGCAACACTAAGTACACCAAAACAAAAGCCATAAGTGTATCAGCAAGGCACAGAGGTGTCAAACACGTAAGATAGAGCACACACATGTATGTCCTCTATGTGATGTATTGACACCTCTGTGTCTTACTCATACAGTTCTGGGATTTATTTTAGTATATTTAGTGCTGCAGGGGAGTGTCTGTTCTGTGAGCTTACTTAAGTGTTTTCAATAGCTAGATGACAATGTGCCACATAAAGTCGCTTTGTAATTCACGTATCCGATGATCTGACGATGACAATATAACTTGGCAGGAACTAGTAGTCAGGATATGCGTCAGCTGCGATCTAGGCAATAAAACCTATATTTTGGAAGACTTTTTACATTGATATATAGCTCGCTCTCCTTCTGACAATGTCAGATAATTACAACAAATGTAAAACTTGTCAAGAAGTCAACGCTACCATCTGACGAAATTAGCGACGGTACGATAAAATCAGTTCTAAACATATTGTGGCTAGTTGCAGTATTTCCTACAATGTAATTTACAACGACTGTGGTGTTCTCAAACGAAAATAGATAGAATGAAGTTTCAACTTTTCTATTAATCCAATTTGTTAAGGATACCACACTGAAGAACAACGCTAGAGAATAGGTCTAACAAGCGTTTTGCATGCCACGTCTTTCATGGATGATGTACAGCTCCTCGATTGTCTTCCAGCAAATCTCGGCCTGGCATGTGCTTTTCCTGCTTTTGTTTTTTGTCCTGGCTGCGAATGTAACGGTATGCGTCTGATACTCGTCGGGAAATGGCGGTGGAGCAATGGGGCAACATCAAGTTTTGTGTTAAGTTAGGTACATCAGCCACTGAATTCATCGAATTCGACCCGAATAGCGAGAGGCAGGGTCACGGTCGCTCCTCCACAACATCCTCAGCCCACAAAGTAAAGATCATGTGTGAGTGTTTGGCCAGTAAACGGATCACAGTTCTGGATCACCCACAGCATTCGCCGGATTTGGCCACAGCCGATGCCTGTTTGTTCCCCAAACTGAAGCTGACAATGAAGGGACACTGAAGGTGCATTTAAGGCCGCTTGCTTGTGAATCCACTTCAAAAGTCGTTCTTTTTTCATCTTAAAACAATGGTAGTTAAAATACTTGAATTGGAGGTAGGGAAGTTATTTGAAAACCAACCTAAAGATCTCTGTGTGTGTGGACACCCTTACCGCTGTTTTCACACGTCAGAGGCTGTCATTAGTCTCTCTATCAAGAAAGATGTATTACACAACTATTTCTTGAGTTGGAAGCACTGTTAAACGATACGAGCTGCGATGGTTTTTCATTTTCCTTTATATATCCTTGATTTTAGAGCGTTTTTTGCTTGTAAACATTTATGTAGTTCGAATTTTCGCTATTTTGTCATTCTCGAAAGTTTTAGTGTCTCCAAAAAATTGTTCTGCATGAGGCAATCACTGGCGTCAGTTGATTCCATCAGAGTGGCCAAAGCTGAAAAGTGGAGCCTTGAAGCAACTAAATAGGCCAGTATAACAAGGAGAAACAAAGAAAGGGAGACAGAAGACGAAAAACGTGTGCACCAAGAAGATTATGCAGCTGGAATGTATTAGGAACAAAAGAGGTTTTCTATAGGTCAAATATAACTCTGAATTGAATTTCCTGAGAATGAATTTTCTCGACATGTTTCTTTTATGCACAAAAGCTTTATTAACGTGTTGTTAATCTGTACTAAAGTTTCAGGCAACTGAGTAAGATGATTAGTCACTGCACGGTTTCCAAGTATTGACCGGCAAACAGAACACGTGATTTACAGATGTTCACAAAAAATTGTAATCAAGTCCATATGAGGACTGATATGATTAACTGAATACTGTATCAAAATGTTTAGCAAGAAGAATTCCTATTGTCATACCATTTTTATCCTACTGAGAACTCAAGGTTTTTAGCTGGAGTCACGTAAGCTTTATGAAAATTGTTAGTATTTTTCCAGGCACTCGCAGGCAAGTTAGCTTAACAGCATCCGAGAAAATTGTGCTGCAGTACTAAATTCATCTCCAAAAAAGGACTACAGTGACAGTTTCAAAACATTTTTAAAACGATTCCAGCAGTGTATTGATTCAGGGGAAGACTATTCCGAATAAGTAAAGTTTTGTGAACAAAATCCACGCCTTTTATTTTCCACAGGCACAGTCATAGTAGAAGTGAGACGTACTGTGTACGGTAGTTTCTGTTTCGAGCGATGTTTCGCCGATGGTGTAAAAGAACAGTAGCAGTCATTTTTCCCTATTTGTGCGCAACATTGCACATTTATTTCAGTTGAAGTCAACGCTAGTCTCTGCAGCAATCGCTCCTGCATTTCGCTACAGCCCGTCTGACGTATTTATTTTCGGTGTCGGTCTACTATAGCTTCACGATACCGTCCATTAATTTTCAGTCGCTGTAAGCTGTGTCGTCACGTCGCCGGGCTTTTAGAGAATTGTCGTGCGCAGAGTTGCTGCGTCGCGCAAACCAAATAACGCTAGGTAAAGAGTAGCGAGGTGCTCGCAGCCAGCTGCGAGTCGAAGCGGCCGGCAGTGGTGTATATATTCAGCGGTCACTCCATTGATAAAGCGCGCCCGAGAAGAATGGCCGGCAGAAACAGACGGCACAAAGCAATCAAAAGTTTGCGCGCCGATAGGGCGGCGACAAAGCGGGCCCTGCACCTAATCGCCAGCTGCCAGCGCGCCGTCACGCCGCCGCCGCCGCCGCCGCCGCCGCCGCTACTGCCCCAATATGTACGTGCGCGCCATTCTCGCCTTCCTCACTCGACCGCTGCTGCATTCCGTATTTTTGTCACGGTTTCGCGCTTTTTCTCTTCGTGAAGGGTCCGTAAAGAGAAGAGTCGTGCACACCGAAATTTGACCTCGACACAGGTCTACAGTAGAGCTGTGACGATTGTCTTCAACACACCAAAACTGTCTTTCGGTAGTTTTGGTACACTACATACGTAACGTAATACACTTTAGGATTACCGGTAGTACTAGTAAGGAAAGAAACACAAGTGAATGTGTAAGAGAGAAGATGGGAGCTGACAACTTCTCCTTGCTTTTTTTGTTCGCTTGTTGTTTGTTCTGTACATACACTAATCAGCCATAACATTATGACCACAGATCTACTATCGATATAAACCCGCCCAGGTAATAGCAGCGTCACACAGCGATGAATGACTGTTAGTCAGACACACACACGGTGCGTGTAGTACAGTGAGCGTGCTGTCCGAGTGTAGAATAGGGAAGGCGCGCGATCTATCTGAGTTTGACCGAGGGTAGACTGTGAAGGCCAGGAGGCTTGGTAAGAGGATTTCGGAAACTGCACGACTTGTCGGATGTTCGAGGAGTGCTGTGACGATTGTCTTCAACCCGTGGCGAAACCGACGTAAAACCACGTCCAAACGTCGTGGGGTTGCGTGGCCACCCCTCATTACAGATGTCGGACGTCGTAGGCTGGGCAGACTGGTCAAACAGGACAGGCGGAGAACAGTGGAGTAATTAACATTAGACTTTATGCTGGGCAGAGTAGAAGTGTGTGCGAACACACAGTGCACCGAACACTCCTAACGATGAACCTCCGCAGCCGACGACACATTTGTCAATGTTAATATCATGACGGACTCGTCACCATCGGCAATAGACGTTGACGCAGTGGCAGAGCATTGCACAGTCTGATGAATCACGGTAACTTCCTCCTCGTGCAGACGGGAGGGCGTGAATCTTTCGTCTTCCAGGGGAACAGCTTCTTGACACCTGTACTGCCGAGCGGAGGCAAGTTGGCGGCGGCTCCATTGTGGTCTGGGGAACATTCACGTCGACAGCCGTGGGTCCAGTGGAGCTCGTGCAACGCACCACGGCGGCCAAGGAGTATCGTGCACTGGTTGCAGAACACGTCCACCCCTTCAAGGCTATCATGTTTCCCTACAGCAGTGGCATTTTTCTACAAGATAATGCTCCATGTCACAAGGCCAGGAGTGTGATGGAGTGGTTCGAAGAACACAGTGGCGAGTTTCAGTTGAATGTGCTGGCCCCCCCAACTCGCCAATTCCGAACGCGATCGAACACATCTTTGATGTGACTGAACGTGGCATCAGAGCTCATTGCCCCCCTGCGGGAGTTTACGGGAATTAGGTGGTTTGTGTGTGTAGATGCGTGCCACCTCCTTTCAGCGACCTACCAAGGCTTCATTGCTTAAATGCCACGACGTGTCGCCGCTGTTATCCGTGCCAAAGCTGGGTGTACCGGCTATTAGGAAGGTGGTCACTATGTTCTGGCTGATCAGCTTACGGTAGAACCTCGCTAATCCGACCTCGAATGGTCCGACTTCCCACTTAGTCCTACCATCCCATTTCCGGAGTTCTTTTTTTTAATTTTTCTTTTTATTTTTTTTTATGCACGCTGGACCCTGCTACAGTCAGATCTGGTCTTTTCCATGACTCGTCTTCTGTGATACGGATCAGTAGGCAGTTGATCGTTGCTAGGTGCGATAGTTCGATTAGTTTTAGTGTGAAATAACTTGTTTCTAACTCGATCAATAACTGTTACAGCGCTCGCGTTTGTTTTATAAACTAGTGACTATGTTTTTCTTTCATATTTGAAGTGTGTAAAATTAAATTATGGCGTCAACTATACGTAAACATATGACGCTCTCCTTAGCGGAGAAACTGAAAGGACCTGAAAGGTGAGATTAAAGTTAGTATCTTTTAAACATTGCAAGTGAGGCACGGGCTGGCATAGCAACCGTTAGAAACTGCAGAAAAATTGGAAAACTCTTGATGATGAGAAAGGACTGAAAATGGGCAAGACTTTAAAGAAGTCTAAAAATGAAATTCTAGAAATTCCTTGTGGGTGTAGTTTGACCAGGAGAGAAGAAAAGGAACTTCGTTGGTTGGGCCAATCTTAAAAGAAAAGGCACTGATTTTGTATTAGAAATTAGATGGAAACAGTAAATATGAAAATTTTAAAGCGAGTGAAGGCTGATTACATCGGTGGAAAAAAACGACTTAGCAATCGAAGTGTAATTATTTCCGGCGAGAAGCTATCTGCTGACGAAACAGCTGCCGAAATTTGGAAACTTAATTAAAGAGCGTAATCTGATCCCTGATCAAGTGCATAACATTGATGCTTCCTACAAGAACTCTTGTTGTGCGAAATGCGCCTGTGACAGGTATAAAATATGGCAAAGATAAAATTACCATTGCTCTCTGTAGTAACGGTAACAGCAGTCACAAGATAATGCACTGTTCTGTTACAGATCAATAAAAGTGCTCTTCTGATTATCGGACCTTCTTTGCGTTCCAACCATGCACCTGATCCCACAGGAGACGGATAAGCGAGGATCTACCGTACGTATTTTTTCTAAAAGATTCCTGTATTTTTTTATTCTGAGGTACATTTCCTCTCCCGTAGACCTGTTCGAAAACGTATCAGTGTACCATTCACGTAAACATTATGTTTTTAAAAACATAGCAAAGAACTGACTCTTATGACTCTCCTGTAATAGCAATCTGTGCACGTGTCCGTGTTAACTTAGCTCTTCCACTTGCTGGAGTTGACGGTAAACAAATGGAAAGACACTGAAAATGCATACTGTTCATTACCTCTCTCTTAAAATGCATTCTCCATAGATGAGACTGAGCGAAGTGGCGCAGTGGTTAGCACACTGGACTCACATTCGGGAGGACCACTGTTCAAACTCACGTCCGACCATTGTGAGTTAAGTTTTTCGTGGTTTCCCTAAATAGCTTCAGGCAAATGCCGGGATGGTTCCTTTGAAAGGGCACGGCCGATTTGCTTCCCCATCCTTACCTAATCCCACGGGACCAATGACCTCTCCTCCAAATTAACCAACCAACCATAAATGATTATCACTTCTATCGTTTTTCTTCGTTGCTGTACATTGTACTTACACAAACCATCAACTGAACACGGTCGACCAAATGAGTGGTTACGTTTTCCTTGTGTTTCCGTTTGTTTACTACCGACTCCAGTAAGTGGACGAGTTATCTCACCATGGCTACATGCAACATGATCTGCACGCTAGCGAAAATAAAAGTATCCCGGAGCAAAGAGTTCCAGTGTAAAAAGCAACACAGCAGACGAAAGAAAAACCTGACTACAGCAGATGTTGAAAGTGACCACCATTCAACTCTTGGCACTTGTGGGCCCTAGTCAGCAAATTGCTGAAGGCGGTTCGAAGCTGGACTGCTAGAATGGTTGCAGTCTCATCCCAAAATGTTCTGCTGCAGTTATTGAAGACTATGAATGGTGTTGCGATACAGCTGAGACTTAAGGGCTCCCCACACAGAGTAGTCGCACACCGACAGATCAGGTGACGTGGGTGGCCAGCTGGGGCCGCGACCAGACTGACCTCTGCTAACAACTCTGTCAGGCGTGAAGATTGTGTAAATGTGCCCCAGGGTTCGGGCGGCTGTATAAGCAATTGCTTCGTACTGTTGGAAGTAACTGTAGGTCTGCCGGCCGAAGTGGCCGTGCGGTTAAAGGCGCTGCAGTCTGGAACCGCAAGACTGCTACGGTCGCAGATTCGAATCCTGCCTCGGGCATGGATGTTTGTGATGTCCTTAGGTTAGTTAGGTTTAACTAGTTCTAAGTTCTAGGGGACTAACGACCTCAGCAGTTGAGTCCCATAGTGCTCAGAGCCATTTGAACCATTTAACTGTAGGTCTTTTCCTCTTCCATTAATGCTACCACAAATGGTATCCACTCGTCTGGGCCACTTTTATTTGCTCCAACCTGTACAACACAAAAGTCAAAGCCAGTTTTGTATTGCTTTTTTAATAAGTTCATGTTTACATGAATGGTTCACTGTGATAAATTTTTGAGTAGGTCTCGACGAAATGAAGAGGACTGCCGAATAAAAAATATAGGTTGCTATTTAAAAAAAGGCTTACTTCTCTTCATATCCTCGTTAAAAACAGGTCTCCTTTGTAGCTAAACAACATTCGCTTCTTACATTTTTTATTTTCCTTTCGGACAAAAGGTTACTCGGGATGGCCAAGATGAATCGGAACCCTATATAAAGTTTCCGTTGATAAATTTAAAACTATGTAAGTAAATAAATATCGTATAACACCGTTGTCTTGAAACATCCGCTAGACGTTCGGCCTCGACTATGACTCTCACTTGTAAACGCTGAGAAGGAGACGCAGGGGAGCAAAATTACACTCTTATTTCACTCGAATTTTGAAAGCCTTTTTTTTTTTTTTTTTTTTTTTTTTTTTTTACAGTCTGTAAGTTTCACATAATACGTACTCACAGTCCGCTGTGAGCGACACCTTCCGCTTCAATGGCGCAGAAGCGGTTGCCGCCGAAAGACAATGCGTAGGGATCCCCGGTACAGATTAATGGAAACTGGTTCACTCGTTGTAACATGGAGCTGGACGTGAAGCTAGAAAAGATTATTCCAGTGGCTAAAGGCAATTATATGGTGGTACGTTGACGTGTGTTCCGTGCAACTGTGCAGACGTTACGTTTAGTGCACAAATTAAGCTTTAGTGAAATAAGTGAACCAGGAGTATCCTAATATTATGCTCACGAGGAAGCAATAGGTGGACGTGGTTTGACTGTGAAATGTATTAAGATTTGTGTATGAGAATAACGTGAGAACAGTGCAGTTCTGAGAAAGAACAATTTCAGAATAGATTGAATGTTACCAGAACTGGGTTATCTTAATCGGTATAATAACACCCATTCATTGCCGAAGTTTATATGGTATTGAAAATTTCAATGTACCTACAACGACAGCGCCACGGACGAAGTAGAAACCTGCGTTGGAATGGTTCAAATGGTTCTGAGCACTATGGGACTTAACTTCTGAGGTCATCAGTCCCCTAGAACTTAGAACTACTTAAACCTAACTAACCTAAGAACATCACACACATCCATGCCCGAGGCAGGATTCGAACCTACGACCGTAGCGGCCACGCGGTTCCAAACTGAAGCGCTTAGAACCGCACGGCCACACCGGCCGGCAAACCTGCGTTGGAGCTTCAGTTAATTGGTATAAGATTCGGTTGTAAAATGTAAATCTAAAAATCGAACATTTTTCCAGCTAGGACATTTACAAGTCCTCTGAAAACGCAGCTTGACTCCAGCCTAGATTTCTATTTTTACCTTTATCTAGCGGGAATGGGACATTTCCAAATCGACGAGGCAATGTCATCACAGTAGCGAACTCGGATTAACGAAATTTCAAAACCCGCAAATATTCATCTCTCCGACTAAGTAATCATTACCGGCTTTCGGTAGGTCTCATTCTGGCTTTGTACACGCTGTTGTCGACTTTGTGGGAGGTACTTTAAAGCTCCGCTCCAGTTGGTTTCGTCTGTAGGAGACAGCACGCCTCGGGTCGCTTAAACCTGAGCACGGTGCCTTGTAGCCCGCTGTTAGTGTAGAACGTAATCACGGGTTGAAAGGTGAACTTGTCAGCATGGACGGGCAAGACAAAATCCTTGTTGCAGTACCGTAAACAGATGTATTAATACGAAACTATGAGAAGTATTCTTAACCGTTCTAGCAACACTCTGACAAAGAGAATAAACAGGAAGTTTGTTTCCTCTTTACATGTCAGTATTGCTTTATAGTATGAAAGCTTTCAAGACCGGATGAAATATCTTCTGGTAAACCTTCCGGGATGTAAGGTCGTGGTCCATGAAACTCCATTACAATACATCCATGTATTGCTTTAATCGTCGTAACCTATTAGGTAGTTGTATATGTGATCATTGTTCCCCGCAGCCTTATAACAGTGATCGTTTTGGTTATTGAATACAATAAATAACACTCATATATCAGCTCCACTCTGTAAGCAATTTCTGCAAACCATGAACAGTTATTGTAGACGCATACGATATTAACAAGCGGTGTCTGTTTCTTCGTAACAGTAACTAAACTACAATAACCACGCGCATTGTCGAATTTACTCCCCCGAAACCCGGATATAACATAAAGCAGATATAAATTTAATTTATAGTATCATTCAATACATTGTGAAAATAAAACATTATTATTATTATTATAATTACTAACTAACCTAACAGATCGCTATCATTTTCCTTTATCTCTAAGTGACATTCTATGTACGTCTTTTTAGAAACGTTTATTCAAGAAAGAAAATGGCAGTTACAGAGCTTTATAAACGGTTGCGATTATCAAATAACAATCTCCAAAGCAAATTAATGCCACGGCAGAATATTATCGAATTATTGAACTCTCCAATACTCGCGGCGTCAAAAGTGAAGTATGTAACGGTAACTGAATTTTCACGAAAGAGAAAGATGCCACGGAGTCATTCCTCAAGCGGGGTGGAAATCGAAACCTGGTTTATAACTGATCATTCTCGGGTGATGATAAAAAATTCATGGGTACGTCTGTAACTCAACAACTGGAGTATCCTGGCCTAACTTTCGAGAATCAATAGCTACGGAAGTTTCGGATTCATATAAGAGATCATCTTTATTTATTAAATATGCGTGTTATGTTCCGTGAGTTGGTCATGTGATTAGCTTATGCGAAAATCAGATGAACTATCTGTTTATTACAAATGAGAATAGTTAAACTACATTTATCTTTGAAACTAGCAATGAAAAGAAAGCAGGGGTATATTCCTTATATGTTACATCACATTGTCTACTCCACTCGATAACAATGGCTCTATGCTACCGGTAGGACGCCATCGACCATAATCATCCATAAAAGCCACAAAGACGGTGAGCCATTCAGAGTAGGCATGTGGCTCAGTATTTTCTCTCAATTTTTTCTGCCATGCATTTAGAAAATTAATGTACCAAAATCTCTTCCAATAACTTTCTAGCATCACTTTGCCTCATATATTTTTTGTTACTGGAACATAATCCCTTCATTTTCATTTTATTCTTCCGCAATGAGTCGCAAAACTTGATTCCCTTTCGGCAGTAATTTCTATTGCAGGATTTAAATTCGAAACCGAGAAACACTTTTTATTTATCAATTGTATCTGCTCGAACTGTATTCAAATAGAAACAAGTCATTAAACGCAACTCTTTGAAGTGTCTCTTGTTTCGTCGATCCCAGTAACACAATAATTAGGATTAAAAATTCTGAGCTTTGTAAGGCACTGTCAGATCAGCAGAATCACCGCGCTCCCGTCGCTTATTAAATCGGTCTGAACGAGAGTATAACTTGTGGAGATAAGTTTTAACTAAAATCTTGATAGAGAGAGAGAGAGAGAGAGAGAGAGAGAGAGAGAGAGAGAGAGATGGGTCGTCCGCATCGAGCTTAATCTGAATAACACCTCTCTCACGTTACAAGACGAAATATTTTCAGTTTGGATTTAGGGACACTGCCTCTACTTATGACGAAGAGAACGCAGTTACACCTGATTTACCGGACGAGGTATCGCAGTGGTTAACTCACCGGACTCACTTTCGGGAGAACAACAGTTCAAATCCGCGTCCAGCCATCCAGATTTAGGTTTTCCGTGATTTCCCGAAGTCGATCCAGGCAAATGCTGGGATGATTCCTTTGAAAGGGCACAGCCGATTTGCTTCCCCATTCTTGAAACAATCCGAACTTGTATTCCGCCTCTAATGATCTCGATGTCGACGGGACATTAAATCCAAACCTTCTCTCACCAGATTTCTCACAGTTATCAGCTGCGCTTTGTACGCTTATTCTTCTTGTACGTACTGTCGACTAGAATTCCAGTAATTAAATTTAGTAATTCCATGTGGTTTCATATCCAGTGCTGACGTTTGGAAATTGTTTTACGTATTACGCAATAAATAATGCATAAGCGCATTGCGCCTAAGAGCAGGTCCGTTTTCATTTCAAGCAGTGCTAATACGTTTTCGTGTAACGGTATGTAATAGAGTCTGCTAACTGCCGTTTAATAAATTATTAATTTTTTACATAGTTTATGATTTCTGTTACTTTGAAATTTACTTCGGTTGACGTGTATTATGTGTTCCATATATATATATATATATATATATATATATATATATATATAATCACCGCCAGAACTCCATTACTAAATTAAGAGGTTGCTCGTTGGACAACAAAGAAAGCCTGAATCGCAGGTTTGGAAAAACGAACAATAAGACCTTGATTCAAGGAAAAACAATGACTCTCTTCATTATACCGATCGAGTAAAGCTGATCAATGTACCACACTCTACGCATTATTACACACATGGTTCAATTGTCTTTGCGTACAATAAACTGCTGATTAGCACAGATGGACCACTTGCTCATATGTACATTACTCACCTCTCAGAGTCGAGTTGGGTTGCAGGTTGGAACCATCAGCTCTTCTAGTCTCGTTTCGGCAGTTGCGTTTACTTTGTCTTCTGTCTCTCTGGTTTCCACATAATTAGGGCGAGGCGTCCCGGATCATCCTGCAAGAAATTTTTTAATGTTAGCTTGATAATGAGACCTATTTAACCTGCAGCGTAAAATCCCCTTTTAGGCGATGTATAGAAAACGCTGGGATATGCAGTATAAGTATTGTTTATAGTATCGAAATGACTTTTTTTAATGCGAAATTATTCTTCCGAATCTGCTACGGTGGGTACCCAGAAAGTAATGCACCGCATTTTTTTTTCTCACACGAAAACTATGCTACGAATGCGAAACGTTACGTATGTGTTATTTGAAGTCTCCCGAGTGAGAGCGCCATGTTTCCGTCACTTCCGACAGATAGAGTAGCTGCGGGACAGATTCAAAATGGCGTCTGTACGTGATGTACGTCACAAGCAACGTGCCATCATTGAATTTCTCACTGCAGAGAAAGAAACTGTGGAGAATATTCACAAACGCTTGTGGAAAGTCCATGGAGCATCTGATGTTGACAGAAGGTTATTCCCTGGGCACAGAGGCTGAGGTAATCAGAAGGCGGTTCGGTGGAGCTCCACGATTTGCAGTCGTCGGGGAGACCATCCACGGCTGTCACACCTGGCATGTTGCAGAGAGCTGACGTTGTCATTCGCGAGGACAGACGCATTACGACTCGAGAAGACATTTTGAGGACGATGAGGAGGTAATTCACTCAGTGAAGCACTGGCTCCACCACCAGGACAAGGACTGGTACCAACAAGGCACACACTCTCATGTTTCGTGCTGGAGTATGGCCATAGAACGGGATGGAGATTACGTGGAAAAATAGAATGTGTAGATAAAATGCCATTCTTTCGTGTGTTTAATTCTCATTATGTTCAATAAAGATTTGTTGAAGAAAAAAAGA
Source organism: Schistocerca piceifrons (assembly GCF_021461385.2). NCBI lineage: Eukaryota > Metazoa > Arthropoda > Insecta > Orthoptera > Acrididae > Schistocerca > Schistocerca piceifrons. The sequence continues at coordinate 906,308,361 of NC_060149.1, forward strand.
AATGTGGTGCATTACTTTCTGCGAACCCTCGTATATTTTTCTAGTGTAACTTGAAATTTATTTTCGTGAAATATTCATGTATCATTTCAGTACATGACAGGTGCTGCAATTTGTTAATCATGCTGAGGAATTCTAAAACTTAAAGTATATAATTATACTGTTAAGTCATTCAACCATATAATATGTACATCAACTGATATGATATTTACCAGTCACAGCTAAATATGTGGTAATGTAATTAGCAATTCTTCTACACGTTTTATTTTAGCGGTCCCTCAGTCACTCGGTAACAGGTACACATATGGGGCGATTCAGCTGCCCTACCACTGGGTTTTATGCGACATATCACCCCTTCAAAAACCGCGAGTGAGATTTTCACATTCTCTCGCTCGCCATGCACAAACTATTGAACCTTGTGTGTTGGTTGGGTTGGGTTGTTTGGGGGCAGAGACCAAACAGCGAGGTCATCGGTCTCATCGGTTTAGGGCAGGACAGGAAAGGAAGTCGGCCGTGCCCTTTCAGAGGAACCGTCCCGGCATTTGCCTGGAGCCATTTAGGGAGATCACGGAAAACCTAAATCAGGATGGCCGGACGCGGGATTGAACCGTCGTCCTCCCGAATCTGAGTCCAGTATGCTACTTCGCTAGGTCATTGAGTCTACAGAAAAATTGAGCAGAACCTTTTTGTAGGAAATTTGATTCAGTTAAATTTTGTTCTGGGATACTTTTTTGCTGGAGGCCACGGTTTTCGTGTTTGAATGTCGCTCTTGTCCGTTGTCTTGAATAATTCAAAAACTATGGCTTCTAGGAAATTCTCATCCAACAGCACAAAATTTAAGTTAATTAAATTTCTTACAAGAAGGTTCTGTTCATTTTTTTTCAGTAGGAATAAAAGTATGTGCTTATCAAGCGAGAGAATATGAAAATGCCGCACGTGGATTTTGAAGTTGTTGCGTCAGAGCCAGCGGTAGGGGCAGCTAAATCACCCACCCTTATTTATGTAGAGGTCAAGACAGAGAGAGAGAGAGAGAGAGAGAGAGAGAGAGAGAGAGAGGGCGGACCGGGGGGGGCAGAGAGGGAGGAGGGAGACTAGCAGCTTCCCGACAAGGTTGCTTGGTGCCCTACGCGTTCCCACTTCTCACCTTAAGACGGTACGGCCAGCATAGTGGAACATGATCATTTTCGTGGACGTTTCTGTGGCGCTGCACTCATTACCCGGGTCTTTTGAAGGATGCATTCGGCCCTGACTTCATTTTTGTGGATGACATGTGCGACCGCATCGAAGACAGCAGGTAGAGGAGTTCTTCAAACGAGAGTATGGACTGGCCTGCCCGTTGCTCCGACTTGTGGGATGCACTGGGGAGACGTATTCGCAGCAGTTGTCAGCCACGTTGTCTTACCACAGGAACTCAAATGGATCTGACCACTATGGGACTTAACATCTGAGGTCATCAGTCCCCTACAGCTTAGAACTACTTAAACCTAACTAACCTAACGACATCACACACATCCATGCCCGAGGCAGGATTTGAACCTGCGACCGTAGCAGTCTCGCGGCTCCAGACTGAAGCGCCTAGAACCTCTCGGTCACAGCGGCCGGCCCACAAGAACGCTACCAGCCTTTGTCCAGCAAGGGAGCATATTACAGAACATTCACTGCCGTTGATGGTTATCACACGTTGTTATGAACTATGTCCCGTCTTTTGTAACGTCCAGGAAACCATCATGAACCACGGAGACTTCAGTGTATTTATCGTCTTTGAATAAACGTGTCATATCTGTTTGTCTTATTGCGTATTTTTATAGTTACCTTCAGCACTATACTGTAGCAGTTCTTTCTGTGTATTGTCCAAGTTTCACTCTGATGTTTTGTACAAGAGTGTACTTATCGCTGTAGTATGTGACTGTATGCTTGTCAGTTTCTATCGAGCGAGCGTTACCGTTATATCGTCGTCGTCGTCATCGTCGTCATCGTCGTCATCGTCGTCATCGTCGTCATCGTCGTCGTCGTCATCGTCGTCATCGTCGTCATCGTCGTCTTGGACAGTGTGCAGCCTCTGGCCGGGTCTGTTTGGAAAATAAGCCTCTCCATTGTCTTCTGTCTTGCCACCATCTCTCCGTCTTCACTTTGGTCCAGTCTTCTCCTTTCTTGTGGATGCATTCCTCCACTCCTTTCAGCCATCTGTCTCTAGGACTTCCTCTCGGTCTCCTTCCTTCCAGTTTCATCTGGTGCATCCTCCTGGGTATCCTCTTCTCCTCCATTCGCTTAAGATGCCCATACCATCTCAGCCTCTATTTCTCTACCTCCTCCTGTAATGGTTCCACCTTCATTAACTCTCTGATCCTCTCATTTCCTAACTTGTCTATCTTTGTCACTCCGATATTGTTCCTCAAGAATTTCATCTCACTAGCTTGTACTTTGCAATTCTCTCTGCCTTTCGTAACCCAGATTTCGGATGCATATATCAGGATCGGGACATAGTATGACTAGTACACAACTTTCTTACTGATTTGGGGTACATCCTTGCTCCATATCGGGCTTCTGACACGCTTCCGAAATGCTTCTGCTTTTCTCCCCCACTTGTTTATTTCTGTCGTTTTTTCCGTCTTCCTGTATCAGGCTTCCTAGGTATTTGAAACTCTCCACTCTCCTCAATCGTCCCCCACCGATTGTTATTCCAGTTGTTCCTCTCTCCTTCATTCTTGTTGTGATAATCATCTCACTCTTACTTATACCAAATTTCATCCCATATTCTTGTACTGTTCGTTCCCATACGTCCACCTGCTCTTCTACTTCCTCCTCCTTATTGGTACAAAGCTGGCGTTCTAAAACATCCAAGAGGTGTTCTATTGGATTCAGGTCAGTCCATTGCAGGGATGTTATTGACGTGTAACCACTCCGCATCAGGTCGTGCATTTTGAACATGTGGTAGATCGTGTTGAAGGATGCAATCGCCATTCCCGAATTGCTGTTCAATGGTGGGAAGCAAGAAGGTGCTCAAAACATCAATACGGGCCTGTACTATGATAGTGTCACGCAAAACAACAAGGGGTGCAAGACCTTCCATGAAGAACACGATCACACCATAACGCCACCGTCTCCGAATTTTACTGTTGGCACTACACACGCCGGCAGATGACGTTCACCGGGCATTCGCCATACCCACATCCTTCCATCGAATCGTCACATTGCGTACCGTGATTCGTCACTCCACACAACGTTTTTCCACTATTCAATCGTCCAATGTTTACACTTCTTACACCAAGCGAGGCGTCGTTTGGTATTTACCGGCGTGATGTGTGGCTTATGAGCAGCCGCTTGACCACGAAACCCATGTTTTGTCACCTCCCGCCTAACTGTCATAGTACCTGCAGTGGATCGTGATGCAGTTTGGAATCCCTGTGTGATGGTCTGAATAGATGTCTGCCTACAACATATTACGACCCTCTTCAACTGTCGGCGGTCTCTGTCAGTCAACAGACGAGGTCGGCCTGTACGCTTTTGTGCTGTACGTGTCCCTTCACGTTTCCACTTCACTATTGCATCGGAAACAGTGCACATAGGGATGTTTAGGAGTGTGAAAATCTCGTGTACAGACGTATGACACAAGTGACAGCCAAACACCTGACCTCGTTCGAAGTCTGAGTTCCGCGGAGCGCCCCATTCTACTCTAAAAAATGGTTCAAATGGCTCTGAGCACTATGGGACTTAACATCTGAGGTCATCAGTCCCCTAGAACTTAGGACTTCTTAAACCTAACTAACCAAAGGACATCACACACACCCATGCCCGAGGCAGGATTCGAACCTGCGACCGTAGCAGTCGCGGGGTTCCGGACTGAAGCGCCTATAACCGCACGGTCACCGCGGCCGGCCCATTCTACTCTCTCATGAATGACTACTGAGATCACTGATATGGAGTACTTGGCAGTATGTGGCTGCACAATGCACCTAATATGAAAAAAGTATGTTTCTGGGTGTGTCCGGATACTTTTGATCACATAGTGTATAAGAACTGTGGTTGTAAAAGCACACTTACCCGCAAAGTACGGGGCAAAGTTTCACGCCTTGTCAATGACAATCGGTTTGAAGTCCAACAGGAATTACAGCCACAGAGACTGCAGGTCCTTCGTGATCGGTTTTCGAGCGAAAACTGCGAAGGGACTTGCACGTAGTGGTGACTGGCAGTGTGTAGCGAGCTCCGGCAACGAGGCCTTGTCTCTCTTCAAATGTTGCAAGGCGTACGAGCAGACTGCCCAGACAGTCCAGTGGGGCAGTATGTGGGAAAGCCGCTCACCAAGAAATCAACGCACGTTTCCGCATTATTCCTAGATGTAATGATTGAGTATGAGGCTTCCTTAGTCTCCAAGCGTCTCGAAACTAATAGTATCTTCAAGAGCCTGCAGACGTTTTCAAACGACGTGACTGGAGGACTATAAGCTGTGGTGTTTAGAATGGTGATCACAGTATCTGCGGAAATGAATGTCTGTGCTGTGTAACAGGGCTGCAACGCCGATACGACAGAGTGGGAGCTCCAAAGGGAATCCTGCCAAGGAAGAGCAAGTATATCCCCGCGTACTGTCCTACGTGTTTATAAGGAGTAGTACACATCTCAGCTTAAACAGAATTAGCGCTAGAAATGCTGCGGAAGGCGTTCATGAAGAAACGGGACCGCGGAAATGCATCGCAGCTCTTGAGTAATACCCGTTTCGCTATCGGCCACGAAGTGTTACGGCACAACTGCCGTCCTTTCAGAACAATTCCTGCACAAAAACACCAATCGAAGTTATGTTACATCGATTATATTGGGGCTATTTTATAGGCATGAGATCGTTCCATTACCCCGTCAACAAATGTAACTGATTCCAGTGTGCGAAGAGTCAGCATCAGGGAGTAGTGGAGAGTCAACGACGTTTTGCCTGATGAGATACACTATATTTACAACTACACATAACTGATGCGAGGGGCGATCTTCATCGAGGAACTGAACTAGCTTCCGGAGAAGACTGCACACATGGCATGCAGCAAGTTAGAGGAGACTGCCGAGCGAGGAAACAGCTGTTCCGGTAGAAATAGGAGGCACATTGTATTAGGAGAGCTACATCGAGTTGGGAGAAGATCAGAAGCGCTCTCTTCCAGGCAGCCTAATTCTAATAATGTCGACACGTATGTCGGTTTTCGCATCCATTTGGCTAAAACTGTGACTATTTGGCACGATAAATATTCAATAATAATCATATATGAATAATGAGCCATTCAGCCCCGAATTTGTTTTCCACTGAACACCTCTTGAACCGCTCACCACGTCAGGGAAGGTATTCACGCTATTTGTCCGACCTGCAACATTTATTCTGGCAACTATTTCGGATACTGAAATCCTCTGTACACAAAACGTCATTTTAACTCATAGTCCCCAGTCCCCTCCTCCCCCCCCCCCCCCCCCCAAATTTCGATAATGGTATATGACTACAGCTTTATTGTTCTGTCCACAATGTTGTGGGTGTAGTCGTATTTCCAACACACTTGTAGTTCACTCTCTACCCTGCAGCTCCGTTGAATAAATAACGAAAGTTCTCAGCTACGGCCGGTTCGCAAATGATCGAAGAGATACCGTGGTGGGGCTTCTAGGCAGTTTAACACTTTTCTCAGGAATATTTCGGTAACTTCTGCGTACACCTCAGGTTTATCGGCAAACTAGAAGTAACGGCTACGCTCCGGAGACCACAAGAGCTTGGCGGAGTGCGCTCGTTAAATATGCAGCAAGGTAGAAAATTGCCTCAGAAAGCTCTCCGCGCAACTGTTGACAGCACGTAGTGGAGCAAATACAGCTTTGCCATCCAATCGAACGTCGCTGTCGGCATGAAAAGAAATTGTCAGACGTCCAAAAGAAAGTTGAAAATGAGGTAGCTGTCGTAGCTGCTGGAGATTCAGAAGAACACTGCTCAAATGCTGATTGGTAGCGATTATTTAAAACATCTCCTTACATGAGATTACATTTTCAGAAACATTCGTGTATTTTAACTGCTTCAGATTACTCTACAATGAGACATTCGGAAGAAAATGTGTATGTCGTCTCATATTGCGACAATTACTGAGTATATTGTCTCGAGCGGTATAATTCTGAGAAAACGTTCCTGCTTAATTAGTGAACATCAACACTGCGTCCATAACGATTATGGACGCTTACAGTACTTAATTTTTTTATCTATAAGAACCTCAGATGTATGTCCTGGTATTTAAGGCCAATGTAAAATACCATATTTCCATAAAAGATAAAAATTACGTAATATTCTCAAAATATTTAAAAGCGTACCTTTTACATTTCAAAATATATTTTCCAAACTTGAATACTTTTTAGAAATTTTGCAGTTTGCCTCAAACCAGGCGCTCAATGTTCTTGGCGTTGTTGAGTAGCAAAACAGAAATCAAATTTCCGAAAAATAAACAGAGCAAAGACAATACAAAGTTCCAACGTTCTGAAATAACGTGAATTAAGCTGGATTGTAGACTTGTTGACAATCACTACGGAACATGAGATTCTCAGATCTGGCTCTGCGCTGCAACGACGTATTTACATAAAGTTATTGGCAGTGGGTGATTACTAGCATTCTACAGTGTAAACGAGAACTCGTACGACGAAAGTATTTTTTCAGAGTATTTCCGTAGGAGGAGCCCACAGTCTTACGTGGCTCGTTAATGTTTACCTGCATCTCGTTTGATTTCTGACTCCCATTTATCTTAATATCTGTATTGCAATGAAAATGTCTGCACAAAAGTGCAAATGACGGTAGTATGTGCTGTACGTGCTGTTTGTCTAGGGTCTGGAAACAAAATTTGTTCCATTCACTCACGGTACTTTTAGTTGGCAACAGGAATTCCGACTTTACTCTTCGCCCCGAAGCTTACATTCAGTACTGCTCGTTTATGTCTCGGATTCGTTTTTCCGGTGGTGTTAGTAGTACGTTGACAGTGATACACAGCGGTATGAATACGTTTACTGATGAAGAATTGGCCAGTATACACCTCGTGTACGAGTGCAATGATGCGCAGTTATTCGTGCTGTCCTTCCTCACTTCCTTGCTGCACGTCTTCCAGTGTGTGAATTTATTTGGCCCTGTTATGAGACAGCTGGTGGTATTGAAATGATATGAGCACGTTAACTATTGTATGAAAAGCTCGCCAGTAAGCTCTATCACTCAGATAATCCTGAAGGAAAGCTTGGATGGATTTCACACTTGAGTGTTAGCTGGGAAGCTAGCCTTGATATTTCGATAGGCGTGCCGTTGAACACATTTAAATATTATGTACCATTCTATATCGATAATGATCTATTTATTCCCATAAGATCAATGCACATTTAAAAACAATGTAAGTATTAGAACAGACAGAAATATGCTACAATAGATCCAGATATTAATAAATAAATCCATATTAAGTATTACTGTGTGTCCATGGGTGCCAGGGTACTTGCATGGATGAAACACTTAGTAGTAGTACTAGCCCTGCTGAGGCATGAACTACTCACTCTCGGGTTTTGAGCATGCTGACATACTTAGCGCCTCCAATTGTTACCGGTACATTCCAGTTTAGCCAAATGGGAGACTACTGCCTTGTCCCATCTTCAAATGCCAGGCTTCCTTCCCTTACACTATACTCGACGTTAACTTTTTTTATACCGAGACATTTCGCACACTGACGTAAGTTAAAAAAACGGCAAATTTTAGTTTATAATTCTGAGAAATACGTGTGAAGTACTCCAATGTGCACGAGAAATGCCACATATCTGCCTCGTAATGTTTCCACTTTAGGACAGTTGTGTTAGTTTTGTTGTAGGCTTCTTGACGATTCGCCTCGGAAAGAACAGTGTCGCTTCAGCGTTACTACTGCCAAGTGTGCGTGGGTCATTCAAGAAAAGTTGTGGCACTTTTCCTGTATAAAGTAAGCTGAATGTAATTTTTAATTCAACTGTTTATTACATTGTTTGTGTTTGTACGGGGTATCTTACATTACAATGTTCCTGAGAAATGCATGCATGTATGAAGCAACAGAAACTGTTTTGACAGTTACAGCTGCAGTAAAAGTTACGAAACTTGGTGCGGTGAAGGTTAAAGAAAAAAACTGGCAATTTCAGCTTTAAAGAAAGTTCATATAGACTTCCTTCTCTCGGCGAAAAGTATTCCTACTTATAAGTCCATTTACGATTCTATGTTTTCGTAAATGGTTGTCCTCAAACTGTAAATAATTGATGTTTCTTATTAAATTGTATTATTTTTCACAAATTATAATTTTGAATTTTTATTTTTCTAATAAAACAATTTAAAATTGTTCTTAATTTCGTATTGTAACTTAAACGCTAATGTTGCCTCATGGAGGTTGGAGTGTCGTAGTAATTCAGAAAAAGGAAAAAAATTATTTAGGATGGAAAAGCGGCAGAAGTGTCACACGAGGCGTCATAAGAAAAAAAAATTAAGAAAAGTAAGAAAAGTTACACAGCTCATATAACTAATTAGTAATTACCTGATAACACCTCGCATTCGACGAGAACAGAACTACACGTCCATACTACTGCTGTAAAGAATATAATGGAATTTACTGCCAAAAACACTTACTTGAAATTTGAAAGAAACTTACGCTATTTCAATGTAAGTATTATAGAATTCTTTAAGTCGATTACTCTCTAGTATTGCATTTTTGAGTTGTGTCATTGTTATTGCAGGGATGTAATATGTTTCTCTTAGCCATGTATCTTTAGCTATTCGTGTTGTTAACAATTTAGTAAGACCCATCATTGTGTGTACTTCTTCAATATTTGCTAATTCGTAATCTTCTCGGTAGGGCAGTGTGCAGCTCCCCACGCTTAACAAAAACTTTCTCCGGGAGTAGTGTGGTGGAGGCTGGCTCACATGGCGGCCAGCAGACACTCCAGTAGAAATAACACTGAGGAAGGCACCTGCCTGCCGCCCCATTGTATTCTGTTTCCTCCAAGTCCCGCGTTTTAAAACTTCTACTGTAGGTCACCTTACACACCGACTGCATAAGAATAGCAGCACAACAACATTATGCTGAGCTATTCCCACTGCAGCGGCAGCCATGATCACAATGCTTTTGGATGCATACATAGGCGCCTATGACAATTGGAATCCTTTCGTGTTCGAATAGGAGTTACTGACAGGGCGAGGTAAGCCAGAACACCCGATGTGGAAGAGAACACGTTATACACGACTGGTAACAATTGCGCCACCAGTAGACTGTTTCAACCACAGAAGATACAGTCATCGCAGCCAGCGGACTTCCCATGTCGAGTGGAATTTGCAAATTAGTTCATATAGCAATATTTACAAACTCACAATTTTGCTGCTTTCGTGCTACTCGAATTTCCGACGATGCCACGTTTTACAAGAGAGAGCGTGTTCAAAATTAGGAACAGCCATGTATGGATTGAAAAAATGGCACTGGTATCTCAATTGTATGGACACAAGAGGTTCAATTCGACGGTAAAATATATATAATAATAAGCACCCAAAAAATTGTAATTAGAAAGAGACAGTAATTTAACCTTAGAGAACTTGCATTCCAAAAAGTTTTATAACTAACATTAAGAAAATAACGAAAAACTGAAGTATAATAACATATCTGGAAGTTTCATACAACAAATTTGTTGTATGTATACAAAAATCATGTATTACAGGACACTGAGTCTTCTTCGTGAGTAAAAGAAAGTGAAACACGATAACATTAACAACGAACAGCTTTTATTTAGTTGCATAGATGAACCACAGAGATAATAATAAGAATAATAGTAACAATAATAATAGGAAATTTTCGGCGCACTTTTGATGATATAGATTATTCGCTCCTTATGAATCAGTCCAAAGCTACTCCTGCGGCTTAACGTTTGCCACGAATGCCTATAAAGCACTGACATTTTTCAGCTTAACAGTACAAGTCTCCCAACAAGAGGTTTTTTAAATCCTAGATTGAATGAACGGGCTTCAGGACCGCTTCCAAGCTTCAGATCGCCACATCGTACTTTGGTACTGCTTTCTGAGTGGTGCGATCACTTCTCTCGTCTCCTTTCATTAATAGTACCAGTAGCAACTGCATTAAAACACTAAGCACATATAAAACTGAGTTGTTGCAATTATTTTAATCCCCTGCAAAATAAAAATTACTTTTCAGGTGCAGGCTAGGCTGTGTCTTTAAATAAATTAATGATCACAGTTACATGTACCACTTCTATACGCAAATGTAACGCTATAACATGATTCCCTACTCAACGGTACGGCAAAATCCAATGGTCAACAAAACCCAGTGGTTGTCGTTCTCAGAAACCTATGTCTGTACCTCTAAGTACAGCCCTTCGACACTCAGACGACGATCGAAGACGCATTGCCAATAATTGTCTCTGAACTAACTGAAAGGTGGTGCGCCCATGGCCACGCCTTCTTTGTAAGTGCTCTTCTTTTTCGGTTTATAGTCTGATTTTACACTGTATTTCCATTGTCGACGAACTGAAGAGTTGTCGCACGTTCAGCCCTTTATTCGCAGAGATTTGGTAACTACAATGAAAAACAGTGTCATGTTTCTGTGTCACTTTAACGTATAGCACAGAATAATAGCAAGTGTAACTTATTTTTTGAAGTTCCTTCGTTTTTCCATGAGGACGCTGCGAACTGCCTTTATTCCTCGCTATTGACAACATGGCTGGTTTATGTTTTGTGGATGTGAGAATAGCTTGTAAACAGTACTTGTGTGTTCGCTTGTGAGTTGTAAACCAAATAAAGTGTAGTTTTTGGCAACAACAATACAGGAAGCTCCTGATTTGAGTTGAATGGAGATCGTACCAGTTGCCCAACCAATGGAAAATGGGAAACCCTAGTCCTACTTCTGGTAACACACCTCGACGAATTTGTCTTTGTTGCAATGAACAACATGGCATAAAACTGGATTTCATCTGTGTCACTGGGAATTGCGATTTTTAAACAGCAGAATGCATCCGAATTTTGCAGTTTCCTGCACGTACGTTTGAAATCAAACAAAACCTGCTCATTCTTTGAACAAAACAACGGGTATTTTCAGTAGGTTTTTACAGCCGTAGGTGTTTGCAACAATCAAACGTAACAAGCAGAACACAATTAATATAGAACTGGATGAACTGCACTTGTGAAGATTTAATTGATTAAAAGTGCAGCAGACCGGCGGCTGGAAAGCACTCGTGGGTTGAGTAGGTCAACATTTGCCCTCCTCTCCAACACCGGTGCGCCTGCGCCACCGCCCGGCTTTAATTACTCCGTTTCCTCGGCTGAAACAGACTTCCGGTTACCGGATTCCCAGAGACAAACGGTCGGTCACCTCTAACCGAGTGTTGCTTCGTAAAATAAAAACTATGCGAAGCTAAGCTACGCTAGACCGAAATATTTTGTATCTTTACGCTAGAAAAAAACACTGCAAGAAGGAAATGCTCAACCTGTCAGAGACATGGTATTGAAATTTTAATTTTGTTACCTTGCTACACGTTGCACCATAATGCAAGTCAAGTGTCAACTTCATCTGCAGCATACTTTTTTATGTTAGTCCGTAAACAGTCATGTTGACTGTGATTTGTTAGCATGTATAAAATAGTATCTGTGCCATAAAAAATTAGATGGTTCGTTATCAACGATAATTTATTCGAACTTCGTGAAAGTAGTTGGTCTTCAGCTTCTTGCGGCATGATAATAAGAGAATAATTCTCGGAAGTTCGGTCGGTTCTTTCTGTCCAGCGGGCACAGGTTTCTAAGAAGACTAGACAGTTCTTCTCTTGAAGCTGATCATTGCCGAGTAGCTTCCAAAACTGTAGAAAATTTTGTTGAAGATACGTTCCGCATCTACTATATGTAGCACAAATCATAAAACACAGCTGCACTATGCTGAAATTTTTATTTCACATCACTCTTAATCATAGAATATTCTCCAATGGTACATGCAAAATTAGCTTATCTCACCTCAGTATGAGCAGCATAATTTCTGTGACATGAAACCAAGGTACATCAGAATGTGTATCATCACCCGCATTACGTAAAATACTGGTGACATGAAATTACGTCGCATGTAGGAATATGTTTCATCAGTTGTGTTATATGGAAAGACATGAAATATGAGCAACACTGACTGAAAGACATAAAGTAGTTTACCAAGTGGCAGCAGAAAGCCCGTCGAGCCATATTATCGGCAATATACAGTTCAAACTAAAATAATGCGCACACCATGTTATTTAGCGATAGGCGGTTAGACGTGGACGAAACAGGTAACGCCTTACGAATGTTAGAAGAGATAGTGTAGTATATTTTATTTTGTGAACAACCGAATGTAACGCTTCAGGATATGTTGGATGCCGACCATAAGCAATTGCAAAGACGTGTGGTTTTGTCGGTTTTAAATTGATTCTGCTCATTGTTAATATGGATAAGAGATCGGTCAACGATTTCACGCCACGAGCGAAACAACAATTAAAGAGGTCAATGGAAGTAAGCAGCCCTCCTCGAAAACGGCAAACTGAGTTCGAGCTGTTAGAAACGTTGTAGCCAGTGCAGTGTTCCCTACGAAACAAAACGAACTTTTCCTATATACTTACATTGCAAGGAGTAAAATAACTACTGGCGAATACTACGCAAAGAATTCTTCACCAACTGGACGAAAAACATGCAAAAAATTGGCTTGCACTATAAATTCAGGTTGTTCCTCCCAAGAACCATCAGGCGTATTTTCTCTGATGTTTCGGCAGATATTTGCAATTTCTTTTTTTTTCACAAAATGCGGCTGGCGTTAGCCCAAACGAATAATCCTTTCCATGCAACGACCATTGTATTCGGAAAGCGTCAGTTTGTTTCGCATTGCTACCAAAATTCGTGGATGGACGTGTGTGATGTCCTTAGACTAGTTAGGTTTAAGTAATTCTAAGTCTAGGGGACTGATGACCTCAGATGTTAAGTCCCATAGTGCTTAGAGCCATTTGAACCATTCTGTTATCAAAATTATTTTTTTATGCGCAGATTCGCCGGTCCGAAATTAGTCCAGTGGGATATTCATTTCATCGTTATGTATTAACACAAACAGTGAAACACGGGCAACCAGTATTCCAGCAACGGCGGAGTTGTCAAGTATTCGAAGGAAGCACTCAAATAACAAATTCACGATATCCAAACACTGATGGCTCCAGTATGTACTTTGTGACGTTTTGGACATTCCCCGTTATACATCGTTCGCGTTTGTAGTTAGGGTAAAGTGACTGTCAGTGTGCCTCCGTATATCCCAAACTTCTTATTACGCGTAAGTCTGGGAACACTGGATGAATCACGTAGCACATTCAAAAAGAGGAGGTCTGAACTTTTTAGTCTGACACTAGCCTACTCCTCATTTTAGCATGTTGTGTAAGCGGTACTTATTCAAGTCATTTAAGTTATCTTGACCAGCTGTTATCTATTTTTCTGCACTTTTCGGATTATTTTAATGTACTTGGTATTAAAGTTTGTTCCGTAGAAGTCTCCCTCAGATATAAGTTTACAAAATAAGAAGCTACAGTGAGAATAATGTGTATAGCGACAAGGTTTTAACCGTGCTATTGTACCTGAACAACTCGCTGATTCTGAGCGTGAGCATTCGCTCTTGCTCACTAGCAGAGCAGCTGCGAGGAAATGCGCGCTCATGCCGTGGTCGGGCAACACCGGAGAAGCAGGGGAGGGTAATTTGGACAGCGGTGCCACGTAATAGCAGCGATGGAAAACAGGCCTCATGTAACACTGGCGATGTCTTCTCACTTCAATCCGCAGTGCGAGTAATCTTATCACATGACACAATTAGTGTATCGTAATATGCCGCATACTTTCAGGAAGTTCAATTTACACATGCACTACATGTCTTACGACGTTAAACAGTACGGAAACGGGAAAAGTGAAGGACCTGAGTGTGTACACGACGTTTTATATCCTAAAAGGAGGCTCTCTGAAGAGGAAGAAGACAAATCAAATGAGTGTGTCGTTGGGACCCACCTCTCCACACTCACAGTGAACAACTCTGAACAACCTACACCATCCACTAAATCGACTCCGATTATATTATAGTTTTCCCTCTACTTTCCAACCTTACTACGCTGCTGCGCCTCTATCCACACAGTCCACCAAATCTACATCTGTACATCCTCCACATAATCTTCCAAAGGAAATTCAATCGTCTCCCCCTCTCAGATCATGAACTCCCTGCCGACGTTTACCCCTCCTACCTACTTTAAGCCAACGCAGTGCATTCTACCTCGTCAGGGTTCCCTATCCCTCCCTTCCTCACATTTTCCCTACCCCCATTCTTTCCTTCCACCCTTATTTCCTTAGCCCCTTTTCCTCACCAGATTATGGCGTCACTAATAACCCTCTGCTCCAACCCCTCTTGCACCGCAACATCCACTCCTACCAGTCGATAAATCCTCACCAGTCCTCCATCCACATACCACCTCCTTTCTACCTTCCTCTACGACCAATCTTTCCCCTTCAACAACAAACTACCTACCCCACAGCAGATCCTTCCAACCTTAGCGCGAGAGAAGTGCTTCTTTTTAACATCAGTGTTTCTGCATTACTGCCGTTTTAAAATGTTTTTAAATGTAATTTTATTGTGCATCCGATTTTTAACTTTTATTATCACTGTTTTTAACTAAAAGTGAAGGATCGTATCTCTTATATGCAAAAACTTCCATTTTTCACATTTACCGAATTTTTAAATTCATTGTAAATGTCTCATCCTTCTGCTTATTATTCTCTGATTTCTTCTAAATTTTGTTGTTGGTTCGCTGAAGAGCAGATTGACTGTACCACTGACACTCTACCCTCTACCCCTTTCCCCCTCCCGACTCCTACACGATGGGGCGAAAGGAAAGCATCATTCGGATGAGCTAAATAACTGCATTATTCTCACAGAGGTCCTTCGCTCTTTCAAGAATGATGGGTTAGTAAAAGAATAGTTGGCAGTTGCAGCTGAACATTTATGTCCAATTATAACTGTTTCGAATGCTGCCGTTATCAGATATGACAGTTATGATATGTCACAGGTTACTGAAGACGACGTTCACAGCCAGCTTGCAAAATTCTTGTACAAAGTTTGTTGCATATTCTTTAGCTCTCTATGCAAGAGTAGCTATCGCTGACAAACACCTATAGGCTAAATTCCTAGCAGCGCTGAAGAAAGCGTAGAAAATGTAGGTTTTTTAGTGAATTTATTAGGCTATTTTTATCTGTCTACAGACGGAGCACCATTCGTGTCGGTAAAAATCTAGATTCGCAGTGCAGCTGAATGGAAATTGAAAAACCTTCCAGTACTCAATTTGTGAGGATCTGCAGCTTGAGGTAATTGATCCGAACGCGACAGGGAATACAAATACACTCTAGATTTCTCCAATCCCTACCGTCAGGATCGATTTCCTCCTTTACACGCCGGCCATTCCACTCCCGGCGTCGAGGTACGCGCCGCTCGCAGGCCTGCCCACACCTTCGCTAGCGGAGCACGTTTGCTCTGAACCCCTGTTCTACAAGAACTATATAAAAGTGATAAAGATAGAAATATCAATAAAAATATTAAAATATTCCTGTCACTGCCCTTGTAACAGCGTCTTCCTAAAATGTGCCTCAACAGAAGTCGTCAAGTCGGTAAAACGAAGTAAAAGGAATTTTCGTACGCAGTCCACGAGTGTAGCAACGCAACGGCAACAGCTATTCGCGTCACGGTCCGTATCCCTCCAGGAAACCACCTGGTTATAACCACAATATGTAGCGCGGGACTAGGCACTTCGTGTATATAATCGAGAAACCGAAGACATTCGCACCAGTGATCAAATATAACCCCAACGGAGGTTCTCCGGAGTTCGAATATCGCCACGCTCAGAATGTCAATAGCATTACTGCAATTGAAGTAGCTAACCAAAGACTGATATTATAACAGATCTTCAAAATTTTGTAAAAAAGTTGTTTGCGTCGCCTGTAATCCATTCATTTACGACAAGGATGGGAAAATAGTGGCCCGCTAAGGGTTTTTGTTTGGTCCGCCAAGATAGTCAGAAAAATCAGCCATGAAACAAGATTTCCCTCCTGCACACGACCGACGATTTCCACTACGGCGGCCACGTCAATGTGCATGCGCAATACGCAGTGTAGATACTAATCGCGCAAACGAAGTTGACACTCGGCGCGGTGGCTGAAGGGAACGACCATAAAGGCATTTTCCATTTCCTTATTGACATGCATTCAGATCATACTGTGAAAGACATATCTAATACTGTGACATTAGTTGACTTTTACAAAAGTTTGTCTGCTGAAAAATTTCTATCAGTGAAGAAATTTGCTGGGAAAATGATTTCTACATTTGGGTGTACATATTTTTGCGAGCAAAGTGTTTCTAGCCTGAAGAACAATATGGGTAAATACCTGCCCCTAGATGCCCTTTGACAGGCAGTAACCTTCAGGCTATGATGAGAATCTCAACAAGCAATCTCACTGTTTAAAAAAAAAATTGTAGAAAAGGATGATAGGATACATTTGTGTAATTAAATTGGTTTTAAAACTGAATGTGCCTGCAACTATAAATGATATGAAATTAGCACAATAAATAAATTTATTAAGACTTTCACTATTTTATTTTATTTACGCTTACTGACTTTCATGGAAAATTTATATCTTTTCTAAAATGTAAAGTTAACTAATGAATACAATCATTTTGAAAGGTGCAGCC
This sequence comes from Schistocerca piceifrons, assembly GCF_021461385.2. Classification (NCBI taxonomy): domain Eukaryota; kingdom Metazoa; phylum Arthropoda; class Insecta; order Orthoptera; family Acrididae; genus Schistocerca; species Schistocerca piceifrons. Next base: position 906,325,109 of record NC_060149.1, read on the forward strand.
CCACGCTGACCTGAACTTCCACAAAGTGGCCCCCAAGCCAAAACAATTATCCATCCCTGATTTAAGGACTTTTATTTTTCCCGCTATTATCCTATTTTCAAAATGTTCTACTAGATCCAATTTTCTACCCTTATCCTGCCAAACTGTAAGGTCTTCATCACTTCTAAACATATCGTGGCATACTCTCAGAGTATGCAGACGCAATAGTGCCTTTCTTAGCAATCATATACAACCGCTCACTTGACGAAAGGTCTGTTCCTAAAGACTGGAAAGTAGCACAAGTCACACCAATATTCAAGAAAGGAAATAACAGTAACTCATCGAATTAGAGACCCATATCACTGACCTCAATTAGCAGTAGGATTTTGGAGCATATACTGTACTCAAACATCATGAATCGCCTTGAAGAAAATGACTGATACATAACCAACAAGGATTCAGAAAATATTGTTCTTGTGCAACACTGCTAGCTCATTATTCCCATGGAGTAATGAGTGCTGTCGACTAGGTATCTCAGATTGATTCCATATTCCTAGATTTCCAGAAGGCTTTTGCTACCGTTCCTCACAAGCGACTATTAATCAAATTGCTTGCATATGGAGTATCGTCTCAGTTGTGTGACTGGATTCGTGATTTCCTCTCAGAGAGGTCACAGTACGTAGTGACAGACGGTAAATCATCGAGTAGAACAGAAGTGATATCTGGCGTTCCGCAAGGTAGTGTCATAGGCCCTCTGCTGTTCCTGATTTATATAAATGATCTACGTGATAATATGAACAGCCCCCTTAGATTGTTTGCAGATGACGCTGTAATTTACAGTCTAGTAAAATCATCAAACGATCAGTTTTAATTACAAAATGATCTAGAGAGGATTTCTGTATGGTGTGAGGTCATCCACATGGGTACTACAAGAAATCCGATAAATTTAGGGTATTCGATAAATCGCACAAATCTAAGGGCTGTCAATTCGACTAAATACCTAGGAATTACAATTACGAGCAAGGCGAAACAAAGACTGTGCTTTATTGGCAGAACACTTAGAATATGCGACAAATCCACTAAAGAGACAGCCTACATTACACTTGTCCGTTCTCTGCTGGAACATTACTGCCCGGTATGGGATCCTTACCAGGTGAGATTGACGGAGCACATCGAAAACGTGCAAAGAAGGGCAGCTCGTTTCGTGTTATCGCGCAATAGGGGTGAGAGAGTCACTGATATGATACGCGAGTTGGGGTGGCAGTCACTGAAACAAAGGCGGTTTTCTTTGCGGTGAGATCTATTTACGAAATTTCAGTCACCTACTTTCTGCCGGCCAGAGTGGACGAGCGGTTCTAGGCGCTACAGTCTGAAACCGCGCGACCGCTACGGTCACAGATTCGAATCCTGCCTGGGGTATGGATGTTTGTGATGTCCGTAGGTTAGTTAGGTTTAAGTAGTTCTAAGTTCTAGAGGATTGATGACCTCAGCAGTTAAGTCCCGTAGTGCTCAGAGCCATTTGAACCAACTTTCTCTTCCGAATGCGAAAATATTTTGTTGACACCTACCTACGTAGAGAGAAATGATCATCATAATAAAATAAGAGAAATCAGAGCTCGAACGGAAAGATTTAGGTGTTCCTTTTTCCCACGCGCCATTCGGGGGTGGAATGGTAGAGAAGTAGCATGAAAATGGTTCAATGAACCCTCTGCCAGGCACTTAAGTGTGAATTGCAGAGTAACCATGTAGATGTAGATGTGAATCGTTACTCTCTCAACATTCTGTGCAGCATTCCCATCTGCCTTCGTGAAATGTCTCCAACAAATACTTCATTCCCTATGTTTTCAAGGTATTGTTAGCTCAGGCTGTCTGTCGTGTAACATTCAACTCATTCCTTCGACCCTGTTTACTCATCGAGACTTGTAATGCCCTATCTGATAAATAGTGAATGGCGGAAAGGCTTTGGCCATTTGGATGACAAACTTAATCATGCATCAAAATATACGTTGTGACGGCTTGTTGTACCCTACAAAGGCATGCCTAACACCTGCTTCATGATATTTAGATCAAGGAACTGCAGGTAACCTTTTTTTATTCGACGTTGAATTAAATTTATTGTACAAAACATTAAATTAATTTACAATTTCCGTAACCTCCCCTTTCCCTTCCGTCTATCAAAAGGTGATCAGAGCCGACTTAGTCAAGTGAAGTATATATACACGTGAATAAGAACTGTTCAATCTATAGAATTTTTGTTGTTTTTTACTTAAGCACAACTATTTCTCTTTTAACAAAAAGTTTTACTTACAAAAGGACGGACAGGCTATAAGCAAGGTTACGAAAATCTACGCCAATAACAAATCTGTCAGACTGTCGCGTCTGTCTGTCTGAACACGCTTCTCCGAAGATATTAGACGAATTTTCATGGGGTTTTCGCAGGCAAATTGAGAATATCTTGGGGCACCGTACAGACCTTTGTCCATCAAAATCAGATCACGGAAAAATTTATTAACTGAAAGTATATTACGCGAAAGTAAGTCCGTCTTATACGTTTTCATGACTAATCTGCTAAACCGATTACGATGACATTTGGGATGGACACAGCTTGAACACTGAGGGAGAACGTAGGCTACTTTAGAAAGTGTGTAATGCAATATACTTACTGATTTGAAGAATATTACGCGAATTATGGAAAAATATTTATTCTTTAAAAAATTTCAGGTTTTGACTTTTGATCTTTATCACATTTGTGAAAATGGTTTTATTGTTTGCTATGTGCTACGTGATACCATTCTCTCGGCAGCGACACTGCACATGCAGGCCACAGGTCACGAGCTATGCCTACCCAAACAGGCAGACACGTGAGGGCATTTTATGTTACTGCACGTACAGTAGCTTACGGACTCACCGTAACTCATGATAACAAAATTACTGATATACGAGTGCAGCCGTAAGTAACAGCTAGTTGTAAATAAATTCCGTGATTTGCGCGAGAAAATCTTTTATATGATTTACAGACTAATTCTGGCGAGAAACACTTACTCCTAAGCAGGGCGTCAATTTGAATGCTTTTTCATTGTGAAAGGTGGCTGAACCCACATTTTAACGTTAGTTTATAGAATTCGTTATTAACACAATTATTAGCAATTTCTTAACTTCAGATACCTTCCTGTTAAAATAGTATTGCACAGAGTTCAAGAAAAGGAGATGTACTATCTCTTAATGTGTTTCGATTTCTCATGAACTTCAACAAGACTGCAAACTTGCTCTAGTTCTCTTCGCTTTATACTTATGCCATCTGAATACCGTACTTTACCTTTTTATCCGACTCTATCCCTAACCACACCTCTAGATATGATATGTCGTCGGTACGATAAGCCATCATCCTAGAGACTCCGAAAAGTATGGATTCGACACTAACATCGTCGTTTCCGATTATTTTTTAATGTCACCCTTGCAGACAACCTCCACGGGGGTTAAGGTGTTTAACCCCAGCCATTCTCCGATAGTATTATTTCCTATATGGTAAATGATATACGTAACATGTTTCATAGAAACTGCACTAAACGTTCCATACATAGGCTTTCCGCCGCACACACCCCTCCACCGCTTGAATCCAGTCGTAGTCGTGAACCTCATCAGTCTACTCAACAACCCCAAAAAAATATTTGTTTGACCGTATTATTATTAGATTATCACTAGTTTTTACATTTCATTCCTTCATACCCGCTCCCCTCCCCTAAGGGTGCTAGGGGTCTCGTAACCACACAGCATATGTTTCCTGGATAGTAAGGCATATATGTACCAGATTTGGCTTAAATTTCTTCAGGCGTTCCACAACAACGCTACAACATATACCTCATCAGTCGATGTGTTAGATTCAGGTAGAGTTTCGACGGAGACTCTCTCAGTCTGTCTAAACTTCGCTTCAAAAACAACAAAACTGCAGGAAGAAGAAAAATAAGTAATAGGTAGATGACTTTTCAACGTCGCCATACTAGTGGCAACAGACAGTAAACCCTTATAAGAATGTGAATGACATAATTTGTATTACTATTAATATTAATAATACTAAAGTTGTGGCACCACCTAAACCGTGAGCAGTTCATAGATAGTAGGAAGAAGCAGACCACCTCACGTACCTAGACAGTACCTTATAAAAGCATAGTGCACGTCACTAAAACTTTTGATACAGCATTTATATAGCTCATGTAATCTTAAAAAATGAAGCAATGCTTCTTGAAGACAAAATAGCAAACGGAATATGAAAATCTCATGGTACAGAAGACGATCTCCATTTCACTACCAAACATGAATCTCCACAGCCGAGTATTTCCATAGCAGTAACTTAGACATACTAGGGGAGGCCACAACGTTGGGCTCACAGATTTACTTCACTCTTTGTACAACTTTACTAAGCCACTAAAACAACACAATGTGCATATATTGGTGACCTACTCTGGCAATTCAGAGAAAATCTGAAGAGAAATTTTAGGCGCCTATTATGTGGCTCATATATTTGTGCGTAGGTTCCAGATGTTTACAGTTCATAGTGGCCAATTGGACGACAACGGCCGTACCGTTTTCAGAGACAGTCACGCCTCTCTTCCTGGGTCGGAAGGATGTACTGATCACGGGAGACGATTTCAACTGCACCCAGGAACTCAAAGACCAACTACTGCGTCAATCTCCGTGCATGGCGCTAGCGACAATTCTCCAGCATCTCAGCCTAGTGGATTCCTGGGAGCATGTTCGTGGCGATCGTTCGGGGTTTACGCTTTTCACTAGCCATTCTTCCATCCGACTCAATCGTGTTTATATCTCCCGCGATATTGTCAGTGGGGTGCAGGCTGCTGAAGTGTTGCCCATTGCGTTCTCTGACCATGGCGCATATGTTTGCGTCATCGATTTCTGCCGCCAAAGGATGTGGCGCGGCCGTGGACCACGGAAACTGAACACGATCCACCTCACTTCATCTGACTGCCGGCACCTCATCGAGACCACGTGGGCAGCTTGTCGTCGACGTCGCGATGGCTATCAGTGTGCCCTGTCATGGTGGGTGCTCTGTGCAAAGCCTGATCTCCGCAAGGCCATGATTGGTTACGGAAGGGAGGTTGAGGTATGGCAGCGACGGGATTCTATTTCACCATTCTACGGAAAAGTAATATGATGCTGTGTTCGCCAGAACGCCAGGCAATGGCGAATCGTACCAAGGCACAGCTCACATCACTCTTGGGATCCCTCCTTGAAGGAACTATGGTCAGGGCGCGCACACACGATGGGTTAGTGCAAGAGCGTCCATCTATGTATCATGTCATAGCGGAACGACGCTAGAGTCGGAGAAATTTGACTAATGTTCTTACGACTGATGATGGGCAGCGTTTTGTTACCCAACGGGATATCGGGTCTGTCAGCCATGCACATTATGCTACGCCGTACTCTGAACAACGTCACCGCCTTGCCAGTCTTACGGCAGTCTCTAGACCCTCCTTTGGCGCGGTTCCCGTGGATGCGACAATGGATCTGACTGCTAACATCACGGACCACGGAGTCCATGATTCTATCCAGGACTGGCCCTGGCGGTTTACTACTGGAGTTTTATCGGACATCTCATCCCCTTCTGACGCCACTGTGGATGGAAATTTGTTAGGACCTTGTGTCACTTTTCGTGACGTTTCCTCGATGGTGTCCTCATTCCCATCTACAAGTCTCGGGGTACCTCACGGATATGCTATTACAGCCCCTTGACGTTACTCAACAGCAATACAAAGATCTTTACCCGGCTGTTGGCTGCGTGGCTTAAACGGACAGCACGGTAGGTGGTTTCCGCCCGATCAAACTTCTCTGGTAGGAGCCAATAACATCTGCACTGCCCTCTGCCGCTATCGGGACGTAATCACTCTTGCTCACACTCGTCGTATGCCTGGACTTTTGGCAGCTCTTGACTTCAGCCAGGCATTCGATCTAGTCTATCACGACTACCTAATAGGGGTGTTCCGCAATATGGGCTACCCTGATACTACCGTCGACGTCGTAATGCGTCTCCTTCGCGGAGTTACGCCTCGTGTACTCTACAATGGCCGCCTTACTCCTCTCATCTCGATCTGTCGATTAGTGCGTCAAGGCTGCCGGTTCTCTGCACTGTTGTAAGCTTTCGCCACGGAACCGTTGCTATGCGGCACCCTTCATCGCCTCTCTGGGCTGTCTCTTGGTGCCAATGTATTCAGCTGCACTGCTTATGGAGACGATCTCATCATCGTTCTTTGTAGCGGTGCTGAGGTCAGGAAGTCACTGGCATGCGTTACCACCTAAGGCGAAGCTTCTGGTAGCTGCCTTAACGTCCGCGAATCGAGCGCCATGGCTATAGGTGCGGGACTTCCCGTGAACAGTGTTGCTACTTTGCGTGTAGCTGATGTTCTCCGATGCTTAGGATTCGATTTCGCAAGTGATCTGCGGCGGACAACTGTCCTCAAATGCCGACGTCAACTTTCCCAACTCTTAGATCACCGTTTACGAACACTCGGTCTTCTGCAACGGGCACAATACGTAAATGTATATTTGGCGTCACGTATCCCCCACGTGGCACAGACACCTCTTATTCCGCCATACACGGCCCGCCGCATGCTAACGGCATTGGGTTCGTTTGTTTGCCGCGGCTTGCTATTCAAGATAAGGTACGAGACCCTCACCCTCGCGCGGTTTAGATCTGTATCATGGGCCTGACAGAGCGGTAGCCCTTTTCATTGGCTCTCACATGACGTTGTGGCGCCGTAGCGCTACGTGCCTTACCAGCCTATTGCTGGAGGCGCTTGTACCACACTCTCTCCCAGCACCTATCCCGCTTTCGGGAGTCCCACCGCCCTTCTTTTACTTTCGCCACTTTTTCCTGGAACTGAGCTACGTCCGTACTGTAATACTGCCGGCGCAATTGACATCCATGAAGGCGATCTATGGTTTCCTTCAGCAGCACAGATCCCCGAATGTGGTTGAGGGGGAGCTTCCCCACGTCGACTGGCGTGTCCTTTGACGATCGGTGTGCGCTCCTTATCTTGACACTGCCGTCCACTCTGCATGGTACCTTACTGTCAATGGGAAGCAAGTATGCCGGTCACGCCTTCGCAGGATTCAACTCGCAGGCACCCCGTTGTGCGTCGACGGTGATGTTATGCGAAAGATTTTGTCCCAAATTACCCGTACGACTCCTCATCAGATTCCCACTCAACTGCTCCTATTTCCGGACGCGGGATACTTCACGCAAGCGAAGACGAACCCAGAGAATTGGATTTGTGGACACGCAGCAAACAACTTGTTTGCTGATGGCGAGAATAGTATCCTCGATTTTTGGCAGTTCCTTAATGAACGCCATTGTGCAGTTGTCCGCAATCCAAAATACAGACAATTTTTCTCCAATTTCCTTCGCAGTGTCTCCCTTAACCCACCCCAGGGCTGGGGTGTTCCTGTCACGAAGAGTTGATCCCTGCCTCCTCCACACTTAGAACCGATATATTCACTGGTCATTGGAATGTTCTTCTCGGAAAAATCATACATTAATAGTCTCAATTAGTCTCACGTCCTGCTCCACCCTCCTCCTCACGTGACACCGCTTTCCTGGTATTCTCGGTGGTATTAACGACAGAAATAAATAAATAAAAACAAAAGAACTGAAAGGAAAATGAAAACATAAACGATGTTCATTGTACCTCAACTCGACGTTCGCTTTCCTTGGTTCCTGGAGGGTAGGAACTAGATATGGTGGCCAGGCCTCGAGTTGGGACCCCTGCGCACTTTGCCCCCACCTCTCCTTTTGGACGCCGGAAATGTTCCTTTCAGAAAAAAAGAAAAAAAAAAGTAGTGTCTTTGATAAGAAAAAAAGTGGTTACCGTTCGAGATATGTAAGATAAACCTGTGTAAGGCGATGGTTCGACGTCCTCTCAAACTTAATTTTTAATCTGTATTTTTTCTCTCACTGGTCATATTGTTTAATTTACATGACATCTGAGAGGTAAAATGATTAAAACACACATGTATTTGCGTGAAGGTTTGGTGTACTTCAAGTTATTTGACTGCTTGCTATTTTTAATTAAATTTAATTTAAAAACATATATACACTCCTGGAAATTGAAATAAGAACACCGTGAATTCATTGTCCCAGGAAGGGGAATTTTTATTGACACATTCCTGGGGTCAGATACATCACATGATCACACTGACAGAACCACAGGCACATAGACACAGGCAACAGAGCATGCACAATGTCGGCACTAGTACAGTGTATATCCACCTTTCGCAGCAATGCAGGCTGCTATTCTCCCATGGAGACGATCGTAGAGATGCTGGATGTAGTCCTGTGGAACGGCTTGCCATGCCATTTCCACCTGGCGCCTCAGTTGGACCAGCGTTCGTGCTGGACGTGCAGACCGCGTGAGACGACGCTTCATCCAGTCCCAAACATGCTCAATGGGGGACAGATCCGGAGATCTTGCTGGCCAGGGTAGTTGACGTACACCTTCTAGAGCACGTTGGGTGGCACGGGATACATGCGGACGTGCATTGTCCTGTTGGAACAGCAAGTTCCCTTGCCGGTGTAGGAATGGTAGAACGATGGGTTCGATGACGGTTTGGATGTACCGTGCACTATTCAGTGTCCCCTCGACGATCACCAGTGGTGTACGGCCAGTGTAGGAGATCGCTCCCCACACCATGATGCCGGGTGTTGGCCCTGTGTGCCTCGGTCGTATGCAGTCCTGATTGTGGCGCTCACCTGCACGGCGCCAAACACGCATACGACCATCATTGGCACCAAGGCAGAAGCGACTCTCATCGCTGAAGACGACACGTCTCCATTCGTCCCTCCATTCACGCCTGTCGCGACACCACTGGAGGCGGGTTGCACGATGTTGGGGCGTGAGCGGAAGACGGCCTAACGGTGTGCGGGACCGTAGCCCAGCTTCATGGAGACGGTTGCGAATGGTCCTCGCCGATAGCCCAGGAGCAACAGTGTCCCTAATTTGCTGGGAAGTGGCGGTGCGGTCCCCTACGGCACTGCGTAGGATCCTACGGTCTTGGCGTGCATCCGTGCGTCGCTGCGGTCCGGTCCCAGGTCGACGGGCACGTGCACCTTCCGCCGACCACTGGCGACAACATCGATGTACTGTGGAGACCTCACGCCCCACGTGTTGAGCAATTCGGCGGTACGTCCACCCGGCATCCCGCATGCCCACTATACGCCCTCGCTCAAAGTCCGTCAACTGCACATACGGTTCACGTCCACGCTGTCGCGGGATGCTACCAGTGTTAAAGACTGCGATGGAGCTCCGTATGCCACGGCAAACTGGCTGACACTGACGGCGGCGGTGCACAAATGCTGCGCAGCTAGCGCCATTCGACGGCCAACACCGCGGTTCCTGGTGTGTCCGCTGTGCCGTGCGTGTGATCATTGCTTGTACAGCCCTCTCGCAGTGTCCGGAGCAAGTATGGTGGGTCTGACACACCGGTGTCAATGTGTTCTTTTTTCCATTTCCAGGAGTGTATTTATAACCATCGACAAGTGAAGGAAGAAACACATATGTTTTTCCTGAAAATGATTTGCGAAATCCCTTATACATGCAGTCTGGTAAGGTACCCGGGACTACTTTGCATCTCGACGCGTTCAGCTGCAGATACAGAGGTAGGCCACATTTTTCTTTTAAGCTGCACAGCTGTGAGACGTTGCTAAATCAGAAAGAACGATTAGTGTAGGTACAAGTTTTTTCAATATCATAGAATTCATATTTGTACTACAAAAAATAAAGGTGATTTCCTGAAGCAGGATTCTAACCGTCGCCTCGTCTACGACCCTCTTGCAATGCGCGAACGCCAATTACATTTTTTTTGGGTGGTCTCATTTTGTTCGTAATTGTCCGTTGGATATGCCCGGAGCGGACGTCCCATGACACCTGCTAAGGCTCCTTGATTCGTTCACAGTTTTTTTATTACAGAGGGCACCTAACTCTCTGACAGAACACGCTGAACTACCGTGCCGGCACCACTCGATCACAATGACTTCTTATAGCGGGCACCTTCGCACAGGTGCATCACTTACACAATAGGCGCGTGAAACTCCTCTTACGATATTCTCTGAATTTCCAGAGTAGTGCACCTTCTACTTGCACATTATGTTGTTTTAATAGCCTACTAAACGTGTACAAAGTTTTAAGTCAATCCGTGATCCCAACGTCGTGGTCTCCCCTTGTTGAAAATAAAATTATGTGAGAGGACTACGTGAACGAGTGCGCAACCGCTACTCTATACGAGGCACCACTGTAGGTCATTGTTGACATGGTGCTTACATGTTCGCCTTATGAACAATGCCAAGCTTCCTCGTGAAGTACATGACAGCATGATAGTGAATTCTCCTCCTGTTCAAGGTTCCATGCAGAACCTATGAGGTTTCACAAAGGTTAACATATACAGAGAGGGTGGGGGGTGTAGGGAACTTAAAAAAGGATATTTACTATGACACGAAATTGCCCACACCGCTCAAAACATTTTCGGTGAGGATCGTCGCACACACGAGGAAGATAATCGATGAACTCGCCATAGTCAAGCGTCCCCGTTTCCTAACATGTGCATACCACATGTTTCAGGTAAAGTAGTACTACGTAGTGCTGTAAACATGCCACTAAGGCAAAATGAATAAAAATGATGGAAACCATGTGTACTGGGAAACGAGTAATGGTGTACGATTAATTATTTTATCACGTTATAAAATACAACTATTAAGAAAGTACTTAATTTCAACTGAAGGGGAAAAATGTGTTCTGAAAATTTTATTTACACGCGTATCACTCTGCAGGATGCAGATATCGATAGCATATCTAGATCGATACGTGCTCTATGCTGAAATGTAATACTCGATCTGGTTAAACCTATGTCTCAGAACGCAGCCGCTTCCTCAATGCTTACGGTTCTTAGCGCACATCTATGTTCCTTGTGGGTTTGGGGACCAGTCAACCTCCCCTCGCTGCTATTCAGACGAGTAATAGTCCCCAGCGGGACTAATTTCTGCTGGTGACACAGGGTCCCGCTCAGAAGTCCGGGCAAGTGTCCCATTATTCCTCGCAAGTGGTAAGTGGTAGAACTACACTTCCCGGGAATGGCCCCGCCGTCTCCTCGCGCAAAGAGCATCACTGGTGACTGGACTGTGTGCGGTTGGCAGGGGGGTGGGGGGGGAAGAGGCTTCTCCCGTGGTACAAAGCTTTTCAAGGTGGGCAAAACTGCGTAAAGATGTCCTCTGATGTAACACATTGTCTATCCTCGACAGTCACATTATAGAAAATAAAGAATAGGTCTTGGTTGTTTTCTGAAGATGACAGCTACCTGCCGTTGAACTACAGACAGCCTGCCGTTGAACTACAGACAGTACTGACTTCGTGATAGTGCTAAGAAAGACAACAGTCAATACTGGAAAAACAGACAGGCCAAAAGCCACTTTGGTGTGCAAGACCCTTTGAGAGACGTTTCACCGTGCGAAATTGCGTAACTTACGATGAGACGGAATTTCCTCTCTGTATGATCAAGAATTGACGCACTGGTAACACCAGTTCCTGTCAGATCACCGAAGTTAAGTGCTGTCGGGCTTGGCTAGCATCTGCTTGGGTCACCGTCCGCGTCTGCAGAGTGCTATTGCCAAGCGGGATGCACTCGGCCCTTGTGAGGCCAACTGAGGCGCTACTTTACTGAGAAGTAGCGCACCGGTCACAAAAACTGTCAACGGCTGGGAGAGCGGTTTGCTGACCACATGCCCCTCCGTATCCGCATCCGGTGACGCCTAGGGGCTCAGGATGATACGGCGGTTTGTTGGTACCATTCGGCCTTCGTGGCCTCTTCGGACGGTGTTTTTCTTTATGATCAGGAAGTACATAGTTCTTCAACAGACATATCCTCTATGTCGTTGCAAAGAGCGACGAAGATTCATAGAACGGCTCCAATTTGTAGAAGAGGAAACTTAATGTAAATTTATATCAGTTCTTATTGGTCTTTTGTGCAAATTTATGATGAATTTCCTAAAACATCAAAGAGAAAAGCAATTATTTTCCACAGAGACAATACGCATTTCATGTTATTAATAATGATGCAATTTCGGGTGTACTTAGAAGTTCAAAGACCGTCTTAAAAATAACGTTTTTGAAAACTGCACCACTAAGAATAATATTACAAACTTAATACTAGAAATAAGGTACGTGGATATTCATAAATTATTTAATATTTTCACAATCAGAGGTCATTTAACCTTTAAATATTTGAGATTTGTTAATTCAGTTACTTTTTTTTCCTCTGTACATTACATGTAGCTATTTAATTAAAGTCTTCACCAGTAATAGATTTCATCTTCTACACTGCTGGTGTCTTTACCCTGCTAACCTTATGGCTCATATCCGTGTAAGGGAGTTTTTAGCTCTTCTTCTTTCAGATAAGAATTCTTTTGTGTTACTGTTTCATTATTAGTAACTTACACGTCAGTTATTTGTTCCTTGATTATATGGTTCGGACAACAGTAATCACATACGTTGTTATCATTAACAACCATCACTATTATATCTACAAGAACACTCACATCATCAAAATCATCATCATCATCAAAAATCATCATCATCATCAAAAATCATCATCATCATCAAAAATCATCATCATCAAAAATCATCATCATCAAAAATCATCATCATCATCAAAAATCATCATCATCATCAAAAATCATCATCATCATCATCAGAATCATCATCATCAAAATCATCATCATCATCAAAATCATCATCATCATCAAAATCATCATCATCAAAATCATCATCATCATCATCATCAAAATCATCATCAAAATCATCATCATCATCAAAATCATCTTCATCAAAATCATAATCATCATCAAAATCATCATCATCAAAATCATCATCATCATCATCAAAATCATCATCATCATCATCATCATCAAAATCATCATCATCATCATCATCATCATCATCATCAAAATCATCATCATCATCATCAAAATCATCATCATCATCATCAAAATCATCATCATCATCAAAATCATCATCATCATCAAAATCATCATCATCAAAATCATCATCACCAAAATCATCATCAAAATCATCATCATCATCATCATCCAACAACAACACCAATGTCACAGACGTTATTGGGCCATTCGTGAGGAAACAATTAAAACACACATGATATGTAAGAATATCTAAATTTTCTATCCGATGTTAAGAAAGGGAAAGTTCCATCATAGGCTAAGGTAACTGCCCAGTTGACTTGCAAGGAGTTCAATCTTGTCGGTTGTAGCCTTGTGGGGCAGCATGAGCTACTGTTACACAAGAAATTAGTTTCGTGGAGTCCTTACATACCGAAAGCGTCATGCTTGCGCACTTCAGTTGGGTGTGTACAGGCGCATGTAATGTTCTCTGACTACTACTGTAATCGTAAACAGGAACAAATGTTGGTCATGTTTATATAATAACAAGTTTTACCTGAGATGTATATCCTAGTGGTTTCAGTGTACGGGTGTAAAAGAAAACCAATATCATTTTAACTGTTTTAGCGACCAATTACAGCAATTGCACGGAATAATTTCCCTGACTCGGATATTCAGGAAAACATAAGATATGGTCCAATTACTTGCAAACGCGAGTGAATTGTTTCACTTTTCAGTCAGTTTTCTCCATAAAAACTATTGCAGTTGTCGCCATCTCCAACCAGCTCCTCTTAGGATTATTCTGCACTTAATATCTATCGTTCAGTTATGGGAAGAGCCTCGTCCAGTGGGCAGGCACATGAGCGCGAGGGCAATGTGAGCCATTTGCGTTTTTACCGCAGGTAATACTTAGGAACGACACAATCTGATGTCTGAGTTTTTTGTCAGAGATGTTACTGTTGTTTGATGTACTGATATACGATAGTATCAATGGCATTTTCGGATATCAATGTTATTAACGTACAAAAGAATTCATTCGTTTTGACTCTACGTGCGTCTATCAAATCACATGCGACCGTGGCCACAGCAAAAGCTGACGCAACGGTTTTATTGTTCGCCGATGGCCATCGCTATTTAATAACGTCAGGTGGCGTTTATTTCTAACGTAAAGCCTAATTGCAGTGCTACTTTCCAGCCTTCGAGGTAATCTTTCAATAAATACAATCACCACTGATTGCTTCAAATCTTTCTCTGTGAGTAAAATACTCTCCTGACATTGTCGGAATTTTTAAAGCCCTTTCGCGTTTGCAATTGTCCAAAAACTGCTCATCTGACAATTTAAGTGGATGTGCACAACGTTTATTCGCTATGTGTGTAACAGTTTGATGCTGTGTCGTATTATTTGATATGTAAGTAATTAAGGTAAATTTATTACATAGTTTATGAAGTGAACGGATTAGGTTTTTCCTGCCAGTAATGGTAAAGAAATAGCGTTTAAATACCATACTAATTGCTGCGTAGCTTCCTTTCTGTCTACGAATGGCTAATTCGTTTAGCGTTGCTGCCTCTCTATCACGGAGTCCCGGGTTCGATTCCCGGCCGGGGATTTTCTCCGCGAGGGGACTGGGTGTTTGTGTTGTCATCATCATTTCATCATCATTCAGGAAAGTGGCGACACTGGACAATGAAAAGATTGGGATTTGTACGGGTGCTGATAACCACACAGTTGAGCCCTCCAAAAATCAAATATCATCATCATCATTCATCATCATCTTCACCACCACCACCATAATTCATTTGGCATTAGCTGTGGAAGCTGAATTCCCCATACAAGTCTTAGTCTTCCAAGAAACACGAAATTTATTCTTAGTAATTTATTTGTAACTAATAAAAGTCTCGGTTTATGCAAAATGGCACAATTACAGGCGTAATAGTCTTTCACTACTCATCGTTGTTAAACTTCGCTCTTATCTTTTCTTGTAAGCTAACGATATAACGTTCATATCGTTACCAATTAATATCTTCAGCTGTAACACATTGCCTTTCATTTGTTTTTTTTTCAGGCAATTTTCAGTAGTCGATATATGTTTCTAAAAGCTCATTACACTGAACTGCATTAACTGGATTTTATCAGTACTACCGATTACGGTCGTAAGCCATCATCTGGTACCTAACAACACAACATTCCAATTTGTAGAACAATATTAAGATAAAAGAAATTGGCACCTAGCAATCACATAATATTATTACAAAACAAAATCATTTAAAACATTTCATTTGTCAAGAATACTGAAACACAAAGCACTCAAAATATTAATTCACAGGAAATACGTAATAAAAAGACTCATTTACAAGTGCAGCAGTCGTCCTATTCATATGCGATGACAACAACAAATACAAAGTGACTTGGCATAACAGCCCAAAGATCACGTAATGCTGAAGATATCTCTATGAAGATATATTTATATGTACATTACTCAATTACAAAATGTGAGAAATGACGTAAGGAAAGTTGAATCTCTTTTCCCTATCTTTATTCTATTTATCTATATTTAGCTTTCTTTGTATTATTTGTCACATTTTGTAACTGAATAATGTACATATCGATATATCTTCTTAGCTATAGCTTCAATATGACGAGATCCTTGGGCTGTGATTCCAAGTCACTTTATATTTTTTGTCGTCATCGCATATTAGTAGGACGATTGCTGCAGTTTTAAATGCTAGTAATGAGTCTTTCATTACGTGTTTCGTGTTGATTAAAAAACTCAGTGCTTTGTGCTTCAATTTTCACGACAAACAAAATGTTTTAATGATTTTCCTAAGTATGTTATTGTGTGATTGCTGGAAGCCAATTTATGGTGTCTTAATGTTGTTCTACAAATTGCAGTGTTGTGTTCTTAGTTACCATATAGTGGTTTAAGGCGGAAACCGGTAGTACTAATGAAATCCAGTTAATGCAGGTCAGTGGCATGAGTTTTTTGAAAGCATAGTATTTCGTTACTGTTTTCCGGTTTTCCGAGGAGGGGTTCTCTGTTTCCTCTGTAATGAGTTCATTGTCTGATTTTGAATGTTGGTTATTTTTTGTGGGTCCTGGTGTACATTTGACTGCGATATTCTGCAGCCACTTCATGGTGCCGAATATTCCTTGCCAACAGCTGATATGCATGTCGTTTATCTACTACGATCTAATTTCTTAATATAGCTGAGAAAAATAACTGATTTTATTAATGTTTAGTTCCTCAAGCAGTTTGGTAATTACTGTCCGTAGAGGTGCATTCACAACCCATTTCAAGCATTTATCGCAGATTTCTTGGTGGTTCTCCAAGTTTGATTTACAAGGAAGGAAGCATTGTAAGGACACATCACAAGTTTGACCTCATACTTCAAGGAGAAAAAAGTCCACTTGGAAGCTGTCGGCTCCCGCAAACGATCCTTTGAGAATATTTGGGCCATAATTCTGATGGTAAATAGTAATGACCATCTGAACGTACAGCGTTTAAACTTTCGCGCGCACCAGGTGATTGTCACTCTCTCCGCTCTACTGCAGCCGCCTTATGTCAGAGCGCGAGGTATTGTACAATGGAGTGACAAACATAGCCCTCTTTTTTTTCTTGTTTTTACACTTTGAGAAGAATCTTGTCACTCAGCGGGTACTTTGAACGTCAAGGCAAGGAAAATACATTATTTATGGGGTAAAAAGTCGATTTCGTCTTTGGGTTAATTTGATTTCGTGGCGTCCAAAATCCTGCATTCTTTCTTCTAACAGATTGTTGTACTTAAGACGGGTACCAGTTCACAATGGCCCTAGGCATTCGGTATTTATGCTATCACTCCTGACGGTGGTGCCATCCAGTTGGAGCTGACACACTGCGTCCTTCGACACCCCAATCTTCGTGAAAACATTAATAAAGTAGTGGTCAGTCTTCATTAAGAAGTTCGTGGAGTTCCCGTATCCTGGCCCATCGCGGTGACCCCAGCGTCCACCTATGTTGGTGTGTCTGGAGAGGTCGAATACTAGTGGCGGACGTGGTGCCCCATGATGCACACGCGTACACAAGTTTTGGTTGTAGCGTGCAGTTATGTAATTGAAGCCGAGTACCGTCCTCATAAATAAAGGAAGTAAAGTGTTCATCATCTTATGTGTCGTTTTCTCCTATTCCTGTGTGTGCAGCGTGAAGGTAGGCGACTTACCGAGTACAATTCCTAGGTACTTTGTTGAAGGCGACCAAAGAATTTGTCCACCAAGTACTTGGAATCGGTATCTAAATATTGGCAGCCGGTTTTTCGTGAAAAATGCTGCCGCCGATTTCGTTGTATTGATGGTGATCTTGTTCGCAGTCACCCATAATTCCACGGCGTCGACTTGACCCTGGACCTGGTTATCAACTGGTTTATGTTCCTTCCCGAGGTAGAGAACGAATTGTCGTCGATATAGACAGCATATGATGCGAAGATTCGTACGGAAGTTGAAAACTAATGGCGAAATAACCGATCCTTGTGGAATGCCTTCAACAGAGGTACTGACCGCTGAAAGTTTGCCATCCACTGATACGAAGACCGCCCCGTTGCTATGGAAAACTGTCCACCAGTTTTATGTAACAGTACGGAAGGAGGGTTTATTCACACAGTTTAACTATCAAACTGTCGCACCATGCTCTACCGTAGACTTTTTCAACTTCAAAGAAGACACCCACTGATGGACTGCCGGAAGTTTCTATGGTGTCGGACATGTTCGGTTAGACATATCAGTTGCAGTTCGGGCGACATTCTTGACTGAAAGCCTGGTACTTGCAGGTTCACTTAGGCATTGCTCGAGTCGTTCCAAAAGCAGTCCCTCCAGAATTTTACCAGCGACGGCAGCAAACAGATAGGCCCGTGATTTGATGCTTCCACAAGGCCTCTGCAAGGTTTTGGTATCGCAAGGACCTTCTCCGTTTTCCAGGCCGTAGGAAAGTAGGCATGTGGGAGACAGCGGTTTATAACGCGCGCGTCTGGAGCGCGACAGCTTTCTGTGGAAGGTTCTTAAGTTCTGGGTTCCTGATGTTGTATATTCCGGCGCTGAATTTTTGGTTTTACTTATCAGCCTCGCTATCTGGCTGGCTCTTAGCACTATGCGACTTAACTTCTGAGGTCATCAGTCGCCAAGAACTTAGGACTAATTAAACCTGACTAACCTAAGGACATCACACACATCCATCCCCCAAGGCAGGATTCGAACCTGCGACCGTAGCGGTCGCTCGGTCCCAGACTGTAGAGCCTAGAACCGCACGGCCTCTCCGGCCGGCCCTCGCGATCTCCCGAGGCGTTGTAAGCAGTGGCTGATCCTGCAGAGGCGTTAATCCAAATTGTGCCACGAAATCGTGGATTCTTTTCGTCGTGTGTGTCAATGTTCCTGTCGAAGTGTCGACTGTCTCGGGCTGTAACCGTCATCTGTTGGGCGTAAGCACCGCCGACAAGTTCCGCTCGTTACAATGCATCGAATGTCATTCCATCTGGGCCACTAATCGCCTGTTTCGCCAGTCTCTGCTGTCGGATATTTTTCACCACTCCGTCGTATTTAGTACAAAGTAGACACTCCAGTCTGCCGCCGTAAGTCTTTAGACATTCGCTTCACCTCCTGTCTATCGGCCCGATCCCTCAACGTCTTCCATCTCTTACCGAATCGGTTTCTCAGCGCTTTCAAATCCTGCAGGGTCTGGTTCAAGGGATCGAATTGCGACTCCGGAGGGACAGCAACTGCCTCACTGTATTTTCTGCCCATTGTATTTTCGTTGTCAGCACTTTAACAGAGATATACACACCCGTTGATGTTTGGATGTTCATAGTCGGTCGGACACGGTTTTCGGAATACGTTCGGTACTGATCCGAGTCGAACGCAGTTTGAGAGATTGGTGGGGCGAAGAGACTTCCTCGTTCGATGACTCCCCTAACTGGTTGGTAATCAGGCGAGAAATCGTCGATTGTCCTCAGGTGGTCGTTCGAATTGATGCCCTTCGTCAGTGTGTTGTATGAGACATCGTGCGTTTGACGCCAGAAGTAACTGACTCGATGGGTTCTCGTGGGCCTTGTATAACACAACTAAGGTCGTATCGCTTGGCGAAAAGAGCCTGTCCTTCGTGAATTGTTTTCCGTGAGGCAGGACTTTCAGGAACCGGTCGAATACTGATTTTGAGGCTAATACATGCCACCACTAGCGTTACACTGCCGACTGCGCTGCTGACCGTCACTTCCATCGCTTCCAGTGACAGGAACACTGGTAAGGTTTCTAGGTGGTGTCCCACGGAGCTTTTAATGCAAATAATCATTCCTCCAAAGCCCTGACCAGGCCTATCTGTTCCGTAAATTTGCATGTTGCGGAGACGGAGGTTGACCGTGCCTTTCAGGTGTCAGAAAAACCACATCGATGCGATTACTTGAAATAAATTCCTTGACTTCCCTCTTTGTGGGTCGAAGGCTATTACCGTTCCATGTAAGGAGATGTCGTGTGTGCTGCCGTCGATCCATTTAACAGCCCTTTATAATCCCCCTACCGAGCTGAGGAAGGAGGTAATATACCGAGCGAGGTGGCGCAGTGGTTAGACACTGGACTCGCATTCGGGAGGACGACGGTTCAATCCCGCGTCCGTCCATCCTGATTTAGGTTTTCCGTGATTTCCCTAAATCGACAGGCAAATGCCGGGATGGTTTCTTTCAAAGGGGACGGCCGACTTCCTTCCCCGTCCTTCCCTAATCCGATGAGACCAATGACCTCGCTGTCTGGTCTCCTTCCCCAAAACAAACAAACAAGGAGGTAATATTTTCCTACAGAGTGTGAGAAGCGCTACGATGTCCGTGAGCGCCCGCAAAAAGGCAGCATCATGTTCTGGGACGTTAGAAGGCTGCCGTCTACAAGAGGAGGTGCTTGTGGAACGCTTCCCAATAGCTCCCCGTTGCACAAAGCCGACCTGTAGCATTCATGCTGGATTGCAGCGGTGTCGGTTGAGCCGGTGAAGGAGGTGGAGTGGGTGCTGATGGAAGGGTCACCGCTGGTTGTGAATCGAAGACTAGTTTCTATTGCGTCTCCTTTGGCGCCTTAATTTTCCTGGCTTTTGTTTTGTCGAGCAAGTACTGATACTTCTCACTGCCTAGCCATGAAGAGAATGTTCGCCATCACAGTTGGTACACTTTGGCTTCAACGTGTGTGGCATTGCACATTCTCTGGAGAAGTGGTTTACAGCGCAACGTACACAGCTAGCCCATGCAAACAAACACCGTCCGAACATGCGTTGAGGGCCCATCGGTACCGGCCGGCCGCCACGTCATCCTCAGCCATTAGGTGTTACCGGAAGCGGATCCGGCGCGGCATGTGGTCAGCACACATTTCTCTCCGTTGTCAGTTTTCGTGACCGGTGCTGCTACTTCTCAAGCGAGGAGCTTCTGTATTGGTCTCACAAGGGCTGAGTGCGCCGCGGCATTCGGCAGACCCGGACAGTGGCCATGTAAGTGCTAGCCGAGCCCCACAGCGCTTCGCTGATTTGACTGGAACTAGTATTACCACTGCGGCAACATCTTGCCGATAGGGAGCAGTAATTTTCCGTATGATGGAAACGTTGGCATCTCTCACACAGCGCCGGTTCTGCCCTGCTTCAGTAAATCTCGATACAGACATGTCTATACAGGAGGTACTGCACCACAAATCTTGTCATTGTCCTCGGATTTTGATAAACTGACGACGAAAACCGGAGATGGAATCAGTTATTCGTCATTTCGTCCCTTTTCTTGCACAGATGCACCAATACTGAAGGTAATTCTTTTTCATTAAGTGCCGCCGCGCGGGATTAGCCGTGCGGTCTGAGGCGCTGCAGTCATGGACTGTGCGGCTGGTCCCGGCGGAGGTTAGAGTCCTCCCTCGGGCATGGGTGTGTGTGTTTGTCCTTAGGAGAGTTTAGTCCCATAATTAGTCCCATAAAATTTCGCACACATTTGAACATTTGAACATTAAGTGCCCGTGTAAGTTGCTCCACAGTCACCTGTGCAGGCACTCGCTTTATAACGACTTCCAGTTCCTTTTCCACCAAGCGCTGATGAATTAAAAGCGGTAGCCCATACTGTTTAAAAAACGGGAACATTCTCTCGTGGTCTTCGTGAGAGTCAAGGTGATATTTGATCCTGCCTCCCTGAAAAGTTGCCTCGACGGAGTTTTTCAGATGTCACTTCAACGTTTCATACAGTTTCACGTAATTCTCCGTGTAGCAGATTGTGAGTGGCGGAATTTTACGTGGCGGCGTTGTCTTGCGCGCGGGCCCTGATTGGTTGGAGGTAGAATGGGTCGGTCCAGCCGGTGCTGCCCCCTGTTCGGTGTCCTGTTAGTTGATATGCTGAAAACGGTTCGTCGTTTCCATCTCTCCATTCCGTCTACACGGATTTTCGAATGTGGAGCGGCGCCGGTGTTGTCTCTTGTACTAAATGGTAGTATATATTCCAGTGGACAGTGGCCGGGCCACCGTTTGTATTTCGACGATAGCGTCACCTGCAACGTGTCGAGCGCTCCTGTTGTTGGGATGTTGCTGTGGTATTACATTGCGGGTGCCGAAACCGGGCCTGTAATGTGTTGACATGTTTCCTGCGGGTCCGTTGCCTCAGTCATGACACTCACAGGGCCGCCTGAGTCGTCATACTTCGAGCAGCCGACGGGACGTCGGCGAGGCAAGCCACGCCGGACGGCTATCGGCCCATGCCGCACCGCAATGCGCCTGCTGCGACGTCGCGCTCTCGACACAGCCGAGGTATGCTGAAGGCGAGGGAAGAGAACATGTTATCCTACAAGACAAATAGTAGTTAATATGAGTACATAAATCACTGAAGAGCCAAAGAAATTGGTCTATCGAACTAACGTCGTGTAGAGCCCCCGCGAGCACGCAGGAGTGCCGCAACATGACGTGGCATGGTATGAAGTCGTTCTGGAGGAAACTGACACCATGAATCCTGCAGGGCTAGGGGTGGAGATCTCTTCTGAACAGCACATTGCAAGGCGTCCCAGATATTCCGAGTAATGTGCGTGTCTGGGGAGCTTGGTGGTCAGCGGAAGTGTTTAAACTCGGGAGAGTGTTCCTGGAATCACTCTATAGCAATTCTGGATGCGTGGGGTGTCGCATTGTGCTGCTGGAATTGTCCAAGTCCGTCGGAATGCACAATGGACACGAATGGGTGCAGGTGATCAGAAATAGAGTCCGGCATGACCGAGTAAGCGAGCACAAAATACGAGATGGGACGAGCACACCCTGACTAGATAGGCTGCCCGCACTAGTGCTTGTGACCGAGCTTAGAAGCCGTGACCGAATACATAGCACGTAACTTCAGACACATTACACGTGTCATTATCCGTTTGAGACTGCAGCCAGTACGCGCTTCTCATTTGTGGTGTGTCTCTCTCTGTAATCATGCAGCGCGAGGAAGCCAGTAGAGTAAGACGTAAGACTGAAACCAATGTTTACACATTGAACAAACGGGAAGGTCTAAAAAGCCAAGTATGGAGTGCATTTATGTTGGTTGTAGACGAAAACAGTGCGTCTGCTGGGTACGTATCGTGCATAAACTGCTCCACATTACTGTGTTTCCAGTCGGGAACCACTCATTTAAAGAAACACAGTTGCAAGAGACCTCACAAAGACACAGCTTCTTCAGGGATACCGGCAGTAATAAAAAATAGTATTACAGCAAAGTGTGTTGCAAAGTGTTCGAAAGATATGAGACCTTTTAATGCTGTTTCCGGTGAAGGTTTCGGAGAACTAGGCCAAGAATTAATACACTACTGGCCATTAAAACTGCTACACCATAAAGATGGCGTGCTACGGATGCGACGTATAACCGACAGGAAGAAGATGCTGTGATATGCAAATGATTAGCTTCTCAGAGCATTAACACAAGGTTGGCGCTGGTGGCGACTCCCACAACGTGCTGACATGAGGGAAGTTTCCAAACGATTTCTCATACACAAACAGCAGTTGACCGGCGTTGCCTGGTGAAACGTTGTTGTGATGCCTCGTGTAAGGAGCAGAAATGTGTACCATCATGTTTCCGACTTTGATAAAGGTCGGATTGTAGCCTATCGCGAGTGCGGTTTATCGTATCGCGACATTGCTGCTCGCGTTGATCGAGATCCAATGGCTGTTAGCAGAATATGGAATCAGTGGGTTCAGGAGGGTAATACGGAACGCCATGCTGTGGTATCGTGTTGAAGCTACATGGGCAGCTGTACCTGTATACGCCATCCAAGCTCTGTTTGACTCAATGCCCAGGCGTATCAAGGCCGTTATTACGGCCAGAGGTGGTTGTTCTGGGTACTGATTTCTCAGGATCTATGCACCTAAATTGGGTGAAAATGTAATCACATGTCAGTTCTAGTATAATATATTTGTCCAATGAATACCCGTTTATCATCTGTGTTTCTTTTGGTGTAATAATTTTAATGGCCAGTAGTGTACGTTTAGGTGCGCATTATGGAGAAGTTAACGTGGAAGGTGTCGTGCCACATCCCTCTATTATAAGCAGACTTGTCAAAGAACAAGATGATGCAATACGAAACAGCATAATGCGTTCTGTTATTGTGGAAGTTATTAATCAAACACGTGCTGCGACAGATGATATGTGAACTGATTCGCATAATCAGGTTCACTATTTGACGCTTATAACATATTACATTGACACAGATTGGTCCCTTGTGAACAATGTTTTATTTACAACAAAATTCCCGGACTTTAAGAAGACGGGAGTAAATATTATGAAAGAAATTGAAGAGAGGATGGCTGATTGGGACATTTTGCAGGACATGTTGCACAGTTTTGTTTTTGTCTCCGACCAGGGTGTCAATGTAATAAAGGCTTTGGAAAATCAAGAAAGGATTCCTTGTGCTGCTCATTGTATAAACACAGCACTTAGCCATACTTTCGATGGAGATAACATCTTGTTAAATCATGCCCCGAACATCGCATCAACAATAAATACTGCAAAATGCATTGTAAGGTACATTAAGAAAAGTGGCCTCTACTCGTCTTTGAAATCATCGTTGAAACAAGAGGTCTGCACTCGCTGGAACAGCTTGTACACTATGCTGGAATTCTTACACACTCAGTATAACGAAGTTGCTGCTTTGCTGATGGAAAAGGACTCTGCTTACAGAATGCAAGGATATTTTTCTCAGACCATTTAAAGAGGCCACAGATGAAATAGATGGCGAAAAAGAAGCGACAACCCAGTTCTTCTTTGGTTTCACAAACTGCAACAAATTTGCAGTGTAAATGACAATGACTGTCAGGTGAGTAATTACTGCAGTTGAAAGCACTGTCTCACTATGATACGCGACAGATTTACAATTAACTAGCGTAATTGGTGTGTACTAACAGATATTTATTTTTAACAGGAGGTACAAAGGATTAAAAATCGAGCCTTGACTTTCGTTTGTGAGAAGATTGTGATCACTTCCTGAAATAACACTGCTACGTTTCTTTAGCAGTCTTTCAGTGATCTTAATATGCTTGAAATAAATGAAAAGAAGGAAATTCTTAGTAATGTGCGACAAATGTGTCCTACCTACGCAGGTACAACATGCAATCATTAACATAATCGTTTTTGCATAGTTAGTGGATAGTGTGTTATAGGGTAACGGGAATGTTATAATTCGTATAATATTTCATTAACGTAAAACACCTCTTTTTTACGGGAGCGTTTTGATGATTTTCACATCAGTTCTGCATTACTTGTCTCTTGTTTACTGTCATAGACCCTTCAAGTACTGTGTCATCACCACCCAGAAAGAGAGATGGTTTCAAGGAATGGAGGAACAACATATTACCCGCAGCAGATGAAGTAGATCTCTACAGTTTAATGCACCCCGGAGATGACGATGACATCTTAAAGTGGTGGAGCAGACATGAAACAGATCTGCCAGTCCTGGCTGCAGTTGCAAAACGTATTTTATGTATCCCAGCAACAAGCGCACCTAGTCAAAGATGCTTTAGTAAAGCCGGCATGTTACTAGCAAATCGCCGCAGCCAATTAAATCCGGAACGCGTTAGTGATTTACTTCTGATCAACAATAACTATAATTTTGTTTCTTTTGCAAAAAAGTTACGCCTGTAAATGTTTAAGGTTTCTTCTATGCTTTCTTTATGAAGATGGTTGTCTTCTAGATTACAGGGACAGCAATTATTTAATGTTTCCTATTAATGAAAGGAAAAATATATCTTCTGTTTGGAAATGAGACTCGTCTTCTATCCGCGATTGGATTGAAATATCATTTTACTTTCCAAGTGCTTTATGAATTTAGCTGTGTCACTTATCCTTTCTTGGAAACGTTACTTTTGTATTAAAAGAAAGCGAGACAGAGATAAATACATTGGTGTGTGTGTGTGTGTGTGTGTGTGTGTGTGTGTGTGATAGAGAGAGAGAGAGAGAGAGAAAGAGAGAGAGAGAGAGAGAAAGAGAGAAAGAGAAAGAGAGAGAGAGAGAGAGAGAGGCGTTGGATTTGTACTGTACAGTGCAGCGAGCCGGGGCAAAGCAAGATGAGACGACAGCGGTGACCGGTCATGCTCGGTTATCCCCGTGTCCGGAATCCGGACGACAGACATGGGGCGAGTACGTGTCCGAGCCGCGTCGTGTGGGACCGGACACGAGCGGCTCAGTCACCCCGTCAACAGGCGAGCCGTCACCGGTCAAACATTGAGCGTTGCAGCACTCTAATCAGAAAGGACGCTTATATACGTGTCACGTGTCAGAGTCGTGTCAGGGATCCCATATCACTCCATCTGCACACGCCCCACGCCATTACAGAGCCTCCACCAGCCTGAACAGTCCCTGATGACATGCAAGGTTCATGGATTCGTGAGGTTGTCTCCATACCCGTACACATCCATCCGCTCGATACAATTTGAAACGAGACTCTTCCGACCAGGCAACTTGTTTCCAGTCATCAACAGTCAAATGTCGGTGTTGACGGGCCCAAGAGAGGTGTAAAGTTTTGTGTTGTGCTGTGTGTGGACCGAACTGCAGAGGTCATCGGTCCCTAGACTTACATACTATTTAAACCCACTTGTGCTAAGAACAACACACGCATCCATGCCTGAGGGAGGACTCGAACCTGCGGTGGGAGAGGCCGCGCAGTCAGTGACATGGCGCCTCTAACCGCGCGGCCAGTTCGCGCGGCTGTTGTGCTGTCATCAAGTGTACACGGGTTGGCCTTCGGCTCCGGAAGTCCATATCGATGATGTTTCGTTGGATGGTTCGCACGCTGACACTTGTTGATGGTCCAGCAAACTGAAGTAATTTTCGGAAGGGTTGCACTTCTGTGATATTGAACGATTCTCTTTAGTCTTCGTTGATCCCTTCTTGCAGAATTTTTTTCCGGTAGTAGCGATGTCGGTGATATGATGTTTCACCGGATTCCTGGTATTCACGGTACACTTCGAAATGGTCATACGGGAAAATCCCCCCCCCCCCCCCCAAATCACTATCTCGGAGATCCTGTGTCCCATTGCTCGTGCGCCGACTATGACAAAACGGTCAAACTTGCTTAAATCTTGATAATCTGCTATTGTAGCAGCAGTAATCGATCTAAAAACTGCACCAGACACTTGTTGTCTTATTTAGGCTTTGCCGACCCTAGCGCCGTGGTCTGCGTGTTTCCATATCTCTGTATTTAAATACGCGTGCCTATACCAGTTTTTTCGGTGCGTCAGTGTATGTCAAACTCACCCTCATGTATGTCCGAAATTATTTTAAGAATATTGTTTCATTGGTAATCCACATTTAAATATACGCCTCAAAGTCAAAATAAATAAACCAAGCGACGGTATAATTGTTATGAAATGAAGCTAATGATCGTCTATTTACAATTTAATCATGCTAATTACGTTGAAGAATAGCGCATCAGTGCTAGCTTTAAAATCCAAAGAAAATAACGCACAACAGCGATGTTAATAATGAAATAGCACTACGCTAGCTCTTTAATGGCACACTCTACCCCCATTCACTGGCTAGAAACAGCGCACTTTGACGCCATAAACAAAACGTTTTAACAATGTGAGAATAGTAATTCACGAACTTTTTACTCACTCCACTATAGTACTTCGCTCTCGGGCATTAGGCGGCTGCAGCGGGGCGGCGCGAACGACAAACATCCGGTGCTAGCGAAAGTTTAAAAGCTGTACTTTCAGAAGGTCGTACTGCTTACTATCGAAATTATGGGCCAAATTTTTCACTTGAGATCCTTTGCAGGAGCTTATATCTTTTTTTCTCCTTCAATTATTAGATTCATTTGAAGTTGCTTCCTTCTAAGAGTGTGTTTTAGCCGGTTTACGACGCTCGTTTAGTCAGATGAAGACCTCGAACACAATTTTCGCCTCAATAAAGATGAAACAGTTATGAAATCATAACACACAAACTTTAGACGATTCTCAGGCGTTTTTCGCACTCAATTTTCCGCCGTTATCTTAACTGACGATAGTGACGGTAGGAAGGACAAAGAGCTAAAAAGAGCAAAACCAGCGACAACGTACGAGGAAGAAGGAGGAGGAGGAGTAGCATGAAGACGTGGTGGTTTGGGTTTTATCGTCCCATTTTCATCGTCAAATTGCACAAGATTTGTTTACAGAAAGACGGGGCAGCAAAGCTACAGTGGTTTTCGAAAGAAATTGCCATATCCCCACATGTTGAAGAAGAACTCGCTGTAACGGTGACGCTCGAGATAGAAAGCAAGTGCTATAGGCCTCAGTCCTCAGCCTCTTGTTTACCTGATCAGTTGTTTCTGCGACGCTTCCATGTTACTTTTGACTCGGACAGGGACTGTGTTTTGCAATATGACATTTTCTCTCCAGCGTCCAACCGCCTACGAATACATATGTGGCTGTATGCTTTTCAAGACCTGTGCCCCGTGCAATAATAGCCCACTCACATTACGACTTCTCGGCCACCACTAGGGGCTATAAGCTTTCTCCCACTATATTCTATACATTTAAAATCTACATCGATGCCCTCTACGAGTTTCGAATCGGTGACTGTCGTCTTACGACGGACTGTCATTAATAATAAATTTTGAGATGTACCGTTAAAAGTACAAAATTGAGACGAGTCATTCAGAAAAACTAGGTGAAAAATTTTTTAAATTGTCATAATTCGTGACGCTGCACACCCACACATTGTCCAGACTGTTGGAATCTTTTTGATCGCCTTCTTTTAGGTTTAGACGTGCCCTCAGTAACTCTCATTTCTTTCAGAATCGTAACTACGAGTGGAAGCCAGCGACGAGTTCAATACTTCAGTTCTGAACTATACGATATCCCACGTGGCGGAATTACATGAAAGCTATTTTTTTAAAGAAATTTTGTCCATTGTGCCAATACTACCTGCAAATCATTGTGAATATGTAGAAAAATGAGTAAATACATATGTGTGGATATCATACCAATTTTTATTTTCAAGTCTATCCTCCTCGTGTCGTCTTTCAAATACAATTTTGAAGTTTGGAGGGAGTGGCACACGAATGGTGGCCAAACGGTTCTAGGCACTTCAGTCTGGAACCGCGCGACCGCTCCGGTCGCAGGTTCGAATCCTGCCCCGGGCATGGATGTGTGTGATGTCCTTGGTTGGTTGGTTGGTTTGGGGAAGACCAGACAGCTTGGTCATCGGTCTCATCGGATTAGGGAAGGATGGGGAAGGAAGTCGGCCGTGCCCTTTCAGAGGAACCATCCCGGCATTTGCCTGGAGTGGTTTAGGGAAATCACGGAAAACCTAAATCAGGATGGCCGGACGCGGGATTGAACCGTCGTCCTTCCGAATGCGAGTCCAGTGTCTATCCACTGCGCCACCTCGCTCGGTGTGATGTCCTTAGGTTAGTTAGGTTTAAGTAGTTCTAAGTTCTAGGGGACTGATGACCTCAGATGTTAAGTCAGATAGTGCTCATTTGAACCAGCACACGAATGCGCAATAGGGAAACTAGAACCGTGAAATTCAGTCTTCGAGTCGGTAATGGATCACAATCAAAATTAATAAAAGGAACTGGAACTGTAGTTCGTTCTCCTGGGAGGGAGTTTGTTTATTTTGTATCAGAGTCTGGCAGAAACAGTAGCTTTCCTTGATGAAGAAATCGTGTGGTAGTAATTAAGGCTTTTTTGCGATACGGATACTTTTTCTTAAGGCATCTTTTTTAAACACCGCGTCACCTGATCGTGCGAAAATACTCCACCTAAAGTAAAGTCATAAAACTAAACTTTTGTTCCAATAGATTAGTCTAGGTCAAGCTTAAGCAGTACTTATTCATCCCTGCTTAATAACTACTATAACGTAAATATTATCGACGTTTTAAACACCAAAGTATAATAGTATGTCTATAACGTTTCTTCTGTTAACAAAGGGCTGTTTAATGGCTGCGCAGTGCACATGCACTACAAATTTGTACCTGCTGCAACACAATATTTGTAACATGCATCTCATCGAAAAATCTGTTGATGTCATATCCCGGTGGGGCAGGCAGAACTTCTGGCGTCTCTGCTGAATGCTTGATCCTTAATTATCAATGTAGTTCTATTAGCAAGATATAATGGAAGATTAGACGTTTACTCTGTATCACTCCACCATAAATATCATCAGAATAACGTTAATGTCATAGGAAAGATTTCGCGATTCGCAGAATACGCCAAGATATTAACATTACATTCGTAATATATTCACAGATTTAAAAGTCATCCGCTATTACGAAGATAACGTTTCACATTTCGAGTAGAGCAACAAAAACAACTACAATGTCTTATTATACAAGATTTATTAATATTTATTTTATCCACGAAAGGTGGAAAACTCCACGACTGTTTGGAATCATAAAGATGGAAAGGAAACATTGAACCTGGTTACAGTTTCGTCGAATGAATGATTTATTCAGTCGTAATAATTTACAGGCTAAGTCCTCCTCTGAACAGTGTCGTAGAGTGCTCGTGAATGGAAGATCAGATTTATTCCATTTAATTAACTGACAATAGTGTACAGAAATACAGGATGGTCAGAAACAGTCTGACATGCTGGGAAGGGTGTTCAGGGTAGGTTGTGATGAGAAATAATTCTTAAGAAAAAAATTCGATTCGGTGCATCGTTTGCGACTTAATCAGCGTTGAAGTTAGCAAATGAGGCCGTTGAGCGTGCAAATTCAAGCGGCCAGCCAGAGACAGTGCCGCCAAATTTGATCTTCGTTTGGTTTCTACATCTACATCTGCATACGTACTCCGCAGTCCACCATACGCTGCGTGGCGGAGGGTACCTCGTACCACAACTAGCATCTTCTCTCCCTGTCCAACTCCCAAACAGAACGAGGGAAAAATGACTGCCCATATGCGTCTGTACGAGCCCTAATCTCTCTTATCTTATCTTTGTGGCCTTTCCGCGAAATATAAGTTGGCGGCAGTAAAATTGTACTGCAGTCAGCTTCAAATGCTGGTTCTCTAAATTTCCTCAGTAGCGATTCAGGAAAAGGGAGCCTCCTTTCCTCCAGAGACTCCTACCCGAGTTCCTGAAGCATTTTCGTAACACTCGCGTAATGATCAAACCTACCAGTAACAAATATAGCAGCCCGCCTCTGAATTGCTTCTATGTGCTCCCTCAATCCGACCTGATAGGGATCCCAAACGCTCGAACAGTACTCAAGAATAGGTCGTATTAGTGTTTTATAAGCAGTCTCCTTTACAGAAGAACTACACCTTCCCAAAATTCTACTAATGAACCGAAGACGACTATCCGCCTTCCCCACAACTGCCATTACATGTTTGTCCCACTTCATATCGCTCTGCAATGTTACGCCCAAATATTTAAACGACGTGACTGTGTCAAGCGCTACACTACTAATGGAGTATTCAAACATTACGGGATTCTTTTTCCTATTCATCTGCATTACTTTACATTTATCTATATTTAGAGTTAGTTGCCATTCTTTACACCAATCACAAATCCTGTCCAAGTCATCTTGTATCCACCTACAGTCACTCAACGACGACGCCTTCCCGTACACCACAGCATCATCAGCAAACAGCCGCACATTGCTATCCACCCTATCCAAAAGATCATTTATGTAGATAGAAAACAACAGCGGACCTACCACACTTCCCTGGGGCACTCCAGATATCATCACCTCCGATGAACACTCACCATCGAGGAGAACGGACTGGGTTCTATTACTTAAGAAGTCTTCGAGCCACTCACATATTTAGGAACCAATCCCATATGCTCGTACCTTAGTTAGGAGTCTGCAGTGGGGCACCGAGTCAAACGCTTTCTGAAAGTCAAGGAATATGGCATCCGTCTGATACCCTTCATTCATGGTTCGCAAGATATTATGTGAAAAAAGGGCGAGTTGCGTTTCGCAGGAGCGATGCTTTCTAAAGCCGTGCTGATACATGAACAACAACTTCTCTGTCTCAAGGAAATTCATTATATTCGAACTGAGAATATGTTCTAGAATCCTGCAACAAACCGATGTTAAGGATATTGGTCTGTAATTTTGAGGATCCGTCCTTCTACCCCTCTTATATACAGGCGTCACCTGCGCTTTTTTTCAGTCGCTCGGGACTTTACGTTGGGCAAGAGATTCGCGATAAATGCAAGCTAAGTAAGGAGCCAATGCGGTAGAGTACTCTCTGTAAAACCGAATTGGAATCCTATCAGGACCTGGCGATTTATTTATTTTCAACCCATTCAGCTGCTTCACAACCGCAGGGATGTCTATCACTATGTCCTCCATACGGGAATCTGTACGAGACTCAAACGGCGGTATTTTTGCTCGATCCTCCTTCGTGAAAGATTTCTCAAATGCTAAATTTAAAATTTCAGCTTTCGTTTTGCTGTCTTCCGTTGCCAGGCCAGACTGATCAGTGAGTGACTGGATGGAAGCCTTCGACCCGCTTACCGATTTTACGTAAGACCAGAATTTCCTTGGGTTTTCAGCAAGATCTTTTGCTAAGCTATGACGGTGGTAGTGGTTGTATGCTTCGCGCATCGCTCTTTTTACATCAGCACGAATCTCTACTAACTTTTGGCTGTCCTCATTCTTCCGATCTTTCTTGTACCGCGAATGCAACTGTCTTTGCTTCCTGAGCATTCTCTGAATTGCGCTGTTAAACCACCGTGGGTCTTTTCCGTCCGTAACCCACTTTTTCGGCGCACAATTCTCCAATGCGTGATTTACAATGTGTTAAAAATTTGCCCTTAATTCTTCCACGTCCATCGTACCGGAAGTAAATGAAGTCGATTCATTTACTAAATGGAATGCCAACAACTGCTCATCTGCCCTTTCTAGTCAGAATACTCTCCTAGCCTTCTTGACCGACTTTTTAACTTTCGTAACCATAGTCGTAATGACAACATCATGATCACTAATCCTTGTCTCAACACTGACACCGTTGATGAGGTCTGGTCTGTTCGTGGCTACCAGATCTAAAATATTTCCATTACGCATTGGCTGTCGATTTAGCTGCTCAAGACAGTTTTCGGATAATGTGTTCAAAAGTAATTCGCACTACGGCTTGTCTGTACCACCTGTAATGAATCCATAGACATTCCAGTCTATACTAGGTAGGTTGAAGTCGCCTCCGACTAATATAGCATGATCCGGGTACTTCTGCGATACAGAGTGCAGACTCCCTTCGAAAGATTCTAGAACTGTCATGGTGGAAGCTGGTGGCCGGTAATAACACCCAACAATTAACTTTATTTCTCCTAGCCCTGTTAAACGTGTCCAGATATCTCCACAATCACACCCTACTTCGATCTCAGTAGACACAATATTTTTGTCAACTGCAATGAAGACACCATCTCCTACGGTGTCTAATCTGTCTTTCCGATACACGTTCCAACCCTCACTAAATATTTCAGAACTTCCTATCTCAGGGTTCAGCCAGGTCTCAGTCCCGAGAATAATTTGCGCGCCACGTGCTTCCTGGAGGGCAGTAAATTCAGGAACTTTATACCGAACTTGCTAAAAATGAGCAAGAGGGCGATACAAAAACTGGAATTCCGCTTCAGTTTGCGCATGCAACGGCCTGATTGGCTAACGTCAATGATAATTAACGTGGAAACGCCACAACGTATCAATTTTTTTCTTAACAATTATTTCTCAGAGCAACCTACCCTTCAATACGCTTGCTAGCTTTCCAGACTGTTTCTGACCTCTCCGTAAACATGAAATTAATCAAATAAGCTTAGTAATCAGACAAAAAATAACGCTCTCTTAGCGTAATCTTCCACAAATTTTATTTAGATGTGTCAGTCTATACCATAAATCATCGTCATTTGCCTATAGGTCAGGAGAAATGACAATTTGAACCAGAATTATAAATTTCTGTGTGAGTATATTCTCAGAGCCGAACTAGCAATGGTTATATACATCATACTTTCGAAGGTGTTGGATTGATTGCATTGCTTTCTTGCTCGTAAAAAGATGTCCAGTACTGTAAGTGAGGGTATCCGGTTGCCTGCATACTTTAGTATGTGCAATCAGGTACAAAGCTCGATGGAAACCGAGTAGTCATTGAGGCAGTGGACCAGTATTCGGAAATTCTAGGGTTCAAATCCTCGTCCCGTTATTCTGAATTAGATTTTCCGTAGCTTCCGTGCAACAATTTCAGGCTAAAGCCGAAATGATTATTTTATTCTCCATGCCTTAACTGTGTTAGAGACTCGTCTCCAGTGACCTCGATTCAATCAGACGTCAATATCTTGTCTTTCCTTTGATTCTTTCTTCTCCGCCGTGGGCGGTCACATTTAGATCCTGTTGTGACTTCTAGCTTAGCGCTCCACTGGAACAGACTGGAGCTTGGTATAAAGCAATACAGGTGCTTTTATCTTTCAGATCCTTTCGCGTCATAGAACACAATTCTTTGATTTGTTCTTTGTCCGCTAGCAAGAGCTATATCTAGCTTTGTTCTTGAAAACACCGAGATAATCCCTGAAAAAGCGAAAGGAAAATAAATAATGCACACAGGAACTTCCAGAATGAAGACAAGAGAACGTAGATCTACAGTTATTCAGAGATGCCGAAGGCCTTGCATAAAACGTACCAGGACGGAGAATGGAAACACATCATTTTAGCTCTCAAGAATGTACTCGATAAATGTTTTCTTTTGCAAAGTGCGAAAGGAAGGGTTATTTGAGGGAAACATTGAGCTGACTTTATACCAGCATTTAATGCACCGAAGGTGGTCTGCTGCAGCAAGAAGGACTGAGTGACTGCAGCTGCGGCCTTGTTATACCATAAAACACGAACAGCAGAAATACTCTGCGTGTTCTTCTCTCTCCAAGAAGAATTTTTAATGAGCATTTTAATTGAATTTCACGATCAAATTTAGTTGCCATTAAATCTTTACAAATCGGGTGTTACATTTCGTGTTTAATTAGCAGCAGGAGTGATATTTCAAGCGGAGATATTGTAAGTGCTAAATAAGAAAGTAGAGCCACCTGGTAACCTAGAAACAGAATTGGGGCTTCTGACGGCTGTTGTGAACAGAGCTGGATGCGTAATTCACTCACTCCAAAAATAATGAGGCATCGAAACGATTTTGTTTCTGAAAAGATACCGTGTATCTTTAACTGCTTTAATATTTGTAAGAAACTATAAATCTACTATGTTACATTATTTGTTCACGTGAACTACTAGCACATGCCAGTAGATCGAAGTAATGGGTTAGAGCCCTGCGTCATACAGGGATGTGATTTTGACGTTGCTGTCTGTTAGTACGTGTCGTCACTAAATGCAACACAAAAGATTACATACATGAGTAAGGATATGTAACATCGTGCTATGAACATATTCAAAAATAGACTCATAGCGGTTCTCCAGGCTGCTTTTGGACATTTCATTCGGACTGTAGAGCTTCGTCAGATGACGTCGTGTATGGGGACATAAAAAAGTGATAGCTCACAATCTTCTTATATGAAGTGGAATTATTGCTTAGTATCGAAACATGTCACCCTATAAGGTCACACTTCGACAATTTGCTTCATCACTAATGCCTCCAGCATTTTCCAAACGCGGTTTCCTACTTTATTTTTTAAATTATTTGCTGCCTTTCCAAAGGTCAACAAACAATCCTCTTTGCCGTTATTAAACAGGGTGTCTACGAAAAGCAAGCAGTGTGGGGAAAATGAGCTACAGTATGCTCAGTTAGTTGTACAAATGTTATTCCAAAGAAATGTTCATTTTGTTCTGGAAAAACAGTTTTAAAAAATTGGAAAAATCGATCAAATGTTTTGTGAAATGATTTGTCTAAAGGCAAGAAATAAAACATAGTAGAAAAACATGTGACGCACGTCATCTGTTGTACATGATTTCGAGCATCATTCAAAGATACGTCAAATATTTCTCTAATCTGTTTTATTTCTTACTTTTAGGCAAATCATTTCACAAGTAATTTTACTGAATTTTCCCAATTTTTCTTAATTTTCAAGATTTGTTAAAAAAGTACGATATTATTATAGACACTTGATTTGCTTTCCTAGCGTATTCCGTTCTCGAAACCTTCTGAACTTAGTATTTCATTCGGAGCAAACGAGGATTGTGGTCGGGCATTTCTTGGTCGGCAGAACACTCGTCACTACACTAGAATCGCAGCGTCAGCGCTTTTTACTCCTCGCTATTTGTTCGTGGTATGAACGAAGTTCACAGGTCCAGTGTCTGGTTGCACTAATCTAGCAGTCTATCGTCACAAGTCTTTCAAATGTATGGGAACGACAGAAGAAAAGGATGAGAATTTTCAGTATGCAGTACATTAAGCGATGGGTACCGCAAATTTGCTATCAAACATTAAAATGCCATGCAGAAGAAATTTAATGATTCGGTTGGCAATGAAAGAGCAAAAAATTACAACGATCGACAGACGGGATTCATTGTACAATTGGTAATACGAATAGTAAAATTTCTGATGCCGCAATCATTATTTCGTTGTCAGTTGCAATAGTTTTCGAGGGAATTGAACGAAGAGTATAGAGACTTCATATATTACCACAAAATACGTTAGTTAAATCGAGAGGCATGCATGCAACAATTTTAAGGAAGGAGTGCAGGAACGAAAATTAGAACAGCCGAAATGGATTGTAGACCTAACACTTTTAATTATACTTGACAGCACATTGCCCACAGTAAGACACTGCAACGAGAGAAACAACTTGTTTCTCATTTCATTGGGATGCATTTAAAAAGAAAATCGTGTTGTAGAAAAGACACATTCTGACAGTCCATTTCCCTAAGTTCACTGGCGTTAAAGAAAACGCGAGATCTGAAGAATTCATTGTGGCCTTGAAAGAATTATAAGAATACTTTCCTCAACATTTTGAGGACGCTGCCAATCTTACATCTGCCGGCCGGGGTGGCCGAACGGTTCTAGGCTATACAGTCTGGAACCGGGTGACCGAATCCTGCCTCGGGCATGGATGTGTGTGATGTCCTTAGGTTAGTTAGGTTTAAGTAGTTCTAAGTTCTAGGGGACTGATGACCACAGCAGTTAAGTCCCATAGTGCTCAGAGCCATTTGAACCTTTTGAACCAATCATACATCTGTATTCGAGACCGTTTGTCGTTTCAGTTGAAAGCACTCCTTTGCACGTGCAGATATAACTGACTGATCTGCAAGGTAATTCACTTTTTAAAGATATATACCTTTAAATCTTAAAACTGACCAGGGCGTCTACATTGCTTTCCTCAGATAGAGTTTCGATGTTTTCATTATGACGTTGCAAAAGCGCTACTATATTTCCACCAACATATGTGTGTGAAAGACGTTTTGTCAGTAATGAATCTAAATAAGTCATGATTACGTGGTAAGCTGAACGTGAAAATCTGTGAAATTGTCCGCGTCTATCCGCGTACCGACAGGAAATAAATAATACTGAAAAGAAATAATTAAGTAACACTGAAAATTTGCTTTTTTATGTGTTGTTGATAAATTCCAAATACAAAATCAAGTCGTAGAAAGTGCGACTGTGTTGCCATTTCAATACGGCGCGTTTGCAGTTTCGCCTTGATCACTCCCAGACAGTGTGGCGTGGAGGAGGGGGAAACTTACCAACCAGCAGGCTGAATGTTATTGGTACTCGTCAAGGGTACGGCCCGCAAGCCGAATTCTTGGCCACCCCTGATTTTGACACTTAAATATCACACCAATGTAAATTTTTAGGGGCAAAATAGCTAGTCCCTGAAGAGATGAACGTCTGACATCTCATTTACATAGCTAGCAGCAGCTGCTCGTGAAGTAATTCTATTTTTCCTCAAGTCTTTAATTAAGTTTCCTCAACTGCCGTTATTACTTTAAAGCAATTAATCTTTTTTATTTTATTTATTTATTAGCAAAACTTGACCTTACGCTGGTCAGTTTGATACCACATTTGTCCGTTTCTTGCCTTTCAGTTGGTTATGAAAAATTGAACAAGAACCCATTTTGTTGTTTTACTGAGTCTTCTTTTCGCACCGCTGAAACACGTAACCAAACACAGAAAGGGAGATTGTTGTTTAAGGTGTTTTCGAAAACAAGGTCCTTACAGACGGAGCACAAACGTGGAAGAGGAAATGCTGGGAAAGGAAATGGGCCGTGTCCTTTCGAATAAACCATTCGGCATTTGCTTTAAGCTGTTTGAGGAAATCACGGAGAAACTAACGGGCCGAACCGTCGTCCTCCCGAATGTGAGTCCAGTGTACTAACCACTGCGTCCCCTCGCTCGTGTGGAACATCGTCATCTCGAACGGAGATGCTGGAAGCGTGGGAAAAGCCGGCTGAAACTCTGAAGGGGCAACAAGCAGTGCAGGTTGACTTGGGATTGATGCGGCACATCTTGTGCCGTATCATATAGTCGAAGTGTTGGGAAAACTGAGGAGCAATTTGAAATATATTCTCGGCCTCACAGTAAAACAAAAATGCGTCTTCGAAGTCAAAAACGTATATTTTATCACTGTAATTTCCTTTTATGTCAATGTACTTCCTCTAAGCTTTATCCTTTTCCATTTAGTAGATTTCATCCTTAAAGAACGATTTTAGAAAATGAGCAAAATACTTCTTCGGCTTCCATTGAATATTTGCCAGCCAAAACTTGTTTTGGCTTGTTGTGGAAAGATGTGGATGTACTTTGATTTTCCGTCACCTTACATTGTTCAAGTTTTTTTGTTTTACAGTGAGTAGATTCCATCCATGACTGTCGAGTCTGGAAGATGTCCAAAATATCAATCTGTGACTTGCATTTTACTTTTTTCCAATTTACAAAACACTTTTGTGAATGGATATATTTTCTTGTTCAAAGACAGTTCTTTTATGTATTAAACCATTTCTCATCTAATTTACTTTATATCTAGTTTTTACAAAAGACTTCCATAAAATTCGCCTGTTTTTTATTCGTTTTGTGAGATTATAAGTAAGGAGAACTCCTTCATTACAGTAAACGGTATCCCTTACGACAGATAAAATATGATTCAGGTTTTTCGTTTCAGGGTCACTGGCTTTTAGCCACTGCTTCGATTTCTGTTTCGCTTAGTATCGGGCGATGGACTCATACCTAATCTAAAGCAATGAATCGTAGCACAAAATTACTTAGATTCTTCTTAACATAATCCAACACTGGTGAGAAATTAGGTTTTGCACTGGACTTCGTCACATACTCAACGAACGTGGGACACACCTTATATGAGGCTTCCTCACTGCTAATTCTCCATATAAATTGTATCCCAGTTTTCCTGCTGATTTGTCTGTGGCGTCAGGTATTTTACTCACATTAATCGGCGTCCATCAATGAGCATCTGGTGCTCCCTCGTGTGTAAAATCTTCAAGACACGTTCAGCCACATCTGAGTGTAGCTGTTTGTTTCTTATCTTCGTCCTACGACCCTACACCAACATTGAATGAATGTCCAGTAACGTTAAACGGTAACAAATGATAAAAATATGACACTCAGTATTCTTGTTTATCCATTTGCGCCAATGACAACAGCTTTACAGACCCATATGAGTGAATTTGTTCTCTATGTATTGTTGACACACAACCTACGTTATTGCAATGCATTAACCAAAATAACAGAAACAAAATGACCAGCTGAAGTGTCGGAACATCGATACTGTCAATGACCACCTGAATGGCTGTTTTCAACTCAGCAATGGTCTTGGGATTATTGCTATACGCATTGTCTTTAATATAGTCCCACAAAAAGGAGTCGCATGTGTTCAGATGCGGAAAATCTCAGATGCGCGAACTTTGCTTATTGACGAACCCATCCAAATGAAAGTGGGCTTCGTCGCTAAACCGAACCATACTAATTCCCATCATGCCCCACGGCCAACCGTGCAGTTTGAACGTCCTAATGCAAACCAGAAGTTATGACGATTTTATTTCATATAGTTCAATAACTGTCACCCTGTATAAAGCAAGTAAGTGCATTTGATATTAATTTACGGACTGCGGGAACACGACGCGTAGACTGTAGAACACTGCGGGCAGCCTCTAGCAGACACTAGGCGTGTCTATTTGGCGCGAGCCCGACTTTCCCGCAGTTAGGCGCAGCCTGGCCACTCGGCCACTGCTAAATGAGTTCCGGGGCAGCCGCAAGCCTACTCCCACATGCTCTGTCGCTGGTCCCCAATATTCCAATCTCGTCTTCTAATGAAATCCTTCGTAATATTATTTCCAACCACGTTCTGTAAGAACGTGCTAAGACCTTTGTGTTAGCAGACGTATTCGAACTCTACGATCAACTTACCAGGTAAGGTGCAGAAAGGGAGATTTGTCCAAGGATCACAGCAATAGAATAGTTCCTCAACTTTACATATTAGATATAATTACGTCTGAATTTTGTATCTAACTTTTAAATTTTAATCAGATGGGATAAGGCTTATTTCTTCTTTTCTTTACTTCCGTAAGTTACAAAACTTCCTAATTCTACATTCTGTAGGTTTATAGTTAGTTCAGACGCGGTATGCCAAGGTCGTAATTCGACGAGGGGCGTTCAATAAGTAATGCAAAGCCTTGGTTTCATTCACGATTCCAGTACATCATATTATTCCCTACCCTTTGGGTAAATAACCCTATTTTTCAACATAATGTCCATTCAATGTGACGGCCTTACGCCACCTTACTAGCAAGGCCTCTGCGCCCGCATGGCACCACTCTTCTGCAAGACGTCGGAGCATCAGTAACCTGCACATAATCCATGTACTGCTTTCCGTGGAGTGCATCCTTCATTGGGCCAAGCAGATGGCAATCGGAAAGTGTGAGATATGGGCTGTAGGGTGTATGAGGAAGAACATGCCAATGAAGTTTTGTGAGCTTCTCTCGGCTGCACAGGCTTGTGCGTGGCCTGGCTTTGTCATGAAGAAGGACGTAAATGTGCAGCCACACTGAAGGTTGTGGATTAACTGCCCGTCGAGGTGAATCAGTTCTACGATTTCTTGGCGTCTGCTCTTTCGGACATGTCTGAAATTACAAAAACCGCGCGTTTATATAATTAATGGGACATGCTGACTGTAAGTCCCGATATGTAATCCCATCGGTTGTCCATCCGGGAGAATGTCAAAAATAATTCCTCACATTTTAGTGTTTCCACTACGAACTATAATTTCTTCAGCAATACTTGCGGCATATCTGCTCCACTCCTGTTTTAACTAGACATGCCGACGTTCAACTCCTGACGAATTAGCTCATGGGATCCGTATTACAAGTCAAACTTTCATTTATCTGTGGACATCTACTTCTGATACGTTTCCTGGACTGAAGAATTTTGTGACGATATAATTCTCATTGTCACCGGCCCACAGTTGACCTGATCCTTTCTTCTGTGGACTGAACATCCTGATGGCAGCCAGTATCCATACAGGTATGACTACTAATCAATACTCATACCAAAGCAGTAGAGATCCGAAAACTAATGAGCTCCAAATTCAAACTACAGAGCTAGTGGTACAGATGCTGTAAGTATTCATTCTGATTGGCAAAGGTTGATGAACCGTCATCAACGCGTGTATTATTGATTCTGTTAAAGAGAAGTCCAGTACTCTTGATATCAGATTCTCAACATCTTTTATCCAAGGCAGTTACTTCTTCTAAGCTTCAGGCCGTAGCATAGAGTAGTCAACGTACACTGTGACCTCCTGCTTACTAGGGTATTGGTTCACCTACGTAACACTCAGATCGTTAAATTC
This sequence comes from Schistocerca piceifrons, assembly GCF_021461385.2. NCBI lineage: Eukaryota > Metazoa > Arthropoda > Insecta > Orthoptera > Acrididae > Schistocerca > Schistocerca piceifrons. Next base: position 906,366,219 of record NC_060149.1, read on the forward strand.
CCGTAAATTGTGGGCCGATGCCTTGTGGGTGTCCCAGATGTGTGCTATCGGGTTCCAATCAGGCGAATTTCGAGGCCAAAACAACAACGTCAGCTCACTGTCGTGCTGCTCAAATCACTGTAGCCCGATTCTGACCTTGTGAGACGGACTATCATCCTGCTGGAAACTGTCGTCGCCGTTGGGAAAGACATCAAGCGAGAAAGAGTGCAGGTGGTCCGTAATAATTTTCATGTAGTCCACAGCAGGCACGGAAGCTCAAGTAAATGTCCTCGCCGGTCTGCATCTGTGGCGATGTCCATGTCCGTTTGACTGGATTACGGTGCATCCGGACACCACTATCCACCCGGTCCCGGTGAAGGAAGGAGCGTCATTGAACCAATCAGGCGACACGTTTTCATTGGTCCACGAATCAATCTCGATGATCCTTCGACCACCGAAATCGTAACTGACGATGTCGTTGGGTCAACATGGGAACACTTACGGGCCGGCTCCAGCGGCACCTACTGTTCAACAATACATGCTGACCGGTGTACTCCGAAATACTTGTGCTTGCAGCAGCTTTGTACTCTGTCAATAATTCTGCCGCAGATCACCGCATGTCTTCGTTTACAGAGCGGGAAAGCCTCCTACCTTCACGTTCAGTGATGTGGCGTTATCGTCCAACACACTGTCGTCGACTCGTGGTATCACCTTCCTTCAATTACTCTCCATAGATGATAACGACAGTGGCTCGCCAACAGCCGACCAACTTACCATTTCCGAGGTGCTCGTTCTCCGGCGCTGGGCTATAACAATCTGCCCTCTGTCAAAGTCACTTACGTCAGTGGATTTCGCCATTAGTGGCCCATATCGTGATAGACTGATTTCACAACTGTCTCTGCCCAGCATACAACTTACCTTACGCTATCGCGTGCCCGCAACGCATCTAGGTTGTATTCAGTCCCATGATAGTCATACCGTTTCGGATCTTAAGTGCATACCTTATAAGCAATCATTTCGCCAAGAAACCTCATCTTCAATGTCTTTAAACGATACTCAAGTCCTTCATCTTATTTCATGTGTTCTCATATGTCCTTTATTTATTCGCATAACTGCAGCTCCATTTGCTCTGATAATAAACCAAAATGGTACACCTCAATCTACTTGTTTTCATCATTTACTTGAGGCCTTATTCCCGTAGCAACGCGAGATTGGCAGTGTTAGTTGCAGATGGTGGCCAGAAGCCCTTCCTGGCGCCACCCTGTACCCGAGCTGTCTGTGTCTAGTGTAAGCCATGGAAAAGTGCCAACGTTTGCCAAATGTCTGCGAGTCGTGTAACTGAGGCGGAACAGGGGGGCAAGGCCGGTATTCACCTAGCGGGACGTGGAAAACTGCCGAAAAACCATATCCAGGCTGGCCTGTATACTGGCCCTCGTCGTTAATCCGCCAGGCGGATTCGATCCGGGGCCGGTGCGCCTGCCCGAGTCCAGGAAGCAGCGCATTACAGCTCTGGGCTACCCTGGCGGGTCACTTCAGTCTACTTGTTTTGTACATCGTAAATCACTAACGGTCAGTCGGAGATTACTGTGATCCACAATTCACCATCGTCTATAATAACATTACACATTTTCCATGTTTATTTTTTTTCAGCAGGCTAACGAAAATTTTAGCTCAGAGAGAATCAGCAAATGACAATTATATGATTCGTGTACTCAAAAATGTTCAAACGTGTGTGAAATCTTATGGGACAACTGCTAAGGTCATCAGTCGCTAAGCTTACACACTACTTAAATTATCCTAAGGACAAACACACACACCCATGCCCGAGGGAGGACTCGAACCTCCGTCGGGACCAGCTGCAATTCGTGTACTGCAGCCACATACGTCCAGTTCGAGATGTGTAGCGTTTCGAAAAAAACATAGATGTATTGGTTTTCTATCACCTATATATATATATATATATATATATATATATATATATATATATATATATATATATATATATATGTGTGTGTGTGTGTGTGTGTGTGTTAGACCAATGGTGTGTGAAGCATCTAGATCACTTGTATACGGACTGGAAGAGAAAACAACTTTCGCCTATACAAGGAACTAGCACAATCATTAGAAGATCAAAACGAACTGGGAAATGATTTAGACAGGATATCTGTGAGGTGTGAAAGATGGGACACTAAACAATAAAAAGTGTGAGGTCCTCCAAATGAGTACTAAAGAAAGTCCATTAAATTTCGGTTACACGATAAATCACATAAATTTAAAGGCTGTCGTTTCAATTGAATACCTAGGGACAACAATTACGAACAACTAGAGCCATCGCATAGAAAATGTTGTGGAGAACGTGACCTAGAGACTCGGTTTCAATGGCAGAACACCTTAACGGTGAAACAAATCTACTAAAGACACTGCCTACACTACGCTTTTCCGTCCTCTTTTGGGCGATCGCTGCGCGGTATGGGATCCGTACCAGATAAGACTGACGGAGAATACCGAGAAGTTCAAAGGAAGTCCGCAGGTTTGTATTTTCACAAAACAGCGAAGAGAGTGTTACGGATAGAAGAGAGTGTTACGGATAGAAGAGAGTGTTACGGATAGAAGAGAGTGTTACGGATAGAAGAGAGTGTTACGGATAGAAGAGAATTCGGGTGGCAGTATTTAAGCAAATGCATTTTTCATTGTGGTGAGATCTTCTCACAAAATTTGTATCAGCAACTTTCTTCTTTGAATGCCATAACATTTCGTTGACACCCTCCTATCTATGGAGAAATAACCGTCGTAACCAAATCAGGGCTCGCACGGAAACGTTTAGGTGTTCATTTTTTCCGCTTGCTATTCGAGAGTCCAGAGGTCGATAAATAGTCCAAAGGTGGTTCGACGAATTCTCTACCAAGCACTTCAGTGTGAACTGCAGAATAGTCATGCAGATGTAGATGTTTGGACAACGCGAAAGTGTCACAATTATGCTCAACGACCTTCAGCGGGAAATACTAAAAGAAAGACATTGTGCATCACCGGGAACCTTACCTGCAAAATTCCGAGAGCTCAAGCCAGTAACCGTACTACTTCTTACATTATACATGACGCGTCATGAGCAAAAATAGAAAGATGATAGAAAATCACTTATTTTCCGCGAATGGAATAGGAAGGTAGAAAAACTGTAGTGGTACACCATATGCAACAATCTGTGTAGTGGCTTTCAGCGTTCAGATGTAGGAGTCAAAATAACACGCGATCTGAAAGGGAAAATGTTGAACTTCATTACGAAGCATGCCCTGTACTCTGTAGGCTCAGGCTATCGGATCAGCTTAAGTTAGCGTTTGCCTCCAACTGCGAGACCGACTTGTCCATTAGACACTAATTGAGATCCGAAAACTTTATACTAGAGTTACCAGTAGCGGTAGCGACGACGCCACAGGCTGCATTGCACTAACTCGATCTTGCGCCCAAGGTTTGGACAAATGGACAACACTGAAGATACTGAAGATGTTGAAGACAATTCATGCCTACCTATTTTAATTCTCTTTGACTTCTTCAATGTGCCCCTCTTTCACTTCAAAGCTCTTTTCTCTAGGAAAGTTTTAAAGTACAGTGCGTCCGTAAAGTTATGATGCAGTTGTAATCGGTCACAGAAAAGCAATGAAGCAAGATAGAAATGTGAAACAGGAACGAAGGTTAAGAGAAACTCTCCGAGTGTGCATGCTTCTTCAGGACAGATGTGGCTTCCATTTCTTACCCTTCATACTTCTAAATGATATTCTAGTTCTTCCAACTCACGTTTAAGGACATCTGGTGTAACACAGTAAATAGCGTCTGTGATTCTCTGTTTTAAATGATATTACTGTACCCCGTTGTTTAACATAAGCCCAAAAGAAAAAGTCTAATGACGTTATGTCCACGGATCGTGGTGGCCGTGACTTAAAACCACTTCCGCTTCACCACTGGGGAAAGTTTCTATCCAGAACCTCGCCAACGTTTTTGGCTTACTGTGGAGAAGTGCTGTCTTGTTAAAAGATGACACCTTCTGGAAATTGTGGCACTGCGTACAATTGCAACATGTCAGGGTAGTTGTTTGACGCCACATTCTGCTCCTCGAAGGAAAAAAGGGCCTTTTTGTTTACTAGCTTTCGGGACGTGTCCATACTGCTATCTCAATACTGGAATGTCAATTATGACGATACGAACGTGAGGACAACACAATATCCAGTTCCCGAGCGTATAAGATCTACATTCCGGCCGGGAATTAACACCGGGCCTCTTCGGTTAGCAATCCGACGCGCTGACTGCGCAGCTACGGAGGCATACGAGTGTTTTCGCCGTAGTCAATGTAGGCAGGATGATTTTCAGGAGTCCATATCTGACGTTATACCGATGAAGATGACCGCAGACATGAAATGTGGCCTCATCGCAAGACAACTTTTTTTTTGTAAGTCGTTCGTCATAGTCGATCTACTGAGCATACCTGTAACAAACTCTAATCGTTTAGGTCTAAGGCACTGCTGCTACACGAATCGTTGTGTAGTGTCATCACCTGCGCGCGCACACCACTGAACATCATACTACACGAACTCTTTGCCATACTGTCCAACGCACTGCAAGTTTCAACATTATTTTTCAACAATGGTTCGTGATTTTGCTGACGTACTGGAGATTCGTTTGCCGAACTGTTTTAACTATTTCTAAACATGAGCCACTAATCCAGTCGATATTATTCCAACATGCATCTGTCACGGCATCTATTACTCTATATTAGATTCAATTATTTCTAAGAATTAACATACTATGTCACTCAGCTGTAAAACAGACTTCTCAGACGTCGTCTGACATTTCTTCGTCGTTAATGGTGCACTTCCGAGTGTTCAGCCGAGTTGTTGTTTCCATTTAATGTTCAATATTTCGACAACCGATCCAGTCGTCTCATTCAGGTGCTGCGAGCTGTGCAGTTAAGTGTACTCGCTGTCTGGACTCCAACCACACTGTGAACTATTATTAGACTTGCACCGCTAGTTACAGATGATGCATTAGGTAGACGGACTGAAGGCCTTTAATTCAACCAAAGAATCTTCCGGGCTGTTGAAATCGCTTTCTCAGCAATGGGATCTGCTACTAACATAGCTCTTCAACCATCTCATGGAAAGCATGCCATCTCGTTATTAAGAATAGATGGATTAGTTATATCGGATATTAACTGTTTTGATTGTTTAGGAGACTTCCGGTCGTTATGAACTTTTATAAGTGTATGTTCAGCTCCAAACTTTTCCATTTACGTGTTTAGGCCACCGTCAAACCAAAATGACACTGATTGAGCTCTGCCTGGTTTTGTTTCCCGATTATTTCTTGCTTCTGGATACTAGCGTAGTTTCGCTTTCTTCTCAGTTAATATTTTATGAGTGGATGAAACAACAGCAACTTTTCCATGGCTGCAGCGACAAACTATAGATATACACTGAAGAGCCAGAGAAACTAGTACACTGCCTAATATCCTGTAGGGTCCCCGAGAGCATGCAGAAGTGCCGCAGCACGATGTAGCATAGACTCGCCTTATGTCTGAAGTAGTGCTGGAGGGAACTGACAACATGACTACTGCAGTGCTGTCCATAAATCCGTTAGAGTACGAAGGGGGTGGAGATCTCTTCTAAACAGCACGTTGCAAGGCATCCCAGATACGCCGAATAATGCTCATGTCTGGGGAGACTGGTGGCCAGCGGAGGTGTTTAAACTCAAAGGAATGTTCGTGGAGCCACTCTGTAGCAATTCTGGTCGTATGGGATAAATCATTGTCCTGCTGTAATTTCCCAAGTCCGTCGGAATGCACAATGGACATGAATGGATGCACGTGATCAGACGGGACGCTTACGTAGATGTCACGTGTCAGAGTCGTGTCTAGACGTATCAGGGGTCCCATATCACTCCAACTGCACACGCCCTACACCATTACAGAGCCTACACCAGCTTGAACATTGCCCTGCTGACATGCAGGGTCCATGAATTCGTGAGGTTCTCTCCATACCCGTAGACGTCCATCCGCTCGATACAATATGAAACGAGACTCGTATGACCAGGCATCATGTTTCCTGTCATCAACAGTCCAACGTCGGTGTTGACGGGCCAAAGTGAGTCGTAAATCTTTATGTCGTGCAGTCATCGAGGGTACAAGAACAGGCCTTCGGTTCCGAAAGCCCATATCGATGATGTTCCGTTGAATGGCTCGCACGCTGACACTTTTTGATGGCCCATCATTGAGAGCTGCAACAATTTGCAGGAGGGTGGCAGTTCTGTCAGCTTGAACGATTTTCTCCGGTCGGCGTTGGTCTCGTTCTTAAAGGATCTTTTTTCCAGCCACAGCGATGTCAGAGATTTGATGTTTTATCGGATTCCTGATATTCACGGTACATTTGTGAAATGGTCATACAGGAAAACCCTCACTTCATTGCTATTTCGGAGATGCTGCGTCCCATCGCTCGTGCGCCGATTGTAGCATCACGGTCAAACCCTATTAAATCTTATCTTGATAACGTGCTATTGCTGCAGCAGTAATCGATGTAACAACTGCGCCAGAAACTGTCTGTCTTATGAAGGCGTTGCCGACTACAGTTCTCTATTCTGCGCGTTTCCATATCTCTGTATTTGAATACGCATACCTATACAACTTTCTTTGGCACTTCAAAATGGTCCAAATGGCTCTGAGCACTATCGGACTCAACTGCTGTGGTCATCAGTCCCCTAGAACTTAGAACTACTTAAACCTAACTAACCTAAGGACATCACACACCCCCATGCCCGAGGCAGGATTCGAACCTGCGACCGTACCAGCAGCGCGGCTCCGGACTGGAGCGCCTAGAACCGCACGACCACCGCGGCCGGCCTGGCACTTCACTGTAAACAGACAATGTAAGCACTAGGGCGTGCTGACAAGCAAGGACTCCGATTTTTGTGTGAAAACTCTTAAAGCTTATCGAATAAAACAAACATTATTAACATTCCACATCTTTATTCTTCATGTCTACATATTCGCTGCCCTCTGCCACTAGAGGGCTCCAAATTTTAGCCTGTAACATGGCGGTGTGTAACGTAACTATGTCGGTGCGTGAGAAAGCGCGTGCTGTAACCGAGTTTCGAATTTAAAAAGTTCTCACACACATGAAGCACCCTCTCCCTCAGCGTGACAGTGTCAGGCAACTCACGAGCGCTTCCGCATCTGCAACAATCCGATGCCTTGGGTTCACTGTCATCGACCATCCTCCATTCAGTACCGACATGGTCCCATCCGATTTTCATGTGTTTCTGGATTCTTAAAGAACATCTTCGACAACTTCAGTTTGATAGTAATGAGGCGGTGCAAGCAGAGGTGCGGTTGTGGCTCCGTCAACAAAGTCAAACATTCTAGAGTGACGTTATCAACGATCTAATCTCTCGTTGGGGGAAATTTGTTCGCCGCCAGGGTTAGTTTGTTATAAATATGTAGAAAAGAATAAAGATGAAGAATATCAATAACGTTTGTTTTATTAAAAAGCCTTAAGAGTTTTCACATAAATTCGGAGACATTAATTTTCAGCACACCCTCGTTATAAAGATCCTACCACAAATAAGCAGAAATGCTGCTATTGTAATCTTGATAGGGAACTCATTGTTAAAATTTTGAAAATTCTCCATAAAATAGATACTTGCGTCGAACACTGAAACCATACGCATGCAAGTAAACAATGTGTGCTAATGCCGTACTGTTATGTAAAGGTAATAACAATTACAGAAATGTGTAAATAAAAAATAAATAATGCAGTAATTCTAACAAATATAAACGTTACTTTTGGAAAAAATACTGTAATCGAAATAATATATTGAAGTTGCGAGAGCAGTGACGAAAAATGAAGCAAAGATAAAATATCACAGCACTTAGCATAGTAGGGATACCTTCCAAAAAAATTATACAAATAGGGGAATTACAGATACTCAAAACAATTTTCTACTGAGACGCTGGAACCGCATGGCCGCTACGGTCGCAGGTTCGAATCCTGCCTCGGGCATGGATGTGTGTGATGTCCTTAGGTTAGTTAGGTTTAAGTAGTTCTAAGTTCTAGGGGACTTATGACCACAGCAGTTGAGTCCCATAGTGTTCAGAGCCATTTTTTTCTACTGAGACGACGGAGCACATCTGCGTGTTTGTGGAACTGTCATTAGTACTTAGGTGATTCACCTGAAAAGGTTTTCGTCGTGATTGTAGCAGCACGACGGGAATTAACAGGCTCTGAACGCGAAACGGTAGTTGGAGCTAAGCGCATGGGAGATCATAATTCGGAAATCGTTAGGGAATTCAGTATTCCGAGATCCATAGTGTCAAGAGTGTGCCGAGAATACAGCATTTCAGGCATTACCCCTCACCAAGGACAAGGCAGTGACCGACGGCCTTCACTTAACGACCGAGAGCAGTGGCGTTTGAGTGGAGTTGTCAGTGCTAAAAGACAAGCAACACTGCGTGAAATAGCCACAGAAGTCAATGTGGGACGTACTGCGAAGGTATCCGTTAGGACCGTGCGGCGAAATTTGGTGATATTGTGGGTTACGGCAGTAGACGACCGATGCGACTGCCATTGCTAAAAGCGCGATATCGCCTGCAGCGCGCTTCATGGACCATATACAGCTGCGAAACCGTGGCCTGATCAGATGATTCCCGATTTCAGTTAGTAACAGTTGATGGTAGGGTTCGAGTGTGGCGCAGATCCCACGAAACCATAGATCCACGTTGTCAACTAGGCACTGTGCAAGCTAGGCGTGGCTACATAATGGTGTGGGATATGTTTACATCAAATGGACTGGATCCTCTGGTCCAACTGATCCGATCATTGAAAACGGTTATGTTCGGCTGCTTGGAGACCATTTGTAGCCAAACGACGATGAATGACAATGCGCCTTGGCGCCGGCCCACAGTTGTTCCGACCTGGTTTGAAGAACATTCTGGACTGTTAGAGCGGATGATCTGACCACGCAGATCGCTCTACGTGAATCCCATCGAACATTTATGGGACATAATTGAGAGGTCAGGAAGTGCACAAAATCCTGTGACTAACACTTTCACAATTATCGACGGATATAGAGGCATCATTGCTGACACCAGGTCCTTTAACGCCACGAAAACCCAGAAAAAATTACTCCTGTTTTAAAATCTAATTGATGCTACTACATTCATCTCTTTTATTGAGCGATACGTCAAATTACGGATCAGCCCACAGATATTTTAAAGGTGTTTAGGGTGTTCTTGATGGCGACGATGCTTAAGTACTAGGGCTTACTAGCAGAATACTTAATTCCTCCGAAACAGACAATGTAAACGAAAGTAAAATTCCTGGTGGATTAAATGCGTGTATCAGACCGGAAGTCGAAATCAGACTCATTTATTTTGCTGCCAACGAACTTACCAACTTAATTGTCCCGGGACATCTTACAATTCGACTCAAATCTGTCAGTACCTCTTTCCTGATTTCCAAAATTTCTAGAATTAAATTCAAGTGGACGCGCAGCTGACACACGTCACAACCATTAAATGCAAGAAAGGGACAGTCAATTAAGAGCAATCATTAGACATCTGCGCAGTGCCACGTCGACATTTTGAGCATCACAGCGTGACAAATACCTGAAATAACCTTCAAGTCACTTATGACTATCATAACTATGATTAGCCGAAACGAAGAACCCAGATAATTATCAGTCTGACTCTAATGTTAGCACAATGCTAGGGTGAGATTCGTTCTAAGAATCTCAAGGAAATGTAATTCATCCACGAAAGAAGTGGCTTACAAAACACTTCTTCGATCGATTCTTGAGTACTTTTCAACGGTATGGAACCTTGCCAAGTAGGATTAACAAAAGAGATTGAGAAGATCAGTCGAACAGCGGAATGTATCATCACCAGGTACTTAAGTAGCTTGAGAGCGTTACGGAGTTACTCAACAAATTCGAAAGGAAAGCGCTACAAGACAGAGTTACACTGTTTAGCCAGAACATTACGACCACCGCCCGCTCCATCACTGGTGACGTTGCGGGCACGTGACGCGGTAACAAAAGTATGTAAGCGGAGTAGACACGGACGGGTGTCGCCCTAGCGAAGATATGGGCTGCAAATGGGGAAATCCACCGAGATAAGCGACTTTGATAACGGCCAGTTTATTATTTCGTAGAGCCTATGAACCAGTATCTCGAAAACGGCGAAGCTGGTCGAATGCTCACGTGCTTTTGTCGTGAGCATCTATGGAGAGAGGTAGGATGATAGTGAAACTATTACTAGGCGCTAAATACACTCCTGGAAATTGAAATAAGAACACCGTGAATTCATTGTCCCAGGAAGGGGAAACTTTATTGACACATTCCTGGGGTCAGATACATCACATGATCACACTGACAGAACCACAGGCACATAGACACAGGCAACAGAGCATGCACAATGTCGGCACTAGTACAGTGTATATCCACCTTTCGCAGCAATGCAGGCTGCTATTCTCCCATGGAGACGATCGTAGAGATGCTGGATGTAGTCCTGTGGAACGGCTTGCCATGCCATTTCCACCTGGCGCCTCAGTTGGACCAGCGTTCGTGCTGGACGTGCAGACCGCGTGAGACGACGCTTCATCCAGTCCCAAACATGCTCAATGGGGGACAGATCCGGAGATCTTGCTGGCCAGGGTAGTTGACGTACACCTTCTAGAGCACGTTGGGTGGCACGGGATACATGCGGACGTGCATTGTCCTGTTGGAACAGCAAGTTCCCTTGCCGGTCTAGGAATGGTAGAACGATGGGTTCGATGACGGTTTGGATGTACCGTGCACTATTCAGTGTCCCCTCGACGATCACCAGTGGTGTACGGCCAGTGTAGGAGATCGCTCCCCACACCATGATGCCGGGTTTTGGCCCTGTGTGCCTCGGTCGTATGCAGTCCTGATTGTGGCGCTCACCTGCACGGCGCCAAACACGCATACGACCATCATTGGCACCAAGGCAGAAGCGACTCTCATCGCTGAAGACGACACGTCTCCATTCGTCCCTCCATTCACGCCTGTCGCGACACCACTGGAGGCGGGCTGCACGATGTTGGGGCGTGAGCGGAAGACGGCCTAACGGTGTGCGGGACCGTAGCCCAGCTTCATGGAGACGGTTGCGAATGGTCCTCGCCGATAGCCCAGGAGCAACAGTGTCCCTAATTTGCTGGGAAGTGGCGGTGCGGTCCCCTACGGCACTGCGTAGGATCCTACGGTCTTGGCGTGCATCCGTGCGTCGCTGCGGTCCGGTCCCAGGTCGACGGGCACGTGCACCTTCCGCCGACCACTGGCGACAACATCGATGTACTGTGGAGACCTCACGCCCCACGTGTTGAGCAATTCGGCGGTACGTCCACCCGGCCTCCCGCATGCCCACTATACGCCCTCGCTCAAAGTCCGTCAACTGCACATACGGTTCACGTCCACGCTGTCGCGGCATGCTACCAGTGTTAAAGACTGCGATGGAGCTCCGTATGCCACGGCAAACTGACTGACACTGACGGCGGCGGTGCACAAATGCTGCGCAGCTAGCGCCATTCGACGGCCAACACCGCGGTTCCTGGTGTGTCCGCTGTGCCGTGCGTGTGATCATTGCTTGTACAGCCCTCTCGCAGTGTCCGGAGCAAGTATGGTGGGTCTGACACACCGGTGTCAATGTGTTCTTTTTTCCATTTCCAGGAGTGTAGTTAGACGTCAACGACTCTTCACAGAACGTGGGGTTTGTAGGCTTGTCTGCTCTGTGAAGTGGGATAGATGGTGATCTCTGGCATCGCTGCCGAAAGAGCACAGTCCTGGCGCACGCACAACTGTTCCGGAGCACACCGTTCATCGAACATTGTTGAGCATGTAGCTGCGCACCAGACCACCCTACATGTTCGTATGTTGACCCACCGACATCGTCAATTACGATTTCAGTGGACGCGGGACCATTGGGATTCGACCGTCCATCAATGGAAACGTGTCGGCACTTCGAGTCAACCACATTTTTGCTATACTAGGTCGACGGTTTAATTTCAAAGACGTACCCGACTCACACAGTTGTAGCTGCTGGTGACTATAATTTACCCTTGATATGCTGGTGAGATTTCATTTTTAAATGCGGAGGTACGCATAAAACAGCATCCGAAATTGTGCTAAATGCATTCTCTGAAGATTATTTCGACGTTAGTTCATGAGCCCACGCGAATAGTAAACGGTTATGAAAACACACTTGACCTCTTAGTAACAAATAATCCTGTGCTAATAACAAGCATCAAAACGGATACAGGGATTAGTGAACACCAGTTTTTTTTGGCGAGACTGAATATTGTAACCCCCAAATTCTCCAAAAATAAACGAAAAATATACCTATTCAAAAAAGCAGATAAAAAACCACTTGACGGATTTCTGAGAGGCAATCTCCACTCCTTTCAAATTAACAATGTAAGTGAAGACAAGATGTGACGAATTCAAAGGAATAGCATCGGCAGTAATTAAGAGACTTATACCAAATGACGGAGCTGATCCTCCGACGTACACAAACGGGTCAGAACACTCTTGCAAGGACAACGAAAAACATATCAAATTTAAACGGACGCACGATCTCCATGGATGGCAATCTTTTACAGAAGCTCGAAATGTACCGATGAATTCAATGCGAGGTGCTTATAATAGTTTCCACACGGCAAATTTGTCTCGAAACCTGGTAGAAAACCCAAAGAGAGTCTAGGTGTATGTGATGTATGCTAACGGCAAGACACAATTAATGCATTGTCTGCGCGATAGCAACGGAGATACTATAGAAGGCAGTGCTGCCAAAGCAGAGTTGCTAAACACAGCCTTCCGAAATTCCTCCACCAAAGAAGACGAAGTAAATATTGCAAAATTCTAATCAGGAACAGCTGCCAACATGAGTAACGTAAAAGTAGATATCCTGGGAGAAGTGAAGCAACTTAAAATCACTTAACACAAACAAGTGTTTCGGTCCATACTGTATACCAATTAGGTTCCTTTCAGAGTATGCTGATACAATAGCTCCATATTTAACAATTATATACAACTGTTCGCTCGAAGAAAGATCCGTACCCATAGAATAGAAAGTTGCACAGGTCACAACATTATTCAAGAAGGGTAGTAAGAGTAATCCACTAAATTACAGGCCCATATCATTAACATCTATATGCAGCAGGGTTTTGGAACATATATTGTGTTCGAAAATTATGAATTACCTCGAAGAGAACGGTCTATTGACACGCTATGAACATGGATTTATAAAATATCGTTCTTTTGAAACGCAACTAGTTCTTTACACACACGAAGTGTTGCGTACTATTGACAAGGGATTTCAAAGTGATTCCGTATTTCTAGATTTCCAAAAGGCTTTTGACACTGTACCACACAAGCGGATTGTATTGAAATTGTGTGCTTATGGAATATCGTCTCAGTTATGTGACTGGATTTGTGATTTCCTGTCAGGGAGTTCACAGTTCGCAGTAACTGACGAAAAGTAAATCGAGTAAAACAGAAGTGATTTCTGGTGTTCCCCAAGGTAGTGTTATATGTCCTTCGCTGTTCCTTATCTATATAAACGGCTTAGGAGACAATCTGAGTGGCCGTCTTAGGTTGTTCGCAGATGGTGCTGTCATTTATCGACTAGTAAAGTCATCAGAATATCGAAACAAATTGCAAAACTATTTAGAAAAAAATATCTGTATGGTGCAAAAACTGAAAACTTACCCAACATAACGAAAAGTGTGAGGTCACCCACATGAGTGCTAAAAGGAATCCGTTAAACTTCTGTTACACGATAAATCAGTCACATCTAAAGCCCGTAAATGCAACTAAATGCCTATGAATTACAATTACGAACAATTTAAATTGGAAGGAACGCACAGAAAATGCTGCAGGGAAGGCTAACCAATGACTATTTTATTGGCAGTACACTAAGAATATGCAACAGATCTACTAAAGAGACTGCCTACACTACGCTTGTCCGTCTTCTTTTACAACACTGCTGCGCGGTTTGGGATCCCTACCAGATGACACTGACTGAGTTCATCGAGAAAGTTCAAAGAAGGACAGCACGTGTTTTACTATCGCGAAATAGAGGAGTGTGTGTCACTGACATGATACAGGGAAACACTTTGCCTAACTTCCCTCTCAATTCTGAATTTCTTGCAGTCTTGATAAAATCTGAAGGAACCTGTGCAATTGCGCTCTATATTCTTCGGCATAGTAATGTAGGCTAAACTAAGGCGTTATGTCTCAAGGGCTGTCAGTACATATTTCGCAAAAATTGAATCCAAGCTTTCTCAAAATCTGTGAAGACCAGATGAAGTGGTAATTAAGAGTCCTTAAACAAAAAGCGAATGTGAGCAAATGAAGGGCTGACGCGAAATGATCAGCAGTCGACAACTATCGCTCGTGGACAACAAAAGCAAATTCGCACAATAAAAGAGTCTGTGGGCGATTTGTGATGAGAGCTACTGAGATGGAGTGAAGTAATAAAACGATTATCGCACCTAACATTGTCGCCAGCGGAGACAATGTTTCTTTTTTCCCTTCTCACTCGTGACATTGAAAACTGAAGTCAAAGCGCAAGAGGCGGTGATGATTCTTTGACTGCGTAGTACGGGCCATCCCGGATACCTGCAACTGCAGCGGAGGCGGCGCAGAATGCAAAATCTCTTTTGATGTTGCCGGGCCTGTAATGCGCGTGGCCGGATGTCGCCGCTTCTTTGTCTGTGGCGGCTTGCAGCGTGCAGCGTGCTGTAGGGGCTTTGCGACCCCGCACTCCTCGTTGCATTCTTCTCCGCTGCACAGTTGCTGAGTCGCTGAGCTTGCATCTGCCACCAATGGACTACGAATCTATGTCATTCAGATATACAAGTGAAGACTGATACTGGAAAGTAGCACAATTCTGCAAAACTCTGTCTTTAGGATTAACGTTTGGCCGACGTCATTACAGTCATTTTACACACAGAAGTGACAAAAGTCATGGAATACCTCTTACAAGGGAACCTCCCCATCGCACCCCTCTCAGATTTAGTTATAATTTGGCACAGTGGATAGGCCTTGAAAAACTGAACACAGATCAATCGAGAAAACAGGAAGAAGTTGTGTGGAACTATGAAAAAATAAACAAAATATACAAACAGAGTAGTCCATGGGCGACATAGGCTATATCAATGATGATGTAAGCACAGGAACGCCGTGGTCCGGTGGTTACCGTGAGCGGCTGCGGAGCGAAAGGTCCTTGGTTCAAGTCTTCCTTCGAGCGAAAATTTTACGTACTTTATTTTTGCAGAGTTATGATCTGTCCGTTCGTTCGTTGACGTCTCTGTTCACTGTAGTAAGTTTAGTGTCTGTGTTTTGCGACCGCACCGCAAAACTGTGCTATTAGTAGACGCAAGGACGTGCTCTCCAATGGGAACCGAAAACATTTGATCCAGGAAAACACGTCTGATATATTCTATACGACACTGGTGACGGCATGTTCGTCACATGACAGGAATATGTTATCGACCCACCTAACTTGCACACTTGGCGAATGGGTAAAAAGATTCTTCTACCTTGCCCGATTTAGGTTTTCTTGTGGATGTGATAATCACTCCCAAAAAAGTGATGAAAATATAAGAGTGTGTCACATAAACTGCAACAAATGAATGCAACAGTTTCATAGTCGCACAGTTTTCTCTGTGCTCTGTCAAAACATATGTTTTTAACGTTTTCAAATTTTTCCGTGTGTAGGCCGTCAAATCCTGCATATGTCCAAGCAAATCTGAACATGTCCTGCAATTTTGGAGGGCGAAGTTGATTATGTGTGAGTGCCTGAACTCTGATAATTGTCTGAAAATAAAAATTTAAAATTTTCACTGGAGGGAAGACTTGAACGAAGGACCTCTCATTTCGCAGCCGCTCACGCTAACCACGGGACCACGGCGCTCCTGACCTCACATTATCCTTGATGTGTCCTATGTTGCCCATGGACTACTCAGTTTGTATATTTTGCTTATTTTTTCATAGTTCCACACAACTTCTTCCTGTTTTCTCGATTGATCTGTGTTCAGTTTTTCAACGCCTATCCACTGTGCCAACTTATAACTAAATCTGAGGGGGGTGCGATGGGGAGGTTCCCTTGTTAGTATCGTGTCGGACCTGGCATGTACCCAACAAGTCGTTGTGGCGTTTACGCCACATCACTGCCCACGTTTATTAAATTTTTGTTGCTATATTTTAAGGCACAGCATAGGAAGATTTTGTTATGGGGGCAGTGGCGGCGAGTAGATACATATTCTGGGTGTTCACAAACTCTTAAATTCAGATAAATATGAGAGTCCAAAATGAACAGCATCTGCTGTATAACAGTTGCTCGTCAACATTTATACTACTTCAGCCGCTGTCAATAATAATAATAATAATAATAATAATAATAATATGATTCATAACTTGTCTGAAAATGGAAGAATTTATGGAATTTTGTTGTTTTGTACATAATTAAGTACAGTTCATGGCAAGAATGAAATAATGTGCTCTCCGTTTCGCATTTTTGCGTAAGTGGGAGCTTTTCGTGCTTTATTTTCTCGGACGTATTTGCAAGATCTTCAATTCATGTATTATTTACCGAATTCACTTCTGAGCTGAAAAAAGGCATTTTTACGTTGTACCCACATAACGACTTACGCTTATTACACTACTGGCCACTAAAATTGCTACACTACGAAGATGACGTGCTACAGACGCGAAATTTAACCGACAGGAAGAAGATGCTGTGACATGCAAATGATTAGCTTTTCAGAGCATTCACACAAGGTTGGCGCCGGTGGCGACACCTACAACGTGCTGACATGAGGAAAATTTCCAGCCGATTTCTCATACACAAACAGCAGTTGACCGGCGTTGCCTGGTGAAACGTTGTTGTGATGCCTCGTGTAAGGAGGAGAAATGCCTACCATCACGTTTCCGACTTTGATAAAGGTCGGATTGTAGCCTATCGCGATTGCGGTTTATCGTATCGCGACATTGCTGCTGACGTTGGTCGAGATCCAATGACTGTTAGCAGAATATGGAATCTGTGGGTTCAGGAGGGTAATACGGAACGCCGTGCTGGATCCCAACGGTCTCTTATCACCAACAGTCGAGATGACAGGCATCTTGTCCGCATGGCTGTAACGGATCGTGCAGCCACGTCTCGATCCCTGAATCAACAGATGGGGACGTTTGCAAGTCAACAACCATCTACACGCACAGTTCGACGACGTCTGCAGCAGCATGGACTATAAGATCGGAGACCATGGCTGCGGTTACCCTTGACGCTGCAACACAGACAGGAGAGCCTGCGATGGTGTACTCAACGACGAACCTGGGTGCACCAATGGCAAAACGTCATTTTTTCGGTTGAATCCAGGTTCTGTTTACAGCATCATGATGGTCGCATCCGTGTTTGACGACATCGCGGTGAACGCACATTGGAAGCGTGTATTCGTCATCGCCATACTGGCGTACCACCCGGCGTGATGGTATCGGGTGTCATTGGTTACACGTCTCGGTCACCTCTTGTTCGCATTGTCGGCACTTACACAGTGGACGTTACATTTCAGATGTGTTACGACCCGTGGCTCTACCCTTCATTCGATCCCTGAGAAACCCTATATTTCAGCAGGATAATGCACGACCGCATGTTGCAGGTCATGTACGGGCTTTTCTGGATACAGAAATTGTTCGACTGCTGCCCTGACCAGCACATTCTCCAGATGTCTCACCAACTGAAAACGTCTGGTCAATGGTGGCCGAGCAACTGTGGTATCGTGTTGAAGCTGCATGGGCAGCTGTACCTGTACACGCCATCCAAGCTCTGTTCGACTCAATGCCCAGGCGTATCAAGGCCATCATTACGGCCAGAGGTGGTTGTTCTGGGCACTGATTTCTCAGGATCTATGCACCCAAATTGCGTGAAAATGTAATCACGTGTCAGTTATAATATATTTGTCCTATGAATATCTATTTATCATCTACATTTCTTCTTGGTGTAGCAATTTTAATGGCCAGTAGTGTATACACTTCTTTGTTAAATTTTCGCTTGTAGCCGCGCAGACAGTGAATCTGGTCTTGAACGCCCTAGTTTCTTTGTGGGTACATTTTCCTGGTAATTTCCTTTTCTGTCAGGGCTTAATACAAGTCCAACGAAGTTCATTTTGACACTCCACAGGAAAGCCGATTCCTGCGCAGTATACAACCAACTCTAGACACAAATTGCCGTTTGTGGAAATGATTAAAGTCGAGTAGTACTCTCTACCAACAAGGTGACTTAACTAGGAAACAAATGAGGCGCTGAGAGCCTAAAGGGCCAAAGCACAACGTCTTCGAGCGGCCCGCCTCCCCCCTCCCATTTAAGTGAACATCAGAGAAGCCAGTGAGACAGCTTTTCGTGAATGTTCAAATATTTGTTCAGTGTGGGCCTACAGCACAGATAAACCATCAGATCAACAGATGTCAGAAGCACGAATAAATGCTACAGTCTCACAATCGACGATGATGTGCTGTATGGTTCTCAGCGCCTCAAATGGATTACTCTCTTGTGCTCTTACACAGCAGCCGCCGCTGTATGGGAGGCTAGCGAGTAGGTAGGATCATAGGGCAGACTCATCGAGCGCCGCGCCAGATGATCGAATAGCGTGAGAACGGCCGCACGAGACAGTGCTGTATCAGACTGGAGTAGAGAGAGACAGTGGGGATATATCTACCGCGTTCGGCGCCAAGAAGCGAATCTTTTATTGTTTGTATTTACTGTATAAAAATTATTATGATGATGTTACTTGCACTGAGAACTTATTAAGAATAATTTCAGTTCAGACGCTCAGTCCGGAACCGCGCGACTGCTACGGTCGCAGGTTCGTATCCTGCCTCGGGCATGGATGTGTGTGATGTCCTTAGGTTAGTTAGGTTTAAGTAGTTCTAAGTTCTAGGGGACTGATGACCACAGATGTTAAGTCCCATAGTGCTCAGAACCAGAATAATTTCAGTTTCACTCAGTTCATCAGGAACTGCTGCTTACAAATTTTAGTTACTGTCAGTGCTTACTGATGGAAAGAATGGACCAATCGCCAGTGCGCCTTGTGAGTGCAGGCGGCAAACTGCTAAGATAGCTCATGACTAGTCTACGATCGGTTTTCGAGGAGGCAACACGTGAATTCGTGTATAAAATCTGATCTCACGCAAAGACAGAACAGTTTGTTGAAAAATTTCCCCGGATGACGTACTTCAGCTATGTTGTGTTAGTCCAACGCAATTTACGGCTAGTTTTCGCGGTGGAAACATGCGAACCAGTGTGAGAAGTGCAACTCCGCGCAAAGACGGAATTAATTGTTAAAGTTGCCTCGGAAAAGATATTTGTGCGATCTCTTGTTAATTCTAAGATCGTGTGAAGCATTTTTGTGACTTTTACGGTGTTTGCGAACGAATGATGACTGACCGTGAATCTTGTAACAAATATTAACGATAGACCGGCTCCAGAAATCGTTTAACTAATTTTGCGATTGTGAAATAAAATTAGTTGGCATCTTAACATTTTACGATTCTTATTATGCTCAGCATTTATACCTACCCAGTTATCACATTTTTATACACTGTTTATTCGAAAAGCTTTAGACCAGGCGACTAACGGAGAAGAAACCAATTGGGTCAACTTTTACGAGATGCGAGGTAAGCAAGTTGGCAACAATTGAGTTACGAGAAGTAGGGCCGGACGACTAGGCTTTCATCTGTAAATCACACATAGCATCACTGTATGTCGCCGTGCACATATTGGGGCAGACGATATTTCGCACATTCATTCCCCGTCTGCTGTGACATTGATGCTGTTACACTTGGAATCCTTATCATTAGGCAGTGTGTAATCGATGTGGCAGGAACTGTTCTTAGACAATAAACTTGCGGAGTGGAAATCACACGTAAGACAGTGATTAACTGAAGTGGGAGAAATTTTGAACAGTGCATATTTGATGAGAACTGAGAATTTGAATTTTGTTGTGGAGTATGACGTTGTGAACAGTGAATGTGACTACTGAAAAGGCGTGATACTGTTTGTCACGGACGACAGATGTTAGCGGAGAACACTGTTTTGAACTGTGGATGTAACACGGACTTTATGAACCCGGCAAAATCTGATCGTCAGGAGCGTTTACAAGTTGTCAGCTCACGCGCGGGGTGAATTTCGTGACACCGTGGAAGCGCCGCCTGACTACACTGCAATTCATGAAATTTGTACTTACGACATTATTAAAGGCGGGAACATTTGTTGTAATTTCAGGATATTTCATTTTGCAGTTTTAGGATATGTAAATTTTGTGTTTTGTGATTTATTGATGACGCGAGATGGATCCTAGTAATGACAATATGAGTGATGATATCATCACTCAAGAAGACTTTACTAATACTGAGGACAATATTAATTAATTAATAATGACAATAATAATTTATCACCATTGAGTAAATCTCATAATGTAGCGTTCGACGAAACTGTTGAAATAAATGAGAAACAAAGTGCTGGTGACAGTGTAAATCACATTGATAATATAGTCGATAATGACAACGTTGAAATAAATGAGGAACAAGAGGCTAATGCTATAATAAATCACTTCGAATAGCCGGAATTCTGAAGTAATCACGATGAAATTGTAATTGGGATTCCCACAGAATATGATTTTGGTATGTTGTTACGTGAAATGGGACAGATGGCAAAGAATTTTCGTAGGTATCTGAAACTAACCAGTAAACAAACCAATGACGAGTTAAAACGAACTAGGAATAATGTGTCAAATAAAATCAGTGACCAAATTAATCAGCTGACCAAATCTTGTGGTGAACTAGGAAAGAAAAAATTGAAATGGCCGAAATGAATTCTGAACTGATGGACGGTAAAAATACGTTTATGTCTAGGAACAGTGGTGGCTGTTGTGTAAGAGCACAAGAGCACGTGAACACCCTAACTTTTGACGCCTTGCGGTTTTATTGGTTATTTTTCTTTGAACGCTGTTAAAGGTAATGTAGATGCGGTAATCTGAAATACACGGCACTAAATCTACCGCGCTGTGCAACATTGCTCCTCTAGACTCGGTGAAACTTGGCATCAGGGTCGTGAACACATCTTCACTTGTGCACGTTTTAAGGAGCATCTGTGCATGGGCAACTGGTGTGGCGTAATTGCCTTAGGGGCCAAATACATAGTGATTTGATAAACAATGTGCACCGCTTGCCCTAACTACTCAACTACAAGTTTATGTCAGTACCAACAGGTGGTGGCACTCTACAGCAGACTTACTGACGTTCGCTTGGCATAAATCCCGCTAGGCGGTAGCACACTCCACAGATATGCCGATTCACTCACTAAATAGTAAAATTAGACCGGTCATCAATATATGTTATACTGATAGAAAAACCAATTTTGTGGGATTATGAATGAGATATGTTACATTAAGTATTGGATTTTATCACACAGTAATCCATTTGAGGCGCTGAGAACCATAAAGCGCATCATCGTCGATTGTGAGACTGTAGCATTTATTCATACTTCCACAGCTGTTGATCTTATGGTGGGTCAGATTTATTATTTTGTACTGTAGGCCCAATTGTATGTACATCTGAACATTCGCAAAAGGCTGTGTCAATGGTTTCTCTGTTATTCACTGAAATGTGGGAGGGTCGAAGACGGTGTGCTATTGATACTTATGGCTCTCAGCACCTCACTTGTATTCTAGCCAAGTCACCTTGTTGGTAGATAATACTGCTCGAATTTAATAATTTTCGCAAACGGTAGTTAGGGTTTGGAATTGGTTTTATACTGTGTAGGAATAAGCTTTCCTGTGCAGTGTCCACATGAACTCTACTGAAGCTCTATTAAGTGCCAACAGAAATAAAGTTACCAGGAAAAATTAGCCGCAAAGAAAGTAGGGCCTCCCAGACCAGATCCCGTTGTCTGAGAAAGTGACGAAATCAAAAAAGCGCGAATACAAGAGAACATTTAACAAAGAAGTAAATAACAAGCGTAAATTGTTGTGTGGGTGCAACGTAAGGCTGACTGATTGTCAGCCAGGAAGTTAAGTCGTTAACTAATACACGAATTAGGGATCTTATTACTTTTAATGAAAAAAGTTTTCAAACTCCCACTGACACAAGAATGCGAAACGGAGAGTAGCGAAAGCTTAAACATTATTTCGTTCTTGCCATAAACTGTACTTAATTATGTACAAAACAAAAATTTCCACAAAAACAGTTCTTCCTCTTTTCAGACAAGTTATTCGTATTATTATTATTATTATTATTATTATTATTGACAGCAGCTGAATTTGTATAAATATGTTGATAAGCATAACTGTTATACAGCAGATGATATTAATTTCACTCCGATATTTATCTGTATTTAAAAACTTGTGAACACCCAGAATGTATACCTACGAGCCGCCACTGTCTAGGAACTTAGATACTGAAAATGACGAATTAAATACTGTGCAGGAAACGTTAGCAGAAGTTACACTCATGGAAATTGAAATAAGAACACCGTGAATTCATTGTCCCAGGAAGGGGAAACTTTATTGACACATTCCTGGGGTCAGATACATCACATGATCACACTGACAGAACCACAGGCACATAGACACAGGCAACAGAGCATGCACAATGTCGGCACTAGTACAGTGTATATCCACCTTTCGCAGCAATGCAGGCTGCTATTCTCCCATGGAGACGATCGTAGAGATGCTGGATGTAGTCCTGTGGAACGGCTTGCCATGCCATTTCCACCTGGCGCCTCAGTTGGACCAGCGTTCGTGCTGGACGTGCAGACCGCGTGAGACGACGCTTCATCCAGTCCCAAACATGCTCAATGGGGGACAGATCCGGAGATCTTGCTGGCCAGGGTAGTTGACGTACACCTTCTAGAGCACGTTGGGTGGCACGGGATACATGCGGACGTGCATTGTCCTGTTGGAACAGCAAGTTCCCTTGCCGGTCTAGGAATGGTAGAACGATGGGTTCGATGACGGTTTGGATGTACCGTGCACTATTCAGTGTCCCCTCGACGATCACCAGTGGTGTACAGCCAGTGTAGGAGATCGCTCCCCACACCATGATGCCGGGTGTTGGCCCTGTGTGCCTCGGTCGTATGCAGTCCTGATTGTGGCGCTCACCTGCACGGCGCCAAACACGCATACGACCATCATTGGCACCAAGGCAGAAGCGACTCTCATCGCTGAAGACGACACGCCTCCATTCGTGCCTCCATTCACGCCTGTCGCGACACCACTGGAGGCGGGCTGCACGATGCTGGGGCGTGAGCGGAAGACGGCCTAACGGTGTGCGGGACCGTAGCCCAGCTTCATGGAGACGGTTGCGAATGGTCCTCGCCGATAGCCCAGGAGCAACAGTGTCCCTAATTTGCTGGGAAGTGGCGGTGCGGTCCCCTACGGCACTGCGTAGGATCCTACGGTCTTGGCGTGCATCCGTGCGTCGCTGCGGTCCGGTCCCAGGTCGACGGGCAGGTGCACCTTCCGCCGACCACTGGCGACAACATCGATGTACTGTGGAGACCTCACGCCCCACGTGTTGAGCAATTCGGCGGTACGTCCACCCGGCCTCCCGCATGCCCACTATACGCCCTCGCTCAAAGTCCGTCAACTGCACATACGGTTCACGTCCACGCTGTCGCGGCATGCTACCAGTGTTAAAGACTGCGATGGAGCTCCGTATGCCACGACAAACTGGCTGACACTGACGGCGGCGGTGCACAAATGCTGCGCAGCTAGCGCCATTCGACGGCCAACACCGCGGTTCCTGGTGTGTCCGCTGTGCCGTGCGTGTGATCATTGCTTGTACAGCCCTCTCGCAGTGTCCGGAGCAAGTATGGTGGGTCTGACACACCGTTGTCAATGTATTCTTTTTTCCATTTCCAGGAGTGTATTGGTGATGAAAATAAAGTACAAGAATATGACGATGAAATGAAAAGAGTGACGATAAGGATTATCAATTAATGTCAGATATAGTGTCCCAAATGAAAATATGAGAGCAGAGTTGGAGGAGATGCAGGGGTTAAGTACGTGTAAAAATGTGCAGAAAAAGGTAATCATAGTAACAGTAATGATGAAGTAATGGAAAATGAATTTAATTGCTGTACAGAGGGAAGTACCAACGGCCTTGCCGCAGTGGTAACACCGGTTCCCGTCAGATCACCGAAGATAAGCGCTGTTGGACTGGGTTGGCAATCGGATGGGTGACCATCCGGTCTGCCGAGTGCTGTTGGCAAGCGGAGTGCACTCAGCCCTTGTGAGGCAAACTGAGCAGCTACTTGATTGAGCAGTAGCGGCTCCGTTCTCGTAAACAGACATACGGCCGGGAGAGCGGTGTGCTCACCACATGCCCCTCCATATCCGCATCCAGTGACGCCTGTGGGCTGAGGATGACACGGCAGCCGGTCGGTACGTTGGGCCTTCATGGCCTGTTCGAACGGAGAGGAGGAGAGGGCAGAGGGAAGTAGTAATGGAATAATGACAATGCAGATAACATGGATGAAGAGTATATAAATAAATCGAATTGTGAGAAAGGTAATGTTTGTGATGTCGGAAACAAGAACAACGACTTTAAAATTTGCAATATAAGGCGTAACTTTATTTAGTCGAAGAATGGTATTAGTGATGTAGCCTGTGATCAGATAGGTCAAGCAACAGGTTACAATGAAAGTATAGCATTGCTAAAATTATTGATAAAGCATCAAAAAATATTTTCTGAAATCTGTGCCATTTGGAAAGACTACGCTTATTTGTTTGAGGTGCAAGAGCATAGCCCATTCAAACGACGGCTTATGGTCATGTCACAGTTGCGTTATTAGTTTTGGATGATTACAATAAGTAGTTGCGTAGACTGTTAGAGCTGTGCCTATTAATTTATTGTTCGTTTTGAGGTCATTTTAATGTTTTGCTAATATGGTGTAGCCCCGGCCACGGATTTTGTATGTATTACATGTTTAAAACAAACAGGTTTCTGTAATTAAATCAGCTGAGCGCGTAATAACGGTGCTGGAGACGTGGCTTACGAGTGTCCAGGGCGACGAATTACGGCAGCGCTTCACAAAGCAGGAGGTGAATGACGCATCTTGTCGGACCCTGCCTGTAAGTAACCGTTCCGCCACCTCGCACGTTTAGTAGACGGTGTTATTTGTCTGTACTTATTCAGAACTCGTTATTCTGTCATAACTGAAAGAACAAATCTGTCAGATGGATTTTATACTACATCTCTATTACGTGTAATTTTTAAGGAGGCGGACCGGATATCCATGCTCGCTAAATCCTAAGAAGCACCACCGAAGCATCAAATTGGATTCGCCCATTGTGATACGTTGATCTTTATGCAGACCGTCATCTCCCTGACGTCCTGAGCGGTTTTCACTGGTAACATTCCTAATGGAATCCATACAAATGTTGGGCCACGCCTGAGAATCACTGTTTTTTGGAAATTTGTGACTAAACTGCTCACAAACTACTGAGGTCGTCTGTCCCTAGGCTTACACACTACTTAAACTAACTTAAGCTAACTTACGCTAAGGACCACACACACGCACACGCACCCATACCCCATACCCGAGGGACGACTCGAGCCTCCGACCTGGTGGGGGGGGGGGGGCGAACTGTGGCCAGGCGCCATAGACAGCGCGGCTACCCCGCGTGGCGAATCACTGTCTAGTGGTTTTTGCAAAGTGGGCGAGTAGATGCCAGGATATGACAAAATGCTGTTAGCAGTCCATAAATAGCGAATAATTGTCATGCAGACCTTGCAATACTGTATAATACTTATGAACTGCTCTCGAGCTTTCCGCTGGGTAATGTCATACAGATCTTTCGGTATGTTGCCACCCACATCCGCTCCTGATGCCTGTCATCAAAGATGACAACGAGTCAACATTCGAAAATATTCAGACCTGATCAGACAGAATACCTAAGAGCAGTTCAAAAGCGCAAAGACATTACACTATTCAGAATGGATTGTTTGTTGTCTTATGAAAGAAGTCGCCGATTTATTGTTTGGGTACCACACAGTAAAGTCACACATGCAGACGAGGTTGGCTGTAACGGAATTTCTTCTACCGTTCACTACAGTATCAGAAAATGGCTTTAATTTTGTAAATGGCAGAGAAGCAGTCAAATTCATTTGAGCAAACCAAGAACGTCAATGTTACAATACATTCTTCATCAAAAAATTAGTGTGTCTTGATGTTTTCGTAGATTATACTACTTCATTTAAGATGGAAGGACGAAAATCATCGGCCGATATTTTCTGTATGATGGAGTATCGAATCATCGTCCGATCGCGTTTTTATGAAGGTTACACGTTGAACGTTGAGTTTCAGCAAAGAAGTCTAGAGCAGCGGCAGACAGATGTACTTTGACAGAAGCTGAACAACGGGCCTTCTACTCATTTATGTCCATGCACATAACCCAAGATGGATACACCGAGTGCCACAAAATTTCCTTTAGAGGCTTTGAGAACAGGTTTCTCAGACGAAAACAACCAAAACTGTCTAGAAAACCTTTGCTCTAAAATCCATACCTTAAGAGGTATGAGCACTTGTATAGTAGATGTGTTCACAGTAGTGAAGATGTGCATTTGAGAGCCTATGCCGGCCGGAATGGCCGTGCGGTTCTAGGTGCTACAGTCTGGAGCCGAGCGACCGCTACGGTCGAAGGTTCGAATCCTGCCTCAGGAATGGATGTGTGTGATGTCCTTAGGTTAGTTAGGTTTACTTAGTTCTAAGTTCTAGGCGACTGATGACCTCAGAAGTTAAGTCGCATAGTGCTCAGAGCCATTTGAACCATTTTTTGAGAGCCTATGTTTACTTGTCACTTTTTCTTACTTTAGTGTAAGTAAATTTAGTTACACTCATCCTGTGGGCGGAGTATGACAGTCGTTCTCACCACACAATCAGAGGCTCACAACGTGAGAGTGGATTTCAATGTAGATCTTTCCCGCTTGTGTCATGCCTTGCCTGACGGTCTACCTGTGACTCCACAGTGTGTTGACATCGCCGTTACCACATGGCTTACTGTAGTTTTCAGATGTACTGCAGTAATGGTAGGAAGCTTTTACAGATAGAATTTATCGCAGAAGAAGAAAGATGTGCAAAAGAACAACGAATTTCAAATTGGGTGCTGACATCCTTCATATAAAACTTGCGAATGCAGATGTTGTTCCTACGTAACGAACGAAAATTTCAAGACAGAACATCACTCCTTAATTTAATTAAAAAAGGAAACTCGTTTTGGTAATTAATTTCTACTCGTAAAATTAATAGTTTACATCCCGCTCCTCCGACTATGTTTTATGTAAGGAAAGATTGTCTAAATTAATTAGTCGTATAGATAATGTCTCTGGCTTGTAACGTAAGCCGTATTCAGACTGAATCCTTGTGTTGCAATAATGATCTTTAGTCTAGCACCTGGATAATTCAAATTCAAGATGAGCAAGTATCTACCATATGCGAACCACGGAAACAGGAATAAATTCTTCCAGTCCATCTGTGGCATGAATCAGGAAACCAGTGTTTAGCTGAAAACAGTCTTGGTTGCAATTTTACTTTTTATATATCAACTACGCGTTTCACCTTATTTAGGCATCTTCAGGCTGATCTACACAGAAAACAGAACAAATACATCTATTTAAGGATTGCGATCGCGTTGTGCAGATTTGGATAACCTGTAAGTATGTTTAAACAGATCAAATACTGAAAGAGGAAACACCTTAATTTGGTATGTCTTAGGACGATCCATAGGCAGTCTAGCCAAAGGACTGCGTCGAGTACATCTGGCCAACATCGCCGACATGTGCAACGATCTGCAGCTGGCTGCACCCCGCACGCCCGATCGCCGCCTCTCCCACATCCCGGACAGGGCCTCACGGCAAGCACACCGAGTGAACGTTGGACTTCTTCCCCGCCATAGCCGCTATGTTCCTGAGAGTCTCAATGATCCGCCTAAAACTGGAGCTCCAAGTAACTAACAAACCCCTACCCCCACGTGCCTGTCCGGACCTCGCTGAAGGAGCGGCCACTATCCAGGCAGAATGTGCATTTTGATCTGCCTCAGCCTCCCCCCCCCCCCCCCACTCCCCCCCCCCCCCTCAGCATCAGATAGCACACTGAATCTATTAGCAAAGTGCATGGGATTTGGCAGGAGCCTGCGTATACCAAGCAGCCTTCGCCTTGAGGCTCGAGACCTCGTCACAGTCCGCCACCCACACTGAGGTGAGAGTGGGCCGGCCGGCTCAGTCGCACTTGAGGTCGGCTCAGTGACAGAGACCTGTGACATCCCCCCTGCACATGTAGTACTGCAGAGGCTGCCCCAGGCACCCCATCCCCACAGCACCTCAAGGTGGCACTCTGGAGCTTGTTGACTGTGGGCAACGAAGCTTCCAGCTGCGTTTGGACTTTGGCCAACTCCTCCTGCATCCGCACACAACAGACACAGTCCCTATCCATCTTGCTAATAACTGGTTTATTATAAGAAACTTAAGGAAACCTATTGCCACACTAGGTTAATAGCTACACTGTGGTTAGCAGAAAGGGCACTCAACAATAAAAAAACAATAAAAACGTATAGTAGAAGCCAGATCTGGTGCTAATTTTCCTGCTAGGGGCTGTCTGGTGATTACTAAAGAATAACAGTGATCTACTATAAATTGCTAGGGCTATCTATTGAATATTATTAACGAATGAAACAGTAAACTACGGTAAGCTACACCTACTGATTACCCCTCGTATTTATAATGTAAACAAGCTTTTACGTACACGCGATAAGGACCCAATAAATCTATAAAAACTGCTACCTTAAACGCACAGAGTCTAAATGACACTAATAAACGTAAATACTGAGTATTGTGCACTGACTTAATTGATAATCCCGCATATTTAGCGTCAGTTAAGAATGTAAACAAACGTTTGAGTACACTCGAAACTGTCCTAAACAGAAACTTCGCTTATCTCATTCAGACGCAAGTAAGAACTGAAACCTTCAATTTATCACGTCTATCTGACACTAATGCATGTAAATACTATAGAATATACAGAAAAAATGATTAATTACTAGCTAAATTACTTATCTCGTAACACAGCAAGCGAAAAGCGCTAGTAACAGGCGCCAGGGCTGCCAACTCATATCCCTTCAAAGATGAATCCCACTTTGATTTGTAGGAGTATTATTGTCGATCGTGGAAAGAGACCGTTTTCATGGTGCTGGCGATGCTGTAGGATGTCACGAAGTAGTGAGTGCTATCGACAGAGGATGTCAAAGTGATTTCATATTTTTAGATTTACAGAAGAAGGCTTTTGACATCGTTCCTCGCAAGCGACTCCTAATTAAACTGCGTGCCTATGGAATATCGTCTCAGTTGTGTGACTGGATTCGTGATTTTCTGTCTGAAAGGTCACAGTTCAAAATAACTAACGGAAGGTCATCGAATAAAATACAAGTAATATCTGACGTTCCTCAAGAAAGTGTTATAGGCTCTGTGTTATTCCTGATTTACATTACCGATTTAGGAGACAATCTGAGCGGTCCTCTTAGACTCTTTGCAGATGATATTGTCATTTACCACCATGTGAAGTCATCAGATGATCAAAGCGAATTGCAAAATGAGACGAGATGTATGTACGGTGCAAAAAGTGGCAATTGACTCTAAATCATGAAAAGTGTGAAGTCATCCGCCCACATAAACACCTAAAAGTATCCGGTAAATTTCAGTTACACGATAAATCACACAAATCTAAAGGCTGTAATCTCAGGTAAATACTTAGAGATTACAGATACGAACAACTTAAATTGGAACGATCACACAGGTAATGTAGTGGGGAAAGGAAACCAAAGAGTGCGATTTATTGGCAGAACATTTAGAAAATTTAACAGGTCTTGTAAAGAGACTGCTTACACAGCGCCTGTCCGTTCTCTCCTGGAGTGTTGATGTGCGGTGTGTGATCCGCATGCGGCAGGACTTTCTCATGAAATTTCGATCACTCAGTTTCTCCTCAGAGTGTGAAATAGTCTGTTGGCGCCCATCTACATAGGGATCACCATAATACAATAAGAGAAATCTGAGCTCGCACGGAGAGATTTAAGTGCTCTTCTTTCCCCGCGTGCTGTTCGAGAGTGAAACAGTAGACAAATAGCTTGAAGGTGGTTCGATAAATCCTCCAAGAGGCACTTAATTGTGAACTGTAGAGCAGTCGTGTAGATGTACATTGGTATTACCAATTTTCGCAACAATAAAGTAAAACAACCTCAAATCCAATTAAGCTACGATTCATCAAAATATAAACTTAATTTTATGGTCGCTCTGATAAAGCAAGTAAACAATGTTAAGGATGGTCTTTAAGATTTCTGCCATCACACTGTCGTGTAAATTTCCGTAACCTATGGTAAGGGACTCAGTGTGATATTGTTTACTTGATTAAATAATGTTTCACATTTTCCTCGTTAGTAACAAATTTTTGAGCACATTTGCGTTCAGGAACACGATCTGTAGCTGGGTCTTAGTTATCGACATCATCCTTGAATTTGTAATAATTGTCCCTGAAAAACATTTCCTGGCACGAAGAACGCGCACGTTGTTACTACTGGCAGCATGTTTTTGGCACTTAATACTGTGTACATGACACATCATGACAAAGTTGCCATTAATCGTGGAACTATCAACTAATATGAATAAAGCGCATCACGTACCTTGTTTTACACACGATAACTCTGTTTCTTATCGACCGTCTGTTACCAGTGTTTACAGCCGACGTCTTCATTTCGGAGTCTAGCTGCATAATATGTAGAGCTGCCTTCTCTAAGAGGCAAACCGATCACCCAGCAGTGAACAAACTGAATACGATGAAATCCAAAATATCGAGTACTGTGATGTTAAGATATGCTGGTTGCGGGCGAAAGCTATTTATCCATGATGTAACGGTTCCTTGGAGACTGCTGTTTCCCTGACAGAAGAGAAGAAAAATGCAGTTATATGTCTACCGGGCAATCGTAAATTCTTAGTTACTGATGGATATAATCATTACATGTAGCGTTTGGGAAAAATCCTTCACACCGAATTACTTCATTTCATATGGTGCTTTCTGCTGTCTCAAAACACGGCATTTAGTTGTATGCAGGGATGACCACTGGGAGTAGGAATCTACTGGAAACGTTTTAAGACTGTGTCGTAACTACGGCTTGTGATACCGACGGGAACGGTGTCTAAGCGGTATTTTACTTAACCACCCTCTACCTTACTGCGGAAAATAAAATTCCCTTTCATTTTTGAAAGAGAAAACGAAATCTGCTGCAACCTTCTCTCATAACGCAACACTTAGTTTAAGAAAGTGTGCTACGTCCGTATCGAATCCATGTTCTCTGGAAAGTATTTGCAATAAGGAAACAAGCAGCCCGAAACCTTCACGTTTAGTTGACATAGACGTACAAGACCTTCCTTCCCTTACTTTACAGAAAAGAGATTTCGGTGAAATAACATAATTCAAAAATCACATGCAGCCATGAATTATTCTAGGGGCTGAGACAACAGTCGTGATCAATTTTTAGGTTACCACGAGTGATACAGAGTAAGGGGAATGCCTATGTCATTACCTCCTACTGTATCTGGAAATTCCTGAGATACGAGAATCGTGTACCATATATCTCTGGTACTCTATAGGCCTATTAGGAACAAAACTGAAATCTATAATAGGTAGTTTTCTGTTTTTGAATTCCATACTGTACAAAGTGCACTGTAACAAGTTCGTCTTCCAAAAACGAGTCAAAATTTACTCCGAGAAGGTATTTCCGTTTTCTAATATTGCCGAGACATCCACAGACTCGGTACATAAGATAGATGAAATACTTTGTTTGGATCTACGCTCTTCATAAATGGTATTGCTAACGGATATGAAACTTTGAATCAGTAGCCGAAAACTTACAATGTGATCAGATAATGATTAAACTCAGTCTCACGGTTACATTTTTCTTGTAGCTGTTTTGCTGAGGATTTCAGAGGCGAGGAGTACGATCGACTACATCTCTCAGTATTCGTAAGATATCTATGTTTCACCAGGAAACTATACGATACCTCTCTGTACATAATGTGAATTTGTCTCATATTTTCAGTGACTATAAATACGAGAACTATTCGGAAAGAAAAAAAAATGGTTCAAATGGCTCTGAGCACTATGGGACTTAATTTCTAAGGTCATCAGTCCCCTAGAACTTAGAACTTCTTAAACATAACTAACCTAAAGACATCACACACATCCATACCTGAGGCAGGATTCGAACCTGCGACCGGAGCGGTCGCGCGGTTCCAGACTGTAGCGCCTAGAACCGCTCGGCCACACTGGCCGGCTCGGAAAGAAAGTTCCGATCGGTCAGGAAATGGAAACCACTGTAAAAATCCGATGAAGCTTTGCATACGAGTTGGACAGTGACTCTAGTATGCCCGTCGATCGCATCACGTCGCTCTTTTCAGTTCTGAGCGCACGGTGAGCACGTGAAGACGCCTAGAAAACAATGTCTCCTGCCTAGTATGACGGCCTGGTGAGAGACTTCGCCTGATGTCATGCAGTCCACATAACATAACTGCCATACGGCAATGAAGGCGCTCCTGCAGAGTTTTCGTTGGGAAGTGTTTGGTCACACACAATATAGCCCGTAACTGGCTCCCGGTGAGTGTCATCTCTGCTCACATGAACTTCTGGCTATGAAGACCACATTTTGGCACCAACAACGAGCTGGAGAGCAGTTTAGAGACCTGGCGGGAAGGACAGGCGGATGCCTTCTATGACGACGGTATTGGAAAGTTGGCACAACGCTACGACAGATTTCTAAGTCGGAGTGGTGACTATATAGAGAAGTGGCTGGAAGATGTAGCTAATTGTTGCAAATAAAACATTTTTGATTTTAACAGTGGTCTCCGTTTCGTGACCGATCGGAACTTACTTTCCGAACAGCCCTCGTACTTTCGGTGGTTGGTGTTCTTTACCTCTACAGCGGAGTGCAGTTTACGTTACATACGACCCCTGAACTTCATATCAAACTTACGGCAAAAACACACTTCAGCATATTGGCGATCGTTTTAACAATGAGCTGCCCACGTATCAATAGAGTGATACTGTTATAAAGATTTTGCCAGAAACCGACTACAGTTTCATCGAGCTGGTGTATATGTGTGCCTGTGCACGCGTCCTGTAAAATGAAGTAAAAAATGTTTGCGGACCAATATATGATTTCCCTGGTGGCATCTGCTGGAACTTGGTTCCGTAAAACCTTTTGCTCCACACTTCAGTTCAATACGCACTGAAGCTGCGTTCGGCAACTTCTTTCGTAATCCACAAGGCAGGCTTCTTCGCACTTTCTGGAGTTGAAGGATGGTATCTGGCGGCTTCCTCTCAGGAGCCGAAATTCAATTCAGCCTCACAAAACTGAAGCTGATTGCTGTCCTTTCTATCCGGTCGGGGAGGCGCGGCAGGACTTCGTCTCTAATTTACGCTTCCTATTTTGCCGGCCACCGCCACGATCCGTGACCGGGACGTCTGCGCCACGTGGCAGCCGATTGGACCTGGAGGCAGTTTCAGTTTTTATTATCAGAAATTGATGCATACCCTGGTTGTGATGAATTTTAGGCTATTGCCTTTGCCCACGGTATTATGGTCTTTAATTCCATGTCCTACTGAATAAAACAAGGAGATACTGTTGATGGTGATGTGTTCGAAAGTATTGCGCATGACTATCTGTGTGTGACCCCGCAATAAATGCATAGACGTCCCAGTGTATACTCGGCGGAAAATTGGAAATTTGTGGTAAGGACTACGGGACCAAACTGCTGAGGTCATCGGTCCCTAGGCGTACACACTAATTAATCTAAGTTAACCTATCTTACGCCAAGGACAACACAGACACACCCATACTCGAGGGAGGACTCGAACCTCCGACGGGGAGAGCCACGCGAACCGAGACAAGATGGCCCAGACCGCGTGGCTACCCTATACTCGGCGGGTTGAAGTCGCCTCCAGCCAGTATTGCATGATTTGGGTATTTACGCGCTATTGACCGTAGACATTCTTTGAATGACTCTAGAACTGTCACAGCAGAATCGGGTTGCCAGTAAAAACACAACAATTAACTTGGTTTCACCTACACCTGGACTTTCCTGGAGGGCAGTAAATTCGGGAACTTTATTGCGAATACTTCGACAGTTTACTGATAAAATTGTGACAGTCGAAGTGTCTTTATCTGAACGCCGTTTGACTTCCCTTTCTGTATATCGATTGGTGAGTGTTCATCAGATCATCTCAAACTACCGCCTAGCCTAAAAAATCCTCATCGCACTCCACTCTACCCGAGTAGCTGCATGCTTTGTGTAGTGCACACCTGACCTATCAAGGGGAGTTCAACAAATCGCCACACGATAACGCAGGTCCAGAAATCTGCAGCCAAGACCGTCACAGAATCGACGAAGCCTTTGGTTGAGACCCTCCACTCGGCTCCGAACTAAGTTCCTTTGGTTTGATAAATACGTCGAATAATTGAAACAATATATGTAGAACTGAAAATTTTAATGATGAGCTAATCCTCGTCGTTGCTAATTCTCTTTCCTCACCAATGAATCACAAACTAAGGAAGATTCTAACATCAAGCGACTGGTATTAAACGTTGGGTTTGACACAAGAAACTTTATTCAGCTCCAGAATATTTGTACCTTTCTTGAAATACACAACAACATCCTTAACTCACACATTAATGAAACATCATCCAAAGAATATTTACTCACATTAATGAGGTTCTGCAGTGTGGAGTGTTTAAAACCAGCGACATTGCAGAAACAGAATTAAGCACGTACAACATCTTTAACTTTTGTTGTGCTGTCGTCATCAGCTGCATGTAATGTTATGTCGTTAATTATCACGTTAGGTCTGTCTATGTGTAGCTGAATAAAACCAATTTTATCGTGCCATAAGAGGCCCGCCATTATCTTTCCAGCGGCGTACCTGCGGTAAGGTTTGCAGCTGATGTTGTACATGAGTGCCTGTTTTGCTGGTTTTAAAACTGTTATTTTGCTTTCAGTCTTTCTAATTATCACTGGCACATCACTGAGAAGATGAACACACATTTCGTCATGTTTTGTTTCGAATGATTCATTTATTCCATTCCTGGAAAGTACTCTCTCGAAATTTCCAACTGCCAGTCCTGGCACCGATTATCCGTTCTCTGCAGTTCCCCATACACATCTGGCATTGCTGCCTTCTTATAGAGAACTGCATCATCTGCGAACAACTTCATGGAGGCTGTGACGTTATCTACCAGATCGTTCATGTAGTTCTAAACAGTAACTGTCTTTATTATCACACTTACTTTGTGTACTCCTGAAATTACCTTTACATCTGTCGACTCTGTTCCTTTAAGAGCGACGTTTTGAGTTCTGTCTGCAAGGAAGTCCTGAATGCTGCCACAAATCTGGTCCGATGCTCGGCAAGCTCGTATTTCTTTCACTAACTTAAACTGCGCAGCTATTTGAAATGCCTCCTTAAAGTCAACGAACACAGCATCATCCAGGGCGCCGATGGCTACGGCGCTCCCTATCTCCATAGTTGAGCGCTGGTTATTGGATGCTTATAGCTAAAACATTTCCAGTTATAGTTCTAAGCTTTCTCTTGCGTGGATCGTCTAACTAACGACACATTACGTGAGCACCATAAATTATAAACGTACAAGTAACAATTCCTTCAGAAGTTCAATGATATTTTTATAGGGTTATTGTGGTGTCACCGCCAGACACCACACTTGTTAGGTGGTAGCCTTTAAATCGGCCGCGGTCCGGTAGTATACGTCGGACCCGCGTGTCGCCACTGTCAGTGATTGCAGACCGAGCGCCGCCACACGGCAGGTCTAGAGAGACTTCCTAGGACTCGCCCCAGTTGTACAGCCGACTTTACTAGCGATGGTTCACTGACAAATTACGCTCTCATTTGCCGAGACGATAGTTAGCATAGCCTTCAGCTACGTCATTTGCTACGACCTAGCAAGGCGCCATTATCAGACTGATGTTCACCAATTATGGACTAAAGTTAAGTATTCCAGAAGCTACGTACTTTTTTTACTAGACTCAACTCCTTTAACTGTTCCAGACCTCACGCCAGCCTGCGTGAGCTTAAACGCGTGCCTTTCGGCTTCCTGTCCTAGTGGCTTGGCTGTCTTGCCAAGTCACAACAGTTATGAATATTTTACTCACCGAATCTAAGCTCAGCTTTCTTTAACGGGTTATGGGATACAGCGGTTAAAACACTGGTCGCGTATTCGAGACAAGCGGAGTTCAATGCTCCGTCCAGTCATTCTGATTTAAGTGTACTGCGCTTTCCCTAAATGGCTTGCAGCGAAAGTCATGGTGGTTGCATGCTTTAATATGCCGTGACCACGTTCTTACGCCATCTGAGCTTATGGACCATCTCGGATGACCTTAATGTCGACCATATTTTAAATCCTAACTTACTTCCTTTATTTAACGTTGTTTAACAAAGAGTATTCTAGCGCGTATAAGTATAGAAAGAACGTGAAGTTCAACTTGTGCACCAAGTGTGTGTTACATAGAGTGAAGACAAGAGTTTAGAAGGCGAGTTTCCATCGTCGTCGGCGTCACTGAACACTTGAAGCGTGTTACTGCCAAAGAGGCGCTTCACTCAGTCTCACGTCTCGGGCTAAGTGGTTAAATGTGGTCGCCTCCTACGAGAACTGGACGTGCAGCTTACAGTGACCTCGTACTCACGGACAGTGGGTTTTTCACTGCTCACCTCGCATTACGAGAACAATGCGCTTCATAAACCCTTGCTGCTGTACCGACATAACACGTAAGACAAATACAAAAGCATGAAACACCGGTAGCTTAGGAGGACACATTAACAGTGCATAAAAGATATCCTTGAATGCCAGCTTCGAGGACGCTCGGCGTTTACACAGAGTGGCATTTGTCTACCGGGAAAATAGACCTTCACTTTTCTATTCTCCTCGTCCGCAGTTTTTGCCGCGTTGAGATGCAATTCGCCGTCATTAAATACTTCATTAACTGAAATGGGGAGAAAACGCACTCACTTGGAGGGGCTGCTTTTGCTGCATGCTGCTGGCAGCTGCGTGAAATTCAAGAGGTATAATCTGATGGTGTTTCACCACATGAAAACAGTGAACTCCACTGTAACTAAAGAGTCTGTTCTGTAACTAGCTCACATACTAAACTGGAAAACGTAACATCAAATAAATCGGAAACAAACTCATTTCTCCAGATAGGTGCCTGTCACGTGAGTGCAGCAGTTCAACAACCTATCGGCATTGAGGTCATCACTAAAAGTGAAGTAGACGAGGGCAGCAATCCTTAATATACGAATGCTAGGCTGCTATATTATTCACGACCGCTTCCGTATATATGTACAACAAGGAATCTGTTAAGTTCCTCTCATAAAAATTGCTTACAAATATCGTTTCAAAATGTGCACGTTTTCATGTCACGTTTTTTTGATACTGAATACGGCTTTACAGTCTATATCAAAACACTTTTGTTTGATTTCTTTCCTTTGCTTCACAGATCACAAAGCAAGAAACAAGATACAGTGGTCTTGCTGTACCAATATTAAGACAGCAGAAGCCCAGTGGTTCTGATACTGTGGAAAAAAATTGAACTAAGGTGCATGGCGCGATGGGTGGTGATTGTTACAATGGTGGTTGAAATGAATTAAAGTAATAACCACTTTTACGGTAGGTGACGACTGCGTACGTTTCGTTGCGCTAAACTGTTTACTTCAGCGATGTGTTTTGGGTAACACAGTAGATGTAAATTCTTACAAATCGCAAATCCTACTACGAGCAAACTATTCTGTCTGAGTAATTCAGATAAAACAAAAATTCATTTAAGCGTTCTGTAAACACCGAGATCAGAAACATAGTGATACATCAGTTTTAAAAGAACTGAGGCGGGAACCGGCCCAGACTTGTTGAGTTTCCATCGCAGCATTCCTCTTGAAGTAAGTCACACATATCATGGACATCCAAAATTATAACGGCCCGACCGAGGTTAGGCCCCGGTTCTTTCTGAGGGCTAGTTGAGTCTCTACTTCTTTGTCTTAGAATTGTCTCATGGTCATTGGGTACGCTTGTTGACCGTTGTATACTTTATGATAGCATGCCATTTCTGCCGCCACAGTCGTCAGTTACCCTAACGTATGAAAGTCGTGTACATTCTCTGTTTGTGAATTGTTAACTTCGTTCCCTGTGTTAACTGTTGGTCTGTCATTTTTTCTGAGACGGGGCTTGGGGATAGGACCACCATTTGCCGAAACCAGCGTGTGAAATCTCCTAGAAACCACACGCAACTTGGCCAGTGTAGCATACTAATGGACATTAATCCAGTGCGCATATCCTATCCGCGCGGTACCTCTCCGATGTATCGATCCGCGTGTCTCTTAAGCTAGCGCATTGTTCGTTAAGTTTGAAGGGGCGGGGGGCACTTCTTAGAACTATTTTATATCGCTTTGTGGTATAACTCATGTTGATATGTAAACAATGGGTTTCCAGAATCTCTACCAATGATCTTTTAATTCGATACTATATGACCTCTTTGTTATATGCATTATCTTACGGTAATTAAGAGCTGCCAGTCAGTACGTTGGAATCCATTTGTCGTAATTCACCCCTTTAAAATCATTTTTAAAGTCATCAGTATGCCTATCAGTATACAAATACCGCTCGAACCACGTATTTCAACAAACTCTTCCTCACATTACTGAATTTATAGTCTTTCCTCAGGAAATAAGTAAAATTCTGTGTCTTTGAGGATGAAAGCTTTTCCCTCCTGAAACAAGAACCGTACAGTCTTGATAACAAATACTTTCTTTTCTGGAAACAAAGATTCTTTACTCTTCGAACCAAAAGTACTTTTTATTGAAAGCATTAAATCTGTTCTCATTACGGCTAATATTACTTATTACCGTTAGCTGACCATTTTCTTTTGAAATATAAAATGAAAATACTTCGTCCTTGAAAATTAGAAACATAGTTCTTCGCACCTGAAAATAAAATTAAAATCATGTACAATTCTGGCATCTGATTTTTAGATTAATAACGAGGATGTAATCACATATGTTACTAACGACACACTTGAGAAAGGGTAATGCCCGAAACCTATAATGTGAATAAATAAACAATGTTAAACACAGTCTGGTAGAAAAAAGTCGTTCTTCAAATTTATTGAGGCTGTGGGGCCCACGCAAAGAAAATGGTCGATCAGATATGGCGTCAGTCATAAATTCACTGGATGTTCTCACTGGAATAATACCTCAGAAACCTAGACACCTATATCGACACAGATGAATTACATAAGTTTCAACTAACGCGTAAATGCACCGAACGATGTGGCGATATGGTCATCACACTGGACTCGCATTCGAGAGGGCAACAGTTCAGATCCCCGACAGGCCATTCAGATTAAGGTTTTCCTTGATTACCCTAAATCAAACAATCTCGGGATGGTCCGTTAGAAAAGTTGAAAAGGGAATGGCCGATTCCCTTCCCCATCCTTTCCTAATCCGAGCTTGTGCTCCATCGCTAATGACTGCCCTGTCGACCGAAAGTTAAACTCTAATCTTCCTTCCTTCCTTCATACGTGCTTACAGGTGTATATACACGGAAAAGCCAAAGAAACTCGTGCACCTGCCTAATATCATGTAGGGCCACCGCGAGCACGGAGAAGTGCAGCAACACGACGTGGCACGGACTCGACTAACGTCTGAAGTAGTGCTGGAGGGGACTGACACCATGAATCCTGCAGGGCTGTCCATAAATCCGTAAGAGAACGACGGGGTGGAGATCTCTTCTGAACAGCACGTTGCAAGGCATCCCATACATGCTCAATAATGTTCATGTCTGGGGAGTCTGGTGGCCAGCGAAAGTGTTTAAACTCAGAAGAGTGTTTCTGGAGCTACTCTGTAGCGATTCTGGACGTGTGGAGTGTCCCACTGTCTTACAGGATTTGCCCAAGGCCATCGGAATGCACAACGGACATGAATGGATGCAGGTGATCATACAGGATGCTTACGTACGTTTCACTTGTCAGAGTCGCATCTAGACGTATCAGGGGTCCCATATCACTCCAACTGCTCACGCCCCACACCATTACAGTGCCTCCACCAGCTTGAATAATCCTCTGCTGACAAGCAGCGTCCATGGGTTCATGAGGTTCTCTCCATACCCGTACATGTCCATCCACTCGATACAATTTGAAAGGAGACTCGTCGGACCAGGCAACATGTTTCCAGACATCAATAATCCTGTGTCGGTGTTGACGGGCCCAGGCGAGGAGTAAGGCTTTGTGTCGTGCAGTCATCAAGGGTACACGAGTGGGCCCTCGGCTCCGAAAGCCCATATCGATTATGTTTCGTTGAGAGGTTCACTCCCTGACATTTGTTGACGGCCCAGCATTGAAATCTGCAGCAATTTGCGGAAGGGTTGCACTTCTGTCACGTTGAAAAATTCTCTTCAGTCGTCGTTGGTCCCGTTCTTGAAGGATCTTTTTCCGGTCGCAGCGATGTCGGAAATTTGTTGTTTTACAGGATTCCTGATATTTACGGTACTCTCGTGAAATGGTCGTACGGGAAAATCCTCACTTCATCACTGCCTCTGAGGCACTGTGTCCCATAGCTCGTGCGCCGACTATAACACCACTTTCAAACCCACTAAATCTTGATGACCTGTCATTGTAACAGCAGTAACCGATCTAACAACTGTGCCAGACATTTCTTGTCTATATAGGCGTTGCCGAGCGCAGGGCCGTATTCGACCTGTTTACACATCGTTGTATTTGAATACGCATGCCTATACCAGTTTCTTTGGCGTTTCAGTGTAATTATACATTAGTATAGTAAAGTACGCACTAGGTGTGGTATATAAATATTACGAAAACTATCGAATTACTGAAAAAGACTTGCATATTTACTAAAGTACTTCTTGTAGCAGAGATTGTTATTAACGCCGGCACTGTTTGAGTACCACTGGAAGTAGTGGAAATCTGCAAATGAACGTTTGCGGATGTACCGACAGGCATTATCTTGTACACTGTCCGTAAAAGATCTGAAACGGTACAGATACGCTGTCTA
The DNA here is from genome assembly GCF_021461385.2 of Schistocerca piceifrons. Lineage (NCBI taxonomy): Eukaryota > Metazoa > Arthropoda > Insecta > Orthoptera > Acrididae > Schistocerca > Schistocerca piceifrons. The sequence goes on from NC_060149.1 coordinate 906,407,404, forward strand.
CCCCCATCACATACCTGCTGGCTTGGAGAGCATGCATATAGACAAACATGCCTCTTAAAGTTATAATGGGATAGCGAACCAAGTCTATATTTAGTTTTTATTTATTGGTAAGGCAATTGATCATCTTGACACATAAAATTTAGGATCGTTCGATAACGTACGTCAACTGGTATGGTTGTTAAGATACTGGACTGATAGTAAAGGGGATCCCCAACTTGCTCGCTGTTAGCCGTTTTGTTTCAGGTTTTGCGCAAGTAGTCAGTGCATAGCAACCAGCGAAAACAGCGAAGGAAATAAATAGAAGCGTACCGGTAGCCAATGAGAACAAATGAAAATGTAAACAACAATATGCTGAAGCAAAGAATGTACCAGAGATTCTTGCGACGTAAAGAGAAAGATAGTTCACTGAAAAGGAAAACCTCTACACAAATCATGAAGGAAAAGTGAAGATGGAGTAAATTATATCCAGCGTCGAAATGATGAGGATTCACGGGGAACTCGTGTCAGTAAGGAAGAGAATTCGTGATGCATTGTGCACAGTTAAAGGAAGAATATTTTGCGCGGTAGCCGCTGTACACTCTCTTTTTGTCCTACACCACACGGTACATCCATGTTCTCCCCCAGTAGCTGGCAACGCTACCATATGATCCGCGTGAGGGCCCAATATCTGCTTCTGACTCTCTTTGAAAAATTTTTGTGCATAAGAGGCTGCCACTCTCGCTTGTTCACATAATGTTTCTTGTATTCTCTTTATAGCAGATATAATAAAAACTGCATTGGCAAAAAAGCTCTATCATGGGTGCACCAACACGGAAATCAGTATTAAAAGTTTAACGTAAGCTCCAAACCACACCCTACAGAAACATATTGCATAAATGATGCTATTGGCTGGTACCATCATACAGTATGCTGCCTGTTGTTATGGCGCATTACCTCGCCACCCGCCTTGTTGATTGCACATTGAAAAAATGGTTCAAATGGCTCTGAGCACTATGGGACTCAACATCTTAGGTCATTAGTCCCCTAGAACTTAGAACTACTGAAACCTAACTAACCTAAGGACCTCACACACATCCATGCCCGAGGCAGGATTCGAATCTGCGATCGTAGCGGCCGCGCGGTTGATTGCACATTGTTCCTCACAAGATCGCCGGCCGCGGTGGCCGAGAGGTTCTAGGCGCTTCAATCCGGAACCGCGCGACTACTACGGTCGCAGGTTCGAATCCTGCCTCGGGCATGTATGTATGTGATGTCCTTAGGTTAGTTAGGTTTAAGTAGTTCTACGTTCTGGGGGACTGATGACCTTAGAAGTTAAGTCCCATAGTGCTCAGAGCCATTTGAACCTCACAAGATCGCGCTCCCTTGGTTCTGTCCCTCCCGAAACATTTGCGATCCGCCACCAAACAACCTTCCTGCTAATTAGAGAGAGAGAGATAGAGACCATTATCGGGAACGGTACGCCTACAGCAGTAAGCAGCTGAAGACACCGCCATAGGCTTTCTCCACGATTAAGTGATAGTGTAACCGGCCATCCGAGAACGGAAAATTTTCTTGACCTTGATAATGTTACAGCATGAGACCAATCTCAAGAAAAGTCCTTCAATACTTGCTTGTACTATGAATTCTTCCACGTATTCTACGATTATTTAAAATTTAATAAATCTCAACTAGTTATACACCTAAAGCAAAAACATTATGACCACCGCCACCTGCGACAATGAATATACCTGGTGGTGCTCGAGCACGTGACTCAGTAAAGAAAGTAAGAGGGTAAAAGCGACGCAGGGACGGATACCCGAATCATTTTTGCTATGATATGGAACGCAAAAAGGGAAATCCACTAACATAGGCGACTTTGACAAGGGGCAGATTGTTATGGACCCACCTGAGGACGGCCATCTCAAAAACTGCGAACCTCATCGGTTTATCGCGTGCTACTGTCGTGAGCATCAGAGGAATGCAGTTGAAGGACGGTGACGCCACTAGTGGGAGAGAAGTGTTAAAAGTCCACACCTGATCACGTAACGTGCGGGTGGCGGAGTTACCCACTCTCTAAAGAAGGGCAGGCGGCGATCTGTGCCAGATCTGACGAAGATTACAACGCTGGTGAAAGCGCAAGTGTTTCGGAGCTCACCGTTTAGCGCACATTATTGAACATGGGGCTCCGCTAGCGTACGTCCCGTTCGTGTTCTCGCATTGACCCGACGACATCGTCAGCTCGATAGCACTGAGCAGGGGATCATCGAGATTGGACCGCGGATGAATGGAAGTCTCACCTGGTCGGATGATCCACGTTTCTTGCTACACCAGGTCGGTGATCGTTTTTGGTTAAGCCGTCGTCCAGGTGAATGGATATTTGAAGGAGGCACAGCGCCACGGCTGCGTGCCTTCATGCTTGATACTTGTCCTAATGGCGATGGCATTTTCCAGCAGGATAACTGTCAGCTGCACAAGTGCAGAGTCGTGCTACAGTGGATAGAGTTGTGCGGTAGTGAACTCACGTTGGTATCTTGGCCACCAAATTCGCCTGGTCGAAACCCGATGGGACACATCTGAGACGTTATCGAGTGCCCTCTCCGTGGTTACAAACCACCGCCCCACAATTTACGTGACTCTCGTGACCTGAGTGCAGACATCTGGTGCCACATACCACGGTGAATCTACCAAAGACTTGTCGATTCCATGTTATGGGGACTAGCAGCTGTAGTGTGTTTCAAAGTTTGAACGACATACTATTAAGAAGGTGGTGGATGCACTCAGGAAATGGACTAACAACCCTGAAAATCAGCAGAAGCCAAATTTTCATCTTTATACACTCTCTAGGAACTCGTTTCGCAGTGCACTGACCTCTAAAAGGAGCATTCGGCTTAGAATTCGGCCCAGCAAATAATTTTGACGGACTCTGCTAATGCCTCTAAATATTGGTGGAAAAAGATCTCACCACATTAAAGTCAGAGTGAAGAAGTAAAACTGTCTTCAAGCGTCGTTTGAACACCAGTTGTTTAGGAGAGAGGGTCTACTAGAAGTGCTATGACGTTCCCGATAAATGTTCAAATGTGTGTGAAATCCTATGGGACTGAACTGCTAAGGTCATCAGTCCCTAAGCTAACACACTACTTAACCTAAATTATCCGAAGGACAAACACACACACCCATGCCCGAGGGAGGACTCGAACCTCCGCAGGGACCAGCCGCACAATCCAAGACTGCAGAGCCTTAGACCACTCGGCTAATCCCTATGACGTTCCAGAACTTTGAACTTATTTAGCGAGTCTGTTAGACGGGGACGTATAGGCTGATATGGACAACGAATCTCTGTGCAACTTGGTATTTTCCACATTAAGGAATCTTTTCCAGAGTTGAAAGGCGCGACAAGTGACAGGAATGATCTTAAACCGGATGAGTATGGAACCCTGTTGTACCCATAGATTTTAGTCAGACATTGTAGAAGATAAAACTGTCTTTTCCCAGCTAGACTGCTTTATTCTTCGGTAAGCTAGGCTGTTCCGATCCCATTCAGCTATGTAGAGGACTCGTCTATTTAATTCCGTCGAATATTTGCAACTGAATATATGGATAACATGTTCTGACCTGTTACAAAAGTGACACTTACACGTAACTCATGAATCACTTTAAAATGACTACAAGACAGAAACTAGCTAATAGTGACGAAACATTGGACTAATCTACTCAAGGATAAGGCTGTTTAGGTGAAAAAAGAAATGGTTTTATCCGTTGCAACATTTTAGGTGACTGTGAAACCCTACAGAAAGTACGTCTAACATTTACCCGATGAACCACCAACCCACAAAACGGTCAGAATATACAGTAAGTACACTTCCAAGGGGCATGGCTCCCAGTAATATGCAGAGATGTCCATAAAACTTCAATTTTCGTGTTTCATTGTAAAATCCGACATCAGTGTTATCAACACGTTCTTATAACAAGAAACTGGATTTTTATTCGAAAGAACAAGGATTTCAATCACCGACCGACCATCGTATCACCCGTTTTCCATGCGTTCACCGAACCACTTCAGACGAAAGTCAGCGTAATTCCTTTACTTAAGGCCACTACCTATTTACTCCTCTATTATTGGCTAACTGATGAAGCCAGTGCCGACGGAACGTTAAATTTTAAATTTCCTTCCATTTGATCACATTTTTTAGTAACGATGTAGTATCTGTACTTGTTCTGTGCCATATTTTTAGTAGAATCCCCTATTTTTTATGTCTCTGTCCCAGCTAACGGTGCATTTCATTTGCAGTCTATTTACACCTTTTTTTGTTAATCAGACTCACTGAAAAATAAAAAAGTGAAAACAAAGAAAAAAAGGTCCACCATGAAGGCAGAAAGGACGATTGTAATTTATTGACACACAGACACACAATAATTATAAACGGAAGATTTACACGGATTGAGCATGAGTTCGGGCCATGGGTGGGGACAGCGAAAAGAGAGTAATTCCACCACGCCATAGACATTCGCCTGGAGTGATTTAGGAAAACCATAGTAAATTTAAATCAGGATGATCGTTTGAATAAGAGAATCCCGACACAATCCGTACGACTGCGACAGATATAAAGTGCACTTTTCATTAGATGTGAAGGTTTCTCACGTTCGTCAAGTATTTTTTTATAAATAGTGAGTTTTCTATTCAGTACTGTAAAATTTGTTCGCGGATCTATTAGTTCACTGAACAGAATATTGGCGTCAGCTTTCGATAAATTACGTAACGTTCTGGCTAGTACTTGGTCAATGCGATGACGTTAACACATTTCATAATTCGTGGCACAGATGTGTTTTATAATCGGACGATTTTATCTAGACTTTGATCGGGGTCGCATGAAAGATTCAGTTGCCCTCCTTCATTAGCAACAGCCTTAACACCAACTATACTAGTGTCCAAAGTTAAAGCAGCAAACTGCTATTTCCCCGTCCTGTGTCTAATTCACGATATAATCATACTGACTGTCAACAGATGTCTTTACGATCGTGTTCTGTACGGAAGATGGCATTCGATCAACGGACAAACAAGCCAGGAATGACGTCAGGGCACCTATCGCACGTATCAAGCGGGGTAGTGTTTGCTGGGTAGTCCCACATCCACAGTCGCTGTGTTCGCAGTCACAGACGGTGCAGTGTAGCACAGAGAAGACGCCTACAGGCTCTCCGCTGTGGAGGACCACAGGAAGAATGGAAGCAGAAGAGTCTAAACTGATGTGGTGCGATGGCTTAATATGAATGGTTCCGTTGTTTCTCGGATGAGGCAACAGTTTATAGAGACCGAAACTGTATTCCGGATACCAGGACAGGGCCTACCATGTGTGACATCGGAAAGAGTGGACCGGTATTTGGTTGTAAGGGCACGACGGTACCGCCTTACTACTGCACTGCAACTGGCATCTGAGCACGTAGCATCCCCTGCACGTGAGGCAGACGGTCTGCAGAAGGCTTCAGCAGAGTGGACCTTACTGTTGGAGACCTGCTATCTCTTTACCTCTGGCGTGTCTTCACAGAAGGGAATGTCTAGAGTGGAGCGGTCAACGCGCTACCTGGACGGTCGAACGGTGGGCCAATCTTCTTTTCACAGATGAGTCCCGATTTGGTCTGGAGAGTGGTTCTCGACGGATTAGCATCTGAAAGGAAAGTGGAACACGATTTCGGGAGCCAAGCATTGTGGAAAGAGACAGATATCGAGGAGGATCGATAATGGTGTGGGCAGGGATTACGTTGACCACTCGAATACCTCTTCACGAAATTGTGCGGGTGAATGAGCAAGATTTAACTGCTGTCAGGTACCGAGAGGAGATATCTGGATATCATGCGCGGTTGTTGCGAGGTGTTGTGGGCCCAGACTTCGTATTTAAGGACGATAGTGCTCGACATTATAGAGAACGGGTGGTTGATGTTTTTTTTTTTTTTTTTTTTTTGGAAACGGAAGATACTGCAGGCATGGCGTGGCCTGCTCGCTCTCCCGATTTGAATCCCATAGAGCACGTCTGGGATGCACTAGAAAGACGGGTTGCATCACGTCAGCATCCAAGACTTGTGAACAACTCTGCAGAAAGAATGGATGTTACTGCCTCAACATGAGATTGATGACATCATTCACAGCATGCTTCGTCTTTGTCAGTTCTGTATTGGTGCCAGAAGTGGTCACACCCCATACTGAGCATATTAACCAGTTGTCATAATGTGTGTGAAAATCCGTTAAGTTGGAAAAAAAACGAAGAACAATTTTGTCTACAATTATGCCTGTTGCAATTGATTACGTTCTGTATTCTTTACATTGTTTTTACTTTACTATCACCTGTTTATACTGTTTTGTGACAAAATAAGCGCAACCTTGCAAAATTTCTGTTTATTGCTTTAATTTTGGACACCAGTGTAAATTCTTTGAAGAATGGATCTCCTTGTCACGAACAGGATTTTACATCTCACTGTGTCTGTAATCCGCTACATTCCTCCTTTCTCTAAGAGTCCTTATTGAACAGCAATGCTGACTTGTGACACAATAATATTAAGATAGCTCCTGGAGTTATCTGTCTGCAGCACCAACGACCGTTTAGCTCTTCGATTTATGGGAAGTGATGTCCTCCTTCACTGGTCTCCCGTGAAGAGCGTAAGATGCCAGTTAGCATCTATTTCCTCGGTTGGGGTTTAAGCCGCATGAAGTCGTTATGCAATTATTGCGAGCGGAAGTTCAATTACAGGCTGTTTCAGCAGCTCTCCAAGCATCCAGCAGTTGCTTCATTCGTAGCTGGTTACCGAGTCGCGTCAAAATGGCTGCCACATAGCGCCTGTTTGCTAATCTGTTGATGCGACCAACCTGCTCTGCTAACCGAACGCAACAGGCAGATTTTTTTTCTCTTTTTCTGAAGCCCATCACGTATGAGAAACAATACATTTCTATTCGTAGACCTAGGCGTCACTCTTAAGAAATATTCAGCGCAGTGTTATTTTCAGAAATTAGACATACCAAATAATATATGTTTTTAGAAATAATCAAGCAAAGCTGAGACCATCGCCAAGGTTTGTAAATGTGATGTGCTGGGCGGAATACATGTCCCTTTCGGGGACTTTCCGAGCTAATTTCATCGTGTTCAAAATTAGTTCGGCATTCGTAGCCTCTTCTTAAATATAAGAAACTTGACCGATCAAGTGAAAGATAAAAAGCTGTTACAACTTACTGTCGTATTGTCGATGAGCCTGAATACATGGTTGGATATGTAAATAACGAGGCAAAAAAACAGCTGTAACTTTATCAAAGGAATCATCGCACCATCGGCCTATGGCTGGCTCTGAGCACTATGGGACTTAACTGCTGAGGTCATCAGCCCCCTAGAACTTAGAACTACTTAAACCTAACTAACCTAAGGACATCACACACATCCATGCCCGAGGCAGGATTCGAACCTGCGACCGCCATCGGCCTATAGCGACGTACGGAAGCAAGGATTTACCCCTTCATGCACTTTATCTATAGCGCCTCCTGACTCGGCAAGAATAAGAGGTCACGTCGGTAAACCACTTCAGCTATAACGAGAATCATCCCAACGTCAGCTCCCTCATCTTTAACTAGATCTCTTAGTACCAATTCCGGGACGGTTCTTTGAGAGAAACAAAGTGTACGACTTTTTCTGTGCTTTACCATTCTCATTCAATGTTCTAACTCTCATACCGTTGTTCTCGATCATTAATTCTCAATAAAACGAGTAATTTACGTAAAAATGGAAAAAGCACTCACAAAAATGCTTTATCTTTTAACAGTTGACATACAAACGCTACCAAACATGTCGTAGGTGTTACATTTCTGATTGCCTCTACTGGATGCCCTTTTTAAAATGAGACTGTTTTTCTTGTTCTGAAATTACTATTGTTCTTCCTTGTTTTTGTAAGTATGGTAAATTCCTTGCCCGTTTCTTGTGTGATCCTTTCTTCCTCTGAATACTGAAAGTCTTTCCTTTTTACTATACCTTACATCACTTACAGTTAAGTGAAACTTTTTTTTTACTTTTACCTTTCGTAAAGCTGAAATAATCATTTTCTCACGCCCCTTAAATTTTGCTTCGTATCCATCTGCATATTTTTATTATTTAAAATTTAGAAGGCTGAAATGACAAGTTTATCGCATGATACATTTATTTAATTGTAATTGCTTTCTTTCGAAACTAAAGAATTATATGTTTCTAAAATACGTGACTAGTTGCACTGTTCTTCGGATATTTTCTACCTTTCTACTAATCCTGTTTGTAGAGTTCCAGACAGTGGAAAAATATCTCCAACTAGAAACACATTGAAACTTTCTGGCAGATTCAAACTGTCTGACTGACCAAAGTTCAGACCTGGAGCCTTGCCGTTCGCGGCCATTCTTCTTACAAAATTGTTGACGAAAGGCAAGGTCCGGGATCGTACGTCAGTCCGGCACACAATTTTAATCTGCCAGAGATTCAAAATAACGAACACTTCGCTGCAGCAAGGAGGATTCATTCTAATAATAGACACACTTTGTCGCTCCATCCGACGATTGGAACTGAGATTCAGATGATTACTGCTTATAGTATTCAGGTTGCTCCCTATAGAAGCGTTGTTAAGTTTCCAGAAAAGTAATCACTTTCAAACACGAACGTGTCGCTGAATTCTGCGAAGTGGTGACGTCAACGACGTAATTCTGTAATTCTGGCGAATGCCCCACAGCTATTTTCCGTAAACTGTAATTTCGTTAACTCGTTTCTGTTGCTTAGATAGTTCTTTACCACAATTTCGTACACGTTTTAATAAACTAAGGAGCACTTCTAGTTAGTCTAATAATAAATTAGTGAATTATTTGGATAGGAAAGCCTAGCAAAGAAACGAGTTGAGTCAAAAGTCTTCCGTCCTATTTCTTTAACTAGCCAGTTACTTGAAAGAATGAGTCTGTCAAGAATACCAACCAAAATCGATACGAAACTTATCCCTGCACAAGCTGAATGCAGACTAAGAAAAGCATGTTGTAATCAAATACTAAATCTGAATCAACACATGGAAGACAGTTTTGAAAGGAAATTGATAACTGATGCTGTCTTTGTTGACTCGTCACGAAAGTCTACGAAATGACAAAGGACATTCGACTGACTTACATGTAGAGAAACATGTTGCAGAATCGAATATTCTACCAACCTTCCAGGGGAAGGATGGAGAAACCAAAAGAATGGATTACCACAAGGAAGTGTTCCTTCCCCAGCTTTGTACAATATGGACACAAATGATCAGCAACACCAGGCAGAAATAAAGAGATTCATACAATCAGACGATACTGCCGTTGCTACTCAAAGAAGAGAATTTGAAGAGATTGAAAGAAAACTGACAGAGGCTTTGGATACCTCGGGGAACTTGTATGAAGAAAAATCACCTATGACCTAATCCAGAAAAAACGCAAGTATGCGTGCTCCACCTGAGAAACAGAGAAGCCTCAAGACCGTTGGAAATAGAATGGAGAGGAGTTAGACTACAACACAGTACCAAATCAAAATTCGTGGCAGTCATCCTAGACCGTACACAGCCATTTAAAAAACATTGCACTGATCTAAAAGGATATATATGTGCAAGAAACAATATTATACGTAAACTAGCTGATTCTTCATGCGGAGTGCAACCTGAAGTTCTTCGATCATCAGCAATGAGGCTCTGTTTTGCAACCGGAGAATATGAAACACGCAAAGCAGCCAGTGAAATAGAGAGGAAAAAGCAGCAAATCGTCCCACGGCACTTAATGTATAATTTCAAACCTTTCCAACTTGTCTTAAGCCAAGGAAAAGCTTTATCCAACGGAGAGGACCGCTAGAAGTCCAACCTGAGACCCTCCGACTCTCTGCAAAACACAAACCTGCACCCCAAAGAGGAAGTCACCCAAGAGCAGCAACTACAGTATAGCACATGGAGAGCACTGTATATATTAAGAACAGAAGTCGCAAAATGCAAAGTAAACATCGTTAAGTAGGACTACTCTACCCTAACAATGACCAGTGTGAATGTGGAGAAACACAGACGATTGAACATTTGCTCCTGTCCCCACGGGTGGAGTATGTTTGCACAGCGGAAGATCTATTTTTTGCAGTGACAAGGCCATCTAAGCTGCAGAATTTTGGAGGAAAAGAATTTAGAGGTTCTTGTACGGACACGGGAAGTGGAGTAAGTAAGTATTCATGATAGTTCGTCTGCAAATAAAAATGAAACCAACTGCCATTCAGTTACAGGATTCGGATTATTAGTTCTTGGAAGGCTTGAAAACTATATCATTGTCATCTCAATCGCACAAACGGCATTTGTCAAGACAGTTCCGAGAAACCGTATTTTTTCACCTTTTAAGTACATTTTTACGGAACTGTACAGCGGGAAAAACAAAACTGTGGGGTATTTACAGCTACGTCCCTAGCCCGCAAGCCGCATTATAACGTGTAACGGAAGGTGCTTCGGCTAGCGCTAGCATTTTCCAGTTCCATTCATGAGTGGTGCACAGGAAGAGCGAGTGCCGGTAAGCCTCCCTAAGCGCTGGAACTTCTCTATTTTTCGCGAGCTGTATGTGAGAGGGTTTAATGTTTTCCCTGGCCGTTCTTGGAACCTACACTCTCTGGATTTTAACATTAAATTCCTCTGTGCTGCCTAACATCACTCCAGCAGCGTCTGCCAGTGGATCTCGGTGAGCATATCCGCAATGCTCTAGCGTTTAGTAAACGATGACGCGACGAAACACGCCACATTCCTTTCCATTTTATCAATATTCTCTGTTAGTGCTATAATACTATCTCCACGTGTCGAATTAGAGGCGGGATTCTCTTCGATAACGCCTCTCTAAAATTCTGACAAACTACTGACGGAACATGTGTGAGGACATACCTACTATAAATCGAAGGAAGGAAAAAATATCGTACTAGTTTTTCGTCCGAAGGCAAATGAATAGCATTGGCGGAAAGAAAAATTTACTAGCTAAATTTTGGAAACTTATCGAAACAGCTAGCGCCTTACTCCTTCGGTCACAGGTTCGAATTCTGCCTCGGACATGGATGTGTGTGATGTCCTAAGGTTAGTTAGGTTTAAGTAGTTCTAAGTCTAGGGGACTGATGACCTCAGATGTAAAGTCCAATAGTGCTTAGAACCATTTGAACCATTACTCCTTTGTGGATCTTTGTCCTATTTCGTAAGCAGACAAGTATTTAGAATACACAATATATTAACTTAGAATCTAAAGCCTGCTACGAAGGTTCTCGCGTAATCACAGGAACAGAACCTGACAAACACATCGTTATTTCCGAGGCGGGACTCGAAGCCACGACCTCGTATTTACGAAGCACAAGCGCTACGCTAAGATCACGGCTGCCGGTAGTGAGAGAAATTGGTGGCATTAACGGGCAGTAGACGACTTCATAGTCCACAAGCTGTAGACATCCTTGGGAACACCAACGAGCTAACTCCGAGCTCTCATTTTGTGAAGCAAACTGCTGCCAGGGTGTACATAAAGGTTCGAGCTATTTGAACGACTCTATACCTTTTTAACGTGGTTCCAGAATTTGAGTCATCGTTAACTTATGGTGAAATTATGTTGCGGAAAGGTGTGATCACAGTGATATCTTCGTATGTTTTTGTGAACTACTTGTGGAACTACTTGCAGGGCTGCTGGAAGTTATCTTACGTCAGCATCGTCTAATTAGTGTCTTAATTTCTTTCTATTATTTCAGCAAGTCTTCCAGAGATAGTACAGAAAATTTGTAATTGTGAAAGTCACATCTTGATTCTACACACTGCGACCGCGCGCACGCCTTGTGTAAGATCTTACACTTTTCACATGGGAAATGCTTTAGTTTTGTGACTATGTGGGGTGACGTAGTGGCTAAGGCACTGAACCCACATTCACAATGGACATTTTCAGATTCCTGTCCGGTCATTCCGATTTAAATTTTCATAAACCGCTTAAGGTGAATGCCGGACTAGTTCTTTTGGAATGGGCATGGCTGCTTGTCCTTCACCATCATTCCTAAATCGTCGTCTGTCCATAATGACGTCACCATCGACTAAATGTTAAATTCAGATCTTCCTTCCTTTCCTTCTGCACAATATTCTGACGCAAGTGGTCTCGACAGCTTACCGTCGATTACTCAACAAAATGTCTTCAGGCTTGGACAAGGCTGCAAATATCAGTCTACAATATGTTATGGTACATAGTATTTTACAGGTACAATTTCAGCCTTAGGGAAGTTCCCGGCTAAGATTTACAGTAGTCGCCCGTCACTGAAGATAATACTACGGCAGTGTGGTGAACAGACCCGTGAATCTAAAATCGCACGATTTAACAAGTCTTGTATGTATTTTCATGCGCATTTCTTATTCTTCTAAATACTCTATTTAAGTGGTAAAGTGTGTTCTTTTCAAATAATCATACTTGTCCGATATCTCGGTCCATAATAAATGTATAATAGGCAGTCAAATGAAAACGAGACAGATGGAAAAAAGTAACTAAAATGTTTATTACCTCAAAAGTAATCGCCGCAAGTGTTAATACATTTATCCCACTGTAAGACAAGACGGTCACAGCAGTCAGGGAAAAATGTTTGCGGTTGCCTGCGAAACCATTATTGTATCAAGATTGTCACGTCTTCGCCGAAACAAATCGACGGCCACCAATGCCTTTCTTTCCTCAGGGCTTACAAAAATATGGAAATCACGTGGCGCCTAGGTTGTTTCGACTACGCTGCAGACGTTTTGCTAGGAAGCCCTTAACACACGTCCTGATCTCTCCATGTGATTTCCATATTTCTGGAGCCCTGAAGGACGACGTCCGTGGCCTCCCATTTGCTTCAGACCAAGAGGTGGAAGTCTGAGTACAATCATGGTGCCGTAGGCAACTGCAAACATTTTTCCATGTAGGCAATGACCGTCTTGTCTCACAGTGGGATAAATATGTTAACAGTTATCGCGATTACTTTTGAAATTGAAAACAGTTTACTTACTTTTTTCCGTACGTGTTCATTTGTCTGCTCCTTGTAGACACTAAGGTTTGGGGTTACGAAAATAAGTTATCACAGAAGGATCAACGAATAAAGCGAGTAATATTATGATAGTTGCTTTGGTTCATATAGTCAAAATGCCCTCCTTCAACTCATGGAAACATCAAAGTGTCAAGTCTACAAGAGGTTCCTTTTCGGGTTCCATCAGTCCGAACTATTCAAGATAATTAAGATGTTACGTCATTAAGAAGGGACGTTTGAAATGTGATCCACTCTACAGATTCTGGTATTAGTACTATTCGTATGTGCTCCGCGATTTCATAACTCAAGATGCTATGCGTTAATACAGCTGAAATACACAGTACTTGAAATGTCGAGCATCTATCAATCACTCCGGGCAAGTAGACTAATGGATTTCCTATATTTTTCAAGGTGCCTGTAAAACTTTTACGAATTTCTGATTTGACGTCAAATTAAGATGGACGAGCAAGCGAGGACGGAAATTCGACAGGTGATAAGTCATTCAAGTTTCATGAGATTGTGAAATGCTCACTTTCCAAGCTTAATTATTTCTCTTAACTGTTTGCTATAACTTCTGTTACTGAATTATTCGACTACGAAAGCACGTAAATCTCTAGACACTACGACAATTCAGTCGTTGTTTAGTCCGTAGACACCACCTTTATTTAACGTTATTTTGAAAATAATAGTGAGCTTTTAGTAGAAGCATTAAACAGCATCATACAAATGTTTATTAAAACTAATAGGCTACTAGATATTCAGCGAGTGCGAAATTACAATGAGCGATTTTGCAACAAGGCAATGTACTAATTCTATCACGAAGCGGCTCATGATAGGTACAGTAAATCTGAGCTGTTTAGCAGGACAGTTCTGTTAAGGAATAATATTTAATAATTATTAACGTATTGACGATATGTGTATTAACAACGTGACTCATTCATCTCACTATCTAAAAATTCCCGCAGGTCCAGAAGTAAAGCAAGGGGGAATACTGATTATTGTTTAACGTCCGTCGACGACAGTGTCATTAGACAGAGAGTACAAGCTCTGAATGAACAAGGATGGTAAAGGCAATCATCAACAGCTATTTTTAAGAAACCACCCCTGTACCGCTTTGAACAAATTCGAGGAAATCGAAGAAAATTTAAAATTTAAATTAGGATGGACAGACGAGGATTTTAACCTCACTTCTTCCAAAAGCGTTTCTTGTATATTTGCAAATGGGCAACCTGTATTGGTTTTCGAAACGTTCCTTTATCGTTTGTGAAATTTTCGTTTCCACGAGAAATAGTAGAGATATGACGGCCAGTCCAAAAAATATTTACAAACGAAAGCTACGAAATTTTGTTGGTAGCTCTGCTGGAATCAGAACGTAGTCCTTTGGGCACATGTTTAGATCTCTTTTTTACAAATTTACAGACACATCTTCACGCGTACTGGAATTACGTTTAGGCGGATATCGTCAGATAGTTAGAATCACTAAATTAATTTTTAATAAAGTGATATAGTTAATAAAAAGAGTTATCGTTAAATAAATGTGCTTCCGCATGCATACTTCGCCAGTTTTTGTTTCTGGTATCGTCAGGGATACGTTAATTAAGACTTTCACCTTTTAGTTCATTCGAAAAAAAAATTAGTTAGCTCTACTACATTTATTACTTTCTTATGCTTCCTCACTTATTTGCTTACAGTGATTGTTCCCTTTTCTGGAGGGTACTTGTAACAACAGTTACTTGATTTCTCACATTTGTATAAGTCTAAGCGGACTTTCAAAGCTTTATACTTGACATTTATTTATTTTAAATACGTCATATTTGCTTTTAGCTGTTACTGTTTTATTACTGCAACTTCGGGGCTGGTGCCACTTGCAAGCATAAGATTTTTGACGTGGAGGTTGGCGTTGGCAATAGTAAAATAAAAACAGTAACATCTAAAAACAAACGTGACGTCATTCAGAAAATTTACAAAAATTTAAAGCTGTCCCAGTTCCTTTTTGTCAAGAAGCAAATCACCTATGGAGAATGTAAGTTAGAATACTAATTGCGATAGTTTTCTTATTTACGATATGGAAACATGTACGGCAATACTTTTAAACGATATGTAGCATTTCCACATTCTCTTCGTTTGTGTACACTGGTCGACAAATCTTCAGCTGAAGATGGTTGATTGAAAGTCTGGTCTGCATTTTCCGGATCTTTCCATTTGTTTACTGTCAACTCCAGCAATTGAACGAGTTATGTTATCCCGAGTACCTGCACTGTATGCTACCGCAGGAGAATCAAACTCAAATTTTGTGCTGAGTTTACAATAATGTCATGTTTACGTGAATGGGACGCTGCGATGAGTCGTTTACAGGTCCCGAGGAGAGAAGGTGAATTAACAGATAAAATACATTAAGTGTCATTTAAAAAGATGTCCTTTCGTTCACATCTTAACGAGCGAAGTTTAAGAAAGGCAGTCATGCTGGTTAATGCCCCCCTGATAATTAAACAACACTTACTTGATACATTTTTTAATCTGAGTGTGGATAAAAATTCATTTCCGTAGGGACGGTGTACATGGTACACGCTGCATAGTTTCAAGTATCTACAATGTGGTTTAGTCTTAGTTTTCATCCATAGAAAGAATGTTCTAGCGTTAGGTAAATCATGTCTAAATTGCTCAGTTAACATCACGTCAAATATAGAGAGATGTTGCAGCGGTAAAGACATTGGTCTCGAATTCGGGACGAGCGGAGTTCAAATCCCCAGCCACCCACTGAGATTCAGGTTTTCTGTGATTTTCCTTAGTTAAATTTCCTTCCAGATCCTTCATCAATTCGAAATTGTGCTCCGTCTCCAGTCACATCATCGTCGACGTAACGTTAATTCCTATAGCTGTAAAACTACTGTAGCCTAAAATAAGTAACCGTACAATGCAGTAATTTTTCTAGACGCGTTGGTCAGTTAAGATAGTAACCGCATACCTATCGAGCGTTACCTGATTTCGATCCCTTTCTTTGCGTCTGTGATCAGTGTCTCACTAGATTGCTCTAGAAACCAGAAGCAGTGAACCGTCTACAAAACATTTATGTTCCATATAGTTATCCTTCTGTCTGTTACTTAAAAAATAAACATTATTTGTAGCAAAATTGAAACGTCAATCTTCAGTTCATGTTTCATCTGAAAATTGTTGATTTGTATCGTGAAAGAGAGGGGCAGTGTACTAAAAATAAAAAACAATGCAAATTTATCATACAGCGCTAGAAAACACCATTTTCTCAAAAAACTGTAAAATTTTAAAAAACGCAAAACAAAAACATATCCAATATTGCTTCAATAATTCGTTGAGCTTATATAAAACATGTTTCTGTTATTGATAAATAACTTTCGCACTTATCAGTAACAGTAAACTCTTGTCTTTTATCATGATGGAGAACGTTCTGTTGAGCGAAAAATAACAATTATTTACTTTTTTGTGTTTGCGCATGTAAACTGTACTTGTATCAAACGTTATTGTTTTGATTACATAAAAGCGCAGAATTACGTGATCATATAATGTTTATTAATTACAAAAGACAATTTATATTTTGTGAGGATATAAAATACACTATGGTCCAACACTGATGTGATGTGCGGTTCTAATTCTGTGCAAAACAAACAACTAAACAAAAAACAAAGAGAAGTCGTCGGCTCCGTGTTTCTCTCTCACACATTTCTTTCCTTACCAATGCTACCAGCACAACCATTTACCACGAAATTTATGTACTGTACCAAAACTACCGAACTGCAGGTTTGGTAGAGCGCAGCTCTATTGAACCGCAGTCTTCCTAGTTAGTAAATTTTCATGATCTGGGTACAGGAAGCTTCTAAAAGTTTTATGCACACTTTTTGTCAGCTTGATGCATAAGTTTGGACGTGATTTACATATTTTAGCTTTGTTTGGAAACAGTGTTTTGTCCACTAGAGAACGAGCTTTATTACCCGCTTTCTGACAGCAGAAAGACATGAACAGCACACGTCTTTCATGGCTATGCTGTTGCGGAATGTCTTCCTCTGAGAGAACGCTCGTTCGATAAGCGGCACGTGTTGACCTGCTTAGAAAGATTGCTGATACAATATTCGGGATGCGTCGGCATGCTTCTTCCGCAAACAAATCAGCCCGCTCTGTAAGGCGGTGCGCATAAATGCATCACCTACCTGAAACGTTACAAGCTTGTTCGGCAACACGATTTCAGCAGAAATAGTAGTATGACCAGTGAACGCGGTTTCATATAAACATGAATTCCGTTCGTTCGTTCTTCCTTTAATGGTGGAAACGTTTACTCATATTCTCAGTGTGCTATAGAAAAAGTTTTATAAAGTCTACGGTATTTCTGGTAATGCCAGGATACTTCGAAAATGGTCTTGCATTAGCCTGATCCACAGAACAGATTTCGTAGTATTTTCACTATTTGCCATTTCATTCCATTAGGAATATTTTATGTCGAGTAGGGCGTATAAAGGCATTAATGAAAGTTTGTATTTGTGATAATTGAACGAATAATATAGTATTTATGGTGACTTTTGTGGCTGCCATCAGTTAGTATTTCGACCAAACGCGTTACTAATCCGATAACTGCGAGAACAGATCTAATAGGAGGAAGAAGACAACTTTGAGTTCAGAAATACAAAAAGCATGTACAAGATCAGTTTTTGGCAGCTTTTAACCCAATATATGAGAAAACCAAGTTTTATATGAGTACTAATGATGTGTTTGGAATAAATAAAAACTTTTATCGCCGACACTGAGAATTTTAGACGCGACAAATGTTACAAGATATTTTTCAATGAAAATTTCTACCTGAGGTAAGAAGCAAATATTCGAGACATACACTGCGCAACAGCGATAAACGCAGACATAAGGATACATGAAATCTACAAAGAGCATATCTACCTACAGGGCACATTTGACTACGAAAGAAAGAAGGAAAATTGAGGTTTAACAACCCGACGTCTTGGAGGTCATTAGAGACGGAGCACAAGCTCCGAGTGTTTCAAGGATGGTCTAGGGGGAATCATGGAATACCTAAATCTTGGTGGTCGTTAAATACTCTATCAATTTTCTAAGCACACCGGACAAAGCCCCTGTAAGGACCACCTCAAGCCTCGATATCTGCCCCACTTCGGCGACGAAGATAATCTGCATCTACATCACACGCCGCAGGGTACCGAACGCTGTGTGGTGTGTGGCGGAGGGTACTGCCAGAGCGCCCTTCCCTGTCCCACTCACAAATGGCGCGAGGGAACAATGACTGACGGTAAGCCTCTCTATTAGCTCTAATTTCTCGAATTTTCTCGTCGTGGCCATTCCGCGAGGTGTATATGTGATGAAGAAATATATAGTCCGACACTTCCCAGTAAGTGTTGAGTCGAAATTTCAGTAGTAAACGACTCCGTGACGCACAACGGCTCTTTTGGAACGTCTGCCACTGAAGTCTGCCACTCTAACGCTCCTGCGCTGACTGAACGATACGGCGACGAAATGCGCCGCTCTTACTGGATCTTCCCTATCTCTTCTGTCCGTCCTACCTGGTAAGGTTCCCCGATTGATGAACCGTATTCAAGAATCGGTCGAACAAGTGCATTGGAAGCCACTCGCTTCGTGGATGACTTCCTTAAGATTCTTCTTATGAATCTCGGTCTGGCATCCGCTTTCCTAGTATTTGTTTCATATTGTCATTCCACTTATGGGCGTTCTGGATAGTTACTCCTAGATATTTTACCGTAGATACTGTTTCCAGCAATTTTGCATCAATAGTGCAGTTGTACAGTTGTGGACTTCTTTTCCTATCTACGCGTAGTCTGTTACATTTGTTTACGTTCAGGGTCAACTGCCAGAGTATGCACCATCCATCAGTCTTCTGTAGATCATCGTTCTACAAATAGATACTGTCTTCTGGCGTTGCTACTTTCTGATATACAACCACATGAACAGTTTTAAAGAGCTTCCGACGCTTTCTGCTTGATCATTTGTATAACTTGTAAACAGTAACGGTCCTATCACTCTTCCTTGGGGTACTTGGGAAATTACCATTACACTTGTCGATTCTGTTAAGAGCGACATGTTGAGTTGTATCTGTGAGGAACTCTCGAATCCAGTAGCAAATCTGGTCCAATAGTTTGTAAACTCATATTTTTGTTCACTAGACAACAATATGGGACAAAGTCAAATGCCTTCCTAAAGTCAAGAAACATGGCCGTTTTCTACAGCGCTGTGAATCTCATGGAGTAACAGAGGAAGCTCAGTTGTGCAAGATTCAACAAGTTTAGCAACGTATTCTGTATTCAGCTGGAGCTACTCATTGATGATCAAATATAGTAGAATTGCCAAATTATGGGGATGTTAACGGAGACGTTGCATCTGCTGTTCCGAGAGTCCCCACGTTTTCTAAGGGATTCAGATCGGGTAATTTAGCGGGTCACTCGAGGTGAGACAGGCTACCTCAGTGTTCGTCATACCACGAACGTCCGTGTGCAGCACTTTGATTATCCGGAGTTTCCGCAGCGTAGTGAATATGCGAAAAAAAGGGAAACAGTTGATGACAAGAATATATAAATAACCACCCTAGGTCACCGTTATTTTATCCGTGTTGGATATTGTAGACCCTGCGGCCGTTAATGTATTTGGTGAATAACGCAATATCTAATCTGTCAATTGCGTTATTCACCAACAATCCTAGACCATGTTCGCGGTAACCTGCTTGAGTGCACCCAACTTATGGAACCAAAAACACCCCAAAACATAGTATAACCATCTCCATCCTGAACTACACCCTCTCCGTACTGCCGTTAAACGCCTCATTGGGCCATTCGTGTAGCCTGCTTCATGCAAAATCGCGACTCCTCGGATCTCACTCAGATTACGCTACTCACTTCTACATCTGCTTCTATATACATAATACGCAAACCACCGTATGGTGCTTGGCGGAGGCTACCCTGTACCACCATTGGTTATTTCCTTTCCTGTTCCACTCGCAAATAGAACGACGAAAAAACGACTGTCTACACGCCTCCGTATGAGCGTTAATCTTCCTAGTCTTATCTTCATAAACTCGTTCTGCAAATACCGATCCGCTAAATTTTCTCAATAGTGCTCCTCGAAAAGAAAGTCGCCTTCCCTGCAGTGATTCCCATTACAGTTCCTGAAGCATCTCCGTAACACTTGCGTGTTGTTCGGACCTACCGGTAACAAATCTAGCAGTCCCCTTTTGAACTGCTTCAATGTCTTCCTATAATCCGATCTGGTGCGGATCCTAAACAGTCGAACAGTACTCAAAAATAGACCGCACCAGTGTGGTCTCCTTTGCAGTTCAACTATACTTTCCTAAAATTCTCCCAATAAACCGAAGTCGGCCATTCTAGTTTCCTGCTACAGTCCTTGCGTGCTCATTCCATATAATATCGTTTGCCAACTTGACGTCCAGATGAATCGACGTGCTGTGTCAAGCAGTACACCACTAACGCTGTACTCTAACATTATGGGTCTGCTTTTACTACTAGCCTTCATTATCTTACATTTTTCTACATTTAGAGCTAGCTACCATTTTTCCCATCAACTAGAAACACACACTGCCCAGTTTCTGTGGTTTTTGAACCAATGAAGATGTGTAGCTCATAATAGTATTCATCGTGAAAATCTTTTGTCCGTGCTAATCTGAGAACTGGAATTATAATAAGTTTCCAGTGTGAGCGCAACAAAGAGTCTGTGCTAATATTGAACGCAAATATCTGACAATATTATCTGTAACGCAACTGTACCGCACGTTATATAGTCGTTTAGAAACTTATTCGTTATATACAGCCATTCTGGAAATGTTCTTACGAACAGACTACCACACAAAAAATTTAGTCATTATTTTAATGACAATAGTTCACTATTGGGTATTAATCTCAGGTAACAAGGGGACCAAACGACTTGATTCATATTGACAACGTGTGTAGGGCATCACTAGGACTTCAACATACATAAAGCAAAACACGCAACCCTAAACCGTTTGTGAGAAAAAAAGAGTTTGATAAGTTTAGGCGTGCTTATGTACTTTGTATGGTCGTTAGCAGCTAAAGAGGCCGCCGCCGAGCGAGTAAACGCTAATTTCGTAAGCTTGAGGTCTCTGGATCGAATTTCGCTGCCATTACTTTCATTTTTTTTCATTCCCACGAAATTCTAACAGCAAATTTATTATGCTTCTGTAATTACCACTGTTTAATGAATCATTTATTATTTTCATATCCTTTACCCTGAAAATAGGATTTGTCTCTAAAATTTTGGAAGTAATTTTCCATTATAACCGTATTCCCGCAGGTACGTTACAACTCACCATGAGCCCGTTTTCCTGATACCCGGGCAGTCATGACTTGACCCGCCATGAGCCCATACACCTCCAGGTAAGTTACGACTTACCTGTATGACCCCATTTTCCCGATATTCCTTCAGGTAATTGTGACCCACCAGAAACAGCTGCATGTGCACAAACGACTTTCGGTTGGTGGAGGGAGAAAGGGAACAGCGTTCATAATCCTGGAGAAGCTTCATTCGTACGTCAGCCCTCAAGGTAAGTACTCGTCAACGCTGCAAGATGTCTGAGTTTACGAGTAAATGTAGTGATGTGCCTGGTACTTCGACAGCAAGAGAAAGTGAACCTGATTGTGAAGCCGAATCTCTAATTATCAAAATTGATTAAGAAAACAGCACTCGTGCAAAGGAAACAGCTCTCTCTTTCCAAAACATTCTCGTCGCTTCTGCAATAATAACACGAGAACGCATGTAAATTTGAGAAGAATTATTTCGTAACATTTCTGAAATGCTAGTGGAGAAATAACTCGTGGTAGCTGCAGGGATATTGAGAAAATGAACTAATGGTGAGTTGGAACGTACCTACAGGAATAAGGTTATAACGGAAATATGTTTCCAAAATTTTAGAGAAAAATACGATTTTGCAGGGTAAATATTATGAAAATAATAAATGATTCATTATATAATGATAATTTACACAGTCATAATAAATTTGTTGTTATAATTACTTGCGAATGAAAAAAAGTAAGTATTGGGAGCAAGATCCGATCCGGAGACATCACGCACTTATTCGATGGGCTGCGGACTTCTTAACTTCTAACGACCATACAAACTATATAACCACACCCAAAATTTTCAAACTCTATTTTCTCAAAAACGATTGAGAGTTCCTTCTCCCTTTTTCAAATGTTGATGTCTTCGTCGTGTCCTACATGCCCTGTCAACATGAATCAAATCGGTGAGAGGAAATTCGTACGGCCCCTTGTAAGCCAGTATTATTTCAACCTTCAGTTAGTTTTTAATACTAAAACAACAAAATATTCATAATGAGTTCACATTCCGTGAGCAGTATATTTTCCCTTTTTATGAAAAGTTGCATTTCTAAATTTCGATAAAACATCATTCTATCTTTTATGCCTAGGAACGATATCACGGAGATTGGTTACAGCTATTCGTCGTCTTTTTGATTTTCCAAATTCATTTATGAATGTGTTCTTGTCGCCCTTCGCGGTCTGTATCCCCCAAACAACAGGAATGAAAATAATTCATCATCGCTTGCTGCTGGAAATATACGAGTACTATTTGAACAAATGCCTAAGGGGACTCATTGCTGTCCGTTCCAGATACACCAATCGTGCAACTAATAGCGTGCAGGATCTCATTTTGTAAATACCACAGTGATTGGTCTTCGGGGAAGAATTTGCATTAAATTATGAACAGTGAAGGTGAAATTTGTTTCATTTCTCCCTGAAGAATAGTTAACAACGGGTGCCGCGTTCTGGGTGTTAGCCGACCCAGTATTATATCTCACATGTGTTAGATTCGGTATGAATCAAGCTTTCTGCGTACTACTATACCTAAACCAGCTAATTTTCTCCCAGTCTCGATGCTGTGATCTTTCCTTTGCGAATAACGGTGTTATCATACTGACACATGTTTACGAAAACACTTGCGTTCAGTATTTCAGTTTCAGAAAACTAATGACCCGAAACAAACGAGAAGATATAGCCTCAGACTCTTCCGACTCTACATTCACTGACTGTCACTGTCACTGACACTACAGCACATTCAGGAAAATACAGTTCCTCGTGTACCTGAAATATCCAGACTCGTGTATACGAGTACATGTAGTGAGTAACGACTGCATTTTTCGCACCACTTTAAATGTCATTTGCTATTGTGATTGGCGGTTTCTGGATAGCTCGATCATGAAAATAGAATCTTATTACCTCTCCACAGATCGTTCATTCACTTTCAAGTCTTTTGTCTGATTATCATTTCATACAGTAAGCTGTAGAGTTCTGCGGTGCCCATTAGCTGTTCTCTTAAACATATTGAAGCGATGACTGGGTGTCGCGCGTCGCCGGCGTGTCTGCTTCGTGACCAAACAGTTATCACCGAATCATGGAACGTGAAACGCTTGCGATATCTTTCTGACAGATTGCCCCTACTGTCAAATCCTATTCTAGCTCATCCAGTTGCCTTCGTCGATTCATTGTGTGTAGAAGCACGTCCATGATGTTGATTCATTGTGTCTACTCTTATGATGATTTATCACAAAGGACGAGCAATGCTACAGAATCGAATTCTTCGTTTAATGTAATTCTGACAATGTATATTTTCAGAGTTACGTTACTGTCAAACGTAGTATGTCAGTTAATGTAAGTGCGATGGTTATAACTTTAATAGTGGCAACTATTTATTTACAACTCGTTCAAAATAGATACGTGTTTCAAAGTTTTACTGACTTTCAACGTAGTCACCAGCATTGTGTATAACCCGTTGGCAGCGATGTGGAAATCGTAGGATAATCTTATCAGTGCCAGTTGCGTTGACAGTTGGAGCGGCGCGGTCTATTACCCGACGAATTTGTAGCAGTTCTGAAGCGATTGCCGTGAAGTGTTTCCTTCAATTTAGAAATCGAGTTGAACTTACGAGGGATTAAGTCAGGGGAATGCAGTAGGTGGTGCAACACTTAGCAGCCCTATCAGTCAAACAAATCAGTGACAGCTTACAGTGTACGTGGTTGAGCATTGTCCTGCAAAATGATGGTCAGGTCCTGCAGAAAGTGTCGTCACTTCTGTATCTATGCTGTTCATCTTTGGAAAACAACCTACGACCAGCTTAGAGACAGAAGTGATCACACTTACTGCAGGACTTGACCATCATTTTGCAGGACAATGCTCCAACAGGCAGGAATATTGTAATCAGTTCCAAGAAAACATACTAAATTGGGAAAGCAACCAATCCAAATTTTACTTCAATTTAAAAAGACAACAACATAAAGCAGAAAATATGGAAAATGCCCTGAAAATTTTACGGGAAGTACCTAACTGACACACAATGAACGTTTATGGGGAAATGGAAATTTACACTAATACCGAAGAGAACCAGAAGACATTCGCAACGAACAAACAAATTTTAAACATAAAAAATACCTCGAAAATTTTATTGACATTATTAAAACAAGGGGGTAAATTATTGCGATAAACACAAAACATTTGTCAGTTACGTAAAAAACACAAAAATACTAGTCTGAAAAATTAAATTTAATCGCTGACTTTCCGCGAAATAGAAATTCCATTGAAAACATGCAGCATCGCTGGAGCGGAAGCTGTCAGAAAAGCTGTCAAAAAATAATTTTTCAAGATCACGCAAATAAAAAGTAAACAACTATATAACGTGATCGTATCGTATCAAAAAGACAACCGACATTTACGCTCCAAGACGCCATAGGGACCACGTCATACCGGCTACAACGTACGAGTAAGCATAAGGTGCCAAATGTAGAGATAGGCTAACATAGATGTATGGAACAATGTTATATCAATTATATCATCTTCACAGGTACATTTGATTGATGATACAATTTGTTGCGTTTCCGTTCAATCTAATGCTAAAATTGCGACAGCAGTCAATCAAGCATTTACATACACCACAAAAACCAAAACCACCAAGTATAACATATCGGAAATGCATTACAAGTGCTACACAAAATACCAAAAGGACGTACTATGAACGTCTTGGAAGAATTGTGTATACTAAACTCCGTCAGAAAAGGCCTTGAAGGGCCACCGTACCAACCGACCGCCGTATCATCCTCAGCCCGCAGGCTAGCCAAGCCCGACAGCGCTTAGCTAGTCTGTGATATGACAGACACAGTTAAGTGCAACTTTAACCCATACGGACACAGACTCTGATTCATTTACTTTACGACGATTCCTCGTCCTAAGAACCAACGGCATTGTAGACATATAATAAGAAGTACCGTGATCTCTGTTATACATTTCACATATCTGAAATGTACGATAAGCAATAACTTCTCGGCTCTTAAAAGTCCCAAGCCCTGATACAGTCTCCACTTTACCATCACGTACTAGAGCCACAGTGACCCAAATGGTTCAAATGGCTCTGAGCACTATGGGACTGAACATCTATGGTCATCAGTCCCCTAGAACTTAGAACTGCTTAAACCTAACTAACGTAAGGACATCACACAACACCCACAGTAACCCAGCCACTACCATGTGCAACTAGCATCAGCATTAGTAAGTGCAAAATTCAATACGCGTCCACTGAAGAACCATGAAGAATAACTTGCGCACCTACTCCTCTCTTCGTAGTTGTAGCTATATTACCAATAGCTTTACACACTGTAAGGCGTGAACGCTTCTCCTCCTAAAATAACGCGGCATAACTAGTCCTTGTCGATTCGGTGATACGACGGGAACCGGCGTTACCACTGCGGAAAGGACGTCGGCATATATACACAAAAAGAACGTCCAAACGGTATTCTTAATGAACAGATCGGTCTCAAACGTAACAATTATCTAGAAAATTTTATAGACATTTTGGAAAACGGAAGTCGGGCGCGGTGGCCGAGCGGTTCTAGGCGCTTCAGTCCGGTACCGCGTGACTGCTACGGTCGCAGGTTCGAATCCCGCCTCGGGCATGGATGAGTGTGATGTCCTTAGGTTAATTAGGTTTAAGTAGTTCTAAGTTCTAGGGGACTGATGGCCTCAGATGTTAAGTCCCATAGTGCTCAGAGCCATTTGAGCCATTTGTTTGGAAAACGAAAACGGATATATTATATTATCAATGAAACAAAACTAAAATCACTGACTATCAAAAATTACACTGTGAACATAAAGCATCAACAAGAAGAAGTCAAAAGTATTTACCGAAAAAAGATATATACACATAGAACTCACGTGACTTATAACAATCCAGCAGCATACAGACAATCGACAGTTTACTCATGATGGAATATGAGCGTCTATTCCAACTAGACGTAAGTATATAAGTAAACTGCCCTTTATATACAACGTTTATAGACGTAAGTAAACGCACCAGCTGTAACATCTACAGCTTTATGTGAGAATGGCCTGTAGTCCAGACGAACTTCTAGTAAAGAAAAAACATTACTAATTGAACTAGCTGCAGCTCACCTGGAATTATTCGTTATAAAACGTCATATTATGACGAATTGTACTCTGCGAGCCGGCCGGAAAGAAAACTAAAAGTATTGTTTTAACGGTATAAAATTAAATGAAGTGTATTAAAAATCAACATTAAATATGTGCACCACTTCTATGTGTAGTAGAGCCGTATTAAAGGATAAATTGAGTTCTGGCGGTGCAACATTATGAAGGGGCGGGGGAGGGGTTGTGTGGGGTAGAGACGCGAGGGACGCTCAGTGACGTTATTTTATCTATGTGCAGAAGAGAACTGTACAGGGTGTAGTCTGTCTGTAAACTTAAAGTCGAGCAGCCTTCGCGGCGGAGGAAGTCGCATTTTCCGGGAAGAACACTACAGCTGCCGTACAAGATGACCAAGAATCATTTTACCCTGTAGCATTGTGAACAGTGTGCAGAGATATACGCATATTCTGTCCTTATGCGTTATCATTATTAGTAACTCATATCTACATTCCACGTAAAAGGAAAGCACTTTGTGGAAAATGAACAACCCCTGGTCTGTCGTCGCACAGCGTGGCTGTGAGGGCTCGTTATAACTTTGTCAAACACCCTGCAGTTGCTTCTTGTGATGTAGTCGGGTAGATAGAGTGGGATATCATCTTCTCCATCTTCAGTTTGCAGGTTTATGAAAGAGGGAAGAGCATGGCCACAATCCAGCTACCTACCCTCCTTCGTGCTTTAACCCCCTCACCCACCCCACACCCCATCCCAACCCTGTTGCACTCACAGAACTCAATTTATCCATTAATACAGCTCTAGTGTTACATACATTTAATGTTTATTTTCAACCTATTTCATTTAAGGATAAACATTAATTTTATACCGTTAAAACAGTACTTCTAACAATCTGCAGTTCTTCCATCCCCGTACAGCAGAAACTATTAGTATTAATATGACCCTAAAAATGCTAATAGTCTGCTTAAATGAAGGAGATCCAGATGGTAGTAGTAAATCCTTTACTGTGCCGACTCGTTTCGGGCAAAGCAGAGCGGATAGTAAAAAATACAAAAAAACAATACAAGTAATAGTACATACAGTGGCATAGAATTTCAACTTGTTGTGAACGAGTAAAGCAATTAAACAAAAGGAAATACATACCACTTGCTACAAAAGAAGTTAAAGTGGGCGCATAATGACATCCACACAAAACTGACGAACAACATTTGTTGTCGAGAACAGTAAGTGACGTAGATCAGTCGAAAACAAAACATGAAGTGAGACTGGTCCAGTACAGAGCCATAGTGAAACCACAGGGTATAAAAGCTGAGTGCTCTCTACATCGCATGATGTGTCATAAATTTAAGGAATAAAATCAATAAAAACAGTTTTTATGTTTTGCCATTTTTCATTAAAATTGTGAAAATGTCAGCATGTAAAAAGAGCCACCTGGAACTTTCTAGTTTCTATTGAAACAAATACGCCACAGTTGTCAGAGGAAAACTTACGATACTCCTACTTGAGGACTTCACTCTTGGTTACAGCATTGAGTGTACAAATTCTAAAGCTAACTTAATACGGAATTTCACAATTTCAGTCCTTTTTTATTTTTTATCCATTATTACATCCTGGAAGAAATCGAAAAACAATTGACGACAGGTCGCTACCTGCTCATTTATCAAAAGATTCATATCCTCCTGATAGCTCACGTAAATTTCAATTTTCTCCAAAATATCTAGGATCGTGCCTCTACTACGATGGTATGGGACAGACAACTCATCGTTAATGCTTCTAAAGCAATGCTTCAATTCTCTTAGATGGTTCCCATATTCATGCTCACGAGACCTGACCTGAAAACACCTCCCACTCTGTCCACAGTAATGTTTCGAGTCACAATTCATCTCGTAGTCCCTGATCTGCTAAACTTATTAATCGTTGGATCCAAGCTGTGTGGTAGTATATTGCCCAATTTATTATTTGTCCGGAAATACGTTGACTTTACGGAACGCATTAGCACTTTTATCTGACACAGGACCATAGTAAGAGAGTGAGATATACTTTTTCATCATCGGCTCTCCACTAACCCCATCCCAGATACTCCTTTCCAATTTTCTTGAAAACCGCTTTCCCGCCTTTTTTTCCTTCAGTGAAACCATGTGCTATATCTACTCTAATAATTACGTTTCTCTCCTCCTCAGCACTGAGCAAACTCCTTAGTGGCGCCTAATCTTGCTACAAGATAAAACGTGGAATTAAAAAATGCGCGTTTGTGCCGGTGGATAACATGATGACATGAATCCTTTGCGGTGCTCAAATCAGTGGCTGTCGGCTTACGATAAATATCAATCTCTGTTCAACCCTAATGCCCAGGAAATGGAATTTACCTTCTACTCTTATTTCCATCGTAAATTCCATATTTTTACGCAATGCATTGAAGTATTTAAAAGCTCATAAACAGTTTCTTTACCTGCGACAACCATGACTATTAGCCGGCCGGAGTGGCCGAGCGGTTCTAGGCGCTACAGTCTGGAACCTCACGACCACTAAGGTCGCAGGTTCGAATCCTGCCTCGGGCATGGATGTGTGTGATGTCCTTAGGTTAGTTAGGTTTAAGTAGTTCTAAGTTATAGGGGACTGATGACCTTAGAAGTTAAGTCCCATAGTGCTCAGAGCCATTTTTTGAACCATAACTATTAGTCCCATAGAAAAAAATGAATGGTACATTTTTTGTGGGAAATTCAATGCAGTTTAATAATTACCTGGAGACATTTTCGTCAGAAACCAAGTTATTCAATAAAAAGACAAAAAAATGAATTTTAAACGTCCTCCCACCCCAATGATCACACCCCGTCGGTCAGGATGTTTAGTATGTTGTTAACGGCACTGCCACCAACAACTGTACAAAAACTTGCGACTACAAATGTTTTCCCCTAACGTTCCTTCGTTGAGTGGACTAAACGAACAGATGCCACATTTGAGTATCTGATAATTAAGAATCTAAGTATTTTGTGGGTCAGTTCTGTTTTAAAATATTTTGAATGAGGAACCTGATCCTTAAGCATTGTCCATTATTTTTTGATACACCCTATACAGGGTGGTCAGAAACAGTTTGAAGAGCTTGCAAGGCTGTTGCAGGGTACGATGTGCTTGGAAATAACTGTTAAGAAATAAATTCGACACGTTGATCCGTTTCCGAGCTAATTAGCACTGAAGTCAGCCAATCAGACAGTTGCGCGCGCAAATTGGAGCGACCCGTCAGAGACCGTGTCGGCAAACTCATCCTCCGTTTGGTTTCCTAAAACCGAACAAGAGAGCGATACAAAAATTGGACATGGGGCTGTAGCAAGGATCGAACCCGAGCCAAAGTCTGAGCAGTCTGGTGGGCTATCACGTACGCTATGAGGACAATTTCACGAATTGTATTTGGCGGGCCACTTGAATTTGTGCGCACATTGTACATCGCGAAGAGTTTGCTATTGAAATTTCGAGGGAATACTTTCCGGGAAGAGTCGGACAACCTATTGCTTCCTCTCACATACATCTCGCGAAATGACCACGACGAAAATATTCGAGAAATTAGAGCTAATACAGAAGCTTACCGACAATCGTTCTTCCTACGCGCCAACAGTGAGTGGAACAGGGAAGGGGGGAACAGTTAGTGGTGCCAGAAGTACCCACCGCCACACCGTCAGATGGCTTGCGGAGTACTGATGCAGATGTAGATGTACATCTCATGAAAGGACCGCGGAGGCAAGGTAAGAGAAATCAGGGCTCGTACGGAAGCATATAAACAATCGTTTTTGCCCTCACTCCGTTTGCGAGCGGAACAGAAAAGGAGAATCTTTAGCTGTGGTACAATGTACCCTCCACCACGCACCGTGTGGTGGCTTGCGGAGTATCCATGAAGATATACATATTGCCATCACATGATGTGGAGCCTTCAGTGGCTAGAAAACTAGACTACATGCAACATATGAAATAATGAATAATTCAAGACAACAAACTCAACTGGATGCTGTTTCTACCGGCCTCACCTTCTATTTACCCCACTGTCGCATTGTTCAACATCCAGAATGGACAATTTAAAAGTATTCATCCCACAGACATACATAATTATCTCCGTTCTCCACATCTGAATGACTATAGGACTATCGTAAGCTTGCTGTTTCATCGAGTAGTCACCACGTTCATCGCTAGATGACTTCTTGGTATTTTTTGAATTCCCTACTGCCAGAACAGAGTGCTTGAAAAGCTATTAATTCGGTTATGTTAAATTATTAGTTTCTTTTCAAAGTTTAAAACTTTCGGATGATTTCGCCTTGGTTATTGGGAAATATTGGGAGTGCTCCGCTTTATTTTATTTATAGCTTGGTAAATGGCGTAAACCAACGAACAAACATTGCTCGGACAAAGCTTTCATTCATACGGAAGAAAAATTAGTAATGAATGTCCTTTGAAATGAGACAATTCCAGATTAAACGAAATGAAACCCTACAGTGACGAAGTAGTTCAATAATTCATGTACTGCACTCTTATTTTCAGTGAACGGACTCTGTTACTCGTAGGACGAGACTGATGTACACTTTCCACTGTTTTCCTTATCGTATCAAATGAATGTCGGGAAAGTATCTTTGAAAAGACCTCAACCAATACTGGTAACACTAGTGATTTGTGAAGATCATGATGCAGCGAGTCGTTAAATTCAAACCTTGATTCATTCATTTTGTCGAGACGTGAGCTAAAGGGTTTTGAATAGATTCTTACCAGTCTATGTATGTTCCACGAACATAACATGTTACTGTTATATCTATCTAACCAGCACAGTTGGGGTATTATTTACGTCAAGAACCAGATAAATGTAATACTAAAAATACATCAATTACCAATCTGAAAAATGGTTTAACTTCACTTTTTAGTTAAACTTTTAGTGTTATCGAGGAAAATGTTTTTTCGGTGTGCCTCTGTTCATAAATACTATTGTTGAAGCGAGACGCATTCTTTAATTATTAGGAAATGTTATCTAGCTCATAATAAAAGCTTGTAACACACAGATTCTACTGATACACGCCGTATTTACTTGACTAACTACCAACACCGAGATGCTTAGAGACATCTACACAACTTCAATTGAAGTAACAAAGGGTAGTGGGACTACTCCCCGAAATGTTTAGAGACCTTCACACGACTTCACTGTCCATTCACTGAAATGGCGAAACAGCGGCCTTCTACCGTGTATTATTCTCTGGTTGCTGATTGAAATGAATTATTTCGATACTTCAAGAAAAACACCATTCCCGCAACAGAAACATTCTATTGAGAATCTACATCTAGGAGATAATAGTAGTTATTCTAGAGAATAACAACATGAGGCACAGTGAGTCAAGAGGGTGTGCACGGATATGTATTTGTTGTTAAATAACAGACTATGAACATTCTAACCAAAGAAATAGACCAGTATATGTCTGAAACAATGAACATGGCATTAAGCCAGACCTGAACAATTGTGGATGAGAATTTTGTTAAATTTCTTTGCTGAATCAAGTTAAATTGTAAATAACAGTTGCATAAAATTTCCGACACTTATATGTTTGCCCCCCACCAAACCATTAGTGTTTCCATACCTCCATAATAAAAATTCGTTGAACGCATTCATTGCTAACTCCACTCAACATTTTTTTCTTTTTTTTCGTTGTCTTCAAAATATCTCTCCAATTGGATCTCTAAACAGCAACACGACGACAGATTTGGACCGTACAGGCACAGTCACGAAATATCGAATGTAATTTTGCTTTCCTTCATACACACAGTGTGATCCTGAACTGAATAGGAATAGAAGGTTGCATACTATAGTCGCCAGCCGGTGTGGCCGAGCGGTTCTAGGCGCTTCAGTTTGGAACCGCGCCACCGCTACGGTCGCAGGTTCGAATCCTGCCTCCGGCATGGGTGTGTGTGTAATGTCCTTAGGTTAGTTAGGTTTAAGTAGTTCAAAGTTATAGTGGAATAATGACGTCAGATGTTAAGTCCCATAGCGCTAAGAGCATGTTATATTCGACGTTTTCTCACAAGGGGAGGCCACGCCGTTCGGATTACGGATTTAATTCAAGCTTTGGACACTTTTAATAGTCCAGTAGGACAACATAATGCGCAAGTAGTAAGGCGTACTACCTAGGCGATTTCGAGAAAATCACAGAAGTTTAACGCGTCGATTATACAGTATAGCGGTGCGTGCTGCCCTGTGCATGGAATGGTGGCGGTCATATGGCTAGTGTCAAAGCTTCTTAATGCGAGGATCTCTGGATCGAGTCCCCCTCTTTTTGCTTTTTTTTAATTTATGTTTTTTTCAACACTAGTCATATTATTTCATATATATCCCGTTTGAATGGTATTGTAAAGAAAAAACCTGTGTATTTGCATGAACTTTTTTTCAATTACCAAAATGTTATTCGGCTTTTTACTAATTTTTATTGTTACAAGAAATGATATTCGACTTTTATTTCTGCAGGCAACTTAAAAACTTTATCAAATGCCCTCAAACTTGTTCATATTTGACTGAAACTGAACGAGAAATTGCTTCTCGTGAAGATGCTATTAAAACAGTCTATCGTACACCGCCGGTTTTCGGCACCGACGTTTATGGTAATGTTGCGTTACACATGGTTTTCAACCAGACTGTCAGAAGAACGAGAATTTTTTCAAAATGTCGTCGAGGGTTGTTTTTCCTCAAAAACTCTGAAGATTCGTTGTGCATACGGGAAAATTGTATTAATTCGATGTAGTCGCCGTTTTAATTTCTGTTTTCCGTTGTTGTTGTTGTGGTCTTCAGTCCTGAGACTGGTTTGATGCAGCTCTCCATGCTACTCTATCCTGTGCAAGCTTCTTCATCTCCCAGTACTTACTGCAACCTACATCCTTCTGAATCTGCTTAGTGTATTCATCTCTTGGTCTCCCTCTACGATTTTTACCCTCCACGCTGCCGTCCAATGCTAAATTTGTGATCCCTTGATGCCTCAAAACACGTCCTACCAACCGATCCCTTCTTCTAGTCAAGTTGTGCCACAAACTTCTCTTCTCCCCAATCCTATTCAATACCTCCTCATTAGTTATGTGATCTACCCACCTTATCTTCAGCATTCTTCTGTAGCACCACATTTCGAAAGCTTCTATTCTCTTCTTGTCCAAACTAGTTATCGTCCATGTTTCACTTCCATACATGGCTACACTCCATACAAATACTTTCAGAAACGACTTCCTGACACTTAAATCTATACTCGATGTTAACAAATTTCTCTTCTTCAGAAACGCTTTCCTTGTCATTGCCAGTCTACATTTTATATCCTCTCTACTTCGACCATCATCAGTTATTTTACTCCCTAAACAGCAAAACTCCTTTACTACTCTGTATGAAAAACACCAGCTTGCAATTTGTAATGTCACAAGCGCATTACCCTCATGTTCTGGCACATTATAATTCAATGTATAATTTATCGATGTTTGACTTGGGCTTTAGTTCTCGGTACTTACCCGATTGCACGTATAAGAGATTTCGGAAATCACGTCAGACACACATTTCGAGGAAAACTTTATCCGTTCGTCATTTACTTCTTCTCGATAGTTATTATTACAATATTTGTTGTGACAGTAAAAATTAGCAAACAACCAAACAATATTGGAAATTCAATATAAGTTCTTGGAAACACATGTGTCTTTTCATCGTATTACCTTTATAATGTTATGTCCGCCTCCGTAGCGTAGCGGAGGCATTACCGCCTACCACACAGGAGGCCCGGGTTCGATTCCCGGCAGGAGACTGGGTGTTGTGTGTCCTTCATCATCATCATCATTGATTCGTAAGTCGCCGATGTGGCGTCACCTAAAAAGGACTTGCAATACGGCGGCCGAACTCCCCCGAATGGGGCCTCCCTGCCAACAATGCCATACGATCATTTGCATTTTTTATAATGTAATGTATATGTAATAATATGACTGATGTTGAAAAAATATAAATTTAAAAGAAATATGTGCGGGACTCGATTCACAGATCCTCGGATTACAGACTCTGAAAGCCAGTCACATGACCACTCCCATCTCGTGGCCATAGTCGTAAAGCAGAGGTACATCATGCATGCGCAAAACTTCTCTTGCACCGTACTACGTGCACATCATGTTGTCCTAATGGACTACTAAAAGTGTACAAAGTTTGAAGTAAATTCAAGATCCGAAAGTCGTGACCTGCCCTTGTCAGATGGCGATGACAGAAGCATCCTTTGGGCGCTCAACGTGTCTGTCTTTAGAGTGTAAATTTACTAGGAGACACAAGAGTGTCCACTATACAATACGATGTCCTTATAGGAAATCGACATGGGGCAGGAAACTGAATTACAATACAGAAAAAAAAAAGGAAATCAAAGTGTACAATAATTTAGATGTTAAAAAATAAAGCCCGAAATTTTTCCGGCAAGGAAAAGTTCCTTCGGGTTTAAATAAGGTACTTGATTACGTATCTCTCTTACTTACCTACACAACTTGAATAACTCACTCCTGGAATACATTCTTCCATTAATTTATGCATTTTTCTATTAGAATGACGCCCTGCTGCACAAAAAACTGAATAATGGCGCGTATATGTTGTCGATCGGTGTTTTTCTGCCTCATACGTTGTAGTGGCTACAGAAAAAACGACTGCACAAATAATAACTTGACGCTGAACGTGGCTAAATCTGATGATAACAGCACAATGTCACCACGTAAATGGATGGCGATCATCATCGCGTCCATTAACGAATTTCGTTAAGAATGTAATCGAATGTTTTATTTAACTGATTTGAAAAAGCCATATACATTTAACACATTTTAATCTTCTCGAATAACAGTTGTTAGTATTAAAGTTAAACAAACGGTAATTACTGTTTGACGCAGGTACATCTCCAAGTTGCTTAACTCCATAGAGCAAGAAAAATTACGAGGCTGCAGGACAAATATCTGCTACTGATCAAAATGACTTCTGTGGCGACACACACTAAATATGTTGTTTTAAAGTTAACTGTGTGTAATTCCGCGGTGTAGATAGCACCATATTTGACGCGTGTTAATTTTGCATTAGTTACATGCGGAATATTCGAGATTGTGCACCTTGCGACAGGACATTTAAAAAGTTAAGAAAACAAAATAATGTGATGGACTAAAAATTGATATCATCTTTAACGAGGAAATATTTAGATTTTAATTTCAAATGGGAAAACGAACCGAAGAGCAGCAGTAGCTGACTGGAGAGCAAATCACGCACTTCATGATCTGTTGATTCATTTGCGTCGTCTCGCATAGCTTGAGCTGTATTCGACTCATTTTTGCTATCGTTTATTGCAGAAGATATCGTGTTCTCCCTATTTCCAGGTAGCGAAATAATATATTTTTGTTCTGTCTTTGTTACTGATTATGAACCAAGTTTTTATTATCTAGTATACATGCGGAGACAGTCCACTCCAAACATGTCAAGAACGAGTAAATCTATCGACGTGCGGTTTTCGCTAGATTATAAACGACGATGTGGCAATTATCTGATGTAAGCAACTAATAGCTAACAATTATAGATGCTGAATTGTGGCACCGATATTGTTTTTTCCCAAACTGAAATGTATACTTCTTCCTGCAGAAATTTAAAGTCTTCGAAAAGAACTTCAGTAATGTAATATGTGTGGACTTGGATCAAATAGCAACGAGGTAACAGCGCCGCAGACCACAGTTTATTTCCAGAATGAACTTTTCGCTCTGCAGCGAAGTGTACGCTGATATCAAACTTCCTGTCAGATTGAAACTGTGTGCCAGACCGAGACTCGAACTCAGAACGTCTGCCTTTCGCGCGCAAGTGCTTTGCCAACTGTGCTGCCCAAGTACGACTCACCAGCTGTTCTCACAGTTTTACTGTCGCCAGTTCCTCGTCTCCTATATCCCAAACTTCACGGAAGTTCTCCTTCGAAACTTACCAGACTAGCACTCCTGGAAGATAGGATATTGCGGAGACATGACTTAGCTTATATGATTAAGGCTTCGTTGCAGTCTCCAGATGTTTAAAATCGACGTTATGCACATTTTAGCTTATGATGTTTGTGTATGAGTACTTCATGTTTATTCTTGTAAGTTACTGAAATGAACTGAAACACATTTTCGTGCAAGGAGGATACAGGCACGTTTTGCTGATGCAGAAATCCTGGTTTGAGTTTACCACCATTTTCTCAAACTTTCGAAGGCCAATATAATTGGACATCACCGAAAGTTTACCCTTCTGTTGACCATTATTAAAAATTGTTAGATAAAGTTAATTCTAATTCTGCGTGTTTTTTGTTATTGTGGCTGTTGCTTCCGTTGTTATTTTCAATCAGTGGTTTCACAGTTCAATGTTTTATCGATTTATTTTGTTTCCTTTTAGTCAGTTGGGGTAATGTTATCACATATTCTATTACTTCGTCCGTTTATCCAGTGGATCAACCAAACAATAATAAAATAACACGCTTGCTCTTGAACAACCTCTGACTTCAAGAGTCTTAACGATTGTGAGCACACTGAGGCCGAGTGCGTTTCATTACTAATTGTTTTACGCATGGAACAAAAATGTTCAGGGGACAGAGAATATTATGAAATTTGGTAAAAGTAAGAAATTTGTGCAACATGAAAACGACCAGTACTTTTGGCGAATACCTCAAATAAAAATTGTTTTAATGAAAAAATAAATACAGTTAAAAAGGTATCAGCTGCGAATAATCCTTTTGTGCACGTTCCTGGCAGCGTTTATCGCTATTTCTCAAAGTCTGTGACTCGTCAGAGAATTTTTCAGTATTTTTTGTTGTCTGTAACTGAAAGGTTAAAAAACTTGCTGACCAGGAAAGCTAAATCCTGCAGTGCCCTTCGTCGGTGCCATACGTTCAGACAAAACAAACAAAGCTATTGCATAAATATTTTCAAGTTAAAATTTAGCATTTATGAGTTATTAATAAATAGTTCACCGTTAGAACTCTTTTTTTCAGCACCTGTCTCGAAGTGCCGCTCTTTGCGTACAACGTTAAACCAAATTATAGAGGCATTTAATTTGAAGATTTGATCGAAGTTGAGGAAGGACAGAGCGCGTGTAAAACCCCTCGTTGAAAATATTTTTAACGCATTGCTATGTAAGCCCAAGGTTTATGTCAAGCGATTTGGGATTTTTTAAATTGTAGAAGTCTTATACTCATATTTATAATTGCTTTTCGTGTTTCTTATTCGTATAAAAGCTCCCGCATGCCAATGAACGTGTAACAATCCGAGTGAAAGATCTGACAGCAATTCGCAAATTAAGGAACTTTCATACGGAGGACTCGCCGTCGATTTCGAAGTGTATGTTGTGTTAACAAGGCAAACACTGGCAACACGCCACGCGGCATCACTTGTTAGATACTCGTGTGCGAAGGAATATGACGTGGATGTCTGCTATTCTGGCTACCGGAATAAAAGTGACATAAATTACCGGGCCGAGCGGCGCTTCTTCATATGGCACTCAGCCACTGTTTCGTGTATTCATTTCTTTGCGGTTTCTACGGAAATAACTACTTAATACGTTTTATTATTTTTTATCCCTGACCACGGTGTTATGAGTCATCTGTCCGCTATACAATCGTTACGCTACCTGACGCGGCCAGGAACATTTCGTTTCGGGCACGGACATATTTTCATTTAAATCCGTTTAAATCGTTAGCGTTGTACGTAGCAGCCAACCGAGGTCGTTAACACACACACGGTGCTCGACTTCGAACTAACAGGTTTGAATATTCTTGATGATGAAGGAAATTTTCACCATCAGTATCTGGTAGGTTAGGTGACAGTGTGAAGTTCCTGAGCACCAGACTCTTCACCAGTGCGTTGCATTAAATTACAAATCACTCCGCAATGAGCGTTGTCCGTCGGCGTGAGGATATGTGACGCTGTTAACTGTAATCCGAACTTCAGAGGGGAATGATAAGCTCAGTGGACATATCAGTTCTATTCGAGAGTATTAGGCTTTGTGCTGGCACGCTCTGTATTCGCATTCCTCGTTATCATTCATTGTCAACAACGTCTACAAAACAAACATGACAGTACATTACACAGGCACTCGTCACAATCACCTGCATCTACAACACAAGTCTAATACTTCACAAGGGAATTGTACACAATACGTGCGAAGCAAAGAAATCATTTACAATTTGAGCGACTGAATTCCTAGAAGATTCCACAGCCAACAAATTCATTTAGATTTTATGTTTTAAAAGTCAATATTGCAGCGCCTTAAAAACGGAATGTACAGAAAGCATCTGTACTTTTTATTGAGGTCCATTGGAAAACAGACCTGAACTTATAGAGGTTTTGTATTCCGCAAAAAGACTATGCCAATAGCCAATAACTATCGTTGACTAAATACAAACGATTGCTTATTTACTAATGAACAGTGTTCTTTGTACGAAAGTTGGTTACTCCGACGGTAAGGAAAAAAGCCCTTTTGAATTATCGGCTACCTGATTCTACTTTCAATCAAATATTCTGAAAGACAAATCGTCGTGTTCAGTACTTCGTTTGTTGGTGTCAGTGTCCATAGTTGGTTTACAACTCTGAAAAGTTTCTGCAAACACAGATTTTAAATACCTTTAATAATTAGCTTTCACATATATTCGCTGCATAAAGTATTTCTGGATAAGCAAAATTTATTGTCTAACTGTAATTCCCCGTAGAACCTCGTTCATGCGGCGCTGCCAGGGAAATCTTGGCAAAGCGTTTACTCGGTCATAAACATATAATTTTGTCAATTCGCCTCTGCCGGTTCATACTTCTGTTCTTGTGTGGCTTAATACAAGTAACAGACTGTAGCCTGATACGTTTATTACCGTCTGCAATGTTCGCAATACGTACTTTAACAAGCGAATTCTGTGACACGTACAACGATGCGCTTTTTTTTAAAGTTTTATATCCTGTTTGTGAGTGAGGATCAAAATTAAACTAATAAAATATAAGAAACTCTGAAACGGAATTTTTTATTTTGTTCCAGTTTTCACGCTCGGTAAATTGTAGACTTATTACAAATGAGTAAGCGTGGCACACATGTTAAAAGCAAACATCGAAAAATCGTGCACTGAAATGAGTAATTATTTCTACGTAGTCAGTCTTGAAATATATGTTTTGAGAAGAGAGGAAAGAACGTAAGACTGATTAATAATTATATTGGATGAGAAAGTAAGAATGTCTAAGGGAATGTAGAGTTAGCGTTGAGTCCAGATGTAAATAATCAGAACGGAGCGTGTAAGTTGGACATAAATGGGACAGAAAATCGTTCGTGGTTATTTTTTCAAGGAACCAGACCGGCATTCGGATTAATCAGATTTTTGAAAATCTATTTTACGAAGGATGGATTTTTTTAACGACATTTCTTTCGATTGTGAGTCGAGATTTATATCCACGAAACCGCATCGCTCGGTTTGAGGCACCAGGACACCACACAGAATGGTCACCGTTTGGAAACACAGCCACATCCGTAGGCGAACTTGAAAAAGGAGTCACAGAAGAGCTTTTGTAGTGTCGAAACGTGTAGTATTTAATAAAGTGTTTTATAACAGTTCAACTAGATAATCAAATATAATGGAGGTAAATCGCCGTACAAGAACATAAAAAGGAAGTTTAAGAAGGGAAATCAGATCTTTTGTAAGGCATTGATATGTTTCAATCAAGTGGCGAGAGATAAATGGTAGACCGACATCAGATGTGAGTAAATCACGTTTTCAAAGTACGTTTCACAAATGAGAAAAAAGTAACT
Organism: Schistocerca piceifrons; assembly: GCF_021461385.2. NCBI lineage: Eukaryota > Metazoa > Arthropoda > Insecta > Orthoptera > Acrididae > Schistocerca > Schistocerca piceifrons. Next base: position 906,447,663 of record NC_060149.1, read on the forward strand.
TTTTGAAAAACAGAATACTACACAGAGTGTTTGTTTGTGTGTGTGTGTGTGTGTGTGCGAGAGAGAGAGAGAGAGAGAGAGAGAAGATTATAATTAGTCGCCGTCGAAATAGCTGTCTTCTCATTAAGAGGGGCATACAGTTAGCTGGTACACGTAAACATGAAATGCTAATCTTCCACGTATATCTTCCACCTCTCTTACATATTATAATGTTATAAATCATCACTGAATACGCCTATCTCTTACTCACTGTATTTGATTAATTGCTATTATCTCCTGTAACGATTAATACAATTGATGACAATTCGAACGATGGCTGTAAGATATATTTGAAAATTAATGAACCCTTCCTCAGTAACATTACTAATTCGAGCGAAAATACCGCGTTGAGTGCTTGTGGCTCGAATTCCGCTTGAAACTGTACTACGTCCTATAATTGTCAGTATTTTATAGACCGCTGGTTGCAAGGAAGCAACAGAACGACACACAATAACGTACCGTCCAGTTCGCAGAAGTAAGATTACAGACTTAACATTTCGTTAACATAAAGTCGCTCCCGGTACTAGCCACTAGCCTAGTCTTACTTTTCGAAGCTAACGAAACTTTCAGTCACTGTAGTAGTTATACACCACGTAGATAAGGGGTAGTTTCATTCTGTATGTACTTTTCACTATCAAATGAAACTATAGTAAATCGTAACATTCCACCGTGAACCCTTTCACTGTGAATGCGTTGTATCTAGCTGCAAATTTGATTTGATGGGAGGAGGAAGGCTACATGACTATATGTGAATCCACTGAGACCGTTTTTGGCGCTAAAATGTTCTTCATAATGTCGACTATCCAGAAAAGACGTTGTACTAAGCAACATATTCCGTCCATATGGGCGGAGCAAATTTCTGAAAACTGACTGTAAAAACGAAAGATATCGGATAAATTTAAAATGGACACACATAGGAAGAGAACATACGTAGCTTATTTTCATTTATTAGTAACTCTAACCTACGCAAAAATTAAGTTTCAGTTACTGGCGCCGATGGAAGTATGATACATTCCTCTTTACTATAAATCAGTGCACTCAGACACACTGGAAGGGCTCCCAATACGTTCGAACATGAAGGATTTGCCGACATACCCTAGCCAAAACCGTGTGTTGAATATATAGACAATATGGGAAAGCGAGAAAGCTTCAGTCACGACAGTCGGGCGGCAAGTGGGAACCGCGTCATCCGATTCAGTGCGGCATATGTGAACAGTATGTCTCGACTCACAGATGTCTTCATTTCTGCATAGAGAGGTACGTATCTCCAACAGAAATTATTCCCGCACCAAGAAATGTTGCTGTCGTATGATGAATCATGAAAGATAACGTCCACACCTAAATCTATGTACTTCTATGATTATGAAGGGTCTTGTTCTTTACTGTCAAATAGTACCGACAGTGAAAACTTTCGCATCTGTTTATCTACGTGCCGCACAGTGGATCTGTATCAAAATGTACGTTATTGGTTTCTCCAAGTGCTGATTCTGCAACTTTTCGATTAATTAATTCCGTCAGTATCTCATATTACATAACTAAGCCTTGTTAAATGACAGATTTCTTACAGGTAAGGAATGTTACGGACAGAGTCTTATTAAATCGGCCGTTCGATTATTACGCGCATAAGTAGGCTGAGATAATTTACATTTCTATTGGCACGACTGAAATGCTCCAGGATTTTTTATTTCACTGCAAAATGGTGAACGTTATTTTGCGCAACTTGGGAATCGTTCCTCGTTGTTTCCCAAATGCTGTGGAATATTTTTGCAATGGTAAGCTTTTTGTTTAAATTTTGTCAGAGTCCTACTTTAATTAAAAATATTAAGAATTAAGTTTAATGTCCTCTCAAAGGCAAGATCAACTACACAAGCTGCTAAAGAATCGGGCTCCGCGTTTTAGAGCAAAGCAACTGTCTCTACATCCGCCACAGCTAGGGAAACATTTAGAAAACCTGAAGAGGGATTCGAATACTGCTCTTCCAGAAATATAAGTCCACTACCGCGTCAAATTAGTTTTGCGTTCCTTAAAACGAAACAAAACCAACTTAGTATTAAGAAAACAGTGTTAATCGCGTTTATTTTATTTTTATTTAGTGGCGACCGGTTTCAGCCCATTGCAGGGGCCATCTTCAGGGCGAACACACCGCTGCTCGACTGCTGGTGGCGTCACGTCTACCAAGGTGTGTCAGGAGACTGAAGATGGCCCTGCGAAGGGCTGAAACCGGTCGCCACTAAATAAGTAAATAAACGCGATTAACACTGTTTTCTTAATACAAAGTTAATTTTATATCAATCGCTGTTACTACACAACCATGTTTCCACTTATCCTCAGTGCGTCTTAGCTCTGGCACGAATCCTAAGTTTTCCCGAAAAATACGATTAATAGGAATCAGCTATTTTTATTTTTTACCAGTCCAGAGAGTGCCATCCGTAGCGGATCAAAATATATGGAAGTCACTTGCTGACTCTTTGTGAGACATTGTTCTCCAAATCGGTTGAAAATAACGCCTGTCTTCCGACGATTATGCTGAACGCATTACTGCCGATCCCACAGTTAGTTACATTTTCCATATAGCACTCGAACGATCTCTTTCTTTTTTTTTATCGAAATGACGTCTAACGGCTTAGTTTGCATGATATGTATAAGTGATTAGAGTTAACAATAACGAACATATTATTTTTTAGTCATGCTAACGCAACTACACTTAAAAATTAGTTTTTTTCAGATATGGATATACTATTGTTCTCAAATTGTGATGTATTATTTGTGATGAGTTTCATTAGCGAGTGTATACATTGTGAAGCTCCAGTTAAAAGACATAACGTATTGACTAAGTCTTCGTACATCCACATTTAAACTGGATGAAGGTGGGACACAGCTGGTATAATTTTTATTAAAAATGCAATTCCTCCAGCTGTACTTAAGATTTTTTTTATAGTTACTTCGCTACTAGTTTCGGCGTTGCGTCAACGCCATCTTCAGGCCCGTACACTTTGCTGATCTTAACTATTTGAGCAACTTAATAACTGTGTTTCTGTAAAATTTGTAACATAAAATCTGTTACTTTGTTTGTTATAGGTCATCAGATGATGGGCTAAACCAAAAACGCGTCGTAACAGTTAAATAAACACATTCAGAGAAAACCAGCGACTGTTTTAAGCAACCACACAGCAGAAGAAATATTACTCACCACTTTCAGACCATGTGTGCTGTTTTATGCCAGTGTGTATGTTTTGGAGGAGAGATTAGAATAGTCGAGGCACTGCTCTCGCACCTCGGTCAGCAGAGCTTTTGTACACGTGCGGAACATTCTCCAGAATGTGCACCGACACTTCTGTGCACGACCCTTAGCAGCCACTGAAAGCGATTTTTTGCCGCTGCTTGTGTAGAAACGTGTTGTCGGATGGGTGGCTTGGCGGCCGTGTTGCGCTTCCTGGAGCAATCACCCCCGCACTGTAGCAAGCCGGCGTATCGCTTTCGGCAGAAGGCGGCCGCCGAGGCGGAGACAGCGGGGATCGCGTTTCGCGGCAGAGATAGCTCCGCCTCACCTCTCGCGCGCCTCCATCGACTTTTTACCGACTCATTCTGTTTCTTCTCATTCATTCTGACGCGACTGCTTTTCATTCACATTTCCACGTCGCCCTCGCAGTGTTTTTCACAAATCTGCGTCCGTAGCTGTGGGAAATTGAATTACGGTTCCTCCGCTCCGAAGGTCGATTTCTGCGCCTCTTTAAGAATGCCGGGCGTGCCGGCATCTAAGGCGCGGCTGGGAAGGGCCCTGCATGTCAACACTCTGGGAAGGGAAAGAGCTGATGCTACTGTTATACATTAGGCAGTGCAAATATAACGAGTTCTCTACGAGATCTACGACATCAGTCTAAGAATTATGGAGGAGGCAGTCAGCCGTGACCTTGACAAAAGAACACTACCGCGTGAATCTTAAGTGATTCGTGTTAATGAGACAAGACGTAAACCTGAATGGCTCACACGGGGTTTTACGTGCCACTATTACTGGATACGAGTTCACTGTCTGAACCAATGAAACACTTTAATCGGTAGCAAAGTTGCTGAATAAATGTTAGAAGGTTGAACAGTTACCTGTTTCTAAGGTTAGTATTGCATCAAGAGGTGACATCATTTGCATCAAAATTTTCCTAGATGCCCAGTACAACGGAGGTGAACAATCGCACCAGTCTTTGTAAAAGCGACGCGTGAGAACCCTTGAACCGATTTGCGAAGATAGTCTTGTCGAGACAAAATTAACTTGTTGCTCCTCGCGTATCGTAACGCAATAAATCTGTTATATACTTCAAATTTCACATTTTACCGGAAACGAATGTGCGCTGTAATTAGTGGATGAGCATTACACGCTTCTCCTGTAATTGTTAATTACCAACAGCGTTACAGACTACCAACAGTATAGCAAATTAAAATATAAAAACTGTTGATAAAGCCCATTGCTTTTCCGATTTTCTTTGAGGATATATTTAAGGACAAAGACAGAAAACCTTAGACAACATGAGTTGCCTGGTTTTCCCGCTTTCTCCAGTGAGGTCATTTGAAACTTTCAAAAAATGAACAAGTTTCTGTCACTGAGAGATTCTAGTCTACCGTGCTAATGTCTGTCACGTGAGTAGCATTTGTCACGGTAACTTATAACTTTACTGAACACTTAAAGTGAAAGAGGCTCATAAAATAACGAGGGGTAGATAAGAACTACAACACACTGAGTGAATATGATCTGGTGATGTGGTAGCTGGGCTTATGCCGGCAGTCTCTCTTTATTTTGGTTTCGGATAATTGTACAGAGAGTGGATACTAGTTAAACAACGAATAGATCGTACGATGCTCCTTTTCTTTCCCAATAGGCATTAGAAATCAAAGAGCAGAGTTATGCGGGTGCACAAAAACAAGTATATCGTGAAATTTTATAGAAATAGTTTTGACAGAGCGTTATCGCTGGTACGTTATAAAAGTCAAGTCCGGGTTTTTGCACCGTATCTGTATTTACTCATTATAACTTGTCTATGCGATTATGTTACTTAAGAAAAATTAATGCTTTCCCTGTCCCAGTGATGGAGTAACTGCACAGAGCTCTCAGTCAGTCACTATTGCACATGTGGGAGAAAAATAGCTAACTTACCGAGATGTATTTACGAAATTCACAAACAATCTCTGAAGAACAAAACTGTAAAAAACCCGTCAAAGTTGAACAGAAGTTTCTCTTTATTAACTGATGACTAGTTTCGGATCTTTCATCTCAATTTTCCAATCACCTTCGTAAATCAACAACAACATCCATCACATGCACACACACACACACTCACATACACACTATATGGCCAGCGTTCACATTTAATATGACATGTGTAGATGATTTGAAAATGGACTAAAGACACCCTGAACTATTCATCAATTAAAAAAGACATATTTCTGTGCACCTTTGACGATTTTTTGCAATTCTATTGCATCATTTCAAATTGCTGTCTTGTTGCCATCCAGCATGTTGGAAGTAAGTATATCTCTGAAGATTCTTGCAAATGTGAAATGAGTTTTAATGTTCCACGATAACTAAGTCATATGTAGCTCCAGACTACTTACGACGTGTGAACAACTAGATTGTATATTGTATAGTCTTTCATTAAGGTTACTGACTCTACGAATGAATGCAATGTAGAATAAATAGCAATTATTGTTATAAACAGCATAAATTTATAACCTTTACTAAATACAGAAAAACGATAAAAATGACTCAACTCTTTGTGCTCCCAAATTAAAAATTTCGCGTCGCTTCAACAGCTAAAGAAATTGAATGCCCATTAAAGTTCTCTGCTAATTTTTATTACACCTACTAGCCCCCATTAAATCTGTGTAACTAATACCCTATAGGAAAGAAGCTAATATAAGAACCATTTTAAGTACGTTAATCAAGTGTGAGATTCAGGATTTCTTATAAAAGTATACATGTACCACCAACACATCAACCGCGGATTTTAATATCATAGAAAAGCGCCAGTGAAATTGTATCAAAACAAACAAACTCGAAGCCGAAAAACGAACACTGTATCTTTGTTACCAATGAAGAATGTTGGGAAAATAAACAAGAAATCCATAAGCCACGACAGGTCACTTGGGAAATAGCACTCGCAGCTAGACAGGACAGTGTTAGAAACCAAGGGACGCCTGCTGTTAAGCTAATTCAGACGTAAACTACGAACTATTGCGAATCAGAATATTTGCGCGAAGTACGATGCTTCCCATTCTTATTGTACACAAATTAAAATGAAGATGCAGTGTCTAATAGAAGACATCTCGAGAAACACTGACGGACAAGCGGATATAGCAGCAAAATGAATTTATGCTTTATGCGATCATTTTTAACACACTCAAAAACTGATATCAGTCTTGACCACTATCCTTATTAATTTTAAACTGCCTTATGCGTTTCGGCCTTAAGCTAGTCTCAAAGACTCAAAATATCCGTAACCTAAGAATGTGTTAGAAATATTTCGAGACTACGTCCGTAACGCGTATGGCAGTATAAAAATAATAAATACAGAGGTCAAGACTAATATCAGCTTTTGCGAGCGGATATAACTTAACTTCAATTTAACCAAGTACTGCGAAAAAATGAAGACGTGCCATCAGCACTTTCTACTTGAAAGCAATAACAAAAGGTACTCCTAAATTCTTCATGATTACTGTACTTCAGAATAGGAATCCTAAACGACCTATCCGACGATAGACTTCCCGCTTTCACGAATCCATTGAAACGACACAATTTTCTCTACTCCTTTTCGTAATAAAAATACTTAAGCTTCAGTTGAGAATATACAGACACTACTAATGACCAGTTGGTTTCACGATAGCACAGCGGTGCTTTTGTGTCACTTTCCGAGATACAGTCGTAGCGGAATTTTTCTACCATTCGTCTACAACGTTTCATTGTTAATTATATATTTCCTACGATAAACAAAGTAACACATACCGGAATATCTATTTAGTATTTGTTACCAGTCTGACATCAAATCTGTTTCTCAAGAGTAAATGGGATTTGCAACTGAACAAATAATTCGAAGATTTTGAGATGCCTTCACTGAAATGTAGTAGCTGATCTAAAACTGAGTTACGAAATCTTTGTCTTATAAGGAGTTACTTGCTTTCCATAAAACCCCAGTACTAGTCAAGTGTAACTGTATGGTTCCAGAGACCTTTTCAAGTCTCAAACGTCTATGATGCATACGTGCAAACTGAAGCGACAGATAAAAATTTGTACCAATGGTTCGAATTCTGCGTCGGTACAAATGTTCATTCATCGTTTCAGTGTGCATATAACCATTATTAGTCGCTCACTAATCGCTAATACTCCAAATTGCTACTACTTTAACATTATTTACGCACATTCATTATTTGCGGATAGATATCATAACAATATAACGTAAGAAGCCACGTTATTTAAAAGCTTAATTAATGTTCGTGTGGCTATTTACAAGCCTTGAAATTCTGTGACAAGACAAAGTAAAGTGGAATACTTACAAGAGAGTACGAACTTTCTATAATGCTGTTATAAAATACGATACGTACGGCAAGAGTTTGTATTCACTGTGCGAAAGAGAAGTTGTTTTACGAAGCAACAGCGTCTCTTAATTAATTAATCGCAGTTGCAGTAAAACAACACTTTTCGAGCTTCGGCTCCACAGGTTGTGTCACACGCGTTTATACACACATCGCTACGTCCTCCTTTCTTTTTTAATTTGGTATTATATTTGAACGGCACTCTCGTAAGCTTCACCTTTAAATCTCATTTATTTTAACAGAAGTTTACCTACCGGCGCGCAACGTAAACAGAGATAAGCTACAGCTATTGGGCGGGTGTAGGTTTTCGCTCATGACTCTCCCCGAGCGAAGCGGAAGCCTGCCCACAGGGGGATGCTGAAATTTTAACGAAGTATTCGTACCGCTCTCTTTCGAGCCCTTTTTTCCCTCGAGGCGCTTTTCTTTGACGTAAACGGGAGTACAATGCACATAATTACTCCGGTTCGTTTTACGAGTAAGTGTATAACCTCGCACGAACATCAATATTTCCTTTTTAGTCGTTTCCCGAGAATGGTAAAAGGGGGGGGGGGGGGGGAGGGGAATTCACGCACCGTGCGAGAGTTGTAAGAGCGAAGTCACCGCTTTTTAGCGTTTTTGGCAAAAAGTTCGTAATTCGCGTTTTTCACGTCCTCGGGAATTTCGCGGCATTCGTTCGAAAAAAAATGACTCGACTCGCGCGGCCTAGTTTAAAAACTGAGGTGTAGTTAAGATAAGGACGCTCCCGAAAAAGCAACTAGTTACACTACTATGACGGGGCAGCACAGCACGTACCTCGCGCAGCGACAGCGCAGCGTACTACGACGAGTGGGTGTTTCATTCAGTCGCGAATGGCAATGCCGCCCACGGCTCGGCTCCCGCGGCGCGACTGATCCGCGCGCGCCCGTTCGGCGCTGCCGGCGCTTGGCCACGCCTCCGTCTCGCGACTAGCGCCCAATAACAACGAGACTGTCATTCGGCCTGCGCGCCACTGCCACCGGCCGGCTCCGTCGCTGCGCGCCGAGCAGAAACGGCCGGAAAAAGAAGTTGTCCTAGTCCGAGTGGTAGTAGGCGTGACGGGGGAAAAAAAAAGAAGAAGACGAAAAAACTGCGAGAATCGAGAGGGAAAAATATTGGGGACACAAACCTGCGTAAAAATTGTCAGTCGGTAGTGTAAGAAGAGTGTAGGTGTGTCGGGTTTAGCGGCAGAGGGCATTCACCTGTGGAGAGCGGTAGCGCGGTCGGGCGTTGGGGCAGTCGGGCGGTCGGGAGCGCGCGAGGCGGAAGGCGGACGCCGGCTGCCGGCGCGCGCGCTGGCATCCACACGACTGGCGCGGCCGCGCGGCAGGGGGCGCCACACGCCAGCGCCACGCCGCGCCAGCGCAACGCGCGCGCCCGCCACGGCTACCGGCTACAGCTTCCAGCTCCCCCCAGCCCGCTCATTGATTTTCACAGCGGGTCAAACCTCCCCTCACATCTACAACTAACATCTTGCACCTCTACTGTTTTCCTAAGTAAACACTCGACAGCCCCCCACCACCCGCCAGTTCCTCCGGCGGCGCCGGACACTCCTCCGAGGACGCGCGGTCCAACATTTTTGGACGCCGAGGACGCCGTCGCTAGGATTTCGATCCGACCGCTCCGCGGCCTCGGAATATTTTAATTTTCTGGCGCGTTCCGAAATTTCGCCTCCAGAATTTTTTAGACGCACCGGTAACGGAAATTATTAAAACCAAATTTTTTTCGCGTCTTCGAAGGCACTATTATTATTTGTTTACCCCGTCTGGGCCTTCTGCCACATTTTTACATTGCAGCAGGAAGCTTATCTTTCAAAACCGAAACACGTCTCATCGTGTAACAATACATGCCAATAGCAGTTCCAGAAAGGACATAATAGTTTTAAATTATAGCAACTACAATACAATATCGAAATTTACAATTAGAAGGAGAGGAGGGAGGCTGACCCACGTAGTCCTGACAGGCCCGTGTTCGCGGTCTGCCTCGCCCGTGGGTGGGGCACGAATGATTCGAATGGTCCAGGTGGTGGCAGTAGTAACAGGGACCTTTTACACTCGTCTTAGTTATACTGTTTGAAATTGTAGTACTAGTATTGGAAACGGTAACAGCACTAATGGCAGCAGGTGATGAACGTAATTGTAAAATTCGTGGAAATAATTGGAAACTACGGAAACGTGTGCCTGTTTCCTGTCTTAGTAACGGAACATCCGACAGAAAGCGGAAGAATATGCGATGGGACCACTACGTGTATAGTACCGCTAGTGTACAGGTAGACATCTAAATGATAGAGCGATAATATTAGAAACAACCGAAGATAAGGAAAAACAGTATGCTAGACACTGTAATTCAATATTCAGAACAGAAAGAGAAAGAAGTAAATTACCGTAACGAATCACGTAATTGTAATTATATATTGACGGTCCACTGCCTAGATTATGATAAATAAATAATATACTTAATGGTGTAAACTAAATGACAAAGAAAACCCATTGACACATTTAGGATTAGTATATAATAGGTGCTTACGAACAATAATAAGTTCCCAGAATACATATAACGCAAAATGAGAACCTAGGGGTAGAAGAATAGAAAAGGGAAAGATGAAAAGAAGAGAAGCTGGTACACGCGGGTCGGCGGGAACGTCGCTTTTCCATGTTCAAGTACCGTCCGTATGTTCTATACTAGAATCACTAATGTAAACTTTATTGTTGTAAACAAAAAGACAAAGGAAACGCGTTAACATATTTAAGATTAATAAGTAGGCTAATACGTCCTTACAAAAAAAATGATACTTTTCTGTAACACTCGTTCCCAAACATTGGATTTAGACCCGTGCACAGGATGGCGTAGGAATGTTCGTTTCGGTTCGCGATATGTTCTGAAACATTAGCTGCAGCTTTTTATATCTCCGGATAAGGTAATAAAGGCAATTTATGGTTTCGTCTGTGACATATCACTATTTATTTATTTATTCAGCTGTTTACCCTGTGTAATTTAGGACCTTCTGGCTTGTTCTTACGTCGTAACAAAAGAATTGTCTCTTATAAACAACAGACAGTTGTCGTTACGTAAGGCCACTAGGTGTTAGGAATAGTATGTAATCCTTTTAAATTATAACAGTTATAATACAGTAACAAATCTTACGATTAGAAGTATGTGAAAGAGAAAGATAAAAGAGAAGAAAAGGTGTTGGCCCATATGGTCCTGCAGGTTCACGAAGAGGATACTCCGTGTTAGCATTCCGCCTTGCGGGGTAGGTGTGGCTTTTAATATTCCACTGTTATACGTGTATTCTGTACTAGAATAACGCTATACGTAAATTTTATGACAAAACAAACACATTGACACATGTAATATTGATACACAAAATAAGAGACGTACAGAATATTAGTTCTGCAACGTCGGATTTCGAACCGTCCACTGGACTACGGAGAAATCTTTATTTACTTATTTCTTCGGTTGTTTAGCGCCACTATGTTAGTTCCTTTTGGTACATTTATACAGGGAACACGGGCGTTATCTTCTGCAAACAAGGCGTACATGTCCGCGCATAAAAATATACGACAACTGGTATTCGAAAAATTGCATACTCTTTTTTAAATTACGAGTGTAACAATTGCAATACAAAATCAAAATACAGCAACTGGCTATAGCTCGTTGCCTGTTTTTCACAGCGGATCGAACCCTCGCATCTACAAGTAACATCTTAGAACTCTACCGTTTCCTCACTAAACACCACACTGATGGCCGGTTGAACGTTTCTTATGGTTGGGGACGTCGTTACCAGAATTTCGATCCGCCCACTGCACGACGTAGGAAGGTCATTTTCCACTCGCGAGGTATTCCGAAAGTGCACCTACGCCATTTACATCTTCAGAAAACCGAAAGTAATAAAGTCATATTTTCTCATGTCGTTTATGAAGTGGTTATTATTTATTCGGCTTTTTATCCGTAGTAGGTTACGGCCTTCTGATACATTCATACATCGGCCTTGTCTTTCATAAATAAGACAAAATGTTTTTGCGTAACACTATACGGCAACGGTCTTGCCACAGTGGTAACACCGGTTCACATAGATCACCGAAGTTAAGTTATCTCAGGCTTGCCTATCACGTGGCTGGGTCACCGTCCTGGTCTGCCGAGCGCTGTTGGTAAGTGGGGTGCAATCACCCTTTGTGAGTGCCGGCCGGGATGGCCGAGCGGTCCTAGGCGCTACAGTCTGGAACCGCGCGACCACTATGGTCGCGGATTCGAATCCTGCTTCGGGCATGGATGTGTGTGATGTCCTTAGGCTAGTTGGGTTTAAGTAGTTCTAAGTTCTAGGGGACTGATGACCTCAGAAGTTAAGTCCCATAGTGCTCAGATACCCCCCCACCCCCCCCTCCCACCTCCTATGTGAGGCCAAATGCGGAGCTACTTCATTAAGAAGTCAAGAAAACTTACAACGGCTGGACGAGAGGTTCTGACCACATGCCCCTCCACATCCGCATCCAGTGTCGCCCGTTGGCCTAGGATGACACGGCGGTCGGTCAGTACCGTTGAGCCTTCCGAGATTTGTTCGGACGGAGTTTTATAGCATCTGCTTTCCAAAAAATGAATCGTTTCCAGAACACTTGTTATACAAAATTGTTGCAGGAGTCCATACATTCTAAAACTATACACTTTATTTCATTCGACGTGAAAAAAGATGAAGTATGTGATGCCAGCGCGTGACAGGTCTATTGGTCTGACTGCAGGTAGAGTGAAGCCTATTTTCGCCTCGGCGCTAGGATGGGTAAGATGGGCGACCTTCCCGCCCGCTCGCCTTTTACTATGGGAAAGATGCCCGGTAGCTATTTGATAGGAGGCTGCCTGGACCTGGGGCAGTCAACTGCTCTACACAGCAGACAATCGCGGCCAATTTTCATTCGACGTAATTCTAAAAAAACTTTTGTGCTCTTTCTAAGATATGAAACGATATCTTCTGGTTCTCTCTCTCTCTGTCTCTCTCTCTCTCTCTCACTCTCTCTCTCTCTCTCTCTCTCTCTCTCTCTCTCTCTCTCCCTCTCTCTCTCTCTCTCTCTCTCTCTCACGCACACACAGACACACAGACATATAGGTAATATTCTCCCTTCGCACAACATTTAAAAACTTCTCGCCATCGCCCACCATGCATTAATGATCTCGATCTTTTGCATGTTGTACAAAAAGGCCAGAAGATGAACATTTCCGAACAATTTGAAATTTCGAAGAGAGTCTGTTTTAAGAGGCCAAGCTTACTCAACGCATAACTGACCTTGAAACCAGAGTTAAAAATGGTTCAAATGGCTCTGAGCACTATGGGACTTAACATCTGAGGTCATCAGTCCCCTAGAACGTAGAACTACTTAAACCTAACTAGCCTAAGGACACCATACACATCCATGCCCGAGGCAGGATCCGAACCTGCTACCGTAGCGGTCGCGCGTTTCCAGACTGAAGCGCCTAGAACCGCTCGGCCACAACGGCCGGAGCAAACCAGAGTTACTTTTTAAATTAATGTCGATGAACAGGTGGCTTTGTTTATACATTGATATTGTTTGGTTGTGCTTCCGTGTTTTTATCTTGTGTAATGGATCTAAGTACATAACTGATTTGTAAACACATCCCTTGTTTTCCCTTCTAGCGGCGCCACCTAGTACGCTACGGGTCACTTTGATTCATAGCTCTGTAGTAGAAGCCGTAAACGTGTGTCGTAAGGACGTTTTATACACCTGACCTACGTTGTAAACATGCCCTACGTTGTGTTAAGAGTGAGTACGCCCGCGTAAACACTAGTAACATGTGACTCTTGTACGATTTTATTCTTTATATTACTCATATACTTCGTGAGCCAAGGTCTTGTAGCCCGAAATATTTGTTTCTTTATCTCCACCCTTATTTATGTGGTTTCTTATGTTTGTTCCGGTTATTTATTTCCGTAGGTGGATGTGTCTTGTAAATTTTATTGTTTAACTGACAACGGAGCTTTATAGCTGATTTCTGGGTCATAAATTTGTACTGAAGAAACCCCAGGTTTCTGATGCTGCTCCTGTGAAAGTGAAACGCGTCATAAATTGAATAAATAAAAAACATTTTGCAACCGAGACTGCCTATTCTTTCTTGAAAATAATATTTTCAGTCTAGTTTGAGTTTTCAGTGATTCGTGCGCGAGTGAAAAGATTTATATGCGAAGAAGACAATGATGTGTTGGCGGAAGAGCCAACACCGTGTAACTAGAGGGGGCCGAAATGCACGCTTTTAAGCTCACGCAGACTGGCGTGAGGTCTGGAACAGTTAAAGGAGTTGACTCTAATAAATAAAGTACGGAGTTGCTTGAATACTTAACTTTAATCCATAATTGGTGAACATCGGTCTGACGGTACATGCATCACAAGATAAATAGCAGTTGATAATGGCGCCTTGCTAGGTCGTAGCAAATGACGTAGCTGAAGGCTATGCTAACTATCGTCTCGGCAAATGAGAGCGTATTTGTCAGTGTAGCATCGCTAGCAAAGTCGGCTGTACAACTGGGGCGAGTGCTAGGACGTCTCTCTAGACCTGCCGTGTGGCGGCACTCGGTCTGCAATCACTGATAGTGGCGACACGCGGGTCCGACGTATACTACCGGACCGCGGCCGATTTAAAGGCTACCACCTAGCAAGTGTGGTGTCTGGCGGTGACACCACAGACAACTACCGCTTTCATACAATAGCAAAAAATCTAACAGAGATCTGGAGAAAATTCCGGTACTACGAAAATCGCTAAGCGGGTCTAAGGCTTCCATCAAGTCATTCGTCGACCAGTCAGGTGTGACAGTTGAAGATAGCAAAACGAAAGCCGAAATTTTAAATTCCGCGTTTAAGAAATCGTTCACGTAGAAGAATGACACAAACATTCGGTCGTTTGACCATCGCATAGAGTCCCGTACCGATGGCGCAGTATTATGCATCCCTAGCGTAGAGAAACAGCTGAAAGAGTTGAAAACAAATAAGTCACCAACTCCGGATGAAATCCCCAATAAGTTTTTACAGAGAGTAATGTACGACATTGGCCCCATACTTAGCTTTCATTTATCGTGAATATCTCGTCCAGCGCAGAGTCCCAAACGACTGTAAAAAAGCGCGGTGGGCTCCGGCACATAAGAAGTATAAAAGAACGAACCCGCAAAATTACAGACCAATATCCTTAACTACGATATTGCAGTGTCTTTGTTATTCAGAAATACGGTGCAATGTTCCTTCGGACATGCATTCATGTCCGTAGGAACAGTCACTGCGGCGACTAAAGCCGTTATGAAATATATTAAATGTATTCGCCCTCGCATATGGACAACCGCCAACTGTGTAATGGAATGACGACTATGAAAATTTATGCCTGACTGGTACTCGAACCCGGATTGTCCGCTTATAGCGAACGGTCACCTTACCATGACGCTATCCGAGCACAAGCCAGGGCCAGCCCAAAAACTCTCATATGTCGCTAAGCATGTGTCTACAGCCTGCACTATGTGTCTACTATTTATACTCCCGTACAGGGGAGACATTTCAATCGAATACTTAGTAGAAGGAGAATTCTTAGCCGGGATCGCTACAAAAAATACTTCATTGTAGATAACCGGTTTCGGTAAAACTAAGTTACCATCTTCAGAACTTCATGAAGGTTATTACAAACATCTTGTGCCAACTACCTACAAAATCCTTCTATTGAATTTCTAGGTGCATAAAAGATAAATCCTGGAAATTCAATGGATAGATTTTGTGTGTAGCTGGCACATGATATTTGTAATAACCTTCATTAAGACGTGAAGATGGTAACTTAGTTTTACCGAAACCGGTTATCTACAATAAAGCTTTTTATATTGATCTCGACTAAGAAGTTCCTCTTCTCCTAAGAAATCACTACAGATTGTCCCTTCGAGCTCAACATGAGTAGACTTATTTTAGTTGGAAGTCTCTTGCCTGGTGTCGGCGGATAAATACGATATTACAATGCCTGTGTTGTTCAGAAGTACGATGTGATGTTTCTTCGGCCATGAACATTGTGTCGTATTTCTAAATAACGCGGGAACTGCAGTATTGTATTTATCCGCCGACACCGCACAAAGCGGCTTTCAAGTTGAACATCTCCCCTGTACGGGAATATACGTATGATTGTAGGAGTGTAGGTTGTAGACACATGGGTGACGACGTATGGAAGTTTGGGTCTGGCTGTGAGTCGTGCTCAGATAGCCTAATGGACGCAGTCGGCTTTCAGCCTTGATACCGTGCGGACGGGATCGGCGCTCCGCAGGCGTTGTTGTTTACTCGCTAGCGGGCGATCGTGAGTCGCTGTAGTGACTTATAGTGCCGGTACCGATCCACCATGGCGTTATCATATCGACAAGCCACAATCATGCTAACGTTCAACGCGTCGTAAACGACATCGAAGGCCCATGTAATAGAACGCTTTCTTTGAGACGTCATGCACATAGATCCGCAAGAACAGGCAGTCATCCATTTGTTAATTGTATCCAGCGCATTGTACCTCAAACTGATTGACGAAACGGCCTGCGACAGACTCCTCCAACCATCTAAAGACGGCTTCCGCTTCTGCCACGCTGACGGAATGTAAGCGTGGTAGCAGCTGACCGTACTGGACTGGGACTGGACTGGGGGTGCGTACCGTGCGCGCCTTTGAACTACCGTTTGAAGTTCCCGCCAACATTGTCGTTGACGCGCTGCGGCCATATGGCACAGTTTTTGGCCACACATAGGAGAAATGGAATACATTCTGAACGTATTCTGTCCTTAATGGGGTACGCCAAGTGCGTATAGAACTTAAGAAGCACGTTCCATTATGTTTTCGTAGGCGGCTGCAGCGCAATTGTTATATATGATGGCCAACCGAGGACCTGCTCGAGCTGCGGCCAGGAGGACGATGTTAGAGCTGAGTGTGTGCAGCGCCGCCTCGTTCAGGTGCCCGCAATGAACTTCCCCAACAATCCACGATGACCTCTTTCCCGCTGACGTACGTGGAGGCTGCACGACCTGATCTGACGGAAGATCAAAACCTGATACCACCTCAAGCCGCTGCAAGCTCCGTTGGAGAGTCAACACTGACGACGACGACACCAGCGCAGCCAAACGATGCAGAGTTTCCTGCAGCCTCCGACCCTCGCGACGTCGCGGGCACCTAGTCGCCATCACTGTCGGGATTGGACACAGGGATTCCCGATGACTGAGACCGTGTCGAGCCCCGCCCTCCAGTGGATGTCGAGCCTCGGACCAGCAAGCAAAAATCACCCAAGCGACACAAGAAGAGACGATTGCTAGTTGAAGAACGGGACACGGATGTGAGGCTGATGGAAGACATCGACTCCGTTGACGCGTCTGCAGTTACAACAGATTCCAGCGGCCCCATTCACCACAAGGAGCCTGATGATAAGGAACACTCTCCTACACCTGGTGGCCATGAAAACGAGGCACATCCAATCGAATCACAAACTGTGTGCTCCTATAAATTGTCCAGTCACCACTGACCGCCCAATCCTCTCTTGGTGATTGGACGGACGACAAAGAGGCAGATGATGCACTGCACACATCGATAACTACTCCGGAGCCCATGGCTGACACTGAGTCCGGAGGGCCCTGCCAGTCAGGGGCTCATACGGCACAGTAATGCACGTCATGCGGCCGGATGGCTGTGTGGAGTACAAGCTCACCAGGGGCTTACACTCTTACATTGCTTCCACCACTTGATATGTCTCAGTCATACCGTGTGGGAACAGTCAATCTCAATGGTGTCCTTTTCACAGTCAAGACCCGCATGTTACACGACATGATCATACCAGCAGACTTGGATACTGCCCTTCTCCAGGAGGTTCGTCCCGAGCTGCGTTTAGACCTATATGGCTACACCACCTACAGCCTACCATCTAGTGACGGCGCAGGAGGAACGGCCATTCTTCTCCAAGATGGCGTGGAAGCGACGGACGTAAAACACTTGCCGAACGCGCGAGGCATTGCTCTCATGCTTAGCGCAGTTCGCCTCGTTAATGTCTACTTCACACCGCGGTGACAGGAACATCTTTTATTCGGAAGAGGTCGCCCCACTTTTGCAAGGAAATATGGACCATTATATAGTGGGCGGAGATTTTAACAATGTTCTGCGGCCCGAGGACCAGATACCGCATTACGTCCCATGCCCGGCTCCACAAGCACTGGTGCGTGACCTCGCACTCCACGACACATGGCTGTTACATCATGGGAACCAGCGCGGATATACGCATTTTACCGGCCACTCTGCCAGTCGTGTGGACTGGACATACGTCTCGCGTGGCCTCCGCACAGCGACCCGTGATGCAGAACTCTGGCCGACGGCCTTCACGGATCATCTGCACTATGAGCTTACCCCGATAACTCACCAGGGGCAGCAGGGGCTCACGGACGCTAAACGCCACCCTCCTTCGCAAGGAAGCGTGTCGGCAAGCACTTACTGACACGTGGCGTCGTTGTTTCAGGCGCCTGCCCATGTACGCTTCAACGTTGCTGTGGTGGCTTGGATGCCTCAAACCTGCACTCCGAAAGACACTGATGGCCTACGGGCGTGACCGATCGAACTGGCAAAGGACGACATCGGAATTTTACTACACAGCGTCACGTGAGCTGGCGACGCAACCGCCGTCTCCCGAACGTCAAATGTCCGTACAACGCATCAAAGCTCGTCTACTTCGCATCAGGACAGAGCAGCTGGAAGTTGTCCGCGTCCGTGCGCGAGTGCAAGACTGCATTCCCAACGAAACGGAATCAGTCTATCACATTGTGCGCGAGAGGCGCCAACGCAAACGTCAGCTCATTACGGCGGTAAACAGGGAGGAGGGCGGCTGCGCAGTGACACAAACGGACATAGCGCACACGTTCGCCCGACTCTATGGGACCTTGTACGTGGAAGATCCGCGAACCATATGCGATTATGACGAGCTGTTGCACGATTTTCCCGCCCCTAGGGACGTGGCACCCGATGATACTCTGCTGTTGTCCGACGAGCTGACATCGGCCTCGGCACGTGGAGCACCGAACAAATCGCCTGGGCCGGGCGGTTTACCCCTGGAATTCTACCGCACTTTTTATGGGTGACAAGTGGCTCCAAATGTTTCAAGAACTGATCAACCCTGATTTCAATGTCCCCACGGAATTCACAGACGGCATCTTGATCCCAGTACCGAAACCGAATGGTGGTTATAGGTGGCAGGACTTTCGCCCACTCACACTCCTCAACAACGACTACAAGATCTTCGCCCGCATCCTCCGCGCACGTCTCCACACCGCTGTCGGGAAGGCCATCCACACCGATCAACATTTTTAGGTGCCGTCAGCAACATTCATCCAGCGTTAGGAGCATACAGTGACGTAATTGCTTTGACGGCGGCCTGCAAATACGTGGCGCCCTTGTCGCCGTCGATTTTGACCTATCATTCGACCTACGCGCAGTGTTAGTACACATGGGCCTCTCTCCAGAGTCTGCTCAGGTGATCCTTCGACTGGTACACGGAGCGCGCTCCCGCATGATGGTCAACGATTACCAGTCTGGTGGCATTGTTGTTGGACGGTAAGTGCGACAAGGGTGCCCCTTATCGGGTTCACTATTTGCGGCAGCGCTTGAACCAACTTTACATGGTCTACGGCAACGATCTACATTTACATCTACATATATACTCCGCTAGCCACCAAGCGGTGTGTGACGGAGGACACAATTCGAGCCAAAGTCATATTTCAATCCCTCTGTTCCACTCGTGGATCGCGTGAGGGAAAAACGACTGTCTGAACGCCTCAGTACGAGCTCTTATTTCCCTTATCTTTGAATCGTGATCATTGCGCTATTTGAAAGTTGGTGGTAATAATATATGCTTTACATCCTCGGAGAAGATTGGATTTCAGAATTTAGCGAGCAGCACCTTCTGTTTAGCGCGCCATCCATCTGCAAGTGTGTCCCACTTCAAACTTTCTATGGGATTTCTAACGCTCTTGCAGTGGCTAAATGTACCAGTCACAAATCTTGCTGCTCTTCTTTGGACCTTCTCAATCTCTTGAATCAGGCCCATACAGACGAACAATACTCCAAAACTGGACGAACTAATGTATTGTAAGCTATTTCCTTTGTTGAAGGACTGCATCGTTTCAGGATTTTACCAATAAACCGCAATCTAGAGTTCGCCTTACCCGTTACTTGTGTAATCTGATCATTCCATTTGAGATCATTTCGAATAGTCACACCCATATACTTGACGGACGTTACCGCTTCCAAAGACAAGGCATTTATTTTGTACTCGTACATTAACGGGGATTTTCGCTTTGTTATACGCAGTAGGTTACACTTACTAATATTGAGAGATAACTGCCAGTCATTACATCACGCATTTATTTTCTGCAAATCCTCATTGATTTGTTCACAACTTTCGTGTGATACTACTTTCCTGTAGATTACAGCTTCATCGGCAAACAGTCTAAGGCCGCTGTCAATACCATCAACCAGATCGTTTATGTAAATCGTAAAAAGCAGAGGACGTATTACGCTGCCCTGGGCACACCTGAAGTTACGCTTGTTTCTGTTGAAGTCACCCCGTTCAGGACGACATACTGCTCCCTGTCTGTTAGAAAACTTTCTATCCAACCGCATATGTCATTGGATAGACCGTAAGCGAGCATTTTTTGTAGCAAGCGACAGTGCGGAACTGAGTCGAACGTCTTTCGAAAGTCGAGAAATATGGCATCAACCCGGGAGCCGGTATCTAGAGCCTGTTGTATATCATGCACAATGAGGGCCAGCTGTGTCTCACATGACCGCTGTTTCCTAAAACCGTGCTGGTTTCTGCAGATGAGCTACTCAGAGTCTAGAAAGGTCATTATGTCTGAACACAAAATATGTTCCATGATTCTACAACAAATCGATGTCAGTGAAGTTAGCCGGTTATTATGTGCATACGATTTTCTACCCTTTTGATGGATCGCTATGACCTGGGCCTTCTTCCAGTCCTGTGGAACTTTCCGCCGTTCCAGTTATCTGTGGTAGATGCCGGATAAGAGTGGTGCTATATTTGTAGCATAGTCTACATAAAATCCTAAGGGGATACTGTCTGGGCCAGATGCCTTCCTGACGTCTAAGGATCTTAACTGTTTTACAATCCCAGATACACTAAACACTATGTCAGCCATCCTTTCGTTTGTTCGACAATTTAAAGGGGGAATGGTGCTGCAGTCCTCTATCGTAAACGAGTTTTTGAAAGCTAGGTTTAGAATTTCGGCCTTCTGTTCATCATCATCAGTTACATTACCCGCATTGTCAGCAAGAGAAGGTATTGAATTATTTGTAGCGTTCATAGATTTTACGTACGACCAACATTTTTTGGGGCTACTTTTAGAATCTGCAGATAAAATATTGCATTCAAATTCGTTAATAGAATCTATCATTGTCCTTCTGACAGTTGCTTTCATTTCGCATAATTTCTGTTGGACAGCGGGGCAGTGACTACGTTTAAAACGACTGTGCAAAATTCCCTGCTTTCTCAGCAACTTCCTAATATTTTTGTTGTACCAAGGTGGATCCTTTTGCTAGGACATACTTCTCTAGTACATGGTGGACAATACCTTTAAATTCCGACCAAAGATGCTAAATATCTTTGTGTCCCGCGGTGAATGCTTGGAGCTGACTATGAAGATATTCATTAATGACTCTTTTATTTGCTTTCCCAATCAAGAAAACTCTACGCTGTTTCTTTGTTACTTTTGCAACTTCCACTGACATAGAAGCCACAACGACATTATGGTCGCTAATACCTTCTTCTAGATTAACTTCCTCAAAAAGATCAGGTCTGTTTGTCGCCAAGATATCTAATATGTTCCCATCTCGAGTTGGTTTTCTAACCAATTGGTCAAGGTTGTATGTTGAGAGCGCTCCTAGAATAACTTCACACGAATCTTTGCTTCTGCCCCCTGTAATTTTCCCAGTCAATGGCTGCTAGATTAAAGTCTCCACCTATAACTAATTGATAATTTGGATATATACTTTCTATATACTCAAGACTTTCCCTGAAACGTTCAGCGACGTTTGTTGCGAAAGCTGGTGGTCTATAAAAACATCCTAATACAATGGTCAGTCCTTGTCTGATTGACAGATTTATCGAGACTTTTTCACAGTCCTACCCAGTATCGATTTCAACTGTGTTTAAACAGCTTTTAACTGCAATGAACACACCACCTCCCAAAGCATCAGTCCTATCCTTCCTAAACATTGTCCAATCCGAATTCCAAATTTCACTGCTTTTTATGTCTGGTTTCAACCAGCTTTCGGTACCTCATACAATATTGGCCTTGCTACTGTTTATTTCGGAGATAACTCGGGGATCTTGCTACAGACACTTCGACAATTTACTAACATGAGATTAAGCACATTTAAATCCTTTGGAATGACCTGTTTATGCGAACTAACAATTTTTACAGTTGGCACACCCACATCAGTGTCATGAACTGGTAATTTTTCAGGCCAGCGGTTTGTTTCCCATGGGGAGGAACCTAATCTAAAAAAAAAACCATGTTCACACCACAAGTACTGTGCTACCAATGTAGCTGCTTCCTGTGTGTAATGCACCCCTAATCTATCGAGGGGCGTCCTACAGCCTTCCACTTCATAGCGTAGGTCGAGGAATCACAGAGTCGACGTAGCCTCCGATTTAGATTCTCCACTCGACTCCAAACCAGAGGACCCCGGACCACCCTGGGTACGATGCTGCAGATCGTCAGCTTGGCTTCCACTCTTCGAGAGATGGAGACAACCTTCACCAATTTAGCCAGCCGTCGAAAGGACCCAAGGATTTCCTCGGAACCCCGACGACAGGCATCGTTGCTGCCGACATGTGCAACAATCTGCAGCTGGCTGCACCCCGCACGCTCGATAGCCGCCGGAAGAGCCTCTTCCACATCCCGGACAAAGCCCCCGGGCAAGCACACCGAGTGAACGTTGGACTTCTTCCCCGCCCTAGCCGCTATGTTCCTGAGAGTCTCAATGACCCCCCTAACATTGGAGCTTCCAATAACTAACAAACCCCTACCCCCACGTGCCTGTCCGGACCTTGCTGAAGGAGCGGCCACTATCCTGGCAGAAGGTGCATAATGGATCCCGCTCAGCCTCCCCCCCCCCTCCCGCCCCGCCCCCCCCCCCCATCGCCACAGCATCAGATAGCACACTGAATCTATTAGCAAAGTGCATGGGATTTGGCAGGAGCCTGCGTATACCAAGCAGCCTTCGCCTTGAGGCTCGAGACCTCGTCACAGTCCGCCACCCACACTGAGGTGAGAGTGGGCCGGCCGGCTCAGTCGCACCTGAGGTCGGCTCAGTGACAGAGACCTGTGACATCCCCCCTGCACATGTAGTACTGCAGAGGCTGCCCCAGGCACCCCATCCCCACCGCACCTCAAGATGGCACTCTTGAGCTTGTTGATTGTGGCCAACAAAGTTTCCAGCTGCGTTTGAACCGTGGCCAACTCCTGCATCTGCACACAACACACACAGTCCCTATCCATCTAGCTAATAGCTGATTTACTATAAAAAAAACTTAAGGAACCCTATTGTCACACAAGGTTAACAGCTAGACTCTAGTTGGCACGATTAACAGACATTTCCATACGGGACGTGACCTTTCGTTGGGGTGCATTCGCCGATGATGTAGTGTTCCTGGCCAGATCAGAGGATGAAGTGCATATGGCGCTTCAGTGGCTACGCCAGTACCAGTACGGGGCGTTCGCTGGGAGCGTCATCGTGAAGAAGACAAAATAAATGGATGTCGGAGGGGGGCTTTCCCACGCAATGGCGGTGCCCTTTGACAAGATGCCCGTACTCAAATGTTTAGGAGTGCAGTTCTTAGCAACGTTCGCCGCTCGTTGGCGGCTACATACCGCCGGCTCCTACACTAGACACATGCTCTGCTGCAGGACAACAAAATGCGTCGCATGGATATGCTCCTTCGAACACGTTATGTCAACACCTATCTTGTCTCCAAACTGGACTATTTTGCGCATGTCTTTCCCTTGTAGGTTACGATGGCCGACAGATTTCAAGCAGCATATGGACATTTCGTGAGCGCCGGCCATGTTTTTGAAGTCAGATACGCCACCCTGACACTGCCACATCGGGCGGGAGGTATCGGTTTAATTCATGTCTATAAACCGTGCGCGATCGCTTTATCTCAACACTATGCGTCGCACGTGGATCTCCGCCCACGCCAATCTGACGGGCACCCTAATAGCTGAAATGGCACCACACTCTCTGCATCCCCCAGTTCCTGTAGGACACATTTCGCCGGCACTCGCCCGCATCAGAGAGTTCTTGATTGATCTCACCTACTTACGGTCCGACCTTCCGACGACACGGATGCCCAACACGAAAGCTATTATTGTCTCCTTCAACAGTAGCAACCTGACAATACGGTCGCACACAGACATCCTGAAGTTGCCTGGAACAAGGTGTGGCGAGCGGTACACGCTCCTTTTCTACCTACGACGGTGCGTTTATTGTGGTACGTGGCTGTGTATGAGAAGTTCGCTACTTGTCAGAGGCTACAATCCATTCATCTGACAGACGACCCCTTGTGTCCGACATGCTCAGCCGTTGACTCGGATGCACACCGCCTGACTTGGGCCGCGACCAGCGAGTGCTGGCTACTGACCCAGCGCATGCTGGCAATACTCTTGCGGCGATTTCCGGAGTCTGTCTCCCCTGATGATTATTCAGCTTCATTATTGCGGATCCTCCTGCTCACTGGGGCGTTCCAGGTATGAGACGCTGAAAAAGAAGAAGAATCGTCGAGCATATTGATCCTCTACGGACGGAATAGGCGGGAACCCCTCCCAGCGGACGAGAAGACGACTCGGACGCTCGGCTACGGCAGTTGTAGGATATTTTTTTAATTAAACAAAAATAAATCCAAAAATACAATAAAAACAAGAAATTAAAATAAAAATTAAAAAATTAAATAAACAAATAAAACAACATAGACAAATCCGCTACATCCTTTCCCTGATCCTTCGATCCTAGAACACGTTGCGTCGGCAAGGCGGTAGGATGGCTAGGCCTCGGGTGTCTACCCCTACCCCACCCATCTTCCTGCTCCTGCAGCGGTTCCTCGGGAAAAAAAAGAAAAAAGAAATGGAAAGGCGCCCGCCGCGATTAGCGGGAAATCCGGGTTCGTGTCCCGGTCCGGCACAAGTTTTCAGTGTCGTAATTCCACTACACAGCTGATGGTTGTCCATATTCGCAACAGCGAATACATTTAGTGAATATTCTTAACATCGGTTTGCTGCTGAATTCCAGAATATATTCTGAGTTTGAATACAATACATTCCCTGGAGACCGAGATGCTTATGTCCACGAGTCAGCACCGTTTTAGAACAGCATCGCACCGCTCGTGTGAAACTCATTTTGTCCTTTTCTCACATGATATACTGCGAGCTATGAATGAAGGGCAACAAGAAGGTTCCATATTTCTAGATTTCTGGTAAGCATTTGACAACATACCCCGCTGTAGACTGTTAAAGAAGGTACGAACGTACGGAATAGGTGCCCAGATATTTGCGTGGCTAGAAGACTTCTTTAGTAATCGAACCCAGTATGTTGTCCTCGACGACGAGAGTTCATCAGAGGCAAGGGTATCGTCAGGAATGCTCCAGGGAGGTGTGATAGTACCACTATTATTTTCTACATACATAAACGAGCTAGCGGACAGTGTGGGCGACAATGTGCTGATGATACTGCTGTGTACGGGAAGATGTCGAAGATGAGTGACTCAAGGATGATGCAAGATGACTTGGGCCAAATTTCTAGTTAGTCATGTCGTTTAACTATCTGGGCGTAACGTTGCAAAATGGAACGAGCATGTGAGGGTTGTAGTAGGAGAGACGAATGGTCGACTTCAGTTTACTGGGAGAATTTTAGGGAAGTGTGGTTCATCTGCAAAGGAGACAGCTTATAGGACGCTAATCCCACCAGTTCTTGAGTACCGCTCGAATGTTTGGGATCCGCGCCAAGTCGGATTAAAGAGAGACAACGAAGCAGTTGAGAGGCGGGCTGCTACATTTGTTACCAGTAGGTTCGAACAACAAGCTAGTATTACGGAGATGCTTCGGTAACTCAAATGGAATCCCCTCGAAGTAAGGCGACATTATTTTCGAGGAACATTAGTAATAAAATACAGAGAACCGGCATCTGAAGCTGACTGCAGAACGATCCTACTGCCACTAACATACATTTCGGGTAAGGACCACGAAGGAAAGATACGTGAAACTAGGGCTCATATGGAGGCATATAGAATTCGTTTTTCCCTCGCTGTATCTGCTAGTGATAAAAGAAATTATTCCGGTAGTGAAGGGAGACGAAAATTTAATAGTCATGGGTGACTGGAATTCGAGACTAGGAAAAGGGAGAGATGGAAACATAGTAGGTGAACATGGATTGGGGCTAAGAAATGAAAGAGGAAGCCGCCTGGTAGAATTTTGCACAGAGCACAACTTAATCATAGCTAACACTTGGTTCAAGAATCATAAAAGAAGGTTGTATACATGGAAGAAGCCTAGAGATACTGACAGATTTCAGATAGATTATATAATGGTAAGACAGAGATTTAGGAACCAGGTTTTGAATTGTAAGACATTTCCAGGGGCAGATGTGGACTCTGACCACAATCTATTGGTTATGAACTGTATATTAAAACTGAAGAAACTGCAAAAAGGTGGGAATTTAAGGAGATGGGACCTGGACAAACTGAAAGAACCAGAGGTTGTACAGAGTTTCAGGGAGAGCATAAGGGAACAATTGACAGGAATGGGGGAAAGAAGTACAGTAGAAGAAGAATGGGTAGCTTTGAGGGATGAAGTAGTGAAGGCAGCAGAGGATCAAGTAGGTAAAAAGATGAGGGCTAGTAGAACTCCTTGGGTAACAGAAGAAATATTGAACTTAATTGATGAAAGGAGAAAATATAAAAATGCAGTAAATGAAGCAGGCAAAAAGGAATACAGACGTCTCAAAAATGAGATCGACAGGAAGTGCAAAATGGCCAAGCAGGGATGGCTAGAGGACAAATGTAAGGATGTAGAGGCTTATCTCACTAGGGGTAAGATAGATACTGCCTGCAGGAAAATAAAAGAGGCCTTTGGAGAAAAGAGAACCACTTGTATGAATATCAAGAGCTCAGATGGAAACCCAGTTCTAAGAAAGCTGAAAGGTGGAAGGAATATATAGAGGGTCTATACAAGGTCGATGTACTTGAGGACAATATTATGGAAATGGAAGAGGACGTAGATGAAGATGAAATGGGAGATATGATACTGCGTGAAGAGTTTGACAGAGCACTGAAAGACCCAAGTCGAAAAAAGGCCCCGGGAGTAGACAACATTCCATTAGAACTATTGACGGCCTTGGGAGAGCCAGTCCTGACAAAACTCTACCATCTGGTGAGCAAAATGTGTGAGACAGGCGAAATACCCTCAGACTTCAAGAAGAATATAATAATTCCAATCCCAAAGAAAGCAGGTGTTGACAGATGTGAAAATTAACGAACTGTCAGTTTAATAAGCCGCAGCTGCAAAATACTAACGCGAATTCTTTACAGACGAATGGAAAAACTGGTAGAAGCCGACCTCGGGGAAGATCAGTTTGGATTCCATAGAAATGTTGGAACACGTGAGGCAGTACTGACCTTACGACTAATCTTAGAAGAAAGATCAAGGAAAGGCAAACCTACGTTTCTAGCATTTGTAGACTTAGAGAAAGCTTTTGACAATGTTGACTGTAATACTCTCTTTCAAATTCTAAAGGTGGCAGGGTAAAATACAGGGAGCGAAAAGCTATTTATAATTTGTGCAGAAACCAGATGGCAGTTATAAGAGTCGAGGGGCATGAAAGGGAAGCAGTGGATGGGAAGGGAGTGAGACAGGGTTGTAGCCTCTCCCTGATATTATTCAATCTGTATATTGAGCAAGCAGTAAAGGGGCAGATGTCAAGGACGTGTCTATTCTGTATTAAAGCATAAACATTTTTAAAAAAAAGAGTCGTGTATCCCATGTCTGATGGGCGAAAGAATGGCAGAAATTCAGTGAAATCGTTAATTATTAAATTTTTAATTAACTAACTATTGTACTACCGATGCTCAGCTTTCAGTGATGAACGGAAAGTACGGTTCGTCAAATTTGTTGAGAGCCTTGATCACAATAAACACTATTATTACAAGTTCCGACAAATAATTAGTCATCTTCTGATCCATTTCCATGCTAATGACGTCTGGAATGTGTCAATCCATACTTTCTAACTGAAAGATAGAAAAGAAGAGCCTAAGACCGTGCTAGTGATGCGCTCCTAAAAGATAAAGCACAAGTTCGGACAGGAGAAGAACTGGTCAAAACCTTGTAGATACTGACCGGGCGTATCATGGGTATCATTAGAAATCGTCTAAACAGCAATGTTAAACGTTCTTCTTTCCGTAATCTAAGCTGTTATAAGTGAGTAATAACTCTTTGTGAGTAGACATTTAGATAAATTGATAGGCAAATAGAAGAGAGAGAGAGGAAAAATGAACAGTGTCACTAGAGAGAGAGGACAAAGAAACCATGCTGGTATTTACCTCAAGTGATTTAGAGAAACCACGAAAAACCTAGCTCTGGGTGGCCGAACGCAGATTTGAAATTTCTTCCTCCTGAATGCGAGTTAATCGCGCCAACTTGCTTGGTGGAGGAAGGGGTGTATGAGAAAGAGAGAGAGAGAGAGAGAGAGAGAGAGAGAGAGAGAGAGATTGGCTGGCAGGTTGATTTGGGGGAGGGGACGAAACAGCACGGTCATCGGTTCCATCGAATTAGGGAAGGAGGGGAAGGAAGTCGACCGTGGCCTTTCAAAGGAACCATTCCGGCATTTGCCTGAAGCGATTTAGGGAAATCGCGGAAAATCCAAATCAAGATGGCCGGACGCGGGTTTGAACCGTCGTCCTCCCGAATGCGAGTCGAGTCCAGTGTGCTAACCACTGCGCCACCTCGCTCTGTAAAGAGAGAAAGAGGGAGAGACAGAGAGAGAGAGGGGGGGGGGGGAGGGAGAGAGAGAGTGTGTGAGTGAGAGAGAGTGAAAGGGGGATGAGAGGGGAAGGAAAGGAGAGACATAATTCCAGTGATGGAACTCCTCTCAAACAATAGCTAAGCTCGCTGAACGTAAGGCTCTGTACAGCGAACGGATCACTATCAATGTGGACATGTGTGTTCATTCCATGAGACAGTAAAAAGATGTATAGGATGCAGCTCTGGACATTGACAAAAAAAACTTGTGATCAGGAATTTCATGCCACCTTCTTCCTCCCTTTGTCGGGTTAATACTGTTAACGAAAATTACTTCACGAACGAACCTGAACCGACTACCTCGTGATCAGGCGCCACCGTGCTAGCGTGCGTTATCGACGTCGGTCACGAAGTGTATTATTCATTTAACTAATACAGTTAGACGAGTCTCTTGTTATAAGTATTATGCCACATTCCGAAGCACAGAAGACAGAAAAGATCATTTGAGATTCTTAGTTAGTCGGTCCTTTCTTTAGTGTTGTTCAGCTGCTGAAATGAGAGGTTTTCTGTTGACAACGTCGTTTACAGCCGGCATTTGCCGGCTACATGTCTTGAGTATACAGTACAATACGGATGAAAGTAAAGAGACCATGTACACTACTATGATTCGGATGTTGATAACGCAAGAGAGAGAACTGGGTAAAGTAGGTAAGGTCAAAAGTTAACATCCCATTGATAGCGGCATGAGGAGGAAAGCATTAGATCGGGAACGAAATTTTCACTCTGCAGCGGAGTGTGCGCTGCTTTGAAACATCCAAGCAGATTAAAACCCTATGGTGGACCGAGACTCGAACTCGGAACCTTTGCCTTTCGCGGGCGAGTGCCCAAGCACGACTCGCGACCTACCAACGCAGCCTCTTTTTGCAATGTAGGAGAAGAGGTACTGGCGGAAATAAAGCTGTGAGGACGGGTCGTGAGTCGTTTTTGCGTAGTTCAGTCGGTAGAGCACTTGCCCACAAAAGGCAAACGTCCAGAGTTCGTGTCTCGGTCCGGTACACAGTTTTAACCTGCCAGGAAGTTTCAGCATTAGATCTGTTTTACTAAAAGAAGGGCTGAAACAAGCAATGGCATTATAAAAGAAATACCCCGCTCTTTTGCTGTTGTGATACAGTAAACAACTGCACTTTGGAGAGCTTTCTACGACCCCCCACTAGTTGGAATGTCCCTGCAATGAGCAGTTGATCTGATCTGATGAACTGTTTTTGGATTTTCGATACTATGATCCCCAACGGTATTCCCTTTTATTTTCGACTCGACAAGATACACATGGGTTCTCCACGGCTACGGACGGCTTCATGGACTTCACTCTGCATACTCAAAAACAAAAAACAAAAAAAAAATGAAAAATAGGTAAATCACAACATGATGACTCGAAGAAAAAAAATCCCTTCTTGTCTGTTACATATCCCATTTCCTTTCTTAGTTTAGGTAGAAACTATAGGGCTAGGTGGTTAGGGGCTAATGCCTGAAGTGACGCAGATTTTTCTCCTTTTTTGGTCAAAGTGGTTGTGGTAAATAGAGTTTTTTTGTGTGGGTTCCTTTATAATCAGGAAAATGAGGAAGAGAGAGAAAAAAAGTCGCTAGAACACACACCCACGAAAGGCGGGTCGAGTTTCGGTCCGGCACACGGTTATAATCTGCCAGGAAGATCCAGCATTAGATCTGTTTTACCAGAACGAGGGCTGAAGTAGGCAATGACATTATTGAAAGAAATGTCCTCCTTTTCTGCTGCTGTAATACGGCAAACAACAGTAAACGAACATCAGTATAGCCTCACAGAGATTTCAGTTACAGTGTCCTGGAATGTAAGTCCACAGCATTAACATATCATGCCATATCAGTCAGTTGGACAGCAGGTGGAAGCACATGTAGGCACATAGCTGCTTATAATGTAAAACAGTAAAGAGCTCGCCAGGCTTAACACATCCATCAGACGAACGGATAATCAGCTAGAGCTTCTTGCGAATTTTTTCGTCAAGTCACTTCAGGGGGACTTCGAATTTATCTATCTTACTGAAGCATGATCTGATGATCAGTAACGCACGACGTCATCCCTCTTCCTTCAATAAGCAAAACTCTAGCAATCAAACGTCTTCTATCGTTGGAGTTCAATGAGACCGTCACCAGGTTGGACGTCATTCTCGTAATGACACAGAGTCTGCTATCGGAGGTGAGTTTACCCATGAGTCATAACTCGTAAAGTGAGAAGATAGTTCAGCAGGCTCGGTTATTGTAAAATATGTGTACTAGATCGCTTATATAAAGCTGACAGAAAGTTACGGTAACTGTGTATAGTTCACTAATCTCATGTTAGTTTTTACAGTCAGTTTCGTTCAAAAATGTTGTGTATACTCTATTATTGATCTGGGATAAGAACTGATACACAGGCTTTAGTAATTGTGGCCCAAGTACCCTGATACACAGCCTCTTGTAATTGTGGGCAACGTACTATTTTTTACCATCGTGATAGAACAAGAGGCACTCAAGATTCTGTGAAGTATGAGTTTATAACCTGTAATGTGGCGCCGTGGATATGACATTGGACTCGTACGCGGGAGAATGGCGGTTCAAATCTCTCTCTAGATACCTTTACAAAGGATACAACCGACTTTCTTCTCCAATACGAGCTCTTGTTCCAAAATCGTACCTTAATCTTTCTACTTTTGTAGAATTGTTAAGCAAATCAGTTTGCGCACATCATTCGGAGTGCTCTTGCAGACGTGCCCCTCAGTTTTTGTGGCACGCCAGCGCGGCTCTCATGTTCTTCCACTTGTTTTTTGCCTGTTATTAATTCATGCAACATCGACTGATCTCACTCGAAAGTTTTAAATTACAGAGTACTCACAAAGGACGTTATACATTGTGTGTTTCTTTCAAAAACGGACTTCTCGTTTACTTTTACCTGTGTACCGACAAATTATGTGCCCTTAGGGAAATTTTTAATGCAGCCGAATAAAACCTGTCGCATTTCATATGTCTCATTACATTATTATTCCACTCAGCTTTACGTACAACTGACTTCTGAAAACCAGGAGAAGTGTTGTTTAATACTAAAGCAATTTAAAACGAGTGGTGTTGTAGAAAAATGGCCCGTAAGCGTCGAGATAATTAAAGACGATGTATTCGTTCAGCTAGTGAAAGGCATGGGAGAAACTTGGCCGTGGCCCTGTTACGAGAAGCATCTGGCAACACTCTGGCCTGATTCAGGGAAAATACAAAAAATATCAACCAAGACGACCGAAGGGAAATTTGAATGAGAATCCTCTCGCTTGTGACACTAGAGTCTTGAGCACTGCGCTACTTCGTTCAACCAACGCGTCGTTTCATTAACAAGATTCGAAGTGAGAATTACGTTGTCTATTGTGCAAACTCAGTTTACTGTTCTACAGTTGCGACACCACTAGGTATGCAGGACGGGTAGGATCCAAGATAATGATCTCAAGGTCACTGATAGGGACTTCCGGTAAAGGGTTAGATACTGAGGGAACAGGGCTGGTTATATTCAGCGTTACCCCCAGTACCCTCCTCCTAGCGAATCACCGTCCATCCCACGCACCTTAGCCCATTGTGCGAGCTACGTATGTTCACTGTCACCCGGGGGAACCTCCACCCTTCCCCCGCACCTGAGGCAAATGTGCAAGCTTTAATTAAAGTCAGCCCCCACTACCCTCACACTGGGGAATCACCAACCTGCCCACGCACCCCTCTCCCACCACCAAAGCCTGCCCCAGCGCCAATAACATCCAGGTCCCCACTCCCAGTCCTCAACCTCTACAACTAGAGTAATTGTGTAGGCCTCCTTATTCGAGGTCTGTGCACCATAGGGAGAGGTTCAGGTTTGTTTGGGGTCAGGACGTTGGGCTTTTGTTAGAAATAAAAATAAAATAAATTAGTTACATTGATATTCAAATTACACTAGCTTCATTATAACAACAAATTAAATTTATTGTTAACCGAACTATGCGACTTTCGTCATTCTAAATGTGGTTGTGTAGACAGAGGACAGGGTGTGAATATTTGCTACAAATAATAAATTAATTTTAATACCATTCTAGTCAAGCGAATTTCGTCATTCGAGTCGTCAGCAGAGACACTGCATGCCATAGCCTGGCTGTTTTGAGATACAGAATCTTGCGTCGATGGAGGATGAGTGGCTGGAAGTGACAGACAATAAGCTCCGTCTAGTAAAGCCCATAACGCGGCCACAACGGCGTAATGACGTGCTCCTTACTCGTCTTCGCACGAGGCACAGCCCTACGACGCATGGCTACTTGCTCCGGCGAGTGACCCTCCAGTGTGTGGTGCTTGGCCGTGCAGATTACTGTACGCCATATTTTATTAGACTGTGTTTTATTTCCCGACCAGCCGGCCGCGGAGGATTTACCGACGGATCTGCCCTCTTTTCTAGGTAACGTTCAAACAAATGTGGCTAGAGTTTCAAAGTTTTGTAAACTGTCCAACATTTTTCCAAGATTTTATGGAGACAGTTTTAGTGTGTTAACAGAGAGACTGGCTCATCTATGTTTTTTGTATGTGGTCAGCCAGTCACATTGCCCTGTGTCTTCTTTTAGCTCTATTTTAATACCATGTGTAGCACTTTTTAACCTTATTCCGTTGTCTTAAGGCGTGTGAGATGAATAGTTGTGTGAGTAAATGCGAGTGAGTTGGGAGTGAGTGAATGCTTGTCATTTTATATGCTTCTTCTTCACTGTATGGCAATAATTTTAGTCATTTTCTCCACATTCGTTTCTTTTAATATGTGTAAGAGCACTGAAAACCTCGGTGTTGAGCTCCCATAAGCTCCGCTATTTTGAGTTAATTTGTCGCAATGTTTACCTATTTTTTCTAAATACCGCTATCACTGTCCTGAATGTGATGTTAACAAACTATAGCAGCTCGTTATTTAACAACAAATAAGCTATTGCAAGGACTTTAAATGTTAAAAAAATGCCATAGCACGATGTATAAACAATCAATGTCTTGCTAAGTCATCTCTGGAGAACTAGTGTGAGTGTGCATGATGTCATAGTGTATGTATTAAAATGAGCTCGTTGTCCTGTTGGTAGATATAAAGACTTCTAGGCATATTTCACAAAATTTCAGTAAGTATTAATGAAATGTATGACGTAAGACATTGGTGTGCGACATCGTAGCAAAATTCTGTAAGCACTGTAGTTTTAACTATTTCCAAGACTGTCAAACAAAGACTCAAGTAAATTCGGTATACAGGGTGTCCCATTTATCTTGACCACCCTAAATAACTGTTTGTCCAGATGCAAATTACAAAATGTTTCAAGCAAATGTTCTTAAGCCGTCAGGGGGATATCATTCAGCATGATTGCCTTCGTTGTATATTCCTGTATTTTTTATTCGGTAATTCATTTCCTCTCCTAAAGACCAGTGTACCATTCACTGAAACACAACGTTATTAATTACATAACACAACACTGACTTTGAGCCCGGGATTACAAACTCGTACACTTTCTGGAGTTGACAGAAAACAAATGAAAACCAAGTAAAAACATAACACAAAATTGACTTTGGCTTTCCTGTACAGTTGCCCAGGAGTAGAACATTCAAAGGTGCTCAAAGTGGTGACCCTGGACACCGATACACTGGTGCATTCGTTGAATGAAATAATTATTTACTTCTTCCAGTGTTGCCTGCTGAAGAGAATAACAAGCAAGCACGATACGTTCCTGGACGTGCTCTGGAGTTGTTGGAATACTGCGATAGACAACGTCTTTAATGCATCACCAAAGAAAAAAGTCCAAAGGATTTAAATCAGGAGACCTAGCAGGCCAAGTAACTGTTCCTCCTCGACCAATCCATCTGGCAGGATACATTCGGTTCAGAACATGACGAGCACGCAAGGCATTATGTGCCGGACAGCCATGGTGTTGAAACCACATAAGCATTCTGGTTCTTAGCAGCACTTCATCCAGAAGAGGACGAAGCTGGCATACGCTGTGCCGTTTAGACTACCACTGACGACATAAGGGCCAATAATTGTAGTACCAAACATCCCACACCAGACGTTAACTCTCCATTGACGCTGATGTTCCACCTGCTCAAAAAATGTTCAAATGTGTGTGAAATCTAATGGGACTCATCTGCTAAGGTCATCAGTCCCTAAGCTTACGCACTACTTAACCTAAATTATCCTAAGGACAAACACACACATCCATGCCCGACGGAGGACTCGAACCTCCGCCGGGACCAGCCGCACAGTCCATGACTGCAGCGCCTCAGACCGCTCGGCTAATCCCGCGGGGCGATGTTCCACCCGTCTAAGCCATCGTGAGTTGTCGCTGGACCAATAATGCATGTTCCTTGTATTTACCTGTCCTTTGTTTGAGAAGGAACATTCATCGGTAAATAGAATATTGGAGAAGTAGTTCGGGTTGGCGAGGATTTGCTTCTGTGCCCACTAACAGAACTGTGCACGATTCTGGAAATCATTCCCATGCAATTCTTGATGTAGGTGTACATGGTAAGGATGGCACCGGTGACGTGTAAGAATACTATGAACACTGGTTTTAGGAATGCCAATCTCGTGTTCAAGCTGTCGTGTGCTCACATTCGGATTCATAGCAATGGAAGCGAGAACTGTAACTTCGGCAGCTTCGTCTGTGCGAGTGCTACGACGATTGCGTTGTCGAGGGTTGAAACTTCCCGTATCAAATGGTTCAAATGGCTCTGAGCACTATGGGACTTAACATCTGAGGTCATCAGTCCCCTAGAACAGAGAACTACTTAAACCTAACTAACCAAAGGACATCACACACATCCATGCCCGAGGCAGGTTTCGAAACTGCGACCGTAGCGACCGCGCGCTTCCAAACTGAAGAGCCTAGAACCGCTCGATCACAGCGGCCGGACTTCCCGTTTCCTGAAGCGTGGCAACAATACGAGAAAATATCTGTCTTGAAGGTGGGTTCTTGTCAGGATATCGCTGTCTGTACAGTTCTGCTGCCTGCGTAACTTTTCGCCTGCCTTCAACAACACCAACAATTAAAGAAATGTTATGTCGAAGCAGTTTGTAGGAAGGACAGCCTTTACTGTATGCCTACTCTACACAACAGTATTTAAAAGGACTAAACTACTGTACTAAATGTATCTGTTCATAAGAAAACAGTATTGCAATTACTGTTCCGCTAACTTACAATCCACATAGATGAGTAGCACTTCTACCTTCCCTTCGTTGGTATACATTCTACTCACACAATTCTGCAACTGACGATGGTTGAGGAAATGACGGGCGTGCGTTCTGCTTGTGTTTACATCTGTCCCCTGTCAAACTGAGCACATGGATATGTTCTATTACCCCGAGTACCTGCACTAAGCGCTGGGAGCGTCAACGTCAATGTTGTGTTATGTAATTAATAACCACAACTTTATGGTACACTGTGATACATTTTTAATAGGTGTTTAGGAGAGGAAATGAATTACCGAATAAAAAATACAGAGTGTCATTTAAAAAAGTCATAACGCTGTTCATATCTTTGTAAAAAACAAAGCTACAACGAAGGCAGTCGTGCTGATTGATGTCCCCCTGACGGCTATAGGACATTTTCTTGAAACATTTTGTAATTTGCATAAGGACAAACAGTTATTTAGGGTGGTCAAAATAAATGGGACACCCTGTATGTAAGAATTATCACAGAGCTAGAAATACGCACCGACGCCTCCAGCGACAAGAGAAATGCCTGTAGGATAAGCTACACTTCGTGCACCGCCAAAAGTGTGTTGATTCTGACTGCAGTGACCGAACAAAATAGTGGAGCAGATAACGCTACACTAACCCATTCCCCCCACCGCATCAATGGTAGGTAAATATGCATTGTTTAAACTGTGTACGTGTAATGGTTTCTGACTAGGGCCGGACGACTACCGTAGACTGCCATAAGCAAGCATAGACTACGGTAGTTTCCCCAGTAGCACACGTGTCACCTGTGCACTGGCTATGTCGCAGGCGTTAATTCATAATTTTCGCATTCTGTACGTTCGCTATCAGTATCATACCAGATTCTCCAAGAAACGGGAAGTGACGACTCGTCTAGCAACTGAGTCGGGATATATAAAGGGCAGGGTAACCAATGGAAGATTTCTGTTGTACATAGTTATCCTCCTCTCTGTCACCTATGAATAAACATTATTTATAGCGAAACTGGTATTGTAAATGTTTAATTCAGGTTTTATTAAAAAATTGTTGATCTGTAGCGTGAAACAGAGTAATGTTGATGTAACAATAAAGGAAACTATACATGTTTATCATATAGCACTAGAAAAGGCACTTTCCTCAACGAGAAGGAAAAATAAAAAAAACAACGCAAGACGAAAAGGTATTGAACATCGCTTCAGTATTTTGTCTAACTTACATAAAAAAAATTTCTGTTAATCATAAACAGCTCTTAGATAAAAGCAAACTCTTGCCTTTAATCATGATAAAGAACATGCTATTGAGTACAAAATAACAATAACTATATATTACGCTTGTGTGTGTAAACTGTTCTTGCACCAAAAATAATTGCTTTGGTTACATAAAAGCGCAGAAGTTATGCGATCAACTAATTTTTATTACTTACAAAATGCTATTTATATTCTGTAAATATATAAATACACAATTGACTAACTGAATGATGTGCGGTTCTAATTATGTGCGAGACAAAAGCATCAAACAAACAAGAAGACAAGGGGAAGTTGTCGGCTCACATTTTCTCTCTTACACAATCATTTATGTTTCTTTCTCTACCAGTTTTACCAATACCACCGGTAATACTACCATTAATACATCATTTATATAATGTACCAAAACTACCGAACCGTATGAAATCTGGTAGTGTAGGAAGGCAGGATTCGGTTACGATTGTGGGCGGGGCCGTAATCAGTTACTATTGGTTCCCTTTTGCAATTACACACATTTATTTTAAAACGGTAATTCCAGACTCAGCAATAAATCAAGATATCACACGTTATTAATGAAGGAATAAACAACTGTATAATTAATAGTGCCTTCAGTATGCTACAATTTATCAAATGAGCATAAAATACAGATGCCGCAAATAATGTTTTAATAACAAGCTACTGTGATCCCAATTAGAATTTTAAGGCAAGTAACCACAGTCACGGATGAAGACCTTTAACGGCAAGAACGGCAAGTATAAAAAATTTAACAAACTTCCTGTGAAACAGCAATGCAATAGCAAAGGTTAATTTAAAAAGACAGGCAACTGGTCACCAAACGGATGAGAGACAATGATGATAAACTTGGTAGCACAACCATTTAAACCTGCTGTATCACCAAGAATGTTAATTATATAAAAAAATTTAAAAAACATACAGTGAAACAGCAAATGCAACAGCAAAGCTTAATTTAAAAGGACAAGCACCTGATCACCGAAAAGATGACACAAAATGATGGTAAACTTGGTAGCACAATCATTTAAACCTGCTGTAACGTCAAGAATGGCAATTATATTAAAAATTTAGAAACATACAATAAAACATCAAATGATTATAAAACACAAGGACCAGTCACAGACAGTGCACCAGGAATCAACCTCTGAGTAGGTCCAGCAAAAAACACTTTCGCGAGCGATGAGATAGGCAGCCAAGAGTTGCATTCACTTCACAAGATGCTAACTCAGACTAGTGGCAGTCTAAAGAATGACCAATGATAATCTTGCTGAGGCTGCCTGACGTCCAATAAACCAAATACAAAGATGTAAAAATACGCCAAAGCCGGAACCGGCGATCTGGACTCCGCCCGCAGAATACTGTGCTTAAAGCGCCCGGAACGAGAAAGGAATCACCACCACCAGAGTAGAAGAATCGCCAACCAACCTACAAATAAGAAAGCTGTCAAAACTACACGCCTCACCGGCCAGCAGCGGCAAGGCGAGGTAACGTACACTGCCGTTACACACATTAACACCAGGCCAGGTAAATGGGGTGTTCGCGGCCACGAGGCAGGAAAAATACCGCTGGTTGAACTTAACAAATAGTAACAAACTGAACGCAATAAATAGTAATTGGAAGTCCAGGAACGCTAATCAGATCCGCCTTCCCCAAGCACTCTACTCGCTGCTCTTCTCCTCAGCAACACTACCAGCAGCAACACGAACCCAAGTCACTGGAGAATCGCAAGATCTCGCAATGGTGGAGGTTTCTCTACTTGAATCCAAATGCACTCAACTTAAAGCTTGCAGGATCTGGTTTACGACGAGGTCGTGCACCCTTGTGACCACAAGCCTTCGATGCGGCACTCCATGCGCGCCACCAGCAGTCCCGGCGTGTTCGCTGCGCGGACCTGGCTCCTCCTGAGTCCCCAACCGAACTGCACAATGACGCGACCCGGAAGAACGACGACGTCGCCCCAAAGATAGGGCCACATTTACTACATATCGATACCTGCCGCTGCTGCCACTAGCGGATAGGCAACGCTTGCGAAACCAAGTGGCGCAAGTCAACACGAGAAAACAACTGCAACCATGTAAGTTAAACGATACTATCTGGCCTCCAACAGAGGACGGAAACCTACAAACAGCACCAATGCGAGCCGCAGCACGAGTGACCGTAGTTTTGGTACAGTGCCACTCTGTTTCTGACGCGACCGACGTGAGGAGTTGCAGCCAGCCCATGTTAATAACAGGAAACCTGTCTTAGCCCAGTGCCGCCTAGGAAATCTGTGGACGGCTTTGCAGATAAGCGTTGCTAACTGTTTAGCCGCCAAGTACTCCTCTCACCTCTCCCCCCCATCTTTCTCACCGAACCAATAAGAACCAAGCTTCTCTCCTCTCGGAAGCATTCCACTTTTAATATTAGAGATCATGTGTGGGCAACAGTATTTTTATTGAGCCAGCACTCCCAGACTGAATAAAAAGTCACATAATTACTATTAAACTGTCACAAGACGATAATTAACCGTAGCAAATCTACATCCCTCGTATATTAATATTAATGTGTGACACTGTAGTGAGCTTTAAAAACGAGAATTACAGTTTCTGTATGTATTACAAAGCATTACCACAGCCAACATTTCACAACACATGTAAGGCAGTTGAATATTTAATAAATTACGTAATAATTTTTTTTACAACAAATACCCACTCTCACAGTACCAAGCCTACATTATCCCTACACTGTTAATATATTGCCGGAGAAGATCTGGAAAGGCATCGTTGCTTTTGATCCGATGACGGCATATGCCACCCGGGGGGCAGTAGATATACTGATAATGGTTTCAGCGTCGTCTCCCAAGAAACAGCCTAATGCCATAGCTACCAGAGCACCATTAGTGTCTACCCTTTAATAGGGGAAACTCACAGCCAGAAGGCTCAAAGTGATGCAAACGTATGATGCAAGCAGGCAACCACGTGACGGAGACGCGCTTCGTACAGCCAACGGAGCAAGTTTGAAAGAGAGGCCTTCCGAGTGGCGGGATGGCACTTTCGGAGCAATGCTATTCACGTCGGACGTGCTGCGTCAGTTGTACAACGATGACACGTGGACATTCTCACGAATGTAGACTAGGTTCTGCACGTCCATGCATCACAGACGCCCGCCAGGATCGGGGTACCGTAAGGGCAGCAGAGGCTTTTAGTACGGTTACCACAGCACAGATAAGAGGGTTTGTGAACCCAGACGTGTGAACACGAACTGTTGCGAACTAGTTATTACCAGTGGGACTACGAAGATGCACACCTATAGCCCATCTTCTACTCACGGCACAGCATCGACGTGCACCACTCGACTGGTGCCGTAAGAGCATCGCTGGGAAGATGGAATGCGGGCCGTGGTCTTCACCGAAGAAAGCAGATTCTGCCTGCATATAAGTGATAGTCATTTGCGCGTACGACGTAGGCCTCGTGAGCGCAGTCTCGTAGAGTGCAATCTCTGGCCCCACCACAGGCCTTACGGTCTGGGGTACGATTAGCTGCAGCTCTCGTTCGCCTTTGGTGTTTCTGGTGGGGACGCTAACCAGAGCTCAGTGCGTGCAGAATGTTTTCCGTTCTTGCAAGTGATGTGTTGTTCTAAGAAAAATGGCTCTGAGCACTATGGTACTCAACTGCTGAGGTCATTAGTCCCCTAGAACTTAGAACTAGTTAAACCTAACTAACCTAAGGACATCACAAACATCCATGCCCGAGGCAGGATTCTAACCTGCGACCGTAGCGGTCTTGCGGTTCCAGACTGCAGCGCCTTTAACCGCACGACCACTTCGGCCGGCTGTTGTTCTAAGAGGATAATGCTCACCCCCGCAATGCCCGTGAAACTCAATGTGCTGTGCATGACATGCAGAAACTTTCCTGGCTAGCACGATCTCTGGACTTATCTCCAAGCGAGCACGTGTGACATATGATGGGACGAGAAGTGACCCGTGCGGCTCGTCAGCCAACAGCTCTTAATGAACTACGTGAGCGGGTCGAGCATGCTCCGCATATCGTATCCACGGCCGTTATTCGTCAACTGTGCGATCGATTGGATGCCAGTGTCAGCGTCTGAATTTCCGACCACTGAGGCTCTACCACATACTAATACGGATATTTCAGCATTGGTCGATTCCTGCTACCTCAGAACCGGTTGTCTTACTGACCCATAAATGTAAGCGTTTCATGTACTCTGTATGCACTGTTGCAACAATAAATCTTGACTGAACTGGAAACTTCTAAAAGGGTGTACTAAGTTTTTCCGACATTGTATATTACGTCGTAGTGCTAAAATAATCAATGGCATTAACAGTCGAATGTACAAACTCCTATCGCCATTTATGTTAGTTTGATACACTATCTCCCACTTTTATCAAGAAAACGCATGTAAAAACTTCGCTGGACAAATAACACACCCTGCAAGAAATAAAACTAAGGGTAATCACCAAGCAGCAGTACTAACGCGGCACGATCGGCAGCCACCATAGCCTCATCACATACGCATCGGCTGCCAGCAGCTGCCGGAAAACCTCCTGCGCATATGCGATAAATGTTGATTCCCCGTAATTGGATAGGAATGGTAGAGAAATATACTTTATTAAAAACCAGCCTAAAAAATTGTGATGAACCACACCTGTGCTACCTACGATCGTATTGAAGGAATGACTCGGTGTGAAACGGCCCACAGGATCACAGGCAGCACTCAGAACGTGGAGAGCGACGAGCCCGCTCTGTGACCGTTAAACGATGTAATAACCCGCACGCCCACACGCCTCCCGCGCCTGCGATCGCCGGTAGCAGGGGATTGATAACGCGCAGCCAGCCGAACAGGACTGCAACGGAGCAGTATTAAGCACACTAATATTCTTTATTAGATATCTCCTTAGTTCTCAGAAGAAAACCATGTCAGTGTTCTTGTCTTGGAGATTGGAAACGCTTTCACATACATATACATTATTTCCTCTTTGTTCATTTCGTTGACACTTGCTGATTTAAGCTTCGTGTAATTATTTTACTCTGTGGTTTGTAAGGTTGCTGGATGCACTTTGCGAACTATTTACTAGCTGTTAATCATTTCTTGCTTGCAGAAATCTGAAAAGCTGCTGTAACACACTCCTTAGATGCAGATGACTAACTCTGTAAATCACCTTCTCTCAATCAGTCACATAATGCTATGTCAGGTAGACTTGTTACTGGTACGTTCGATCAACGCACAAGTGTTACGTAGATGCTTCGTGAATTCAAACTGGAAGACTTCTTTTTCGTGAAAACGCCACTGAGAAAATTTAGTGAACTAGTACTTGTAGCTGACTAAAGAACAATACTACTACCACCAATGTATATTTTGCGAAATAACCACGAAGATAAGAGAAATTAGAGTTCGTACAGAGGCATATAGAAATTGGATTTTTCCCTCGATCTGTTTTGCAAGTGGCAGAAGGTGTCCTTCAGCAGGTTTGCGGACAATATGTGTTCTAGAAATTTAGGAAAAGAGGTCATGATCACGTGACCAACGTACAAGTTAAAGCTATCTAGTGTTCAGACTAGCATTGCAGACATTAACAGACATATTAAAAAACCGAAAAATCTGCGACCTGTGTGGGATTAACAAGCATCTGTCTGTTTCACAATTCCGTCCGATAGTTGGTTCAAATGGCTCTAAGCACTATGGGATTTAACATCTGAGGTCGTCAATCCCCTAGACTTGGAACTACCTAAACCTAACTAACCTAAGGAAATCACACACATCCATGCCCTAGGCAGAATTCGAACCTGCGACCGTAGCAGCAGCGCGGTTCCGGACCAAAGCGCCTAGAACCGCTCGGCCACCGTGGCCGGCCGTCCGATAGTTCTTCTGTACATATGCATATGTAAACGCTGGGCTGGTGTCCCCTCTCAGCATTGAAATAGGCTTTCTTGAAGGAGCAACAGCATAGAGCTCACGAAAAGTAGTAGCGAAATTCTTTTTAGAGGAAATATGTTTGAAATAGTGTAACGTACCTACAACTAATGTTGCCTATGTCCGTCTGCGAAAATGGACTCGATAAGCAACCTGAGAATCAGTAATCGGAATATAACCTGTATAACTCTGCGTGCGTGTTGCATGAATGTCAATTTGACTCTCAGTTAAGCCCTCAACAGCTTGTTACATGAAAAACTTAAAACTAAGATTTGGATGAGCTATCTGACTGCGTATTTGAATATGAAAAACCACAGCAACAAATGAACGTGTAAGAATGAATACCTAAGCTATCTGACAGCGTTTTTCAAAAATGGTTCAAATGGCTCTGAGCACTATGGGACTCAACTGCTGTGGTCATTAGTCCCCTAGAACTTAGAACTAGTTAAACCTAACTAACCTAAGGACATCACAAACATCCATGCCCGAGGCAGGATTCGAATCTGCGACCGTAGCGGTCTTGCGGTTCCAGACTGCAGCGCCTTTAACCGCACGGCCACTTCGGCCGGCGACTGCGTTTTTAAACAAGAATTTACAAGTGATACAGAATCTGGCTTGTGCAATGGAATTTACTGGATTGCAGTACGTCTACATGAGTGGTGTGTCAGTGTCTCTGTTTTGGCCCTAAGTTTTGCACTCCCCTCTTTAGATGACTTTTTCCATGTGGTTTACAGCAATTCGCAGCAGCATGCAGAAGCAGCGGCTGAAGCTTATTGTTACTAAGAATGACTTTAATAAAAAGGAGTTTGTTTGAGTACTGTTAACTACTAAATAACTTGTGAGAAGAGATTTCATAAATTGAGTCTATTTAAAACTTCAGAATCATCATTACCAATAACAGACAATGACAATTACGTAGCTATTTCAATTTCAAAGCTACATTAACATTTAATAACCACAGAATTTATTTATTAATTAGATGTGGAGAATAATTATTATTACTTGGAGGATAAGGAAGCTTCTTTAACTTTCAAACAAAACATGGGATTATTGCAAACTCGGACTAATAATCACGAGCCTAACCTTGCAACTCCTTTTGCACTGTGCTTGTGAATTTTACCTTGAATTCCATCTTCAAGCGTAGTTAAGCCATCTAAATCTCTCGTGGCTGTATGAATGAAATCAGGCCTTGAGCGTGGTAAGACCTGCCGTCACCGACGTGAGGGCGGTGTGACACGTGTTCTGTCTCCGGCTTCTCGACCGACACTACTCCTTCCACTCTCGCAGGCAGACCTCGTCTCACAACAATGCTTAGAATCGCGCTCCCATGTTTCGCCCTCAGATTGTTACTGTCGATATCTGAGTGCTTATTTATTTCCAATTTTACACAATGCGAAGAATAGCGTTAAGTTGGCTAGATTGTTTTCAATGTGATGGAGAGTTCTGACACACTCCTTACAGTGGATTGTATGAAAGTTGTATATACCACATATATTAATCCTACCTGGAAAGGGTCTCTGGCTGATGAGTAAATTCCGTTACCTTATTTGGTTTTTTGGCACAGACAAAGAGCTATAGGCTGGCGCAGAGAAGTGGCAGAAAGAACAGGCGGCAGCCGTCTATGGCAAGGATATTGGAAAGTCGTTACAACGCTACGACAAATGTATACGTCGGAGAGGCGACTATGTAGAGAAATAGCTGGAACATGTAGCTAACT
Source organism: Schistocerca piceifrons (assembly GCF_021461385.2). NCBI lineage: Eukaryota > Metazoa > Arthropoda > Insecta > Orthoptera > Acrididae > Schistocerca > Schistocerca piceifrons. The sequence continues at coordinate 906,492,459 of NC_060149.1, forward strand.
GTTGCAAATAAAACATTTTTGATTTTCATAGTGGTTTCCATTTCGCCACCGATCGGACCTCACTTTCCGAATAGCCGTCTTATATAAGACTTAATAGGTAATGACTTCAGTCTGCTCGACAGATTGGTTCCATTAGTAAGAACAGACGTAACCTCGAAATCGGTGACATATTAGAGGGTGTTACATTTATCTTTACCATACCAAATCACTTTTTGTCAAGAAGCGAAATACAGCAAATGTTATTTAGGTACCACGGAGATCTTAACAAGCATAACTGCCGTTCTTGTAACTTTGTTCGTTAAGAAGATAGAAAGAGCAGTATGGCTTTTTCAAATAGTACCCTATACTTTTTATTCGGTAATTTACTTTTTCCCTTCAAGAACTATCCAAAAACATATCACTATGTACCATTCACTTGAACATGATGTTAATAAAACTTAATACAAAAGTGACTTTGACTCTCCTGTACTAGGACACAGAGTAGGTACCCGAAGTAAATTAACTCGTCCACCTGCTGGAGATGACAGCAAATAAATGAAAAATACTAGGGGCGTACAGTTGTAAACACACGGAAAACGCATGCCTGTCATCCAGTCCGCTGTCTTCAGCTGAAGACCTGTGTGAGCGCAGTCTACACCTTCAGCTACAGACCGTTGACTGTATTGTTTCCATTTGCTTACTGTCAGCTCGAGCAAGTGGACAAGTTACGTTTTTCCGAGTAACTACTTTGTGTGTCCTAGCACAGGAAAGTCACAATCATTTCTGTGTTACGTTTTCAATGACGTCATTTTCACGTGAATGCTACACTGTGATACACCTTGATGAGGAGAGGAAGTAGATTACAGGATAAAAAATATAAAACTTCTATTTGAAAGAGCCGTACTGCTCTTCATATGTTCGTAACGAACATAGCTACAAGTTGCTGCTGGACAAAAAGTTGTGGGATGAGACTGGGGGGGGGGGGGGGGTGAAGATGAATGGGACCCTCTATAAAACCCCGGACGTTCGCGACGTATTCAAGCATAAAATCTGTACTGTTGTGGTATCCAGCGGTACACCAGTCTCCGCAGTGCCCAATATATCCACATAAATGGAAGCCAGATTCGTTTTCTCCTGACTAAAGTTTTGGCCACATTGACAAACATAGGACCAAGCCGACCCATTTAGCATGTCATACATGGAGGTTAAATCCTCCAAAATGACAACTAACAACCTGGTTTCTCCCTTGTGGCCGGCCGCGGTGGCCAAGCGGTTAAAGGTGCTACAGTCTGGAACAGCGCGGCCGCTACGGTCGCAGGTTTGAATCCTGCCTCGGGCATGGATGTGTGTGATGTCCTTAGGTTAGTTAGGTTTAAGTAGTTGTAAGTTCTAGGGGACTGATGACCTCAGCAGTTAAGTCCCATAGTGCTCAGAGCCATTTGAAGCAACACAGGCTCCCCAGTCTAAACTACTCGTAAGTGAAGTCAGTCTCAGGACAGGTCCCAAGTACCAACCACACATGCCAGAGCTTCGACCATAAATGCTTACCAGACCAAAGTCCCGCACCCAAGTGCTTTCTACCTATCCAGAAAAAAAATCCGTTTTGCCGCAAAGTGCAGGAACGACACTGCCTTCACATCGCCTTGAGCCAATCACAAGGCTCTAGGGTCACTAAATCTCCCCTCCCACACGACAGCACAAAGTAATGTCGAACCAAGGCATGAGTTAAGAAACCTGCGTCTCTGAAAAAAAAGAGACCGCCAATTATTGGCTTTTTTAAGTTTTCGCAGAGGGGGAAAAGATGATTTTCTCGGAAGTCGTGTCTGTTCCCACGGCAACAAGTGAACATTTACAATCTCAGAGATCTTTATCTAAATAGCCTGTGCCTTGGAGCTTGTTAGTCCTAGCTATGAGGTGTAAGAAAGATCCCATCTCTAAACGTTTTTCAGAGGCCGCAGTTTTCTTATACAACGGGGGCGGCCGAAGGAAGTGGCTCACTGGCCTTCTTTCAATATCGGCGAACACGAAAATATGTGATTTTTTTTAATTACGTGTGGCTCTGCACACAATGCCCAGTTAAACAATACTGTGAGTAGTATGAATTACGTTAGACCCGGGGGTCATTGCTACATCACAGACTTCCGTTAAACATTTGATATGCGGTTAAAAGGCCTTGTAGCAAAGAAATGTAGCCATTCACACCACATCCTGAATTCAGAGATGTCTAATGCCCCTAATCATCTACAATGTCCTGGGGTATGAACTGTTCTCTGCTCTATCATTCATTTGGTCTCAACCATCAATCACAAACATTTTCAAATTCTCAGTAAACAGGGAAATAACACATGTAATCTGTTTGTCTTATTACCTAAGTTGTTAAGTTGTGTAAATTTTTGTGTTTTTTCTACGACATGAAAAGAAGTACTGGCACATAATCATTGTCGATAGTATTAGTAAATGTGCAGAAAAAACATAGACCTCACAATCAAAACAGTGCAGTTGATACATAGAGAAAAACACAAAAATGTATTACATAACGATATTACATAAAGGTATCCTGTCGCTCAATCCGCAAGGGTCGCTGGGGAAACATATTCTTCAATTTAAAATGTCACACAAACTGAGAACCTGGCACTTATGCACATGCACAAACCGTGACTGGTAGGACTGAAGAACAGCAATTTGCGCCGGAGTGGCATGGCCTCTCACTCAGTGCATGACGTGGCGGTAGTGGCAACAATCTCGTAAATATCTTGGTCGTTGTCTTGCATGATACAATGTGTCTTCTATTTTGGACAGGTTTCCTCTGCAGAAAGGCGATTTGCTGGCGACAGAGGTCTCTGGCATACCCTCTCGTCTCTGGCAGCATCTGACATCTTGACAGCATCCGGCATCTTTGGCAGCTTCCCAGTGATCTACATACTAACTGGATGTACATCTTCTGTGTTTGACCATAGCGCATATCCGTGCCGTCTCAGGAGTGTTTGTTTATATCGTCCGCCATCTTTTAGTTAAGCAAAAAGTTTCTCTTGGTGCTAACGAAGTGTATGTTGTGAGTGTAAAATGGTTATTTCGTGCTCTGCATACAACTGTACGAACCGGTAGAACAAGGAAAGTAATTTAACTTTCCACAGACAGTAATTGAATGTCAAGAAATGACAACAATCTCGTAAATATCTTGGTCGTTGTCTTGCATAATACAATGTGTCTTCTATTTTGGACAGGTTTCCTCTGCAAAATGGCGATTTGCTGAAACAGTGGGTCATTGCCACTAAACGCAAAGATATCACGCCTACAAGGGCTAGTTTCTTATGTGGAGATCACTTCTTGGAAGAAGATTATTTAGTAAGGCCTGGTACTTCGAGAAGGCATCTCAAGCATGATGCAGTGCCATCACAGTTTGCGTTTCCGACACATTTTATGCCCAAGGAAAAGCAACCAAGGCGACAGATTAGAATAACAACCGAACAGCCTGCTGCAGAAACTCATGACTATATTGAACAGGTTAGTCACTTCACATAAACATTGTTTCTGTTTTCAAACATGTTTTCTCATAAGTACTTGCCAAACTTTGTTTCATGCCTGTACTACTTGTATTCTATTCTTGTTTCAGTTTTCTCAGAATTGTGAAACATCTAAGGAATGTGGATCTCAAACATAAATAGAAATGATTGACAAGGGCACTGACACATGCAGTTTTTTACCAGATGTTGTGGAGACACTGAGAAGAAAAATCAAGAGCCTGCAGGAAAAAATTAGGAGAAGAGAGAAGGAAAAACTATTCAATGAAAGACATCATAAGTGCTCTGAAAGAGAAGGGTCATCTAACAGAAAGCTGATTGAATTCCTGAATCAACAAACAGGGACTCAGGTGGAATTAGTGCGCAATTTGTTGAATAACAGAGTGTCATCCAAGGGAAACAGGTACAAAACAGACATTAAAATGTTTGCAATGACAGTGTATTTTTACTCTCCTAAGGCGTATGAATGTTTACAGACATTAATGCCTCTGCCTCACAAATCACTAATTTCTCGTTGGGCAGGGACTGTGAATTGTGATCCTGGGTTTTTAAGTGATGTGTTCAAGTACTTTGAATTTAACCATCAACTGAGGACTGAATTTAAAGATTCTAGCCTCATAATAGACAGTATGGCAATTAGAAAACAGGTAGTGTGGGACCAGGAAACTAAGAGGTATACAGGTTTTGTAGATTTTGGAGGAGAAGTTGAACACTCAAAAGAAGTGAAAGGAGCTTCAGAGGCATTAGTTTTTATGCTTGTGTCCATAAAAGGTAAATTTAAGTGTCTTGTAGCGTATTTTTTAGTGAATGGCTTTGATGGTAGTGTGCAGGAAAAGTTAATAAACTCTGCTCTGGAGAGGCTAAGCAATTCAGGCATCAGAATTTGGGCAGTCACTTGTGATGGCACAAGGACAAATATAAGTACTCTTCGTTCATTGGGATGCAGTATTAATTTTCATCAAAAAGTTTTTTCTTCTCAGTTCCTTCACCCAGTTTCAAACCACAATGTTTACTGCGTTTTGGATATGTGTCATTTAGTGAAACTTGCTCGAAATGCATTAGCAGAAGTAGGTGTTATATAGTCTACAAATGGCCATATTAAGTGGCAGTACTTAAAAGAACTAAATGAGTTGCAAATTAAGGAAGGCATGACATTTGCTAACAAGTTGTCAGGACAACATATTAATTATATTAGTAAAAAGATGAATGTCAGCTTAGCAGTTCAAACATTCAATTCTGGTGTTGCAGATACTATAGATTTTTTGAGAAGAGCTGGCAATCCCGGAATCCATGGTAGTGAGGCAACAGTAGAATTTTTGATGTCTTTAATTCCAGAAATCCTCTAGCTTCAGGATATAAAGCCAGCCTGAAACTCAGTAATCAGGCATATTGGCTTGATATTTTTCATCAGGCAGAATCTTATATACTAAGATGTTTAAAAGTAAATGGTGTTTCTCTCCTGCAGCACCCAAGAAATACTTTTGCCTTTGGCATAATTTTGAACACGCATTCGATTAAAGCCATTGCACTGGAAATAATGACCAGGGAAAATTCGCCTCTGCAATATTTATTGTCATATAAGTTTTCCCAAGATCATATTGAACTCTTCTTCTCATGTGTGAGATCTAGAGGGGATTGGAATAACAACCCAAATTCATATCAGTTGAAGTGTGCTATGCGCAAGTTGCTTTTAGGCACTAATGTTAGCACTGTTGGGGGAAACTGTACAAATTTTAACACGTGTTCAATGGTACCTGTAGGACTGTATGATTTCCGATCACAAAAGTGTCCTCTTGTAGATGATTCTGCTATGTTTGTAGATGAAGTAGAAAAATGGTGCTCACTTATTGAAAGGGGTACTCTGTTTTCCACATACAAGCAAAACATTTTGTACTACATTGCAGGGTATGTTGACCCCACAATATCAAAACAAGTTACATGTAAGGATTGCCTCTACATTCTTAGGCAACCTGTTGTTTGTTATGACGCAACATATGCACTTCTTAGGTACTGCAGGAAAGAGCTCATTCATCAAGTTTGTAAGCCGAGGCACGCTTATTGAAACAAGTAATGCTGTATACTCTGTGGTGAAGCACTCAGAAAAATTGATTCAAATGTTTGTTGTCAATGGTGACATGAGGCAAAAGCACTTCATTAGTAAGATTGTCATGTGTGTTCTTAAAAAAAATTTGTGAACTATTCATTCCCTAAACTTGACCATGACTTCCATAATGAATGCGGAATTGAAGATTTGCATGAGACACAGCTTGTATGTAAGATTGCATCCAGGTACATTCAGGTGCGGCTGAAAACATATGTGAAAAGGTTTTCACTTGAGAAAATGGGTCACATTACAACTAGTGTAAGACAAAACTCGGTAAGATTATTTTATTAAGTAATGTGTAGTGTTGTGCCTTAACATTGCAGCAGTGGTTAAAAATATATGGAAATGACAAAAATAAATTTCGTGTTTCAATGAGTTTTTGTGTTCTCATTTCAATACCCTTGCTCATGCTTAACATTTACAGTATTCATCATTTTACAAATGATAAAAAAGTACATAGACATATGAAGGTGTTCCTTGGAACATTACAATCACTGTAACTTTTAACTAATCATAGTATCTTTGTACCAATTGTTATTCTAGTTTCAAATGGCTGGTGTTCCACCTGTTTGTATTATTTTGTACCAAATGTAACGTTTTTATTACCTCTGTGATTCATTCAAATGTCTTTCCACCTCCCTAAAAGCTCTTAGGCTTGTGATTTTTCTTTAATTGCTTTGACTGTGAAGTGAGCTTCTGACAGTGATTTAAGTTGGATAAAGTCAGGTTGATACAAATATCTTGATATTTCAAAGTAAATCTGGAAACTGAATCAACACTGTTTTTACTTCTTATTAACACCTGATATCCTTTTGTTGGGATGTAAATTTATTCAGAACATTAGATATGGGAAAAATACTGTTTTTTAAGACTAAAGTTACCCAGAATGACTGAGTAATTTTGTACCAGTATTAAAATTGAAATTTTACTGCAAGAGAGCGTCTCTAGTACATATTTCCTCATTGCCAAGCACACCTTAGCAATACTGGTGAAATTTTGGTGTCTGTTGTGATGTAGATTGTGTGTGCAGTACTTTCAAAAAGACGGAAAAAAGTGGTGCAAAGTTACCCAGATTGACTGAACTGTTTATATACGTTAGTTCTCATTTAAATATGCACTTTAAACTAACTGATTTCATCGCAACTTCCACGTTGGTACATGTGAATTAGTTCAGTAAAAGAAAAGAACAATTTTCGTGTCAGTGTCACACGTAATTTTGGTTGTTTCATATGGTGCCTGACAATAATTAGCATATTGTTGTAGATACCCAAATTCACGTTTAAATAAACCCCATTACGTTTTTTGCCGACGCCAAAGATTATGTCGCCACTGATAAGTGCATTACATATGTGAATAAAACTGTTCCTTACGCCTGGGAAAAATATTTTTTCGCTTTTAGGTACTTTATATTTACGATATTACAGTAGACTTTAGTGTTCATGAGCGTAAAACGAAATTGGTTGTTCGTTGCTTTAATGTTAATCTAGTTAGTTTTATTATCGTCAAGAATGTAGATACTTCCGAACGAAAATGAGTGCCACCTTTCTAACTAAAATATCACATACAGTTTCTTGCCTAACTGCAATATGGCGGCGCTAACAGACGACGGCACTCTGTGACAGCCGAAGTCCGCCATCCAGTTAGTATAGAGATCACTGCAGCTTCCGGACCATGGAGGTAAGAATAGAGGGAGACGCCGTAACGTCACAGCTGCGAAGCTATGTGAAGCCGAGGGTAGCCATCTCAGTCCGACCAAAACATTGCTGCTGTAAGCTTGTGTGCATAGGCTTGTCGCTCGCTTTTGGAAGGATTTTGCGCTATTATGGTGACTTGTGTGGTGTTCGGATGTACGAATCGTTCTGATTGTGATGCGAAATGGAAGGGAATAACATTTCATGTGTAAGTTGTCTCGTTAAGTGTGATTTTACAACTTCATTGTGAATGAACGTGTGCTACATCGGTATTTGTACTATAGCGTGTTTTTCTCCTGTATGATTTTAGATTTCCTAAAAATGAAAGTCGGAAAGCTCTGTGGGAGAATGCCGTGAGGAGAAAGAATTGGCGTGCGTCTAAATGGAGTACTATATGTTCTCAGCATTTCCGAGAAGAGGACATAGACCGAACTTCCCTTTCAACAGTAAGGCTCCGAGAAAATGCTGTACCATCAGTTTTCCCTACACACCCAAAACATTTGCACAAGGTATGTTAACTCAAAGAATTAAATTCTTAGTTTTCAGGTTCACGTTTCAGTATAATACGTACGTATCGTCGGTAATCGAAGTGTTGAGTAACTCACTTTGTCTTCATCATGTACCAAATTAAAAGCTAACACTACATTAACTGGCGTAAAGTATAGGCCTAAACAGGGCACTGTGTAGATTTGCCATTCTATGTACCGTATTTCAGTAAATATTGGTGGTAATGAACAGTGTTTCCCAGAAGCTTAAATAACGGTGAAATTGCTAAAGTAATACAGGCACACAATAGAAAGAGAGGTCAAGTCGGTAAAAAACACTGATTTAAAACAGAGAGGTGGTAACATTATTACTAGTATTAAACGTAAATTAAAAAATAATGAGGCTCTCATCAGTAAATCAGACAAAGGAAATTCGCTTGTTGTAGCCTATAAAAGTGAATACATTGCTAAAACTTTGGCTTTTTTCGAAGAAAATGGTATATTTGAAATTGAGCAGGATCATACCCCTACGTTACAAAAGCAAATTAGAGATACGTTAAGAAGAAGTAAACATCTTATGAAAGAGTTTCAAAGGAAAACCTTAATTAACATGAACCCTAGAGCACCTACGCTTAGAAGTCAGTTTAAGGTACACAAAAATCAACACCCAGTTCGTCCCATTGTTAATGGAATAAAGAGCCCACATCACAAATTAGCGAGATTTTTACACACTAAAATTAAAGAAGCCTTTGTTTTTGAAAACAATTACTCTGTTAAAAATAGTGCTGAAGTAATAAACAAGCTAAAATCAATAGAGATCAATTCTTCCTCTCGTTTGGTTTCTTTTGACTTCGTAAGTTTATACACTAATGTTCCAGTGGATATCACTCTTAAGATTATTGAAGGTAACATTCGACAACATAAAACTTTAAGTGAGCTACAGTTGTCGGAACTTATGTCACTACTGCAGGTTGTACTAGATTACAATTACTTTCAGTTTAATGGTAACATGTATGAGCAACCATTCGGCTTAGCCATGGGTTGCCCGTTAGCTGGCATCTTTGCTGACATCTTTATGAATGCACTAGAAGAAAATTTCTTCAAAAACAACCCTACGTTAGGCAATAAGATTTCTTTTTATGCTCGTTATGTTGATGATATAGTCATACTATTTCAAGGTTGTGACCAAGATATGCAACAACTGTTTCATGTTTTCAACAGTTTCCACGAGAAAATGAAATTTACAAAAGAGATACAAAATAACGAGAGAGAACTCAATTTTCTTGATTTGAAACTTAAGTTATCGGGTAACACTATTAGCTTCGACATTTTCCGTAAAGAAACTTTTTCTGATAATATTATTCCAGCAGATTCCTGTCATCCTCAAACTCACAAGATCGCCTTTTTTCATTCTGCAGTTCATCGCGCTGTGAGCACACCTTTAGCACAGAATTGTTTTGAAAATGAAATATTTTTATTAAAATCAATAGCTACTAACAATGGATACGACCCTAAATTAATTGACCAATTTGCTAAGAAAAAAAACAGCTGTAAAATTTTCTACTTTAGGAGATAACAGGGCAAAAAACTATGAGAGTAATAACTTTATTTCTATTCCATTTTTAGGGAACGTTTCATATAAGATTAAAAGACTTTTACAAAAACAATACGGTTATAGAGTTGCTTTTTCCGTAAATAATAGCCTCAAACGTAGAGTAATTCATAATATTGGAGCACGAGAAGAACTCAGCACTAAGTCCGGTGTATACAAAATTACTTGTAACGACTGCCCAAACTATTACATAGGGCAGACAGGTAGACCCATTAAAGTTAGGTATAAAGAACACAGGTTAGGTAAAAATGGGGAAAACGTATATAATTCCACCTTTGCTGAACATCTATGGCTCTTACAGCACACGCCAAGTGAACTGGACGACGTAGAGCTGCTTCATGAAGCTGATAAAGGTGACAAACTAGACTTGCTCGAAGAATTAGAGATTTTCAAGCATCTGTCTCTAAAAGATGGTTTTGTTCTTAATGAACAGGTGCAGCTTCGAAACAAAAATTTTTTAGACAGTTTCAAACTCCTCATTGCCTTAATGTATTATAGTCTGGCTGACTAGGAGTTATTTTCTTGCTTGTTGATGCCGGTGAAATGCGCTTTTCCTGTCTTGTTGGGATCTACATATTGTGGTGTTTGTTAATTATGAATTTCAATGTGTATGTGTGGTTAAATGACTACTATGTTTTATTCATACAGACAGATGGTTTCGTTTTATTATAACATTTTGGTTGTTTCGCTAGTATGTATTTCACTGCCTACGTTACGCGAGACTCTCGCGCATTACAGTAGTGCCCTCTCTCGTTAGATGTTCCAAGCGCAAGCTTTATCCGTTTGACACTAGGACACAGGTAAATTTGGTTCTATATTTCTAGTTTACATAAATGTCTTTAATTGGCGTGATACGCTTTATTTATTAAGACAAAGTTTGAATTAACACAACCATTAATAATTTTTGATGCGCTTATGTATGTATTTATGGATTGTAATATGCGCGAGTTTGGCACATGCAAGTGCCCTCTCTCGGCGAAACAATCTACCTTAGTGCCTTCACACTCGTGTCTCAACAGTTCATAGGCGAAGTAACATTGTTAAACTGTTCACTTTGTACCTGTGCCCATTACATATGTTGTACAAATGGAGATGATATTTTAATTACTGACGACACCTTTTGGCATAATTGTTTTATTATTCTCCAGTGCATGATGTAATTTTAGTAAGTACTAAAGATTGTGTGCCTGTATTACTTTAGCAATTTCACCGTTATTTAAGTTTCTGTTTCTCACTTTCGTTGATATGGCTTTTCTAATGAATGTGTCTTTCTATTCAGGTAGTTTTACTTCTGATGAAGGTATATTTATATGTACCGAAACCTTGGTCAAGAATTTTAATAAAAAAATTCTATCCTGCAACTGTTTTTGGCTGCCATCCTTTATTGTGAAGAATTTTAACAGTTGCTGCTGCAGCCATGTTTAAAATCTTTAAATATTAGGTACTATACTCAGAATTTTATTCCAGCAAAAAACTTTTCTTGATCTGTTGTTATCCACTTTGTTGAACTGCTTGTTACAGGTATACAGAAAAATTATTACAATGTGACTTTTCAGTTAACTGCCTTTTTCACAAGATTGTGGAATTTAAAAATAACACAGTTCTATGTAAAAAAAATATTATATGAAATTGTAACAAAGTCCACATCATTGCTTGTTGAGAATGAAAGAAATGTCTCAGTCTCCTGACTGATACAAATGTATTACTATTTACCATTCCACATACATATGATTTATCACAGTGGTCTTGCATAAACCAGGAAGGTAGTCAAGCAAACAAACATAAGAAAATATGCAATCATTTATAAAATATGTCTTACTACAGATATAAACTTTGGGGGCTGTAGTTTCTGTACAACGCATGGGTTACATTTCAATGGATTAGGGGAGAGACTGCTAGAAAATTTAGTGCCCAATGAAGTAGTGAAAAACCAATAACGCCCACCTGCGAACACTATTATATCTCATTTTTTGAGAGTAAACCACTGTTGGACTAGATCACAAAAAAATATAATTTGTAATGACACACAAGCAAAAACCAGAACATACCACACAATGATGGGAATGTATTTCAATGTGCCAAAAATGAGGCAATTCTATTTCTCATTAATATGTTGTCACTCGTGGAAACTTAATTAACAACACTGGCTAGAACATACTACAGCATACTCTGCCAAACAAAGGTTAAATATTTCAAAAATAAATGTATGTCGCATTTGGAAGCGCACAGGTCACAAGCTATTGCAGAACCAGTACTGCATACTGGTATGGTGGAGTATCAATCACTTGGAAACACTCTACATATAATGAAGTTTCAAATGTTGGTTTGAGGAAGATATATTTGAAAGGTATTACACACATGCATAAAATTATAATTGTCTGACTCCATCACACACAAGGAACAAATTTTCATAGATACACTGACTATGCTAGTACTAATAGTTTTAAGATACAGACATCACAAACATTTTGTAGCTGGTTATAACAACATAGACACAACGGAAAAGGAAGAATGTGCATCATTTATTAATTACAATAAGGTTACATTCCCAGTTTGCCTCAATATAATGAGTGCTTTATAATAGATGCCTCACACACTAGACCTCTGTGTACAAATATCAGTTACTGACCTTTAAAGAGTACCAGTTTTGTATAGGTTGTCCTGATTTTATTTTCATGCAATGCATCACTTATTCTCTTGGCTGCATGTTTTTGCCGTGTCAGGAGGTATCGTGTGGCAATTGCTTTAATCAGCAGTATCATATGATTGTCCATGGGTTGCTGATTTTTCATGTGGTCTGCTAACTCCTTAAACACTGGCTTGAATATGAACTCACTAAGCACCTCAGACACACATTTGGAAAACTGATTTTTCAAAGGAACTTTAGAATTACCTGTAGTATAGCACCTGAACACTTTTTCTGCACACACACAGATGTCAACAACACCATTCGATGGTAAAACCAACCATCCCCTACTCTTTCTATGAATGAGAGAATAAGCAACATGGCTACCATCCCCTCTCAACACGGATAAACATGGTTCACATTTTAAGGTTTTCTCTGAGTGACGCACCACAAATCCAGCTATATATACTACAATATTGACTGCCACTTCAGAGAGATAAATTCCAGTAGCAAAGTAATCGTGGTCGTTGTCAGTTGTTGCTGCACTATTTTCCGTGCTTAGTAACTGCCACCGTTCCGAAGTGTTATTTATGTGATCTGTGGTGTCACCGCCAGACACCACACTTGCTAGGTGGTAGCTTAAATCGGCCGCGGTCCATGTAGTACAGGTCGGACCCGCGTGTCGCCACTGTGATCGCAGACCTAGCGCCACCACCAAGGCAGGTCTCGTGATACGAGAGAGGACTCGGCCCCAGTTGTACGCGAACCTAGCTACCGCCCAGTTGTACGAAGCCTTTCTCTCATTAGCCGAGAGACAGAATAGCCATCAGCTAAGTTAATGGCTACTAACTAGCAAGGCGCCATTTGTATCACTGCCTATAGCTTACGAGTATTCAAGAGAGATGTATTCCAAGGACTATTAAAAAGATAAGTAATAAGCATCTACATACTTTTCTTCTTATTCATTTATAAGTTCTCATGTTCCAGACTTCACGCCCGTCTGCTTTAGCCTTGCGTGCCCTATCGGCCACAGCGTTAGTCTAGCATTCCTTTTCAGCCATCAACATCACGGTGTCGGCCCAGCTACCGACACAACATTTATTGGCGACGAGGGAAAAGTGAACTTTTTCTGATTGCTTACATTTAATTGTGTCATGGCTTCGCCACATTCTCCAGATGTACTGTCCGAATTTTATCGCTTGCAGAATCAGCAGACGCAGGCGTTACTGGATGCCCTTGGACAGCTCGTCCAGGGTCAACGTACCATTCAAACCGAGGCGGCCGCAGCCGCTTCACCGCTACCGCTGCCACTAAACGCTATTGCACCTCCCTTTCGACCATACGTGGCAGCCGATGAGACCTGGCACGAGTGGTCTCGCCAGTTCAACTTTCATCTAGCAGCCTACAGAATTCAAGGTAAAGAGCGGCAGCCGTTTTTGCTTTCTTGTGTCGGTGTGTCCACATACCGTGTGATAGTGAAATTGTTTCCCAGACGCGACGTAGCAACTCTGTCCTACGAGGAAATTTTGTCTGCATTAGATGCCTATTTCAAAGAAACAGTTAATGTGGTTGCAAAACGGTATACGTTCTTTCGTACAAAACGTACGGCCGGTCAAACTAATAGGGAGTGGGTAGCAACATTGCAAGGACTTACTAGGGACTGTGCCTTTGAATGTGACTGTGGTCTTTCTTATTCCGATACCATGGTGCGTGATGCAATTGCACAGAACGTTTCTGATGTTCGAATACGGGAGCAACTTTTGAAACTAGTTAATCCCTCCCTTCAACAAGTACTAGACATATTGGATAGACAGGACACACTTGACTGTGCTCAGGAATCTTTTGAAACTTCGCCAGCCGTGTGTAACATTAACCGGCCCGCTGGACGCGCTGCGCGGCCCGGTAACCGGGCCTTGCGCACGGCGACACAGCGACCGCCGCGTGCTAACCCAGGTGTGCCGCGCCAGCCCACAAATGCAGTGAAATCATGCCCGCGGTGTGCTACTAGACATTCGCGTGAACATTGCCCGTCACGCCAAGCTATTTGCTTTTTCTGCAATAAGAAAGGACATGTTCAAAGTGTTTGCCAGAAAAAGCTCAGATCAGACAATCACGATCATTCCAGGCCCTTTGCTTCGCGCCGGAATCGAACCAAGGACATTGGGGTATAGTGCGAACGAAACAACTTGCTCGTCAGCACTGTACTTGGTTCGGAATCGATGCTGCGATTACGAATATGTGTTCTTCGTGCCCGGCGTGTGCCGAACAACAGTCCGCACCGCCGCGGAAAGTCTTTGCGTGGCCAAAAGCCACTTCCCCTTGGCAACGCTTGCACATTGATTTTGCTGGTCCATTCTGGAATGCTCGATGGTTGGTTCTGGTCGACGCCTTCAGTAATTTTCCTTTTGTTGTCCGGATGTCTTCCACGACGTCCTCCGCCACCATCCAAGCGTTGTCTGCTATCTTTTGCATTGAAGGTCTTCCGCAGACTATTGTTTCCGACAATGGCCCACAATTCATGTCCGCAGAATTTCAGTCCTTCTGCCAGGCCAATGGTATTCAACATCTGACATCCGCGCCGTTTTCGCCTCAGTCCAACGGTGCCGCTGAACGTTTGGTCCGGACTTTCAAGTCACAGATGTTGAAATTGAAAGAGTCGCATTCTCGGGAGGACGCATTGTTGCTCTTTTTGTCTTCGTATCGCTCTCAGCCCCGAGATGGTCGCTCGCCGGCTGAGTTGCTCCACGGTCGTCCTCATCGCACCTTGATGTCTTTGCTGCATCCGCCGCATCAGGTTCCTGTGCAGCGGCAGACTCCTGCTTTTGCTCCAGGCGACGTTGTATTTTATCGCCACTATCGAGGTTCACGGCGTTGGCTCGCAGGGCGCATTCTTCGCTGCCTCGGCCGCGCGATGTATTTGGTTTTGGGGGCCTCTGGTGAGGTGCGTCGGCATCTCAATCAGCTGCGCCTCTGTCGTCGCTCGGGTTCTGCCGCTCCCCGTCTGCTTTCAGCGACGGTGCCGTCCGGTCAGCGCCCTGGGGACCCATCTACTGGCTCGCCTCATCCCCAGGTGTTACCGACGATGCCTTCCATTTTGCCCCATGGCGACGCGCCGCCGCCGCCGCCGCAGCAGCAGCCGCAGCCGCCGCCGCCGCTTGTTCTCCCGCCGGCGCCGCCCGCGTTCGACGCTTCGCTGCAGCCGCCAAGCGCCTCCCTGGGTCACGCGCCGCCGGTCGCTTCCCGTGACCAGCTGTCCTCCGCCATGGAACTCCCGACCGCTCCGGACCACGTGACGTCATCGCGCGTCGGCTACCCCGACGCCATGGAAATCGACCCTTCGGTCCCTCCTGTCTTATTACGGGCGCATACACCGCATGTTGACGTGCACCCTGGACTAGTTTTGCAGGCGTTTCCTAGCTCCCCTCGGACCGGATGGCCGGGTGCGGGTGGCACAGCCTCGCCTGTTGTTAGGCTCCCCACCTCCTCGCATACGTCAACATGTGGTCCTCCCCACGGCGGGCGGAAGCCTTATCTCACGACCGTTCGCCGATTTGCGGGGGAGGAATGTGGTGTCACCGCCAGACACCACACTTGCTAGGTGGTAGCTTAAATCGGCCGCGGTCCATGTAGTACAGGTCGGACCCGCGTGTCGCCACTGTGATCGCAGACCTAGCGCCACCACCAAGGCAGGTCTCGTGATACGAGAGAGGACTCGGCCCCAGTTGTACGCGAACCTAGCTACCGCCCAGTTGTACGAAGCCTTTCTCTCATTAGCCGAGAGACAGAATAGCCATCAGCTAAGTTAATGGCTACTAACTAGCAAGGCGCCATTTGTATCACTGCCTATAGCTTACGAGTATTCAAGAGAGATGTATTCCAAGGACTATTAAAAAGATAAGTAATAAGCATCTACATACTTTTCTTCTTATTCATTTATAAGTTCTCATGTTCCAGACTTCACGCCCGTCTGCTTTAGCCTTGCGTGCCCTATCGGCCACAGCGTTAGTCTAGCATTCCTTTTCAGCCATCAACATCACGGTGTCGGCCCAGCTACCGACACAACATGATCTTCAACATTGGAACTGCTGAAAGTAAGAATGGGAATATCTTCCAAAGTTATACAATGCCCTCTTTCTGATCCAACGGATCTCACTATGAATTAGTAGCCTCTTGTATGCTGCAACAAACTGGCGAGCAGTGGGGATGTTATTCCAACCACCACGACTTCGGATGCCACTAAAAAACATTTCCAAGTGGAATGAGAACATTTGTAAAGAGGTAGAAACTTCAGTAGAGGAGCATGAGTTTGTGTCCCCACTACTTTGCTGTACATGTGTAAAACACTGGATATACACACCAGGAATCCAATAAACCCTGTCTTTCTATTTGAGTCAACGACTCTCATTGCTTGAGGATTTGGATCAACAGTGAGTTCCTTGATGTACCTCTGTGCCTTTAAAAGAAATCCCTCTACATCACTAAAATTTGCTGTATTTAATGCCTGCTTGAAACCACTTTGTAAAAGTGTTCTGGAATTGCAGACATCAAAGAGACAGTTGAAAATGCGTGTAAACTTTACTGTTGCAGATGCCTGTTCAAAACCTGGGAGTTTCATATCACAACAGTACTGTATGGCATCTGCCACAGAATTGCTAAGCAGCTGAGTAGCCAGTTTCACCTTCATTTTATTTTTAAAAAAATTTAGGTGACTGGCAGTGATCTTGTTGCCTATGTGGAGCCCTTCCTTGACCTGTAATTTATGTAACAGTTCCAAAAAGTGCCAAGAAATGACACCACCTTGCTCATCCCAAAGAAATTTTTTATCTCCTAAAGCGTTGCGCACAAGTTTCAACATATGTGGAGAGTCTAGGAAAAATGACATTTCATGATCATTCCCTTCAACTGAAAAAGTACTTTTCAAAGTTTCACAATTGAGATTGCAGCCTAAACATCTAGCCATTGACAAATTGCTACCTGAACCATCACATGTGAGCGAAACAACTTTCACACCACTTGAATTGGCAAGATCAATGCACTGTTTCACTATCTTTGCTTTTTGCTCACCAGTTATACCAGCAGTCAGGAAATACCCAACTGGGAGCTTCCAAGAAGCATTAATAGCCACAAGCATGAGCACAAGTGCTTCTTTGGCAATGGGCAAATTATCTGTGTCTACAGATGACCCCATGTCAACATAACCGTAATAGCATGTACCATCAAATTCTACATGTTGCCTGATGGCAATTTCATCAACTACCAAGCTACATATAGTTGGAAACTTTGTTTCACGCTGACAAGCTTCTGCCGTAATTACCTTAAACGCCTCGGATGTGAAGCCAGATGCTCCACCCACACACTGGTACCCCTTTGTTAATGTTCTGGGGTGTGGCAAACATGTATTAAAACAGCGCCTAACATAATTATACGCCCTGTGGGAATAAAAATGCAGTGTTAAGGCAAAGGAGCGCATTTCTGGGCTGTATGACCTAGGTACAGCCTGTGCCCCAGCTTTCGCAGTTTGTCGCTGCAGCAAGCCTCTCTGCATTCCAGGTATGCTTTCTAGTATATTTAGTGAACTTTCATGCACAAGATGCTTGTCCTTCAGTACCTTAACGATAGCACTCAAAGAAGCCACTTCCTTCTTAAGTCGTCGCTTAGACTGCTGAAGAGTTTTAATTTGTTTTTTGTACTGATCAGTTTTTCTTATGAGGTCTTCAGTTCCTCACTTTCAGAGGAAGTCTGATTACGTTCTGGTGGTCCTGCAGTGTACTCAGGAACAAGAGCAGGAACTTCTTCATCCTGCACTCTGCTGACGGCAGCCAAAACTGAAGATGGAAAGGAAGAGCTCTCCTTCCGCAATGGTGGCTCTCTCTTCTTGTCTCCCTAAATGAAATAAACGGATGGAAAACATTAAGAATTGTTTTTAACAGATGGTTGAAGGTGTTACAGTCTTTGTCATGAACAGCATGTTACAGCCCACTAATTACTCCTATTCTTAGTCCTTTCCAGAAATATAAATTCTATTTTTCCAGCAACTATTTATCTTGTTCATAAAATACTCATTACTCTAACAAAAACCGTTGTTGTGTTCAGCAGACAACTAAAAATACAAACTTTGAACATGTAAAATATTTCTGCTGGGGTGTCTTGTTTAACTATCACACTGTATCGCTATGGGTGCTGTCAGTTAACAAGTTCTCAATACAACTGGTCCAACAGTTAATGATATAAAATTGTGTGTTATATCTAATTTTGCATTAGTGGTTGGTGCATATTCAATGTTCCACAGTAGTGGATAATGTTAACAAGAAGGTACTGCCAAAGCTTTTTAATCAATGATATCTTTCAATGGAGAATGTCAATGAATAGTGCATCAAACAAAAGAAATGTTCATTTGCTGTGCTTAACCCAAATACAGAGTTATATTTAACACAGCCCAAGTGTTAATTTCTGTGACTTCACTAAATAATTATACCAGACAGAGTTATATTTAACACAGCCCAAGTGTTAATTTCTGTGACTTCACTAAATAATTATACCAGACAAACTTGTTAGCTTCAGTAGTCTCATAATCTAAACAGCGAACCTGAATTTTCTTCTCAAATATTCTCTTGTGTGCAGAGGCTGATGCTCATCAAAAAGGAGTTTCATAAATTTGTTTCTACCTGACAATGTGGAGAACCAGATTATCTCTTTATAACATACTGTGTAGCTGCAGAAACACTTGAGTGTTCCAGCACCTCCCCTCTTAAATTCTATATACAGCATGGAATCATTCCTAGGCAAAAGCTATGTGTAAGGACCTACTCAGGTGGAAAGTGAAATTAATGTATTCAAATGACCTGAAGGAATCCTCCCAAAATCAACATATATAAGTAAAACTAGAGCTGTATCAATTACTCCTAAAACATAACTGCAATTAACTAGCAAAGACAGTGCAATAAAAATGTTGTACAACACAGTAGACCAGACAAAGTGAGATGTTCGCAAACTACTGCCTTAAATATTCACATAACTGATATAATTTACTTCACACGTGTATTCCGTTACTTTCGGAGTTAGAGCTAAATAATAGAAACTTAAAACAAAGTTAACTATACCCTCCCTCCAAAGCCCCATAAATACATCTTGTTTGTAATACGTACTGGGACATTTCAGTTAAGTTACACTACTGGGAAACACTGTTCATTACCACCAATATTTACTGAAATACGGTACATAGAATGGCAAATCTACACAGTGCCCTGTTTAGGCCTATACTTTACGCCAGTTAATGTAGTGTTAGCTTTTAATTTGGTACATGATGAAGACAAAGTGAGTTACTCAACACTTCGATTACCGACGATACGTACGTATTATACTGAAACGTGAACCTGAAAACTAAGAATTTAATTCTTTGAGTTAACATACCTTGTGCAAATGTTTTGGGTGTGTAGGGAAAACTGATGGTACTGCATTTTCTCGGAGCCTTACTGTTGAAAGGGAAGTTCGGTCTATGTCCTCTTCTCGGAAATGCTGAGAACATATAGTACTCCATTTAGACGCACGCCAATTCTTTCTCCTCACGGCATTCTCCCACAGAGCTTTCCGACTTTCATTTTTAGGAAATCTAAAATCATACAGGAGAAAAACACGCTATAGTACAAGTACCGATGTAGCACACGTTCATTCACAATGAAGTTGTAAAATCACACTTAACGAGACAACTTACACATGAAATGTTATTCCCTTCCATTTCGCATCACAATCAGAACGATTCGTACATCCGAACACCACACAAGTCACCATAATAGCGCAAAATCCTTCCAAAAGCGAGCGACAAGCCTATGCACACAAGCTTACAGCAGCAATGTTTTGGTCGGACTGAGATGGCTACCCTCGGCTTCACATAGCTTCGCAGCTGTGACGTCACGGCGTCTCCCTCTATTCTTAGCTCCATGGTCCGGAAGCTGCAGTGATCTCTATACTAACTGGATGGCGGACTTCGGCTGTCACAGAGTGCCGTCGTCTGTTAGCGCCGCCATATTGCAGTTAGGCAAGAAACTGTATGTGATATTTTAGTTAGAAAGGTGGCACTCATTTTCGTTCGGAAGTATCTACATTCTTGACGATAATAAAACTAACTAGATTAACATTAAAGCAACGAACAACCAATTTCGTTTTACGCTCATGAACACTAAAGTCTACTGTAATATCGTAAATATAAAGTACCTAAAAGCGAAAAAATATTTTTCCCAGGCGTAAGGAACAGTTTTATTCACATATGTAATGCACTTATCAGTGGCGACATAATCTTTGGCGTCGGCAAAAAACGTAATGGGGTTTATTTAAACGTGAATTTGGGTATCTACAACAATATGCTAATTATTGTCAGGCACCATATGAAACAACCAAAATTACGTGTGACACTGACACGAAAATTGTTCTTTTCTTTTACTGAACTAATTCACATGTACCAACGTGGAAATTGCGATGAAATCAGTTAGTTTAAAGTGCATATTTAAATGAGAACTAACGTATATAAACAGTTCAGTCAATCTGGGTAACTTTGCACCACTTTTTTCCGTCTTTTTGAAAGTACTGCACACACAATCTACATCACAACAGACACCAAAATTTCACCAGTATTGCTAAGGTGTGCTTGGCAATGAGGAAATATGTACTAGAGACGCTCTCTTGCAGTAAAATTTCAATTTTAATACTGGTACAAAATTACTCAGTCATTCTGGGTAACTTTAGTCTTAAAAAACAGTATTTTTCCCATATCTAATGTTCTGAATAAATTTACATCCCAACAAAAGGATATCAGGTGTTAATAAGAAGTAAAAACAGTGTTGATTCAGTTTCCAGATTTACTTTGAAATATCAAGATATTTGTATCAACCTGACTTTATCCAACTTAAATCACTGTCAGAAGCTCACTTCACAGTCACAGCAATTAAAGAAAAATCACAAGCCTAAGAGCTTTTAGGGAGGTGGAAAGACATTTGAATGAATCACAGAGGTAATAAAAACGTTACATTTGGTACAAAATAATACAAACAGGTGGAACACCAGCCATTTGAAACAAGAATAACAACTGGCACAAAGATATTATGATTAGTTAAAAGTTACCGTGATTGTAATGTTCCAAGGAACACCTTCATATGTCTATGTACTTTTTTATCATTTGTAAAATGATGAATACTGTAAATGTTAAGCATGAGCAAGGGTATTGAAATAAGAACACAAAAACTCATTGAAACACGAAATTTATTTTTGTCATTTCCATATATTTTTAACCACTGCTGCAATGTTAAGGCACAACACTACACATTACTTAATAAAATAATCTTACCGAGTTTTGTCTTACACTAGTTGTAATGTGACCCATTTTCTCAAGTGAAAACCTTTTCACATATGTTTTCAGCCGCACCTGAATGTACCTGGATGCAATCTTACATACAAGCTGTGTCTCATGCAAATCTTCAATTCCGCATTCATTATGGAAGTCATGGTCAAGTTTAGGGAATGAATAGTTCACAAATTTTTTTTAAGAACACACATGACAATCTTACTAATGAAGTGCTTTTGCCTCATGTCACCATTGACAACAAACATTTGAATCAATTTTTCTGAGTGCTTCACCACAGAGTATACAGCATTACTTGTTTCAATAAGCGTGCCTCGGCTTACAAACTTGATGAATGAGCTCTTTCCTGCAGTACCTAAGAAGTGCATATGTTGCGTCATAACAAACAACAGGTTGCCTAAGAATGTAGAGGCAATCCTTACATGTAACTTGTTTTGATATTGTGGGGTCAACATACCCTGCAATGTAGTACAAAATGTTTTGCTTGTATGTGGAAAACAGAGTACCCCTTTCAATAAGTGAGCACCATTTTTCTACTTCATCTACAAACATACCAGAATCATCTACAAGAGGACACTTTTGTGATCGGAAATCATACAGTCCTACAGGTACCATTGAACACATGTTAAAATTTGTACAGTTTCCCCCAACAGTGCTAACATTAGTGCCTAAAAGCAACTTGCGCATAGCACACTTCAACTGATATGAATTTGGGTTGTTATTCCAATCCCCTCTAGATCTCACACATGAGAAGAAGAGTTCAATATGATCTTGGGAAAACTTATATGACAATAAATATTGCAGAGGCGAATTTTCCCTGGTCATTATTTCCAGTGCAATGGCTTTAATCGAATGCGTGTTCAAAATTATGCCAAAGGCAAAAGTATTTCTTGGGTGCTGCAGGAGAGAAACACCATTTACTTTTAAACATCTTAGTATATAAGATTCTGCCTGATGAAAAATATCAAGCCAATATGCCTGATTACTGAGTTTCAGGCTGGCTTTATATCCTGAAGCTAGAGGATTTCTGGAATTAAAGACTTCAAAAATTCTACTGTTGCCTCACTACCATGGATTCCGGGATTGCCAGCTCTTCTCAAAAAATCTATAGTATCTGCAACACCAGAATTGAATGTTTGAACTGCTAAGCTGACATTCATCTTTTTACTAACATAATTAATATGTTGTCCTGACAACTTGTTAGCAAATGTCATGCCTTCCTTAATTTGCAACTCATTTAGTTCTCATCACTAAATCAGACAAAGGAAATTCGCTTGTTGTAGCCTATAAAAGTGAATACATTGCTAAAACTTTGGCTTTTTTCGAAGAAAATGGTATATTTGAAATTGAGCAGGATCATACCCCTACGTTACAAAAGCAAATTAGAGATACGTTAAGAAGAAGTAAACATCTTATGAAAGAGTTTCAAAAGAAAACCTTAATTAACATGAACCCTAGAGCACCTACGCTTAAAAGTCAGTTTAAGGTACACAAAAATCAACACCCAGTTCGTCCCATTGTTAATGGAATAAAGAGCCCACATCACAAATTAGCGAGATTTTTACACACTAAAATTAAAGAAGCCTTTGTTTTTGAAAACAATTACTCTGTTAAAAATAGTGCTGAGGTAATAAACAAGCTAAAATCAATAGAGATCACTTCTTCCTCTCGTTTGGTTTCTTTTGACGTCGTAAGTTTATACACTAATGTTCCAGTGGATATCACTCTTAAGATTATTGAAGGTAACATTCGACAACATAAAACTTTAAGTGAGCTACAGTTGTCGGAACTTATGTCACTACTGCAGGTTGTACTAGATTACAATTACTTTCAGTTTAATGGTAAAATGTATGAGCAACCATTCGGCTGAGCCATGGGTTGCCCGTTAGCTGGCATCTTTGCTGACATCTTTATGAATGCACTAGAAGAAAATTTCTTCAAAAACAACCCTACGTTAGGCAATAAGATTTCTTTTTATGCTCGTTATGTTGATGATATACTCATACTATTTCAAGGTTGTGACCAAGATCTACAACAACTGTTTCATGTTTTCGACAGTTTCCACGAGAAAATGAAATTTACAAAAGAGATACAAAATAACGAGAGAGAACTCAATTTTCTTGATTTGAAACTTAAGTTATCGGGTAACACTATTAGCTTCGACATTTTCCGTAAAGAAACTTTTTCTGATAATATTATTCCAGCAGATTCCTGTCATCCTCAAACTCACAAGATCGCCTTTTTTCATTCTGCAGTTCATCGCGCTGTGAGCACACCTTTAGCACAGAATTGTTTTGAAAATGAAATATTTTTATTAAAATCAATAGCTACTAACAATGGATACGACCCTAAATTAATTGACCAATTTGCTTAGAAAAAAACAGCTGTAAAATTTTCTACTTTAGGAGATAACAGGGCAAAAAACTATGAGAGTAATAACTTTATTTCTATTCCATTTTTAGGGAACGTTTCATATAAGACTAAAAGACTTTTACAAAAACAATACGGTTATAGAGTTGCTTTTTCCGTAAATAATAGCCTCAAACGTAGAGTAATTCATAATATTGGAGCACGAGAAGAACTCAGCACTAAGTCCGGTGTATACAAAATTACTTGTAACGACTGCCCAAACTATTACATAGGGCAGACAGGTAGACCCATTAAAGTTAGGTATAAAGAACACAGGTTAGGTAAAAATGGGGAAAACGTATATAATTCCACCTTTGCTGAACATCTATGGCTCTTACAGCACACGCCAAGTGAACTGGACGACGTAGAGCTGCTTCATGAAGCTGATAAAGGTGACAAACTAGACTTGCTCGAAGAATTAGAGATTTTCAAGCATCTGTCTCTAAAAGATGGTTTTGTTCTTAATGAACAGGTGCAGCTTCGAAACAAAAATTTTTTAGACAGTTTCAAACCCCTCATTGCCTTAATGTAATATAGTCTGGCTGACTAGGAGTTATTTTCTTGCTTGTTGATGCCGGTGAAATGCGCTTTTCCTGTCTTGTTGGGATCTACATATTGTGATGTTTGTTAATTATGAATTTCAATGTGTATGTGTGGTTAAATGACTACTATGTTTTATTCATACAGACAGATGGTTTCGTTTTATTATAACATTTTGGTTGTTTCGCTAGTATGTATTTCACTGCCTACGTTACGCGAGACTCTCGCGCATTACAGTAGTGCCCTCTCTCGTTAGATGTTCCAAGCGTAAGCTTTATCCGTTTGACACTAGGACACAGGTAAATTTGGTTCTATATTTCTAGTTTACATAAATGTCTTTAATTGGCGTGATACGCTTTATTTATTAAGACAAAGTTTGAATTAACACAACCTTTAATAATTTTTGATGCGCTTATGTATGTATTTATGGATTGTAATATGCGCGAGTCTGGCACATGCAAGTGCCCTCTCTCGGCGAAACAATCTACCTTAGTGCCTTCACACTCGTGTCTCAACAGTTCATAGGCGAAGTAACATTGTTAAACTGTTCGCTTTGTACCTGTGCCCATTACATATGTTGTACAAATGGAGATGATATTTTAATTACTGACGACGCCTTTTGGCATAATTGTTTTATTATTCTCCAGTGCATGATGTAATTTTAGTAAGTACTAAAGATTGTGTGCCTGTATTACTTTAGCAATTTCACCGTTATTTAAGCTTCTGTGTCTCACTTTCGTTGATATGGCTTTTCTAATGAATGTGTCTTTCTATTCAGGAAGTTTTACTTCTGATGAAGGTATATTTATATGTACCGAAACCTTGGTCAAGAATTTTAATAAAAAAATTCTATCCTGCAACTGTTTTTGGCTGCCATCCTTTATTGTGAACCTAATATTTATGCTTTATTTCATTCCCAGTTCCCATACTTTTTATGAATGAATAAGGAATATATAGCCTATATTTTTATTAGGACAATGATTTCAAAAGCAAATCCTAGTTTCAATATTAGTAAAACTTTGTCATTGGCAAGCAATGAAGCTTCTGCTTATTGATTGAAACATTCCACACTTCTCAAACTATGATGTAAAGTTTTGCTCCATGATCTGTCTCAATCCCTTCATCATTTCATTTTGTACCGCTGTAAATACCTGTCAGCTTGACAAGAAAGGCTTGCATTTAAAAGAATGAAAGTTATAAAATAGGGAATGACATAAACAAAGCTCAATGAAGAATGGTTTATGCCTAAGCTACCTAAAAACACTGGGACATTGTTGCCCTGTTAAGAAATCTCTTCCATACCAAAATAAGAAATTGGAACCTAAGGTAAGTAAGCAATAAGTAGAACTCCTTACTAATATTAAAATGAGTCCCATAGCAGATGAAAATTGGAACACTGTTATACTGCCTTGGCTAACAGACATGTCATTTAAGTGCTGCTGCTGCAGTTGATTTATTAGTTATTTAAAAAGTGCCCTAGTCTCATATTAGAGCTGCTGCATATCACTTAAGAGAAGAAATGTGGGTATGTATTGAAGTGTGTATGAACTGTATGGCAAAGAGTTTTGTTTTCTTCCTCAGGGTCAATGTTATGCAAACTGAAAGTACCTGTTTTGTGTATAACAAACACCTAATTTATATTTCTTGGGATTCTCCGCAGTTATATTCCACTTGACAACAGAATGAAGTTGTGCACAATGTGACAGGTTGTTGGCTAAACATTAACTCACATTGAGTTATTTTATCAGACTTATTTATCTGCTGCTTCATTGTTAAAATAATTAACAACAAAGACAGATCGTTTGGTTACCTCTTCAGATATAGGTGGTGGTCAGAACCTAAATCAGTCTGTTACACATTAGTAAATAGCTGCTACAACACATCATTCTGAACTCAAACAACTGAAAAGTTTTGGTTTGTATGTCACGAAAATCGGAAAAGACGACGTCACTTTTCGTAAATCTGGCATTGCTTCGTCCAATCAGATGATCGTAAGAATAAGTAAAGAAAGAACCCTAGTTTGTGATACACGTTGATTACTGAATTAACAAAATTGTATCGTTTACATTGAAGACTAGCTATTCGTAATATTACATTAAAAACTATTTTTAATCAGAAGAAACGCGGAATTTCGCCTTTACGAGATTTTATTTTAAACAAAAACTTTGAAACAACCAATCTGATGACGTTACATGCGTATATGGTGCAATTAGCGACTTTAACACACGCAGCGATATAGCACACTGGCAATGTTTTGGTCAGAGTGTCATGGCAGCGAGCCACGCCCCCGTAGCTTCAAAACGTAGTACGGCTGGGATACGTAGCGCCATCTCCCCTTATTCTTACCTACATGTTCCGGACCGCAGCTGGAGCCTTGGCGTCATCCTTGTCGGGCCGCAGTCAGCCGTCAGGGACTGGCATGACGGCGATGCATTTGACGTGCAACCCGCCCCCTGGCATAGAAATCCACTGAGCGTTAGCGGGACGTGGAGCCACCCTACTCTTCCCGTTCGCCTCAGCATTGGAACGCGCACCTACCGGCGTGGGACATCGGATTAGCTCGTCTTTTGTCGGTGGGATAAGTCACTCTCGGCACCCCGCTGAGTTGGTTAGGCTCGGTGCACCTGTCGACTGGTGCCACGCGACTTGCTCGTCCCGCAATTAGTGGCAAGGCCGCTAGGGGCTTGTTGCTGGCATGTAGTGGCGTCCCATTGTCTGAGCTGACTTGAGACATGCCGTCTCCACTAGTAGACGACCGGGCTGCGTGACGGAGGCACGTCAGCCGGCAGCGACCGGTTCTGTCGCTGTGGGCAGTTCCCCTCACCTGGGCTGCTACAGCTGACTCATTACGGCTGCCCAATCCATGGCTGGCGTGGGCCGTGTTGGTTCCAGAGTCCGATGGCGGATCTGCACAATCCTCAAGTGTGGTCAAAAAATGGCTCTGAGCACTATGGGACTTAACTACTGTGGTCATCAGTCCCCTAGAACTTAGAACTACTTAAACCTAACTAACCTAAGGACATCACACACATCCATGCCCGAAGCAGGATTCGAACCTGCGACCGTAGCAGTCGCGCGGTTCCGGACTGCGCGCCTAGAACCGCTAGACCACCGCGGCCGGCTCAAGTGTGGTCAAGTGCCATATTCTCTCACAAATGTCATTACAGCGATATAATCAATTTACAGAAAAAAATAATGAAGAGTAAAATTTTTTACTTAGTATTTTTTTTCTTTTTTTTTACATTTGTAATATTACTTAGGACACAATATCCAAAAATAAATTTAATAACTGCAGGGCACTGTTAATGTTGTATCGACGTAAATTATGTGGTGTGAGGTGTATTTGTTTGTGTGTGTGCGTGTTTTTGTTAGCTTTTGGTTAGTTCTACTCCTGTCATGCACCTTAATTTTACGCTGGCGCTACCTCTATACCTCCACCAAATGTGCAGACTTCTCTCAATACCAAATACTAACTTATTGTACTACCCTATGTCTTTTCTAATAATACCGAAGCGAAATTTCACGCATTTTATTCCTTGTATACTCCTCTTTTATTTTTCGATGTCTGGCGGAGTTGTCTGCTGACCCTGAAGTGGTAAGGAAGTGCGTCTACTCACTCAGGTGCTGGTGATTTGCCTGAAATCTTTGTAGTGGCATTTATGATCGTGTACACGTAATTTTACCTAGTACAAGGATGCCTCCTGTCTCCTCTGTCAGGATCGCTACTGCTGAAATGAAACACAAGCGTACTGCATTATATGTATATAAGTCTCACCCATGGTCCATCATTTCGTTTCTGCTTCCTATTTCCGGGTCTGGGGCCGGCCGGCGTGGCCGAGCGGTTCTAGGAGCTTCAGTCTGGAACCGCGTGACCGCTACGGTCGCAGGTTCGAATCCTGCCTTGGGCATGGATGTGTGTGATGTCCTTAGGTTAGTTAGGTTTAAGTAGTTCTAAGTTCTAGGGGACTGATGATCTCAGATGTTAAGTCCCATAGTGCTCAGAGCCATTTGAACCATTTGAACCGGGTCTGGGTTCGCCGCTCTACCGTGACTTGCACTTGTCTGTGCTAATCCTCCATACACAATATTTCGCCGACGGTGCTCTCATGGCACTGGCAAAATTACACCACGAGACCGGCTGCACCACATGACAAGCGTTGGTTCATAACACACCGAGTCTTAGTGTCGACACGCGCCCGAAGCATAGACTGCTAACACCATACGAAACACATCCGAAAATCGAGACACACGTGATCTGTGGCACGATTTACCGTCTTGACACCACGAAAAAACATAAAGTGACACACCCGTCCCTTGGGAAGTACAAGAAACCACGGAAAGTAAACAGAAACCATTTCATTGGCCATGGTGATACTTGTGAAAGCTCTTCTACGAGAATGCTACGACAGAGTACGATGCTCAATTGCTGTCAAATTACGACAGATCTCCCTGCTCTCCTGGGAGCGGAAGTCGGACAAGAATTGTGAGGTCCAAGGAAAGCAGTACTCAGTTGTTTGGAGTATTCAGTACTGCAACGTGGCTGGTTTGGCATGCTTCAAAAAGTATCAGTTGTTGATGAGATATAACTTGCAACGGAATTTTAATTCAATCTCCCACCTGCCAGTGAATGTTGGCGTGAAGATGTTACAAATACGCAACTCATTTACCATTTATCTCTCCTGCCTCACGCAATCTCTGAGTGCAAGGTCAACAAATTGTTGGTGTTGTTCTCGAGTTCGCGGTACAAAATTTGCAACTTCATGGTTGAGATCTGTGGGCTGCCTGCTCTTGAGAACTGTTACTGGTGCTATTTTGGTGACACCGTGTGGCAACTCGTTCATCACGCCCTGGAAGTCACGTAGGAAAACGTCCCAGGTGGCGGGGCGTTTCGCGCAGTAGATACGGCAGTGGTTTCCCTGACTTTTCATCACTTTCTCTGCTGGTGAAGATTATAGATGTCGTATGGAAACGAATATGGGTTTGATTCTGTGTTTCTGCAACATCTCTTTCCACTTCTCTGACCGGAACTGAGGCCCGTTGTCGGAGATGACCCTATCGACATGGAGGACTTGGGTGAGGAAATCCTTGCAGAATGCTCTACATACTGACTGCGCAGTTGCTTTCTTCGACGGGGTTAAAGTGACATACTTGGATGTCAGCTCTACTACCACAAGGATGTAGTAGTATCCTCTATTTTTTCGCACTAGTGGGCCAATTAAATCTGTTGCTGCAAGTTGCTTCAATTTTGATGGGATGATGGGATATAGAGGTGCTTGCATTGCCACAGTGACGTGCCTTGACTTCTGACACGCTTTGCAGACAGCCAGAACCCTCCGGATTCTTCTGTCCATATTCTTGAAATGGCACAGTGCGTGTAATTTTAAGTAGCACTTCCTGGGTCCAAAATGTGCGTAACTCAGGTGCATGTGCCAAATAATCTTGTTCACCAGTTCACCCGGATGTTAACGCGCCAGGGCGCTCCTTCTCCATCACTTCGAAAGAACAGAATGACTTTTCGTACCAAGTAAAACTGCCTCAGTTTTGATTCCCTCTTGTCTTTCTCCCTCTGTTTTAGAGCAAATAGACCTGGATACTTGTCCTGCTCCTTGCTGAAGTCCTTGATGCTCGAGGTTACATAATTCTCAAATGCAACTTTCTTCATATAGAACAAGCTGTAGTGTTCGTCTTCCAGTGAGTTGGCCTCACTTGTTTCTAGCCCCACAGGTGAACGTGACTGCGCATCCTCATTGATGTTCTCCTTCCCTGGTGTGTGTGTGTGTGTGTGTGTGTGTGTGTGTGTGTGTGTGTGTGTATGTGTGTGATCGAAAAGTCATACTTCTGGAGCAAGGGTGCCCATCTCGTTAGACGTTTGTTTCTGACTTTCGCAGTGAGTAGGAATTCCAAGGCTTTGTCGTCGGTGTATACTCTTGTTTTCCACCCATACAAGAAAAAACGAAATTCCTCGAAGCCGAAAACAACCGCCAGAGTTTCTAACTCAGTCACCGAATAATTTTTTTCACACTCGCTGAGGACTCGACTTCCAAAAGCAATGTTTTTTGCACCATGTTTTCCCCTTGCTGATATCCTTGGAAAATCACTGCAGTAATCCCAGAGTAGCAGCTGTCTGACGCCATGCAGAAGTCGTCGTCCAGGTTAGGGTGCGAAAGAATTGGCGCATTAATCAGAGCAGTTTTGAGGCCTTGGAATTCATGTTCCGTCACGTCGTACCATTCCCACGGCGTCTTTTTTCCTGTGAGCTGGCATAACCGCGCTGTAGCTAATTTCTTCACATGGACGAACCGTTTATAGAAATTTGCGATGTCAAGGAAGCCATGTAGTTGTTCCTTGGTTGTTGGCGTGGAAAAGTTCGTCATTGCCTCTATTTTGTCCAGGTTTGGCGTGATGCCTTCTGCGGTAATGATAAGTCCGAGGAATTTTACTCGTGAAGTTCCTATGCATGACTTCGTGATGTTGGCGGTTACGCCGCATTCTTTGAAGGTCTGTAGGATTTCTCTGAGGATCACATTGTGTCCCCTCCACGTCGGTTCCGCTATCATGAGGTCGTCGACGTAGGTGATGATCCTTTGCTTAACGGAATCCTTTAAGATGCTATCGAGTCCTCTGATGAAGGCAGATGAAGACACGCTTAGCCCGAATGGTAGACGTTTAAATCGATAGCATTTCCCGAATGCAAGGAACGCCGTGTATTTCCTGCCGTCTTGGTGGAGCATAATTTGCCAGAAACTGGACCGCAAGTCAAGAGATGAAAAAACCGTAACACCATGGAAATATTGCAGGAGTTCCTCCAGCTTTTCCGGACGATCTTTCTCTGGCTTAATGATTGTATTGATTTGGCTCGAATCCAGCACCAAACGGATCTAGCCGTCAGCCTTCTCTACCATTGTGAGTGGGTTGTTGTGCGTGGAGCTTGTTGGTTCAATGATGTCTTCGTCAAGCATCCTCTTAATCTCGAGAGAAACCTTCTGTCTGTAGGCGTGTGGGATTTGGTAGGGAGGCACGAAGAATTTAGGGTGTTCCCGCACCCGAAACGCATACATGAAATTTCGGATTGCTCCCGTTATCGGTAGAAAGACATCCGCGTTTTCCTTTAATATTCCTTCTAGCTCATCTTTTTCCTGAGTCGGGATGTTTACTAAATTCCCTAGTATGTGGTCAATAGCATCGCGCACCGCTCGTCGAATTTCCGCAACAACTTGAGTGTTGCGCTACACCCATGGTGCCACGATTGATTTTTTTCTTCCCCTCTTTTCGCTGCGTAGTTCAGATTGAGGCATTCGGCAGGGATTTACTCACGTATTGCGTGGTCGGCAAAGGAACTATTCATGGTGCTATGTTTATGTAAAGCCAGTTCTCCTCTCCCTACATCCAATACGGCCTGTTTAGAAAACCCAGCAGCGGTTGTGTATCAATTCCTGTTTGAATTTTTTCTGCGTGACCCCTGCGATTGGTCAGGTAGCCTCAATACCACATATTCGCTACGGTGGTCATTCCGTTGACCTTGACCGTTGTATGTCCTGCTGTTGCTTTGCTGTTGGTCCCTAGAATCCTGTTGTCCCTGGTTCGAGTTCTATTGCTCTCTCCAATTCCCGTTTCGTCAGTAGTAGTTGTTATTATGATTATAATTTTCTCGTCTTCTCCTATTTTCCCATGATGGCTGGTTATTCCCATTGAAGTTTGAATTTTGGTTTAGATTCGATCGATGTTTTCCCCCATTGCGTCCATCGTCATTCCTCTCTGGCGAATCTAGCCAGTTACGGTTATTATTTCTACTTCTTTCCCGCGAGTTGTGAATTTCATTCACGCAATCGAGTTCACACAGCGCACTCATGAAAGCTTTGACTGAATGGCTGCATCTACCGATGAGCAGTTGCTGGTGACGTAAAGGTAATTTAATGTAGCAATGCCTTATAATTTCCCTGGGACTGCACAGATGACCCAAGAATCGGTTCTTCTTAACCAGGGATTCGAAGAATGTGACAGGACTGTGGAATCCTGGCGCTTCTAAGTCCTTTCCTAACATAATCTTGCCGGCCTCTGTGACCGAGCGGTTCTAGGCGCTTCAGTCCGGAACCGCGCTGCTGCTACGGTCGCAGGTTCGAATCCTGCCTCCGGCATGGATGTGCGTCATGTCTTTAGGTTAGTTAGGTTCTAAGTCTAGGGAGCTGATGACCTCACATGTTAAGCCCCATAGTGCTTAGAGCCATTTGAACCATTTTGAACATGATCTTCTGTTTTTTCCTTTCCTGTGTGTCTTGCGACCAGTATGTGCTTAGGAATGCGTCCTTAAATTCTTGGTAGGAGCGACAACTCTCCGCAGCTCGGCGCATATGTTCTGCAATCGAGCCCTCTAAGAAACCACAGATAAACTGGAGCTTGTAATTCAGTGGCCAAGATTCTGGTAGCACTTGATCGTACTGTGCCATTCAGGTCTTTAGATGTAATGCGTTGTATGCCTCCTTATAGAGTTGAAAATTCTGGATGGTCAAGAAAAGTTTGCGGTCGAAAAGTTCGACGTATCAGCCGTCCGAGTTTTCCCTCTCGTCTGCAGCGCGTGATTCCATGTATCCGTGCCCAAACGATCCTCATGCACTGTTACGGTATTCCCTCGTGTTGTCAGATTCATGTAGTAACGTTTCTGACCTCCGTAGACGTGTACAATTGTTTTCTGGCTCGGTCTCTAACATGCTGCGTGTTACCGACGGAACGCATTCTATTACGCGTTTCGCCGCGGCAGGAACATATTCGTGCTGCATTCGCCCATGTGCAGGGGGTGTGTCATACAGCGGTTCGGAGAGTCGCAAAACATTTTCTTTACTATTCTGTTGCTCTCGATGGCGCTCTGCCGGACGAAATTGTGTTTGCAATTGCGCGACTCGCTCATGTGCTACCGAACGTCCTTAGCCAACTCGTTTTGTTGCGCGCTGACTTGCGTCTGCTGATCTGTAACTTCAGAGATTTAGGCCTATTCGATTTCTGTCTGTCTGATTCGCTTCGCAGCCTCACTCATTTTTTCCTGCGTTCCTTGAACTACTTTTTGCCTTGCTTTTGGAGAGTTGCAAGTGCCTTTTTTGTCTTACACACCTCCGTTCGTGCCAGTTTGACTTGTTTTTTGGCCACTGATGCGTCCGTTTGTACTAATTGTGCTACCAGTTGCGCTGTTTTGGCATCGCGCTTCGCCCGGTCCGCGACCTCTCGCGTTTCTGCTATCGTTTTCTTGACATTCTCTAGCTCTTCTTGGATTCCTATGATCTCTTGCTTGACGGTATCTATACCGTCTGTGACGTTCTTTTGACTAATTTGTATCATTCCTCCTCTTCCTCCTGTCTGTTTTTCTCTACCTCTTGTCTCTTCCTTTCTGCTTCTTGCATGAACTGCATATGAGTCTCAAACTGAGATCCACCGCTAACACCTCCAGGACTAGATGAACGAGATTCCATCATTCTGTGACGTTTCGTTCGTGTTTCTGGTCTGCCAGTCTCACTGATGGTGCGTCTCGTACCAGCAGCGCCTACAATTCGTTCTGCTGCCGTCTCCCATTGTCATCTGACTGAGACATGTCTACATACTCTGCAGGATCTACATTCGACATTTCTGCCTGGTCTGCAACTGCACTTACCTGAGAATCCTGTGTAATATCTGCCTGGGCACTATCAATAATCTGACGTGGATCCATGGTTAACAAAACACATTTACGTCCGTTACTATGTAGCAAATGTGCCTTGCTTCTTGTAAGCATGCCCTCTAATTCTGACACAAACGAATTCAAAAACTACACATTCCTATGCCACACAGATTCTACTCTAAATTAAGCTCCCGTGAGCTACTGATTCCGAGTTCCTGACAACGAATTCAAATAACAACATGCTTGTCTACGCTAACAAACGAAAATCTCAATCTATCTTAACAAATCAGCACAACGCCGTTCGCCGTCAGAAACAAACAATCAAGTGACACAAAAGTCACAACCACACCATGAAAATACACACATACGATAACTAAATAGCCGGACGCTGTGGCCGAGCGGTTCTAGGCGCTTCAGTCCGGAACCGCGCTGCTGCTATGGTTGCGGGTTCGAATCCTGCCTCGGGCATGGATGTGTGTGATGTCCATAGGTTAGTTAGGTTTAAGTAGTTCTAAGTCTAGGGGACTGATGACCTCAGATGTTAAGTCCCATAGTGCTTAGAGCCATTTTTTGAATAAATAAATATTAATACTATGTCTAGGTGCCAGCAACGCGACTCTACTCTACCCAGTGCACTACATTAAACATGGCAAACTGAAACTTCACTAAGCAACACTGTCTACTATCTTACGGTCACAGAAAGTGCCATCAATTCAAAATTCTGCACAAGAGACGTCAAATTGAATGAATACGCTATGCAACGCGATCTGACGGTCACAGAAGGTGCCACCAATCCGAGGTCCTGGCAGGGTCCCCACAATGTAAGGTAATTTGTTCGGACTATTTAATTGATTGAGAATGTTGGCAAAATTTAGTGTACTAACAACATTTATTTTACCAAACAAGACAAATTATACTAAAAAAGTTATAGATTGAATTCCCTAAACAACAAACAGATGATTAAACACTCCACTGGGTGACGCCTGGTTGGCAAAGACAGTTTAACTAGGTGATCAGTGAGTCAAGTACTCTGGCCCTAAAAATGTGGATAATGTAAGCTGAATTGGTCTGACGATGAGCAGACTTTGATTGATCAATTCTACTGAAGTTTCTGTACATAGGTACAGCTGAGAGCAAGTGGCGATTGAGATCTGTACGCGCTGAAAAAGCCGAAGCGGCAGTACGTTACACTGTTTTTTTTTTAACTTCATTTTTCAAAGTCCCCAATAGATAGAAGTCAAGAGGTGTAAGGTCTGTAGACCGTGGTGGATACTCAACAGCTCCTCTTCTACCTATCCATCGTCCAGGTAGATTTTCACCCAAGTTGGCTCTGACATCTCTGCGGTGGTGCGGCGGAACACCATCTTGTCTTTCATTTTCAAACACCTCTCGGACGGCAGGTCAAATCGCTGTTTTGGTTGGTTGGTTGGTTGTTTGGGGAAGGAGACCAGACAGCGTGGTCATCGGTCTCATCGAATTTGGGAAGGAAGTCGGCCGTGCCCTTTCAGAGGAACCATCCCGGCCTTTGCCTGGAATGATTTAGGGAAATCGCGGAAAACCTAAATCAGGATGGCCGGACGCGGGATTGACCCGTCGTCCTCCCGAATGCGAGTCCAGTGTCTAACCACTGCGCCACCTCGCTCGGTGAAATCGCTGTTTTCAGCATATGAATATACACCTCACGAGTTACGGTACCTTCAAAGAAGAATGGACCAATCAAATCGCACGAGGACAGACCACACGACACATTAACACTCCGTAGATTAACATGTTTGTCCACGTGAAAGCGAGGATTTTCAGGAACCCAGTACAAGCAGCTGTGGCGGTTTACAGTGCCGTTCAATTTGAAGTGGGCCTCGTCAGTCCAGATAACCATCCCTGCAAACCGCTGATCCTCGCGAAGCGTGCCTTTAAACCACTCGCAGTACTCCACCCTTGGATCAGCGTCGTCATCGGTCATAGCGCTCAGAGACCTTGGGATGTACATTTTCCACATTGCAGCCTTCAGAATTCGTCGTGCGCTTGATCAGCTTACCCCGCTTTCTCGTGCATCCTGCTTTACAGATTTCTGGGATGACCTAGTAAAACGTTGCAACACAGTAGCGCTGCAAACTCTACTTGTTGATGTTTTTGGTCAGCCAGACCTTTCCTTTTGCACATCTTGAACAGTACCGTCGGCTTGAGATTTATTCCGAATACGATAAATTGTTGTATTTTTTGGTGGCTGAGTTCAGTACACATTACGCCATTGCCGATGTTTTCGTACTTCCAGTACCACTTCAGTACGCCCATGCCTTTCTCAAACGACATTCATTGCTGCACTGTCATTTGCTGGAAAATGTGCACCAAGATCTGTTGAGAAAACAATGGACTACGCTACCGTGCATAACTGCAACGATATGTTATTTTGTTCCAGAGATATTAACTATCAAAGAATGTCTACATTTTTCTGGACCCCTCTGTATTCGTACACATGCACGGTTATTCGTAAGCACTTCCAGGCTTCTAGAAGACGCTCGTGCGAAAACTGCAAGATGTGCCGAAAAAGGACACATATCAATGGATAGTTTTTAAAACTCACGTTACATGTGGTCGGTATGGGCACCATTTGTACGCGGGAAACTTAGTTCGTGCGGCCACTTCATTGAAATCGCTGACACAAACTGCTCGGGAAAGGG
Organism: Schistocerca piceifrons; assembly: GCF_021461385.2. NCBI lineage: Eukaryota > Metazoa > Arthropoda > Insecta > Orthoptera > Acrididae > Schistocerca > Schistocerca piceifrons. Next base: position 906,529,099 of record NC_060149.1, read on the forward strand.
CAATAGTCGTCCGCTTTGGAAATCAGTTCTGTGGCTTTCGTCTCTGCAAGCACAAACTAATTTCATACGACAATACGGAGCGAATAATACGCCTACATGTTCTAACGAGCCTACCTCTGGTGCAACTTCGTCATGGAACGTACTGCGAATTAAAACTTGGAGAGAGGCTCTGTCCACTTATATGTGATTTCTCTGCATGTCTTGTAGTTTTCGTGTTGTTTGTCGTCTTCCGAAACCCCAAATATATTTATGAATTCCTCAATTTCTATACTGTTTTACCAATTACTGCTTTGTCCTTGGAGGAATGCGGGATTCACACTGTGCTGTCTTACAGTACATTTCTTCACTACCGGTTTCGATCATGGCCCACCTTCATAGTGCTAGCACAAAAATGGAAACAAAGTGAAAACTGTGAATCTCCAAACACATTACATTCTCATGAGGATTATCAGTCGGAGACATTAAGTGTACTTACGAAAATTATGTGTTGTAACAGCTTCACGTGGCACACGTGCTATTTAACAACGAAAGAATACGCCATTGCTGACTAGAAAACGTAATAAAGTTGATACTTAACGCCGTAGTACAGCCTTAACCAAGCATCTGATGATAACTACGGCATATATTTTTGTCATGTGACATTATAATAGTATCATGTGACTATTATATTAGATGTTATAGTATGGAATTAAAAAAATCGTATACAACTGTATCTTCTTATATTGTGTTTCTTTTATTGTAAGTGTATTGCAAGTGTATATGTCTGTAATGTACACGTATTTTGTAATTTGTTCTTTAACCTATGGTATTTTGGCTTTAGCTTCTTTGATCAACACTTGTGAGCCGGCCGGTGTGGCCGTGTGGTTCTAGGCGCTTCAGTCTGGAACCGCTTGACCGGTAGGGTCTTAGGTTCGAATCCTGCCTCGGGCATGGATGTGTGTGATGTCCTCAGGTTAGTTAGGTTTAAGTGGTTCTAAGTTCTAAGGGACTGATGACCACAGATGTTAAGTCCCATAGTGCTCAGAACCATTTGAACCATTTTGATCAACACTTGTGCGTTAGCCTATTCTAAGCAGATTCAGAAGGATGTAGGTTGCAGTAGGTACTGGGAGATGAAAAAGCTTGCACAGGATAGAGTAGCATGGAGAGCTGCATCAAACCAGTCTCAGGACTGAAGACCACAACAACAACAACAACTGTGAAAATGGTCCACAATCGACATCGGTAGTGAATAAATGTATTGTAAGACCGCGCAATGTGTAACGAGCTTTTCTCCAAGCATGTCGATGCTGCTCACAGTTGTCTGAAAGAAAATTTTTACTATGTCGTCATTTATGTGTCAAGTGTTTGTATTGAGTGATTGTACTGAGACGAATGTCTGTCTAAAAAGTTACTTTCAGTAATATGCACTGTTTTGACACGAGAAAGTAACTTTCTTGGCTTGACTGCAGCACTGACTATATTTGTGTATTTGTGTGAGGGTAATAAATACCCCTTCGTGTGTGTAACTGTAGCACCCATCAATAATGTCAAAGCATGTACAAGGTTGTGTCGACGGAGTCAAAAGATGGAATATCAGCGTCTGATTGAGCTCGAACGGGCACGATTGCTTTACTAAAATTTTCAATACTGTGAAATTTTGAAGCTTACTGTAGTTGTATCTGCAACAGTGCTCCGTGTATAGAACAGGCAGCCAGAACTGTGTCGAACGCAACGAAATTCAGGGAGTAGATATTGCAACTCTCGATTTGACCTTGCATGCAATGACTGCCATGTTCTTCGAATAGACGTAAGTGACTGTATAACTTCGTCTACAGTGTTGGTTGACAATGGTGCACTGAAATGAGTGAGTACCTTGTAACACTTACGTCTGTTATCGATTATATCGCCTTCACGTAACCTCTATGTTTCCTATGGATAATATAATATCAATGTTAAATACATCCTTTAATTTGAAACATATGGAAATAATTGTTCTGATTCTGTAACCTCTGGTAAATGCAGTTAATGTTCTTTTCAAAATTGTTCATTAATGCTACATATTTTTAAACTATTATACATATGACTGCTTCATGCTTAGGGACTGTAGGACTGTATGAAATGTAAAAGTTGGAGAAAGTCCCGCCGCAACGGAAAGGCCTAGGCGGGAGTGTAACAAATTTTCTGTTTACTTTTTTTCTTCGGAAAATAGCTTCAGAAGTTTTCGTGGCAGAAATATTCAGTGGCCAGCATCCAACAAGCTAACATTCCGAGTGCTCAATGACGCTATAATTACAGGAAGATTGGATCTGAATCGCGATACTCCGCCAAGAAGGAGATATTTTACAGAACATATAACATCAAGAGCCACGATCGTGCCACACGTCTTTAGTCGTTTGCCACGAAATACCTCTAAAGCCACCTACTTCTGGACAAATAGAGATCAGAATTACACAGTATTAAACTAGAAAAAAATGGTTCAAATGGCTCTGAGCACTATGCGACTTAACTTCTGAGGTCACCAGTCGCCTAGAACTTAGAACTAATTAAACCTAACTAACCTAAGGACATCACACACATCCATGCCCGAGGCAGGATTCGAACCTGCGATCGTAGCGGTCGCTCGGCTCCAGACTGTAGCGCCTAGAACCGCACGGCCACTCCGGCCGGCTATTAAACTAGAATCCTTTATAAGAATGCGTGGTGTCTGTTTTTTCGAACATGTCCGAAAGAACAGATACTACGCATTTGTATAATTGATTCGCCTCGATGGGCCATGAATCGACCACCTTCAGTGCGGATGCAAATTACGTCCGCTCTCCTGAGGGACTGTCAAAGTAGAGACTTCGGATAGGCGGCGTTAACTGGTGAGAGCGTGCCGAGATTGCCCGCGCAACTGCGATAACACTGTGTCCGGGTGGCAACTGTTTAGTAAGCAGGAGCTCCCGAGTTCGAATCCCGCTCCGGCACACGTTTCCACTCGTCGCCGCTGATTCCGCAGAAAGTCCCAACGCCGCTGATATCAACAGTCCCCTCCCCTTCCCTTTCATTTCTTTTCTGCGCCATCCTCTTCAGTTTACATAACACAAATCCTGTTCGCCAGCCGGCCAACGCAGAGACTAAGTCTGAGTTGTTCACTTAACGTGGCCAATAAAACCAGCCGCCCCTCAGAATTTCCAGTCCGGTTACCTGCTCGAATTGGCGACATTGTATCTTTCGGAAGTTTCTGCAGGAAGTGTTGTCTCCTTCTAGAGTTGTCATAGTGGGGTATGAGCTTGTGGTCTAGTGAAGGCGGCACTGTAGCTCAGCGTGTTCGATCAGAGGGCTGGTTACCCCCTGTCATAAAAAATGTGAGTGAAGTATTCGACGATGAACTTGAAGGAGTGTCATGTGACGTCCGTCTGCACCAAATTTTGACTGACGAACAAAATGAAAAAAAACGTAAATGTCGCGAAACGTAGACGCGAAATCGCCAGTTCGACTCCATATACGCCATTGTTTTTTAAACCGCATTTCTGCTGTCTCACGCAACCTCAAAGATATTTCGCCTCACTGTCTAGCCCACCAGTAGTAGTAAAACCTCCGGGAAACAATTTCGCAAAACAGTTCTTGGCTGTGTCAAGGTCAGAAAGTACAGGCTCGAGGGTTTCCGCGGCGGTAAGCTACCGGTCACTCACCACCCGCCGCCTCATGTAAGTGCCGTACGCGTCACTGCCAAGTCCAGTTATCAACTGTCATTTTCTTGTTTCAAATTTAACATTCGTGACATATTGTTCGCTTTGGTTTCATAGAGGGACGAATTCAGCGGTGGCAGCTCGAATCCTTTGTATTGTGTGTGGGACGACTGCTGTCGTGCAAAACACGTCAGAAAAGGATTTGCTCGTTTCGAGAATGATCGTTCTGGATGAATGATTTTCAAAATTCAGGTAGTCTCGATAACTGACATGTGTGAAAAACTGAGACCCTTTAACCGTCGTGCGACATTTGCGTTCAGTAAGCAACTTTCAGAAGTCGGGTTTAGGAGTTCTGCATGCTCTAATTCAGAGCAACAAGAACTTAACGGGTGAATATTAGTGCATATTTGCTTGAACGTCGTCAGTGTGCTCATAGGGCATTTCTATGCAGTACTGTTTGCGGTGACTAGTTACGATGCCTTTATGTTAACAGCTTAAGAAGAAATTAACGGCTGCGCACTGACAAAAACATACTTACACGAGTAAAATGGCAGTGTCAAAATATTTTTCATCTGGTGGCTGAAAAAGAGTCTTGCGCTTTGCAGTTCCGCCTTGTGCGCCGAGTGAGTGGGTAGTTGTTTACTTACCTGCTCCACCTCAGCTTCGCACGTGTTTGGCAGTTTATCGCTTCAGTGGTGTTCGTGCTTTTGTGTGTGTGACATCGTCGTTGTCTCGTCTCGCCCTTTGTTGGGTGTCTGACAGCGACCTTGTCTGCTCCTGTTTGTTTCTCATGGATTCTAAAAGTCTTCCACGTAAAGGTACTGTGAGCTTTTCATTTGTTAAAGGCAGAGGAGAGAGCGTATGGGTAGAAAGAGTAACTTGAGGGCCTCTTTGAGCGGGAGGATTTATCTGATGACGTGATAGAAGAAGAAATAGGAGTCGATAGGGAAGAGATAGGGTAACCAGTATTAGAACCAGAATTTAGTAGAGCTTGGAAGACTTAAAATCAAATAACGTAAAAGGTATAGATAACATTCCATGAGATTTTCTAAAATCATTAACGAAAGTGGCAACAAAACGATTATTCTGGTTGGTGAATATAATGTATGAGACGCTCCATATACCATGAAACTATCGGAAAAGCTACATCACACAATTCCGAAGATTGCAAGAGCCGACTAGTGCGAGAATTATCGCACACTCAGCTTAACAGCTCATGCCTCAAAGTTGCTGACAAGAGTAGTATACAGAAGAATAGAAGAATGAAAAAAAAACTGAGGATGTGTTAGATGACGATGACTTCGGCGTTAGTGAAGATAAAGGCACCAGAGAGGCCGTTCTGACGTTGCAGTTCATAATGGAAGCAAGACTGAAGAAGTATCAAAACACGTTCATAGGATATTTCGACCTGAAAAAAACATTCGAAAATGTAAAATGGTTTAAGATTTTCGAAATCATGAGAAAAATAGGTGTAAGCTACAGGGACATAAATACGAGAACCAAGAAGGAGCAATAAGAGTGGAAGACCAGGAACGATGTGCGCGGGGGTGTAAGACATGAATGTAGCCTTTCACCCCTACTATTGAACCTATACGTCGAAGAAGCAATGACGGAAATAAAAGAAAACTTCAACAGTGGGATTACGAAAGGATATCAATGTTAAGGTTCGCTGAAGACATTGTTGCCCTCAGTGAATGTGAAGAAGAATTGAAAGATATGTTGACTGGAACGAACAGTCTAGTCAATACAGAATATGTATTGAGAGTAAATCGAAGAAAGACGAAAGTAATGATAGGTATCAGAAATGACAACAGCGAGAAACTTATCATAGCTGGTGAACACGAAGTAGATGAAGTTAAAGAATTTTGCTACCTAGGCAGAAAAGTAGCCCATTACGGACAGGGGAGGGAGGCCAAAAAAGCGGACTAGCACTGGCAAAAAGGGCATTCCAGGCCAAGGGAAGACTAGTAGTATCAAACATAGGTCTTAATTTGAGGAAGAAATTTCTTAGAATGTACATTTGAAGCACAACATTGTGTGACAGTGAGACAGGGACTATGGAAAAACCGTAACAGAAGAAAACAGAAGCATTTGAGATATGGAGCTACAGAATAATATTGAAAATTATGGGGACTGATAAGGTAATGAATGAGGATATTGTCCGCAGCATCGGCGAAGAAACAAATATTTGGGAAATACTGACAAGACGAAGGGACAGGATGATACGATCTGTTAAGACATCAGGGAATAACTTCCATGGTATTAGAAGAAGCTGTAGAGGGTAAAAACTGTAAAAGAAGACAGAGATTAGAATTCATCCAGCAAATAACTGAGGACGTAGGTTGCAAGTGCTACTCCGAGACGAAATGGTTGGCACAGGAGTGAAATTCGTGGAGGGCCGCATCAAACCGTACTACCTACTTTGACCTTGAGATTTACGTATTCTTTGTGAAATACCGGGTGATTGAACAGCCAGTATTGTGGTGTCACCGCCAGATACCACACTTGCTAGGTGGTAGCCTTTAAATCGGCCGCGGTCCGTTAGTATACGTCGGACCCGCGTGTCGCCACTATCAGTGATTGCAGACCGAGCGCCGCCACACGGCAGGCCTAGAGAGACTTCCTAGCACTCGCCCCAGTTGTACAGCCGACTTTGTTAGCGATGGTTCACTGACAAATTACGCTCTCATTTGCCGAGACGATAGTTAGCATAGCCTTCAGCTACTTCATTTGCTACGACCTAGCAAGGCGCCATTACCAGTTACTATTGATGCTGTAAAACATGTACCGTCAAGGGCGATGTTCACCATTTATGGATTAAAGTTAAGTATTCCACAGCTACGTACTTTTTTTGCTAGTCTCATTTCCTTGACCTGTTCCAGACCTCACGCCAGCCTGCGTGAGCTAAAACGCGTGCCTTTCGGCTTCCTCTCATAGTGGGTTGGCTGTCTTGCCAATCCACAACAAGTATAAATTTGAAAACTGAATAAATCACGGAATAATGTAGACGGACAGGTACAAATTGACAGACATGCTTGGAATGACATGGGGTTTTATCAGAACCAAAAAAATACAAAAGTTCAAAAAATGTCCGACAGGTGGCGCCTCATCTGATCAGAATAGCAATAATTAGCATAACAAAGTAAGACAAAGCAAAGATTATGTTCTTTACAGGAAATGCTCTATATGTCCACCATCATTCCTCAACAACAGTTGTAGTCGTGGAATAATGTTGTGAACAGCACTGTAAAGCACGTCCGGAGTTATGGTGCGGCATTAGCGTCGGATGTTGTCTTTCAGCATGCCTAGAGATGTCGGTCGATCACGATACACTTGCGACTTCAGGTAACCCCAAAGCCAATAATCGCACAGACTGAGGTCTGGGGACCTGGGAGGCAAAGCATGACGAAAGTGGCGGCTGAGCACACGATCATCACCAAACGACGTGCGCAAGAGATCTTTCACGTGTCTAGCAATATGGAGTGGTTCTAATAAAACCCCATGTCACTCCATGCATGTGAGTCAATTTTTACCTCGCAATCTACATTATTCAGTGGTTTATTAAGTTTTCAAATTTATACTGACTTTTTGATCACCCGCTACGTAGAACCTCTTCAAGTAGAAAAGTTCCTATAAAAGCGTGGTAATCAGGTTCCCTTCCGTCATAGAGACGGTTCGATCGGTATGGTGTTGCTTGCGAATGCGGGCACTGAATATTGAAATTATGTCTTTAATTATATTTGTCAAACAATGGTTCAAATGGCTCTGAGCACTATGGGACTTAACATCTGAGGTCATCAGTCCCCTAGAACTTAGAACTACTTAAAACTAAGTAACCTAAGGACATCACACACATCCATGGCCGAGGCAGGATTCGAACCTGCGACCGTAGCGGTATATTTATCATTTAAACACTGGCCTACAGAATTTTCCCTGACAAAGACAATTCAAACTTAACCTATTCATTGATTATCCACAATATAAAAGCCCAACGCAATCTGACTGCTATACAGTGACAACATGGCCTCCAACAATTAACACAAAAGAATGGCCCTGAATTGCAAGAAATCCTAACAATAACAAAATTCCAAAAAAATATGAAATTAAAGAAATCTGGAACTACCTCCAAGTCTGTTAATTGCCTAAACTCAATTCAATCACGAACCCATTTTTTTTTATAAGTCACGTAACTCACAGAAAATCCTCATAACACAAACCACAGCAATTATAGCAAGCAGCAGCTACAGCCAGCTAAATAAAAAGATTCTAACTACTATAGACTCTAACTACTAGGAGTCATATGGTTAGAAAAAGAAAGATTTGTTCAAGAGCAATGTATTTAGAACATTTGAACTTATTCATGTGATATCCAGTTCCAAAAAATATATAGTTGTCAATAATCCCACTACCCAAATACTATCAACAACATCCATCATCCTGCATTTCCTTGTGTCTCACTTTATAATGCATGTCCTATCAACACAGAGTCTCCACTAAGAAAAACCATGTCCATACACTTCTCAATCCACTCGCTAACTGCTAGTCAGTCCAACCACAGAATCGCAGAGCGCTGTCAGCGATATTAACACAGTCTATAGCGCTGCCAACATACAAACAGGCTACTTGCAATATACCAATGTTCGAATATTCAGCCTTCCTACGGAGGTAGGGGATATTTATCTTAAGAAAGTTTGGCTCAATATGGTGACGCGGGAGGCATTCGCCGTGCAAATTCGTCAAGTCTACACAAGCTACATTGTTATAGCGGCACACTTTCGGTGGAAATGCCAATAAAAAAGGACATTCCGTCTCATTTGTAAGTCTGCGATTATCGTATTCATGTTACATACAAATGCGGACATGTTTCTTGTGCAACGAAAGTGACCATCTGCGAACCAACTGCCAACGGAGAGTTTTGACTTGAAACAGCGACGTAAGTTAACGGTTGCTGACCTTGTCTCGCTGGTAAAGAACTTGGGGGGGGGGGGGGGGGAGGGCTACATTTTCCCTCGTTCCTGGTAATCATCCTACAGTTTCCGCTATCACTTCGGGTGATTTTCCGCCGTTGTAAGCAAAGCCTGACCTCATTCCTGCTACTGCTTGGATGGAGGCTCGCGCGATTGATAATAAGCGGCGTCGCACTCAAGATGGTGACGAAATAGTTGTGCCCGCCTTCCGTCTGTCACTCCTACCAGTAGTGTGGTACCATATAGTTCCGACGAGGTGGAGACCGGAGAGTCAGCTTCTGATATTCCTGCGGCTGCGAGTGTTGCTCCTGTGGAGCCATGCTGGAGCGAGTGTGTCGGAGTCGTCTCCATCGCAGAATCCACAATAAGTACAGTTGATACTAACACAATGCCCCCTGTTCATCTGCCTGCCCTCGACAATGGAGATCACGATTTGCAGCCTATTGCGATTCCCGTCGCCGAAATTATTACGCCAGAGTTGTCTCCCATTGTCTCTGAGATTCACACATACTGCCCTCCATTTGGGAGTCTGCATGCTTTGCAGAGTTATCCTTCTCTGTGGCAGGCCTGCGACCCTGAGACGTCTCAGATTGAAATGGAAGTGGTACAAGATTCGCCTAGGCCGCCTACTACAGAGGCAATAATGCTTCGCAGCCGGGTTAAATAACACGTACAGCCGGAACGTGCAGCGGCGAGTAGGAGACAGTGTTGCAGCCACATGTAGTAAGCATTGCTTCACGCAGTGGAGAATGTCAAAATAGAGGCACGCCGGGGACCGAGGCATTGCGAAGTGCCGGCCGCGGTGGTCTCGCGGTTCTAGGCGCGCAGTCCGGAACCGTGCGACTGCTACGGTCGCAGGTTCGAATCCTGCCTCGGGCATGGATGTGTGTGATGTCCTTAGGTTAGTTAGGTTTAAGTAGTTCTAAGTTCTAGGGGACTGATGACCACAGCAGTTGAGTCCCATAGTGCTCAGAGCCATTTGAACCATTGCGAAGTAGGCAGGCACAGATAGCCTTGCTGACAGCAGCAGTCTACCAGCAGGCTGACGCAAAGACGCACACAAACCGAGCACCGGGCTAAGCCTGGAGAGTGCTGAGTAAGGGGAAGCAAAGCCAGCACGCTAAGTTACGCTGCAATATACTGTGGAGGTAATAACAAAAAGCTACCACCGATGGTAAAAAACGTCCTCCTGCCGGATATAAAAAGTGGAGCGCAGGCAGCAACAGACAGAAGGCATTAGGAAGCAGTCCAGATCTGTGGTCTGTGTCCGAATGTTCAATCTTCGTAGGTGACGATTCTGGTGGTCTGTTCCAGCTCGCAGGAGTCATCCGTTCGCCACCAGAAGTCAACTTCAGCTCTGGAGGTCGGCCCGAGTTTGGTCGGCACCATGGCTGACTAACTACAGCGAGAACTTCCAGCAGGACCAGCCGCAGCGCGGTCTTGGTCACAGGCGACAGGCGCCGCTGGGACTGACGCCCGGACTTCACGGCAACCTGGCCCCACGGCACGTGGTCGGTCCATGACGGGACTTCGCGGACATCGCGACTGACGGCTTCCCAGCCGCCGGTGCAGCAGGCGTCGGCAGCTGACCTCACGGCGACGCGGCTCCGTGGGCGTGCCCGTACTGGGGCGCCGAGCGGCGACGAGTTCATCTGAACCGCAGGCCATCCTGGCTTCAGCGGAGCACTGCTGGCCTGAGGCTCCCGAGTGCGTCCAGCGGCGCGCGTTGCGCGCATTGTAGGAGAATCTACACAGCAGCAGCCAGGCGGAGGGACCCGCAGGTCTGGCAGCGACGACGAGGAAAAATTGTAAAGAAAGTTCAATAAATACTTGTAAGACTCCACGCCGTCTCAGTGTTTGGCGCAGCCACTATGTCTGCTGCTAACAAGTGGTGCAGAAGTCGTAACGGTACAATGTGTTTCTTGTTTGAACGAATATTCAGATACCTTCTAATTAATTCTATTTTCAGATTTGTAAATTATGTCATAGTCACGTTTATTACCCTTATCATAATGTAAGGTAACTGTACATGTAGACTACTCAATAAATTACAGTTACTGAGAAAAAGATTTAATTAAAGGAAGAGGAAGTGGTAAATGTAGCAAACTGTAGACGCGAGGTCACGAGTTTGGTCCACACATTCCCTTATTTCTTAAACCGTATTTCGACTGTCTGATGGAACCTGAGCCGAGCGAAGTGGCCGCTCGGTTTGAGGTTCAAATGGCTCTGAGCACTATGGGACTTAACATCTGAGATCACCAGTCCCCTTGAACTTAGAACTACTGAAACCCAACTAACCTATGGACATCACACACATCAATGCCCGAGGCAGGATTCGAACCTGCGACCTAGCGGTCGCGCGGTTCCAGACTGAAGCCCCTAGAACCGCTCAGCCACAGCGGCCGGCTTCGGTTTGAGGCACCATGTCACGGATTGCGTGGCCCCTCCCGTCAGAGCTTCGAGTCCTCCCTCGGGCATGAGTGTGTGTGTTGTTCTTAGCATAAGTTAGTTTAATTTACTTTCAATAGTGTGTAAGTCTAGGGACCGATGACCTCAGCAGTTTGGTCCGTTAGGAATTCACACACATGGAACCTGATTCACTTCATTTTCCGACCAGTCAATAATAGCAAAAACTTCAGGAAACAGTTGTGCAAAATAGTTTGAGGCTGCGTCGAGATCAGAAAGTATACTCTCGAGGTGTTCGGCGTCATGCCGCAGCTACCGGGTAAAGGCTACCGGCTACCGGCTACCATCAACACGCCACCCTCTGTTTCACATCAAGTGTCGTACTACCAGGTGACTGCGGCGTGGAATTTCGTTTTTCAACTGCCATTTTCTTGTTTTAAATTTAAATTTTGCGACATATTAGTCGCTTTGGGTTTAGTAGAGAGGTGAAGTCTGGCGTGATGCATGCCGGCGCCCTCGTTCGTCAGCGTGGGATCTCGGTGCAAGTCGGCAAGGATGCTACGCAGCTCTCGTGGGTAACCGGGGCGTGTTGTGCCAAACCAGGGAGTGGTGACATCGCCTGCGCCAGGATAGCTGGGTGCAGACCGCTGAACGACTGGATGACCGGAGCGGCAATGGGTCCTCGGCCGAGAGGTGGAAGCTCGGGCTAGTAGGCGGCGAATAGCGGGAGGTGCATCCGCCTCTCCAGAGAGCGGGGTATACTTGCCGAGGAGTGCCGAGTGAAATCGCCGGTAAGGGGGCCGTCGGGGATGACCAGCTGCTGACGACAGCGTGTTGTACGCGGCAGCTCAGGAGTGCCCTCGGCCTAAGGGCGAGGTTGGTGGGCGAGGTGCAGCCGGTCCGGGGCTAAAGACGGGTTTCCACCTTTCTCCTTTCTCACCTTTCTTCATTCTTCTAACAATCATGATGGCTGAACAAGAGGCGAGTGATCGAGTAGGCCTTCGAGGGCTTAAATGATAGCTGTTCCTTCCTCAGAAGAGGGCCTAGGACAGACCGCGGAAACTGTTTGCGAAAAACATGTCAGGATAACTCAGGTCCGGGACTCAAGCGTTAAAAAAAGAAAGATAAGCCAAGCAATCAAGAATGAACTCGCCGCTTGGGCTATCTCAAGTGCGAAGCTCGAGGGGCGAGTTGAAGAACTGGAAAAAAAGGAGCGGCTGCGTAAAAACCCGCGAAAACATGAGCAGGAGTGGCTGCGGAAGTAGCCCCCAAGCTCCAAACTACTAAGGAAACCATAGCGAAAGTGTCACAAAGAACGGACACGGCGGTCTTTCAAAGACCCCTGTCCGGTCAAGATATAAAGTGGAGGAGGTTTTGACTACAATGATAAATCCTGCGAAAGATGAAATAAGAAGCAACAAAGTTAAGGCAACAAAGAACGTGGTCATTGTAGATGTTGCCACAGAAGAAGATAGGGATAAAATTCTCAATAACCAGAAACTGAGCAAAGCAGTGAAGTGTGAACCGCCTAAGAAGAGAAATCCACTAGAAATATTGTACGACGTGCCTGTTACACTAGAGGATAACGGAAAGTATGAAACAATATGTCAGCAAAACTTTGACCAAATGGATGTGGAAACTTTTAAAAATGAGTTCAAACTGCGCATCAGGATTGGGCCTCGGGAACTTGACGCGGTGCATCACGTTGCTGAGGTTTCCATAAAAATTTGGAGGAAACTAATCACTATGGGCAAAATCTACGTGGGTTTTCACGCGATAAATGTGCGAGATTATTTGGTGGTACCTCGTTGCCACAGTTGTGGTGATCTGGACCACGTACACAAGCACTGTGATCGGAGGCCGGCTTGCTGCAGGTGCGGGGCTCAGGATCGTGAACTGAAAAATTGTAGTACAACTGGGGTGTGCATTCCTCGCACCCGAAGAGGAAAGAAGACCTGCAACACCACAGGGAGGAACTGCACAAGATCCTAGAGCAGAGACTCATTTCCAAAAAGGACTATGGCTGAGGCCATACCTGAACACAGGAAGCCTAAGAGGAAGTCTCCGAGCAAAAGGAGAAGAGATGAGGTGAGGGCCAGTAGATCTAAGGAATTTCTACAGAAGATTGTCGAGTCTCGAACTCAGAAAGTAGTGATAGTAGATGTATGTCTTCAAACTGGCCTCTGCAGTCAGGAAGAAGCTCCCTCTCCTCTACGCCGGGGATAGAGGTCGTCTGAAGAGCGGGAACGACGAGGAGGGCATCCTGTGGTAGGGAGTCGACTGGTGGTAATAAAGAATGACATAATTCAAAGAGATCAGGTGCAGGTAAATACTGTATGCGGTACGAGTGGCTTAACAGACTCATCTCCTCTAAGAAGTTTGGAGATGGACCCTATTAGTGTATATCCTAACTTGGAACACGCAATGCAGTTAGCACACCTGGCGCAGCTGGCCATCCTAACCACAGCTCTGCAACATGTGGCGCATGTCAGAAAGAAGGAAAGAAAAGTCCGGCTTGGAAGAACTTTATAATCAATCTGTCCTAACTGCCGGCTGTTGTGGCCGAGCGGTTCTAGACGCTTCAGTCCGGAACCGCGCTGCTGCTACGATCTCAGGTTCGAATCCTGCCTCTGGCATGGATGTGTGTGATGTCCTTAGGTTAGTTAGGTTTAAGTAGTTCTAAGTCTAGGGGATTGATAACCTCAGATGTTAAGTCCCATAGTGCTCAGAGCCATTTTTTGTCCCAACTAATGGGAGGATAGCGCATTATTGGAGGAAAACCTGGCCAGAGTCACACATTCATACGTACTTCCCATGACGACCAGTCTTAACATGGGACAGATCAATGCGCATAAAAAGCAGATTAGTAATGCAGGAGCTTCGAAAGCTAGTGGAGGAGAGGAGTCTAGACGTGTTCTGTCTGCAGGAGCCGTAAACCCTCGCTGGACAAATCGCATTTACGGCAGCAAATTGGCAAGTGATTTGCAGTGGAGCTGACCCAAAATCAGCAATCGTAGTAATAAACACGGCATTGAGAGTTACGGTTTCTCCACAGCTTTCTGACGACCACTGTGACGTCTGGGAACTTCAGTCATCTGTTGGGGTACTATAACTCATTAATATGCATTTCCAGTACGGGAATTTTTAGACCAGCTAGTTCAGGTGGCCACGGCGTTGAGGGGGCGCACATTTATTGTGACGGCAATCTCTGAACCTTGCTTATTGAATGAAAATGCCGCACGACTATTAAATGGTACTAGTTCAACACATATGTCAGTTATCGAGACTACCTGAATTTTGAAAATCATTCATCCAGACCGATCATTCTCGAAACAAGCAAATGCTTTTCTTACGTGCTTTGCCCGAAAGCAGTCACCCCACACACAATACGAAGGATTAGAGTTGCCACCGCAGCGTTCATCTCTCTGTTAAACCCAATGAACAATATGTCACAAATGTTAGACTTTTTTCCACTTGCGACTCTATTGTACCACGCTTAAACAATGTTCGTAAGTTTCAAGTATGCAAAATCCAGTACGTAATTGCAAGATAAATGCTAGAACTTCTAACACGAAAATGACAGTTGATAAGTTCACTCGCAGCTCCGCGCCTCGCCGCTGTTACCACTCGATATGGGGCAGCGAATGGCATGCGGGCGTTTGCTGGTAGCCGGTGTCTGCGGTAGGTCGCGAAAACTCTCGAGCGCATACAGTTCAAATCGGGGCGCAGGCACAAGCTGTTTCGCGGAATTGTTTCCGGAAGTTTCTGCTATTACTGGTGGGTAAGAAAAGAGAAAGTGAAGCGAATTATCTTTGAGGTTCCATCAGACAGCTGAAACGCGGATTAAAAATAAATAAATGGTGGACTCGAACTCACTACTCCGCGTCTACATTTCAATAAGATTACCACTCTTTTTCAGAATTTGTTAAAGAATTTCTTCTAATAATTTGCAGTTCCATTAAATAAAACAGAGAATAGGAATATACAGTGCACTGACCATCACCGCGATTAGAACTGAGAACTCACGTCGCTCTTGCATCACACGTGTCGAACCCACTTTTTTCCTTTTATTGCTCTTTTTTTACTTTTTCAATTTTGTCTTTTCCTTTTTTTTTTTTTTTTTTTTTTTTTTTTTTTTTTTTTTTTTTTTTTTTTGCCGACCTTGCTTCACAAGATAGGTATGGTGCCATTTCAGGCCGATAGAGACAGGGTGGCAGCGGACGAAACCCGAGTCTTGGCGACGATGATTCCCACTTCCCGTCCCTGAACCACCGCCTCCGATATTTTATTTTATTTTTGGTTATTTATTTACATTTGGATCAATGCATACAAAAGTTTTGTTAACAAGGTATGATGGCGATAAAAATGCGTGCATCCGTAAACAACAAAAACTGAAAGTAAGCTAAGAGGTGTGACACCGTAGACAAACTGGGGATAAGGTAAGAAGGGACGGGGGCGTGGTAAGACTTTCAGGCATCCTCCTACTTGGCGGAAAGGGCGTGGGGAAGAGTGACCCCGGTAGCACTAGCGGACAGGTGCAAACCAAAGGAGGGCCCAAGCCAAACGGAGGAGGTTATCCCATATATCTAACTGATGTTGGACGTTCTTCATCGACATCACGCGTCAATAGCTTCTGTTTTCTTGTACAATCTATCGTCATCGTTTCACTTCCACATAACGCAATTTTGCTGGCAAATACTTGCAAAATCCTAACACTTTACTTTTTTCAGAAAAAATGTTTCTTGGTATTGCCTATCTACCCCGCCCGGCTAGCCGCGCGGTCTAACGCGCTGCTTCCGAGCGGGGAGGTGTTGAGGTCCGGTGTGCCAGCCAGCCTGTGGATGGTTTTTAAGGCGGTTTTCCGTCTACCTCGGCGACTGCGGCTTGGTTCCCCTTATTCCGCGTCGGTTATACTTTGACAGCGATTGCTGCGCAAACATCGTTTCCACGTACGCGTACACAATAATTACTCTACCACGCAAACATTTGGGGTTACACTCGTCTGGTATGAGACGTTCCCGGGGGATCCACTGGGGGCCGAACCGCACAATAACCCTAGGATCGGAATGGGACGGAGGTGGGGTGGGTGGACTGCAGTGGCCTGTTGTAGGGTTGTGACCCACTGAGGGCTACGGCGGGACGAAGCCTCTGCGTCGTTTCTAGGTCCCCAGTTTAATACCTAGATACATACATACATTGCTTATCAACATTTTATATTCTCTTTCCTATTCCCACAGTCAATTACTTTGCTGCTCAAGGAACAAAATTCGTCTGTTAAGTTTAGAGTCCTAATTCGACTACACTCAATTATTCTTTTTTTTACGTTTGCTGATGATAATTTTGAAGATATTATCCATTCTGTTTAAGCGGTTTTTGAGGTTCTTAGCCTTCTCTGACAATATGACAAAATGACAGTATCATCTGCAAATCTCAATTTTTTTATTTCTTCTCTTTCAACTATTACACTCATTTTTCAAATTGCTTCTCAGATTCCTTCAATGCTGGCTGCATGTGCAGATGAACATCATCAGCGATAGGCGACAAACCAGACTCACTACTTTCTCCTGGTCCCGGCGGAGGTTCGAGTCCTCCCTCGGGCGTCTGTGTTTGTCCTTAGGATAATTTAGGTTAAGTAGTGTGTAAGCTTAGGGACTTATGCCCATAGCAGTTAAGTCCCATAAGATTTCACACAAATTTGAACATTTTTGAACTACTTTCTTAAGTGTTGCCTCTATTGTGTGGGACGGTTTATCGACAACGTAAGTTCTGTCATGTCTCCATAAGATTTGTAAGCCTGTTCTATCATTTTCAACAGTTAATAAAGAAGTGGATGAAATCAAACGTGGCCGTACTGTTCTCGAAGATGGTCCACGGCTAGAACGTCCAGAAACCAAAACCACTACGGAAATGATAGGGACAGTCCACAATATTGTATCTGACGATAGAATTTGAAGGTATATGAAGTATCTGGCGCCAAGGAACACAAAAAGAAAGTGCAGTACGTTTTAGACGAAGTATTACCTATCAGCAAGTTTTGTTCTCAATAGTTGCACATTTATTAAATACTGATGAAATCAAGCGAGATAACTTATTTCCTATAATTGTTTT
Organism: Schistocerca piceifrons; assembly: GCF_021461385.2. Taxonomy (NCBI): domain Eukaryota; kingdom Metazoa; phylum Arthropoda; class Insecta; order Orthoptera; family Acrididae; genus Schistocerca; species Schistocerca piceifrons. The sequence goes on from NC_060149.1 coordinate 906,546,233, forward strand.
GACCGTTTTAAAAAAATAATCCAACTTATTTTAAATTCCGATTTGTAACTGTGTGTAAAACATGGGTCCACCACTTCAAACAAGAAACGAAACAGTAATCAAAGTCCTAGCTGGAAGCCGGTAACACTGCTCCAGATGCGTTTGCCAGAAAAGTTGTAGGTTGCGTTTTTTGGGATGAACCAGAATTATTCCTATCAGTTACCTCGCAAGCAGTAAATCAGCGATTGACGAATACTTTGCAAGTCTTCTGTACCAGCTGTACAAAAATCTTCGCGAGGAGAGGTATGAATTGAAACAGACAGAAAACATTATTCTTCGGGGTGAAGTACCAGTCAAGAAGCTGATTTGATAACGTTTTTCCCGAGGTTTTTGAAGTGTGTATTCCTGAAGCACACGCCCTACCACAACATTTGGCCTCATCTGACACTACCTGCTCTGCTCTATACACTAGAAGTGGTACATTGCTGGCAAATGCTTTACTACTAATAAAGAAATTTTTGTCGCCTGAGATGGGTAGTTTGCAGATCTTCCACAATTACACTTTAGAAATGGAATATACTCACTGGATGAGTTGCATTAACCTGATAAGGGACTACGTCGAAAATTTACCACCTTTTTTATCTACAAATTATCTGTCAGAACGAGAAAATTTCACATTGCACTCGGAAAGCGACAGTCGATGTGACCTCGGGTGAGATACTGTAATTCTCGACGCCAGTTTCCAGACGAATAGCTGGCATAAAGAGCCCGCACCTAAGGTAGGCGTGCACGCGTGGGTAGCAACTTCGACAAATGGACGTTCTGCATCTTTAATACTGTAACACAACCCGAAACAACTGCAGACTTTCTTACCGAGTGAAGTGCTACTTTACTTGTATTCGCGAGAAAAACACAGATTTTCAAATTTAACTTGAAAGCCTTCCTTGTGGCATATTTCTTTTATTCTGTTGAAACGTGCAGTAGTTTAGAACCTTATACTATAATGTGTTATTTATTTTTCTCTGTTATCACAAATATTTTAGTCGCAATTTTGTCATTTTTGTTATATCTAGCCGCGCGGGATTAGCCGAGCGGTCTAGGCGCTGCAGTCATGGACAGTGCGGCTGGTCCCGGCGGAGGTTCGAGTCATCCCTCGGGCATGGGTGTGTGTGTTTGTCCTTAGGATAATTTAGGTTAAGTAGTGTCTAAGCTTAGGGACTGATGACCTTATCAGTTAAGCCCCATAAGATTTCACACACATTTGAACATTTGTTATATCTATTTTTATGTCAGGATTGTGTCAAGTATATAGTGACTTGTTTCATGTTGTAGTAGCTTTCGCTCAAATGGTCTCACCTGACAGTGTATTACGAAAATTTATCTCCCAAAAAACAGAATAGATTACCATAGGTTACACACGGTCCAGTCACTTTACTGTGATTACCGCCAATGTTCGACGCCAACGTGCAAGAACCACTCACAGACGGAAGGTGGCAGCACTAGCAGTAGTGGGGGGGGGGGGGGGGGGAGGGGGGGGAGGAGGGGGGCTACGCGGCAAACAGCGCAGTCGTTGTACGGAGCTACTTATCTGACGTCCGAACGGGCATCATTATTGGCTTTCCGGTCAAGGGTGGAAGCATTTCCGAAACGGCTAAGTTCGTAAGCTGTTTGCGTGCAATAGTGGTTAAAATAAATCGTGCATGCCAATATGACGCTGTCCAAAACTGGCACGGAGGCAACTGTGGACCATAGATGAAAGGGATGAACGACGGCTGCGAATAGACGTGCGACTGTTGAGCAGCGACCGCCAGATGAACCGAGAGGCTACCGACAGTGTCTCCTCAACAACCGCTCAGCGCACGTTGCCGCGTATAGGCCTCGGCAGCACGTGCCTGGTTCACGCGTCAGTGCTAAATGCTGTTCTTCGCCGACAAAGGCCGGAATTTGCATGCCAGTATCACAACTGGACGTCGTCTAAAATAAATGGCTTCAGCTGGCCACTTTAGATGAATTGCGTTTTATGCTCCATCGGGCAGATGACCGTCGGTATGTACGGCGTAAAAGGCCTGACAGCAAACACCCCGAACAGTCGTCAGAAGGGTGCAGGCCGGAGGAGGGAGAATTATGGACTTGGGAATGTTGTCGTGGCATTCTCTGGGTGATGGCTTCATTTTGGATGGCACAACGGATAAGCAAATGTATGCATCTATCCTTGGGGACCGTGTCCACCCCTTCATGCAGTCTGCTTTTCCTTGACACGACGGCATCTAGCAGAAGCACAATGCCGCGTGTCACAGCTAACATAAGTGCAACAGGATGAGTTTACAGTACTCCCTTCGCCCAAATTTAAAGGCAGCCGGGAAAGTGTGGGACCAACGTGATCGGGCTGTTCGCGCCGTGTGTCCTCCTAACGCAGCTTGCCTCGGCACTGGCTCCACATCCCTTCCACAACCTCAATGACTCTCTTCTCGCATGTCCCGCAGCGATCCGTGTTGCAAAAATGTGGTTATTCGGGCTTTTCACAGGGGTCACGTTAATGTGTAGTACTTAAGAGGCACACAGCAGACTCGAATAATTACTCTTAATTGGTGTAATCGAACAGAGATGCAGTGTCGTTGTGTACATTCGTATTGGAAAACAACGCTTGAGTGTATATCTATACAGTGTGGCTTGTCCTTGACACATAAGTTCATTCGATGGAGAATGAATTTTGTGTTTTTTATAACGTAGTCACATTAAAAGTAATCTTATATAATTTTAAAATATGTGAGAATGTAATCAACAAACGTGCAAACAGCTATCCCCTCCTGCAGTTTCTGAAGAAGATTGTACTGGATACGATAAAATTGTTCGTTTGTCGTACCTATATGAGTAGATGTTTAATGCCTTAATTATTTCAAATACAAATTACCCCAAGCAAATATTTTCCTGCAACACATGCAGAAAGGATGAGACTTCCTTGACTGAGAATTGGTACACTCAAAAGTAAAACTTAGTCTCAGTTTCATTTCACAATCTATAAAACTTTTGGCCTAAAATATTTGTGGTATTGCTGCTCAAGCAGAAATTGAAAACCAAATAACTCAGTAACACGCTATTGTTTTGCATATTTCAAATTCTGTAATCCGACTTAAAAGATTAATACAGAAGATGATAAACTTTTTCAACCCGAATCTTGTGCGATGAGTCTGCTAGTAAAGCGAAGATTGCTGTGCAGTTTTACACTACAACAGGGGAAGCCCTTCACAGAAATTTGTAGATTACAAGTTTAAGCTTGAGTAGAAAACCGAGTTTCAGATTATTTGAATGTCAGACAGATTTTTCTAGGTATTCTTGAGATATTAAATTTCAACTGTGTTCGTGATGTGTAGTCAACAGTGAATATCTAAACACTTTAGAACCTGAAAATGAGACAGGAAATAAACACGTTTATTGTTCAACAACTAGCATATTTTTATTTTATTTTCATCCTTTCAGTGCATTATTTAAGTTTACATGGATGAGTGTAGAAATTGCAGGATAAATGGGGGGATAAGGGGATGGGGATACAGAACATATATGTATGCTTACTGCCTTTGAACCCAAGTTTTTGGCACACTCTTATTTGTTTTTCTTGGTGTGCAATGAAGAAATTTGTCGTTAGGTGAGTGGAGTGGGTTAGTTGTGATACTATCGGAGAGAATGGAAAAGTAATATAAACAGCAGAAAGGAAGGAAGGAAGATTAGGGTTCCAACGTCCTATCGACGACGAGGTAATTAGAGACGGAGCACACGAAGTTTGATAGCGCAAGGATTGGAAAGGAAATGGTTGTCGGCTTTCACAGTAAGCCACCCAAGCATTTGCTTATCCAACTTGCGGAGACCACACTAAACTTTAGTCGGAATAGTAGGACAGGAATTTGAACCCGGCTACTCCTAAATACAAGCCTAGTGTCTTGATCACGTACACGGTGAAACTTGATATCTATGCGTAGGATACTCGTATCGAAATGTTGTAAATGGCTGCTGACTATAATGTCCATATTACGTGAATGATTTGGCATCAAAAATGAATTACTGCCGTGTTTTGTGAGGCGATGCTGTCGACCAGGACGATGAGACACAATCTAGCGACGAGAAATATATTGCACGTTTCTCGTTTCGACGATGAAAATGTCTTCCAGTTCTACGCACGGACTGGTAGCCTCTATGGGACTCGAATTCGCAAACCTTATCCTTCCATTATTAACATCCTTTATCGGATCTTAGAGACATTACTGAAAACTATGCTGAATGCTTATTTCAAATATTACTAGTGCCTTTCCGTGGGCAAATGTAACGTTTACAGCGGATGTATTATTCTCCAATATTCCTGATTCTTCCCTTGCAACAGGGACATCAAACAACCACAGAGGCCGGCCATTATACCTTGACTCATTGTTCCGTGTGTTATCTTTAGGCCATTATGATGATGCACTTCGGTACCTACTCGGAGTGAACGGACGTGTTGCAGTGATGAGAATATTACGTTATTTGGTAATGTAATGAGTCCTATTTCACGTACTTTCATGCACGATAAAATTCTTCAGTCGTTAATGCTCAATAATAGTTGTACTCTAGGAATTTCGTCTGTAAACTTTCCCCCTTGTGAATGGATTGCGTCTCTCGGTAAAGACTGCAGATAAGAAACATTTCCTTCTCATAAATTTTGGATAAAAGCTGAATTTTCATAGTCAGTTCGTGAATGAACCTGACTGGCAGATTAAAATTGTTTGGCGGATGCAGACTCAAAACCGTTTCTTTTTGCCTATCGGAGAAATAAGTTGAGCCATCCAACCACGCTTGATGACACAACTCAAAGCTCCAATCTTCCAACAAGTCAAGGTTAACTTCTGCACTCTGAAAAATTTCCATGTCTTCTAGAGTGAGATTGCTGTCGTATGACACATAACGCCCTAAATGTGGTGCTTAGGTGGAGGAAATGAACTAGAGACAGCCAGAGAAACCGAAAATCTCGCCAAGGGCGATGAAATGTAACGACAGCAAAGAATGACAGATGTCGCATTCCCGTGGCAATGGTGAACCATTCGGCTTCTTCTTGAGTGCTGACGCAATGCTGGAGCACTGCCACGTACATTTGGCAGCAGCCTGCTTCCATGAATCATCGCAGACCTAGTAGACTGCCTACAAGTACCCCTCCGTGGAGTATTGTCTAAGTCTCAGTTCACAAGACGTGCGTCTTACGCAAGTACCGGAATTGGAGCGTTCATATTCATATTATGGGAGTTAAATGAACATTCAGGAATTTTAATTATTAATCATACAGTGGTTGCCAGTATTATGTTATTTTTCAGAAGGAATAGATGACGTAGGAGCATTTTGTTTGCAAATTATAGTATGCAGAATGGAGTAAAGGAAAAATTGAATATTAGAATTTAACATACCTTTGACGCAGAGGCAATTGGAAATGAAGCGCAAGAATAGGAAAGGATTGGCCCGTGGTTTAACTAAACAAACTATATTTATGGAAACCATCAAAACTTTAATGGGCTAGCAGGAGAAAGATCTGTATCCCACATTTAGCAAATACAAATCCAGTGGCTTAATCTTTCCACCATGTGGCTCTGTACAAAGGAACGAGACTTTCAAGATTAAGTAGGCTAACGAAATTTTATAAGTCTATTTAATTATGTTAGTAGCTTACTCTGTAGCTAAGTTGCACGAATTACTAACCAAATTCTTAATTACTTTAAAACGTTAGAAATATAATGACTCATCAGACAGCATTAACGATGATATTGTAGCCGAAGCAAATGCTATTTGTCATTCCATTTTATCCACAGCTAGTTTACATTTTATATTATGCGAATATTTATTTGCTGATACCGCTTCGTCTATTGGATATAAGACGGAGTTTGCAGAATATATCGGTAAAACAACTTGTGTTTTTTCAGTCTTATGCGGTATCGGAGGATTTATTGCGGTGAATATGTTGTAACACTAATTCTGTTATTTAAGTCTATATCGTTATAAAAGAAAACTGGAGAGAATGTATCCTCGTCGTCTTGTTAATTAATAACCGCATTAACTCGGCTGGAAGGGGACAGGGAAAGGAATCGGCCGTAGTCTTGTAGAAGCACCCATCACGCTAGCTTAAAGTTAGATGAGGAAACTACAACAAAACTCTCGATGTCCAGACCGCGTTTTGAGGGCCACTTTTCCAGCACTAGCTTGCTCGGTTTATCACCAAATATACGAAAAATTAGCAGTCTGTTCCCACGCATTTCTTTGAAATCATGTTATTCTTTTGAACACTTTCTGTAAGTTACAGATGATTTCTCTAACAATAAATAAATCATAAACACGTCCTTTATCCTCCGTCAACAAATGTACCGACACGTACACGTCTTCCAATCTTTTACATACAGCTGAAAGAACAAGGAAGCACTACAGAACGTAAGCAAACACGTTACGGAACTGAATAGACAACAGAACAACATCAGCTGTATAATGAAATGACGACAATGAAAATTTGTGCACGACTGGCACTCGAACCCTAGTTCCCCGCTTTACGCGAGCGGTGGCCTTAACTGCTTTGGCCAGCTGTGCAAGATCCACGGTCAGGCCAGAACTTCCGTATGTCGTCGTTCCTGCGTCACAACCTGTACTCCTACACGCATTATGTAATTCTTGTGCAGGTGAGGACATTTAAATTGTAAGTCGCTGCCCAGTATCGGCGGATAAATACAATGTTGCAATGCCTGAGTTGTTAAGAAGTACGCCTCAATGTTCCTTCGGACATGCATGCACGTCCTACGGAACTTGCAGCGTTCTTCTTAACAGCACAGGCGTTGCAATATCGTATTTCTTATGGAGTCGCACCCAGGACAGTTAGTAGAACAGACACGTCTTCGGCCTGGAATCTCACTAACTAGAGTAGAATTGTCTTCAGTGATGAGTCCCGCTTCGAACTGCGCCTCGATGACCAGCGGAGATGTGTCTGGAGACGCCCAGGACAGTGGCGGGATACCAACGTGACTGTCGACCCCATACGGTCCGAGAACCAGGAGTGATGGGCTGACATGCAATTTCTTTTCATAGCAGGACCGCTTTGGTTGTCATCCGCGGTACCCTATCAGCACAGCCGTACTTCGATGATATTCTACGACCGTTTTGTTGCCCTTCATGGTAAGCCATCGTGGACTTACATTTCAGCAAGATAATACCCGCCCGCACACGGCGTGAGTTCCTACTGCTTGTCTTCGTGCTTGCCAAGCACCATCCTGGCCAGCAAAGTCGCTGGATCTCTCCCCAACTGAGAACGTTTGGAGCTTTACGGGCAGTGCCCTCCGACCATCTCGGGCTTTTGGCGAGCTAACGCACCAGTTGGACAGAATTTGGCACGATATCCCTCAGGAGGACATACAACAACTCTGTCGATCAATACCGAGCCAAACAACTGCTTGCATAAGGGCCAGATATGGGCCAACGCGTTATTGACTTGGACAATTTATGACGCTCTTTCTCTCGAATAAATCATCCAATTTTTCTGAAAATTTAGTCTTGTGTTTGCCCGTAAATGTTTATCACATCTACCGATTTCCGTCCCATTCGCGTAATTCCCTCGTGGTAAGTCTTTTATTTTGTCTTAGAGTGTATTAGCTGACATTGAGAAACCCGGTATTACCCTGTACGAGATGCCACTGTGGATCATAGGCGCTCTTTGTAGCTAAGAGATGTGTGTTGTGTCATTCTCATGGTGAAGCAAAATCCTCTACGCAAATCACCCTTGGGCCATATCTGTCAAAGCGGGGAATTAACAAGTGCTGTTTGCAACATTTAAGTTTGTCTCGCACGATAGCGAGTTCCTCTTTTTCTCTAGAACGACACATCACCAAGTAATCGTACATACAACGTGATCATTCGACAACTCGGTTATCATGTTTGTCCATCACGGAGAAGAGGTAATAACGTGTGCCAACAAACCTTTTGACTTGACTTTATTTGACTTTACATTACCTAATACACTTCTGACATCGTCAGTGTGGGGGAAATCTGTAGTACTTTGAACACTGATTAAATTCTCAGCTGCCAATATCGCTCAAATAATTTATTCTTATAGTTGACCGTTTACTACAATTTTCTGTTGCCATCTACGAATGTGTAAAAGATGGAACCGAAAACGCTAGGATACAACTACTAACATAACAGCGCACGTAATTATGTCCAAAATTTACGACACATGTAATAGCAACATACCTATGATCACATCATTACATAATCTCCTCCATCACTACAGTATGTGGTGCTATAAAATGTATGTCAATGTTGGTATCGTGAGCTACCCTAGAAGTCGGCATGTCAGTTTTAATATGATGTGCCGACTTCTACAGTAACTTACGATACCAACATGGGCATATATTGTATAGCACCACTTACTGTACTGATGGGGGAGAATTTGTAATGACGCAAACGTGGGTATCTTGCTATTCCATGTACTGTAAATTTTGGACATCATTATGTACGCTCTTATGTTACTAGCTGTATCCTAGCACTTTCTGTCTCATCTTTTGCAGATCGGAAAATGGCAAATGGCATTGCTGAATAAATGATTTTAGCGATCTTGACAGTTCAGAATTTTTTCTGTGTTCATGAAATTACCCAAGTTTGCAAGTATCTCCTAGTCGTTAATACCAACAAGCTCCAGGATCGAGATACTGAGCCATATTGCGCTACAGTTGGACATTTGATTCGCTCTCGAAAAGAACAGTATGCACATACTATACGGCCCCCCTTATTTATATTATTTGCGATTTTCCTTATCATAATGGCCAAAAATAAGGATAGTTATTTCAACAATATCACACAAAAACAGAAAATTCATTTACTTTTGTCCAGGTGAGCCCGCAGGGAAAGGGGAGGGGGGGGGTGTGGCAGGGAGGGCACTGGCCTGTAGCGAGAATTCATTTCGTTTCTGAATATTAGAAACAACCTATAACAGCAGGGACCAGATATAATCGAAAATACCTGGACAATTAGCACTAAAATGATACTATCTAAACTACCCGGACAATTAGCACTGAAATGAACTGAAAAATTCGATAAAATAATGTAAAAATGATATACATATATGAAGTAAGTTACAAAATGAACTACACGAATGCAAACTTTGTAGGCGGTTAGAAATGACAGTTCAGTAAGGATAACTACTTTGTCGCTATGTTTTTCTTAAAAAAGTCTCATTCCTTGGCGATGTACGGAACTTGTGTAACCGTCTTAAGGTTATTGCAGTATATGGAAGTCAGCACGCAGAGATTCTCGAAGGTGAGCAAACATCTGTTATCGGACAACACTTGCTGTCAATTAGATATTCTTCCAACATTTTTTTAAGTAACTCGAGCGCGCAGTTTGATATTTTCGCTTAGTACTAAAAATGAAACTAAAAAAAAATAGTCAATCAAATATCGGTGTTTCGGAGATTCAAATAACGTCTGATACATTATCGATACAAAAATTATTTTTTTTGTTTTAATGGCCATACCAGATTACCTCCAATTAATCTGTTTAAATGTAATTTTTTAAAAATTCTTTTCCACGTTATTTTCATCATCGTATTGACTTGTTTATTTCCTCTTAGTTTTATTCCTATCTTTTTTTCGTCTGGAATCTGCCTGAGTCGCCTATAATCTGCAATCAAGTTCAAATGGTGCAAATGGCTCTGAGCACCATGCGACTTAACATCTGTGGTCATCAGTCCCCTAGAACTTAGAACTATTTAAACCTAACTAACCTAAGGACATCACACACATCCATGCCCGAGGCAGGATTCGAACCTGCAATCAAGTGCCAACGAGGATTTCTCATCAGCTGGTAAGGCGTCAGCTCGGTAGCCAGTGTGAGGATAGTTTCAAATAACCAATGATGGCGAGAAATTACAGTTTGCTTGTAGCGGTGAAACCGTATTTTTTTTCTGTATGGTGTTTTCTCGTAGAGGTTAGCCTTAATCACCGTGAATAAAGCGATCGCGATTTTAGTTGTGCCGCAGATTGTTGAACGCCGTTTTCTCGGATACAGTACACACCACGAGGTTGTGGTTAGCTTAGAACATGAGGTACAAAACTCGTCTGTCCCAGCTCAGTCATTGGTTACTTAAAATTAACTGTCGACAGAGCACCTCGCCTTTCCGACATACCTCGCGACTCCCACTTCTAACATTTCTCCGCGTTACAGCATTTGTGGAGCGATCCGCAGTGTTTTTATGTCACCTGTAACCGAGCGGTAGCCGTCAGACGATGTGGCAACACTGTAGGGGAACATGGTCTGGGGGAAAAGAATGACAGAGGAAAGCACCTAGTAGAATTTTGCAAAGTGTATAATTTAACCGTTGCTAACACTTCGTTTAAGAATCATGAAAGAGGATTGTATACACGGAAGAGACTTTGGGACACTGGAAGGATTCAGACTGATTTTATAATGACGAGACAGGGATTTCGAAACTAGAGTTTATACTGTCAGACATTTCCAAGGACACATGTGGACTCTGACCACGATTTATTGGTTATGAACTGCAGACTAAAACTGAATAAATTGCATAAACGTAGGAAATAAAGGAGATCGGACCTAGATAAATTAAAGGAACCAGAGGTTCTAGAGAGTTTCATAGGGAGCATCAGGTAACGTTGGGCGGAAATTGGGGAATGGAATGCAGTTAGAAGATAAATGGCTGGCTTTGAGAGACGAAATAGAAACTGTAGCAGAGGATCAAGTAGGTAAAAAGACTACACCTAACAGAAATCCCTGCTTAATGTAGGATACATTGAATTTAATTGACTAAAGTAAAAAACATAAAAATGTAGCAAACCAAGCAGGCGAAAGATAATTAAGACGTCTAAAAAGAGATTGACAAAAAATGTAAATGGCTGAGCAGAAATGGCTAGAGGACAAATGTAAGGCTGTAGAAGCATGCATATGTAAGGGGAAGATAGGACCTTAAAGAAAACTTTGGAGAAAATAGAAGCAACTTGGTGAATATGAAGAGTTCAGATGACAGGCCAGTACTAAGTAAAGGAGGGAAGGAATATGTGGAGGGACTGTACAGTATAAGAGAAAAAAACTTGAGAACAAAGGTATAGAAAGAGAAGAGGAAGCAGATGAAGATGAGATGCGAGATATGAGACTGTGGGAAGAAATTGGGAATGGACTGAAAGACCTAACTAGAAGCAATATTCCTGGAACAGACAACATTCCCTCAGAATTATTGAGATACAAGGAGGCCAGCCATGACAAAATTATTCCACATGGTGTGCAAGATGTATGCATGCATGAGACAGGCGAAATACTCTCGAACTTCTTGAAAAATGTAATAATTCCAACTCCAAAGAAAGCAGGTGCTGACAGGTGTGAATACCACAAAATCAACAGTTTAATAGGTCATGACTGCAAAATAATAAAACTAATTACTTATAGAAGAACGGGAAAAGCTGGTGGAAGCCGATCTCGGGGAAGATTAGTTTGGGTTCCGGGGAAAATTAGGAACTCGCGAGGCAATACCGACCCAACGACTTATCTTACAAGATAGGTTGAAGGAAAGTAACCCTATGTTTGAAGCGTTTGTAGATTTAGACAACGCTTTTTACAATGTTGATTGGACAACTGTCTTAGAAATTCTGAAGGCAGGAGGGATAAACATCAGGGAACGAAAGGTTATTTTGAACTTGTATAGAAATTAGAGTGCAGAGACAGGCGTGGAAGGACATGAAAGATGGGCAGTGGTTGAGAAGGGAGTGAGAGAGAGTTGTTGCCTATCCTCGATGTTATTCCATCTGTGCACTGCACTGAGAAAGCGGTAAAGGAAACAAAGGAGAAGGAAATTAAATTTACGGTTAACATATAATACTTTGAGATTTGGCGATGACAGTGTCACTCTGTCAGAGAAGGCAAAGGATTTGGAAGAACAGTTGGACCCAACGGATAGTGTCTTGCAAAGTGATTATAAGATGAATATCAATAAAAGTAAAACAAGCGTAATGCAGTGTTTTCGAATTAAATCAAGCCAGATAATTGGATTAGGCTATGACAAACTAGAAGTCGTAGATGAATTTTGTTACTAGAATAGTAAAATAACTGAAGACGGTTGAAGTGGATAGGACACAAAATGTAAACTGACAGTAGCTAGAAAAGCATTTCTGAAAAAGAGGGATTCGCTGAAGTCGATTACCACTATAAGTATTAGATAGTCTTTTCCGAAGGTATTTCTCTGGAGTGCAGACTTGCGCGCAATTGGACAATAAGCAGTTCAGGCAAGAATAGGATGCAAGCTTTAAAATGCGGTGCTCTTGAAGAACGATGAAGATTAGATGGTTAGATCGAATAACAAATGAGGAGGTACTAAATCGAAATGGGTAATAAAGAAAATTTATGGAACAACTCGACTAAAAGAAGGGATAGCTTCAACGAATAGTCAACTTGGTACTGGAATGAAGTGTGTGGGGTAAAAATTGTAGAGGGAGATCATGGCTTGAATACAGTAATCATGTTCAGATGGTTCAAGTTGCAGAAGTTATGCGAAGATGAAAATGCTTGCAGAAAAGTGATTAGCATGGAGAGCTGTATCAAACCAGTCTCTCAGCACAAGACCAAAACAACAACAACCCATACCTAATATAAGTTAACAACAGCTAGGGTCGCGACAATGATAATAAACGAATTAACCTCAATTTGTTTTCGGAATTTACGAGTACATTCTTGATCAACATATACTGACGGGAAAGAATGACAACACCAAAAATAATTAATGACAGTAGGGAAATTTCAGGGATGCATTTGTCTAAGTAGCCTATTTAAGAGATTAACATTGCGAGATCACAAGTTAATGTAAGGGCAAGATAAGCTATCTCAAAAGACAAATGTTGGTCTATTAATAACCGCTGTAACCTCCAGACGCAGAATGCAAGCTGGACAACGTGCATGCATTGTGTTCTATAGGTGCTGGATGTCAGTTAGTGTGAGGCGGAGTTCCCCGTCTGTTGCACTTGTTCGGTCAGTACAGGGATGGTTAATGCTTGTTGTGGATGACGCTGGAGTTGTCCCATATTTGCTCGACTGGAGACACATCTGGCGATGGAGCAGGGCAAGGCAGCAAGTCGACTCTCTGTAGAGCATTCTGGGTTACAGCAGCGATATGTGGGCGAGCGGTATCCTCTCGGAAAACATCCCCTTCATGTTGTTCATGAATGCCAGCTCAACAGGTCGAATCATCACACTGACGTACAAATCTGCTGTTCATGGTACGTGGGACAGTTACAAACATAGTGCTCCTGCTGTCATACGAAACCACACGCCGGATCATAACTGGAGATGTATGTCCAGTGCATCTAGCACGCAGACAGGTTGGCTGCAGGCCCTCAAGTGGCCTGCTCCTGGGCTATCTCTGGCACCGAGGCACAACCATCTTTCATCATCAAACGCAATAGACCTCCATCTTGCCCTCCAATGGGCGCTCGCCTGACACCACTGACGTCTCAGACAGTAGTAGTTTGGGGTCAGTGGAATGCACCGACATGGGGTCTGGCTCTGAGTTGTCATTGAGGTAACCGATTTGTCACAGTTCATTGTGTCACTGCTCCTCAAATTGCAACTGGAGATGCTCCAGAGCCTTACTCCGAACACGATGGTCTTCCCTCTCGGTAGTGCCACGTGGCCGTCCGGAGCCGGCTCTTCTTGAGACCGTACATTCTCATACTCTCCGCTGCCAGCAGTCAGTGTGGCTACATTCCTGCCAAGTGTTTCTGCAATATGGCAGAAGGAACATCTAGTTTCTCCTAGCCCCATACAAGACTCCCTTCAAACTCAGTGAGATGTTGATATGGCGTCTTTGTCATCTTGAAGGCAATCTTGACTATCATTAACTCACCATGCCCAGTCTCAAAGGTAACTAACGTTCACCACCGTTACAGTGTGTATTTAAACCAAACTTCACTTGCATCCTCATAGTAGCGCTACAAGCGCCATTCTTATGCGACTGGTGCGTTGTCCAGCTTGCATTCTTTCAGGTGTAGAAACACACCAAGCAACTTTCGTTAATGTCACACGACTCCTCCTTGACGCTGCAATTTTTTTTCGGCCAGAGTGTTTATTTTATGTGGTCATTTCACACTGACATAGTGCAGTTACTATTTTCCTAGATACACGTGCATCTTTTGATCTTGCCAACATTAAAAGAATGAAGTGATGTGTCATAAATGGAACTTCAACACAAACGCGTAAAAAATGAGGTAAAATCTTAAAAATGGCACCCTTGAAAAATTAAGTACCTATATGATGAAAAATGAAAAATTAAATTTTCGTATCTACAGCCAGAATTCGAGATTTTAGTGCTTGTGAACAACACGTAGTTCATAAGAAAAGAAAGATTTCATAGTAACAAACTCCAGGTATTGATGATGAAATGAAACTGCCGTTCAACTGCGTGACGAAAAACCTATATGTGTACACTGTCCCATTAAGAAGGATAGCCGTGTTGAAAGTTCCTTCTCGATAATGTTTCCTTCTGGGGAATGACAAAATCACCCTGCCTTTCCAACGTCACTAGGTGCACACATCTTCGTAAACCTCAAATGGCTATTGGCACTTGGCATTTACTTCAGTACTATAAGCCACATATGGCGTAAACTACGTGCGCATTGGTCGATATGGTGTGGCAGTAATTAATTAGTGACTAATGATTATGGAGATAATTATGGCTTGGATGTGATAGAAAGCACCGAAGCCGAAATCGTTATAGGTACAGAAAGCTGGTTGAAGCCAGAGATAAATTCTGCCGAAATTTTTACAAAGGTACAGACGGTGTTTAGAAAGGATAGATTGCATGCAACCGGTGGTGGAGTGTTCGTCGCTGTTAGTAGTAGTTTATCCTGTAGTGAAATAGAAGTGGATAGTTCCTGTGAATTATTATGGGTGGAGGTTACACTCAACAACCGAGCTAGGTTAATAATTGGCTCCTTTTACCGACCTCCCGACTCAGCAGCATTAGTGGCAGAACAACTGAGAGAAAATTTGGAATACATTTCACATAAATTTTCTCAGCATGTTATAGTCTTAGGTAGTGATTTCAATTTACCAGATATAGACTGGGACACTCAGATGTTTAGGACGGGTGGTAGGGACAGAGCATCGAGTGACATTATACTGAGTGCACTATCCGAAAATTACCTCGAGCAATTAAACAGAGAACCGACTCGTGGAGATAACATCTTGGACCTACTGATAACAAACAGACCCGAACTTTTCGACTCTGTATGTACAGAACAGGGAATCAGTGATCATAAGGCCGTTGCAGCATCCCTGAATATGGAAGTTAGTAGGAATATAAAAAAAGGGAGGAAGGTTTATCTGTTTAGCAAGAGCAATAGAGGGCAGATTTGAGACTACCTAACAGATCAAAACGAAAATTTCTGTTCCGACACTGACAATGTTGAATGTTTATGGAAAAAGTTCAAGGCAATCGTAAAATGCGTTTTAGACAGGTACATGCCGAGTAAAACTGTGAGGGACGGGAAAAACCCACCGTGGTACAACAACAAAGTTAGGAAACTACTGCGAAAGCAAAGAGAGCTTCACTCTAAGTTTAAACGCAGCCAAAACCTCTCAGACAAACAGAAGCTAAACGATGTCAAAGTTATCGTAAGGAGGGCTATGCGTGAAGCGTTCAGTGAATTCGAAAGTAAAATTCTATGTACCGACTTGACAGAAAATCCTAGGAAGTTCTGGTCTTACGTTAAATCAATAAGTGGCTCGAAACAGCATATCCAGACACTCCGGGATGATGATGGCATTGAAACAGAGGATGACACGCGTAAAGCTGAAATACTAAACACCTTTTTCCAAAGCTGTTTCACAGAGGAAGACCGCACTGCAGTTCCTTCTCTAAATCCTCGCACAAACGAAAAAATGGCTGACATCGAAATAAGTGTCCAAGGAATAGAAAAGCAACTGGAACCACTCAACAGAGGAAAGTCCACTGGACCTGACGGGATACCAATTCGATTCTACACAGAGTACGCGAAAGAACTTGCCCCCCTTCTAACAGCCGTGTACCGCAAGTCTCTAGAAGAACGGAAGGTTCCAAATGATTGGAAAAGAGCAAAGGTAGTCCCAGTCTTCAAGAAGGGTCGTCGAGCAGATGCGCAAAACTATAGACCTATATCTCTGACGTCGATCTGTTGTAGAATTTTAGAACATGTTTTTTGCTCGAGTATCAAGTCGTTTTTGGAAACCCAGAATCTACTATGTAGGAATCAACATGGATTCCGGAAACAGCGATCGTGTGAGACCCAACTCGCTTTATTTGTTCATGAGACCCAGAAAATATTAGATACAGGCTCCCAGGTAGATGTTATTTTTCTTGACTTCCGGAAGGCGTTCGATACAGTTCCGCACTGTCGCCCGATAAACAAAGTAAGAGCCTACGGAATATCAGACCAGCTGTGTGGCTGGAATGAAGAGTTTTTAGCAAACAGAACACAGCATGTTGTTATCAATGGAGAGACGTCTACAGACGTTAAAGTAACCTCTGGCGTGCCACAGGGGAGTGTTATGGGATCATTGCTTTTCACAATATATATATAAATGACCTAGTAGGTAGTGTCGGAAGTCCCATGCGGCTTTTCGCGGATGATGCTGTAGTATACAGAGAAGTTGCAGCATTAGAAAATTGTAGCGAAATGCAGGAAGATCTGCAGCGGATAGGCACTTGGTGCAGGGAGTGGCAACTGACCCTTAACATAGACAAATGTAATGTATTGCGAATACAAAGAAAGAAGGATCATTTATTGTTTGATTATATGATAGCGGAACAAACACTGGTAGCAGTTACTTCTGTAAAATATCTGGGAGTATGCATGCGGAACGATTTGAAGTGGAATGATCATATAAAATTAATTGTTGGTAAGGCGGGTACCAGGTTGAGATTCATTGGGAGAGTCCTTAGAAAATGTAGTCCATCAACAAAGGAGGTGGCTTACAAAACACTCGTTCGACCTATACTTGCGTATTGCTCATCAGTGTGGGATCCGTACCAGATCGGATTGACGGAAGAGATAGAGAAGATCCAAAGAAGAGCGGCGCGTTTCGTCACAGGGTTATTTGGTAAGCGTGATAGCGTTACGGAGATGTTTAACGAACTCAAGTGGCAGACTCTGCAAGAGAGGCGCTCTGCATCGCGGTGTAGCTTGCTCGCCAGGTTTCGAGAGGGTGCGTTTCTGGATGAGGTATCGAATATATTGCTTCCCCCTACTTATACCTCCCGAGGAGATCACGAATGTAAAATTAGAGAGATTATAGCGCGCACGGAGGCTTTCAGACAGTCGTTCTTCCCGCGAACCATACGCGACTGGAACAGGAAAGGGAGGTAATGACAGTGGCACGTAAAGTGCCCTCCGCCACACACCGTTGGGTGGCTTGCGGAGTATAAATGTAGATGTAGATGTAGACAGGTTGAAATGATAATGAGAAATGAGTGGTAAGGTTCTACAGCAGCCACAAGAGGCACCAGTGTTTCAAGGCTTCGTTCATGTCATACGTCCTGAAGCTCCGGGTGTTCTAGTGCCGAGAAAGATACAAATTGATTGCTAGCGTCTTGTATTTCTGGAGAAAGAAGAAAAACCTACTGAAATATGGGGTGTGTAACGCTCGCCACAAGGTTCTGTTGCACTTCAAGCTTCTGTATTCTGTCTGAAGCAGCATAGGCGTAATTGGGACACGCGTACTCAAACATGGGCCGATATCACTTATAAAAAATCATTCTCAGTCACTAAACAACGTAATTACAGAATGGATTTATATTTAGGGGCTAGTATTGTTAATCAATAAACAGATTGTAATAATGCTTAGAAAGTGTATTTTTTTGTACAAGCACGCACTCCTTTAAATGTATAAATGCCTACTGGTATTAACAAATTAAAAGCAGGGTAAGTTAGAGTCTCAGTGATGTTTGTTGCAGGATTCTAGTACGAGTTGTTCACGAGATACCGTATTTTGAAAAGTTTCCACATCGCCACTCGTTTGTGCCGTCACCCTTCGTAGTAGCTAGGTACGATGTTGATGTGTTTGCTTACAGTGTGCCTGTGTGTTCCTTGAGTGCGTTGCACTCGTCAGTCAGTGAGCGACAGTCCAAGCAGTAGGTCGTGAGCGGACGACGGAATATATTAATGCTGAAAAAGCCGACATGGTCATTTGCGTGGAGAGTGCAGGAAGAATGCAGTTCTTTTTTGTACGGTGTATGCGGCAAGATACCGCAATAGACGTCAACCCATGACGCGCATGTGCTGCTGCTGTTGCAGTTGATCCGCAGGTTCTCCTGCACAATCGCACGAGGAAGTGGCACGAGTGGGCAACTGTCCGACGCATTCCCCATCGACATAGGTTCCATCCCCATCACAAAAAAATGGTTCAAATGGCTCTGAGCACTATAGAATTAACATCTATGGTCATCAGTCCCCTACAACTTAGAACTACTTAAACCTAACCAACCTAAGGACATCACACAACACTCAGTCATCACGAGGCAGGGAAAATCCCTGACCCCGCCGGGAATCGAAACCGAGAACCCGGGCGCGGGAAGCCAGAACGCTACCGCACGACCACGAACTGCGGACCATCTCTGTCACACCTGTCTCCATCAACAGCGGCATGGAAACGATTATGAGAATTGTGTTAATTTCTGTTCACGGGCATCAGGACAGGATACTCCAGAAGTATCATGTATCTTCTTTAATGATGAAGCCACATTTACCAATCATGGCCGTGCAAATCGCCATAACATGCCCTATTGGTCTATTGACAACCCCTGTTGGTTTCGTCAGGTGGAACAACAGCGTCCATGGAGTGTTAAAGTGTGGTGTGGAATAGTGAACCATCTGCTCATAAGCCCGTCACAAACGAAACACTGAAAGTGGACAAGTATCACAGCCTTCTAACAGAACATCTTCCACTAATACAAACGAGGTTGCACAGCAGACCTGCGGGGAGCCTGTGATACCAACAGGATGGCTGTCCATCCCATAGTGCACGAAGTACTACAGCATGTCTTCACGAATTGTTTCCAAATCGTTGGATTGGACGCAGAGGACCTTTACCTTGGTCGGCCCGTTCCCTGGATTTGATGCCTGTAGAGTTTTTTCTGGGGGAAAGCTGAAAGACACTGTCCACAAGGGCATACCACATACACCCAATGATATGCAACCTGTAACCTGCACGGACATCTCCACTGAAATGCTAGCACGCGTGCAGCAGTCGTTCGATACCAGAAGGGAAGCGCGTATTGCCGTTGTCGGTGTGATTTTGAAGGCAACCTGCGATGCTCAGTTGTCTCGTTACTGATCAGCATCCACATACTTTGTGTATGCGCTTGTGTTGTTCTTTTATGTGGGCTACCACAGGTGTTGTACAAGTGTCGGTGTGGGAACTTTTCAAAATACGATATCTCGTAAACTACTCGCACTAGAATTCTGCAACAAACACCACTAACATTCTAATTTACTCTCCTTTTAGTTTGCTAGTGTCAATAGGCATTGTTCCGTTTAAAGGAGTATACGTTTCACAAAAAACACTTTCTCAGTATTATTACAATCTGTTGATTGGCTTACAATGCGAGCCCCTGACTACCGATCCCGTCTATGAAAACTGCACATCAATAGCACTTTCCATTCCTGCAATATTTGCAACGCACGTTCTAGGCGATTCACCCTGTATATATGATGATCACACACGAAAATTTGTAAACCACATCTGTGGGGCAACTGACATAAGAATGTACAGATGTCCCTGTTGTCCCAGACATTTAAGTACTACATCTTCTACAACGACTATGAAGACGAGACACTAATTACAGGGTAAGCTAGCAAAGATGGGCCAACCAAAGTTTACTGCATAATAAAAAAAGTGAAGAACCCAGAAGATATGGTCGGATGTCAACCTCTTCGCATTCGAACACGCCATCGTAGGATACGTAAATGATGAGAGTTGCAGTTCTCTGTGAAGGTAGAATGTCCACCAGACTGCGTCAGTGATGTTCATGTTTATCATTGTTACCGGGCCTGGTAGAATATACACTGAAGAGCTAAAGAAACTGGTGCACCTCTCTAATATCGTGTAGGGCCCCACCAGCACGCAGAAGTGCCGCAACACACTGATGTCTGAAGTAGTGCTGGAGGGAACTGACAACATGAATACTGCAGTGCTGTCCATAAATCCGTAAGAGTACGAGGGGTGGAGATCTCTTCTAAACAGCACGTTGCAAGGCATCCCAGATATGCTCAATAATGTTCATGTCTGGGGAGTCTGGTGGCCATTGGAAGTATTGAAACTCAGAAGAGTGTTCCCGGAGCCACTCTGTAGAAATTCTGGACGTCTGGGGTGTCGCATTGTCCTGCTGGAATTGTCCAAGTCTGTCGGAATGCACAATGGACATGAATGGATGCAGGTGATCAGACAGGATGCTTACGTACGTTTCACCTTTCAGAGTCGTATCTAGACGTATCAGGGATCGCATATCACTTCAACTGCACACGCCCCGCACCATTACAGAGTCCATCAGTTTGAACAGTCCCCTGCTGGCATGCAGGGTCCATGGATTCATGGGGTTGTCTCCATACCCGTACACGTTCATCCGTTCGATACAATTCGAAACTAGACTCATCCGACCAGGCAACATGTTTCCAGTCATCAACAGTCCAATATCAGTGTTGACGGGCCCAGGCGAGGAGTAAAGCTTCGTGTCGTGCAGTCATCAATGGTACACGAGTGGTCCTTCGGCTCAGAAAGCCCAAATCGACGATACGACGATATTTCGTTGAATGGTTCGCACGATGACACTTGTTGATGGCCCAGCATTTAAATCTGTAGCAATTTGCGGAAGGGTTGCACTTCTCTCACGTCGAACGAATCCCTTCTACTCGTTAGTCCCGTACGTACAGCATCTTTTTCCGACCGCAGTGATGTCGAAGATTTGATGTTGTACCGGATCCCTAATATTCACGGTACACTCGTTAAATGCTCGTACGGGAAAATCCCCACTTCATCGCTACCTCGGAGATGCTGTGTCCCATTGTTCATGCTCCGACTATAGCACCACCGTCAAACTCAAATATTAATAACCTGCCATTGTATCAGAAGTAACCGATCTAACATTTGAGCCAAACACTTGTTGTTGTTGCCGACCGTGGCGCCGTATTCTGCCTGTTTATATATATCTGTATTTGAATACTGATGCCTATACCAGTATCTTTGGCGCTTCAGTGTATAAGGGGGGTGAACAGCGTCAGATGTTGAGTGAGAGCTGCAAAGGACACGGAAACGATGCGTACTCGTGTGAGACACCATGCAAGAACCCCCACTCGTAACAGCCGGCCGGAGTGGCCGAGCAGTTCTAGCCTCTACGGTCTGGAACCGCGCGACCGCTACGGTCGCAGGTTCGAATCCTGCCTCGGGAATGGATGTGTGTGATGTCCTTAGATTAGTTAGGTTTAAGTAGTTGTAAGTTCTAGGGGGCTGATGAGAACAGCAGTTAAGTCCCATAGTGCTCAGTGTCATTTGAACCACTCGTAATAAACCTCCACAAACGTCTTAGTTTAGCCAGTGAGTCCGTAGATGGTGGTCTAAGGGGCGTACAGTATAACTAGCCAAGCTTTCCCACCCGAGTTTAGCGATAATTAAGCCAGTCCGTCCTTGAACTGACATAGTGAGCCGCCGCATAGGAATTCTTCCTACCTGTTATGTGGAGATGCTCTTGTAGTTTTATGTCCCCTTGCAGAGCCGTAGCAGCGCCATGGAATTCTGAAAGTGCAATACTATCTATGTTTTTGTGCAAATAATTTTTACGTGGTATGCCATTATGGTGCTTTTATTTAAGAAACACCGCAAAATGAACTTGTTCACACTGATTATAAGCTAACAATTAGCGATACGAGAGCGTGGTCTACCGCATGACTAGATCGAAAGGCATCCTGTCGACGACTGCCGAATATGGCGCACAGTCTGTAATTTGGGCGTACAATCAGTATAGTTCGTATAACATGGTACATCATCGGTTATGCCAAAGTTATTCGTTTATTTATTAATGTCAAAGTATCTTGGCATCGTAAAATTACTGAAAGATAGTAGTATTTATGACCTGTAGACTGCTCCTAATGTCTGAGTTGCAAAAGAAAACTTTTGTTAGCTAATATTAATAACTACTTAGTTCGCACCAGAATAAATGTACTTTCCCTACGTATCTCTTTGCTGACGTCACAAGTGATTTCTGCATTGGCACCACATCCCACTGGCTCTGAAAGTGTCAGATGGCCAACAGCCTCTGCTAGCCGGCATGGGAAGCTACAACTCGCTCCTTACTCCGTACGTATTGCAGCGTTGAAACATTGACTTCACGTATGTTACATAGCAAAACTGCAAAATGCGGTCTTATCTACAAATAAGAGGCACCTTACAAACTTTATCAGCTCCTGACAGAGTTTGAAATGGGCCTCATGGTGGGTCTCCTTTTGACCGGCTGGTCGAATCGCGCAATATCCAGATTTCTTGAATACTCGGATATGACAGTGGTCCGATGTTGGACTGCACGGTAACGTAATGACAGCCGTACTCGTCGTCAAGGGTCCGGTCGACCTCGTCTGATCAAGACAAGGGAACATCGCCGTATTGTGCACCAAGCATATCACAACCCCTTGACATCCTTCGCCTTCCATTCGAGAACAGGGTAATGGACTCCTTGCAGCATTCTGTGTCACCCCGCACCATTGTCCGGCGATTAGCATCAGCCAGACTACGGAATTACCAGCCCATGCGTAGGCTACCCTTAACACCACATCAAAGCGGCTGTTTTTGGGGTGGTGCCATGACTGGGAAGCGTGTATGATTGATGAATGGTGTCGCGTTGTGTTCAGTGACGCATCACAGTTCTGTACGATCCTGGGTGACCATCGTCGGCGAGTATGGCGGCGACGTGAGGAGAGATCCTGTTCTTCTAATGTTTTGACGAGGCACAACGATATTTCTCCTTGCGTCGTGGTGTAGGGAGCTATAGGGTATGTCTTCAGGTCGCAACAGGTAGTGATTGAGGGAACTCTGGCGGCACAACGTCCACCACGGACATCCTGCGTCCTCCTGTGTTACCTTTCATGCGAAAGTATTGTTGTGATGTCATTTTTCAATAGGACAATGCTCATCCACACATGACAACCATCTCTGTGAACTGTCTCAGTGATTTTGAATTACTCCGAAGGCCAGAAAGCCCCACAAATCTGTC
Organism: Schistocerca piceifrons; assembly: GCF_021461385.2. NCBI lineage: Eukaryota > Metazoa > Arthropoda > Insecta > Orthoptera > Acrididae > Schistocerca > Schistocerca piceifrons. The sequence continues at coordinate 906,569,493 of NC_060149.1, forward strand.
TCTAATAAAACATGTGTGGGACCAGCTTGGACCTCATATCCGTCCCCGGGATATCAAGGGCGAGTTGCAACAGCTGTGGCCCAGTTTGCCTCAGGGGAAGTTAAAACGTCTTTGTGACACCCTTCCCAATAGAATTAACGCCTGATCCAGGCCAGAGCGGGTGCAATGCAACATCATACTGATGAGGTGGGTCATACTGCGTAGTTCTTTGTCAGTTCCACTCTAAATTGTAACTGCAGAAGTAATATAACGTACCCTCTCAACGCGTAAAGTTTCATTTTCTTTCCACCTCACTTTCTGGGTGCTCCACTTTTTTGTCACGCAGGTTACATCGAGAACGGTGAGGTTTCCGCTAAGTTATAGTGGACAATATGGCGAAATACCATACACACAAGATTACAGTGCTAGAAAAAATTTGAACACACTTTCATAGGCTTCCAGTTCACACTAGGTTTACTTTTGCAACAGTGCATATGGAGTACATGAAATGATTAGATTTACAGAGAAACAGCCCAAGCGGTTCTGAGGTACCGGGTATCTACCTACGCTGAGACACCCATATTAGTACGTAGTGTAGCCTCCAAGGGCGCAAGTGCGGGCGCTGACTCTGACATCCAGTCGATCTTGCAAATGGTGGATACTGTCCTGGGGTACATTATGCCACGCCTGCTAGACGTGTTCACGTAGTTCTGTAAGAGTTGTTGGTCGACGAGTCGCATGAGTCACTTCTCGTCTCACCACATCTCACATGTGTTCGATCAAAGACAAGTCCGGGGATCTTGCTAACCAGGGAAGTTGCTGCATGTTGAGTTTCACGCGAGTGTGTGGATAAGTATTATCCTGTTCGAACATAGTATCCCGTTCGAACATATCATCCTGTTCGAACATGCACGAACGGCGAAGGAACTAGCCTAACAACATTCTTCGTGTACCTAGTGCTTTTTAGGGTCCCCTCCACAAACACCAAAGATGAACAACAGCTGTGGCCTATCGCACCACAGACCATTATGCCTGGGGTGGGGGCAACCCGTTTGGACGAATGCACTCTGCGTGACAGCTCTCACCAGGTCTATGTCCTACGAGCAAACGACCGTCACTTGTGTGCAGGCAGAATCTGCTTTCATCGCTGAAGACCACGGCGCTCCATTCCATCTTCCAGAGGATCCTCTGACGTCGCCAGTCTAGCCGTGCATGTCGTCGCTCTGGAGTAAGTGTGAGGCGGTCTGGAGGTGTGCGTGCGTGAAGTGTCACTGCTAATAACCGGTTCGCAGCAGTTCGTGTTGACAAGTCAGGCATCACAAGCCCTTCTATCTGTGCTGTGGTAGCTGTACGATCTACCACTGCTGCCCTTATAATACGACGATCCTGGCATGCGTCTATGCTGCGTGGATGTCCAGAGCCTCGTGTACGTGTGTGAGAATGTTCAAGTGACTACTGATACCAGCATCGTTGCACAAGCGGCGCAACATGTCCAGCTTGAATGGCAATTCTCCGAAAGGACCATCCCGCCACTCGGAAGGCCACAATTTGACTTCTTTCAAACTCGCTCACTTAATTGCAGGAAGCACGTGTGAATCTCTGTGGAATGGTTGCGTGCTTGCTTCATACGTTTGCGCCACACTGAGCCTTCTGGCTGTGAGCATTCCCCATTAAAGGGTGGACACAGACGGCGCCTTCGTAGCTATGCCACTACGCCATCTGTTTACCAGTACTTCTACCATCCCCCAGCGGCATAAGCCGCCATCAGTATCAACTTTACTTTCTGAAATGGAACTTCATCAATTTCTGTTGCTAGTCTTAAAAGTGAAGAATTCAACGGTGTTTCACTTTTGAGAATCCGATTTTTATGGTTCAAATGGCTCTGACCACTATGGGACTTAACATCTATGGTCATTAGTTCGCTAGAACTTAGAACTACTTAAACCTAACTAAGGACATCACACAACACCCAGTCATCACGAGGCAGAGAAAATCCATGACCCCGCCGGGAATCGAACCCGGGAACCCGGGCGCGGGAAGCGAGAACGCTACTGCACGACCACGAGCTGCGGACTCCGAGTTTTAGTTTCGGGGTAATTACAATATATAGAATTTAGGATTTATCTATTTTGAACATGAAGCCGAGTGCTGTTTTCTGCAGAAATTCGTAATTTCACACCCAAATACGGAAATATTTATATCGAATAAGGAGGAAAGAGATTGTCACATCGCCACGATACCAGCGTATATCATCTACAGGGGAAATATAGCTTTCATTCTGTCTGTCGTTCACGAGTGTCAAGTGCTAGTTAATTTGGAAAAAAATTGTAAAAAGACGGCCAAATGTTTTGTGAAATTGTTTGTCTGAACGTAAAAAATAATTTAGGTTACGGAACGATTTTACGCGCCTTCGAAAGATGTTTTGAAATCTTGTACAGTATCTGAGATGCTCGTACGTTAGTGACATAAGAGGGCCACTGCGTGAAATTCCACCAGATAAGTATCCTCTATCAATCGTTAAGATTCTAAGTTAAACATTGAACTTTAAACTCTCAATCAGCACCTCATTTGCTGCACATCGTTTCGAGAATCATTCAAAGGCATATCAAATGTCTCAGTAATCTGTTTTATGTATTTCTTTCAGACGGAAATATTTGACTGTTTCTTTTCCGCAATTTTTTGTCAAATTTTGTTTAGGAAACATGAAATATATTTAAATATCGATCCGTGTTCTATGATTATTAAGAGCGTATACATCGAGAGAAAACAGAGAAGTTTCAATTTATGTTGTGATTTCATATTTTTGACACTGTTCGTGAAATATAACAATTTTCCCTGAACACACTAATTAAGGCTTTCTTAATGATCGTGATTACTTTCAAGCAATTAAAACCTTTTTGCAGAATTAGACCCCACAATGGTCAGTTTGATACCCCGTTTGTCCGTTTTCGACTCTTCTTCCACTTTTCGTTTGGCTATAAAAAGTCAGTCTATCGTGTAATTTTAAGGAAGTCTTATTTTCGCTCCGCTCAAACATTTAACTAAAAAAGAAACAAGACAAAAAGGAATTAAAAACATTAGCTTCCAGTGGGCACTGATTTATATCAATGGGGCAAGTTGAAAATTTATGCTGGAGACGGATTTAAACCCATATATTCCGCGTACTATGGAGATAGGCTCACCAGTACGCCGTGCGGACATAGCGGTCATCTTGACGGCACGGACTACCGTAGCACCGCTTCTATCAGATCCAAATTCTCAACTTATGCCACTCACTACTGATGTAGAGCACCTGCTCGTTAGCCTCATTACTCGCGGCATTTCGTCTATTCCCACAAGAGTTCGAGCTTGGTGTGCATGCGCACTGGAGAGTCATAGACCATCATCGCTTTAATTGTATATATGTGCTGTCTGTTCTTTCGGATATAATAGAAAGAACAGACTCCACATACATATAAAAGATAAATGTCTTTCACAAACCAAGCGAAACTACATATGCTACTTACTTACGGAGAATGCAAAAGGAACGATAATGGAGGAATTGAGATGCATGCACGAAGGTATCACGACGAACGGTGTCCAACAAGGATGATATTTCATCTAAAGTGTAAACAATTGTCTTTGAAAGAGCACTATAATTCTAGTCAGACAGTGAGGAGCGAGCCTGCAACGAGCGCAGCGAACGAAATAGATGTTCTGACAGCTGTTGCTCATAACCCGCACGTTAGAAACTGCGAGTCTCTCTGGAATGTAAACCCAGTGCTGTTCGCATTTTGCGTGCAGACGGCTTTCATCCGTATCATGCGTCACTTCACCAGCAGACTAACCACCAGGATTCCAGAAGACGAATAGTATTCCATCTCCCAGTTCTGAAGCGACATCTGGATCATAGGTTCCGTCTTCGTGGAATTTTTACCGATGAAGTTACCTTTAGAAATCATGGAAGGCGTTATTAGGTGGCCTGCACGTTTGCCTGAATTGAAAGCACTGGATTTTTTCTCCGGGGTTATGTCAAAGATGACGTCTATACACAAGTTCCGACGACACGAGAGAATTTAAAACATCTCGCTGTTGCAGCATGTGTAATGATAACGAATGAATATGTTCAGTCTCTCCAAAAGTCCTTACTCCAGTGACTGACATTTCGAAAACTTGTCTACAGAAGTGGAATTTTACTGAAATGTTTTTGTCCACATCGTTTTGTGATTTCCTTTTTACTGATGTATTATTGTATTTTAGTCAGCGTCTTCACATTAAATTCGTGACGCGAAGTTATTATTTTACAATATTTATTATTATTATTCACGTTTATCCCCTGCTGTAGCACACGATGTACGAGTACAACATGGCGTATTTTCAGCCCTTTCTTTTAAGTTGCCATTGTGAGCACGTAACTTTAATTCTCTCAGAATGGCCTCTCTTCCGCTCGTCATACCAAGTTGTCCTGGTCTTGGATTTTTCTTGCTATGCCAAGTTGCCGGGCGTGAATTTTCTGTCTAAATATTTTGCTGTCTTGTATATCAAGTTGTGTTATTCCTGCTGCTTTCAGCTCTGTTTTTTCTGCATCGAATCATTTTATTGTTTCAATTTTTGCTGCACTGTGAGTTTCGAAGAATTCTACTACCTTTATAATTAAAATGTCCGCCCCCTGTAGCTCAGTGGTACCGTTACGGTAGCTCAGCGTGTTCGGTCAGAGAGCCGGTTGGCCACTGTACAAAAAAAACGGAGTGGTAGTATCAACAAACGAATTTGAACGGAAGTCATGTGACGTCCACAACGATCAACAACGAACAAAATTAAAAAAAGGGCCCGGGTTCGTTTCCCGGTTGGGTCGGAGATTTTTTTCTGCTCAGGGACTGGGTGTTGTGCTATCCTAATCATCATCATTTCATCCCCATCGACGCGCAAGTCGCCTAAGTGGCGCCAAATCGAAAGACCTGCTCCCGGCGAACGGTCTACCCGACGGGAGGCCCTAGTCACACGACATTTACATTTATAATTAATATGGTTTGTTCCAGTATTTTAATACTAGCACAGAATTTATCCTCCTTTTTTCATATCCTGGAAATAATATTTATTTCTTTTTTCTCTTAGTCAGTATGTCCCTCCTTCAGTACAATTTACACATAAAACTTTCATGATCACTTTTCGTTCCCTCTTCTCAATTCTTTCAATGTCTATGTTTAAAATGACTTCATCAGCCCAATAGAGGCACACTGGTTTGGTGACGGTGCTGTAGTATCAGTTTGGTGTATTTTGAGATGCATTTTTTTTTGGTTGTATATGGCTCTTGTAACGCTGAAGGTCTTCTACAGGACAATTTCTTGAATAGTTTCGAGCAAATATTTGACCCGGGAGACTGTCGATTTACCTTCATTTAGTTTTTAGAGTTTTGGTTATCAAGTTGTTGCTGGACATGTATTTTGTTTTTTCAATCGATATTTGGGGCCCTGGTCTTCTGCTGTTTCACTAAGAAATTTTATTTCTTTTTGTGGTGTTGAATGTCCTGACATAGAGTCGCCAGATTATCTGCAAAAGCTAAGCATTGTATATTAATAGTGGTTCTTCCTAATTTGATCGCTTCGTCAATTCTTAACTCTGATTTTAGTTTCTGTCACTCTTGGATAAGTTTTTATAATACACATTTGATGAACAATGACCAGCCCAGATACCCGCTCGCGTTAGTACGCCGTTTCCGGGATTCAGGGAGGCGCACCGTTCCGGATCGACGGCAGCCTGGATATGGTTTTTAGGCGGTTTCCCACATCAGACTAGTGAATATCGCGTTGGTACCGACGTCCTGCCTCAGATATACGATTCTCGGACTTCCTTTCCAAGGGCGCTTCTAGAACGTATTTCGGCTAAAAGTGACCCGTCACTGGCCAGAGTCCGAGGAACGGTCCGCAGCGTACGCTTGCCTTGCGAGGACTTGTATCCACGCAATGCATCGGCTGAGTCGGGCATGATGTGTCAGACAAGATATACACGGCTGCATATATTGACTACCAGTTGGTTATAACTAAAGTGCACATCGTATTGCAGCGAAACTTCGTAGATTGCTGATGCGTTAATATGAAACCGACTTAACGTGGAAAACAAATTAGTTCCCACTGTGGCCACCAGGTGTAAATGTGGCGCAGTACACTGGTTGTATGGCGGTATGACATCCACGCTGTCATTTGTCAAGCCATAACGTCAATTAACAGTACGGCTATCGACAAGAGACCCTGCGCTGTTAGTGAACTGGTTTTATTTTAACGGAAGCAATTACAGTGCTGTGTTGAGAGAGATTCGCTAACTGAAACGCCTGAGGAGAGGCGCAGTGTCAATAAGTAGTTTAGAGAAGAGGATAATGAAAGTTGAAAACACTGGTGGTGAGGTTGCTGTCGCTGTAACTGGCCATGCAGCATGTGGCCTGGCCAGTGCTAGAGCTCGTGCAGTGTCATGAGAATTGTCCGTCCTATGGTCAACAGCTTTGCGGTCTACTTTACACTGGTACCCGTACAAGATCCAGACGGTGCAGCAACTGAAACCTCATGATCCGCAGCAACGTTCTGAATTTGCGTTTCGGTTTCTGAAACGGATCTGAGCTGAAGATATGTGGCCGGGCAGTACTCTATGGAGTGACAAGGCACATTTTACACAACGTGCAGCAGTGAATACAGGGAACTGCCGTATTGAGTACTGTGTTGTGCACGAAGAGCCATTGCATTCGCCGCGCGTGACTGCGTGGTGTGGGTTCACAAACACGTTTATTGTCGACTGTTCTTCTTTGAACAGAATATATCCAGGAGAACTGTCAGATGTTCCCTAACGTCTGCACGTTATCAAGACCTACTTCTACAGCACGTGAGTCCTGCTTTGGAAGTGTGCAACTGTGTGGAAATCACTGTTTTCATGCATAATGGGGCAGCACTTCATGTCCGTCACCCACTGAGAGATCTGCTTAATTCAGCCTTCCATGAATGTTTTATCCACAGAGGTTTTCCATCTCTATGGCCTGCAAGATCAGCTGATCTCAGCCCACGTGGCTTTTGGCTCCAGGTATGAAAGAACGCTTTTACCAGGCACGCGTTCCGTCTGTACCTGATGTGAAGGCCAGTGAGCAGAAACACGTCGCTCAGATTCCACCGGAACCGCTGCGAGCAACTGCTGAACACCTCGTTTTGCGGAAGCAACATCTCGTCGATGTCTCCGGTGCTGATATTCAAGGAACTGTGTTAGGCGGTTAATAATAAAATCAACATTATTCCTTTCTCACTCTTATGACCTCTTTTGTCTACGTCAAATTCCTAATCCAATACATATGGAAACATTTCTATACGTCTATCTTGCATTCACAGCACCAGATTTACACCTGTTGGTGAAAACTGGAAGTTTTTTTTCCTGTGTAAATTGATTCCGCATTAAACGCATTGATGTGTCTGCCACGTTTCGCTTCCATACGATAATTGTAACCTACACTGGATCCCTGAGAGTAGCTGCAGTTTCATTACACACATCCAGATTGTCCCACTCCTCAACGGCGATTCAGCGTAGAACCCTCAGAGTGGTTGATGGGTCACGTCGTCCATAAAGAGCCCTTTTCAATCTATCCCAAGTATGTGATTCTTCAGTTTTTCTCGGTGTATTTGTTGCTCGAACAGTCCACGGGTATACTGCCGGTTCATAGTGTCCAACGGGCCCAATATTTCGGCAATCAGGCATGTCGCCATCGACAGGTGCGCTGACAAACTGAGCTCTTGAGGGGATCAGGGAAGATCTTATCAACCGAGATTGCGGCTACAATCTCAGCAAGGCTTGGGACCCGGCATTGAATGTAATTAAGAAGACTCTCAGCAAGAAGTACGAACTGGCGACCAGGGCGGACGTAGCAAGCACATCGACGCTACGACAGATTCCGACGCCCACGTCTTCGCGACCGCCGGCGCGCGGGCGCGGGCGGCAAAGAGAGCGGCCCGCAGGGGGAGGGGATTTAAATCGGCCGCCCGCCCTCAAGAGCTCAATTCGTCAGCGCACCTGAGGATGACGACATGTCTGATCGCCGAAATATTGTGCCCGTTGGACACTATGAACCGGCAGTATACCCGTGGACTGTTCGAGTATCACAGGTATGTTCGATAGGGTTCATGTCTGGAGAACATACTGGCCACTCTACTCGAGCAATATCCTGAAGGATGTCATTCACTTTGTGAATGAGCATCTTAGGTAGTGAATGGATTTTTAGGAATTCTGTGGGGGCACAAATTGTCGTCCATAAAGACGAATGCCTCGCCAATATGCTGCCGAAATGGTTACACAATCGGTCGGAGGATGGCATTCACATATCGTACAGCCGTTACAGCGCCTTCCGTGACCACCAGCGGCGCCCGTCGGCCCCATATAATGCCACTCGAAAACAGCAGGGAATCTGCACCTTGCTGCACTCGCTGGAGAGTGTTTCTAAGGCGTTTAGCCTGACCGGGTTGCCTCCAAACACGCTTCAAATGGTTCAAAAGGCTCTGCGCACTATGGGACTTAACATCTGAGGTCATTAGTTCCATAGAACTTGGAACTACTTAAACCTAACTAACCTAAGGACATCACACATATCCATGCCCGAGGCAGGATTCGAACCTGCGACCATAGCAGTCGCGCGGTTCCAGACTGACACCGACCTACACAGGGAGGAACGATCACCACGATAAATAAGGAAAATTAGAGCTCGTACGGAAACATAAAGGTGTTCATTCTTTCCGCGCGCTGTACCAGATTGGAATAATAGGGAATTGTGAAGGTGGTTCGATGAACCCTCTGCCAGGCACTTAAATATGGTATGCAGAGTATCCATGTGGATGTAGATGTAGAGAGAGACTTTCGAATGTGACTGGCTTTTTATGCTTTGTAAACTGGCCAGAGGCGATGGCTGATATCAGGTGCTGGCACTTCATTATCATTTCACTATTCCGTATACACCTCAAATGACTAAACTCACACAGTTGTAATAACAATCAAAGGGAAATAATTGATTCCTATCGAGGTAGAATGAGAAGGGGGAGGGGGGAGTGGGAGTGAGAACTTCACTTATATCCTTACCTTTTAAAGTGAATGACTGACTTTCATTTTTTCGCGATTTTTATGTCACTTAAATGCCAGAGACGGGATGTCAGGGAACAGCTTACATCCTGAACTTGATTGTACCGCACGCAACTGCCCAAGAGGGGTGGGCGTACTCTTGATGTGAAATCGTTAGTTTGCCTTGAAAGACTGCATCTCCATTATTCCCCCCAGCTATGGTTTGACTTTGTAGAAGGCACTGGAAGGTGTATATCATGGCAGTTTTAATCTGCCAGGAAGTTTCATATCAGCGCACACTCCGCTGCAGAGTGAAATTCTCATTCTGGAAACATCCCGCAGGCTGTGGCTAAGCCATGTCTCCACAGTATCCTTTCTTTCGGGGGTGCTAGTTCTGCAAGGTTCACAGGAGAGCTTCTGTAATGTTTGGAAGGTAGGAGACGAGATACTGGCGGAAGTAAAGCTGTGAGGACCGGGCGTGAGTCGTGCTTCGGTAGCTCAGATGGTAGAGCACTTGCCCGTGAAAGGCAAAGGTCCCGAGTTCGAGTCTCGGTCAAATCAACATGTTGTTTGAAGGCTATTCGTATCCATATCATACACACAAGCATTGCGAATGATGCATCTGTTCCTCTACATCTACATGACAGTCTGCAATTTACACTTAATTGTTTGGCATTAACAGAATCTTCCGTCGGGTTTTGGTAGAACAACATTATAATAAATGAAAAGCACCCGTTCTACAGTATTACTTTTATTGTTAACCGGTTTTCGGCTTACAAGGCCATCATCAGACATTTACTGAGTATTATCACCAAAGAAGTTAAATGTTAGCAGACGACATTGGAAGAGAAGTAACACATCTAGACTGAAGTATAAACATACAGAAAGTAACATCTTTGCAATGCATAAGTAAAAACTGAACAGTGCATAAATAACAATGGATTACACAGGAAAACCTTTAGCACAAAATAGGAATAGCATGCCTACATAATAGTTTCAATTAATAAACAAAACTAATAAAATAAAATTAGTACTAGACAAGGCTGCATCAGGAGGTATGAAACATGGAGAGTGATACACAACCAATTAAAAGAAGAGACAGTTATCAATGTAAATACTGAATACATAAAGAACTTAGGCAGTATCAATAAGATAAACAGAAATAAATAAATGCAGGGAAATTGAGGTGTTTGAGGGAACCTACAGTTTGACAGTGTGGTGGTATAGCTGCTCCTCTTTGAACTTCTTCGATGTCGTCTGTTGATCCTATCTGGTAAAGATACCATACCGCACAGCAGTACTCCAGAAGAGGACAGACAAGCGTAGCGTGTGTACCCTCTATAGTTGATTTGTTGCGTATTATAAGTGTTTCGATAACATATTCCCTGGTTCGCATTCCGCACAACGTTTTCTGTGTGTTAGTTCCAATTTAAGTTGTTTGTAATTATAATCACAAGCTATTTCGTTGAATCGACAACATTTAAATTTGTGTGATTTATCGTGGAATTGAAATTCAACGGATTTTTTTTAGTATTCACGTGGAAGATCTTACACTTTTTTATGATTTAGGGTCAATTGTCACTTTTCGCACCAAGCAGATATCTTACCCAATTTGCGACTTGTATCTTAGCTTTTCAATGCAGCAGCGCTACGCGGTAACCTCACTATATCGCTGATACAACAGATAATTCCAAACTTAGCGTTTAAATTAACAGCAAGCATGTTTCGATTTCCTGCCAAGCTTGAAACTGTTCGCATCCAACAACATTCTTGCATTGGATGCATTCGGACCGTTAAATCTCCTCTCGGATAGTTAAAAAAATGGTTCAAATGGCTCTGAGTACTATGGAACTTAACTTCTGAGGTCATCAGTCCCCTACAACTTAGAACTACTGAAACCTAACTAACCTAAGGACATCACACACATCCATGCCCGAGGCAGGATTCGAACCTGCGACCGTAGCGGTCGCGCGGTTCCAGACTGTAGCGCCTAGAACCGCTCGGCCACTCCGGCCGGCCTCGGATAGTTAAAACTCTGACTTTTCATGTGACTGCGTGGGATTTGTACGTTGTTATTCCGGCAAGGATTACATTCTTCAAGAAGATAAAGTTAACCTTCACGTAGATCGGCTCATGGAAATCAGTTTCCAACACGAAACGGTTCAGTACATCTGGCGTTCAGCACGGTATTCTATTCTGAATGTGTAGGCTGTGTTTGGGATTACGCTGGGATCCTATATTGACGTCTTATTGAGCTCAGAGGTACCAGCAGTCCGCCATTAGCGCATAACGTATTTTGTACGTGCTGTATTTCTGATCCAGGTAATCAAATACGCATTCTCGTTGCTTGTGCTTTGAAATGTTTTTGCAGAAAGAAGCTGTGTGCGGCGATGAGAGGAAACATTGCATTACACAATGACTTATTTCTTTGCAGATCTAGTGCAAATTCATGATTCTGTCACTTGTAATATAGTTGCAAAAATACGTAGGCTTCCGTAGACTATCATAAGTGACTGTAGACTACGGTAGTCTTCCTGGTAGCCTTGGTCGGTTGAGATCATAACCGCATCATCTGTGCGTTGGGTGTGCTGGAGACCTATCGGTTGTTACTTCATTTCGAACGCTTTGTTTGCGTATGCGATCAGTGTTTTACCAGATTCCACTAGAAACCGGAAGCGTTGATTCGTCTAGAAACTAAGTGAGGATAAATAAAAGGCCGCGTAACCTATGGCACATTTTTCTCCTACATAGCTATCCTCCAGTCCGTTACTGGAAAATAAACAGTGTGTATTGCAAAATCGAAATTGTCAATATTTGATTCAGATTTTATTCGGAAATTGTTGATTTGTAACTTGAAACAGAGGGACGTTGTACCAAAAATTTAAAAAATATAACTTTATCATATACCGGTAGCGCTAGAAAACGCTATTACCTAAAAAAAAGGAAAAAATGAAACATGGCTTCAATATTCTGTCAATCTTATATAAAACGTGTTTGTGGTAATCATGAACAACTTTAGCACTTATCAGTGATAGCAGGAAACTCTTGCCTTTGACCATGATAAAGAACTTTCTAGTGAGTACAAAATAACAACAATAATTATATATGTTTTTTATGTTCATGCATGTAAATCGTACTTACATCAAAATTAATTTCTATGCTTTGCGGAGAAATTAAGCGATTTACTAATTTTCATTATTTACAAAATGCAAATTATGTTTTGTACAGATATAAAATACATAGTGGACTAACACTGAACTACATGCAATTTGGAAGTTGGAAATTTGTGGTAAGTTCTTATGGGACCAAACTGCTGAGGTTATCGATCCCTAAGCTTACACACTACTTAATCTAACTTAAACTAACATACGCTAAGGACGACACACACACCCATGCGCGAGGGAGGACTCGAACCTCCGATGGCGGGAGCCACGCGAACCGTGACAAGGCGCCCCAGACCACACGGCTACACGGGGAGGCTAACGACATGCGTTTCTAATTATGTGCAAAACAAACAAACGAACAAAAGCCAAAGAGAAGTCGTTGGATTCCAGTTTCTCCTTCATTCGTTCATTTGTTTTCTTTTTTCCTTAACTATGTTACCAATACCACAGATAATCCTACCATTTTTTTACTAGCGTACCAAAATTACCGAATTGTAGTTTTCGTAGAGCGGAACTCTACTTGTAAGTGATATGTGAGAACACAAATGTTGTATCTCCTAAAGATGCGCGGTAGCTTGTAAAACAAATTTTATTCGGTCCGTCTTTAATTAAATCGCATGCTTAACGAGAGGCAATACATCTACATTTAGATTCACACTCGACACGCCAGCGCGTTGTATACGGCGGCAGTTATTGCTTGCCTCGGCCCTGCCCTCTGCATTCACGGAAGCCGTTCGGGCAGACTAATTGCCTGTACACTTCCGCAGACGCCTCCGCCTCTGTACGCTCTCTACGCATGTAAAAGGGATCACTACCTCGCCAGAAACTTCCACGAAAATAGGTTCTCGAAACTTTCACAGCTACTCAACTCGTGCAGTGCGCCGTTTTGAAGTCCTATAACCCTATCTGCCTCAGTAGCCCAGCGGTCAGCGCGGCGGACTGCCATCGACTCGAGTTCGATTACTGGTGCTGCCGTAGCTGTCTTCTTGGTGGTAGTACTGTTCCGGCTAGTACTTAGCCCCACGGTGGTAGTTGAGAAGCTACTTGAGTCGTAAGTACCGGCTCCAAGGTCTAGTAAGCCGACAACGGCCGGGAGAGCGATGTGCCTACGCAATACTCCACCGTACTGCCGGCCAGAGTGGCCGAGCGGTTCTAGGCGCTACAGCCTGGAGCCAAGCGACCGCTACGGTCGCAGGTTCGAATCCTGCCTCGGGCATGGATGTGTGTGATGTCCTTAGGTTAGTTAGGTTTAATTAGTTCTAAGCTCAGAGCCATTTGAACCATTTTGATCCACCGTACTGCATTCGAATGGCGGCAGTGGCAAAGGATGGCTCGGCAGACGGTCGGTACTCATTGGCCCGTCTGAGCCAGAGTGCGGAGCTTTCCTTTGCCTGTAGCTCTCGAGTGCCGACCAAATAATACAGACACAAATTTGGCAGCTCTTTGTTATAATTTATTTTAATGAAACTGACGGAAAAACATCGCAGCACCAAGAAAGAATTGTGCGACATAAACGAAGTTGATAGGCGTATTCTACCCCTGAAAGAATATGACTATTCAAATTTCGCGCCAGCCCCACGAGAGTGGCGCTAGTGGTGCCATTATGAGGGTGCAAATCAAGTTAGCTTCAAATATACACTGTAACGGTCGTGCGCGTTATTTATCATTCAGACTGGGTGTGATGAGTTGATGTTAGTCAAGAATGCCTTTAACGCGACAGAGACGCCATTATCAACACCTCTTTAAATTTGAACGAGGTTGCGTAATAGAGCTACAAGAAGCTGGATGTTCTGCGATACTGTAGAAAGATTTGACAGGAATGCAGCCACTGTACATGATTGCTGGCATGATTCACGAGAACGTACGGTCGCAAGAAAACCAGGCTCAGGACGGCCACGTGGCACTACCGAGAGGGAAGACCATCGTCTTCGGCGTATGGCTCCAGCTCATCGTACTCCATCTGCTGCAGCAATCTGAGCAGCAAGTAGCACCACAGTGACACAATGAACTGCTACAAATCGGTCACTTCAAGGGGAGCTCCGAGACAGACGTCCTGTAGCGTGAATTCCGCTGACCCCAAACCACCGCCATTTGCAACTTTAGTGATGTCAAGGAGAGCTCACTGGAGGGTCAGGGTGGATGTCTCTTGTGTTTTCTGACGAAATCCGGTTCTGCCTCGGCGCCACTGATTGCCGTGTGTTGGTTAGAAGGGGGCCAGTTAAGAGCCTGCAACTAACCTGTCTGCGTGCTAGACACACTTCAACTACACCTCGAGTTATAGTCTGGAGTGCGATTTCGTATGACAGCTGGGTAACTCTCCTGGTTGTTCTGCGTACCATGGCTGCCAATTTGTGCGTCAATCTGCTGATTCGATCTTTTCTGTTGCCATTCGTGAACAGCATTCCCGCTTTTTTTCCCACTCGATGTCGTTCACCTACGTAGATCTACCGCTGTTGTAACCCAACATGCTCTACAGAGTGTCGACGTGTTGCCTTGGTCTGTTCGATCACCAGATCTGTCTCCAATCGAGCACATATGGGATATCATCGGACGACAACTCCAGCGTCATCCACAAACAGCTGTAACCGTCCCTGTATTGACCGACTAAGTGCAACACGCATGGAACACCATCCCAGAAACTAACATCCGTCAGCTGTACAACATTCTGGCGGTTATACGGTTTATTAATGTACCAGCATTTCACATTTGTAATGCCGTATCTCGCGCTTACATTAACCAGTGAACTTGCAATGTAATCACATAAATATGTTACCTAGACAAAAGTATCCCTGAAATTTCATTACTCTGCATTCATTATTTTTTGGAAATGTGATTTTTCCCGTCAGAGTATTCTCAGTCTGTCTGACATGATATGCATCCCAGACGGACGAGCTGTACACTCGGATGGGTTGACTGAGGATCTTGTAAACTACTTCATTAATAGAGAAGATGCGTCTATCCACAGCGCTACGAACGCACTGTAAGATAATGGTGGCCATTCGGTTTTAGACCACTCATAACTGTCACACCGAGGTATTACGAGCCAAATTACTGACGCTAATGATTCATCGCTGACATTGCACACAAACAGGAGACATTTGAAGACTAAGGCATTTGCTTTCCAATTGCTGATGTTTGAAAGGAGCTCTATTTCGTCTCACCAATATTTACTTTGAGTACAGTCTCTTCATTGCCGTTACAGTTCTCGCAAAAGACCACCTCCTTACAAACTATATTATTATCAACGAGAAAACATGTTTCAGAGATGCTGATTATACTGAACAAATTTTCGTATATCTTGAATGACAGCGGTCCTTATTAAACTTCCATGTGGCAGACGCTTCCTATGACGTCCATTGTCGTTTATTATCAGCCTCCATCCAAAGCTACGAATTAATTGCTACCAGCTAACGAGAGTCAGAGCCAGATACTATCGCCTCTCCTGTTTCCGAGGAAACAACTCAGCTTGCAAGATCCGGACAGTTACAGACGGTGGGATTATTGATAGCTCCAACGTTAGAAGCGATATGGGGCCCCTTAGGGACATGGCAACCAGGAAGGGAAACAAAACCAATGTGCACTCCGTGTGCATACCGGGCGGAGTCATTCCAGATGTGGAAAGGGTCCTACCGGATGCCATGAATACCACAGGGTGCAGCGAACTCCAGGTGGTTGCTCACGTCCATACCAATGATGTGTGTCACTTTGAATCTGAAGAGATTCTCGCTGGTTTCGAGCGGCTAACAGAAGTGCTAAAGGCTGCCAGTCTTGCTTGCAAGATGAAAGCAGAGCTGACCATTTGCAGCACAGTCGACAGGACCGATTGCGGACCTCTGGTACAGAGCCGTGTGGAGGGTCTGAATCAGAGGCTCAGACGGTTTTGCGCCCGTGTAGGCTGCAGATTCCTCGCCTTGCGCCAAAGAGTGTTTGGGTTTCGGGTTTCGCTGAACAGGTCCGATGTCCACTATACGCAGGACGCGGCTACAGTGGTATCAGGGGCTGTATGGCGTGAACTGGGCAGTTTTTTAGGTTAGAGGGTCTCGGGAAAACACAAGAAGGGCTTCAGTCCCAAAGGGTGCAGGCCGAACACAGGAAGAACGTAGATACAGGAACAATCGGTATAACAGTTGTAAATTGTCGTAACTGTGTTGGCAAAGTACCAAAGCTCCAAGCGCTAATAGAAAGCACTGATGCTCAAATCGTTATAGGCACTGAAAGCTAGCTAAAGCCGGATATAAGCTCAGCCGAAATTTTTGCGAAGAACCTAACGGTGTTCCGAAGGGATAGGCTAAACACGGTTGGCGGTGTTGCTGTTAGAATTAGTTTATCTTTTCGCGGAATTGAAGTAGATAGTTCCTGTGAGTTAGTATGGGCAGAGGTCATTGTTGGCAACCGGAATAAAATAATTATTGGATCCTTTTACCGACTTCCCAATTCAGATGATACAACTGCTGAAAGGTTCAAAGAAACCTTGATTTTCATTTCAAACACGTACCCGACTAATACAATTATACTTGGTGGTGACTTCAATTTCCCTCGATATGTTGTCGAAAACACATGTTTATTTCCGGAGGTACGCTTAAAATATCATCCGAAATTGTGCTAAACGCATTCTCTGAAAATTATTGCGAGCAGTTAGTTCATGAGCCCTTGCGAATAGTAAACGGTTGTGAAAACACACTTGACCTCTTAGCAACAGATAATCCTGAGTTAATAACGAGCAGCAAAACGGATACAGGGATTAGTGAACATAGGGTTGTCGTAGCGAGATTGAATATTGTAACCGCCAAATTCTCCAAAAATAAACGAAAAATATACCTATCCAAAAAAGCAGATAAAAATTCACTTGACGCCTTCCTGAGAGGCAATCTCCATTTCTTCCAAATGAACAATATAAGTGTAGACCAGATGTGGTTTGAATTCAGAGATATATTATCGGCAGCAATTGAGAGAATTATACCAAATAAATTACGAACGACGGAGCTGATCCTCCTTGGTACACAAAACGGGTTAGAACACTTGCAGAAACAACGAAACAAACATGCCAAATTTAAACACACGCAAAATCCCCAAGATTGGCGATATTTTACAGAAGCTCGAAATTTAGCGCGGACTTCTATCCGAGATGCTGATAACTGTTCCCACAACGAAATTTTGTCTCGAAACCTGGTAGAAAATCCAAAGACATTCTGGTAGTATGTGAAGTATGTTAGCGGCAAGAAACAATCAACGCCTTCTCTGCGCGATAGCAATGGAGATACTATCGAAGACAGTGCTGCCAAAGCAGAGTTACCTATCACAGCCTTCCGAAATGCCTTCACAAAAGAAGACGAAGTAAATATTCCAGATTTCGAATCGATAACAGCTACTAACATGAGTAACGTAGAAGTAAATATCCTCGGAGTAGTGAAGCAGCTTAAGTCACTTAATAAAAGCAAGTCTTCTGGTCCAGAGTGTATATCAATTGGGTTCCTTTCGGAGTATGCTGTTGCATTAGCTCTATACTTAACAATCATATACAACCGTTCGGTCGACGAAAGATCTGTACCCAAAAACTGGAAAGTAGCACAGGTCACACCTATATTGAAGAAAGGTAGTAGGAATAATCCCTGAATTACAGACCCCGCTGTGGTCGAGCGGTTCTAGGCGCTTCAGTCCGAAATCAAACGGCTGCTACGGTCGCAGGTTCGAATCCTGCCTCGGGCATGGATGTGTGTGACGTCCTTAGGTTAATTAGGTTTACGTAGTTCTAAGTCTAAGGGACTCATGACCTCAGATGTTGAGTCCCATAGTGCTCAGAGCCATTTGCACCATTTTAAAACTGAGGACACATATTTCAAGAAAAGTAACAAAATCATCTAATTGCTTCCACTAAAAGGAAATAATCGGATAAATCCAACGGTAGCCGCAACACGTGCTCGACAGTTAGGGAGCTTATTCCTGATGAGAAAGTTCAAAAGGTATATTTATCAGTAATTTCATGCCTTACATGCCTTAGAAATAGTCTGAGCTGTGAACGATCCACTCCCGGAAGTTTCTACAAGCAGAACCTTACAGAAGTGAGTGCACACTCATCAGCTCCCGTGCTGTAACAGCTCTAACATTTATGTGCAACTAAAGATTGATGAGCAGAAGAGGTCTTAAGCCGTGAGATGATTTCCATTGAGCAGAGCAAGCGAAGAATCGTCAGAATTCACGTTAAACGATTAGCCAGGGTATCTCTCTTATTTGATAATCAAGTTTCAGGTGCGTTCCTGAAGACAACGACAGGGCCGTCACAAGGAAGGCAGCGGGCCGGGCGCTGATGACTTCGCACAAGCGACTGATTGAACTGATACGTTGCTCATCCCAAGCGAGCCTCCCTGGCTCTGAACCAGGTAGGGCTGCTCTTAAAATTATACGAAGTGAAATGTCCAATATGTCAAGTGGACGAGGCGGACTCTGCAGAGGTCTGCAAGAGTACTTGGTGCTGAAGAGTAGCCGCGCGGAGTGCCAGCGCAGTTTAGGGCGCCACGTAATGGACTGCAGGCCCCTCCCGCCGGAGGTTCGAGTCCTCCCTCGGATAAGGGTGTGTGTGTTGTTCTTACCATAGGTTAGTTTAAGTTAGTTTAAGTAGTGTGTTAAGTCTAGGGAGCGATGACCTCAGCAGTTTGGTCTCTTAGGATTTCAAACACATTTGAACATTTTTGCTGAAGAGTAAGTCTCCACCATTCAGAATTTTCAGAAGTCACACATGTGGAGCAGCGATACTCAGCTCTGTACGTCTGTTTGCAGTATCTCTCTGTCCATAATCTAAGATGTGTTGCTTCGTAAGCCCATCCTACACGAAGCTTTCACGCACTAGGACCCCAACATAACCAGTGGTAACTTTCCACGTCTGGCCAATGGGCACCACTTTCCCTCCTCATGAATGAGTGTCAACAATCCTTCTATAAACTGAAGTACAATTAGACTATAAAGAGATAATTCATTTAGTTATTTATGACAGATCCTCGGTGTTATTCACTCCACGAGACACATGTCCGTCATTTCTTTTTCTTGTTAACGGATTTGGCACGGTTACTTTAATGCGTGGCTGGATGCCCTTCCTGTCGCCATCCCGTTATCTCCCAAGACGTAATATGTGTGCCTCAACTGTCTGCGTATATTGTTATCCGTGTGAGAGTGAGTGAAAGTTTTCTAAATGTTTGTGATTCGTGTAACTGAGATGGGACTTAGGTTCCAAGTTGGTATTCACCTAGTGGGATGTGGTAAACAGCCTAAAAGTCGCACATAGGCCCGCCGGCACACCCACCGTCGTCATTAATGCGCCGGGTGATTCGAGGAGAGGCCGGCGCGTATCCCTGTCTCTGTAGAGGCGCTTTATCTGAGCGGGTACACAAGCCCGTTACTTCAGCCGGTTAAAGCTAGTCCCGTCCACGACTGTCGACTTGGGTCGTGCCAAATGGCGAGCACCTTACACTTGCCGAATTTTTGCTGATCACAGGTCTGGCAAATCTGGGGATTCTGAGCTGGTGTCTAGTGGGTGCCGACAGCGCTCTGTTGCCGCAAGCACTGTGTGGCATGACCAGTAATGGTGGTAAGTTCCTATGAGACCAAACTGCCGAAGTTGTCGTTCCCAAGGCTTACACACTACTTAATCTAACTTAAACTCACTTAGGCTAAGGACAACACACACATCGATGCCCGAGTGTGGACTTGAACCTCCGACGGGGGGAGCCGCGCGAACTGTGACAAGGCATCTCTGACCACGCGGCTACCCTGCGCGCCTGTAGCACGGCGGTGGAACATTTAGTGACGCACAGATTGGGGATCTCGGCATAACTGCCCCGATCTCGAGTATGCTACAAACCGCCATTTAAAATCTCAGTTTCAGTGTATGCCATGTGCCGATGCTAAAGCGAAACATTCGTTGGTGCACAAACTCTGGGTACTTGCCTAGATGTGCATGGCTCTATCTAGATCGACATATACTTCTGATGGGATCAGAAATGGAGACTCCTATAAATAAATTCCAACTGTTGTGACTCCAGAGATACATCCACACGCAGTGAGAGCGCCACATGGCAAGGCCAGCCTCCATAGTAGTCAGACTCTACAGAGGGCGCACACATCACAGTCTATGTTATCCTTCCGCCATACGTCAGTTAAAC
Organism: Schistocerca piceifrons; assembly: GCF_021461385.2. NCBI lineage: Eukaryota > Metazoa > Arthropoda > Insecta > Orthoptera > Acrididae > Schistocerca > Schistocerca piceifrons. The sequence goes on from NC_060149.1 coordinate 906,589,843, forward strand.
AGTTCTCATGCATCCACCAAATGCGGATATAAGCCGACGCACTGCTCCATCAGTATCTTCGAAGGTATGAACAGTACCTCAAGACAGGATCAGGACTATCTACAGTTGCTGGCCAGAAGGCCCCAGGTGGACGTTCTAATAGCTTCGTTAGTCACCGTTCACTGCATTCAGAACTCAGTGCAAGTCAACATTTAACTACATTGCCACGCTACATTTTCAGACATAAGTTACGTAATGTATGATTTATATTGATAAGTTATTGTAAAATGTTTCTAATGTGTGTTGCTATAATTTCAGCAGCAGTTTGTGTAAAACTATTTGGCCCTGTGACGAAGCTGTATAGCTGCTGCGTGCAAAGCAAGCCAACTCAATAAGAGCAACTGCTTCCAGTGGTAGTCGAGTCTCTTCCTGCCACGACTATTGGCGAATATAACACAAACCTTCGACTGGAATTCGGAACTAGCGGACACTACCTCTTTTCTCGTATGAAACACAGAAAACATATAGAATCAGTTAATTACTCGTGGCGAGACACCGAACAAGAGGTTACCGCTGAGTGTCCAACCACATACAAGAACTTTTGGATCCAGGAGAGAGGCACCACTCTGTAATTCAGTAATATTTCAGCGTGGCGAGGCGAATGTTTAGCAGCACAGAAGACACAAGAAAGTGGCGGGCGGCAAGCAGGCTGCAGTAATGCCAGGTTTGTTCGTATTTCCTCGATCTGTTGACAAATTCAATCGTTGACGTTGATGCATTCAAACTGGTTTGCCTTTATTTTTATGTTTCTTATCGTATTGGTTGGTCTATCATGTACTGGTCTTCTGCTTTTATGTGAAGCCTCCGGATTTTTGAGCGTTGAGGAAAAGGAGTTGTTGAGCCACCTATTCTGCGTTGATTTCTTCTAATTGTTGTCCCGCGTCTGAATTGGGTGCCAGAAAAGATGGAAGTTGTTGCTCTATGAGAGCAGTGTGGGCCAGATACACACGATCTTCTATCGACGCTGCTGCCAGCTCGCAGAGAACTTTTTGGCTCACTTGCAGTGTTGGTAACTGTGTCGTATGTGGAGGACGGTGTTTGTGTCCTCCCATGTCGATCCATTGCTGACATGCAGCATCGCAAGACGAGTAGATCAATCCCGATATTGGTGCTGGTCAACTGCAGTCTTAATCTCTCGCCGCATCAGATTTAGCAGCCGCTTGGTACCTCAGTGTCGTGTTTGACGCCGCTCCCGGGAGATTTTATTCTTCTCGGTTAATGCTACCAGTGCGTGCAGTGGCAACTGCCGAGAGCGATCCGGCGGATCCTGACGTTATCGTGGCGTTTCAGCCATGGAAGCATCCAGTACACGCTCTGTGAAGTGGCAAACCGATGTATCGCCAGCCTCTTCAAGTCGAGAGGTCGAAGCCAGCACGTCTTCGAACGACATTTTGTACTGCTCCCAGTTTTTGTATCAGGTGTCCAGACCTCTACTTCCATCGATGTCGAGGTCAAAGCCCATCTTTGACGGACACACGATCTGAACAGGTCGCAGGACCCATGCTTGTCGAGATGATATTGAAAAACAAAGGCATTCGCCAGATGTCGGCGATGGAGCTACGGTGGCCGTAAGCAGTGCACTCATGCGGAGTAATGTTTATCCTTTGCGCCCTGTGGAAACCGGGTCTGTACATGAACACTATACGTTAACATGCTACGTGTATTGTATTACGGTGGGTATGCTTCTTTATAAAGCAACATTTCTGACAGTCGTAGTACGAAACAATGTTCCCCGATGGGATCACCTTAATGATGCGTAATCTAATTAACAAATCGTTTACGCCGGAGGTAGCACTTGGGCACACAACACTTTCGGTAGTTAGCGTTGTGTCTTGGATTACTCACGTCACTCCGTTTCATTCACGCGAGTAAACCAATGCTAATCACAGTAAACATAACTTTACAAGACGTCGTAAATAGTAAAATGCACTCGCACTACTTCTGTGAAAGCGGAACGCCAACCCTGTACCGACTGTATTTCTATTAGAAGGTCGCAGGATCTAGCCACCCGATCGCAAATATTCTTGTTACTTGAAACCAAATTGCTGAACGGAATACCTCTCAAAGCATTACTTCTTCAAAAAAATGAAATATCAGCTTGACGAAAACGTAATTTGTTAATGAAAATTTTCGTTGTCAACATTATAATATGCAGTCGTCTAAATAATATCAGCTTCCTTCACAATAACCGTCTGGGGCTTAAACACTCCGTAACAAATAATTCTTGCTCTTCATAATTTCAATACACGACAATCTTAAATGGCGGTATCCGCTTACATTTAATCCTCGCAAGATTATATCACTGTGGATTCACTTCATGTAACTTACAGACCAGCGGAGTAAATACACACAAAATCCTCTTGCATTAAAGTAATGCTCTCAAAAGGACAAGCCCGATATTTTTATTCCAATGTTCCGGCAGCAAACTAAGGTATTTTAACCTTGGTTTGCTGCCGGAACACTGGAATAAAAATATCGGGCTTGTTCTTTCGAGAGCATTAGTTTAATGCCAGAGGATTTTGTGTGTATTTACTCTGGTTTAAAGTGTACAAATATTTACTCTAAAGTCAGCGATGAATGTAATTACACGCCAGCAATATTATTCTTGCCAGTCTGACCACTGACACTCTCTTACTTGCTACCATCACAAAATATTTCGTGATATTAACTACTTTCTATCACACCCCTAATTCTTACTTCATAATGAATTTCTATATTCTTTTTAGACTAGTTTTGGTAACATCATTTCTTTCGTAATTAATAACCTCGTTTTAATATCTTTGAGTGCTCCACAAGCTTTCAAGTTATTTTGGCAAACCTCTCTGATTTCGTAATAATTCTGTATTAAAATTATTATTTTCTCTAAACAGTAATTTTTTTCACTCATTTCGTTAAAGGACAGAGGCTGTGTTGCAATTTATCAATAAGTCGCGATATACTTTTCTTCACACTTTGAATAACACCATTTTATTTCTCTTTCTAAACACAATCATACGATGATATGTTACGAGGGCTGGCAACTCGTTGCCAAGCGGACTAAATATCAGAAAAATAAATAAAAATAAACCAACGCCACATAAACTCTGACATCTAACAAGTTAGAATGCAGAGTCACTTCGGGCGTTGAACGTTACTTTAAGCCATTCGAAACTTTCTGTTCATAGTGGATAGGTCAGCTATATTTGCTCAGTCAACTTCTTCCTTGGTAACTTCTTGACTTCCAGAGACGACGAAATTAAACCTTAACATCTGAGTCGCAAAATTGAATCATTCACCAACGCTGCTACCATTTAACTTTCCGTCCACGTGGACGTAGTGTGTGTAAAAAAAAAAAATCACCTCACCACGCAACAGAGCTACGATCTTTCACATTGCCCACATATCTACAACAATACCATAATATACCCCAAATCTTCGACGCAACTAACTGGAAGAGGGCTAGGCCGACCGGGGTGGCCGAGCGGTTCTAGGCGCTACAGTCTGGAACCGCGCAACCGCTAAGGTCGCAGGTTCGAATCCTGCCTCGGGCATGGATGTGTGTGATGTCCTTAGGTTAGTTAGGTTTAAGTAGTTCTAAGTTCTAGGGGACTGATGACCTCAGAAGTTAAGTCCCATAGTGCTCAGAGCCATCTGAACCATTTGAAGAGAGCTAGACAGCCGCACTACTCTTATTACTTCGGAACAAAATGGTTCAAATGGCTCTGAGCACTATGGGACTTAACTTCTAAGGGCATCAGTCCCCTAGAACTTAGAACTACTTAAACCTAACTAACCTAAGCACATCACACACATCCATGCCCGAGGCAGGATTCGAACCTGCGACCGTAGCGGTCACGCGGTTCCAGACTGTAGCGCCTTTAACCGCTTGGCCACACCGGCCGGCACTTCGGAACATTCGGATCTCTTATCCGAGGCACATATCACCAAATAGATCAATTTTACCTCTCCCAACACTCAAAAGGCCAACAGCAGTTGCAATGCATCCAGTATTACTGAATTAAGTAACATTAAATTACTCCCAAATTAACATACAATAGGCACAGATCTCAACACTCAAACGTCCGATACACGTTAATTTAAATAACCTCTCCCAAGGAAAACCCTCAATATGCCCTATACTGATAGGTTCTTTACTAATCAGTGAGTCACGTGTTTCATTCTGTTAAACGTAGCCCGGCACCAGTAGACGACGTATCTCTCAACGATTATGCATTTCACAGTCTAAGGTATGGCGTACACTGAAGTACAATAATCTGTATCCTTAGCATAAACAAAATGTTGTGGGTTGGCAGGAGAGCCAACACCGGGTTATGAGAGGAAGCCGAAAGGCACGGGTTTTAGCTCACGCAGGCTGGCGTGAGGTCTGGAACAGGACAAGGTTCAAATGGTTCAAATGGCTCTGAGCACTATGGGACTTAACATTTATGGTCATCAGTCCCCTAGAACTTAGAACTACTTAAACCTAACTAACCTAAGGACAGCACACAACACCCAGCCATCACGAGGCAGAGAAAATCCCTGACCCCGCCGGGAATCGAACCCGGGAACCCGGGCGTGGGAAGCGAGAACGCTACCGCACGACCACGAGATGCGGGCACAGGACAAGGAAATTAGAATTTAGAAAAACGGACGTAGCTGGTGAAATACTTAACTTCAATCCATAAATGGTGAACGTCGCTCTTGACTGTACATGATTCACAATATCAATAGTAACTGGTAATGGCGCCTTGCTAGGTCGTAGCAAATGACGTAGCTGAAGGCTATGCTAACTATCGTCTCGGCAAATGGGAGCGTATTTTACCAGTGAACCGTCGCTAGCAAAGTCGGTTGTACAACTGGGGCGAGTGCTAGGAAGTCTCTCTAGACCTGCCGTGTGGCGGCGCTCGGTCTGTAATCACTGATAGTGGCGACACGCGGATCCTACGTATACTAACGGACCGCGGCCGATTTAAAGGCTACCACCTAGCAAGTGTGGTGTCTGGCGGTGACACCACACAAAAAGTTCATCATTTACATGTGGGAGATCCTGCCCTTCGCTTGGAGCTGTGCAATTGGTTAAACACTAATCGGCAGTTACTCAAATACATTTAATTTACTGATGAGCCTCAGTTTACTCGAGGTGGTATAAACAATTTACATAACGAGGACGTATGCATCAGTGCAACGCAATTTCCACCAGCGGTTAACCATAAATGTGTAGAGTGGTGTACTCAACACTCACTTTATTGGACCATTCCTTTTTCCCAGGACGTCTAACAGGCGAGACGTACTTACAATTCCTTCAAGAAGAGAAGCCCCGCTTGATCGACGATGTTCCACTTGCGACGCGATTTTCAATATGAAGGCGCGCCTGCACGTTTCACCAACGCCGTTACTACACATTTAAGTGAACATTTTCCCCAGAAATGGATTGGTCGTGGTGCTACACGTCTGTGGCCACCCAGATCGCCCGATTTAACACCAATGGATTTTTGTGTATGGGAATGGATGAAATACATAGTTTATGAGAACAAAGTCAATACACATGAGGCATTACTTTCTCGTTTTATGAATGCAGTAGCTGAAATTAAGAACAACCCTGTGAAACTGAAACGAGCAACAAAATCTGTTCATACACGTGCAGCTAAATGCATTGAACTCGATGGACACATTTTTAAACATTTATTGCGAATGTATTGTGAAATTGTATGTACACTGTACAACTTCCTTAACAATGAGCTTTATTTTTTTCCGGTTTAACATGAATTCGCGTGTGCTATGATATTAATAAAAGCAGATTATCTGACACAATTATACAGTTCAGTTAACGTTATTATCATCAATTTTCCAAAATTAAATTCTCTAAAAATTCTGCTGAAAACTTTGTGCAGTTGTCTGGAATTTAAAAAACAAATTGGATCAGGTAGTTAACAGAATTAAAAATTTTACCAAATTACTTCTTTGCTCCTCTGGATGTTCTGGAAAACTACTGCAGATACACGTCTGGTACATATTTTGGTTCAAATGGCTCTGAGCACTATGGGACTTAACTTCTGAGGTCATCAGTCCCATAGAACTTAGAACTACTTAAACCTAACTAACCTAAGGACATCACACACATCCATGCCCGAGGTAGGATTCGAACCTGCGACCGTAGCGGTCGCGCGGTTCCAGACTGTAGCGCCTAGAAGCGCTCGGCCACCCCGGCCGGTGGTGGTACATATTTTATTAGATTCACCAGACCAATAACAACAAAATAAATGGAAATCGTGCTTTGCTTTAACCTCTTATAGTTCTGTGATGGCCTCATATTAGCGAAGTTGCTAAATTTCAGCCAAAGTCTTTTATTAGCCGTAACTCCGTAGCTATACATTTCCGTACTTATGTTTATATGAACTTTTTTCTTTAGTTTTACTTGTAGAATAACATATTAAAATATTTGCATATCTTCGTGAATCATCCTGTATTGGCGTTGCCGACCGAAGCGCCATATTCTGCCTGTTTACATATCTCTGTATTTGAATACAGATGCTTATACCAGTTTCTCTGGTGCTGCAATGTAATTCGGGCACATACTGCATTCTGACTGCTCGAGAACATCATGATGCTGACGCGACAATGGGAACAGTAGGGTGGATTTTGCGTAATTGAATAAAATACGGGGAATGTGGAAAAGTACGTAAAATGTTGTGGAAAATACAGAAAGATAAGAAAATGAGTGAGAAGTAAGTAAAACTGGGGAGAATACGAAAAAACGCGGAAAATATGGAAAAATTCGTACAATTCTGAAGGGATGAGAGTATTTATATATCTGCCTAGGTGTGGTCTCTGTTGGTGCCTCGAATGACGAATGTTAAATTGTTTTTAAAAAATAGCCATATTCCAGAACTTAAGTGACGTGACTTAGCGTAATTTGTTATTAACGTATAGACACCCTCGGATCCTCCCCCCTTGCAAAGGGTAGTGGTGAGGGGGAGAGTGAGTGTAGCGGAGGGGTTGGAGGTTCCAAGAGGTGATCTTCATCAATTCTCGGTGGTTCCCACGAGCCGAAGTGTGCAACCTGGCAACAGATGTGATAAGATCGTTATTTGTTCCAGAACTCTCCTTATTATCCTAGTGACATTTCCTGTGAGTTAGTATAGTAGAGATTATACTTGACAACCAGAATAAATTAATAATTGGTTCCTTTTACTGACCGCCGACTCAGATGATTTTGTTACTGAACAATTCAACGAAAATTTAAATCTCATTTCAGACAGATAATCCACTTATACAATTGTGCACTGCTTGATAGTTGCTCAGGAACAGAGACGTTGTTGGACAGGAATATTTACAGGTAATGACGGACGGCATGAAACACAGTAGATACGCAATAGAGGTGGAGTGGCATATTTATAGCGAAAACTGATACGGATTTCACCACATGGGAAAGCAGGATAACAGCCATAAATAACGTTCATGTTTGACACAGGTAAGCACATGGATGGCATGAATTAAAAAGTCTAGTACATGTTAATCTATAGTTTCCACAGCTTATCTTTGTCATAGGACGCAAGGATATTTAGAAAGTTACTTAAACAGGGTTACACAATAAGACACCACCTTATGAAACTTGAGTCGGAACTAAAATTATTCATAGTCACACCACTGGATGTCGATGAAAAACAACATTTACTGTTTCTCTCTATTTCAGATATTTGCATTTTCTGCGGCCCATATTTACAAAATCTGGTTATGATGCGAAAATTGTTGGTCGATAATAAATAAAATATATTGCATGCTTACCTTTTCCATGGATGGCTTTTGTATTAACCTAAACCTAAAATTAATTTCAGAAACTGGATCTATGCTGAACTTACTTAAGGAGTGGAAGACGTCAAACAAAAATAATTTCAGAAGGGTTGTAGTAGATTTTATTACCTACAAGTAATTTAATTTCCAAGGGAGAGGGTCACATATTTTTATGGTTGCATACTTGGCTCACCTTCATGCAAGAGTTTTGAACAGTGGATGCTGTTTCTGGTCCTAGTGTTATATTAAAGAATGCCACTACTATTTTCAAACGTTCACCTGTTTTTAACACCATATTTCGTAAGATAGTAAAAGGATTGTCAGGTTCTTGTCTTAGGCCTGTTTATTTAAACAACTATCTGCTTGAGGGTGTAGGATGTTCGGCAGACATTATCCTTTTATGCAATGCGTCTGAGGGTGACATTTCTTCAGGAAATTATTTCGTAAGAAATAAATGACTGGAAGTATGCAAATTAAGTTACTGTTCTAGTGTTTTTGTTATCAAAATCAGCTATCGCACTCTGATCATATATGTCTGAACTTAGGTGTGCGAGACAGGCAACATGAGACTTTTCGTTCTAGTTCTCAGCAGTAAGCACACCCAGAAATATTGAGTATATAAATGTACGTATTTTCTTTTCATGAGCCTACCTTCGGACAGGTAGCATTAAGTATCTACGGCCAGACGACTTTCTTAGCGTAGCGTATTTTATTTACAAGTCATTGAGTAGAACGTCATAGAACAGCGTTAAGCGACAGAGTATCATGACCTTCATATAATTTAAGTGATGTAAGCAGCGCACTGCAGGAAAGTTGTCTGGAGCCGTAAATGTCATGTGTTCCGTATTGAATTGGTATGTGGAGTGACATCTCATGGCAATATGGGTGCTGTCATCAGCGCCCGTACAGTCCCAATTTTGACACACTCCAATTTTTACACAGTCCGATCTAGCCACTGTCACGAAGGATGATGATGATGATGAAATGATGAGGACAACATAAACACCCAGTCCCCGGGCAGAGAAGATCCCCAACCCGGCCGGGAATCGAACCCGGGACCCCGTGATCCAGAGGCAGCAACGCTAGCCACTAGACCAAGAGCTATGGACTTTTGACGAACTGAAGTGGCGTTTGTTGTGGGTTGGCAGGAGAGCCAACACCGTATTATTAGAGGAAGCCGAAAGGCACGCGTTTTAGCTCACGCAGGCTGGCGTGAGGTCTGGAACAGGACAAGGGAATTAGAATGTAGAAAAACGGAGGTAGCTGGTGGAATACTTAACTTTAATCCATTAATGATGAACGTCGCTCTTGACTGTACATTATTCACATTATCAATAGTAACTGAACATGGCGTCTTGCTAGGTCGTAGCAAATGACGTAGCTGAAGGCTATGCTAACTATCGTCTCGGCAAATGAGAGCGTATTTTGTCAGTGAACCATCGCTAGCAAAGTCAGTTGTACAACTGGGGCGAGTGCTAGGAAGTCTCTCTAGACCTGCCGTGTGGCGGCGCTCGGTCTGCAATCACTGGTAGTGGCGACACGCGGGTCCGACGTATACTAACGGACCGCGGCCGATTTAAAGGCTACCACCTAGCAAGTGTTGTGTCTGGCGGTGACACCACAGCGTTAGTTGATGTTTAGTAACACGGCGCATTACAGCTGTTATGATGAAGCAGTTGCCACTACAAACGGGACTGGAAGAGTCAAGACACGGCCATCGTATGACGTGGCGACGGGGGATGCGTGATACCGGGGGCTGAGGGCGGCATCATTGGCATCTCAACTTAGTGGCTTGCAGAGAGGCGGCCGAGGAACAGGTGGGAACATCGACGGTAGCGGGTACCGGCGTCTGGCATGGATCTCGCCGGGGACGGTTTTCAGCGCGCGCAGACTCAACTACGATGGGTGGCGATTGACTTTGCAGTAGTTAATGCAAGTTGTGCTTACATTATTATTAGAGAAATTGACTTTTATTATTTATTTCAGAAATGTTAACTTCGGAATTTTGTGATTTGAAATTGTTTTATTTTGTGTGTCAGTAACAGAGCAACACGGCTTCCGCTAACGTAAACGTGGATAATGAAACCATCACTCGAGTGAACGCTGATAGTAACGGAGGGAATAATAATGAACTAGTAAACGTTAATGTGGGTAATGAGATAACTATTCAAGCAGATGTTTATAGTGTTCAAAACAATACTCATGAATTGATCAATAATGGTGCCTGTAATTTAATACCACTGAGTAAATGTCAATATGTATCATTTCATGACACTGATGGAGTAAATACGAAACAAGAAGTTGATGATAGTGTATGTCAGGTTGAAGCAACAGTATTATCAAGCAGTGATGATGAGGTTAGCGTTGGAACACGAGAAGAGTGTTGTCGTCGGAATATTATGTATACATTAATACAGATATAAAACGCAAATCGCAGGAATAAGACGACGTTGACGAGAAGAATTATTAAAACTGAGTGTAATAAAATTTTAGAAAGAAAATTTATTACTTTGGTTAATCAGTTAAAACGGACTAATGAGAATCTGAGTAAGAATATTAGACAAACCAACAATGAGTCAAGGCAAAATAGAAAGGATTCATCAAAGAAAACAGATGAGCGAGTTAATCAGCTGACCAAATCTTGTAGCGAATGAAAAACGGAATTAGGCTCGAATTGTCTAAATTTAAGGCTCAAATGAAAGGCACGAGGGAAATGTTTTGTTATGTCCTAGCCAGTAATGCCAACCGAGCCCGCTGCCAAAAGGTTGGCAGCATCAAAGTCCGGACGCCGTCCGCATAAGCAGCGCCAGCGAGACAGCAAATCGCCGCAAGTCTGCACGCGCCACCGCTGGCTTCTGGCTTCTTAAGCGCTGGAGTCGCGAGCGCTAGGACAGTTCTGTATTCGCCGCTCAGTTGTATACTCGCCTCCGAATTGTGTACTTGGTAGTCAGTTGTGTGTTCATCGCAGCAGAGTTGTTGTTTGTCGTCAGCCGACGCTGACCTAGCCGCTCCGACTCGAACTAGACAGATTTCTGTAGACACCGAGTTCACTACTGTGTTACTGTATCTTCATTAATAAAAGATAAGTACCGACTTTTATTTAAAATGAGTGTTTGGGCTTTCATCTTTGTGTTCACTGTTCCAGCGGACCGGTCGGCCCGCTATTAAAAGTGTGGCGGTGACTTCGTAAGCCATTTCTACAGCCAAGTGTTTGTCGCTACGAACACCGCCACAAAATGTTTAGCACAGTAAATCAAAAGACAAACATCATAACTGATCAGCTGAACAGTTCGTTGGAGGAAACACAAGGGGAACTGTCAGAAAAGAACAGCTCGAATGAAAATAAAATGAAGGCACATGGCCGGCCGGGGTGGCCGAGCGGTTCTAGGCGCTACAGTCTGGAACCGCGCGACAGCTACGGTCGCAGGTGCGAATCCTGCCTCGGGTATGGGTGTGTGTGATGTCCTTAGGTTAGTTAGGCTTAAGTAGTTCTAAGTTCTAGGGGACTGATGACCTCAGAAGTTAAGTCCCATAGTGCTCAGAGCCATTTTTTGAAGGCACATGATGATAAAACTAGTGAACTAACATCTGGTGTTGATCAAGTAAGGGAAAAATCAGAAAATACTGCTCAGTACTATCAAAACAGCATAATATTTCAATGCTGGAACTACCCACTAAATAATTAACAATACCCGTGAAATAAGCTATGTCAAATCTCAGTGTCATAACAGAGCAAGTGAAGTTATTGAAAAGATAAAAGGAATCCAAGAATCTGTAACTAAACATATTGATGTTAATAAGCAGAAACTAAATCAGTTTGGTGCTCAAACTGAAAATAGTATTACAGAACGGTTACAGGCTTAATATTTGCAGGAAAGGAATCGTATTGGAATAAGAAGCTGTGATGCAAGTGCTGACAGTTTTTTGCGGCTACGGAAGTCCCATCAGTTTTCTACAAGGGGTTTAATTCATCCTGTGGCATTTGTAAGACAAGACGTGTTAACTGCAGTGAAGCCTGTCCACGAACGCTCTGTATGCGTTCGACAGTTCTTGCAGTGTGGTGCGTGATGAAGATTTTTGTGGAACCGATCAGTGCGACATTCCGTGTGGTACGGCAACATGAACCATTTTGCGGCGATTAAATCAGACTGGTTTGAATGTTCGGAGGTCTGTTAAATGCATCCTACTTGAACCACGCAATCGTCGAGAAAGAGTTCGTTGGTGTAGGGAGCGTGTAGCTCGGTGTCAGCAAAGGTGGTCCAGAGTGATGTTCTCCGATGAATCCCGTTTCACTGTGGGAAGTGATTCTGGTCACAAGTTAGTGTGCAGACATAGGGGAGCAAATTACACGCCACAGAATGTTGATGAACATCGTCGGTATAGCCTACGCGTTATGGCGTGGACAGGCATTATGCACAATGGCTAAACACCGCTACATGTCTTTGTGCAAGGTACCGTTACAGCACAGAGGTATTGCAGAGAGATTTTTCTGAACCATGTCCGTCTGTTGAGGGGTGTGGTAGGTCCCGACTCTCTGTTTACCGCTGAGGTATCGGACGAACTGGAAAGTAAGGATATTGAACGTATGGAATGGCCTAAGTACTCACCAGACCCAAACCCTAGAGAATATGCCTGGGATGCTTTTGGTAGACGTTTTTCTCACCGAACGTTCCCTACCCCCAACTGTGCAAGAACTGAAAAACGCCTTGAGAGAGGACTGGCCAATATTCTCTAAGGACTCCTCAACATTTGTTAGCCAGCAGGAATACACTGTTTTCAAAATGTGCTGTAGTGCCCAAGGAGAGCATATTGCTTACTGAGAGTCCAATATCGACATTTGTGTTGGGAGTCTTACCTGTGTCAAACATGAACGTTATTTATGGCTGTTATCCTGCTTTCCCATGTGGTGGAATCCGTATCAGTTTTCGCTATAAATATGCCACTCCACCTCTATTGCGTATCTACTGTGTTTCATGCCGTCCGTCATTACCTGTAAATATTCCTGTCCAACGACGTCTCTGTTCCTGAGCAATTATCAAGCAGTGCACAATTGTATACGTGAATTATGCTAACTTGGTTAATATAATTTTAGATGATCATAATTTACGTTATTAGGACAACTCTATCGTAATAATTGTAAAATTGTTGTAACGATAAAGTTAATAGCCCTTGTTTTGTATTCTGTACGAGCGGGTTCCTAAACTTCGTGAGCCCATTTTTTGTTAGTGACGGTTCGCTATTTTAGATGTTGCCTATATTTGGTACCTACCAAACTCAACAATATCAACAAAACTGAAAACTGAAGGAAGTGTCTGTACACTCAGCCTTTGTTTTGTTAGTATTTTTGTTTCTGGGTGAGCTTTTGTGATGTACATCTCAGCTGTATTTCGTTACCTGCGTCACTTGGAAGAGTAAGACGTGGACTGCAGTCATAACCGTCGGCCTGATCCTCTTACGTTAATGAAACTAAACAACCGTGTCCTGACTAGCGTCGTCGGACATCAACGACCTCAATTTTCTGTTGGCTTTTGTGCTGCGCTCTTCATTACTCAGTCCTGTTGTTAGGGTAAGAGTATGGCTATTGTATTGCACGTGCCGAGCCCATAAGTCATGTAAGTAATAACCAAACAAAATTATTGAAATATATTTCATCTAATTAGGGATGCTTTTGTGCAAAGGGTAAATCCGTTAAACACATGGAAAGCCAAAATGAAAAAAATGACCGCTGTAAATTTTTTCAGAGTGGTTCTGACTCAATTTCTTGGCAACCTAGCAAAGTTCAAAGTACACTCCTGGAAATTGAAATAAGAACACCGTGAATTCATTGTCCCAGGAAGGGGAAACTTTATTGACACATTCCTGGGGTCAGATACATCACATGATCACACTGACAGAACCACAGGCACATAGACACAGGCAACAGAGCATGCACAATGTCGGCACTAGTACAGTGTATATCCACCTTTCGCAGCAATGCAGGCTGCTATTCTCCCATGGAGACGATCGTAGAGATGCTGGATGTAGTCCTGTGGAACGGCTTGCCATGCCATTTCCACCTGGCGCCTCAGTAGGACCAGCGTTCGTGCTGGACGTGCAGACCGCGTGAGACGACGCTTCATCCAGTCCCAAACATGCTCAATGGGGGACAGATCCGGAGATCTTGCTGGCCAGGGTAGTTGACGTACACCTTCTAGAGCACGTTGGGTGGCACGGGATACATGCGGACGTGCATTGTCCTGTTGGAACAGCAAGTTCCCTTGCCGGTGTAGGAATGGTAGAACGATGGGTTCGATGACAGTTTGGATGTACTGTGCACTATTCAGTGTCCCCTCGACGATCACCAGTGGTGTACGGCCAGTGTAGGAGATCGCTCCCCACACCATGATGCCGGGTGTTGGCCGTGTGTGCCTCGGTCGTATACAGTCCTGATTGTGGCGCTCACCTGCACGGCGCCAAACACGCATACGACCATCATTGGCACCAAGGCAGAAGCGACTCTCATCGCTGAAGACGACACGTCTCCATTCGTCCCTCCATTCACGCCTGTCGCGACACCACTGGAGGCGGGCTGCACGATGTTGGGGCGTGAGCGGAAGACGGCCTAACGGTGTGCGGGACCGTAGCCCAGCTTCATGGAGACGGTTGCGAATGGTCCTCGCCGATACCCCAGGAGCAACAGTGTCCCTAATTTGCTGGGAAGTGGCGGTGCGGTCCCCTACGGCACTGCGTAGGATCCTACGGTCTTGGCGTGCATCCGTGCGTCGCTGCGGTCCGGTCCCAGGTCGACGGGCACGTGCACCTTCCGCCGACCACTGGCGATAACATCGATGTACTGTGGAGACCTCACGCCCCACGTGTTGAGCAATTCGGCAGTACGTCCACCCGGCCTCCCGCATGACCACTATACGCCCTCGCTCAAAGTCCGTCAACTGCACATGCGGTTCACGTCCACACTGTCGCGGCATGCTACCAGTGTTAAAGACTGCGATGGAGCTCCGTATGCCACGGCAAACTGGCTGACACTGACGGCGGCGGTGCACAAATGCTGCGCAGCTAGCGCCATTCGACGGCCAACACCGCGGTTCCTGGTGTGTCCGCTGTGCCGTGCGTGTGATCATTGCCTGTACAGCCCTCTCGCAGTGTCCGGAGCAAGTATGGTGGGTCTGACACACCGGGGTCAATGTGTTCTTTTTTCCATTTCCAGGAGTGTATATCGCAGAGCCTATGGTGAAAGACTAGAGAGCACAGAGACTAGAATGCGGAGAGGTACTGTAATGATGAATGAATTTGTAAGAAAATGATTGAACTTTAATCCTCCGAAATCTAATTCTTCCGACCACAGCAGGAGCACGTTAAAAACATGACTGATCACAATTTCAGTGTTACCTGGTATCAAAACTCCTACTTGCCGGAAGACGTCTCCTTTACCTGCAATTTTTGGATTTCTTTTAGAGTTAGGTCCAAAGTCGTCATTGCGGAGCGGAAAAGCTCGCTGACGGCGGTCCGTGATAATATGAAGTGTAATGCAACAAATTATTTGTATTACACAGTAACAGTAATATGACTTGGTAATAAGAAATTTAACTTCTAAAAACGCAAATGTAGAGGAAACCTTCCTTGAAATTCAATAATTTTATTATTATACCAAACAGAGCAAGAAAAAAGACTTCCTTAATGAAGACAGTCGGAGTATAAAAGGTAACTAGGAGATTTCTCGTGCCTCAGTTATTTAAAAAGAGATAATAAACGAAACTGAAGAATCGATGCTAATCATCCGCAGCGATACAGATTCTGCTTTACGTATCAATTTTACCTTTGATATTACGAATTATATTAATTTATTACAGTACCGAAACACATTCTTGCAGTGTTTCCCCTTGCATTTTGAAAAAGAAGACAGATGCAACAACTACAGGGAAAGAAATCTGCGGTATCCTTTTCAAAGCAACTATTCACGCATTCAAGCAAATCGATGTAGAGAAACCACGGAAAACATAAATATGTTAGGTATCTGAAACACTGTCCTCCGAAAATAACTGCAGGGCTTCAACCACTGCGTCACCTCGCTCGGTTCCTCTACTTTGCGGTTGACCTTCAGTGCCGCCTCATCTAGTGTAAACACGATAAATTTAGAAGTGTGACGCCACGAGAAATTCCGTATTAAAGATCGACAAATGCGAACTTTTTGCTGCTTACACAGGGAGATGAGAAATGTTACACTACGAAGCCCCAGTTCATTATTTATCAACCTCTGTGCAGGTTTTCAGCACATAGTGGATATTAAATGATTCCATTTCCTGCTGCCTTTCATCAGCTCATCTAC
Organism: Schistocerca piceifrons; assembly: GCF_021461385.2. Classification (NCBI taxonomy): domain Eukaryota; kingdom Metazoa; phylum Arthropoda; class Insecta; order Orthoptera; family Acrididae; genus Schistocerca; species Schistocerca piceifrons. The sequence goes on from NC_060149.1 coordinate 906,605,975, forward strand.
AAAGGTACTGGCATCTATCTGACCGCCACAAACGGACGCTTTTATTCAATGCTACTATTCTTCGTGGTCGGTATCGACCGCGGTCTCGCGGGAGTTGAGGTACGTTCGAGAGTAGTAGGGATCGTATCTCGATCCGTTAATAGATATTAAGGTTTTCTATGCTTTCCCAAAATCTATTAAGGTGTATCCTAAGAAAGTTCCTTCGAAAAGGAGACAGTCGACTTCCTCATGCTTTTTCAGTCTCAGCTCGTGTTACGTCTGTCGACGCAGTGTTAGTGCCTATTCTATCTTCTTTTCGGACAGCTTGACTTCCTGATAAAAACAGACTACTCTCATCAGACAGAAACTGGGTAGTGTCATCGTGGAGTGATTGCTTTGCACCTTCTGATTTTTTTTTTTTTACGAAAGCCAAGACACTGTTTGTTCATTTTAACACATTTTTCTTTCTTTCAGTACGTTCTTTACTTTCAACGCATCCGCTCTGGGAGGCAAGGTACTATCACGTAGTTTTTAACAGATAAAATATTTACAACAGGGCAAGTATTATTTGAATATGAAGATTGCAGTGTAATGCCATGCAGCTCACACATGTCACTTTTACTGTGATTAATAACGAAATACGTGGTTATCTCGAATTTGACAACACCGCTTGTAGCTCTTCTGAGGTTGTCCAGGAGTTCTTTAATGTGAGCAGCACTATTCATAATCTGAACTATTGATTCGCCTCTTGAGTTTACTTATTTATTTATTTATTTAGAATTCCCCTTTTAGCCATCCCCACAACTAAAAATTTAAAGCGGGGTTAAGTCCCAGGTACCATGGTGGCCAAGAGACATCGCCATTTCTGCCGGTCAGTCTTCCACGAGATGTTAGGTTTGGCTGATGTGTCATTCGACAACTCCTGAATCTGGTACTCTGTGTTTAAGAAATCGTCTACCGCATTTTATGCAACAGGGATGGCCAAAATTTCGGCTCACGAGGCGTGCTCTCGTATGAGTTGCATAGCGCTCAACCTTGCTGCACATTTCTCCCACTGCCACACCATGCTGTCTGAGCGCGAGTGGGAGGGGGGGGGGGAGGGGGGGGGGGAGATTGCTAAGGCGGCTCATTTAGATGGCAATGCAGTCGCACTGCATATGACTTCGTTTCATATTTTACATTTCGCAATAACATAAATCACTAACAAAACGAATTTTCAATATTATTTAATCTTTTTTGGCGTTCTGAAGACATAATTTGTATCTGGTACGAACTGTCGGCATATGGGCAGATGCAGACAATTTCACAGATTTTCACACTGAAGTCACCACGTAATCGTGACTTATTTAGTTTCGTTACTACAGAAAGGTTTTTCACACACAAAGACAGTTTCGTTACTACAGAAAGGATTTTCACACACAAACACGTCGATCGAAATATTGCAGCACTTTTGCAGAGACATTGAAACTATACATAAGGAAAGAAACACAGACGTTCTGAACAGTTTTAACGTAAAAGTATTTGTTATTAAAATAGGAATTACCTTGCAGGTCTATCAGTTAAATCTGCACATGCACAAGGCACTTTCAGCTGAAATGGCAAACGATCTCAAAAACAGATGTAAGATTAGCAGTGTCCTCAAAACGTTTAGGAAACTATCCTTGTAATTATTTCAAGGACACAATGAATTCTTCAAACCTCGTGTTTACTTTAACGTTATCGAGCTTAGCGAACTGGACTGCCTTTGTCAGAATGTGTCCCTTCTACAACCTTATTTTCTTTTTAAATATATCCTCATCAATTTAGAAAGAAGTTACCTTGCAACGTCTTACTGTGGGCAATGTGCAATCAAATGCGATGTCTGCAGTCCATTGTGCATGTTATAATTTTCGTTTCTCCACTCCGTTTTCCTTTATAAAATCAACAATAGCGGGTTTTAAATCGAATAATCGTTCCAGGTATGCAACTTGACGTAGCTAACGTCCTTTTCGGTAATACAAAAGATCTCCATGCTCTTCGAACAGTTCCATCGAAAACGTTTGCAAATGACAATGGAATAATGCGTGCGACTTCAGAAACATTATCCATACCATCAATTCCTTCACGTGCTGAATGCCTGCAAATTTAGCAGAAAGTGCTTCTTAACATACAGAATAATGAATCCCGCCAGTCGATCGTTGTGATATTTTGCTCTCTCATTGTCAACTAAATTTCTTTCTGCGTGGTACTGAAATGAAATGTCGTGTGGCTAGGGCCTCCCGTCGGGTAGGTCGGTCGCCTGGTGCAAGTCTTTTGAGTTGACGCCACTTCGGCGACTTGCGTGTCAACGGGGATGAGAAGATGACGATTAGGACAACAAAACACCCAGTCCCTGGGGCCCGGGCCCCTTGGCACGGCCGGACGTCGCACTGAGCACTTTTTTTTTAGGGAAGAGGCGTCTGTCAGTTACTACAAGCAAAATTAGAGTTTACATCCATAGCAATAACAGAACAAGAGCACCTTCGAAACTATGAAATGTAATTTGAAACTAATCGTATAATGATAGATAATACACAAAGAAAAATGTAAGCAAGTCTTGCACTCCATTCCACGTGCATGGACCATCTGCGTACAGATTCCATTTTCCAAGTTGATAAACATGTCGCAGCGTGTGGAGCTCCATGTCGGCGGTCATCCTCTGCCCGGTACTCCCCAGCTGTGAGGGGGGGTTATCGAAGACACTGCGCGAATAGTTCGCAAATAGCTGTTGATATGGAGGTGTACGCTCAAGTGTGCTATGACTGTCCTGAGGAAATTGCCAGTAATCAAGTACCATCTTCTCATCATCTCGAAAGAGGTAGTCTTTGGACATGCCTTTAAACCATGTGAGAGCGTGAGCCTTTGCAGGAGGGAAATAAGAATCCTCCGGACAAAGGAAGGACCGTGGCTCAATTGTGCGAGGCTCGATACGTAGGTAGCAGGCGAGGATCTTCTGCATTAGCAGAACACCGATCCACGGTGTTCGTCAGTATCAACGAGGTGGAAATGTGGGAAAAAGGGGTATCCATCATCCCAATAGCATGCTACCTCCGTCGTGTTACAACTTTCCCGTTCACAACCTGGTTCCACGTGGCTCGCACCCGCGTGGGGAGGAACGGCTTCTGGACCGCTCTCCACACTGCAGGCCGTAGGGTGGTCGGGCTTTTCCTCTCAATCACATTGCGAGGGATGGACCTGAGCAGCAAACTGTAAATGTCTCTCGCCTTGAGATTGCGAGTGTTGGGAACATCTGGGTGTACGTAACTATACTCAAGAGTAAGTGCTGAGAGGCGCGAGAATGAGGGAGTAATGTGCGCAATCGTGACAGGTGGCAGAAGAGGCGCCGGCAGCAATTCCTCTAACAGACGTCCCGTAAGGGATACATCTTCATGGGTCCACTGTTTCATCATTGTGCACAAGTATAACGCTGTAGCTCTCGCTCGTACATTTTTAAGTCCCAATCCACCTTCACGAGGAGGAAGGGTGAGTGTTTCGTAGCGGACTTTGAATAGGAGTCCAGCGGGAAGGTAATATCCAAACGCTGCTTGCAGTCTGTGTGCCATCGCTGTCGATACCTGTAGAACCTGAGCCATGTGGATCATCTTAGTCGCCACGTGAAAGTTGAGATATTCCACACGCTGTAGGAGGTCCATCCGTCTAAGTAGGTTCCGGCGAACTTCTGTGCGTATCGCCCGCAGTAATCGTTTATAGTTCATGGCAACTGTGCGGCTTACATCCTGTGTAAATGTTATGCCCAAGAACCGGATCTTGTTGATTAGTGGGAGTGGGGCTAAAGCGCCCTCATGTAGACCTCTCCCAATAGGCATTGCTGCCGACTTGGCCACATTCATGAGGCTGCCCGCTGCCAATCCGTATCGATTTACCCATTGTATCACCGAGCGTACCTCCTCACCAGATCGGACAAGTAATAGGTCATCAGCATATATCCTGCAGTGAAATGTGTGATCCCACAGTGACGTGCCCGAGAACCTCTTTTTCAACCCTCCGACAAGTGATTCTAGTGCGATCGCGTAAAGGATCATGGAGAGTGGGCATCCTTGGCGAACTGACCGTCGGATCGGCAAAGGACCCGCAATCCGTCCATTCACCAGTACACGGGATGCAGCTCCGCGGAAAAGGCGCTGAAACATGTCGGGAAAGTCATGCGGGAAGTCTAGCGGGGCATAACTGACAGAAGGAACTTGTGGTGAACTCTGTCGAAGGCGTGGTCGAAATCAATGGAGATCAGACCAGCTCGAAGGTGGCCCGCCGTTGTGGCAGAGTGGTTCTAGGCGCTTCAGTCTGGAACCGCGCGACCGCTACGGTCGCAGGTTCGAATCCTGCCTCGGGCATGGATGTGTGTGATGTCCTTAGGTTAGTTAGGTTTAAGTAGTTCTAAGTTCTAGGGGACTGATGACCTCAGATGTTAAGTCCCATAGTGCTCAGAGCCATTTGAGCTCGAAGGCGACAGGATGTGGCGATCGCTATTAAATCCCTGCATTCGCTGGTTGCCGTTTGCATGTTGGTCACTCCGCCCTGTTTCGTTTTCTCCATGGATAGGAGTAGTGGCAGGACCTTCTTTATGCGGCTGGCGAGTAGTCGGGCGAAGATTTTATAGTCCGAGTTTAGCATTGTAATTGGCCTGTAGTCCTCGACCGTCCTACCTCTGGAAGGCTTGTGTATCGGTATGAGGAGACCTTCGACGAATCCAGGTGGCACGTGGGAATCGGGGGTCATCAGTTCTTGGTACATGGTGAACCATCGGGGTATCATGAGATCGCGGAAAGTCCGATAAAACTAGAGCGGCAGTCCGTCTGGCCCGGGTGAATTGTTGAGTGCTCCCTTGTTAAGCGCGTCCTCGATGTCGTCCCGTGTAAGTCCAGCTAAAAACGACGCCGCTGCTGCATTGTCGAGGGTGTGTGAGAAGTGCTGCAGTATGTCGTGATCGTCCGCTTCCTCCGTAGTCGTCCGCAGCTCGTGGTCGTGCGGCAGCGTTCTTGCTTCCCACATCCGGGTTCCCGGGTTCGATTCCCGGCGGGGTCAGGGATTTTCTCTGCCTCGTGATGACTGGGTGTTGTGTGATGTCCTTAGGTTAGTTAGGTTTAAGTAGTTCTAAGTTCTAGGGGACTGATGACCATAGATGTTAAGTCCCATAGTGCTCAGAGCCATTTGAACCATTTGAACCTCCGTAGTCACCTCTTCGTAAAACCGGAGATAGTGATCTGCAAAGGCTTCTGCAACCGCCGCCTGAGTCATTACGACCCTACCATCGGGCAAGATGTGGTCCGTGATCAGCTGCTGTCGATGTCGGCGGCTGTCGAGCACGATGTGATGCATACACGGGTTTTCTCCTCCCACGCGGTCTTGACGTCGCGACCGCACGACGACCCCCTCCAAGCGTTGCCTCATAAGAGACAATATTTTTATCTTTAATTCGGCGGCTTTCCATTTGTCGGTCTGATGACGATGGTTGGGTGGCGAGTTCGCGGAGCATTGTGTAATAAAAGTCCAATGTGTGACGATGCCACGCTGCGATCACTTTTCCATATTGTGTCAGCACACGCCGAAGCGCTGGTTTTGCACATTCCATCCACCATGCTAGAGTCGAAGGATATCGGGGAGACGACGTTCTCAATCCATCCATGTGCTGGCGATAATCTGACGGCATTCCGGGTCTTGAAGGTGTGTCACATTCAGCTTCCAGGGTCCACGGCTGCGCCATATCCGCTGCTGCTGTAGAGTGACCGTGCATATGAAAGCGCTATGGTCGGGGAAGGCCATCGGCCAACGTTCGGCGTCCAACACTCCCGGCGCTAGAGCTCGTGAGACATAAATGTGGTCTAGGCGATTGGCTGAGCGACCGGTAAGGTATGTGGGTCCGGGACGGTCACCATGCATTTTCTCCCAAGTGTCGGTGAGAAGCAGAGTTCGAACCATTAGCCTAAGTTCTAACAAGTCGAGAAATGTGGGACTTGGTCTTTGGGGTGGAGCACACAGATAAAGTCGCCGCCGAAGATATATTGATCGAAGCGACTAATAAAGAGGGGAGCGATATCCTCCGAGTAGATCTGCGATCGCTCGCGGCGTTGGTCAGTTCTATATGGAGCGTAAATGTTAATGATGCGCGTGCCCAGCGCTGTGATCGCCAGCCCCCTGCCTGACGGAAGGTAAGTCACTTCCCATAAACGTATAAGACGGGGAGGGCCGCTAGATACACTTCTTGCAACAGGGCAATGTCAACATCCGAAGAACGAAGCATCTCACGCAGCAACTGGATCTTCACTGCCTTTCTTATCGTATTGAGATTAATCGTGGCGATACGATACGCTTGTTGTCGAACCGCAGGTGCTAAGTTATCCATTGAGATTGGAATTATCTATGGAGCTTCTGATTGTATTGGCACTTCCGCATCACCCCAAATCTCACCTGCAGTCGTTTCTAGAGAGCCGGCGCCAATGGCGTGGGCCCTGTTGGTATAACTTGCACGGTGCCGTCGTCGTCCTGGTCATCCGCCCACGCCGAGGAACTCGGAGCAATATCGGCTCCCCTAGCTTTCTCAGGACACGGCATGAGTGTCTGCAGAATGTGGTGTGGTGGGCAGCATCTGTCCTGCATATCGGCATCCGATTGCGCCACTATGGATATGTGTGATTTGTCCTCAGTTCCGGTCGGTGGTGCCACACTGCAGCAATGGGCGGCTGCCTCTGTAGTAGCGTCGTCATTGAAGGTGGAGTCGGCGTCCTCTGGAGGCTGTGTCGCACCCCGTTCGCAAGTTGCTCTACGCCTCCGCTTCCATTGCTTCGGAGAGCGTTGCTTCCTGGTGCCTCCATCAGTGTCAGACGATGGCAACGACTCACGACGTTTCGGCACAAAGGCCGCCGTTGGCACAATAAACGAGTCATGCTATCGTCATGTATAGCGTCATCCGTCGAAGGGGGCGGCGCCATAGGAGTTGAATCCGTAACATGTAGAACGGATGTGTTCTCAACGCCCTGTATTGGAGGAGGGAGCGATGACTCAACAGTGGATATCGGCTGTCGTGATGAAGTGGTAGCGGTCGTGAGGGCTGCTACATAAGTCACAGGAAGCAGCGTCGGCTGCGATGGCGGGTCCGCGTCAGCCGGCGGCAGTTGAGCGATCCGATTTTGGATACATTCGGATCTGAGGTGTCCTTCCTTCCCACATCCAGAGCAGGTCTTCAGTTGTCCGTCGTAGATAACGATGGCACGGCAACCACCGATATTCAGATATGAAGGTACATGTCTTTTAAGTTCTATTCTGACCTGGCGGACTCCGTTCAGTACAGGATATGTCTCGAATTGCGTCCATTTTTCCGCAATATGATTATGCACCGTGCCTTAGGGAGGTAGCGCTGGCACGACGAATGGAAGTTCGAAAAGTCTGATCGTGCGGAGTCCCATGCCAGAATAATCAACGTGCACAGTCCCCACATTGCCATCATCGTGACAGAAACGGAGGCCCTGTTTCATCTCCCGAAGGATCCGTTCACATGTTGTGTCGTTGATGATCTTGACATATACGATGCTACTCAAAATGGACAAGTGGATGCCAAGAATGTAGGTAGCCGTAATTTTTGATTCTTTTCGTAGGAATCGTTCGACTTCAAGTGCTTTGGGTCGTGCAAATTCGTTGCGGAACGTAAATTTGAGCGTCGATTTTCTGTATTGGTGCGCGACGGTGATCTATATGCTGAGTACGGCACGCGCGAAACGGCCGAGTACGATGTAAACCACACGAGCGCTCGCGCCGCGGCACGGACACAAACGGCGCGTCCTCACCGCAGCACAGCCAAAGGCCGACTTCCTCTCAGCTATCGGTGCGGACACCAGGGTACTGTAATATCGTTTGTAGCAAATTTGCAGTCCCCATCGCTCACTGCATAATATACCGAGCGAGGTAGCGCAGTGGTTAGACACTGGACTCGCATTCGGGAGGACGACGGTTCAATCCCGCGTCCGGCCATCCTGATTTAGGTTTTCCGTGATTTCCCTAAATCGCTCCAGGCAAATGCCTGGATGGTTCCTTTCAAAGGGCACGGCCGACTTCCTTCCCCGTCCTTCCCTAATCCGATGAGACCGATGACCTCGCTGTCTGGTCTCCTTCCCCAAACCAACCAACAACTGCATACTATGTAGTGAGATTTCTCATCCCTTTTTTCTGTCATTCCCATTCATTTTTTAAGGCTTGTGACGATAGATCGCTAGACCGCCTCGTTTTGTGCAAACAGGCACTGTCGTCCTTCATACCACACGAACAAACATGGAATGGTAAACAGGTCTGACACCACTGTTCTGCAAAACTGAAGAGAGTTGAACCGACCAAAAAATGCCACATCCCAACACTAAACGAAATGTAGCGCTGTACCGCATACTTCTACAAAGGAACGAGCAAAGCTGAGACAGGCCGAGCCTCGGTCAGCGCGATGCCCGCACAAATGGCCTGCATCAAGCTGGCATGCCGTGGCTGGCCCTGTTGTACAAGGAACGGCATCGTTTCTATAACAAAACCCACACGTTTACCATTCTGTCATATTCAGGGTTTGTGGCACGCTTAAACGACACAGTAGAACTGGCTAAGAAATCATAGTCACAGCTGTAAAATTCAATTATGTTAACTCAGGCAAGGCTGCACAGCCTGAAATTCGAAATTCAAAAACAAAAATTAAAATTGATAAATGAACCCAAAGCAACATGTGATATGACAACTTAACTTTTTAACTAGCTGAATCACTGCAATCAATTCAAAATGGACACATGCAAATGCAGAATGTTTTATCTGTACTACCAGCTGCTAAAATGTTTACTGTTTCTCCAAAAACACCCCATAAATGCTAAATACGGAAAGAAATCATATTCCTCTTTTGTATCTGTCTTGTGATTCGAAACAAAACACACACACACAAATCCAAGACACAACTACGGGTTCCTCAAACTTTTTTATATCAGGCCCATGCTTCCTAATCTGCTGCCATGACTCTACGAACTTTCGTACTATTGAAATTCCGAATTGAAAAACATATGCATGTGCACCAGCCACAGTATTAAACTGAAACAGTACAATACGAACCGTTGTAGTACTATACCTGAATTGTGATGTGTCACTTCGTGTGGAAGGGTGGGTGATGGGAGAAGGCGAGGTGGATGGGAAAGGGGGGGGGGGGGATTGACAAGAAGAGATTCTACCTACTCCTCCACTCACAGAATTCGCCATGGGAAGTGCCAAGTTATAGAGCATGTATATAGGGTGTATATAAAGTTAACATAAAAAACGGGCACAGGTGAAAATATACGATCACAGAAACAAAAAAAGTTCAACTGAATAGAGATCTGAAAATTAGCAGTTCGTGAGACAAGTATGTATGTGTGGTGACGGACCGCCACTGACTTCAGTACTACATATTGTCGTAAGAAGTACAAAGGTATTTGAAATCTGAACTTTTCGGTTAAATCCTCATCTTCACTAATATATATGTCTAGAAATCATATTTAAGTCATTAACATTGCAAGATCACATGTTACTCTAAACGTGAGATGCGCCATTGCAAACGTGAAATGCTGGTACATTAATAACCAGTGTAGTCTCCAGAATGTTCAATGCAAGCATGCAAACGTGCATGCATTGTGGTGTACAGGTGCCGGATGTCAGTTCCATGTCTGTTGTACTTGGTCGATCAATACAGGGATGGTTAATGCTCTTTGTGGATGATGGTAAAGTTGTCGTCAGATGATTTCCCACACATGCTCGATTGGAGACAGATCTGGTGATCGAGCAGGCCGAAGCTACATGTCGACACTTTATAGAGCATGTTGGGTAATAACAGCGGTATGTGGACGACCGTTATCCTTTCGGAAAACACCACCTGGAATGCTGTTCATTAATTGCAGCACAACAGCTCAAATCACCAGACTGACGTACAAATTTACAGTCAGGGTGCTTTGGATAACCACGAGAGTGCTCCTGATGCCATAAGGAGTCACACACCAGGCAATAACTCCAGGTGTATAGGTCCAGTGTGCCCAGCATGTTGACAGGTCGGTTGCAGGCATTCGCCTGGCATCCTTCTAACCAACACACGGCCATCGCTGGCACCGAGGTAGATCCAGATTTCATCAAAAAACACAACAGACCCTCCACCCTTCCCCCCAATGAGCTCTCGCTTGACACCATTGAAGTCGTAAATAGTGTTGGTTTGGGATCAGGGGAACGCTACGGTTCGTGTGGCTCGGAGCTGTTCTTGAAGTAACCGATTTGCAACAGTTAGTTGTGTCTCCGTGGTGCCAAATGCTTCTCAACTGCTGCTGCAGATGCAGCCTGATGCGCCAGAGCCATATACCGAACATGGTCTTCCCTCTCGGTAGTCCTACGTGGTCGTCCAGAACCCGGTCTCAAATGGTTCAAATGGCTCTAAGCACTATGGGACTTAACTTCTGAGGTCATCAGTCCCCTATAACTTAGAACTACTTAAACCTAACTAACCTAAGGAGATCACACACATCCATGCCCGAGACAGGATTCGAACTTGCGACCGTAGCGGTCGCGCGGTTCCAGACTGTAGCGCCTAGAACCGCTCGGCCACCCCGGCCGGCAGAACCCGGTCTTCTTGCGACCTTACATTCCCAGGATTACTACTGCCAGCAATCATGTATGATGTCTACAATCCTGCCAAGACTTTCGTGATGACTGGGTGTTGTGTGATGTCCTTAGGTTAGTTAGGTTTAAGTAGTTCTAAGTTCTAGGGGACTGATGACCATAGATGTTAAGTCCCATAGTGCTCAGAGCCATTTGACCCATTTGAGCCTGCCAAGACTTTCTGCAGTATCGCAGAAGGAACATCCAGCTTCTAGTTTCCTTATTGATCGACCTCATTCAAATTCAGTCATGTCTTTGTCGTCTTGAAGGCATTCTTGACTAAAATCGAGTCACCATTTTCAGTCTCAAAGGTAGTTAACGCTCGCGACCGTTACCTCGCGTATTTAAACCAAACTTGATTTGTATCCTCATGGTGGCGTTAGTAGCGCCACTCTTATGCCACTATTGCTAAATTTGAATACACGTCATCTTCCTGACGTAGAAATACGCCTACCAACTTTCGTTTATGTCACATAACTTCTTCTTGGTGTTGCGATCCTTTTTTCGTCAGAGTATGGCCGCTATCCACAGTGACTTGAGTGCGGAGTGGTGGCGTGCAAGCACGTGATGTGGTAAGGAAAATACGGGCGGGCCAACTCTGGTACTGACACGGCAGTCGCCTTCCACTGTGTTAATCACATTTTATTCCAAGTCTGGTGTCCGAACATTTCGGGTGCGTACTTCACGATTTCCTGCTTCCTGAAACGATCCTGTCTCAGATAAACGGCGAAACACTATTGCAAACATTGAATGATGTGCTTGTTGTCGGCACGGGTAGGTCTCGTGATACAACCCTGCTGCCCGCCACCCGTTGCCATGTTCCTTTCCGTAAATAAACACCATGTCAGCAAGATCTCGATAAGAATGCGGAAACATTGTGTACAACGTGTAAGTAGCCTGTTTATATGTTTGTATGTTGGCAGCGCTTTAGACTGCATTAATATTACTGACAGCGCTGTGGGCCCTCTGTAAGGGACTCGCTGGCTGGTCCGAATCGCGGTTAGAAGTTAATAACTAGCAGTGACGGAGATTAGAAGCAGTGTTAGAGAGAGCGGACGGTCTGGGCGTGTATCCGTCATGGAGATTTAATATTGTTTGGACATGGATTGTAAAATGTGGGTAATGGAATTATTGACGATTATATAATTTTTGGAACTGGATGTCACGGACGATTATATAATTTTTGGAACGAGATGTCACGTGAATAAGGTAAAATCTCCTAAATACATTGTTTGCTCTGCAACAAAATCTTTCCTTTGTCAACCACATGCCTATTAGTCGTTAGAGCCTACAGCAGTTAGAATCCTTTTATTTAGCTGGCTGTGTACTTGCTGTATTTGCTGCAGTTCGTGTCATGAAGATTTTCTGTGAGGTAAGTGACTTATGAAATGTATGGGTTATTGTTAAGATTTCTTCTAATTCAGGGCCATTCATTTTCGTTAATTAATAGTCAGATTGCGTTATCTTTGTATATGAATAAGTTTAAGTAGTATTGGCCGGCCGGTGTGGCCGTGCGGTTAAAGGCGCTTCAGTCTGGAACCGCGTGACCGCTACGGTCGCAGGTTCGAATCCTGCCTCGGGCATGGATGTGTGTGATGTCCTTAGGTTAGTTAGGTTTAAGTAGTTCTAAGTTATAGGGGACTGATGACCACAGCAGTTATGTCCCATAGTGCTCAGAGCCATTTGAACCATTTTTTTAAGTAGTATTTGTCAGGAATAATTTTGTAGGTCAGAAATGAAATGATAAAGACAAGCAAAGTGACATTACGTTCAGTTGCACTCAGCAGTTTCAGAATAAATAAAGAAGTTTCACCTGTGGACCCGTTGCCGAGGATACTACACTGGAATCTTCTGATTTTCCCGTAGTTTGAATAATTAGAGCAACATTAGAAATTAGTTATTGTTTACTGCTAGCGCATAATTGTTTATAGAGAATTTCCTTTGTAGTTGTAGTTCCTTATTGTTGTGCTGTATTGCAATGAGCAAAGCAGTCGGGGAATGCAAGTGGATTTGCACTAAGTCTTTCGCAGTCGCTTTTGCAACTAATTAGATATTTATTATTTTCAGTGCTATTTAGTGTGTCTTCTTACTTTTGCTCTTCAATTTTGTGTGTGTGTGTGTGTGTGTGTGTGTGTGTGTGTGTGTGTGTGTGTTATCGTGTGAAACAGTCTGACAATCATGACGTGTGAAAAGGCTTCAAAGCAAATTGAGAAATGACCGTGACGATGAGCGTAGCTTGCACCACCTTGTAATGAAGTGACAAATGTTGGAGACCATAATTTGATAATAGTGCATATGGACATGGACCAGGTAGTAAATAGTGGTGTAGAAAGTGAAACAATCAGTGAACAGGGAGATATTGTCGATCGATCGATTGGTAACAGTTCGCTTCAGGAACGCGAAATAACAGAACAAAATCTGGCAAATACCGTAGATTCAGGTTTTGCATCATTACCCTTTTCTCAATTAAGTCAAGATTCATTCTTTGCTCTTCAAAATCCGAATATTGCTGGTGCAAATGCACTGCCGAAAAACACAAAGCGACATGTTTCATTTACTAATACATTGTTATAGCAATTAATGCAACAAATGGAACAAAATCAGAAACAAACACAGCAACAAGTGGAACAAAATCAGAAACTAACACAGCAATAACTCCAAAAGTTAGACATAATTGAGCAAACGCTGGAACAAACACGTGAAGTTTTAACTGCTAAGTTACTTAAAATCGAATCGAAATCTCAAAAAATTTGTAAAGACGTAAAAACACAAATTTGTGAACATTTTCAGCCTATTTTTTCGCGACATGAAAACGCATTACAGAATCATGAAGCAGCCATAAAAGAACTATAGATCATTGTTCTCGAAAATCACGACACCTTGCAGGCTAAAACTGACTCACTTGCATCTACAGGTACGGTCACCCAATTTGCAAAAAAATCAGGAAAACTTAAAGGACACAGTAGATACGATTACGACACAAATGCACACTCTAAAATTTGTTTCAGAAAAACACACGGAGGAAATTAGCTCATTATTGAAAAAAGTAGCCGACCTTTCAGATCAGTTAATAAACTTATCTACGAAGGTATATGATGATTTGAACTATACAAAACCGGTAGCCTTTACTGACGCAGAAGAGTACGAGGAAATTAGGAAATTCAAACAAAATCAGAAGCAAATTAATACGCAACATGAAAGAGAAATGCGGGAAGTACAAGATCAGCTAGCACACATGACAAAAGAATTATATATTTCAGAGGATACTCACGCTGACACGGGAAGAGGGATTTAGAACTACGGAAAAGTCACAAAGTAATAACACGAGGTATTTCGGAGATTTTCTAAGGAGTCGGCGGGGTGCACCAAACCTTGAGATGGAACCGCCGATAAGACGTAAGAATGACAGATGTACGACTCGCCGACATGATTACAACGCGTAAATTTAAAACATTCAAGAATTCCAGTAATGATATACATCCACAAGCTTGGCTTCATCAATTGTCTCATCGTTTTCCTCCTAATTGGCAATTAGAACATAGATTAGAATTTATGTGTGGCTACTTAGAAAAAGAACCAGCTGTAAGAATGCGGTCGGTTATTCGCGACTGTCACAGTGAAGGACATTTTTATCATGCCTTCCTTTCTGCATATTGGTCTCAGGTTACGCAATATCGAGTAAAACATAGTATTATTATTATGAAACATTTCGAACAGTCTGAATTTTCTAGCCCTGTAAAATATTTTGAAGTTAGGTTACACAAAAATCAGTTTTTGTCAAACTCGTACAGTCCCTAGGAACTTATCCGCATTTGCTTAATTAAGTTGCCTGAACATTTAAGACATATTATTTTGGCAGGACTTTGTAAAGAAGATATTGAAGCTTTTCAGGAACTTTTGCAAGAATTGGAAATCGACATAGACAATGGGATGATGCGAAAACAGGAAAATGACAACAATTACAGGTCACATCCGTCGCAATTCGGTGACGACAGAAATAATAACCGGACACGACAAGGCGGCTCTTAGAACGCAAATCGTGATCAAAAGAGACACCACCCATATCACAACCATTAGCAGAATAATTATAGTTACAGAGAAAGATCACATTTCCGTAGTAATGACTATGACTGAGATAACCGTAGAAACAGACAATATGGGAACCAGAACAATTGTTATCAGAGGAGAAAAAATGACTTCAGACGCAACGGTCCACCAGCTATTTACGATTGTCGGGAAATTCTCCACCACTTGATCAACAAGAAAGACATTTCAGAAATTACCGACATGACGACAGACGCTATAGTTATGACAACAGACCAGAATTTAATAAGAACTGGCGTGATTCAAATAGGGCGGGGCCCTCTCGTCAAGTTGATATTGTAGAAATTAGACCACCAAATCCCAGTAACGACGCGTGATAACAAAGAGATAATAGACAGTGATTCACACCGCAGACAGCCACAAAACGTACCTATGAAGCTGACGACGTAGCTGGCATGACTATCAATTAACACAGTAATTTGATGATTTCACTTTTATAGGGAACGGACGACACACTCCTATTGGGTGAACATTTTTGCTTGTTAGTTGCGCGATTACGTCACAGTTATAAGGTTCATATTCTTGGAACACATACTGCTAATGAGGTTTTACTGCAACATTTTGTTTACTTGAAAAAAAAAATATTTTTTTTAATTTAAAGTACTTTCTGAGAGGTGACAGATGACAGAGTATTTGATTTGTTTGACAGCTACACGATTATAGTACGACACTACTTATGAGTGACACAATCTTTATTATTGCTTTTGCGCTGTGTCTGTTTCATGTATGCACAGTTTTTCTACGTTCTTCTTGAAAGTAAAACATGTTTTGGTAATGACTTTTGTGACATAGCTAAAATGAGGCAGGTATTTTTCGTGACACAACAATACGTTACAGTATGGTACTTTCAACATCACGGAAATGAACGTAATAACTATGACATTTATACGCATAGCACTTTAATTTTCTATATGACAAAGGTAAGTACATTTACTTGTGGAGAACTTTGCTTATGGACGACGATAACTATGACACTTGGCACATTTTACCGTTAGCCAATGACAGAAATTATCTTACGGCAAGAACTATAGCTTTCTTGTTCTGTATCTCTCATTGATCACTCGCTAGAGCTTGTACTTCTGTAGTAGGCGTGGGCTTCGTGTCTATCTTGGCCACAATAATGCGTTCACTATGCTTTTTGTAGTAGCTTAAAGCTGCATGCCCTCGGGAAAAATTACGGCTGTACTTTACCCTTCCCTTGCTTTGATGATCCTTTATATGTACCGACTTCATTATGTTCGTTGTTTTTCTGTGCGTGTAATGGTCTTCCCGCAAACACATCACAACATGTACTGCCTGATGTTTTCAGATCGGTCGTGACTCGGACTACACTTGTCAGTATGCACTACCCGTCTTGTGTCAAAGAGTGCACAGTTCAGTAGCTGACCTGCTGCCCACGGGAAGATAAATGTTAATGGCTTGCTTGTGCCCCCTTACTTGGATACTATTCATAATAGCTATAATTACTAGTCTGTACGTCAAGTAAATACTGATATAATGTTGTTCAGTACACTGGTCTCAATCATCAATAGAAATATCTGCACTTATAACCATAACACCAGGTATTAGCGGAGCAGAGAGAATCGGAAATCATTGAAATGAAGGTCTTCTTCTTTTTATTTTCTCTTTGTCACGCATCAGGCAGGGTCGACATCGTTATTTGGATTGGTAACTTTAAGGGTTGGCTGATGCCCTTCCTGTCGCCATCCTGTTAATCTCTTGGACGGAGTATGTGCACCACAGCTGTCTGCGTGTAGTGTTCTTCGTGTAAAAGTGCGTGAAAGTATTCTAAGTGTCTGTTAACAGTGTAACTGAGACAGGACTTGGGTATCATCCCGGTATTCAACTAGTGCGATGGAAGAAACCGCCTAAAAACCTCATACAAGCTACCAGCCACAGCGACTCTCATCGTTAATTCGCCGGGAGGATTTGATCCGCGGCCGGCACAACTCCCGCAGCACTTTAACACGCACAGTTATCCAGTTGGTTCAGTCATTCTATTGAGGAGACAAACAACGAATGGAGAAATCCACTGACATAAGCGGATTCAGCAAAAGATAGATTCTTATGATCCGGAGTTCGGGAACGAGCATATCCGAAATTGGGAAGCTGGGCAGCTATTAGCATGCTAATGTCGTGGACATCTACCAAAAGCGGTTGCAGAACGGTGAAACCACGAACAAGCGACCTCTTGGACGCCTACGCCACGTCACAGAACGTGGAAGTCGGAGGCTCAGTCTCTCTGTAAAGCAGAATAGGTGGCGACAGAGTTCAATGCTGGTGCACGCACAGTGTTTCGGAACACAGAGTTCAGCGCAAATTGTTGACCGTGGGGCTCTGCTAGAGTTGCGCTCTACCTACAGTTTGATACAGTACTTAAATTACGTAATAAATGGTAGGATTACCAGTAGTATAGGTGTAGTATAGGTACCACTGGTAAAGAAAGAAATAAATGAATGTGTGGAAGAGAAACTGGAGCCCACGACATCTCTGGCTTTTAATTATTTTTTTGTTTTTCACATAATTAAAGCCGTACATCGTTCAGTGTTAGTGCATTATGCATTTTATAAGTAATAAAAATTAGTTGTTCACGTAAATTGCAACCAAATGAACTATTTTTAATGCAAGTAGTTTACATGCACTCATAAGAAATCTATATAATATTGTTGTTGTTTTGGACCCAGTAGGACATTCTTCGTTATGATCAAAGGCAAGAGTTTCCTATTACTATTGAGAAGTTCGAAAGTTCTTTATTAATAAAGACAGAAACATGTTTAAATAAGCTCTACGAACTATTTAAGCTATGTTTGATATTGTTCTTTGTTTTTATGTTTCTTTTTAATTTTACGTTTTTAGAGGCAATTGAGTTTCTAGCGCTACATGATAAATCTGTAATTTTTTTTTATTTTCCCCACAACATCCTTCTGCTTCACGTTACAAATCAACAACTTTGGAATAAGACCTGAATTTATATGTCCTCACTTACTTTCTTGATGGTTCACCTCTTCTGGTTTCTAGGCGACTCCAGTAATACACGGATTTCATATGCAAACGAAGGGACTGAAGTGAGGTAACACCCGATATATGTGCAACACACCTAACGTGCAGGTAACGTGGTTACGATTTTAATTGACTAACGCTGCGAGGAAAACTACCGTAGTCTTATGATAGTCTACGGTAACCAACGGTAGCGTTATAACTCTAGACTCTATAACAACCCCCACTTTCCGACATCGTCAACTACGAGTGCAGTGAGCCCGAGATCTTGGAGATTGGGCAGTGGAACAATGGAAAAGTGGCACTTGGCTGTATCAGTCGCGTTTCTTATTACACCAGATCGGGATAGATCGTCGTCCTCGCGGACGGCTGCACCACTCAAGCAGACTCGTAGGGGTAATATTATGCTGTGGGGACATTCAGATAGACTTGCGTGGAACCTGCGTTAGTAATCCAAGGCACAATGACATCTGTGCACTACACGAGCATTATTGGGGATCACTTGCATCCCTTCACGTCCGATGCCATTCCCGACGGCAATGACGTCTTTCAGCTGGATAATTGCCCGTGTCACAAGGCCAGAGTCGCGTTGGCCGGCCAGAGTGGCCGAGCGGTTCTAGGCGCTTCAGTCTGGAACCGCGCGACCGCTACGGTCGCAGGTTCGAATCCTGCCTCGGGCATGGATGTGTGTGATGTCCTTAGGTTAGTTAGGTTTAAGTACTTCTAAGTACTAGGGGACTGATGACCTCAGATGTTAAGTCCCATAGTGCTCAGAGCCATTTGAACAGAGTCACGTTGCAGTACTTTGAGATACATGGTAACGAAATCATGTAGATATTTAGTCAGTAAATTCGCCTAATCTAAACCCAACAGAAAACATTTGGGACGGTATCGGGCATCATCAACTTGTCCTCAAACAACAGGACTGTATTGATGCTCATCACTGATTTTCAGTTGGATTTCCTCGTCCTGACGATACGATATTTCGACGGTCCAACTGGGCGCCATCTTCAGGTGACATTGTAGGTGAACAGTCACGCCGGAACTGAGGTACCGCAATACACAGCGCCTCCTTTGTAACCCGGGAACATCCCGCTGCACATGCGCGAGAAGCTCAAGGGCTGCTTTCAGCGAAGCAAAGAAGTTGCAGCGCTGCCGTTGGTAGAAACTAACAAAAGCGATCAAACGCAAATGGAGATGCAGCCTGTCGAAAACCAGACCATTGTTGTTTTGTATCTTATAAAATAGCATTCTTTATCTTGCTTAAAGAAAAACCTTTATCTCTACTAACAATGTCATCGGATAATCGGTTATCGATGGATTACAATCTCTGTAACGGGAAGCCGGAGCAATAATTTACGTGTCTTAAAAATGACATATTATGCCCTTCATTGAGACAGTGTTCAGCGACGGCCGATGTTTCAGGTTGGAGCCAACGTGTGTGACGTTTATGTTCCTCACGTCGGTCATGAACCGTCGAATAGTTTGTCCGATACAAGCCTTTCCGCAGTGACTGGGAATTTTACGCAATCATGTTAAACAGGTCCAAGAAAGACTCTAGTTTTGGTCAAAGGCAAAAGGACACTTTTAATATCGTATTTTCTGATGATTCTTTAAATATTCGAACAAATTTTCCAAAGGACAAAAAAAGCATCTGATTTACAAGTGTCCATTGTTGGTTCGCATGGTGGTCCAAACGGAAAAGCGCGAACAATTTGATGATGAATATATCCATTTTGTCTTAAAACAACCTCGAGACAATCCAGTTCCTGCGTCAAACTATCAAAATCCGAAATAGTAAAATCCCATCTCACCTAAAGATGGAGGCCAGCTAGACCGTCGAAATATCGTGTAGTCAGGACGATGAAATATGGCTGCATAACCGTGAAGAACATTAACATTTATGACGTCGGAGAACTCTACGTAACCACAGAGGGCTGTGCGTAGACACCTGGTGCCACATACCTACTAACGACTTGTCGAATCCGTGCTACGGAGAAAGGTGGTCCAACCTGCTGTTGAGCAGGTGATTATAACGTTTTTCCCATCAGTGTGCATACACTGACAGTAGCAATTCCCATCGGGCTTGACATTGGCTGTCTTTGGCAGGTCCTGGCGCTAGACTGCCGATCTCTCTACGTTCATTATTCCTACGTTGCGCTAAATATCGGCGTGTATGACATCGTTCCTTGTAGACACATCGGACAGTCGATGCTGATACATCGTGAAATCTGGCAGCTTTACTCACAGTGTGGTTATTGACAAGTCCAAACACTACAGTTCCTTTCTCCCATTCTGTATTGCTCTCACGCCGACGCATCACAATACACTAATATCATACAATCAACTGGAACGTACACACCAATTCGCTACAACTTTCGTCAGTGGCGTAGGGTTGCACAATCGCCTGGCACCAGTTCTACACCAACTACAGCGCTCCAAAGTGAGCAGTGTGGTCTTTTGCGTGATGATCGTATCTAACGAACTCGTTGTCGACGGGACGTTATACTTTAACTTTTCTTCTTCTTCTTCCTCCGATTTCGTTGTGAAGTGACAATTGGGTATTTGTATCGTGAAGTAGACTCATGAGTGCAGAGTACTGTTGCGCTTGTATTGCTCTCTAATATAGTAATAACAACGTGATTACTGAGGTACGAGGGGCCTTCAGCAAGTAAAGCAAAACATATTCTTTTCTCGGCCAATTTCCCTTGAAAAATGCAGAATTTATTGTGGGACTTCGTAGATTACTCACGCTTCAGCTCCTATAGTTTCATGAAGCTCCAGTAAGTGGTGCGCTATACGTAGCCATCAAAATGGCGTCTGTAACGAAGGTGCGTTCCCAGCAGAGAGCTCTCATTGACTTCCTTTTATCGGATAACCAGAACATTTCAGATATTCGTAGACGTTTCAAGAATGTCTGCGGAGACCTGGCAGTAAACAAAAGCACGGCGAGCCGTCGCCCAAGGCGTCTGTCATCATCGCAACATGCAAATCTGTCCGGTCTACCGCGTGCCACCGCCACCTCACAGCTGTGAATCCGACATTGCTGGAACGTGCGGACACTCTCATTCGAGGTGATCGACGTATCACGAACACCTCGCTGCTCAACTAGACATTTGTCCACCAGTTGAGGTGGATTCCTTGCTACTTAACAGAAGGCCGCAAAGAGCAGTGAAGGATCATCTGTGTGGAACTGTTTGCGCGTTACGAGGGTGATCGTGAAAACGTTTTATCGAACATCGTCACAGGCGATGAAACATGGGTTCATCATTTCGAACCGGAAACAAAACGGCAATCCACGGATTGGCGTCACACCACCTCTCCTCCGAAGAAGAAATTCAAATCCGCACCCTCACCAGGAAAAGTGTGGCGACGGTCTTCTGGGACTGTGAAGGGGTTGTCCTGTTTTATGTCTTCCCTCATGGTGTAATGATCGACTCTGAAGTGCATTGCGCTACTCTCAGGAAATTGAAGAAACAACTTCAGCGTGTTCGTCGCTACAAAAATCCAAACAAACTTCTCCGTGACAACGCAAGGCCTCACCCAAGTCTGTGCACCAGAGAAGACCTCACAAAATATCATTGGACTGTTCTTCCTCAGCCACACTACAGCCCGAATCTCGTACCTTCCGACTTCCCTTCCAACTGTTTGGCCCTATGAAGGATGCACTCCACGGGAAACAGTTACCTGGGTGGTGGTGACGTTATTGGTGCAGTAAGACGTGGCCTCCGACGTTGAACCGCAGAGTCGTACCGTGCGGTTGTACGTGTCCTCGCAGCAAGGTGGCGTAAGGCTGTCGCATTGAACGGAGTTCACATTTTCTAACCAAAAGAGTGAGTAATAATATGATGTAGTGAAATACTGAATTAAACCAACCTGTTTCCAGAAAAAAATGTTGCATTACTTATTGAACGCCCCCGCCTTTTCCCTTCCAAAGTCCCGTCTTTACTTCTGCCTCAGAAGAACTAAATATCATTCACGTCATTTTGACGGAGTGGGCGACAACGGTCCCGATATACACTGACGGTTTTAAATAAATTGAAAGAATAGGATTTGCATTCTCTTATCCCTCTATGGAAACCTGAGTTATGTACGACCTTCCTCCTGAAACATACGGCTTTATGGCTTACGTTTTAGCAATAATAGAGGCTCCCATATACGCACTATGTAATATCAGCGTTATTCTGGTAAAAAAGAAACCCGCCACGGTAGCCGAGAGCGCTAACGCGCTGCTTCCTGGACTCGGGTAGGCGCGCCGGCCCCGGATCGAATCCGCCTGGCGGATTAACGACGAGGGCCGATGTGCCGGCCAGCCTGGATGTGGTTTTTAGGCGGTTTTCCACATCCCGCTAGGTGAATACCGGGCTGGTCCCCATGCCTCAGTTACACGGCTCGCAGACATCTGAACACATTCGCACTATTCCATGGATTACGCTCGACGCAGACAGTTGGGGTACACTAATTCTGTCCCGGGGGGTAATGGGTGGCGGCATGAAGAGCATCTGGCCACCCCTTAACCATTAACATGCCAAATCCGATTAACGATGGCTGACCCTGGGTAACTGCGGGACAAAGGCTCAAGCAATAGAAATTCTGGTAAAAAAGAACATCAGTCATGTAGTTTGAAAACTAACTATCGCATCTTCGACTATGTATCAGTGTATCAAACAATACAAATGCAAGTGTGTTCTCAAGATCAAAGGGCATTTCAGAATCACAGATACAATAGGTGACCAGTTAGCGAGGAGGAGTGTCACGAAAGGAATATCTTTCGTTGTACTGTAATCACTGTAATGAAAGAGGCATTTCATGAGTGGTACTGACTCTCGGAATACTCGCAGCAGACGAGAGAACGAAACATCGCCAGGCTTCAATCCTTCGTTCCTAAATGAACATGGCATTTGAAGTTTCAATCTTCTCGACGACATAAAACATCCGTAATGCGGAATGGACAAGGGTGTTATTCTACAAATTTCTACACAATCAAAGTTTTAGCCTCTCCATATTTCAGAAATCTATCCTCAAAACTGAGTGATCTAAGTTACCTACGGTCGATTGTTGCCGATGCGCCAGTCAGCAGGCCATACTCTGTTAGGGAACAGCACTAGCAAAGCAGGCGTTAGTGACGTTGGCTACGGATGATCCGCGTAAAGAAGTACTTCACAGTAACAGTTAACAAAGATCAAGGTCAAAGCGCTACGATTCGTAGGCGTGGCCCTGTGTGTGTCACACAACTCCTAGGCGTCAGCTATACTAACTGCCACCCTGCAGACTGTTATAAACAAGTGTCCGAGCATATTGAATAGATATTGAGATATGTGAGCGGTTCGAAGACATTTTAAGTGATAGAACGCAGTATGTCGCCCTGGAAGGCGACTATTCATTGGCAACAGAATTATCGTCAGGAGTGCCGCAAGAAAGTGTTATATGAGCGCTATTGTTGTTTGTATACATGAACTATTGTCCGCCTCGGTAGCTGCAGTGTCAGCGCGACGGACTGCTAAACGTAGGGGCCCATGTTCGAACCCCTGCAGGGTCGAGATTTCCTCTGCTCGGGTGTTTTTCGACTGTGGTGTCACCGCCAGACACCACACTTGCTAGGTGGTAGCCTTTAAATTGGCCGCGGTCCGTTAGTATACGTCGGACCCGCGTGTCGCCACTATCAGTGATTGCAGACCGAGCGCCGCCACACGGCAGGTCTAGAGAGACTTCCTAGCACTCGCCCCGGTTGTATAACTGACTTTGCTAGCGATGGTTCACTGACAAAATACGCTCTCATTTGCCGAGACGATAGTTAGCAAAGCCTTCAGCTACGTCATTTGCTACGACCTAGCAAGGCGCCATTACCAGTTACTATTGATACTGTAATAATGTACCGTCAAGCGACGTTTACCATTTATGGGTTAAAGTTAAGTATTCCACCAGCTACGTCCGTTTTTCTAAATTCTAATTTCCTTGACCTGTTCCAGACCTCACGCCAGCCTGCGTGAGCTAAAACGCGTGTCTTTCGGCTTCCTCTAGTAAAACGGTGTTGGCTCTCCTGCCAACCCACAACATCGACTACTGAGATGGCGGCATAGACGCTAGCCGAAAGCCAATAACTCTATACAAGAGTACACAAACGATCTCACGGATAGAATGAGCCCCAATCTGCTACTGTTTGCTTCACCATAGTGCAACAGTGTCGTGGTTGATTGACTTTAGGAGGACACAGGATCACTTGGTCAGAATTTCTATTTGGTGCAACGAATGGCGGCTTGTTCTAATGAAAAAACGTAAACTATAGCAAATGACTAGCAAAAACGACCCTGTATGATTTGAATACAGTATTAGTGGTGTGCTTTTTGTCACAGTTATTTTGCAATGCAACATGAAATGAGACGAGCACCGAAGCTGGTTGGAGGGGAGGTGAATAGTCGACCTCTGTTTATTAGGAGAATTCTAGGAAACTGTGGCTTATCTTTAATGGAGACAGCATTCTTCAGTACGGCTCGAGTGTTTGGGATCCCCACCAGGTTGGTTTAAAGGGACACCAGAAGAGTGCTGCTAGATTTATTACCTATTTGTCCTGTCAACAACCGAGTATTATGGAAACGCAACGTGAATTTAAATAGTATTCTCTGGAGAGAAGCAGACGTTAGTTTCGCGAAACACTGTTGAGAAAATGTAAATAAGTTATACAAGACTGCAACCAGCACACTTCTTTTAATAATTTTGTTTTATTCCATGAACCGGTTTTCGAACCTTTTCAGGTTCATCTTCAGATGGTTTCAGGAGGTTACATCATTATTGATAGCATAATGCTGGGTGCTGGTTCTATGACAAAAAGATGAAACACACTTTAATGTATCACCATGACTATAGCTTATCTGTCGATTTGGATGTAAATTTAGTTTTTTATTTACAGCAACAGTACAGGCGGCTTTTTTCGGTTAGTGACCATCTGTCTGCCTCCATTTTGATGTCCAGTTGTTATGTCACTATACACACTTCCACACAAACTATATTAATTTACACTCTGACAGCGAGACTTTGCCAGCATCCAGCATTCGCTTTACAACTGTTGCTTGTAACAAAGATCTTGACAGAAAGATATGGCATAGGCCTACTTTGCACAGAGATGTAATTTGTTCTTCTTTACACGTATTAAAGCCGATATAAGGGCAAATATTTTAATCAGACTGGCGATAACATGAGAGCACAAAATAAAATAAATAAATAAATTACTACAAGAACAAACTTCAGGTGATCTGATATCTTATTTCTATTTGTATATTACGTATAATGCAGGCAGTTTATAGCAATTCTTTTATTTTTTATATAATTATTGGCATTAACATGAATACCCAGGAACCAATGATACAGAGGTATTGTATCTGCAGTGAGATGCAGCTGTCTGTATGACTAGGACCTTTATATTTAAATTAAGAACAAATCTTCAGATGAACTGTTGACTTATTTCTGTTGTTATGTTAGCATGATCTGGGGTATTAGCAAGAGTAGATTCTGTTTATTTTAGCTTAAGGTATACGTATAAAAGTTATTGTGATTGTAATACACTAAAGCTGTTTGTATGGCTGTACACTATATATTCAAAAACCATGAACAAAAGTTCTTCACCTGTTGACTTATTTTTATTCTTACATTAAAGTGATCTGGAATATTGGTAAAGGCAGCTTCTGTTTGTTCCAGCTAGAAATAATATGTATAAAAGTACTGATTTATGTTAGCAGTAGAGGCCTTTAACATTTAGAAATATAGTACAGGTTTTATTCTGTGGTAAGATATTACATTGACACCTGTGTAGTTAGGATGTAAGGAGAGGAAGGGGGGAGGTCGTTGGGGAGGGAGGTGGGGAGGCGGTGTAGGGTTCGTTGAGTGGTTACTTGTTTTGAACTAGTAGGTCATCAAAGTTCTGAAGGAAAAATTTGTTTCTCAGTTCAGTTTGATCATTGAGCAGGTAGTCAGGTGCTGTATTTATGTTGATAAATATTTCAATTTCTTCAAGAAGTTCAAGTATTGAGCCTTTGTTGGCAAAATGGAGTATTTGGAGATTCTGTTCTATATTGTTTCCAGAGTGACGTGTGGGCATGATGTGAGGCAAAGCTGGACTTATTCAGGTTGTTAAGACGGAGTGCATCTATGTGTTCTTTAAATCTTGTTGTGAAGCTTCTACTAGATTGTCCAATGTAGAAGCTTGGACATGAGTTGCAAATGAACTTGTACACACCTGACTTTTGATAATGCTGTATAGTGGTTTTGATGCTGTGTATGATTTTATTTTGTATTTTGTTGTTGGTGAAGAAACTTATTGTTATGTTGTATGTCTTGAAGATGTTGTCAATTTGGTGAGAAATCTTCCCTAGGAAAGACAGGCTTACAAATGTGGTCTTCTTGTTTGTGGGTGGTTGTTCAGCAGTTGGTTGATTTAATTTTGCTGTATGGATTAGTTTATCTATTACTACAGGGTTGTACCCATTTCTGGAGGCAATTGATTTAATAATTTCTGTTTCTTTTTGTCTTTCACTTGTGTCCATTGGGATTTTAAGAGTGCGATTAACCATTGTTCTGAAGAAAGCATTTTTATGTTTGTCTGGATGGCAACAGGATTTGTGTATAGTAACATAGGTGGTTGTTGGCTTTCTGAAAATTTGAAATTTATGCTTTTGATTTTTATTTGAGATTGTTAGATCAAGATAGTTAATGCCTTCTGGTGTTTCATGTTCTGTTGTGAATTGAATTTTATTGTGTATTTTATTGAGTTCTTAAGTTATATTATCTATTCTTCTGTTGTTCCATTGAACAGTATGAGAGTGTCATCAACATAGCGTTTGTAATAAAGCAGCTTATATTTAAGTTGGGTTTGGGATCTAAAAAAGTTGTTTTCAAGATTATTGACATATATGTCTGCTAGCAAACCCGCAAGACTACTACCCATTGCCAGTCCATCTTCCTGAATGTAAAATATGTTATTGAACAGGAAGTAGTTGTGTGACCATATAAGCTCCACGATCTCTATGAGTTCATAGGTTTCAGCTCTACCCATTGTCCCATGTTTGAGTAAGTTATTTCTTACTAAACTAATTGTTTCCTTGACAGGTATGTTTGTATATAGGTTGAATATGTCAAGAGATGTAAATTTAGTTGTGACTGGGATGGGGATATCTTTTATACTATTGATGAACTCATAACTGTTTTTGATGGAGAAGTTATTTTCAAATACATATGCCTTGCGGATAATATCATTAAGTTTCTTGGTGATTTTATAGCTTGGACTATTGATGGAGTTCACAATGGGACGTATCGGACATTCTGGTTTGTGGACCTTAGGCTGTGATCTCAGTTTTGGTGCTGATGGGTTCATCAATATAGAGAAAGTTTAGAGAACCGGAATTTGCGACAAACTGCCCAGCGATTCTATTGCTACCAATATACATCTCGTGTAAGTAACATACGACAAAGAAAGAGAAATGAGGGCTAGCACGGAAACGTAGAGACAATCGTTTTCTCTCGATCTACTTGATAGTCGAACTAAAAGGGAATGGCTTGCAGTAGTACAGGGTACCCTCCCCTCCGCCATGCACTGTATGGTGACATGCTTAAAACGTGTGTAGTTGTATGTGTAGATATGTTTCTTCCACTTCCTAGACGGTAGTATGTAAGCTTAAGTTAAAAATTGTATTCGTTTATTTTGCCCTGTACGGTTTAATAAAACTCTATTTACGAAATTTTATAAATTTTCTGTGAACCCGAATTCCACCGATAAAATTTCGGAGATATTTTTTGAGTATTTTGATAAAAGCGACCCTTTGTCTCCAGTGGCTGGTTACGGAGTATTAATGTAATTATGACTTATTCGTGTTTTTACCTAGTAACTTTGTTCCCTTGAAAATACCATCACAAAAGTACAAAAGTTTGCAAAGTACAGTCATCTCAACCTACAAAGAAACGACACAAACGGCCGTCAGGTACAAAATTACTACGTTACCGTCGCTGCCGGAACAGCTCGGCGTAGCGTCGTAAGCCGCTCTTCCGTTGCCCACCATGAACCCACACACGAGATGGCGATCGGCAAACTCTTTCTCACTGGTCTGTCAGTACTACTGTGTATCACTGTCCATTCTGCCAGAAACGCAATCCCATGATAGAACCGTACACTACTGAAAGCTAATTTGTAGACGCAAAGTGAACGTTTTTGTTATTAACAGCGAGTACCGAGAATGAATGGAAGCAAGACAAATAGTGAATATTGTTGCTATCTGCACTGCACTGTTGCGCATATATTTTAGTGCATACAGCCATAGAGATAAGAATGCAAACGAAGTGCATCTACTCAATAACGAGATATTCGAGACCATGGGTCCGTCATACCAAAATACCCAGAAAATATCCCTGAATAACTTCCATAATTTCGTCGATGGAGTTCGTATTCACCCAGTATGAAGCACTGTAATGAGCCCCAGCCATGAATGAGGCCAAATTTCGTCTTTAATTGTCATATTATGTCAATGAAATTGTGAATGACAGAAAATGTGACGTAATCTGATTTGGCCGTCGCTTATTTGAATCTGTCTGTGTGTGAGGGATAGGGGAGGGGGGGGGGCGGGGGAAAGGGGGACGGGGTGATAGAACAAAGAGAGCTGTAATCAGTCAAGCACAAAACACGAAGCATAATATTTGTTGTAACAAGCCCAACACGTGTGCAATATCGAACGTCAACATTTTTGAAGGAAATTTCTAATAATGTTAGTTTTTGTCTGTTGCAATTCCATCCTGTATCCCACTCCAAACTGAACATGTCTGTATGATAGCTTCGAAAATAATCAGTCCTACGCGAGCAATATGGTGTGAGCAATAAGTAGTATACATGAAACAATCTGTCATGTTCACTACCTCACAGCCAAGATATTCCATAAGTCTCAGAAGAATACAAAGTGGGATTCCCGTCGAAATAAATATAGAAGGTCTTTCAAAAACGACTTCACAACTTTGAAAATTCATATACATTACTTCGTAGTACCTACAGATGTGATTGTAGTGTCGATTTCTAGGGAAATACATCAAGTTTTGTCTCGCGTAGTTCGCTAGTGTCGAATCGCACAGTAAGGAGCGCTAACGGCAGTTGCGTTAAAGATGGCTGCCAGCACTGGACCCGAGCAAGCTAGCTGTGTGTGTTGGTTTGAAGAATCAAAGTCGGCGATAACAGTTTAGCGTAATTTCCGTACCAAGTACGCTAAAGATCCTCCTACTAGGCCTACAATTTATGAGTGGCATAAATGTTTTGTAGAAACAGGGTGCTCGGTAAGACACGGGAAACCATCAGGTCGTCCAAACATATCTGAAGACGTCGCTGACGAGTGAAAGAACGTTTTGTCAACAGCCCTACGAAATAGACCTGGCGTGCATCTCGCAAACTGCAGATCCCACATACGACTGTTTGTCGTGTGTTGAGGAACAGTTTGCATTTGAAACCATACAGATTGACGATAGAACAAGCAATAAAAGATACCAATAAAATTTCTCGCAAGAACTTCTGTGTGGATATATTAAATGGATTACATGTGGATGAACATTTCTTGGAGAAAATCATCTTTTATAACGAGTCGACTGTTGACTTAAGTGGTAAGGTTAACACACATGACTATAGGATTTGGGGCAGTGAAGATCCACATCAAACATTGCAACATGTTCGTGATAGCCTTAAACTGAATGTTTTTTGTGCATTGAGCAAGAACAAAGTGTATGGCCCCTTTTCGTCCATGAGAGAACCATCAATGGGATAGTGTAACTGGGTGTGTTACAACAATTTTTTATATCACAGATCGATGAGGATGACCAAGAACGAAATGTTTACTTCATACAAGATGGTGCACCACCCCACTACCTGGCTGACGTCCGGGATTTTCTTAGTGACCGCTTTCCATGTCAATGGATTGACCGTGATACGCCAGTTGCATGGCCCTCACGTTCTCCAGACCTGACACCATTCGATTTTCCAGTGTCTTTTGAAGTACTGTTGCCCTTATTCGTCTGCTAATTGTATGCAACCTGAATGTATTTAAAAAAAGCAAAACAAAAAATAAATTAATTGAAACATTATTTGAAATTGTTTTCGGGGAAATCTTTGTAGTGTATCTTGATTCATAAACAACTGTAAGCGCCAGTTGTCGAAAAAGTGATCCGTCATACGTGGCTTGCCGCGAAATTGTTGCCGATGCGTGAATCTCCAGCAGTAGTAGCGTTTCTTTCCCAAGTGAGACTCATACGAAGAAATGTCGCTATGGCGAACCTGCCCTCGAGTAGTACTCGTGGTGATCTGAATTCCTATAATTCGTAAGTTTTTGCGATGGGTATCATCCAAAGGAATGCACCAAATCTTCCTGAAAAATTAAATATAAGTACTAAGAACTGATATAGAACGAAATATAAGACTATGAGAATTTGAAAAGATTGTAGCTGATGGAAATACCGTACACACATCTGTTATATAATAGATGTACGACACTCATTGTGAAAACCAGTGGTAATTTTACAATTAATATGACGCCCTTGTAGCGGCTGGTCCCGGCGGAGGTTCGAGTCCTCCCTTGGCCATGGGTGTGTGTGTTTGTCCGTAGGACAATTTAGGTTAAGTAGTGTGTAAACTTAGGGACTGATGACCTTAGCAGTTAAGTCCCATAAGATTTCACATACACACCCTTGTATGGCCAAATTACAAGAAACATTCGTGTAGTATCCTTCTACGGGTATGGGAAGATAAATGAAAAAATAAACGAAATAAAATAAATAAAAATAATAAACAGGTTCCGAAAACGGAACGCAAAAGTGAGAGGTCGCGACTATAGCCACTAGGCCACAAGTTAGGCTAAAGTTGTTGCACGCTAAAAGGCATCTAAACTTTGACAGTCATTTTCTCAGTAACGGACGAGCATCTGCCAAAATGCGGGGAAACGTGTTCGCTTATTTTGGCTCCTCTTCCACTAGGCTAAGTTTCTGGGAAATCGGATTATTACACTTGTCGTGTTCTCCTCGTTAATTAGGAAAATGAGCACACGAAGCGCAAACCGAATGCAGTGAGTGCGTGTAGCGAAACGTATCTGACCAAAATGCTGGATGTTGTTACACTAAGATGCAAATCTTCACGGAAATTAGTATTAAAGGATGGGATGATGAGAGTACGTGGCAAACCGGATTCGGCGCGGAACAGTTCGCGTCTTCAGAGCGGTCTGCTGCAAACGAGCCAATTTAATTACACGAAGGCCACGTGGAAACAAACGAGTGATGCAGGAGTACAATTGAGTTGCGAGCGGCCAGCGTAGGCGAGCACAGACAATGCGAGACTGCGCCGCTAAAATGTGCCTGATAACAACCACTACTCCTGCCGAGTGCCAGGCGCTTTCATTAGCGCGCTGCTAGCGTAGGGAACCGCTGCATCCGCATGTCCTTCCACGCTAGTGCACTGGATGCGGAGAAGCAGTGAGCTCTGACAACCGTCAGCTCGACGTGCATGTGCGATATGCAGGAAAAACTACACTATGTAATCCAGATACCCCCAAAGACATACGTTTTTCATATTAGGTGCATTGTGCTGCCACCTACTGCCAGGTACTAAATATCAGCTACCTCAGTAGTCATTAGACATCGTGAGAGAACAGAATAGGGCGCTCCGCGGGATTCACGGACTTCGAACGTGGTCAGGTGATGGGTGTCAGTTGTGTCATACGTCTATACGAGAGATTTCCACGCTCCTAAACATCCCTAGGTTCACTGTTTCCGATGTAATAATGAAGTGGCAACGTGAAGGGACACGTACAGCACAAAAGCGTACAGGCCGACTTCGTCTGTTGACTGAGAGAGACGGCCGACAGTTGAAGAGGGTCGTAATGTGTAATACGCAGACATCTATCCAGACTATCACACAGGACTTCCAGACAGCATCAGGATCCACTGCAAGTACTATGACAGTTAGGCAGGAGGTGACAAAACATGAATTTCATGGTCGAGCGGCCGCTCACAAGCCACACATCACGCCGGTAAATGCCAAACGACGACTCGCTTGGTGGAAGGAGAATAAACACTGGGCAATTGAATAGTGGAAAAACATTGTGTGGGGGGACGAATCACGTTATACAATGTGGCGATCCGATTGCAGGGTGTGAGTATGACGAATACCTGGTAAACGTCAACTGCCGGCGGGTGTAGTGTCAACAGTAAAATTCGGAGGCGGTGGTGTTCTAGTGAAGTCGTGTTTTTTATGGAGGGGGTTGCACCCCTCGTTGTTTTGTCCGACACTATTACAGCGCAGGCCTACATTGATGTTTTAAGCACCTTCTTGCTTACCACTGTTGAAGAGCAATTCGGGGAGGGCTATTGCAACCTTCATTACGATCGAGCACCTGTTCATAATGCACGGCCTGTTGCGGAATGGTTACACGACAGTAACATCCCTGTAATGGACTGGCCTGCACACATTCCTGACCTGAATCCTATAGAACACCTTTGGGGTATTTTGAAACTCTGACGTCGTGCCAGGCCTCACCGACCGACATCGATAACTCTCCTCAGTGCAGCACCCCGTGAAGAATGGGCTGCCATTCCCCAAGAGATCTTCGAGCTGATCGAGCGTATCCCTGCGAGAGTGGAAGCTGTCATCAAGGCAAAGGATGGGTCAACACCATATTGAATTCCAGCATTACAGATGGAGGGCGCCACGAACTTGTAAGTCATTTTCAACCAGGTGTCCGGATAATTTTTATCACATATTGTACGTCGACCGTCAGCAGTTGCTCAAGAAGAATCTGCGGTTATCTTGCTGAAAACGGAAACCCCCTCAATATTGTGCATAACTCACGAACTCTCTAACGCTGACTTACGGTGGGCTGGGTAACGGAACCAATCTGAGTCAAAATGGCTCACCATCCCCTCATTATAAAATATGTTTCTGAAATTATCAAAATGGTTCAAATGGCTCTGAGCACTATGGGACTTAACATCTGAGGTCATCAGTCCCCTAGAACCTAGAACTACTTAAACCTAACTAATCAAAGGACGTCACACACATCCATGCCCGAGGCAGGATTCGAACCTGCGACCGCAGCGGTCGCAGGGTTCCAGACTGTAGCGCCTAGAACCGCTCGGCCTGAAATTATCCCAGCAGACGGCAAGTTCCCTGAGTTTTCAGGCATGCAGCATTCTGGGTGTAAAGATCAAAAGGGGGACATGTTGCTCAGCAGTAGTTTTGAGATATATTTAAAAAAAGTATATAATCATGAATATTACTATTCCCAGCCTTATAGCTACTTCCACATGCTCATCAGGAAGAATACAATCTTATACCAAAATCAGTAATCATAGAATAAAGCCGAATAATAGAAAATGATAATAGAAGTCACTTACGTATCTCTCTTTTTTATTTAAAAACGCTCATTTTATCATAAGCATCATTAAACTAAAGAAAATAGTATATTTTCAAGCAAAATATTCATTTTAATCGTATCCACATGTTGGCGCACTTTCCTATTACTTGGATGAATATTCATAATTAAACAGTACATATCAAAACAGACAATATACTGGAAGTCAGTATCCCTTTTAGTGCCTTGGCTTGTGACACTGGAGAGTTAAAATGTCAAATCACAACACGAGTTACAATGTCAAATCACAACACCTCATCCGTCTAAATTTCCAGTTTTATTTTATTTTTGCTACCAGTTTCAACGTTACACTACTCTATCTTCAGGCCTCCTGACCTGCGTAAGGAAAGAATCGTATCTCTTGTACAATCGAAATAGGGGACAGCATACAGTCATAAGTAACCGCAGACTTCTTTTTAACACAGATATCCTTTAAATCATCACTTGCAGATTCAGTATTCAACATTCTGGTTGTTACACTGGTTATTAGTGTACCAGCATTTCACATTTGCAATGGTTTACCTCACGCTTACATTAATCTGTGATTTTTCAATCTTCATCACTTACGGGGTCTGTTCAAAAAGTTCCGAAACTTTGTCCACAAAATTTTTCTACTCTTACCTTTTATTTATTGTGCATGGTCTCCTTCGAAATACTGTCCTCCACAATTGATACTCCGTTCCCAACTTCGTTTCCACTTCCGGTAGCAGTCTCTGTATGCCTCTTGCTGGATCGCGCGAAGCGCCGTCTTAAATTTTCTTTTATCTCTACTATCGTTTGAAATGTTCGTCCTTTCAGCGAGGTATTTAACTTTTGAAATAAAGAAAATTGCTCAGGGGTCAGGTCTGAAGAATACGGAGGGTGTGGCAGCACAGTGATTTCGTTTTTTGTGCAATAGTCACGCACTAACAGGGATGAATGTATGGGTGTGTTATCGTGATACAGGAGCCAAGAGTTGTCTCGCCACGTTTCAGGCCGTTCCCTTTTCACATGATCCAGCCCAAATGTTACATTCTTGTGCAATCTCCCGAACAGTTAGTCTTCAATCGGCACGCATAATTTCGATGGACGTCGAAGGGCGCCCTAGACGAGGGTCATCTTTAACTACTGTCAGGACATTTTTAAACCGTGTCAGCTACCCGTAACACCAAGTACGCCTTAAGCACTCATCACCGTAGGCTTCGTGCATCATTTTGTGTGTCTCTGTAAAGATTTTCTTGAGTTTCATGACAAATTTAACGAAGACGCGTATTTCCTGCAACTCTGCCATCTCGAAATTCGCAAACTGTGCGACACAACACTCTACTCAATAGAAGACTGAACAATAACTAGCAGACATACATCAATGAAACTTCCGGCATTACACATTAAACACAGGCGTGTACAGGGATGCCAACCGCGTTTCGCTCCAACAAACCATTTGCGAGAAATTACGAAAATTCCGTAATTTTCTGAACAGACCTCGTAAATATGTTACCTAGACAAATGTATTCCCGAAATTCCGTTACTCCACATTAATTGCCGGCCGCGGTGGTCGTGCGGTTCTAGGCGCTCCAGTCCGGAGCCGCGCTGCTGCTACGGTCGCAGGTTCGAATCCTACCTCGGGCATGTCCTTAGGTTAGTTAGGTTTACTTAATTCTAGGTTCTAGGGGACTGATGACCACAGCAGTTGAGTCCCATAGTGCTCAGAGCCATTTGAACCATTTGAATCCACATTAATTATTTTTTGGTGCAGCGATTTTTTCCTTCGCTGTATTATTCACAGAGGATATAAACAGTGAACTTTCTATGACTATTTACCTGCAATCTGCACCTGTTTACTTTTAAGAACAAGGTTTTCTTTCCAGTTGGTATGCTCTCAACAGGTGACCACCTTTTGTTTTATCACATTGCTTTCCCACAACTCAGGGCGTGGTTTCTTCCATCTAAATTCATGTAAATCGTCTCTGGACACGTCTGACAGTTGCATCACCGAAGCCATTTTGAAACCTCATAGCTGTTTACCGCATCGCAGTATAGTGCTGCCATCACGCCTCAAGTCCTTCCGTGCTATATAGGGACTTGCCTCTGTGACGAAACGAGATTTCATCTCTGGTTTGGATAGGGAAAAATCACTCAAGAAGTCCCTTTTAGAACCAACAGATGCGGAATCGTAAGGAAAGCACAATGACCGTAATAACTCTTATACCCCAAAAAATGATGACAATTCCCGTTTTTTATCTCAATGCCTCAATTATCATCAGCACTGAATCACTTCAGGCTAAAGAGGGTGTGGTTGCTTCAGGATGGCTGCGCTTTATTCTCTCCTCGCCCTTAACTGCCGGTACAGTTGCTCAAACTATAATGACCTCGGTCAAGACGAATGACGACGGTCTTCAGGAACCCATCATTTGTAGCACATTCCAGTTAGTAACCTGCTGTAAGAGCTCCTTCGAGATAGTAGTTAAATCATGGTAACTATTCCTTTTACGAAGCGAAGTATCAATCATCATCTGTTATGATTAATACTAAATCAGGAGCGAGAACAAATACCAATTAACGTCAGTCTACTCGGATCTCAAAGTTGTGTGAGAATATTTAAATACTTGTAATGCTCTTCTCAAAATTTCTATTTGAAACCTACGTGACTCACTGCCCTAATTACGTACAAAATTAAGGAGAGAACTCCCCGAGAAACAAAGTGAGGTTTCCCGGTGACTGCTTATGTAATTATTATTTGACCATCTGTGATTCGTTGCCGAGTAATTTACATTCCCACTCTGTGTATCACTGACGTACAGCATGTATTAAGTTGTCTTCTTTTTTACCGAACCGTTGGCGGTGTTTTATAGGCACTACACTATTTGACCAAATACTATCGTGTTCAGTGTTAAGTTCAGTTTCATAGCCATGTCGATCACAAGATGTGAAAGTGTTGGGCATTTTCTTCTGAGAATGTGTGAAGAATTTTGAGTACGACATTCCATTCGACAAATCCATGATTTTTTTCTAAGATTATCACACGTGGGTACCAATTTTCTGATATGCGAGAACGATCCAAGTTGTGACACTGAGCTGTTTATCGTGGTAATAACAGTCGACATTTTGAACAGCTGTTTAATTGTACACGTTGATTGTTGGCAAGCAGAGCAACAAAAGTGTAATACCAGTGTCAGTCCCATAACCATGTGATTTTATTGTAGTTACACTCATGGCAAAACACATACATGTAATCGAGTGAGCATGAGAGGAACCCTGACAGCTAGCAGTGCTTTTGCCAGCTTTCAGCTGCACGCTAACATCTGCAGGCGGAAACAATACTCGTCTATACAGATGTGACAATACTGAGGCAATACCATAGAGACGTTTACAAAATCACGTTACGTGATTGGTCGAGGTAGGCGCGCGAAGCTGCCGCACTCATCTCACTGCAACTGTCAGGATCCTCCTGCTCTGGCTCGACTATAGTGGAGCGCAACAGCACATTATGGGGGTGACGCGTCATATGAACATCCGCGACATACAAAGGTGATAGGGTACCATCCCGATCCGTGACAGCTCAACGAATATTGGTCCATTTTGGGTCCAAAATTCTCAGTAGAATTAGGGTTAACTCACTTGGGCAGCCAAAGAAGCACACTCGTCGCTTTAAAGTGTTCTCCAAACCATGCTGTCACAATTAAAGACTAAAGGGTAGCCGCATTGTTTAGCTGATAACACGTGCAGCCTTCAATCGTTACAGGCCGCCAAACGGATGAATATGACTGGAAAGATGACTCCTTTATCGTTCGCCTGTAAGGGACATTGGATGTATCCTTTCGACCCTTGTATACATCCTAATACGAGAATACTTCTTTTATTTGCCTGAACACAGCGCTGCTGGCAAGCACTGTATATCGCCTCGTGTGGTTTTCTGTGAGGTGGTATTATTCTACCCTGCCATCGGAGTGCACCAACGTGTATCACATCTCACCAGGTGACGAGCTTCCGACTTCCATTGGTGATGTTCCTTCACCCATCCTATAGTGATGTGTACGTACGAAGGCGGGTGGTGGGTCGATGCGCTGCGGCAAGGAACAGTGGACCATGTGACGCTCCAGCTAATAAAACAATTCTACCGTGTCCATCTGTAGCCTGCACTTCAGGCTGCATGTAGAAATTTGGCGTTTATTTTTCAGGTTATTTTAACTAGGTGAGGGTATTCACCCACTATAGTATTCATTATGGGTGGCATACGGTAAACGTGACAGTATTTCGTTAAGGAGCGACATTGATAGTTTTTCGAGAATACACATCTATCCAGCGAGAGTAAGAAGCAGGAACAGTTGCTAAACGTGTCGCTCCCACCAGCGTTGCCAACTGACAGGGTAGGCAACGGCTGGAGTTTGATGTGGGACACAACAAATAGACAGGCGACGTAGCAAGTATTCTCCGCCTCTATTTGCGCAGAACGCATCGCGCCCTCTTACTTGAACACCACTATAATTTCTACATGGAGTGACGTGCAGTGAGCACAAGTACACGTATTTTTGACGGTGTGGCTCCTTGCAGTTGTTGTTGTGCAGTGTTTAAGCGTCGAGTTATTTTCTTTATTATGGTCTATCTATCCACTGTTACATTCAGGGATAATCGAAGGCGACCCCTGCCACCCATACGTTACTACCCTCTTCATATGATTCAAGTGGAGGTCGTTTTCCTTCAATCTATTTATTCACAATGCACTCTTTAACGCAGTGCACGTGATAAGACAAGTGCCTACATTACCTCGGGGATAAGAATGCCATATTCCTCAGCTACCCGTAATCTGGCAGTTATCAAATACCCTGAAAGCACATCTCGTTCAAGGGGAAAACATCTGAATTTTCAAGGAAGACTTAGAAATAGATACAGTGTTAATGAGCAATGGAAAACCTTTCGTCGTAGTGGATAACACGGCGTTAATTTTGCCGTACAGTCGTGTTACGTTTTAATGCAGGTATTGAAGAACCTCGGATGTATTCAACGACAAGAAATCATTTCAATCAAAAGTACACTGTCCAGTCACATTAATGTGACTATCTGTCAAAAGTCTAAATAACTACCTTTTGCAGCGCGCACGGCTGCGAGACGTGCAGGGAGGAAGTTTGTGAGGTTTTGGACGTTACTGATACGTATTTGGAGCCATGCCGACTCAAGTGCTGTGGCCAGCTGCACTAGGTTTGTCGGTTGAGTATCCATGGCGTGAGCAGCCCGATGGAGGTGTTCCCACACATTCACACATTACACTGTCCTGCTCGTAGATGCTATCGTGCTTAGCAAAAACCACTGCATGTAGTCGTTGAAGTGGTCCCCACGGGTAAGGGCATAATTGTGTTGCTCAATTGTACCTTCCAGAATGACGAGATCACCCAGGGAATGCTAAGAAAACATTCCCCAGTTTATAATGCTACCTCCTCGTCTGCTTTCATACACTTCACGCCGTACATGCCGACGGCCATTTGTCCCACGAAGCATAAAAAGTGATTCATCGGAGAAGGCTAACTGTCGCCGCTCAGTGGACTGAACAGCCGCGGTGCTGGCGCGCAAATTCCAGCCTCCGTCGCCGATGAACAAAAGTCTGCGAGGCTACATGAACCGGGCGCCTGCTTCCTCCGGCCCATACGCAGCAACATTCGCAGAACGGTTGCTGAGAAGACACAGTTGGTAGTCCCTTGGTCCATCTGGGTAGTCATTCGCTTAACATTTGCACGTCTG
Organism: Schistocerca piceifrons; assembly: GCF_021461385.2. Lineage (NCBI taxonomy): Eukaryota > Metazoa > Arthropoda > Insecta > Orthoptera > Acrididae > Schistocerca > Schistocerca piceifrons. Next base: position 906,644,848 of record NC_060149.1, read on the forward strand.
GTCGCCCGCACACATCTGCGCAGCCGTCTTTTACCCTGTCATCCACGGCCCGTGGTGCAACGTAGCTGCCTCAGCGCCGGTTTTGGATAGCGCCATTTTGCCGTGCACAGTATACTTTAACAACGGCGACACGCGAACAGTTTACAAACTTAGCCGTTTCGGAAATACTTCCACCCTTGGACCGAAAGTCAATAATCATGCCCGATAGGACGTCAGATAAATCTCTCCGTTTCCACATTACGACGACGACTATTCTGCTGTCCGCATCCCCTCCCCCCCCTCCCCCGCCGACGCGTTTTATATATCCTCCACTGCTAGTGCTCTCACCTGTCGTCTGCGAGTGGTTACTGCACGTTGACGACGAACATTAGTAGTGGTCATATTAATGTGACTGGACCTTGTAATTTTCTTTACAAACTACTTAGATAATTTAGTTACACTTTCCAGTATGAAAGCTAATACATTTTATGTTTCGTGGTCTTTCGTCGTCGTTAAAATGATCGCTATCGTCCCTCTGAGAAATGCCCAAAACTGGAGTTATTGAACGTAGCCTGAATCCTTCAATAAAAATTGAAAATGCTTTCTCTTGAGGTTTTTTTTAAGGTTTTGACCACCAGAATACGAGTATTTTTAGGTGAGCAGTTAGCTTTATTGGATACAATTAATTCAACATTCATTCTGCACTTTTGTTATTATGCTCAAAGTTTAAACCCTCGATACGATGAATCTAATGCAATGGAAAAATAAAATCGTATATATACTGAATTATAACTTTATTGATAGCAGAATGATCAAAAGTGTCCGGACACATATTAGTGGACATTAATGTGACGTGTGTGAACCCCTCGCCTTTATGACGGCTTGAACTTTCCAGTGAACACTTCCACTGAGGGTCGGTGGGGGAATGGTGGCCCATTCTTCCTCAAGAGCCGAAACCAGACAAGGTAGTAATGTTGGATGGTGGTATCTGGAGCGAAGTCGATGTTCTAATTTATTCGGAAGGCGTTCTACTGGATTCAAGTCGGGTCCCTGCACAGGCCTGTCCACTTCAGGAATGTTATTGTCTACAAACCGTTGCCTTACAGATGCTGCTTTAGAACAGAGTGCATTTCCATGCGTGATATAAATAATAACCTTCTCTGAATATTCCTCTACTGTATGCAGTACACAATACTGTGGAATTTGTTCATATTCTTCCAAATCTAAAGCACCGAGCGAGGTGGCGCAGTGGTTAGACACTGGACTCGCATTCGGGAGGAAGACAGTTCAATCCCGCGTCCAGCCACCCTGATTTAGGTTTTCCGTGATTTCCCTAAATCGCTCCAGGCAAATGTCTGGATGGTTCATTTGAAAGGATACCGCCGACTTCCTTCCCCATCCTTCCCTAATCCGATGAGACTGATGACTTCGCTGTCTGGTCTCCTCCCCCAAACAACCCGACCCAACCATATCTAAAGTTTTCTTATACGCAATAAGTGGATCACATCCTAACCGCGAGAAACAAGCCAAGCCTATGCCGTAACGCCACCTCCTCTGCACTTCCTTGTTCTACATCTACATCTACATAGATACTCCGCACGCCACTGTCCGGTGCGTGGCGGAGGGTACTCTGTACCACTACCAGTCATTTCTCTTCCGTTCCACTAGCAAGCAGAACGATGGAAAAACGACTGTCTGTATGCCTACGCACTAGCCCTAATCTCTCGTGTCTTATCTTCGTGTTCCTCAAGCGCAATGTATGTTGGCGGCAGTCAGCTTCAAACACCGTTTCTCTAAATTTCTCAATAGCGTTTCTCGAAAAGAACGTCGCCTTCAGTCCACGGATTCCCAATTGAGTTCCCGAAGCACCTGCTTCACACTTACGTGTTGCTCGAAGCTACCGATAACAAAGCTAGCAGCCCATCTCAGAACTGCTTCGATGTCTTCCTTCGATCCGACCTGGATCGGATCCCAAACACTCAAACAGTACTCAAGAACAGGTGCTATACGCTGTCTCCTTTACATGTGAACCAATCTTTCCTAAAATGCTCAGGAGAAATCGAAGTCGACCATTCGCCTTCCCTACCACAGTTCTCACATGCTCGTTCCATTTCATATTGCTTTTCAGCGTTACGCCCAGATATTTAAACGACTTCACTGTGTCAAGCAGGACACTAGTAATTACTATATCCGAAAATTACAGGTTTGTTATTCCTAATCATCCATGTAAACAGCCATTCTGATGTTACTCTTTGTCTGTTGACAGCAAAATAATTCTCGCCTCCCTTTATACACTATGCGATGAGAGGTATCCGGACACTTGACTGAAAATGGCTTACAAGTTCGTGGCGCCCTCCATCGGTAGTGCTGGAATTCGATATGGTGTTGACCCATCCTTAGCCTTGATGACAGCTTCCACTCTCGCAATCAGGTGCTGAAAGGTTTCTTGGGGACTGGCAGCCCTTTCTTCACGGAGTGCTGCACTGAGGTGAGGTATCGATGTCGGTCGGTGAGGCCCGGCACGAACTCGGCGTTCCAAGACATCCCAAAGGTGTTCTACAGGATTCTGGTCAGAACTCTGTGCAGACCACACCATTACAGGGATTTTATTGCCGTGTAACCACTCCGCAACAGGCCGAGCATTATGAACAGGTACTCGATCGTGTTGAAAGATGCAATCGCCATCCCCGAATTGCTCTTCAACAGTGGGAAGTGGGAAGGTGCTTAAATCATCAATGTAGGCCTGCGCTGTGATAGTGCTACGCAAAACAACAAAGAGTGCAACCCTCTCCATGAAAAACACAATCACACAATAACACCACCGCTTCCGAATTTTACTTTTGGCACTACACACGCCGGCAGATGACGTTCACCAGGCATTCGTCATACCCACACCGTGCAATCGGATCGCCACATTGTGTACCGTGATTCGTCACTGCACACAACGTTTTTCCACTGTTCAATCGTCCAATGTTTACGCTCCTTACACCAAGCGAAGCGTCGTTTGGCATTTACCGGCGTGATGTGTGACTTGTGAGCGGCCGCTCGACCATGAAATTCATGTTTTCTCACCTCCCGCCTAACTGTCATAGTACTTGCAGTGGATCCTGATTCAGTTTGGAATTGCTGTGTGATGGTCTGGATAGATGTCTGCCTATTACGCATTATGACCCTCCTCAACTGTCCGCCATCTCTGTCAGTCAACAGACTACGTTTGCCCCTTGACGCTTCCTCTTCACTATCGTTTGGGCAACAGTGGACCTAGGGATGCTGAGGAGTGTGGAAATCTCGCGTACAGACGTATGACACAAGTGACACCCAATCACCTGACCACGTTGGAAATCCGTGAGTTCCGCGGAGCGCCTCATTCTGCTCTCTCACGATGTCTAATGATTACTGAGGTAGCTGATATGGAGTACCTGGCAGTAGGTGGCAGCACAACGCACCTAATATGAAAAACGTATTTTTCTGGGGTCGTCCTGATACTTTTGATCATATAGTGTATGAATAGTGCCGGACCCGCATTTCGTAGCATCTAGTGGTCAATTCCGCGATGCATAGTAGTGTTCGGATACTTTTGTCACATATTGTATTTCGTGCAACTGGCTTTTTTATAAATTTTACGTATGTCAGCATACGATCTCGCAATCTTCCTTTATCTGCCTCTCAACAAATCCTCAGCTAAATCATCGATACGAGCAATATGTAACATAAATTTACTTTATCTGACTCGACAGGAATCAAAACACAGCTATAAAATTTCATTGTGCATTGATCCACAGGTCAGTGTATATCGTGTTTCAGATAATTGAATTTTACATGACCAGTACCACAGAAGCTGCTTCTTACGATCACGTATAAGTTTATTTCCTAAATCAGCACGTTTTCTTTATTATTCAGCAGATACCGTGTTTACAGTGCAGTGGCTTTGTGTATTGTTCCTGTTGATGTGCCCATTAAATGACGTCAGGAGTAAAGGTGAATGTTCACCATATTACTTGCGGACGTTTCTGTGTGCAGGCATAAATAAGTGTAGCTGTTACAGTAGGGTATTTAATAATATCAAAAAAATCTGTATCTTTATTCTTGCTTCAGTTTCAGCGGTAGAAGGGAGATGAAAAGCTGAAGAAGATTAAACAAGAATACCGAATGGCTGTCCTTGAAAAAGAAGTTTACTTCCGAATACGTCAGACTTAATAAAAGCAATAAATATATTCTGACTGGAAGTAGCTCACTACAGTGCCATTAAAGGTTGATGAGAGGTATGGAATTATTTACCTGGAGCTTTTATCTATCAGAATGACATAGGTGCGCCTTTGGCTCGTATGATTTAAAAATCAATGAACATATGCCGATGGTCGTATCACCACAAATTACCCATATTCAGTAATAACAAAACTGATTAGGAAAATAAACATCCTAAAATGATTTTTTCCGTTCTCTGCTGTTTACGTTACCCAGTGGACGAATGTAATCTTCTTACACAGGTGAACTTCAAGAAGGCATTTTAAATAATTTATGGGATAAAATCTGATGTTCTTATTCGATAATCTATACAAAGCAGTCCTAGGAATATCTCATTGTAATTTGTGTAAAACTAACTAAACAACTCCGTCCGAACCGGCTTCGGAAGGCCCAACGGTACCGACCGGCCGCCGTGTCGTCCTCGGCTGATTTGCGTCACTGGATATGGATATGGAGGGGCATGTGGTCAGCACATCGCTCTACCGCCCTTTGTCAGTTTTCGTGACAGGAGCCGCTACTTCTCAGTCAAGTAGCTCCTCAATTAGCCTCACAAGTGTAGAGTGAACTCCGCTCGCCAACGGCGCGCGGCGTACCCGGACGGTCACCCATCCAAGTGCTAGCCAAGTCCGATAGCGCTTAACTTCGATGATCTGACGGGAACCGGTGTTACCACTGCGACAAGGCCGTTGGCAAAACTGGATGATGAAAAATGCGGAAGGCTGCCTGTTTTGTAACTGCTACATTTTACAAAAATTATCTTACAGTTCAGGAGTCGGTGCCAACGAGGAATGAGAAAACTAAGTGAGGTGTGAAGCTTAAGACGTTAAGAGTTGCGAAGGAATTGAAAACAATAATGCAATGTCTGTAGTTACCTGGCGCAGTGTTAGAAGAGTGAGTTACCTGGCGCAGTGTTAGAAGAGTAGACTCATATTTGGGAGTAGCTGGTTGGTCATCTGGAGATGGATTTTCGTTGATTAGCTTAGATGAAGACCAGATTTGTTTTCTCCAGTAATCTCACTGCAAATTCCCAGTTTGAAACCCTGCGTTAGGTTATCCTCCGTTGTCACTTCCCTTGTATGTATCAGCCAGCAGCTTTCCTAACTAGTGCCTCTCTTCCAGCGACATCGGTTCAAGTGGGATGCTGAATCCGAGCAAATGTGTGAACTGTTGGCAAGGCACATGACAACATGCTGCTGTTGTCTAATACTACTAACGTTATAATGTCTGCAAAGGGAAATAAAAACCAACATAACGAGAACTTTCTGCGCTACCATAAGCTGGAATGCTCACGATATTTCAACAGAGATAGATAGATACTGAAGTGAATGTGACTACCCCAACCGGTAAGCACTGAAGAAAGTTTTCTTTGGCATGGAAATCTGTATTTATTCACATACGTTTTCCGGGCGCTATTCAACCACAGTGACACAGGAACGTAGATCTCTCAGTAACCGGTGGACCGGCGGTAGAGAGGATGTTGCGATATATACCGTTACCTGAAGACCTGTTGCCATTTTATCACACGGTAACGTCATACGTATTTATAAGCCCAAGTAAGCTAAGGAAAGCGATGACAATTACCTCCAAGAACAACATTCGTTCTCATACTAGCTCCGTTCATAGGGTTCTCCTAAACGCCAGTTACTGCGCATAAGCCGTGAGGTGTTATATTCCTATACATGAACCAATGTATTCTAACATGCAAAGTGTTTTGAGTAAACCTAACAAGCAATGTAAAATCCACCTAAAATCGGCAAGCGGCAATGTCGCCCTTTCGATGCGCCACGCATAGTCTGGCAGCTGACAGTCCCTTCAGATTTTTGGATGTTCGAGGTAGTGGCATGTGTTTAAGTCTACTAACAACTGCTATTCAAAAATAATAGTGTATAACACCTCTTTTAATTTCAAGTGTTACCTCTAGCCAAAACCTACAGACTTCCTAAGATCGTTACCTAATACTAAACGGAAGTAAACTAGTAGAAATACTCTGCACTATTATATAAAGAAATATTCTTTGGTGGTGACTGTACATGGACAAACAAAAGCAGGCTCCAACATCATTACTGTTCTATCCGCAGTATTATGCTAGTACACGTCGAGTTGCGTAACTGTAAATTGGAAAAACTTTGCGTCTGCATTCCTTATTCATCTTTTCAACGGAGAGCCAGTATTTTCAGTTTCCATATAACTAGTAAATTAAATATTGCGGAACTCAACAGTAATGTCGTGTGAAACATAGTGGTTACTTTATTATGTTCGATAAAAAGATAAACTTTCAACGAAACTACTAGACGAAACCGTCGTCTAGAACACTGACACGAGCTAATCTGTTAATAATAACACTAAAACCACAATAACACACGAAATTCTGAATCCAGCATTGTTATTCTCGAGTAAAAAAAGAAGACTTTAGAAACAATTTTGAGAATGTGAAATTCTTCAGTAGAGTCGTAGAGCGAATACTTGTATTAGGATAAATTCAGTATTAAAGGACGCATTTAGATTCAAATTTATTACTTAAAAAACTGGAAAAATGCGAGTAGGAGTCGCCCTGTGAGGGTTCCGTAAAAACTGAATTATGTGCACAGTTATTTCTATTGGATTTGACGATTGAGTGTGCGAGTATCAAAATATGTGACATAAATGTCTGTATCTTTTGATTTCATTGACTTAGAGGCGTACATTTTTTCCACCACGAAGGAACCGTAGATCTTAGTATTTGGCTTAAATTTCAACCCAATTGCTGCACCCTTTCCTGAGAAAAAGGGATCGTAACAGACGGAAAGACAACTAGACGAACAATAGGGTGATCCAACCAGGACACCATTTTTACCGATTGAAATTCGGAATCCAAACAATATACGCAATAAAACAACAACTTACATCAAAGTATGCAACCATGTGGTATGTGCATGCTAGGTACGTGCCACGAAGGGAATGCAAAGAAAATTACGAGGCTTGACAGTCAGTCACTTACCAGATTGTGCCCGCTGACACGATCGATGCACTGAACGTCGTTGACAATCAGACGGAGTGGCGCGAGGTTGGGACGTCGTGTTTCTCGTAAGGAGATGTGAGCATGTTAAAGCAAGACGTCGCGCGGACCGAGTGCGGATATTGTCGATTGCAGAGTGGCGGCAGCCGGCGCTTGTATTGGATGAGGTCACGCGCAGCTTTCTGTGGCCAGCGCTTCCCTGCTTCAACGTCATCATCTCAGTCAGAATTTCTCTGCCACTGGTTTTACAGCACCGTGAAATACCTATACATTTTAACAGATTTTTTTCTATCTTGTAACACGGAAACTATGATTTAATGTTGGAAACTTCTGTAATTCTTAGTTTTAATAGAAATCTGAAATCTTTGCCTGCATTATTGAGTTAAAAGTAAAATCCAATGACAAAATTTTGGTACATCTTATTATCTGCAGACACAATACCGTAATTGTCATTCCAAGACAACATATTGCAGTGGCACCAGTCCATAGCGTCTGAATTATTCAACTGATGTTCTACCCTACAACCAGATGGCAGCAGAAGCTTCTTTCATGAATTATCCAGTTGTGCATTTCCTGCAGCAATGCTCTCCACACGAAAAAGTGAGGACATTCACTGACCTTATACCGAAATAGCCACGTCAAAGCAAAAAAATAAGGAGTGTTGGAGTTTAACTTCTCACTGACATCAGTATTAACAGAGACGGAGCTTATGCCCATTTTAAGTATGGGGAAGGAAAATAGGGTGTGGCTCTGCTAAGGTACAGTCGTGTTTCTCACTTGAAGAGACAAACTCTCTCTGCATTCCTGTTAAACAGAAAACGATGATGAAATTTTCATTACAAAATTTTGAAAAGAAAGGAGTTGTTCGTCTTACAAAATATCCAGAAGACCCACATCGTGAAAGTTCCTCCTTTGTACATCAAGATTCTCTTTAATACGAGGAGATTTTCGTCTTGTACCAAGATATACTGGCGGTGCTTATTTTTCCGAAATTCGTCGATACAGGCGAATTAATAGCTAAATGTATAGATGACTGCAATAATTTTGTAGACTAGTCCGCCAAAAAGAAGTTCTCATTGTAAGTTTCCAAAGTGGACGACAGGCAGTCCAGAACACTGATGCAGCGTTAGAATTTTACGAGGTTACGCAAAAGATAAATGAAATAATAAAAATAACAGGGATGAATACAGCCAACACCGACAGATAGTGTCCACCAAGTTACCAAATATATTATTACATATGATCCATAATGATTGTAACGTTCTTTAAAAAAGTTTTGTAGACCGAATGCTTCAGTTTGAAAATTGTATTCAAAATAAAGTTTCTCCTTCACAAAACCTGATATGAAACATTTTAGATTAACTTCAAATACAGTGAACTTCTCAACTGTTCTGCAGTTCTCACTTACTGTCTTCATTAAAATTACTTTCATTGTTACATGACAAAAAGTCTGACATCGTTTGACAAAATAGATTCCAAAATTACAATCTTTCCTTCACATGACACTCGTTTCAGGTCAATTCTCATGAATTATATTACAAAATCGGGCTCCAAGTACAGGTGGATCCCCTCACATGATTTTCATTTTGCAGCCAAGTGCATGCAGATTTGATAATTCCTGGCAGTTTGGAACTGTGTACCAGACCGGGACTCGATCCAAGAACCTTTACATGTCGTGGTCAGTGGCTCTACCGACTTTTTTGTCTTCTTCCTTTCGATCTGTTTCTTCGTCGTTTTTCATCACTGGTTCTGCGCTAATGGTGCATGATATCTTTCAGACAAGAACTTCCACCAATTTTTGTTATTGTAAATAGTCCCCAGTCCCATGACCGATCAAGCTGAGCTAGCGTGCCGTCATGCCGACAAAGCTGTTCAGGTACGTTTCACGACACACTTTATTACAGGAGTGCTAGTCCAGCGAAGTATTCGGGGGGTCGTCTGTGAAGTTCTGAGGGCTTGGGTAGCTCAGTGGTAATAGCACTTGTTCGCGAAAGGTAAAGGTTCAAGGTTTGAGTCCCAGCTTGATATTATGTGGGATGTTTCCAACTGATACTGGAAAAAACACCGCATTGTAGAGGCTGCTTGGAACGCCTAATTGAAGCCACAAATACATCTCCAGAGATCTCATGAAACGATGTTACAGTGCATCGCAAATACGGTGCAGAACGCTTATCTATACGTCACCCAAGCAGACCGTATCGCCGTCTTTGCTAGTGGACGTCATGCTGGTCACTTGACATTCACAAGTGTGGAAAAGATTTTAGGAATTCCTCAGTTTTCACTGTTGTAAAGGAAGAGAAACATAGGCACAACCATCGAATATAAAGGAATGCTAACTGCATACAAATGTAAAACAAACAAATTTGAAAAAGTGTGACCACCTTCAGCTCTGTGGCACCCCCGACACCTGGGTACCAGCGAAAGCAGTCGTCGACGTGAGAGATGCTGATTGGGTTTGCACACCTGATACCTGGATACATGCGATTGATGTGGTCATCGTTGGGATGAAAAATGAGTAGTACGAAACAGAGTATCGAGAAAGGTACGGAAGGGATGGGTGGGAATTCCTGACTTCCAGCCGCGCAGGGCATTGCGGTAATGCAATGGCGGAAGTCGTAAACTTGTCACGGATCACAAATCTAACATGTATTTAACGGCGCCGGGCGGAGTGGCCGTGCGGTTCTAGGCGCTACAGTCTGGAGCCGAGCGACCGCTACGGTCGCAGGTTCGAATCCTGCCTCGGACATGGATGTGTGTGATGTCCTTAGGTTAGTTAGGTTTAATTTGTTCTAAGTTCTAGGCGACTGATGACCTCAGAAGTTAAGTCGCATAGTGCTCAGAGCCATTTGAACCATTTTTTGTATTTAACGCTTCTCATAAGCGGTTGCATTAACCGCCTTTTCTTTTCCCTATACCCCTTCCACTTCAGGCGTTGGCCCCTATTACCCACACTACCCACAAAAGTCTATCTAACCACCGGCCGGGACGACCGAGCGGTTCTAGGCGCTACAGTCTGGAGCCGCGCGACCGCTACGGTTGCAGGTTCGAATTCTGCCTCCGGCATGGATGTGTGTGATGTCCTTAGGTTAGTTAGGTTCAAGTAATTCTAAGTTCTAGGAGACTGATGATCTCAGAAGTTAAGTCCCATAGTGCTCAGAGCCATTTGAACCATTAGAACCTATCTAACCTAAAAACAAGAACAAAGCTAGTGCCACCGCTACTTTCACCCTAAAAACTAACTAGGGCAGTTGTTTGCCACCACTTCAGTCTCTTCCCACGAACAAGAATTAAATACGCCTCTGATCATTTTGTTGAAAAAACAAAAGGATAATAGAAAGGGTACAATATTTTACCACACAAAGTGCCACAGAAACTGATAAAGGAATGCATATTCAAATACAGGGATATGTAAACAGGCAGAATGCGGCTCTGCGGTCATCAATGCCTGAATAGGACAACAAGTGTCTGCTACAATGGCAGGTTATCAAGACTTAAGTAAGTTTGAACGTGGTATAGTCGGCGCACGAGCGATGGGACACAGTATCTCCGAGGTAACGACGAAGTGGGGTTTTCCCGTACGACCATTTCAAGAGTGCAACCTGAATATCAGGAATCAGGTAAAACGTCAGATCTCCGACATCGCTGCGGCCGGAAAAAGAGCCTGCGAGAACGAGATCAACGATAACTGAAGAGAATCGTTCAACATGACAGAAGTGCAACCCTTCCGCAAATTGCTGCAGATTTCAATGCTGGGCATCAACAAATGTCAGCGTGCGAACCATTCAACGAAACATCATCGATATGGCCTTTCGGAGGCAATGGCCCACTCGTGTACCCTTGATGACTGCTGGACTGTTGATGACTGGTAACATGCTGCCTGGTCAGACGAGTCTCGTTTCAAATTGTATCTAGCGGATGGACGTGTACGGGAAAGAAGAAGACCTCATGACTTCATGGACCCTGGATGTCAACAGGGGATTATTCAAACTGGTGGAGGCTCTGTAATGGTGTGGGGCGTGTGCAGCTGGAGTGATGTGGGACCCTTGATACGCCTAGATACAACTCTGACAGGTGACACGTACGTAAGCATCCTGACTGACCATCTGCATCCATTCATGTCCATTGTAAATTCCGACGGACTTGGGCGATTCCAGCAGGACAATGCGACACCCCACACGCCCATAATCGCTACAGAGTGGCTCCAGGAACACTCCTCTGAGTTTAAACACTTCCGCTGGCCACCAAATTCCCCAGCCGTGAATATCAATGAGCATATCTGGACTGCCTTGCAACGTGCTGTTCAGTAGAGATCTCAACCCTCTTGTACTCTTACGGATTTACGGGCAGCCCTGCAGGATTCATGGTGTCAGTTCCTTCCAACACTACTTCAGACATTAGTCGAGTCCATGCCACGTCGTGTTGCGGCACTTCTGCGTGCTCGCAAGAACCCTACACGATGTTAGGCAGGTGTACCAGTTTCTATGGCTCTTCAGTGGATGTTGCGTGTTTCATTTTTTGTTGTTATGTTTTCTTTATTTATTTAAATGTTCTTCCAGGGGTCTTCACAGCAGCCAGACGGTGCGATGTGCAGGTCGTCTTCTCTTTAAGCGAGGGTGAAACACCCTATAATTACCGTTGATATCTCTCATCAGTCCACTGTGTGCTTTATCGTCTATCACTTCTCACACCCGGTACACTCTAACGGTGTGGAGGGCACGTAAACAACGACCCCAAGTCATTCGGAAAGTGCGAACCATACGACGCCTTGCGCCGTGAAACAGTGTAGTTACTCATATAATTGCGTAGGCTTCCGCGGCCAGAGTCAGTCGACATAAAAGTTTTCTGGGTATGGTAACGCGTCATAATGTAAAGAACTACTGCTGCTGGAGAAAAACCAACGTTTCGGCCAAGGGGTGCAGCGGCCGTCTTCTGTTTCTAATGGTGCGTTCTAGCTATGCAGTGTCCTTTATATTTTGTTGTTACTGTTCGCTGCGCAGTGCATTGCGTCATAATTTTAAAAAGGTAGTTAGTTTCATTGGTCACTTAAGGAAGAAGGAGAGGGAACTTTATTTTAATAGGTTATTGCGGTGGAGGGAGAACGTGACCTCTGTTACTTACACTTAAACACCCTAATAACATGAACGGGGAGGATGGACTCAGGCTTGCCCCATCTTGGCTGCCAGCAATCGGAGCCCAACAGACCGCACTGTCAACACGAGGCACGACCACTACCGGCGAGTAACTGCCGCCGCGAGGCCGACGTCCAACAGTTGGTAAACAGCAGCCAATTTCTCATTCGACGGTGACCACCAGTCATGGTATATAACACAAGAGCCAATAGACTACAGAGTTTTTTCTATTTAAAACAGAGAGGAGGTTGTTCAAGAAGTGATTTTTAAAAATACTATTCATGTAAGACCGTTATTACTCCCATCAGATCACCCTCATTACGGAAAATAATTGCGAAGAGATCACTGGTTTTTATTGTGTTATTGTAACGAAACATTTTGGCCACTTACAATAGCTAGAAATATACCGAAGAATAAAATATTGCGAATAATCAAAAATAATTTGCGTGCTGCTCTAGACTCAAGAGTCTACAGTTTAAAACCAAGAGTCTTTTAAAGGTGTAAAAGATTCGCCTGACACGCAAGAGGTTCTGATTTCGAATCGCTTCATGCGCGGTGAAACTTTTAAATCTTTATAAAAATGACTATTCCTTATTTAATTAATTATATTTATTTTATTTATAATCCTTTATCGCTTCATTTACTCATCGTAATAATTCTTTTATTCGCCCACCACCGTATGCAGTATTTGAAAAAGCCAGTCCCGCCTCTCTTCTTGTGAGTTACCGAATGTCTTGTCACCAGCAAATGACGGCAGACGAGAGCATTTCCAGCAAGGGAAAGTGAGTATAATAATTTACAAATTAACCTGCCACGGCCGCGCGGTCGGGGGGGGGGGGGGGGGGGTTGTTCGGGGGAGGAGACCAGACAGCGAGGTCATCGGTCTCTTCGGATTAGGGAAGGACGGGGAAGGAAGTCGGCCGTGCCCTTTCAAAGGAACCATCCCGGCATTTGCCTGGAGCGATTTACGGAAATCACGAAAAACCTAAATCAGGATGGCCGGACGCGGGATTGAACCGTCGTCCTCCCGAATGCGAGTCCAGTGTGCTAGCCACTGAGCCACCTCGCTCGGTGAGCGGTCTGAGGCGCTGCAATTATGGACTGTGCGGCTGGTCCCGGCGGAGGTTCGAGTCCTCCCTCGGGCATGAGTGTGTGTGTTTGTCCTTAGGATAATTTAGGTTAAGTAGTGTGTAAGCTTAGGGACTGATGACCTTAGCAGTTAAGTCCCATAAGATTTCACACACATTTTTTTAACCTGCCACGAAGGATAATACGGTTGTCGCCAGTTAGTTTTGTTTTGATAATTTAGAAAATACACTCCTGGAAATTGAAATAAGAACACCGTGAATTCATTGTCCCAGGAAGGGGAAACTTTATTGACACATTCCTGGAGTCAGATACATCACATGATCACACTGACAGAACCACAGGCACATAGACACAGGCAACAGAGCATGCACAATGTCGGCACTAGTACAGTGTATATCCACCTTTCGCCGCAATGCAGGCTGCTGTTCTCCAATGGAGACGATCGTAGAGATGCTGGATGTAGTCCTGTTGAACGGCTTGCCATGCCATTTCCACCTGGCGCCTCAGTTGGACCAGCGTTCGTGCTGGACGTGCAGACCGCGTGAGACGACGCTTCATCCAGTCCCAAACATGCTCAATGGGGGACAGATCCGGAGATCTTGCTGGCCAGGGTAGTTGACTTACACCTTCTAGAGCACGTTGGGTGGCAGGGGATACATGCGGACGTGCATTGTCCTGTTGGAACAGCAAGTTCCCTTGCCGGTCTAGTAATGGTAGAACGATGGGTTCGATGACGGTTTGGATGTACCGTGCACTATTCAGTGTCCCCTCGACGATCACCAGTGGTGTACGGCCAGTGTAGGAGATCGCTCCCCACACCATGATGCCGGGTGTTGGCCCTGTGTGCCTCGGTCGTATGCAGTCCTGATTGTGGCGCTCACCTGCACGGCGCCAAACACGCATACGACCATCATTGGCACCAAGGCAAAAGCGACTCTCATCGCTGAAGACGACACGTCTCCATTCGTCCCTCCATTCACGCCTGTCGCGACACCACTGGAGGCGGGCTGCACGATGTTGGGGCGTGAGCGGAAGACGGCCTAACGGTGTGCGGGACCGTAGCCCAGCTTCATGGAGACGGTTGCGAATGGTCCTCGCCGATATCCCAGTAGCAACAGTGTCCCTAATTTGCTGGGAAGTGGCGGTGCGGTCCCCTACGGCACTGCGTAGGATCCTACGGTCTTGGCGTGCATCCGTGCGTCGCTGCGGTCCGGTCCCAGGTCGACGGGCACGTGCACCTTCCGCCGACCACTGGCGACAACATCGATGTACTGTGGAGACCTCACGCCCCACGTGTTGAGCAATTCGGCGGTACGTCCACCCGGCCTCCCGCATGCCCACTATACGCCCTCGCTCAAAGTCCGTCAACTGCACATACGGTTCACGTCCACGCTGTCGCGGCATGCTAGCAGTGTTAAAGACTGCGATGGAGCTCCGTATCCCACGGCAAACTGGCTGACACTGACGGCGACGGTGCACAAATGCTGCGCAGCTAGCGCCATTCGACGGCCAACACCGCGGTTCCTGGTGTGTCCGCTGTGCCGTGCGTGTAATCATTGCTTGTACAGCCCTCTCGCAGTGTCCGGAGCAAGTATGGTGGGTCTGACACACCGGTGTCAATGTGTTCTTTTTTCCATTTCCAGGAGTGTATTTCTAGATTAGATTTTGTTTCTTCACAGAAAGATAAAATGCAGTTCTCCTCAAATAAATAAGGAAAAGACTTCATGGTCCATTTCTGAGTGACAGTCCGACGTTTTGGTGTTTGACTCGTAAATGAGAATTGAACGCTTAAATGATCAACCAATGTCACCGCCCGCATGCATAACTATTAAACGCTGCGCGGCACTTTGATTCGATAATACTTCTCTCGAAGTGTCACTTTGCCAACATGTATTTACGATGTAATGTGTGTGTGATGGCTCACTTTTCTGTAAAAGCCTAATTTAATATGACCTTCTTGAAACTACGTCGTCTCGTTCGCACATAACACGTTTATTTTAGCACATTTTAAAAATAATCCCATAGACAGAACAAATTTTCTGAGAGATTCCTTGCTAGATTTGAAGTTCATTTTCTCTACGACAAAAGCTGTGTAGTTTTCCCAAAATTGGTATTTCTTTATATTGTTCTTAATAGATTATAAATTGCTGTCTGAAAACATATTTATCCATATTGACACTGGAGCACCTCGATTCTCCTTCTTTGGCGCAGAAACTTGAATTCCACTCTGCCCGGCTTCCGTAAATCCTCTTGCTGAATTTTAACATTTCGGTTGCACTTTCTCCACCGGAAATACACATCCTTTTTCTTTGTCATCGTCAGCAAATTTAGTCACGTTAATCAGAAGTCGCGCCAACCAGTCGAGATATTTTCCGCACTCACTTTCTATGCTTGCGCTGCAACGTAACACCGCTCGTTACATTAATGGAAGCGTGGCTGTACCTAGTCACGTTAGCACGTTAGTTCCTGCTGTTTTGGAATTAGCACTTAGCCTTGCCGGGTAATATGTATTGCCGTATGGAGGAGTTGACTGAAATGCTGTAAAATCAGTGTCTACGTAGATCATGACTTATATGTATTTCATTGACTCTGCTTCTCAGCCCGAGAGTGGCGTAAACTTAGGGGAGGCACCCCTTAAAATTCCCATAGTCGGTGCATTTTCACTCCATAATTTCTTGTCTCTTTATTCAGACACAGTTTGATGGTAACCATTTTTGGTGTTTCCATGTTGTCAGTGAATGAGTGAAAGTGGCCAGATATGCCTGAAATTACTCCTAGGTACTTAATGACAAATAAAAAAACCATAATAAATCAAAACTGAATTAGTTATAATAAACACAATTCATTTTAAAAATCAGTGGATGGCGTTATCTATGACACTTTATTGAACCCGTTCTGTTAACGGAAATAGTTCTACGGTTATCGCACCTGGAATGGTGGCGATTTTATCTGTATTGCTTCCCTGAATTGATCAACATTTTCAGTGTAGTGACAAAGCGGTCAACCAATGGCATGACACGTAGAGATTGTTTGTCAGTAAAGAACGAGGACATGATCTACGATTTCGTCCTGTAGAAATCGCACATCCTATTGTAATACTATCATAGCAGACAGGTGAATGAATGTTCGAAATACCGTCTGCCACAATGATGCTACGTGTGATTTACAGATGAAAGTCTAGTGCGTCCGCCCCCTACGTCACGTAGCTAAATTGTAGTCAACTTGTTTACCTCAAGTCTTGTAGATGTTGCTCTAGTTGATTTCTTTTCCGTCAATAGCGAGCTCTAACGCTTGTGTCGTAAACAGTGCACAATAATGTGAGAAGTGGGTCGGTTTAAATGCTAAGCATAATAAGAACCGTAAAATGTTAGCATGCCAACAAATTCAGTTTTATTTCACCAGTCGCAAAATTAGTAAACCGATTTCTACAGTCAGTCTATGTTTCTTTAATATTCATAATCATTAGTTCTCGAGCACCGCAAAAGATACAGAAATGCTTCACACGATATTAGAATCAACATGAGATCGTACAAATATGTTTTCCGAGGCAACTTTAACTAAACGCTGAGTTGCACTTCACACAGTAGTTCGCGCGTTGCCACCTCGAAAACCTACCGTAGACTCTTATATTAACAAAACATCGCAAAAGTACGTCATCCGAGGCTGTTTATCAACAGACTGTTCGGTCTTTACATGAGATCATATTTTATATACGGATTCATGCATTCACTCCTCGGAAACCGATCGTACACTAGTAGCGAGCTACCGTAGGAGTTTGGCGCCTGCCATCTCAGGGCACACTTGTGAGTAGTCCATCCTTGCTGTCAATAAGTACTGACAGTAACTAAAATTTGTAATTATCATTCCCTGATGAACTGAGTGATAGTGAAATTATTATTAACAGGTTCTCAGTGTAAGTATCGAATCAGTACGGTTGGAGCTATGTATTAATATTTAAACAATACATTGATGAACCAAACACTATAATCAACTCCTTAATGGATTGTTGTCTGTCTTTGGAACGAAGTACATCAGCGATTATGCGTATCAGGGATCCGACAGTTTGGTGGTACGTTACGGAGGTATGTGGCATTAAATGTCTACGCACAGATCATGTAATTCGCGTAAATAATAGGACATTGATTTGCGCACACTGTGATGCTGACCGAGAGCGACCCAGACGGATTTCATAGGAATCAGGCGAATTTAGTGACCGAAACATCAACGTGGGTTCACTATAATGCTCCTCAAACCACTGTATCACGGTCCTATCTCCGAGATACGGACAATTATACTGCTGAAAGATGAGATCGCTGTCGGGGAAGTGGTTCGCAGCTGTCAGCGTGTCTTCGATTACTACCACAGGTCCCACGCAAGTGCAGGAGAATGTCTCCCATCGCACAATAATGCTCCCACCAGCCCGCGTCCTGCACGTTTCGAGCCGTCGTTCTCCTAGATGACGTTCGTGGAGACGACCACCGACCTAGTGCAGCAAAACTGTGATTCATCCGGAGAGCCGACACATTTCAATTGATTGATGGTTGAATTCCGATAGTCCCGTGCCCACTGCAATCGTAATTGACGATTTCGTTGGGTCAGCATGTGAACACGCAGGGGAGGTCTGCTGCGTAACTCCACGTTCAATAATGTATGATGAACGGTGTGCTCCGAAACACTTATGCGTGCACCAGCACTGTGCGCTTTCGGCAGAGATGCCACGGATCACCATATATTCTTCTTTCCAGAGCAGACAAGCCTCCGAACCCCATGTTCTGTGAAGTGTTGTGGACGTCCAATCATTTAGCGCCGAGTGTCCAGATTCTGGATCACAGGCTCTGCGTAATAATAATTTGCCCTTCGTCAAAGTCGCTTATCTGAATGGATTTCCCCATTTGCAGCCCATATCTTCGCTAGGGTGACCCCCGTCAGAGTCTGCTCCGCTTACATAGTTTTGCTACCGCATCACGTGCCAGCAGTGCCACCAGGTGGCATCGATGACGCGGTGGGCAGTGGTCATAATGCTTTGGCTCAACAGTGTAAATATAAATAATAAAAGATTCGCTTCTTGGCGCCCAGCGATGTAGGTGAGTCCCCACTGTCTCTGTTCCAATACAATAAGGCTCGCCGTTCTCACACTGTGACCATCTGGCGCGTCGCTCGCTGCCTGGCTTGTAGTCCTGCCTACTCGCTAGCCTCCCTAACACATCTTCCTGTGCTCCGCCTTACAAAATAGCAACAAAAATGTAATGAACGTGGACAGGGATGTGGCATAAACGCCACGCTCTTCCATTCATTCAATACAGGGTGATTGAAAAAGAACACCACAACTTTAAAAATGTGTATTTAATGAAAGAAACATAATATAACCTTCTGTTATACATCATTACAAAGAGTATTTAAAAGGTTTTTTTTCACTCAAAAACAAGTTCAGAGATGTTCAATATGGCCCCCTCCAGACACTCGAGCAATATCAACCCGATACTCCAACTCGTTCCACACTCTCTGTAGCATATCAGGCGTAACAGTTTGGATAGCTGCTGTTATTTCTCGTTTCAAATCATCAATGGTGGCTGGGAGAGGTGGCCGAAACACCATATCCTTAACATACCACCATAAGAAAAAATCGCAGGGGGTAAGATCAGGGCTTCTTGGAGGCCAGTGATGAAGTGCTCTGTCACTGGCTGCCTGGCGGCCGATCCATCGCCTCGGGTAGTTGACGTTCAGGTAGTTACAGACAGGTAGGTGCCAATGTCGTGGCGCTCCATCCTGCTGAAATATGAATTGTTGTGCTTCTTGTTCGAGCTGAGGGAACAGCCAATTCTCTAACATCTCCAGATACTGTAGTCCAGTTACAGTAGCACCTTCGAAGAAAAAGGGACCAAAAACTTTATTGGCTGAAATGGTACAGAAAACGTTCACCTTAGGCGAGTCACGTTCATACTGAGTTGTTTCCCACGGATTCTCAGTGCCCAATATACAGACATTGTGACGGTTGACTTTCCTGTTAGTGTGGAAAGTTGCTTCATCACTAAACACAATCTTTGAAACGAAAGATTCATCTGTTTCCATTTGAGCAAGGATAAAATCACAGAAATCGATTCTTTTAATCTTATCAGCTGCAGACAGTGCTTGAGCCAATTTCAGACGATAAGGTTTCATAACTAACCTTTTTCGTAGGACTCTCCATAGAGTTTATTGTGGAATTTGCAGCTCTCTGCTGGCTCTGCGAGTCGATTTTCCTGGGCTGCGAACAAATGCTTGCTGGATGCGTGCTACATTTTCATCACTCGTTCTCGGCCGTCCAGAACTTTTCCCTTTGCACAAACACCCATTCTCTGTAAACTGTTTATACCAACGTTTAATACACCACCTATCAGGAGGTTTAACACCATACTTCGTTCGAAATGCACGCTGAACAACTGTCGTCGATTCACTTCTGCCGTACTCAATAACACAAAAAGCTTTCTGTTGAGCAGTCGCCATCTTAGCATCAACTGACGCTGACGCCTAGTCAACAGCGCCTCAAGCGAACAAATGTATAACTAAATGAAACTTTATAGCTCCCTTAATTCGCCGACAGATAGTGCTCAGCTCTGCCTTTTGTCGTTGCAGAGTTTTAAATTCCTAAAGTTGTGGTATTCTTTTTGAATCACCCTGTATGGTTCAAATGGCGCTGAGCAATACGGGACTTAACTTCTGAGGTCATCAGTCCCCTAGAACTTAGAACTACTTACACCTAACTAACCTAAGGACATCACACACATCCATGCCCGAGGCAGGATTCGAACCTGCAACCGTAGCGGTTGCGCGGTTCCAGACTGTAGCACCTAGAACCGCTCGGTCACTCCGGCCGGCTCATTCAATATGGACCACAAAATGTTCTATAATACGTCGATTAGACGTCTCATTATTGTCACATTCTCTTCCTCGGAAAAATGCTGTCCCACACCACAAACAAAATTCTGCCTTGAGGCTTCAGATGATTGTGCGAGCGCTATGCGACGAACACTTCTTAAGTTCACGACGGTTATCTATTCCTCATTAACCCTTAATCACAGTCGTGAGAACTTCTCACGCAACTACAGTCGTGCGATCCCGTGGACCGCGTTCAGAAGGCGGGAAAAATACGTAAAAATCACCAATCTACTTTTTGAATTGAGTACTACATATTTATTCTTCAATTATACATAAATGGTAACATATGCACAAAATATTGTTTCGGTGCTGTGAAAAAGACCTATTCATATTTCACTCTAAATTCTCACTGAAGTTTACAGTGATGGACAAATATCGAAATATCTAAGTTTAGTTTGTTATCTGAAACGTGGTTGTTGCAGGTTGATGTTGTTCAAGTACCATCTGTCTTAAATTTAACGAGTATTCTTGACAGCGAATTAAACAGAAAAAAATCTGCACTACTGAAAGTGGCCACACTTCGCACCACCTTACACGCACTGAGGACACACCTTACAAGAGCATTCCAAACAAATTGGGACCTTGCACTTGCGACACAAATAACTTGTCTTTCTCTTCTTTTTTGATGGACAAATGCGACATGTCTTCCTTCCATCCCTAGGTAGTTTGTCCTCCTTTTCCAGCTCTTCATGGAGATGTACTTCCTAGAACTCGACCGATAGAAAATCTCAGTTCTCGTGGGAGGCGTTTATTCATTATCCTTTCAATCAGTTCTTTCGCTAGGGCTTTCATGAAGTTCATCCTGGTAAGCACAGTTCTTTTCTTGAATGACTGATGAACAATATATGCATTGACAACACTCATATCAAGAATACGGAAAAACACGGCCATGGTCCAGCGTTGTGTGCGGCGACTTGAACAATATTTGGCACACTTTTCTTCTACACAACCCTTTGTGTTACTATAGTGGGCTATTATTACAGGTTTTTTACTTTCCACGTCATCTTCTATGGAGTGATCCATTGTTGATATAAGAATACTGCTCTTCCTTTCTTAGGCACGTGCGAAATGAGCGTGGTGTGTTCGGTAAATCCATATAGCTTTGTTCCAACTTCACGTCTACGGGAAGGCAAGAAAGATGCCGCAATTTCCTTTTGGTTCTTCCTCATTGTTCCCACTGTGGTCAAACCATTTTTCCGTAGCACGTCTGCAAGTTCGATTGACACATACCAGTTATCAGCAGTAATGTTTCGGTTAGTATGTGCTATTGGCTTGCACAATCTGAGGACAGACTGAGTGGGAACGGCGTATTTCTTCTCGTCTGGGGAAAGTCCTGCTCCAACAGCACCTTTTCCATAGTAGAGATAGGTGTTGAAGATGTAGTTAGTCCTGGAGTCGGCGAGGCATTGAAGCTTCAGGCCGTAGTTCGCCGGTTTTGAATTTACAACGTCCTCTGAAACCGATTAGCATTTCATCGACTTTAGCATTAGCCCCAAGAATATAGGATCGCTGCGAATTTTCGTTGGATTTATGTAGAATGTTTGTTATAGCAGCTGCTGGGGCAGAAGCCTTACGTAACTCCCTGTCATCAGGGTTGTCAAACCTCAGGCAGTTGAGAAATACAGCAAATCTTGCTGTTGACATAGTGATACGGAAAATATCACGGCCAGTCCCATCAGTACAAAAGAGAGAACGTATGACTTCGTTATTCGATTTGAATACTGCATTGTATATAAGAAGGCTGATGAAACTCTTCATTTCAGACATTGTACAAGGTCTGACTTCTGCTCTCTCCGTATTCGTGTATTTTCCAAGAATTTTTTCAAGTTTATCATTTGTCCATTTGAGTATTTCGTTCAGCATATCATCACTGAAAATATAGCTCCATGCAGTCAGTGGGTCGATCTGTGATTGTCCTCTGAGTTCGTGTCGAAGTGCTGGTATCTTCAATATATTATGAGCTGGAATTCTGACATGCCTGTTTGGTTCTACTGCCGACCATTTGAACCTATTTCTCCCATAGAAGTATTTCCTAGCACGTTCCTCATCTTCGTCGCAAACTGATACTCCTTCAGACCTTTCCTCGTCACTTTCACTCTCATCAGACACACTGTTCACTACGTATAAAATCACCATCCTCCACAACAGAAAAGTCAAAATCGGATGTGTCGGCGCTCCCCACTTCATCAATAATTCTTGAAAGTTTTTCTTCAAAATTTGGATCGTCTGTTCTCACAAACGAAGGACCAGGGTTACCTGACATAGTTCCCAAGTTATTGTTACCTGACAGATGCAAAGAACAAAACAACCACAACGAAAAAGAAAAATGTTCAGTCAGTCACTGACTTACACTAACACAGTCGTGCGGTCCCGTGGATGTCGTTTCAACGAAACAAAAGCAAACACAGCAATTGCAACAATGACTGCTGTGGCAAAAGCAGCAGACTGAGAATAAGGAAGCTACTGGGCCGCCCAACTCTTCAAGGTCAATAGCGTTCCTAGAAACAGGGGTGTGAAAAGTAGCGCGGTCCCAGGGACCGCACGACTATAGTTTAGGGTTAAAGAACATTTTGTTTCCCTACGGCGTCATACAGACCAAAATGAGCCTCGCGGCTAAACGACACGACAATTAGACGCATGGTTAAAAAAACTGAATTTCCAAGTATTACTCGTTGATTTCTTGTGCTATCCTCATTCATTAGGGCTGTACCCTCATGGTTCAGTGAAGCATTTTTCTCACACCTCATCTCAAATTCTGAAGGAATGTTTCTTACAGGTAAGGCATGCGAGAGAACGTTTGTGTAGTTTCGGAGGTAGGAGATACTGGCGGAAGTGGAGCTCTGAGGGCTGGTAGAGAGTTGTGTTTGGACAGTTCAGTAGGTAAATCACTTGCCTGTGAAAAGCAAAGGTACCAGGTTGGATTCCGGTTTTAATCTCCCAGCACGTTTCAGAAAACCGATTGTTGTCTTACGCGTACGTTCATGTTGTTATACTGAACTATAGATTTAATTTGGTTCAGCGTTCCAGATTGACGCAGCTATGAGCATTCACTTAGAAAAGAGGAATAGTGGAGAAAAATTTAATTTATGAGTGGCACTGTATGTTGTCGGACTGACACCAACTGGAACGCTAAGAGCGTTGCGTATGAGGATGTTCCACCATTTAACTACGGTAATAGATATGCTTTTGTTGCTGACAGAGGCTCGAAAGAAGGTGCTCCTCAAAAACTGAGTGGATTTGTTGGATAGGAAACTGAGGCATAAAAATTTAAAAATAATAACACGGTGTCATATCATCAAGATATACACTTACGTTGCAAAATCACTTCAACAACAGCAACAACAAGGAAGTCACAAAAGAATGTGGTCATAAACACGTCCTTAAATTTCCAGTTATATCATCAAGAGATCGAAACGCACACCTTCTACTGCAATACATGCTTGCAGTCGCTGGTGCAAGGACTTCTGGAGAGACTGAAAGATTCCTTCGATGTCATTGGACATGCTGCAACAATGCGATTTCTTAGAATTCTCTTGCGTCGTCGATACTCGTGCATAGACTTCTTCCGTGAACTTACCTCATAAAAAGTACAGTTGCTTCAATTAAGGCGAAGCTGCATGCCAACAGATAACGAATTCACGTCCTATCAGGCGACCAGGAAACAGGTGGATGGGTACCTTCCTACCCACAAGCGAGTACTGAGCCGTGTACTCACCTTGATGGTGCCACAGACAAACAAACACCGTCCGAACAGGCCATGAAGGCCCAATGGAACCGACTGGCCGCCGTGTCATCCTCAGCACTTAGACGTCACATGATGCGGATACGAAGGGGCATGTGGTCAGCACACCGCTCCCCCAGCCGTTGTCAGTTTTCGTGGCCGATATCCCTAGACTACAAGCAAGTAGCTCCTCAACTGGCCTCACAAGGGCTGAGTGACCTCGCTTGCCAACAGCACTCGGCAGACCCGAATAGGGACCCATCGAAGTGCTAGTCAAGCCCGACAGCGGTTATTTGACGTGAACCTGAGTTACCACTGCGGCAAGGCCGTTACCGGTGGTGCTACATGCAAGTACTATTTCAGGAGGTACTTCCTCTAGGATAACCGGTAGCACATCGGCAAGAAATTTTGCATATCTCTTACCAATTCAGGTGTCTTCAATGAAATAAACACTAGTCACGAAGTCTCCGACAAACTCACACCAAACATTCACACTCCGCTGTATCGGATGTTCAACCTGTCTCAGCCACTGCGGATCCTTAGCGCCAAAACAATGCACATTTCTTAAATTCAGCTTTCCAGGATTTGTAAAGGTAGCTTCACCCGCGAAAAGAATTTTTTGAAGAAATAACATATTGTCCTGATGTCGTATCATGACCAAGCGAAAGAATTCCATGCGCCTTCTGCAATGCCTCTGGTTAAATCTGCCGGTGAAGTGACACATGATGTGGACTGAAGTTCTTTGAGCATAAAAGACAAACAACGCTGGGCTGATTTATTCCAGAGGCACCCGCAATTTATCTGGAGCTAACACGTCGATTATAACGAACAGCAGCCAGAACATCTAATTTGTTCTCTCTAGAGTCGTAAAACCACCGTAGGCTACAGTAGACTATCATAAGTAAGCGTAGACTACAGTAGTTCCCCTGGCAGCCCTGCTCAGCTGAGATCGTAACAGAGTTGCATACCTAACGGGCACTACATAGTTATCCTCCCATTACTTAAAAATAAACAGTATTTACAGCAAAATTACAATTGTCAATGATAAATTTAAGTTTTATTCGAAAATTGTTAACCTGTAACGTGGAACAGAGGCATGTTGCAGGAAAAATAAAAAACAATGCAGATTTATCATACATCGCTAGTCCATAAAAAAAGGAAAAATTAAAAGAAAAATAACGCAGACGAAAATATATGAAACATCGCTTCAATATTTCGTCGATCTTATTTAAACATGTTTCAATTGTTCATATACAACTTTCGCATTTTTCAATAGTAAAGGGAAACTCTTCCCTTTGATCATGATGAAGAACGTTCTGCTGCGCACAAAATAACAACAATAATTGTATAGACTGCTTTGTGTTTGTGCATGCAAACTTTACTTGCATCAAAAACAATTGCCTTGGTTACATAAATGCACAGAATTTAGGCGATCAACTAATTTTGATTACTTGTAAAATGCTATTTATATTTTGTAAGGATATAAAACACACAATGCACTGACACTGAACGATGTGCAATTCTAATTATGTGTAAAACAAACGAATAAAAAACAAAGAGATGTAGTCGGCTACCAATTTCTCCCTCCCACATTCATTTGTTTCTTTCCTTACAAATACTATCAGTAATCCAACATCATTTATGTAGTGTACCAGAACTACCAAACCGTAATTTTGATACAGCGCAACTCTATTTCCCTCCATTCGTTGCAGGCTTGCTCCTTATCCTGTGTGTAGTGTCCCGGTGCCCTCTCAACAACAATTTTTTGCACATTTGCTGAATTTTCATTTTTTTAGACACTTTCTCTTGGGATACCTTTGTGCATACAAAATTTTGTGAATAATACAAGAGGCGATAAGCCAAAGCACAGACAAAAATCAAGTGTAAGATAACTTTTCAGACGCAATGAGCCAACCAACTTAAGAGGGGAACACGACAAGCGCAAACCTCACCCAGAGGAAGAGCACTCATAATAAGTGAACACATGTCTCGGCTTATCCGTTGACACTCGACCGTTTCTGAAAAAACGGCGGTAAAAGTTTTCGGGGCATTGTATGTGCTTTTTAGCGTGTGATAATTTCAGCCGAAATGGCGACACAGTGCCTAGCGTCGCGGCATTTCAGTTTTGCGCCCAATGTTCGAAACCCGATTAATGTTTTCACTTATTTTATTTTGTCTATTTATCTGCCCATGTCCGTTGAAGGTTACTGCCCGAATGTTTCTTATCAAGTAAGGGGATATATGAGCGTTATATTTATTATAAAATTACAATCGAGTTTCAGAATAAGTGTCAAACATTTGTTGTATAAAATATATGTGTGTATGATACCTTCAGAGGTCACAAACTTTTTATATTTTCATATGCTTGTATTTCTGTCTTATATCAATTCTTATGTTAATTCTTAAATTTGATTCTTATGGTTATTATTCAGGAAGATTTGGTGCATTCCCTTGGATAATACCGATCTTAAAAACATTCTAAACATAGAAATTCCGAACTCCACGAGCATCAGGCGAAGGCAGGTTTGTCACTGTCTCACTCGGGAAAGGAACGTCGTTAACTTCGCTCATGATTTCACGCGTTGGAAATAATTTTGCGGCTAACCTTGCATAATTGATCACTTCATCGAAAACTGGCGCTTGCAACTGATCACGAACCGCGGTGCACAATAGGAATTTAACCGAAAACGATTTTAAATAATTTTTCCATTCATCTATTTATTTTCTTTTTAATTCCTTCGCCTGACATAAAATTAGTAGATGAATAAGGACAACGTTACTTCAGTACGCATTAGAAAGATTCGTGTAGTAATCGTCTACGGTCATAGATAGATAAATGAAAAACAAAAATAAAATGATAATTGGATTTCGAACACGGGATGCAAAACTATGAAGCCGCGACTCCAGCAGCTCCACCATAGCTTCAGTCGAACATATTACTCGTTAAAAGGCACTTAAAGTACCTAGAAATCTTTCACCGTGGTTTTCTGGGAAATGGTTGAGTATCTACGTATAACCCGAGATACGTGTTCGCTTATTTTGCCCCCTCTTCCACTGAGCGAAGATTCTGGAAAATTGGCTTATGGCACTTGCCGTGTTCTTGTTATAGAGAGAACAGCAAAACGAATAAATCGTAAAGAAGAGAGTGTCTACAGAAAGAGACCGAGGGTTACAGACTGCAACAAAACATAGCAAGGAGACAGCGGAAAAAGCTGTGTGAATTACTTCTGGACACATACTGTAGTGGAGGCTGGCGTGTTTTGGCAGCAGGCTAGATTTGCTGGCGTATTTTCCGGGACCTTGTCGGCTCGGCTCGGTTCATCAGCGCAGTCTTGTTTACCGGCGGGCGTTGTTTGTCGCTAATGAAGTGTTCACATGCGCTCAGCCAAGTGCGCTATCAGCAGGCTGCGTCCCGGCACTTCGCTAATCGTACTACCCCGCCAGCACGTCGCTCCCGCTGCCATCCTAGTCGCCGAGATGGCACCTTCAAGTGATTACAGTCGCATCGCCTATACCGCTTACGAAGGGTGGCGTCTTCCGTTCAGGACCCTTGCCCTCACTACGATGCGCTATTGGGGAAGGAAGTAAGATTGGTGTTTAAAATCTCGTCGACGACAAGGCCATTACAGACAGAGCTCTAGTTCGCACAGGAGAAGGAAGGGGAAGTAAACCGACAGTGTGCGATTAACAGGAGTTGTAACGTATAAAAGGGTCGGTTGTAAAATGTAGTCTCACAGTAAACGCGGATTTGACCCCCATTAACTACACAGTGAGTTACAGTAAATGAAACTTCTCACATTGAAGATGTGCGACGATTAACGAACACGGTGGATTTCAGCAACGAATGTCTGCCATCACCTTCCCTATCTCGACTGGAGGCAACTTACTTACTTCACGTCTTCTAAAGATGCCCCGTAGCCGCTGTCCCGCTCGGTTTCTTCTCCGTCGGTCACGGGCTCTAAAGCTTGTGCCGTAAATAGTGCATAATAATGTGACAAGTGCGTAGGTTTAAATGCTAATCCTAACAATAACTTCTGTCCTTTCTCGTTATTGAATCATCAAAGCGCAAATCTCTGATCAACACTTTACACCTCTTTTCCGGCATAGTATCCCGGAAAATTGGACGACCAGCCGCACCGGTAGAAAAAAGATAAGAAAAGTCATCCTTGGACGATCTGAAAATTCCCGATAATATAAGGAGACTAATAAGTGCAGATATTTCTTCTCTTCGTGTGTTCTTACACGAACCGCTGTCAGGGTGTCTTAATTTTTGCCAAATATCTACGGGACCCGAATTTTGAAAGCTTCGAGCGTCTCCCTCCAGACCTAAAAACCTTATTTTCATAACATTTGTCGCTGAACGGTAGTTTCTCGAGGCAATTGGTTTTGAATTCCAAGAAAAACAGCCCCGTTTTCAGAATAGGTAACTGCATTTTCTGCATCTTCACTGGATCGTTGTTAGTCATCTCGCGTGTTTGGATGCCAACTAATTTTGTTTTATATAATCTATCGCAAAGTTAGTAAAACGACTTCTAGAACCAATCTATCGTAAACATTCATAACAAGATTCCTGGTCATTAATCGTTAGCTTTCCAGCACCGCAAAAGTCACAAAAATGCTTCGCACGATATTAGAGTCAACATGAGAGCGAGCAAGTATGTTTTCCGAGGCAACTTTAACAATTAATTCTGTCTTTATACGGAGCTGCACTTCACATACTAGTTCGCGTGTTGCCACCTAGAAAACCTATCGTAGAACGCCTTGGATTTACACATCATCCCACAAGTACGTCAACCGAGGCTATTTTTCGGCGATCTGTTCCGTCTTCACAAGAGATGAGATTTTATACACGAATTCATGTATTACCTGCTCGTAAACCGACCGTGGAATAGTAGTGAGATGTCTTAGCAGTTTGGCGCCTGCCCTCTCAAAGCTCACTTGTGATTGGTCCACCCTTTCTATCAGAAAGCACTGACAGTAATTAAAATTTGGAATTACCATTTCCTGATGAACTGAGCGATATTCAAATTATTATTAACAAGCTCTCAGTGCAAGTAACGTCATCAGCACTGTAAATATAAATAATAAAATACTCGCTTCTTGGCGGCCAGCGTGGTAGACGAACCCCCATTGTCTCTCTCTGCTCCAGTAACACATGGTCCTTGCTCGCTCGGCCGTTCTCACGCTTTGTGATCATCCGGCGTCTCGTCGACTCGTCTGTCTTGTGATCCTACCTTCTTCCTAGCCTCCCGTGAAAAAATCTTCCTATGCTATGCTGTACCACATAAGATACAGACTCAGCTTGTGGATCGTTGAGCGCTGCAATTTCCTGTATTACCGTCAAAGACCAACATAGTCTCAGTCGTTCATGTGTTGATGCGGAGTCAGTGTCTTTGTGTCCCCGGTTACTCGTCTGGCACAGTGACCACTGGTTTCCTGGATCCTACCCCGCCTCGCAGACGGATACACCCCAAAACGTACACTATGTGATCAAAACTATACGGACACCCTCAAAACCATACGTTTTTCGTAGTAGGTGAATTGTGCTGCCACCTACTGCCAGGTACTCCATATCAGTGACTTCAGTAGTCATTAGACATCGTGAGAGAGCAGCATTGGCGCGCTCCGTGGAACTCACGGACTTCGAACGTGGTCAGGTGACTGGGTGTCACATGTGTCATGTCTGTACGAGAGATTTCCACACTCGTAACATCCCTAGGTCCACTGTTTCCAATGTGATAGTCAAGCGGAAACGTGAAGGGATACGTACAGCACTAAAGCGTAAAGGCCGATCTCATCTGTTGACTGACAGAGGGTCGTAATGTGTAGTAGGCAGACATCTATCCAGACCATCACACAGGAATTCCAGATTGCATCAGGATCCACTGCGAGTACTATGGCAGTAAGGCAGGAGGTGAGAAAACTTGGATTTCATGGTCAAGCGGCTGCTCATAAGCCGCCGTTCACGCCGGTAAATGCCAAACGACGCCTCGCTTGGTGTAAGGAGCGTAAACACTGGACGGTGTGGCCGAGCGGTTCTAGGCGTTTCAGTCTGGAACCGCTACGGTCGCAGGTTCGAATCCTGCCTCGGGCATGGATGTGTGTGATGTCCTTAGGTTAGTTAGGTTTAAGTAGTTCTAAGTTCTATGGGACTGATGACCACAGATGTTAAGTCCCATAGTGGTCAGAGCCATTTGAACCATTTTGATAATTTCAGAAACATATTTTATAATGAGGTCATGGTGAGCCATTTGGCTCAGATTGGTTCCGTTACCCAGCCCACCGTAAGTCAGGGTTAGAGAGTTCGTGAGCTATGCACAATATTGAGGGGGTTTCCGTTTTCAGCAAGATAACCGCAGATTCTTCTTGAACAACTGCTGACGGTCGACGTACACTATGTGATAAAAATTATCTATTGTTTTTTCAATTTTTTTTCCTTTATTGAATTTCAGTTCCCCCCAAGGGGGCGGGCTGGCAGCAGCTTAGTATGCCGCTCTTCAGCCTACAGACTTTGTTAGAAAGATGAATAAATAATAAAAACAGGCGATAAAATCGGAGACTTAAAGAGTAACATGGCGAAAAGAAATCGTGGAACTTAAAACAAAGAACAGAGGGATGATGACGCAAAGAAAATACGTACAAAGCAGACAGGTAAAACAATAGACAGACAATTAAAAAAAAAACACGGCGACAGTCTGGTTTCTGTTCGCAAAAGACATAAAATTCACACCCAGCGACGGCATGGTTTCTGTTCGCAACACGAGAAAGACGAACAACACTGAACAGTCACTGGAACACTGCACTAAAAAGTTGGCAAATGTGACATACCACAGCCGAGAGCAGGTGGGGGGAAACTGGACAGATGATGGGAAAAAAAAGTGGAGGGAGCCGGGAAAGGAGCTGATGGAGGATGAGGACCCATAAGAGGGGTGCGGGGCGCTGGGCAGACGCGACAGGGAGTGGGGTAGGCAGAGGAGGGGAATACAAAAGGACTCGGGGGGGGGGGGAGAAGGGAGGTAGGGAGAGGTTTAGTGGGGAGAAAATAGGACAGAAGGGGGGAAGAGGGAACCCAGGGAAAGGACAGAGGAAAGGAGGGGAGTGAGGACCAGAGTTCAAATGGTTCAAATGGCTCTGAGTACTATGGGACTTAACTTCTGTGGTCATCAGTCCCCTAGAACTTAGAACTACTTAAACCTAACTAACCTAAGGACATCACACACATCCACATTCGAACCTGCGACCGTAGCAGTCGCGCGGTTCCGGACTGAGCGCCTTAACCGCGAGACCACCGCGGCCGGCAGGATCAGAGTTGATAGGAGGGATAAATGGAGGGAGAGAGGGCATCATCCGGGAGGGGGAGTTGATGGAAGCCACCTTGGGAAAGGAGATGAAGGGTGTAGAGATGGAGGGTAGGGGAGACACAACGGTGAAGACGTGGCAGGGGGCGGGGATGGGAGAGGAGAGGAGCAACCAGGGGGTGAGGGGGTTCAAGACGGCGGGAGGTGTAGAGGATGCGGATATGTTCGAGGAATAGGAGCAGATGGGGGAAAGGAATGAGATCATAGAGGATCCGCGTGGGGGACGGGAGGCGTATACGGAAGGCGAGGCGGATTGCATGACGCTCAAGGATCTGGAGGGACTTATAGAATTTGGTGGGGGGGGGGGCAGATATCCAGGCAGGACTGGCATAACAGAGGATGGGATGGATTAAGGATTTGTAGGTGTGGAGGATGGTAGAGGAGTGCAACCCCCATGTCCGGCCAGAGAGGAGTTAGAGGAGTCGGAGGCGGTTGTGGGCTTTGGATTGGATGGAGCGGAGATGAGGGATCCAGGTGAGGTGACGATCAATGGTGAGGCCAAGGTGGGTGAGGGTGGGGGCGAGGCGGACAGGACGGGCGCAGACAGTAAGGGAGAACTCCAGGAGCCGGAAGGAGCGAGTGGTACGACCTACGATGGTTGCCTGGGTCTTGGCAGGGTTGAGTTTCAGGAGCCACTGATTACACCATGCAGCAAAAAGGTCAAGGTGATTCTGGAGAAGGCGTTGGGACCGTTGGAGGGTAGGAGCGAGGGCGAGGAATGCGGTGTCATCAGCATATTGCAAGAGGTGTACTGGAGGGGGGGGGGGGCGTTGGGGCATATCTGCCGTGTACAGGAGGTAGAGGAGAGGGGAGAGGACAGAGCCCTGGGGCACACCTGCAGAGGGGTAAAAGGTGCGGGAATTGGCATTATGGATGGTAACATAGGAGGGGTGGTGGGAGGGGAAGGAGGCCACCAGACGGATGTAGTTGATAGGAAGGGCGTAGGTTTGGAGTTTAAACAGGAGACCGGGATGCCAGACACGGTTGTAGGCCTTTTCGAGGTCAAGGGAGACAAAAATGGCGGAGTGACGGGAGTTAAGCTGGAGGGAGAGGAGATGAGTGAGGCGGAGGAGTTGGTCATCAGCAGAGAAGGAAGGCCGAAAGCCACATTGGGTGTTTGGGAGGAGGTGGTTTTGGCGGAGGTGGTGATGGATGCGCCGGGAAAGGATGGATTCCAAGAGCTTGTTGAACACCGATGTGAGACAGATAGGACGATAGGAAGAGGCATCAGATGGAGGCTTGTTGGGTTTGGAGAACATCAGGATACGGAGGTTTTCCACAGGTCGGGATAGAAGCCAGTGGAAAGAATGACATTGTAGAGGGTGGCAAGGATTGAAAGGAAGGAGGGAGGGCAGTGTTTGAGGTGGCGGTAGGTAACGCAGTCGTGGCCGGGAGCAGTGTTGCGTTTAGTGCGGAGTGTGAAGCTGATGGTCCTGTGTAGTGATGGGAGTGTTAAGTTCAGATGGTGGTGTGTGGCCCAAGTACTGGAAGCTAGGAGCAAGGGGAGGAACAGAGGTATTCGTACGGTCCATGACGTCAGGGAAGAGGGAATAATCAAAGTGAGGATCATCTGGGATGGAAAAAACATCGGAGAGGTGAGAGGCAAAGTGGTTGGCCTTACTGAGGTTATCAGGAAAGCGACGGTCATTAAGGAGGAGAGGGTCCTGGGGGGTGGGGCGGTTCCCAGTAAGGCGGTGGAAAGCAGACCAATACTTGGAAGAGTTTATGGGGAGCGTGGTGTTGAGTTGTGTATATGTTTTTTCAACACATTTAGCTGATTTGTAATGGATTACATTTACTTTTATATCAGTAACGAAAACAACAAAATTTATTTTGCGTTCATCAATTAGTTCTGATGATTGTGACTGATTGCTAGAAATAGCTCATGTATTTATTTGAAATTCATTGTAGTTCTCGTATGGTTACTGTTGTGTACATAGTTACGCGTAGTCAGCGCGTACACAACTTTCCCACTAGAGCGCGCCCCGCTAAGCACAACAGCACAGGCGCAGCGCTCGTCCGTCTCCGCACTACGAGATGGCGCTGTCTTGGACCAAATTCTGCTTCCGCCGATCCGCGTATTAATATATAACGCAGCCAATGAGATTGCTGCTAACGTAGAACCTTTTCTCCTCGCGGATCACACTCGCGCTGTGATACCTGAACGTGGAGTGTACAGACCTACGATTAGTCAGTCTGCATTTGTCTGCACCAGTCTGTACCAGTCTACATTAGTCTGTACCAGTCTATAGTCAAGTTTCAGTCTGCACCCAATAAGATTATCATATTCCTGTACATAGCCATGAAGAGAAATGTATAGACACTTTGTCAAGTATCAGAGATATGTGAGAATAAGATTAACGTACCAAGACCAAAGGAACTTCAGATTGTCAATTGTAAATAGCATCCAGAATCAAGTTAAGTAATTTTATGCTTGTTATTATTTTAATAAATGTGTGTGAAAATTAATCAAGTTCTGTTTAAAGTTGGTCACCGTCAATCTGCTACTCTAAGCGTGCAAGTGGCATTTCTATCGTCTGACCTAACGGCAGAAGATAAACACGCCACGATAAGACCACGAAACATATTGCTGACACTCGCCTACTTCGTTAGAGCGACAAGTCAAATAATCTGATGGTGTGTGTACCGAAGGTCTTACAGTACGCACACCACAGTTACATACTCGTGCGTTGTAGTGTATAGTTTGTTTATGTTTGCTTGTAATCTGTTATAGATACAAATTAATATTCTGTATCTAGAGGTCATACGAACTATATATAGTGTCATGTTCCTGTTATCATTACGTATTCCTGTTCTTTGAATGTTCATATTGTTACGGGTTATTTTTGGTTTTATTGCAAGTTTTGTGGTCCCATTCTCCCTTGTTTTGTATCTAATTTTTCTAATGAAGTGCATATTGCTGTGGGTTGGCAGGAGAGCCAACACCGGGTTATTAGAGGAAGCCGAAAGGCACGCGTTTTAGCTCACGCAGGCTGGCGTTAGGTCTGGAACAGGACAAGGAAATTAGAATTTAGCAAAACGGACGTAGCTGGTGGAATACTTAACTTTAATCCATTAATGATGAACGTCGCTCTTGACTGTACATTATTCACAATATCAATAGTAACTGAACATGGCGTCTTGCTAGGTCGTAGCAAATGACGTAGCTAACTATCGTCTCGGCAAATGAGAGCGTATTTTGTCAGTGAACCATCGCTAGCAAAGTCGGTTGTACAACTGGGGCGAGTGCTAGGAAGTCTCTCTAGACCTGGTGTGTGACGGCGCTCGGTCTGCAATCACTGATAGTGGCGACACGCGGGTCCGACGTATACTAACGGACCGCGGCCGATTTAAAGGCTACCACCTAGCAAGTGTTGTGTCTGGCGGTGACACCACACATATGATGTAGGTATTTATATTTTGGATGGCTATTATTCACCCAAAAGATTGACAAGGTTCTTTTTCCACATTTACCTAACATGTAGGATGTCCCTGTTTCGTCAAATGTCAATAAAGTTGCATTTAAATTCACATATTTTTTGGCTAATATAATGCGAATGTGCTAAAAGAGAAAAAATTATGCGTTAACCATTGAAACGAAATGTGAGAACCCCGAGCATTTATGACATATTGCTTTAGCAGTCTAAGAGCCGGATGTTCCGTGTAACGTAAATATCGTACACGCTCTCAGCTAAGGGTTAAAGCATTGCACCCAAAACGCAATTAACGTTGGCATGGATGTGGCATAAACGCCACAGAATCATTCAATCATTTGTGTGAAGCGATACAGTGAATCCACGAGAAACCTACATCTGGTGGCCACAAGATGTTTTGAATTCAAATGTGAAACGAGGGATGGGCGTATGGGACATTTTTCACGGCTGTAGAGAGGTCACCCCGAGCCTATTACAGCTACGTAGGCAGGCAATATCTCGACTGATAGGCTATAGAAGAAAATACTTACTCTGGCGACTTACTGAAAAAGCGACGCCATTCACTAAGACGCGACACTTCGTTTTATTTTACTTTTTCATCCTACAGGACCTTCTATGCTGCCTTCGATGGATAAATATTTATCCACTGAGGAGACATAGTCCAACTGTATCATCATATCACTACAGGGTGTTGTCGTAATGTGCGATTTATTTAATTAAAAAAATGGTTCAAATGGCTCTAAGTACTATAGGACTTAACATCTGAGGTCATCAGTCCCGTAGACTTAGAACTACTTAAACCTGACTAACCTAAGGACATCACAAACATCCATGCCCGAGGCAGGATTCGAACCTGCGACCGATGCAGCAGCGCGATTCCGGACTGAAGCGCCTAGAACCGCTCGGCCACAGCGTCCGGCAATTAAAAGTGTTTCGGAAAGACATGATCCCATTATCAAGTTCTATTAACATGGAAAACTCTTCTGATTATTTTATATTATTTATTAATATACACGTAATATAAACCTGTGTATATAGTCCGTGTAGTATTACGTCCCTTCAAAGTATTATGCCACTAGGCTCCGTTAAAAATAAGCAAGCGGCAAACACGGCACTGAAATATTACGTTCTGTCAAATCTCAATAGATGCAATCGTTATAACATAGGTGTAAGGCTGCTTGTAGGTTTTGCTTTGACATACACTTACAGACGTTCAAAAACTCTTGAGTAGAAAGATGTATCAATGTTGACATCGATTTATACGTAACAAAATGTTACAATCTTTAGTAGATGATTGGCAGTTGAAATTCGTTACCCAGTAAACAGAGGTTCGTGATGCTGTTAAGCGACACCAGTAATTACTAACGCCATACCATCACATATATACAAAGGAGAGTCTTGTATGTTTGATAATGCATGTTTGTTGCTTGCTTATTTTAGACTGTACTAATAGCATAAGGGTTTTAAGATGTATGGGACTACATGGATATAGCAGGATTAACTTAAATGTACATTAGTATTAAAATAACAATAGTAATTTCGCGTAGCTTGAAGGCCGAATGTAAGTATTTCAATTGACCACCACTTACGCGACTAATCTACTCAGTTATCCAATCAGTGAAAGAGAATATACAGTTTAACTTGTTATCCAAACGACGTGTAGTTGCTGGCGACTCCTCGCATTGCTGAGAGACAGACTGAAGATGTCCGTGCTCCGACCGGCATTCCATCGCGCGACCTCTCCGTCTCCAGGCACGCGTTTCACCCCTAGAACACCAGGGCCAATCTTTGCATACTAAGGAGAAGTAATGATTTGCCAGGCGCCGGCTCGCCAGTCGGGAACGACAGAGCAGAGAGGGCTGTGAGACGACGTCAGCCAATTGCACGTTGACTGACCCCCTTCCAGGACGACAACGCAACAGCAGCGGTCTCTGTGTGAAGAGGACATAAGCGCCGCGCCCGACTGGTCTCCGCCCATCGAAGAGAAGCATCGAGACTAGCGACCTGAATAGAAGCATCAAAGCTCGTTACTGGCCTGTACATTTTATGTTACTCTATCTTGGAATTGTTTTACTGAAGAATATTGACTAATTTGCATGGCACCCTTTGCTTGTGACATATCTATGCAATTCTCAAAGTTAGGTATTGTCATTTTTTCTGTAATAAAACTCGTTAATACGATTTATTTGAATTGTTTGTCTAGCATTCTGAGGAAGCAGGTTTCCTGGACACCCCATCTTTGACGACTAGGCACGATTCAACATGATAAGTGTTTTCATTGTAGTAGAGTGTGATAATGGGACCATCTCTTCCTGAAACACGTTGTTTTAAATTAAATAAATCACACATTTGGACAACTGATGCGTCATACTCTCCATATGGATAATTGTTTATTGCCTTACATAAAAATAGGTGCTGGAATTGACGCCTGCCTGTGTTTAAGTACCAAAGGAGTAACACTTATAGGATGTCTAATCTTTCGGTGGTATACTTGATAATGAGGTGTTTGTTTCTAAGTTTATCCCGCCAAAAGGCCTCACGTGAAAATTAACTGGTTAGTTCCTGCGAAGGGATTCGCAATGAAGAATTAAGTACTTGTCATAAAGTGAAGTACGTCGTGCAGGACTATTAGCAATGAAATAACGCAGATAATTAGCTATGACGAAGTGCACGCAGAAATTATTTCATTTTGTTATTTCTATATTTATTTATGTAGCCTGGTCTGATTACAGCGGACAAGGGTCTCACACATACAGTAACCATTTTACCTCATAGTTACCTAAGAAATAATTTTAATACCACAAATAATATCAAAGTGCTTTGAGTGTCTATAGAAACAATGTGAGTAAATAATACTGACTATAAACTAATGAAGTTAATATTGGCAGTACTTCAACTACTACCACTAATAACGACAATAATAATAACAACAACAATAATAATAATAATAATAATAATAATCCACATTCCCACTGAGCAAATGATGGTGGAATATGGTCAAAGAATCGAACATCACAGATATAACGAAGACATGCATTCGTAACCAGTCCCAGGGGCCATGAGCTTTCCTGAGAAGGACCTTGCAGGATAATATTTTGCTGTATCCGATAATTGGAAGTATAAGTGTTGGTGCCGGCCGCGGTGGCCGAGCGGTTCTAGGCCCTTCAGTCCGGAACCGCGTGACTGCTACGGTCGCAGGTTCGAATCCTGCCTCGGGCATGGATGTGTGTGATGTCCTTAGGTTGGTTAGGTTTAAGTAGTTCTAAGTTCTAGGGGACTGATGACTTCAGATGTTGAGTCCCATAGTGCTCAGAGCCATTTACTAGTGATTGTAAACAAAAACATTCATACGTACGTATATCCTATTCCGAATTGTTTCCGAGATAGAATGTAGTTAATGTAGAATCGTCTTTATTTTCTCTATTATTCAAACACTGTCATTGTCTACAGCGTGCCACTGTAGTGTAGAGGAAGTTGAGACGAAGAATTTGATATAGGACCCATGTGATCTTTCAAGTCAGGAAAATACCTGAAATTGGCCTACAGAAACTGCACGTCTCGTTAGATTTTCAATATTCTCACTCTCTCTTCGCGTTAATTATTATTCGCATTGAAAAAATGAATAGGACCTTTATTGTAGGAAATTTAATGCAGCTTAATGTTACAACGCGTCACATTTTTGCTGGAGGTTGTGATTTTCGAGTACAAAAGTGATGCTAAATATGTTCTCTCTCAGAATAGGGCCTATATCCATATGAAGTTTTTTTTTCAGAATCACTAATACTAATCAGCCCTCAAAGCACGTACCTTTCCCCCTGATGCACGCACTATACACATGACGTAATAAAAACTCAGACCCAGGCACAATCGGTCACTGAAATGAATCCAACTGCGACAGGTGAAAAGTTGTGCTGGACCGTAACTTGAACCTGAATTGCCTGCTTTACACGAGCGGTCGCCGCTTTGGCTGTCCGAGCACACTTTCCATCCAAACCAAATTCTCAACTTGTCGCACACTACACAAATAGCGTTAATTGTCCATTACCTCCACTGCTCACAACTTCAGCTAATTCCCAAAAGACTAAATCGCTCCAGGCAAATGCCGGGATGGTTCCTTTGAAAGGGCACGGCCGACTTCCTTCCCCATCCTTCCCTAATCCGATGAGACCGATGACCTCGCTGTCTGGTCTCCTTTCCCAAACAACCCAACCCAAAAGACTTTGGACGTAGTGTACATCTGCACACTGTAGGTATCATTATTCGCCGTCAGGTGGATATATATTGTGTGTGTGTGTGTGTGTGTGTGTGTGTGTGTGTGTGTGTGTGTGTGTGCACCAGGTGCAAATCTGGCTTTGTGAATACAAGAAACACGTGTAGAAATGTTTCCATATGTAATGGATAAGGAACGGAACATGGGCAGAAAATGTTAAATAAGTGAGAAAGGCCTATTGTTGATTTCAGTATTAACCGCCGCTCACACAATTTGTTCAGTATGAGCACTGAACACGTCGACGAGATGCTGCAGCCAACAGTGCTTCGCAGTAGTTCCGGTGGAATATGAGCAACGTGTTCCTGTTTACTGGCCTTCAGATCGGGTAGAGACCTAACTTGTCCCTGGTAAACGCATTCCGTTACATATCGCCAGAGCCAAAAGTCACAAGGGTTCAGTTCAGGTAATCTGGAAAACCTCTGGAGATAACAAGTTTCTGGAAGGTCACATTAAGCAAACCTTTCACTGGGCGAGCGACGTGAAGTGTTGCCCCATCTCGCATGAAAACAATGGTTTCCACACATCTGCGCTCTTCCAAAGCAGGAATTACATGCTGTACGAGGAGGTCTTGATAATGTGCAGGCGTCACCGTACACCAGATTTAAACTATCTGAATGGTAATACTTATTAAAAATTGCTATGAAAAATCATACTTACGACTAGCATCTTTCGTACAAATAAAACAGTCACTGCGTCAGTCACTTGTTTATTTTGCCACTAAACGTTTCGATATTTCACGCCATCATCTTCTGGTCGAGACCTGTTTATTCACGTAACTGGTGTTAGCGAAGAGTGCGGACGTCTTTTCACATTAGCATACCAAGGGCAGTGTAGCTTATTTTGCGTCGTTTGGAAATGATAGAAATTGTTTATCTAGAAAAGGCGCTTTTGAGGTTAAAAAACGTGAGTTTCTGACAGTGAATTGTACTTACAAGGACGGCAGATTTGTAAAAAGTCTGCCATCCTTGTTTAAAGAAGTTGGTAACCATTCTGGTTTAAAGAAGACGAGGACGACATTAGAAAGCGCGGTTGAGCTTAATGTGGCACCTGGAAGAGGAAGGCATCCTATCCCGGTGGAAGTTATTGGCGAGGCTGCTGTTGCTGTAACAGGCCATGTGTGACTGAAGAGTTGTAAAAAGTCTACCGTCCTTGTGAGTAAAATTCACAATCAGACATTCATGTTTTTTAACCTCAAAAGTACCTTTTCTAAATAAACAATATTATTATTATCAAAAGACCCAACAATCCTACACTGCCCTTGGTATGCTACTGTTGAAAGACGTCTGTACTCTTCATCGACACCAGCTATGTAAATAAACAATTCTCCACCTGAAGATGATGGTGTCAACTATCGAAATGCGCAATGGCAAAATAAACAAGTGGCTGACGCAGATACTTTTTTATCTGTATTTATCATAACGCCGCCCCTTACGGACCAAATATTAATTAGCTTTTTTCATGTTTGAGAGTGCACAGGTATTCAAAAATTGCCATTTTTCCCAGTTATCAGAAGGTTGTGACGTTGCAATAAGAAATGCGCTTATCTAAATATAACAAAAACTGACATCTAACCTAAATTCTCTTTGTAACAAAAAGTACTGTTTGAGCAGATCAGTTCATCTCACAGTAAACAACAGATTCTGATATCTGTGAGTTTATAACAACTAGAAAGGTGAAATGTGTAGCTGAATATGCTTGAATAATAAAAGGTCTTTTAAATAAGTGTGTTACTTTGTTAACGAAACTACACGTTAATGTGATGGCAAAACGACAAAATCAAAATTTACTCTTGGGATCTGGATATAGAGGCTCTTTATAATGGCTTGATAAAAACATTGTTGAGTAAAGATACGCTAAGATATAGCAGATTTGAGCACAAGTTGCTCCATTTAATGGTGATTTTTGCCACATGATCACTTTACAGAACAATAAGCTATTAACATCTACTCTTGACTACCTCCTACCTGTGGTCATGATTTTTTAAATAACTAATATTTACAAACGGACATTAATTTCCAGAAAAATGAGTAATTCCTCTTGTGTGTGTAACAGCAAACAAGACAAACATTTCTTCATCTGAACATCTGCTCAGTAACTACAGAATTTTTCACATCTCGAGCTTCCGCTCACGATTTTGTCAGTGTTATGTAATATGATGCTGGCAAAAAATGTTGCCTTACAGACGATTTATGATGTCATCGCGATCGACACAGCGATTAAGACCTGCCATGCTCTAATGCCCCGCTCTGACCGAGGATCCCTTCCTTCTGTGCTGTCGTCCAGTAGAAGGTGCGTAAACGGTAATTAAAGTAATAGGAGAGCTACGGAGTGTAGTAAAACCGTATCTGAGAGCTTTCTACGAGATTATCACTGGTGGGTGAGGTGGTAGAGGCTCGTCGTGCGGAAGGTCCCGAATTCATATCCCAGCGATGGCAGGTTTTTTTTATATACAATTTCCACGTGAAATTATTATATGGGAGAACATTTTTCTGACATGTGAAAGGACGTTTCGGAGTTTGTAGCAATGTTCTTCTGGGAGTCTGTTTTCGCTTCTTTAGTTGAAAGTAGCAATCCTATAGAGTATATCTGTATAGATAGATATAGTGTTATTCATACAAATGTACGCTACAGGTTTTCTACTTTCAACTAACAAAGCGAAAGCAGACTGCTAAAAGAACATTGGTACGAACTCCGAATGTCCTTTTACATGTCGGAAAAATATTCTCCCATATTGGCCTAACAATTTCACGCGTAAACTGTTAAAAAAGTTGTCAGCAGTGGGTTTCGTACCCGGAACTTTTACAACAACGATCTGAAGCTCTACCAACTCACATACCCCAGATCATCAGAGTCACTGTTCATAGATACGCTTTTCCTATACAGCGTAGTTCTGGTGTAACTTTTAATTACCATTTACACACGTTCTACTGGACAACAGCACACAACACGAACTAAATAGATGTTTTGATTGATAGCTCATCGAAACACAGCGTACCGAAATAAGTGTCTGACATCTGGAGGTTTGCCTGTAGCGGAGTTTAAAACCCTATGATTTGGTCACCTACTTCATTCTACAACGATATCAAGTGAATGAGCAATGCTAATTGCCAATAAATTAGCCTATTACACGAATTTTCTGGCATTTAATTTTGACAAAATTGGTTCACATAACTGAAGATACATATCTTGACGATGACTTGTGTTCTACTAAAGTCTTATGATATTTGATACTTGTATCTCTTGAAAATGGCCTAAGGCCTAAATCTAGATTGTGGAAAAAAACCTGTTGTACAGTCAAATGGTGGTTATATTTTTCAAAACGCTTCCTTTTATGATGGCTCTGCGGTCTACCTGCTGGGAAATATTCCCCTCTCGCTGGCTAGGAAACTCCCGTTCCCTGCAACAATCGTAAAGGATTACAATTAGCAAGCTCGAAACAACCTAATTCGCAAACTAGCGGGGACACAGTGGGGATCACATCCACAAACTATTCGCAGTTCTGCAATGGCACTGTACTTTTCTACTGCTGAATATGCTTCTCCAGTCTGGTACAGGTCATCTCATGCCAGACAAGTAGACATTGATCTCAACGAAACCTGCAGGTTGATCACAGGTTGCTTAAGACCTACCCAACTGATAAGCTCTACTG
This sequence comes from Schistocerca piceifrons, assembly GCF_021461385.2. NCBI lineage: Eukaryota > Metazoa > Arthropoda > Insecta > Orthoptera > Acrididae > Schistocerca > Schistocerca piceifrons. The sequence continues at coordinate 906,687,632 of NC_060149.1, forward strand.
CCTGGCTGGAATAGCGCCACCATGGATACGCAGAACAGTGGCTGCCAACAAGGAGAGACTGAAAGTAGAACAGGACAGTGCCCATCCCCTGCACGGACATAATCCACCACAGCAACGGCTGAGATCGCGAAAGGGTTCCTGAGAACATCCGAGAAGCTCACCATTTCACCAGAGAAGGCAAGGCTGGAGTTATGGAAGAAGTTGACGCCTCACTTGCAGACGCCAGGAGCTGAAGAACTACCACCTGGACACAACGAGAGCTGGCTGGTGTGGAAATCTTTAAACAGATTACGATCAGGAGTTGGACGATCCAGAGACAACCTGAAGAGATGGGGCTTCGTAACAGAAGATACATCCTGTGATTGTGGACAAGAACAAACCACATGCTCCAGTGCCTTTTGTGCCCTACATCCTGCACCAAGATTGATCTCCTGCAAGCCACTCCAAGCGCCTTGGAGGTTGCAAAGTACTGGGCACATGTAATATAAATACAATTTGTGTGTATATATTTATTGATGTGTATGGCAACTGTAAATCTGTATGTTTCTGATTTGAGATTCGAGAATAATTAGCAAGTTTCATAGTCACTTACAGTTTTACATCACCGCATGGTAATCCTAGCATGTAACTTCCTGGCTATGTATGAGTCTCAAAAGGAATTCCAGCTTTCGTAACTGTGCAATGCATAAAATAATTTTTAACATTTAATCTCATTCTTAATTTACTTAAAGAACACAACAATGTAAGGCAGAACAAAGTTTCCACTGTAATGTTTCTTACGTGCAAACCCATTTCAGTTCTCTTTTTTAGTTCTACATCAGATTATAACGTTATCCCAAAATATTATAATTACATAAATTTTCGAGTACTCTCCATTTGTTTAAGTGATAGTGTTGGCGAGATGTGTGCTAAGAGCAGAAAGTCCGTACAGGGTGGCGAATATTCAAATACGAGGGGCGTTCAGTAAGTAATGCAACACATTTTTTTCTTGTCTCTCGGTTGAAAATATTTGTAATTTGTTGTGGAACATCGTGGAATATTCTCGCTGCAGCCCCTATACTTCCGTGAAGCTCCGATAGGCGGCGGTGCTATACGCAGCCTTCAAAATAGCGTCTGTAACGGAGGCGCATTCCAAATAGAAAGCTGTCATTGAGTTTGTTACGGCGTAAAGTCGAGCGCCGAAACGCCAGTCGGGAACGTCAGAGCAGAGAGGGCTGTGACGAAGACGTCAGCCAATAGCACACTGACCGACTTCTCTCTAGGACGACAACGCGACAGCAGCGGCCTCTAGGCGAAGGGAACACAGAAGCATCGAGACCAGCCACGCGGATAGAAGCATCCACTGTATTAATTCACCTGAGTTTGGAATTGTATAAACTGAAGGACATTGTTTATTTTGCATGTCGCCCTTTGCTTGCGACACCTCTGTATTTCTGGAAGTTAAGTATTGTCATTTTTTCTGTAATAAAACTCATTAATACGATTTGCGTAAATTGTTGTGTAGCGATCAGAGAAGCAGGTTTCCTAGGCACCCAATCTTTGACAACTAGGCAGGATTCAACAGAGTTCTTTTAGTGGAAAACCAGATAATCATAGATATTCATAGATGCTTGCAGAATGTCTACTGGGACCTGGTAGTGAACAAAAGCACGGTGAGTAGTTGAGCGAGGCGTCTATGATCATCACAGCAAGGTGGCGCAAACTTGTCCAATCTCCAGTGTACCGGACGGCCGCACACAGTAGTGAAGTCGAAGAAAGGACTTTAGCGTATTAGTCACCACAAAAATGCAAACGGACTTCTCCTTCTCCGTGACAGTGCAAGGCCTAACACCCAGGAGGAGCTCACAAAAAATCATTACACTCTTCTTCCTCATCCACCCTGCAGCTTCCGAATTTTATCAGTGTGGCCCAATGAAGGATGCACGCCGCTGGATGATGGGGAGGTCATTGATGCAACAACACGTTGACTCGGAAGTCGACCAGTAGAGTGGCACCTTGCGGGCATATACGCCCTCGCGGTAAGGTGCCGTAAGGCCGTCGCATTGAAAGCAGATCGTGTTGAACAATAGTGTTTTGTAGCCAAAAGAGTGGGGAATAATATGGTATACTGCAATTATAAATAAAACCGACCTAGCAAATACTGTGTTGCATTACATAATGAACCCCCTCGTAAACGTATTCTAGATGTTATAACTAGCAAGCGTTCACAAGTGACACAGAGAAAACATTGTCTCTAACACGAATAAAATCTACATCCCTTGCAAAGAGCTGGCATATGACAAGAAACCGTAAACATCCCGCCAATAAAATGGCTCTCAGCACTATGGGACTTAACATCTATGGTCATCAGTCCCCTAGAACTTAGAACTACTTAAACCTAACTAACCTAAGGACATCACACAACACCCAGTCATCACGAGGCAGAGAAAATACCTGACCCCGCCGGGAATCGAACCCGGGAACCCGTGCGCGGGAAGCGAGAACGCTACCGCACGACCACGAGCTGCGGACTCCCTCCAATACCCAGGGCATTTATTGCCACTGGCAGTAGGCTGTATACCTGAAAATATAGTCTGCAATGTGTCCTGTAGTCACTCAGATCACCAAAGATCTGTTTTTATTTCTTTACTGGAATGAACTTACACACACAGCAATAATCAATTAAAAATTACAATAAATATTGAAGACTTCGGCTAAAGGAACAGATAACGCCTATCCGTGGCTGTTACGGTTTCCAGAAAATGGTTCAAATGGCTCTGAGCACTATGGGACTTAACATCTGAGGTCATCAGTCTCCTAGACTTAGAACTACTTAAACCTAACTAACCTAAGGACATCACACACATCCGTGCCCGAGGCAGGATTCGAACCTGCGACCGTAGCGGCCGCGCGGTTCCGGACTGAAGCGCCTAGAACCGCTCGGCCACAGCGGCCGGTCAGTCTCCACACCACAAGGTCCTAGGCTCCATGTTGGGACAGTTTACCTGAGTGCTACTGGTGCCAGAAGGGTCATCAAGAGGTTACCGATTAGTGGAAGATACAGTTAAGGATCTTACTGATCGCTGGTTGCGAGAATCAAATCACCAGAAATCACAATAGCAATTTGTTTTTGCGATCGCGTCCATGCCATCGCTGGGGTAATCTGCCACATTCTACTACCAGGTGCCATCATTAGTCTCTCTCCCACTCGCGTTGAATTACGTGTTTTATTTCTTCATTTTACTTATGTGTGTGGGTTTTCCTCGATTGACCAAATTTTTGTCTACCGGTCTAGTAATAACTTCCTGATATCCATGCACTTTTGCCACCTGTTTCAGTGTGTTTTTACCCTCTTAAATCTATGAACTTTATTGTTAATACGTTGTTGGCCTTAATGAAACTTTACAAATTTAATCGAGGCTGGCGTCGACTCTCACTTAAGAAGAGTTGTACTGTCCTCTTCCGTCCTTAAGGTATCCACTGTGATTCTGAAGTCGAGATCGGATCACGCCTGCAATAGCAGATGAATTCGGTGACCAGCACACAGTCAGGGCACGAGACTCCTTTCCAAGCCACACGGCTGGGAACGCGGTTACACTTTTCACAAACCGTTGTATTGTTAGGAAATATGTAAAGGACACTGACGGAAAAAAATCGCAACACAAAAAATAGTTCGTAGAAAGAAATTTCGGGAATACATTTGTCTAAGTAACACATTTAACCGATTAACATGGCAAGATCACAGGTTAAAGAAATGCGAGATAAGGCATTTCCAATTTGAAATGCTGGTACATTAATAAACAGTTGTAACAGTAAGAATATTGAATGCAAGCATGCCAACGTGCATGCATTGTGTTGTGCAGGTACCGGATGTCATGCCTGTCGCACTTGGTCGGTCAATCAGGGACGGTTAACGCTGTTTTTGGATGACGCTGGTGTTGTCGACCGATGATGTCCCATTCTTGCTCAATTGGAGACTGATATGGTGATCGAGCAGGCAAGGCAACATGTCGACGCTCTGTAGAGAATCTTGGGTTACAACAGCGATGTGTGAGCGAATGTTCTCCTGTTGGAAAACTCGCTGTTCATGTATGGCAGCACAACAGGTTGAACCACCATATTGACGTGCAAATTTGCCGTCAGGGTGCGCGGGATGGCCACTAGAGTGCTCCTGTTGTCAATCAAATCAAACTCCTGGTGTATGTCCAGTGTGTCTAGCACACAGGCTGGTTGGTTACACGCCCTCAACTGGTCTCCTTCTAACCAACACACGGCCATCACTGGCACCGAGGCAGAAACAGCTTTCGTCAGAAAATATAACAGACCACCACCTTGTACTCCAATGAATTCTCGCCTGACACCGTTGAAGTCGCAAATGGCGGTGTTTGAGGTCAGTGGAACGCACGCTACAGGGCGTCTGGCTCGGAAATGTCCTTGAAACAACCGATTTACATCAGATCGTTGTGTGACTATGGTGGCAACTGTGGCTCATATTGCTGCTGGATATGCAGTACGATCTGCCAGAGCTATGCACCGAACACGGTCTTCTTGAGATCGAACATTCCCGTGACCACCACTGCCTTCAATCATGTACAGTGGCTACACTGCCACCAAGTCTTTCTGGAATATCCAGTTTCTCGCAGCCCTATTGTGCGACCTTGTTCAAACATAGGGAGTTGTTGTTAATGGCGTCTTTGTCGCCTTAAAGGTGTTATTGACTGACATCATGTCACCATGCCCAATCTCGAAAGTAACTAACACTCACTATCGTTACGGCATGTATTTAAAGCAAGACTGATTTGGGTTCTCATAGGGGGGCTACTAGCGCCACTCTTTTGCGACTGGCACGAAATGTTAATAGACATGATCTTCCCCATGTAGAAACACGCCTATCAACTTTCGTTGACATGGCACAACTCCAGTGTATGTGAACGTATTGGCGCTCTAGAAAGATGAATTTGTAAACGTTTGAATAATAATTGTTACTTACCGTGTTACTGAGAAGAATTCACAACTTAAAATAATCTTCTAACAAAAGCGTAGGTTTATTTTTGGTTGTAAGCCCTCGAAGGGAAAGATTTCTTGGCAATCTCGAAACCATTTAAGCTTTGGGACCGAAGTCTCATACCAAAACTCTGTCTCACAGTCAAGCCAACATTTGCAGGTGTGGAAAACAAAGAACTTATCACTAAATGTAGGAAGATAGCTTGCATCGCTTGTAAGCTGCAAAACCAGCAATGTTATAAAAAGGGGGAAACACAATGTGCGACATATCAGCAGTTACTAGAAACTAAGATGGATATTATAGAATTTGAGGGAAGATACCTGTTTGCTTAAAAATTCACTTATGCCGCACAAATATCTGAGATATCTGGAGATATGATAAACAACTGTCACATGTTCTACGTAGTAGATTAAACAAACAGCAAGTTTCGATTCGCTGTGATACTGGGAAACTTTCATACGAAACCAGTTGTTAGTATGACGCTGATATGGCCTATTAACAAGCACTGCTAAAGTCAAGGTCAGACTTGCGGAGGCGTGATGATCGTACGCAAGGAAGACCATCACGAAATGTATGTTTATCTCGTGCGAGAGCGTAAGGATATCACTGAAAAGTCTCTACCGAGGTACACTCTGTGAAACACGCTTAATATGTTAAGAAAATCTACTTGTACAATTTCAAGAATCTGTCTTCTTGACAGGCTGGGTATTGCTTCACCTCCCATATACTGCTCCCACAGACACCATCTAGACGGAATTGCCTTAACAACAGTACGTACAAAGGCATATCACCAGTCATTCTTCGCACATTCCATCCTTGAATGGTTCTGAAAAAATCTTTATGTATGATAAAGTAGTGCCCTCTGGCATGCGTATTATTGTGATTCGCAGGGCATATATGTAGATTTAGAACTAGAAATGAGATAGGAATACAAACTTCTGTGCTTTAAAACTGAGTTACAGATGCTTTTCTTTGTTTTATTTATACTCCAGTCATGAATTAATGTTTATTGATGCAAAATTAAAGTAAATTTAAGTACTGAGTGTGGGATATTACGTACATGAAAAACCGCTGAGATATTTTCTTATGTGCATGGATAAATCACGGCTCTCAAATAATCTGCAACTCAGTTTAGGAGCTATGCATTACTGGACAGTTAAATAACCGAGCTGGTCCTAACAACTGGTTTCAGTTTTATTACATTATTTTTAATTTTCTGCGAGACAGCATTTGATCGACCATAAACGTACATTTTGTAATAAAATCCCATTTTTTATTATATGCCTTCACATTGTTTAGCTCACTTAATCGTTCCTACTCCTAAGACAGAACCAGAAGTACCATTCGCTCCGCCGGCCGGAGTGGCCGATCGGTTCCAGGCGCTACAGTCTGGAACCGCGCGACCGCTACGGTCGCAGGTTCGAATCCTGCCTCGGGCATTGATGTGTGTGATGTCCTTAGGTTAGTTAGATTTAAGTAGTTCTAAGTTCTAGGGGACTGATGCCCTTAGAAGTTAAGGCCCACAGTGCTCAGAGCCGTTTGAACCATTTTTTAACCATTCGCTCCGGGAACCTAATGCAGAGTTACTCAGACTCCCTTTCTGGCACTATATTCACATCTATAAAGCGAAAACATATAAATCAGTTCAAGAACTTTTAGTCACATACACTTTATTTTGGTGTATTCGTGGCAGGTTTCACGCAATTATTCCCATTTCCAAGGTCCTGCTCATACGTACTGAATTACTGCAGTAAATGTGAGTGTACCTACTGAACCCGCTGCATCACAATGCAGGTGTCTTTCGTCTCTCGAAATGTCTACTGGCATTAATCATCGTCCTCACAAGAACGTAAACAGGATATTCTGGGTGCTCCATATAATTTCTTACATGATGCACAAAGTGTAGAAATACACAATACACTGCATTAAATAAAACAAAATAATAAAGAGTAGTCAATTTCCGGTACAAAAAATGCATGTACAGTGCACAGAAGATGTTAGCGTTCATAGCTCTTTAGGGACGATTAATTTTCCTGTCGTACATACACTGGGAAGGCTGGAAATTTCAGATTTATCTTTTTAGTCGGCACATGAGTTGGTACACTTATTCTGAAGGGCATTCTTAGTGGGTTTTTTTATGGAAAATGTGAGGAAGGATGTTAAGACGTTCTAGGTAATGCGGTGAGTATAAGCTCAATTTAAACCAGGCAATTCTGAATATGTCTAAGGAAGCTTGCAACTGAGCGCCTCTATCTTTTCAATTCAATAATACATATTGCTTCCAGCTGAAGCTTAGTGTTTCTTTGTGGAGTCATAGAATAACTTGGGCCATCGCGCCAAAAAGTACCTTAAGTCACAACAAACAAGAAACTGTCGATTTAAATGGTTTCTGCACCATAGCTGCACATAGCAGCCAGTCAAAAAGTAGTAACCGTATTGCTGATACCATCCATTTGATCAAAACAGTTCCAGTGCTGCCAAAAACTGCCAACTATACAGAGAGCAGTTGAAGTTAATTCGAACAAACGGTCCATTGGGATCCAAACGGGATTACCAAAGTCCCAGGGGAGACTGTGATGAATCCGAGAGGAGCATCTGAAGACTATCTCGACTGACTCCAATGAGATCGTCTGCAGAGCAGTGAAGTAGTCGTAGAGACTCTCAAAGTATTCACAAGTAGAGTGGGGGAACTAAATGAAGGGACCAGCATCATGGTAAAAGAAGGCTGCATTGATGGTCCAAAGCAGAAGCACTGTTGTGATACAGCTGGACGATTGTCACGGATGCTTCTGGACGGATCACCTGTAGAAATTAACTGCATAGTACCACCAGGGTATATAGGCTTTCACAAGTGGATCCACCAACAGGTTCCAGCAACATGAGGAGACCGTATTAAAGGTTCCTGGAGGAATCAGTATTGAGGTCTAGCAACAAAGTGCAAAAAGAGGCTACATTAGCATTCGAAAGTGGAACGATCAACAAAAAGACGAGGAAACTGTCTTAGATGTTCCCAAACAAATCAATATACAGGCAGGACCCCCGGTGGGATGTAGCAAGGTGAGAAACCTAATGTGGAGTTTCTGACATAAGTCACATTCTGAGGATACAAACAGAGCAAAACGAGACTGCATCAGACTCAAAGTGTATTCAGCAGCAAGACAGAAGATCATCAGGAGATTACTGCTGAGATCCCTGCAAAACCCATGAGTAGAGGATAAGCAGAGCAACCAGGACACTGATATGGAGGTCACGAGCAGGGCACTGAGGCAAGAGATTACTGTAGTGGAGGCTCCTCAAAGACCCATCAATAGGGCCGAGCAGCAGGGTAACAGTGGACTGTATTTGTAGTCCGAAGTGGGATTCCTGAGGTACAGCAAAGTGAAGAGGCTTCTTTGGAGGTTCTTTGACCAACAAAAAATACAAACTAAACATAGAAGATCAAGACGCTGTATTGGTGGTCATAAGCAGAACCACTAGTGGGATGTAACAAAATGAGGCGTCATGGGCTTCCTGAAATGAATTATCAATAAAGGGTGAGAAAAGGGCATCAGAAAATTGCAATATAGATCTCAAGTTGGATCACCAGAAAGTGTTGCAGCGTGCCAAGGTTGTCATGCAGGAACCACCAATAGAAACCAACATGAGCACACTAAGAGACTGCATTGATGGCCTCAAGCACAAAATCATCGAGCCAGAGGAATAAGGAGATTGTCAGGGAGGATCGCAGAGGAACGGCTAGTAGAGAGGAGGAAGAGATCACCAGGAGACTGCATCAGAGGACACAATGAGGATAAACAGCAGCACACGGTATCACAAAGAGAATATCATGGTGGAACGACCATTAGATACCAGCAGTAGAGCACCAGGAAAATACATTGATGGGACCAATGTTGCTGCTTATGTTTTACAAGCAACCACAGAGACATTGTTTACGCAAGTGTGTTCAGATTCTATTCCTATAAGCTCTGGTTAACACATTGCAGTCTAAAGGCAGTACTGTTTTTAATTGTAACCTTACTTTAAAGGGGTTATCAATCCATGAAGACTGCCTATTACTATCCTTGGGTAGTTACTCTAGCTGCCGTAGAGTCATGGACTTCGGGCTTACCCTTGAGTAATGAATAGAGAAAGCAAGTAATTTACATACATTTTCACTCGCTCTTGTCCACAGTGCATGTATTGTCGACCGTTCATGCCGATTTACAAACTTCAGCAAAAGCCTGATATTTTATCGGGTAATCCTGTGCTATGATTCGATTGCACAGAGACGCAGAGCACATCACATAAAACCTGATTAAATGTTATTTTGAATCTAAAAGTCCTTGGTGTCTGTATCTCTCAGCGGAATAACTGCAGGATGCAGGAGTGTATGGCGTGGGAGGATATTTGGAAAGCGACTCAGATTAAAACTGGTGATTTAATGCAATTATCAACAACCCACATGTAACAGACGAATTGATATCAAACCAATGGTAAAATTATACAGTCCCACAGTTGCATGATGATCATGCTTAAGTAAAATTACAGGGGAAAACCATTGTGAATGAGTTCAGAGGCAAGGACATGAAAACTGGGAGACCACACAAAGAGGAGAATAATCCAGCAGTGACGTTGGAGCAATCATACACAAAATAGTGGCTGAAAGAGACAGTTCTTTCTCCACCATCCATTGAACCACACAGGTGAAGAAACGAAACTACAGAATGACTGAAGTCGATGTCAGAGTCTTCCCACTAAAATTAATAAATTGTGTAACTACTATAGTGCATGAAAGAAATTATGCAGATCTGGGTTCATTATGCGGAGAATTTCTTACTCCACTCTGAGCGAAGGGCTATGCTGCAAAAACTTCATGTTGTGTACATGTGGCGGTCAGGTTGCATAAAGGTTCCTAAGCCAGAAACAGAAAAACAGCTGCAAATCCCATGATCAATTTGTCTGCTTATGTTGCAAGAAACTGATTAATATCAGCATCATTATGCTCACAACTGATGGAAAAACTAATTTTAAATAAACGCCGGAGAAAGACCAGTGCTGGTGGCACACGGCTGGCATTGATATGAACAAAGATATAACTCAATTTCAAACATCACCCACAAAGATTAATATAGAAACTCCAGAATTCTAAACAAGAAACACTCCTGAGCAATCAGTGAAATCAGTGAAGTGTTCTCCTGACAAAAGGCAAGTATCTGCAGTCACTAACCGAAAAATAAATAGTAACAAATCATGTTCCAAGGAATATTCGTGCTTACCAGCTTGGCGACAGAACCCAGAGAACCGTTAATAAAAGATAACTAGGGACAGTTACAGTGAAAACCAGTTTTTTTAAGGGAGTGGGGGAGGATCTTGCAGTATCATAGCTTATCGACACTGCCAAAGCCAGTGGCTCGAAGATTCCCGCGGGCGCTTTGAACATCGCCACCAGCCCGCCCACCAGTTAAGCTGCCAGAATGCTGTTATACCAACACCGACTCATAGGAAGGCCTCGGCGCTTGTTCGTGACGTCACGTCAGCTAGGCACGGCGAACGCCAGGTCTGTTGCAGGCATACTCATAATGGTGGCGTCTCCCTCTCTGACACAGGAAAATGTGAAACTATTGGCGGTAAGTGGCCAACACACATTGTTCTGAGAGATTTCTGCAATCAATTAATTGTGCAATTCATTACACTTCTTAACAAACAGTGTACTCCTGAACTTAAATTTCCACCTGTTTTAAGGATTGACATACAAAAACAACTTCATGGTCCAGCAGCAACAGAATTCGTGCTTCTTTACCTTATTTGTAAATCTGAGAAAGTTACGTTTGTACTGGGTTGCTTTTACAAGAAACTGTGAACATATTGGTGCTCTTCTTTAGGTATCTTGGTTGACTATTGGGTGAAGAGCACTGAATGTTAGTGGAATATCTTACGATTGTACACGTTGGGGGAGGTTCAAATGGTTCAAATGGCTCTGAGCACTATGGGACTTAACATCTATGGTCATCAGTCCCCTAGGACTTAGAACTACTTAAACCTAACTAACCTAAGGACATCAAACAACACCCAGTCATCACGAGGCAGAGAAAATCCCTGACCCCGCCGGGAATCGAACCCGGGAAGCCGGGCGTTGGGGGAGGGGGCGGGGGACAGAAGAAGAGGCAAAAGAGAGATACTTCTTTTATCAAACAAAATTTTTTTATCTTATCAAGTTTCTCCTTTCAGTTGAAAGAGGGGAATATTTATCTTTTCTAATGAGCTCAGCAGTATTTTCGATGTATGAAGCTATTTTGTTTCCTGATTAGAATTCCTTTCGTTGAAAACGACGTAATCTAATGACTGGCAACAGTTGGGCATTTACACATGTAAATTAGTTCACATTTCCAGTGACGATGTCAAACGAAAATTAATAAATAAATAAAAGAAAGGAGTTCATTGTAAGGGTGTTGAGGTAAGTTTCGATAACAAAATGGATCAAGTAAATATAGTTACTTGAATGTAAAATTTCCGAAGCTTGCAATGGGGCAAAGCATCTTCTCATATTGATCTACGTTTGTTTCGACAGGATTCAGTAATACAGAACTATGATCTTCATTTGTAGCTTTACGATAGTAAGAAAATCTTTCATCTAAATAAAACTGCAGAATCCAAAACAATTCCAAACAGTTTGTCCAAAAATAAGGGATTTATAGTGATAAGCACGGCCAGGCGTTTCTGCCTGCAACAGACCAGGCGTTCGCCGTGACGCCACCAACAAGCGGCGAGGCCTTCCTCTGAGTCGGTGTTGGTTCTACGCGATGGGCATCGGGGCACCACTCTTCTAGTCAACATTATTTCCGTCTCACTATTTGGTGCCAAACGTTACACAAAGTTTCTGATAACTTGCTCTACCGGCGAACATTCACTGTACTTAGACGCACGCCTGCGCGGGGCTACGCTTATAGCTAGACTTGTCTGCTACTAACAAGGGAACCTCCCCATCGCACCCCCCTCAGATTTAGTTATAAGTTGGCACAGTGGATAGGCCTTGAGAAACTGAACACAGATCAATCGAGAAAACAGGAAGAAGTTGTGTGGAACTATGAAAAAAATAAGCAAAATATACAAACTGACTAGTCCATGGGAAGATAGGCAACATCAAAGATGGTCTGAACTGAGGAGCGCCGTGGTCCCGTGGTTAAGGCAACATCAAAGATGGTCTGAACTGAGGAGCGCCGTGGTCCCGTGGTTAGCGTGAGCAGCTGTGGAGCGAGAGGTCCTTGGTTCCAGTCTCCCCTCAAGTGAAAAATTTTTCTTTATTTTCGCAAAGTTATGATCTGTCCATTCGTTCATTGACGTCTCTGATCATTGTAATAAGTTTAGTGACTGTGTTTTGCGACCGCACCGCAAAACCGTGCGATTAGTAGACGAAAGGACGTGCCTCTCCAATGGGAACCGAAAACATTTGATCGCAAGGTCATAGGTCAACCGATTCCTCCACAGGAAAACACGTCTGATATATTCTATACGACACTGGTGACGGCATGTGCGTCACACGACAGGAATATGTTGTCGACCCACCTAACATGTACACTTGGCGAATGGGTAAAAAGATTCTTCTACATTGCCCGATTTAGGTATTCTTGTGGATGTGAGAATTACTCCCAAAAAAGTGATGAAAACGTAAGAGTTTGTCACATAAACTGCAACAAATGAATCCAACAGTTTCACAGTCGCACACTTTTCCCTGTGCTCTGTCAAAACATGTTTTTAACGTTTTCAAATTTTTCCGTGTGTAGACCGTCAAATTCTGCATATGTCCAAGCAAGCCGGCCGAAGTGGCCGTGCGGTTAAAGGCGCTGCAGTCTGGAACCGCAAGACCGCTACGGTCGCAGGTTCGAATCCTGCCTCGGGCATGGATGTTTGTGATGTCCTTAGGTTAGTTAGGTTTAAGTAGTTCTAAGTTCTAGGGGACTAATGACCTCAGCAGTTGAGTCCCATAGTGCTCAGAGCCTTTTGAACCATTTTTTTTTTTGTCCAAGCAAATTTGAACATGTCCTGGAATTTTGGAGAGCGAAGTTGATTATGTGTGAGTGCCCGAACTTTGATAATTGTCTGAAAATAAAAAAATAAAATTATACGCTCGAAGGAAGAATTTAACCTACGACCCCTCGTTCCGCAGCTGCTCACGCTAACCACAGGACCACGACGCTCCTCATTTCAGACCATCTTTGATGTTGCTTATCTTCGCATGGACTACTGAGTTTGTATATTTTGCTTATTTTTTTCATAGTTGCACACAACTTCTTCCTGTTTTCTCGATTGATCTGTGTTCAGTTTTTCAAGGCTTATCCACTTTGCCAACTTATAACTAAATCTGAGGGGGGTGCGATGGGGAGGTTCCCTTGTAAGTAGCATTTCTTCACCCACAAGCTGAGAATATCATATTTATTTAAAGTGCAACTGGGTCAACTAATCTTTTGCGTGCCTGTCCAGATTCCATGGCGACAGATACCCTGGCCAGCTTTCACCCTTCTGTTATCACACTGAGGATGTTAACACATAGTTCCTCGGAACATAACGGTTATCAGCTCGCGTCATAACAGATCTCATAGACATATCAGGGTTAGCACTACACCACCAGAGAGCACAAAAGTCTGTGTTTCCCTCACCAACAGATGTTAATTCGTACATCCATAAACTCATACTTGTTGAGATTAGTCTTGGACACAGAGTCAATGCGGAAAGGATGCTGATTATTGCACAAAGTAAGCATTGTCAAACAACGCATAATCCCTTACCAACAGACTACACCGCACAGAAAAAACAAGGTTACCACAGGTTACCAGGGAATGTCACACGAGAAAAAATCGAAGTGGGTTTAGACAGCTCCTTTGATCACACCGTCGCTTGGGAAGAAAATTTCACTGGTGCTACTTGTTTTTAATATTCAAGAAACAGTGACTAAAAATTTTCTCAGCCTGACTTAACACCACTACAGTCATGTACATCATCACGGTGTTCAGCACTTACGAATAAGACACAGATAATAATACAAAAAACACCCAACGAGGCACTGACTTTGGAGTGAGGCTCGCCCTCTTAAGTTATTCGTTACAACACATTTGTAACATTTGAGGGTAGAGTAGTGCATAGCAGAATGGTCCACCGGGTGGAGGACGGACATGGATGGAATCGACAGCATCTGGTTCAATCCACTGGCGCCATCTTGCTCTCCTCAAAACAGTCGTCTTTCTTCTGCCTTTCATAGTTCCACTGACCGATTTCTCCTAGACCATGATAGTCTTACATCTTTCTCAAATGACTGGCAACGTCCAAGACAAACCTTCATATTTTCATGAAATTCCAGATAATCAACACTGTTTTTGTGGCCGTTCCATTGCGGGGAATGCCTAGTATACATGAGGGAGTTATGGCAGCTAGTTTCTGATAAGCATCCTCTCGCTTGATCATACAAATTATTACTACTAAAATGTTAAAAGGTTTCCCAGTGAGATGTCTACATCACAGTTCATTCTCGCCACTAAAGGAAAGTTCATGTTCCAGTTCAAGTTCCCTGACAACGTTGTAAAACCATTTCCATCACACAATACTGTTCTCCACGAATATCCCTCCACTTCTACGCTATAAAAAGATTGTCTAGTGTCACCAAAGTTAAGTCAAGAAACATAATGTTCAGCATTGGGATCGTTCAAAACCATATGTCATCCACACACTGACTTGGCACTATCACGTAAACAAACGGGTACAGGCTGCGCACCACGAATTTCAATGTCTCACCACAGGGACAGGGGGAGCGAAAGCTTTTAACATAGCCACGCCGCATCAGGCGGCGATAAGCCACTTCTGAGAGACCTTGAGCCCTAACATCCCTTAAGCCCCTACGCTCTTGGACAGGCGAGACACGCCCCCGTGCGTGACGTCAGGTCGCTCCAGATGTAGGTCAGTCAGGTGGCACATTGTCGCCGGGGTGGAGGCGATAAGCCACTTCAGAGAGACCTTGAGCCCTAGTGTCCCGTAAACCCTTCCACTCTTGGACAGGCGAGACACGCCCCTGTGCGTGACGTCAGGTCGCTCCAGATGTAGGTCAGTCAACTGGGGCATTGTTGGCGTGGTAGGGGCGTAGCGGTGGACGCAGTCAGCTGTCCACCCGAGGAGAGTTACAGGGCGAGACACTTGTGGGCGGGCCCAGCCGCTGTTAGGGGAAGGCCACACCCACCTTCATAGGTAACACAACATATACTGTCAAGTAAATACTTAAAGAACAGGTTACAGACTCAATTGACAACACAAGAAATACGTATACATATAAGAGAAAACAAATGGGAGATGAGGTGGTAGGCAATAAATTTTTACAGGAGCGGTTAGTACAGAAGTACAAGATCAATATCGCACATACAACAAACTCACAAGAAAAATACGATTCTTAATAGTACTACAGTTATGTACAAGAGAACACTGACATCATCAGGAGCCCCGTGAGACAACAGAATAATGGCCTCATGTAAACACTTCAGCTGCGAGACGAGCTTCTTTCTAGGGGTTGTACACATCCCCAAAACATGTCTTAATTGTACAAGCTCAGACTCTCTATGAAATCTATAATGTAACATGAATCATTATCTGTCAATCTAACTGAAGGCCATCTTACAAATACAGATTCAACAACAAAAGTTTAGGACATCCGAATGTCCGTTGGCTCTCTATAATTTAACTTTACAAAGGATAACAATCTCGCACTAATAAACTTAAAAAGCAAAAAACCCAAAAAATCATGGTCTGTATTCTAGTTGATACCTCTCTCATAAAAAAAGTATACAACAAATTGACGGAGGTGGGGGCGGGGGGGGGGGGGGAGGGCAGGAAAGCTCCCGAATCACAACTGAATACCTCCTTTCATGTCATGCACTCATCAGATTTTACTGAAAGATTCAGGGGTGACAGTTATGGAACTATATTAAACAAAATCGTCACAGCTTCTGAACAGTTTATGTTTGGACGTTCAAACTGCACAGTTGGCCGCAGGGCATGATGGGAATTAGTATGCGCTATATGGTTTGGTTTAGCGACGAAGCCCACTTCATTTGAATGGATTTGTCAATAAGCAAAATTGGCGCATTTGGGGGACTGTGTGGTGTGCAATGTCCAGTCACGGAATAATCGGTGTAAAATTCCTTGATGGCACTGTGACTACCGAACGGGACGTGAAGGTTTTGCAAGATGAGTTCATCCACATTATCCAAAGTGTCCCTGATTTCGACAATATGTGGTTCATTCAAGACGGAGCTCGGCCCCATCGAAGCACGAGAGTGTTTGATGCCCTGGAGGAGCACTTTGGAGACAGCACTCTGGCTCGGGGTACCCAGAGGCCACTGGCATGGGCCTCGATTGACTGCCATATTCTCCGAATGTGAACACATGCGACTCCTTTTTGTGCAGCTACATGAAAAACAAGACGTACAGCAATAACTACAAAACCATTGCTGAGCTGAAAACAGCCCTTCAGGAGGTCATCGACAGCATCGATGTTCCGACACTTGTTCGATGTTCGCTTTTCGTCTGCGCCACATCATCGACAATGATGGCAGGCATATCGAACATATCCACAACCTAAATCCGAATATCTGTAGTGACGATTAGATGTTGAATAAAGTGTGTGCATGCCGTAATTTGTAACTAATTCACGTTTTTTTCACATAGTTCAATAATTGTCACGCTGTACCTTCCAACACAGGCAAAGACATCTCGACTCAAGAAGTATAAAAGTTATTTGCAGTCAAACTCCACTGATCAAACAAAACTTATTCAATCTATAATCTCAGTGGTTATGCCCTCAACATCCATTTCTCTACTGTGAGCCTGCAAACTACTCCAGATTTATCATATCACCTCCTTTTAATTGTCTCGACACGTCTAAGTCAGCGAAACATCTCACAAACGACACCAATATTGTCGTTCCATCGTAAGACACACTCGGCGTCAGAAGCCCGCCAGCGCGAACGTCAGTATCTGCGAGCCCCGAGAGGTGGAGGGAAAGTACGGCAAACCTGCCATTCTGGGCCCACTGCACCGCTGGTGATGCATTCACTTCTGCACCATATTTAGCTGTGTATAGTAAAGAAGTGCACTCAGCCGTCTAAAGCACTTCTAAAACTGATCAGTGGCTTCAAACGGAACATGTCGGATATTTAGCAACAAAAAATCTCAACAAATTTAAGCTAAATAAGTCGATAAGCATTTGATGTGGCGAGCATGAAACACAGTTTTTTCCTTGCTATCCTTTATTAATAGCGAAAGCAGATTTTGCAGTTCTTGTTGCGGTATCGAGCGTTAAATTGGCCCTATTCAATAGTCAGCAGGACAAAAGGGAAGCAATATTAGTTCGCAAGTGCAAGGATAAAACCATCGCCAATTTAAAGCTCTGTATCGGCTTACTTCTTGATCCTGCTACTCGGTACTACGAAAATTCGCCCAATGTCTTTTAGTTATACGTAATAAAGCATTGGATTCAAATATATATGTGCGGTACCTTACTAAACAGAATTGATAAACGTGCCTATATGATTACGCATGCTTTATATTTTTCACAGATCTAACTCATAAAATTTTGTCTGCAAGTTGTTCTATGACGTTAGGAGAATGATTACGGAAGTACATGAGAATAACATATTTTTAAAATGTGTTCGAATAAAAATAGACATATGATCAAAAGCAGGCTCTAGGAAACAGTAACAACTGTAATCCTATTAATATACTGCAAACTAGCAGCGAGGTTGCAGCAAAAATAATAATCTCCTGGTAACGTTAATGGTTACTGAATGAAAAGCCGTACGTTCGATACTTGAATAGTACGAAAATTATTTTCTTTCTCTAAATTATATTGTGTGCAACAAAGTACAATTGATTATTGTGAGCATCCTAAATATAAGTTTAAACGATACTGTACAGTCAATCTAGGCAAATTTTTATTTTTCATTTTATGTGCTATCAGTGGCAGTTTTATCTATAAGATTTCTATTCTGTAATTAAATTACCATTAAACCATCCTATTAGCCCTTCTGACTTTTTTTTGCTCTTGGTATGGACTGGAAACTATGTAACAGAAATGTAAAAAGGAGACAAAGACAAGAGGCCAGAAATGAATAAAATTAACTGAACGGTTAAGTCGAGTTCCTGCAACCTCTCCCATTGCGACCAAGATCATCCCAAAAATAAGGAAATGTATAAGGACTTGTGATGAAGTGGTCACGCATCGAAATTAAAATAGTGGGCCTGGAGATGCTCCTGATAGTAGCATGAGATTAGCTGAATTAGGTTTAAATAGCAGTGTTGTGCTCACGATCACAGAGAACTTACAGTATAAACATTATTTTTGTCACTACCAATAAGGAAATATGGTTCTAGGTTTGCTTATTGATTAGTTCAACAAATTTACATTAATTTTTGAATATGGCTTTCAAATAAATGATGTGTCATTATACTGAAGTAAATCATATGCTGGAAAAGTCCCTGCAGCAGAGATGTAAGGCAAGTATATCTCATTTTAAGTAAGTTGCAATTGCAGGACCAGGAAAGGAAAAAAAGAAATAGGTTTTGGCTTGAAAGCTAAGACGGAGTTTTGTAGTGCAACGACAGTGTATTAATAGAAAAGATGAAACAATGTTTACCTATTTCATCTTTTGTGCTGCAAAAAATACGCCTTTATAGCAGTCGCTACATTACAGATTTACTAGAAACGCTACGTTTTTACTAGGGTTTGTCAAAAAAATAGGCCTGAAAACGTCGTACCCTTTGAAAACAAACTTGACCGGCTTTAGGCTAATCAAGTATAATGATGCACCAAATCTGATCACGAAGTGAGTAGAAATTCAGCAAGTTTGTTACACAGCGAAACTTAAACGTTAAGATGATTGTCACTAATGAATAAAAACTGTACTTACCACACACAGTCCGCCCCCGGTAACTGAGTGGTTTGCCAGCACGGTAGCTCAGCGTGTTCGGCGAGAGAGCTGGTTGGCCTCTGTAAAAAAAAAAAAAAAAAAAAAAAAAAAAAAAGAGCTGAAAGATCAACAAACGAACTTGAACGGATGTCATGCGATGTCCTCAACGATCAAACTCAACGATTAAAAAAAAAAAGAGAGAGAGAAAGTGGACAGTGCGACAGAATGCCAGTCCTAAGGGCCCGGGTTCTATTCCCGCCTGGGTCAGAGATATTCTCCGCTCAGGGACTGGGTGTTGTGTTGTCCTAATCATCATCATTTCATCCCCATCGACGCACAAGTCGCCAAAGTGGCGTCAAATCGAAAGACTTGCACCAGGCGAACGGTCTACCCGACGGGCGGCCCTAGCCACACGACATTTACATTTACCACACACAAGCGAGCGTCTCTTGTGGGCTGCGAGTTGGCTCTGCTGATTTTTATCAGCCATATCCTCCTTCTTGTTGCATCTGTCCCTTCGGCAGGAATTCTGTAGAGTTTTCCTCCCCTTTCGCCTCGAAACGTACAGCCAAAAGCACAGCACTGAGGCATTATTCTATTCAAAACGTGGAAGATACACAACACTTCCTATGTTTCACACGTAACGCTTGGCCCCACAATGGCTGCTAATGTCACGAGACGCGGTTTCAGCCAATCCTGAACTAAGTTGGTTATTCGATTACAGCACTGTCTGTTGATATTCTGCAGTGTGCCACGCTTCCGTGGTCTGTCTCTTGCTTCCCAGTCTTCGAATTACTCTTATGATCACCCGAGATACAATAAATATGATTTATATAAGAATATACAGCCTACAGTTGCAGGTTAACTTTATCGTTTACCTAGGTTTCAACGTTAGTAATAACGTCTTCTTCAGAAACTGCAAAAAGTTAATATTATAATGTGCTATTAATTATATTAGACATGGTCATCCTACAGGTTGCAACGTGTAGTACTTACATAAAATATTATTTAAATGTTAGCCTGAAACAAGCCATGTCCTCAAGTCAACTTTATAAAACTTGATGCATAACCATAAGGTTTTGTCACTTCTATTAAACAAGCTGTAGCAAATTCACTTTAAGCCCGTTGTACGGGCCTCGTCGTGTAACAAGAGACTGCGGACCGCGAGGGCTTCGCGGTCTGCCTCACAGAGGGCGGCGCGCATGCGCGAGACGTATAGAATCACACTCTTATTATGCACGCGTCAGATAACATTTACATTTTTGCTATGAATTAATTTTATACTTTGCTATTGTAAGTTAATTAAAGTATTCAGCATGACTACGTTTTACATTCCACTACAGAGCCTTATAAACTGCGTCACCGCCATCAGTGTCTCGTGTGTGCCGTCGTGTTTAGTGTTCAGTGTTCACCGTCGCACTCCATCGTTCACCTGTGCCATCGACATCTTCAGTGTTTGTGCGTCGTGTCAACAGTTTGCAGTGTGGATTATCGTCGAGTGTGAACGGCTCCGTGTTTGTCTTTGTGTGTCTACTGTTTTATTACCCACCGTTATGTCACTTATGTGTATTCTCTCTGTTTTTTATTTATCTATTCTATGGCTAAAGAGCGGCGTGACATGCTGCTGACAGCCTGCCTGTTTGTACGGGTTTGAAAATAACAATAAAGAAAAAAAAATTATCCCCCCCCCCCCCCCCCCCCCCATGAACCATGGACCTTGCCGTTGGTGGGGAGGCTTGCGTGCCTCAGCGATACAGATATCTGTTGAGAGGCCAGACAAACGCGTGGTTCCTGAAGAGGGACGGCAGCCTTTTCAGTAGTTGCAGGGGCAACAGTCTGGATGATTGACTGATCTGGCCTTGTAACCAAAACAGCCTTGCTGTGCTGGTACTGCGAACGGTTGAAAGCAAGGGGAAACTACAGCCGTAATTTTTCCCGATGGCATGCAGCTTTACTGTATGGTTAATGATGATGGCGTCCTCTTGAGTAAAATATTCCGGAGGTAAAATAGTCCCCCATTCGGATCTCCGGGCGGGGACTACTCAAGAGGACGTCGTTATCAGGAGAAAGAAAACTGGCGTTCTACGGATCGGAGCGTGGAATGTCAGATCCCTTAATCGGGAAGGTAGGTTAGAAAATTTAAAAAGGGAAATGGATAGGTTAAAGTTAGATATAGTGGGAATTAGTGAAGCTCGGTGGCAGGAGGAACAAGACTTTTGGTTAGGCGAATACAGGGTTATAAATACAAAGTCAAATAGGGGTAATGCAGGAGTAGGTTTAATAATGAATAAAAAAAATAGAAATGTGAGTAAGCTACTACAAACAGCATAGTGAAAGCATTATTGTGGCCAAGATAGACACGAAGCCCACGCCTACTACAGTAGTACAAGTTTATATGCCAACTAGCTCTGCAGATGACGAAAAAATTGAAGAAATGTATGACGAAATAAAAGAAATTATTCAGATAGTGAAGGGAGACGAAAATTTAATAGTCATGGGTGACTGGAATTCGGTAGTAGAAAAAGGGAGAGAAGGAAACGTAGTAGGTGAATATGGATTGGGGCTAAGAAATGAAAGAGGAAGCCGCTTGGTAGAATTTTACACAGGGCACAACTTAATCATAGCTAACACTTGGTTCAAGAATCATAAAAGACGGTTGTATACATGGAAGAAGCCTAGAGATACTGACAGATTTCAGATAGATTATATAATGGTAAGACAGAGATTTAGGAACCAGGTTTTAAATTGTAAGACATTTCCAGGGGCAGAATGCGAAAATATTTTGTTGAGCCCAACCTACATAGGTAGGAATGATCATCAAAATAAAATAAGAGAAATAAGAGCTCGAACAGAAAGGTTTAGGTGTTCGTTTTTCCCGCGCTGTTCGGGAGTGGAATGGTAGAGAGATAGTATGATTGTAGTTCGATGAACCCTCTGCCAAGTACTTAAATTTGAATTGCAGAGTAGTCATGTAGATGTAGATGTAGATGTGGACTCTGACCACAATCTATCGGTTATGAAGTGTAGATTAAAACTGAAGGGACTGCGAAAAGTTGAGAATTTAAGGAGATGGGACCTGGATAAACTGACTAAACCAGAGGTTGTACAGAGTTTCAGAGAGAGCGTAAGGGAACAAATGGCAGAAATCGGGGAAAGAAATACAGTAGAAGAAGAATGGGTAGCTTTGAGGGATAAAGTAGTGAAGGCAGCAGAGGATCAAGTAGATAAAAAGACGAGTGCTAGTAGAAATCCTTGGGTAACAGAAGAAATATTGAATTTAATTGATGAAAGGAGAAAATATAAAAATGCAGTAAAGGAAGCAGGCAAAAAGGAATACAAACGTCTCAAAAATGAGATCGACAGGAAGTGCAAAATGGCTAAGCAGGGATGGCTAGAGGATAAATGTAAGGATGTAGAGGCTTATCTCATGAGGGGTAAGATAGATACTGCCTACAGGAAAATTAAAGTGACCTTTGGAGAAAAGAGAACCACTTGTATGAATATTAAGAGCTCAGATGGAAACCCAGTTCTAAGCAAAGAAGGGAAAGCAGAAAGGTGGAAGGAGTATATAGAGGATCTATACAAGGGCGATGTACTTTAGGACAATATTATGGAAATGGAAGAGGATGTAGATGAAGATGAAATGGGAGATATGATACTGCGTGAAGAGTTCGGCAGAGCACTGAAAGATCTGAGTCGAAACAATGCCCCGGGAGTAAACAACATTCCATTAGAACTACTGACAGCCTTGGGAGAGCCAGTCCTGACAAAACTCTACCATCTGGTGAGCAAGATGTATGAGACAGGCGAAATACCCTCAGACTTCAAGAAGAATATAATAATTCCAATCCCAAAGAAAGCAGGTGTTGACAGATGTGAAAATTACCGAACTTTACAGACGAATGGAAAAACTAGTAGAAGCCGACCTAGGGGAAGATCAGTTTGGATTTCGCAGAAATATTGGAACACGTGAGGCAATACTGACCCTACGACTTATCTTAAAAGCTAGATTAAGGAAAGGCCAACCTACGTTTCTAGCATTTGTAGACGTAGAGAAAGCTTTTGACAATGTTGACTGGAATACTCTCTTTCAAATTCTGAAGGTGGCAGGGGTAAAATATAGGGAGCGAAAGGCTATTTACAATTTGTATAGAAACCAAATGGCAGTTATAAGAGTTGAGGGGCATGAAAGGGAAACAGTGGTTGGGAAGGGAGTGAGACAGGGTTGTAGCTTCTCCCCGATGTTATTCAATCTGTATATTGAGCAAGCAGTGAAGGAAACAAAAGAAAAATTCGAGGTAGGTATTCAAATCCATGGAGAAGAAATAAAAACTTTGAGGTTCGCCGATGACATTGTAATTCTGTCAGAGACAGCAAAGGACTTGAAAGAGCAGTTGAACGGAATGGATAGTGTCTTAAAAGGAGTATATAAGATGAACACCAACAAAAGCAAAACGAGGATAATGGAATGTAGTCGTATTAAGTCGGGTGATCCTGAGGGTATTACATTAGGAAATGAGACACTTAAAGTAGTAAAGGAGTTTTGCTATTTGGGGAGCAAATTAACTGATGATGGTCGAAGTAGAGAGGATATAAAATGTAGACTCGCAATGGGAAGGAAAGCGTTTCTGAAGAAGAGAAATTTGTTAACATCGAGTATAGATTTAATTGTCAGGGAGTCGTTTCAGAAAGTATTTCTATGGAGTGTAGCCATGTATGGAAGAGAAACATGGACGATAAATAGTTTAGACAAGAAGAGAATAGAAGCTTTCGAAATGTGGTGCTACAGAAGAATGCTGAAGATTAGATGGGTAGATCACATAACTAATGAGGAGGTGTTGAATAGGATTGGGGAGAAGAGAAGTTTGTGGCACAACTTGACTAGAAGAAGAGATCGGTTGGTAGGACATGTTCTGAGGCATCAAGGGATCACAAATTTAGTATTGGAGGGCAGCGTGGAGGGTAAAAATCGTAGATGGAGACCAAGAGATGAATACACCAAGCAGATTCAGAAGGATGTAGGTTGCAGTAGGTACTGGGAGATGAAGAAGCTTGCACAGGATAGTGTAGCATGGAGAGCGGCATCAAACCAGTCTCAGGACTGAAGACCACAACAACAACAACAACAGCACATTATAATATTAACTTTTTGCAAGTTCTGAAGAAGACGTTATTACTAACGTTGAAACCTAGGTAAACGATAAAGTTAACCTGCAACTGTAGGCTGTATGTTCTTATATAAACAATATCAGTTGCTGTCGCTGCATAAAAATGTTAAGAATTACAATAAATATGACATCTCAGTAAAGTATCTGACAGCCTCATCTGCAAATCATAGCATCATTTCATCCACTAATTATGGTCAATGGTTCTCTGAAACATAACAAAAAGCCATATAGCAACTGGTGAAATAATTGTAACCCAGTTGTTCGTCTATCTATAGATTTGCATCTGAAAACGACATGCATTAACATATTCCAGCATGACCATGGTAACACACTATGATAAGTCTGTTCTTATTCAACGTTGTACCGGGTGTGTCGGCTTATCTTGATCCTGTAGCTAATGTATCCCGCCTTAATAGTCTCTTGTGGCAAACTTGGCGTTCGTTTTCTTTCCATCCTCACTCCTTTCATCAGGCGTCGTCTGTCGTGGTCGATACTCCTTTCTCACATCACATCGCCAATTATGGTTTGTCCCTCATTATTAACTGCTGCTAACTGAGGGTTTTCTCCAACACGTCGTCTCTACTAGTGGCATCTGTGGTGTCGTTCGGAGAGCGAGTTGCCAAGCCAAGGTTTGTACCCCGCAACGGACAAGTGCGAGTGTTGCATTAGACAGAATACGCCGCTAAGTTTATACTCAATTTTCCATTGAGACTATTATCTTGTACTGTATCTAATGACATGTTAGTGTTCAGTGATAGTACCAAATATACAAGACATTCCTGTGGCAGTGGATTGTTTCAAAGTTAAGTATCTTATCTTGTTGAAGTTATATTAAAATGCTCTAGTATTCTCTATGTGTTTTTATATGAACTCTAAGAACCCACCACTGTGCCGAAGGCACAACAATAACAATAACAATCAATCAAATGTGTTTGAATTCCTAAGGGACCAAACTGCTGAGGTCATCGGTCCCTAGATTTACACCCTACTTAAACTAACTTAACGCTAAGGACAACACTCACATCCATGCCCGAGGGAGGACTCGAATCTCCGGCGGGAGGGGCAGCGCAATCCCTGACATGGCGCCTCAAACCGCACAGCCACTCATGGCGGCATGTCAACACAACGGTAAACCCTGATCTTCTTTCCCGGAATAGCGCACGATTAGTTACATAACGCCTCTAACCGCGCGGCCACTCCGCACGGCTAACAATCAGTCTTTGAGTATAATACGAAACATCACCACAATACTCAGAACTGCAAAGATCCTACACTCGCTTTTGTAGGCACATTCCTTTGCTCAAAAAAAGCTTTTCCGTCACGGGCACAGCACTTTACTCGCAGTAGACAGTAGACACACAACCCTCACAACGCTATTCACTAACTGTGGCATCAGCAATACTTATTTATGCTTCAAAAATGCAAAACCTTTCTTTTCAACGGTACTTGTACGAGGGCTGTTCAATAACGAGTTAACGTATTTTCATGGTCATAATTTCTGGCGCTAGAATTTAATCTTACAATATTCTGTTATCTTTATGTGTAAGAACATATGCCGTACTAATTTCGTTGTTGGTATTCCAGGTTCTCGCGTATGAGACACGGGCAAGCTGAGACACGTTCAGTATCGCCTGCAGCAACACTGGAGGTGATGCGTGATGAACAATTAGTGGTTTTGAATTTCTGCTTTCGTCGCAGTTTATTTCCAGCTGAGGCGTATGCAGTATAACAGGAGGCCTATGGAGAGTTCTTCCCTACAGCACATATCGAGGATGGTTTATATTGTATAAAGAGGGAAGACAATCAATTTCAAAGGAACGCGCTCCAATTACTGCTCTTAATAGGAGAAAACATCAACACCGTTGCCATTATGAGAAGCATAGACACATAACCTTAGGAACACTTTCTGAAATACTGAAAATTTCATTGAGTGTCATCCACAATTTTGTGACAGTAAATGTACACATGAGACGCTTTTTTGTGCACGGTGGGTTCCAAGACTACTGATTCTCAAACAAAAAGACATTCACGTGCAGATCTGCACGCAATTGAAGTTGACATTTGAGGAAGATCCAGAGTTTCTTCTAAAGGTAATCATCACAGCTGATTACACATGCTGCATTATTTTGATCCTAAAAGCAATCAGTAAAGCCCAGTGTGGAAATCTCCCTCGCCATCAACCCTTCAAAAAGCAAAAGTGGTTGCTTCTGCTTTCGATATTCGTGGAATGGTTTATCACCATGTTGTATCTGCAGACACATCAATAACTGGACAGTACTACATGAATGTCCTGAAAATTGTGCAGGTTCGTATTAGGTGCAAAAGACCACTTATCCTTGAAAGGAGATGGATGCTGCACCGCGATAATGCATGACCCCATACTGCAAATGTTGTTACTGAACATCTTGCAAAAATCAAAGTGAAGTGCCTTCTTCACCCCCTCCCACCCTTTTGTCCGGATTTATACTGTGTGACTTCTTTTTGTTCCCTAACCTGAACAAACACCTTCGTGGGAGACATTTTCTGTCATCAGAAGTAATAGCACAGGCTGTTTAGGCAATGTTGAAGGACATCTTAAAAAACGGATTCCAGTGCGTCTTTGAAGACAGACAGAGCCGCTGGGACAAGCTAATCTCATCCAGAGGAGACTATTTTGGGAGGGACCATCAAAATTATGAGGATGAGTAAAGGCCCCGTCCTCACAGCCTGCGCCAGTACTGGCGGAAGCAAGGCTGTGAGGAGGGGGCGTGAGTCGTGCTTGGGTAGCTCAGATTGTAGACCACTTGCCCGCGAAAGGCAAACGTCCCCAGTTCGAGTCTCGGTCCGGCACACAGTTTTAATCTGCCAGGAAGTTTCAAGATTTGTCTTTGTTGAAGAGTTGATTGCGTTTTAGACAGTAAAGAACATTCTTGGTCGTGGTTATCTTACGTGATTACAAGGTGCAGGCTGATAGCAGTTTTATTTTAAAGTTCTGCGATAATGGAAAACTCTACACTAAGGAATGACGCTGAAAACTAGAGTGAGGTAATTAAATGAGCAAGTGTTCGAGGAAGTGAATACGTAAACTATGCAGCAAATACAAATCAGGGAAGAAAAACAGGTGACAAATGCAAACTGTAAGAAAGCATCTTTTGCTAATGTTGATATATTTCGTCAGACTTCTTTGTTAGATAGATTTAATAATTTAAAGAGCAAAGACTAACAGGCGAAGGACATATACTTACAAGGTCTGATCGCCTGTAGCAATCTACGAAGAAAAAAATGGCTCTGAGCACTATGGGACTCAACTGCTGTGGTAATAAGTCCCCTACAACTTAGAACTACTTAAACCTAACTAACCTAAGGACATCACACACATCCATGCCCGAGGCAGGATTCGAACCTGCGACCGTAGCGGTCGTGCGGTTCCAGACTGTAACGCCTTTAACCGCTCGGCCACTCCGGCCGGCCAATCTACGAAGTCCTCGTCCGTCTAAAAATGTGCCATCCATTAAGGGTAGTCACAGTTTTACGTACTTCATCATACTCATTGATGAAAGGAAGAGGTATGCCCGAAGGCATTTTTAGCTTTTCATAATCTTAAGGGTGAGTAGACTATGTCGTCAACGAGAATTGGTGATAGCCGATAAATCTACACTTGATTTGAGAGAGGAAAACCCCACAGCAGATTCAAAGCCAGTCGAAATTAAGATGCTCATTCATCAACATCCTGAGTCTTTTCCAAGAAAACAGACTCACTATTCCTTCACGGCGAAAAATTACCTCGATGAAAAGTTAAATGTGAAAATCATTCTTCAGAAGTTTAAGGAAAAACATCCTGACATAGATATTACATAGCAGTACTATGCTAAATACTTCAAAGACTATTTTCGCCTTAGTTTTGGCAGGCCTCAAGTAGATAACTACTGTAAAAGCGAAATTTTGGAACAAAAACTGATCACCATTCCTTTACGAGAAGGAAAAGAAGGTTGCTGAATTAATAATCCACAAGAGAAGAGCTAAAAAAATTTACAATACTCTTCGAGCTTCAACGAATCTGTGCCAAGCGATGTAGGATCTAACTGTTATAGCACGTGACTACATGAAGAATATTTCACTGCCTTATATTGCGGTGCGGGAGTTGTTTTATTTTCGATAGTTAACCCTCAACGTTTTACAAATTCATAATGCAAAATCAGCAGAACGTCATTTTTATCTCTATGATGAGACCCAGGGTAATAAATTTAAAATGAAGTAGCTTCTTTGGTTCTGCATTACACAGATAATTGCATTCCGAAGGATGTAACGCCCACCTCTTTAGTGGTGGCTGTGGTGGTACAGAAATCATACCATAGTAAAGGTTTTAAAGGTTCTTCTAGAAACAGAGCGTTTTGATAAAATACAGCACTTCTTTCCCCTGAGAGGACATTCTCTTCTCCCTAATGACGGCGATTTTATTGTTGTGAAGAGACTTTTGTCAAAACACGATCGAATTTATCTTCCAAAAGATATTTGAGATAATAGTGAAGTTAAGACTCCCTGGGAAGTTCATGGTTACTATGGTAAGCGTTGAAGATGTAATTAACGTCAAGGACTGGCGGCCTCCTCCATATAAGAAGATAGTAAATTCACTGGAAAGCGAACATCTTTCAAGAGACAAGCGTATTGCACTCCAGATATCAACATTAAGGCATTTCAAGTACGCATCTCTGCACCCAGGGGCAGTAATTCCATCACCATTGATCAACACAGCAATGAAACATACAGTAACCCTGCGGGGTACTGGGAGCAAATTGTGTGTTTACCGCAAACAACGGCATACAACAGATAGCTGTCAATCACTGAAGCTAAACGCGCTGACATGAAAAAGATCTCATAGTATATTACTAAAGAATATCAGCAGTTTTACCTTGTAATTTTGGACAATCATTGATAATTCGAAGTAATTGTTTTCAGTCTTGCATTTACATTATAACATAATTTTTGTTGCGTAATTTAAAAAAAGTATTAGACGCCTTAAATTAACGTTAATGTTAAAGGCAATATATTACTAATGTCTTACATTTGTGTAAGTTTGCTGTATAAATCAGTTTTTATATGTTCCACAGCTTTTGAAAGTAAAATTATTATTATGTTGATTACAATAGCATGTTTGAGTGATAAATTTTCACAAACATTTGAGTTAATTTTAGAAAAAAATAGAGTTCGAATCACTTTGATCACTGTTTCGGTTGGGTCTGCTGGGATCTAGAGACTATACTGTATGTTAAATTATTCACCTAATTGTACTCTTTAAAAAGGACGACGTAGCTTTTGATGCGAGTATGTGTTCAACTCGCTTTTAAAAATAGTTTTTTATGTTTCCTCAAAAATAAGCATTTCTGGAGTTAAGCTGTTTCTAAAATGAACGACTCAAGTGTACTGTCAAAAGATGTGTTATGACCTAGTATATTACTATTCCGCACCTCTGGGTAGGTTAGAAACATATATATTTACTTGTGGAAAGTGACAGATACGATGCGACCACTTTCCTCACGTAGGGGGGCACCATATCAGGAGTATAGAGGCTGTTGCACGTACACTCATGAGCAATAGAACTAAAGAAATACATGGTACGACGGAGGATCGATTTTTGTCCTCATGACTGTCTCTGTGTGTTGTGACATGGAGAAACTACATGAGACTGTGGAAGTGTTGGGGAGCCATCTTCATTCATGACTCCTCAACCGCACATCCGTAACTTACGGACATTCTGTTCAGTATGATTGAGATAAAGCAGTTTGGGAGGCCATAAAAACGTCCGATCATTTGAGTTTTACTAAAACCGCTCAACCCCAATTCGAAAGGAAGGAAGGGAAGGATTTATATCCCATCAACAACGTGTGGTGGAACCGTCCCTTCTAGTTCATTGCACACTAATCTCAATAAGCTCTACAAATCTGCTGCCTCATATAAGCCGACAAAAACAATGCAGCTCAGTCAAGATAAGCTGCTGAAATTTGGTTGCATGTAGTGGGTCCCTATACAGAATTCTATTGGCTGTTTATCTGCTATAAGTTTGTTCTGTACATCAGGTCTCGGTTTATTAGCTAAATCAGTTAAACTCTTTTAAAAACAATGACTGTGCTATATTTTCAAATTGGGAAGTAAAAATTGCTGCAAATAAAACTGAACTAAACGACAAAAACACATTTCTAATGTACAATTCATGGTACAAAAGATGATTTTTAAATATTTAACTCATAATTATTAAACACTCTCGCCAACAGTCAGTATCCCTAGCGAACCAACGACCTTCCGAATAGCAATCGTAAAAAATTCAGTCTGCTAACAGTCAAATGTTAACCTACAACAATGTCATTCACCGAAATATTACACAGTTCATTATTTCTCAGTGAGTTAGTGTCTCTAAGCAAAGTGTATTACAGTAAGTAGTAAGAACGGAGTTTTCACTTTAGTTAAAAAAAAAAACTCACAGAAATATTATCCAAATTAGATTTTAATTATCTTGTCCACTTTATGGTCTCCTTTATCCCACTGTTCCTCAGCTAAATGCGTTATTGAACATGTGACCAAAATTTTCGGAGCCACTGGAGACACAACCGTCCTCTATGAGAACTACACTGAAGCGCCAAAGAAGCTAGTATAGGTGTGCGTATTCAAATACAGAGATATGTAAACAGGCAGAATACGGCGCTGCGGTCGGCAATGCCTATATAAGACAAGTATTTGGATCAGTTGTTAGATCGGTTACTGCTGCTACAATGGCAGGTTATCAAGATTTAAGTGCGTTTGAACGTGGTGTTATAGTCGGCGCACGAGCGAAGGGACATAGCATCTCCCAGGTAGCGATGAAGTGGGGATTTTCCCATTTCACGAGTGTACCGTGAATACCAGGGACCCGGTAAAACATCAAATCTCTGACATAGCAGCAGCCGGGAAAAGATTCTGCAAGAACGTGATCAAGGATGACTGAAGAGAATCGTTCAACTCGACAGAAGTGCAACTCTTCCGTAAATTGCTGCAGATTTCAATGCTAGGCCATCAACAAGTGTCAGCATACGAACCATTCAACGAAACATTATCGATATGGGCTTTCGGAGCCGAAGATCCACTCGTGTACCCTTGATGATTGCACGTCACAAAACTTTACGCCTCGTCTGTGCCCGTCAACACCAACAATGGACTGTTGATGACTGGAAACATGTTGCCTGGTCGGACGAGTCTCGTTTCAAAATGTACAGAGAGGATGGACGTGTACGGGTATGGAGACAACCTCATCAATCCATGGACCCTGTATGTCAGCAGGGGACTGTTCCAGCTGGTGGAGGCTCTGTGATGGTGTGGGGCGTGTGCAGTTGAAGTGATATGGGACCCCTGATACGTCTAGATTCGACTCTGACAGGTGACTCGAACGTAAGCACCCTGTCTGGTCACCTACATCCGTTCAGGACCATTGTGCATTCCGACGGACTTTGGAAATTCCAGCAGGACAATGCGACGCCCCACACGCACAGAATTGCTGCAGAGTGGCTCCAGGAACACTCTTCTAAGTTGAAACACTTCAGCTGGCCACCAAACTCCCCAGACATAAACATTATTGAGCATATCTGAGATGCCTTGCAAAGTGCTGTTCAGAAGAAATCTCCACCCAGTCGTACTCTTACGGATTTATGGACAGGCCTGCAGGATTCATGGTTTCAGTTCCCTCCAGCACTACTTCACACATTAGTCGAGTCCATACTACGCCGTTGTGTGGCACTTCTGGTGCTGACGGGGGCGCTACACGATATTAGGCAGGTGTACCAGTTTTTTTGGCTGTTCAGTGTACATCCCGAATCGTTCATAATTTACTCTGTGCAACCAGGCTACCCGCTCCAGAACACAGAACTACGCTCTTCCATGATCCGTTGAGACAAACTGTGACCACTGAGTGTTGTAGCTGCTGTCGCGTAACTAAGTACATCACCTATTTAACCAATCGTAAGCCTATATTTAATTTGCGAATTCTGGCGAAATGTATATTTTCAAAATGTCAGACAAACATTAACGAACAATATATTTACGCGTTTCAAAGACTAAAATAAAAATATTACTTTCTTCACATAAATTCCAGCTGTTTTTATTAACTAAATTTCTTGTCTGTCTATCTGTTCGGCACAAGTTTTCAAACTGATTTTAAACCAACTTCCTGATGAGCTAAAAATTTGAAATTACACAGCTGCATGATATTGCAGTATTAACTAGCTTTCCTGTCGGTCTGTCCTGTACGGGTGGGGGTGTATGGGTGGGGGGAGAGGGGGCGGAGGTGATGAATAATTCTGTCACAAAGGTTGCCATTAACGACCAGCATGTTGTGTGGATAGTATCGGAATGCGTTTCAGGCACATCTGAGAAGAAAGAGGGGCGAGGAGGAGATGGATAGTGAGAGGGGGCGTAGATGAGATGGACAGAGACCAGAGCAGGGGAAGATGGACAAGAGGGGAGAGGAGGAGTGGACAAAGAGAGAGGGGGGAATAGATTAACAGAGAGAGGGGGAACAAGGAGATGGACAGAGAGAGGGGATGGAAAGAGATACACAGAGAGAGCAGATAGAGAGAGGGAAGGTGGAGATGGACAGATATAGGGACAGGAGGAGATAGACAGAGAGAGGTGTGAGGGGGGGGGGGAGATGATCAGACAAAAGGCGGCAGAGACGAGGGACAGGGAGAGGGGGAACAAGGAGATGGGCAAGAGAGGGAAGTGGAGGAGATGGCAGAGAGAGCGGGCAGGAGAAGATGTAGGCAGTGTATGAGACATCCACATACAGGGGTGAAGCTGTGGGTATAAAGCTAGTTTTAAAATAAGGCTCATACAAATATTGTTGTTGCATGGTCTTCAATCCGAAGACTGGTTTGATGCAGCTCTCTATGTTGCTTCATCCTGTGTGAGTCTCTTCGTCTCCAAATAACTATTGCGACCTACATTCTTCTGAATCTGTTTACTGTATTCGTCTCTTGGTCTCCCTCTACGATTTTTAACCCCCCACACTTCCCTCCACTATTAAATTGGTGATCTCTTGATGTCTCAGGATATATCCTATCAACCGATCCTTTCTTTTGGTCAAGTTGTGCCCCTGATTTCTTGTCTCCCCAGTTCTATTCAGTACTTCGTCATTAGTTACGCAATCGACCCATCTAATTTTCAACATTCTCCTGTAGCACCATATTTTGAAAGCTTCTATTCTCTTTTTGTCTAAACTGTTTATCGTCCATGTTTTACTTTCATACATTGCTACACTCCATACTAATATCATCAGAAGATTTCCTAATACATAAATCTGTATTCGATGCTAGCAAATTTCTCTTCTTCAGAAGTGCTTTTCTTGCCCTTGCCGGTCTACTTTTTATATCCTCTCTACTTCAGCCATCGTCAGTTATTTCGTTACTCAAATAACAAAACTCATCTACCACTTTAACTGTCCAAATCTAATTCTCTTTGCATCACCTCATTAAATTCGACTACATTCCATTATCCTTGTTTGGCTTTTGTTGATGTTTACCTTATATCCTCCTTTCAAGACACTATCCATTCTGTTCAACTGCTCTTCCAAGTCTTTTGCAGTCTCTGCCAGAATTGCAATGTCATCGGCAAACCTTAACGTTTTTATGTCTTCTCCCTGATCTTTAATTCCTACTCCAAATTTTCCTGTGGTTTCCTTTACTGCTTGTTCAATGCACAAGCAGTACTGTGCTAGTCTGTACATCGGAGATAATCTAAAACCCTGTCTCACTTCCTTCTCAACGACTGCTTCCCTTTCATGCCCGTCGACTCTCATTATAACTGCCGTCTGGTTTCTTTAATTAGTTGAAAGTAGCCTTTCGCTCCCTGTATTTTTCCACTGCTACCTTGAGAATTTTAAAGAGAAAATGAAAGGTAGTCGTAATTATTTAAACTTGTATTTGTAAGTGTCTGGGTGGTATCGGAAAATTGCTAAAACTTATTTTGATCTCGAAACACGTAAATCTCATTGCATAGCAAGAGAACTACCTGAAATTTTAATTTTGAACTGAAATTTGTAAAACTCACGCTACACGATGTGAAATCCAGACTAGCCCGTGCATCAAACAATTTGCCTGCGAGAAAGCAATCCGTTTTCAGTGAAGTTGCTTCCGCTCACTGATCGTAAAACAAAATGGTACAGATTAAAATGTTGGCCCTGAATATAGCTAATCTTCACCTTTAGTCTCGCAAACTATCACTGTACCAGAACTGCCATTGTAATTACACAGTAAGCGAGCATAAAATTTAAATCATCTGACTTTCTGTTAAAACTGCATGAAAATTCACAAGATAGCACCTTACTGAAATCGTCTACTAGTATTAAATCTCTGAACTGATATGGTATTATTTTCACAAAAACACTCTGACAATCACTGTGCTTTACGATGGACATGAGCCTTGATGATAATTAAATTCATTGGTCTACCTGCGCTTATTGAGTGCTCGTCTGTTCTACAACCTGTTGCTATTAAGATGATGATGAGACTGTCAAAATCAAATTTCATTTACCGCACTTGCGACGTGCAATGCAAGACGGTATCTCACCAATTTCCACAAAATGGCTTCTGCAGCACACAACTCACGATGTGTAATGCACGTATACAAACACATTCATAAAGGTAAGGAATGAAAAATGAGGAACTAAATTTAACGACTGATAAATGAGAACAAAGACTCCAAGTCAGCTTCATGAAATCATAACAACAATCATTAAGTTCTCACAAGTAGACAAGTTGACGTAGTATTTCTTAACGATTTTCCCGGGTACAATTATTTTCCTTGCCACTTATTTCAGTTGTAAGAAAAAACCATACTGTGCACTGTGAAATTTTTGCTACAGACTTCAGCCATACGCAATGCATACAATAAGACACTACATAGTTATAAATACGAAAAAACTGTATTACCTTAACACTTGAGTTCGTAATTCTTCAATTAATATTTGCTAGACATCTCAATATTCCTCAAAAACATATTATCACAAAACCCTTTTTTACATAATGCAGTATCCACTACACGGGATGCCAGCTTCTGTCGTTTTCAAATCAGGTACATTACCAGACTGTCAACACTCATTGACTCTCTACGCTCTTCAATTGAAGTAATCTTCCAAGCTAATTATGTAAGTGTAGAACAGATATGGCTCAAATTCAAAGATACAGTATCGACAGCAATAGATAGATTCATGCCGTATAAGTTAATAAGAGGCGGGACTGATCCACCATGGTACACAAAACACGTCAGAACACTGTTGCAGAAGCAACGAAAAAAGCATGCCAAATTCAGAAGGAAGCAAAATCCCCAAGACTGGCTAAGTTTCACGGAAGCTCGAAATTTAGTGCGGACGTCAATGCGAGATGCTTTTAATAGTTTTTACAATGAAACATTGTCTCAGAATAAGGTAGTAAACCCAAAGAAATTCTGGTCGTATGTAAAGTACACAAGTGGCCAAAAAACAGTCAATACCGTCACTGCGCGATAGCGATAGAATTGTACCGATGATGGTGCCACTAAAGCGGAGTTACTAAATACAGCTTTCCGTAATTCCTTCACGAAAGAAGACGAAGTAAATATTCCAGAATTCGAAACCAGAACAGCTGTTACCATGAGTGACGTAAAAGTAGATATCTTAGGTGTTGCGAAACAACCCAAATCACTTAAGAAAGGCAAGTCTTCGGTGCAGATGGTATGCCAGTCAGGTTAGTTTCAGAGCATGCAGACAAAATAGCGCCTTTCTTAGCAATCATATACAACCGCTCACTTGACGAAAGGTCTGTTCCTAAACACTGGAAAGTGGCACAGGTCACACCAATATTCAAGAAAGGAAATAGGAGTAACCCATTGAATTACAGACCCATATCACTGACCTCAATTTGCAGTAGGATTTTGGAGCATGTACTGTACTCGAACATTGTGAATCACCTTGAAGAAAATGACTTATTGATACATAACCAACACGGATTCAGGAAATATCTTTCTTGTGCTACACAGCTAGCTCTTTACTCCCATGAAGTTATGACTGCTGTCGACAAGGGATCTCAGATCGGTTCCATATTCCTAGATTTCCAGAAGGCTTTTGATACCGTTCCTCACAAGCGACTGTTAATCAGATTACGTGCATCTGGAGTATCGTCTCAGTTGTATGACTGGAGTCGTGATTTCCTCTCAGAGAGGTCACAGTTCTTAGTGATAGACGATAAATCATCGAGTAGAACAGAAGTGATATCTGGTGTTCCGCAAGGTAGTGTCATAGACCCTTTGCTGTTCCTGAATTACATAAATGATCTAGGAGATAATCTGAGCAGCCCCCTTAGACTGTTGCAGATGACGCTGTAATTTACCGTCTAGTGAAATCATCAGGAGATCAATTCCAATTACAAAATGATCTAAAGAGAATTTCTGTATGGTAAGTGACAATTGGCACTACACAAAAAAGTGCGAGGTCATCTACAAGGGTACTAAAAGAAATCCGATAAATTTTGGGTATACGATAAATCGCACAAATCTAATGGCTGCCAATTGGACTAAATACCTAGGAATTACAATTACGAGCAATTTACATTGGAAAGACCATATAGACAATATTTTGGGGAAGGCAAAACAAAGACTGCACTTTGTTGGCAGAACGCTTAGAAGATGCGACAAACCCACTAAAGAGACAGCCTACATTACACTTATCCGTCCTCTGCTGGAATATTGCTGAGCGGTGTGCGATCCTTACTAGGTAGGATTGACGGAGGACATCGAAGAAGTGCAAAGAACGGCAGCTCGTTTCGTGTTATAGCGCAATATGGGTGATAGCGTCAGAAATGATCATCATAATAAAATAAGAGAAATCAGAGCTCGAACGGAAAGATTTAGGTGTTCCTTTTTCCCACACGCCGTTCGAGAGTGGAATGGTAGAGAAGTGGTATGAAAATGATTCGATGAACCCTCTGCCAGGCACTTAAGTGTGAATTGCAGGGTCAGCATGTAGATGTAGATGCAGAAACCTCTATGATCAACATCTATATTTACAAAGAATATGGTTTAACGATACCACAGACGTTGGGTACATTTGTCAAACTCGCAGCTTTCTTTCTATTTATGGTCAAAACTTCTTGAAACACCTCATGACAAAGAGGACAGCTACCTTTCAAGTATTCCAGTCAACATTGTCAAAAGCTTCCTCTAAGCCTACACATGCTGTAACCTATTTTATACTATGCTATTTTATACTATTCTATAAGCTATTTTACAAGATAAGTCGTAGGGTCAGTACTGCTTCGTGTATTCCTACATTTCTACGGAATCCAAATTGATCTTCTGCGAGGTCGGCTTCTGCCAATTTTTCCATTCTTCTGTAGGGAATCCGTGTTTGTATTTTGCAACCATGACTTATTTAACTGATAGTTCGGTAATTTTCACACATGTCAGCAACTGCTTTCTTTGAATTTGGAATTATTACATTCATCTTGAAGTCTGAGGGTATTTCGTCTGTCTCATACATCTTGCACACCAGATGGAAGAGTTTTGTCAAGGCTAGCTCTCCCAAGGCTATCAGCAGTTCTCACGGAGTGTCGTCCACTCTTGGGGCCTAGTTTCGACACAGATCTTTCAGAGGTCTGTCAAATTCTTCTCGATGTATCATATCTCCCGTCCTATCTTCATCTACGTCCACTTCCCTTCCTGTAATATTGCCTTCAAGTTCATCTCCCTTGTATAGACTCGATATATACTCCTTCCACTTTTCAGCTTTCCCTTCTTTGCTTAGCTTTGCTTGGTTTTTCTTCTGACCTCTTGATGTTCATACAGCTGCTTCTTTTTTCGGCAAAGGCCTCTTTAATTTTACTGTAGGCGGTATCTATTTTTCCCCTAGTGAAATATGCTTCTAAATCCTTACATCTGTCTTCTACCCTTCCCGCTTAGCCATTTGCACTTTCTGACCATCTCAGTTTTTAAAAGTTTTGATTCCCTTTAGCCTGCTTCATTTGCTGCATTTTTAAATCTTCTCCTTTAATGAGTTAAAGTCAATATCTCTTGTGTTATCCAAGGATTCCT
Source organism: Schistocerca piceifrons (assembly GCF_021461385.2). Lineage (NCBI taxonomy): Eukaryota > Metazoa > Arthropoda > Insecta > Orthoptera > Acrididae > Schistocerca > Schistocerca piceifrons. The sequence continues at coordinate 906,725,767 of NC_060149.1, forward strand.
AGTAGGTCTTGTCTTGTTACCTCTTTGATCCTCTGCTGCCTTCACTACTTCATCTCTTAAAGCTATCCGTGGGTCTTCTACCGTATTCCTCTCTCTTGTTCTAGTCAACTGTTGCCTAATGCTCCCTATGAATCTCTCAATAAAGTCTGGTTCTTCCGACTTATATAGGTCCCATCTCCTCAATTTCTTACCTTCGTCCAATTTCATCTTTTTTAATGTATAGTTCATTACCAACAAATTGTAGTCAAGTCCATATCTTCCCCTAGAAATGACTTAGAGTTTAAAATCTGACTCCTAAATCTCTGTCTAACAGTTATATAATCAATCTGAAAGCTTTCGGTGTCCCCAACTCTTCCACATACACAACCTTCTCTTATGATTCATGAACGAAGTGTTACCCATGATTAAATTATGCTCTGTGCAAAATCCTACCAGGTGGCTTCCTCTTTCATTCGTTTCTCCCAGCCTATATTCACCTACTATTTTTCCTCTTCTCTCTTTCCGTACTATCCAATTCCAGTCCCCCATCACAAGTAAATTTTCGTCTCCTTTGACCATCTGTAAAATTTATTTTATCTCATCATACATTTCTTCAATCTCTTAAGCATCTGCAGAAATAGTTGGCATATAAACTTGTACAACTGTGGTGGGAGCGGACTTCGTGTCTATCGTGGCTACGATACACACTATACTGTTCATAGTAGCTCATCCATACTCCTACTTTCTTTTTCATTATTAAACCCACTCCTGCATTGCCCCTATTTGACATTGTACTTATAACCCTGTATTCATCTGACCAGAAATCCTGTTCCTCCTGCCACCGAGCTTCACTAATTCCTACTTTATATGACTTCAACCTACCCGTTTCCCTTTTTAAATTTTCTAACCTACCTGCCCGATTAAGGGATCTAACATTTCATGCTCCGATCCATAGAATGCCTGTTTTGTTTATGCTGATGACGGCATCCTCCTGAGTAGTCCTCACCCAGAGATCCGATTGGGGGACTATTTTACCTCCGAAATATTTTATCCAAGAGGACACCGTCATCATTTAAACATACAATAGAGCTGCATGCCCTCGGGAAAAATTACGGCTGTAGTTTTCCCTTACTTTCCGCCGTTCATAGTACCAGCAGAGCAAGCCCGTTTTGGTTGATGTTACAAGGCCAGTTCAATCATCCAGATTGTTGCTTGTGCAACTACTGAAAAAGCTGCTGTCCGTCTTGAGGAACCACCCACTTGTCTGACCTCTCAACAGATAACTCTTCGTTGTGGTTGCACCTGCAGTACGGCTATGTCTATCGCTGAGCCAAACAACCCACCCCATCGACAGCATGGTCCGTGGTTTATTTGGGGGGGGGGGGGGAGGGGGTGGTGGAATCTTATAAGAAACGACTTTTTTTAATTTTATGAAAGGTCACGTAAAAATAATTTCTCTTACTTCTTGATCGTATTTTTAGGAGAATGACCATTACACTGATATATTATTAGTGTTATATTCCTGATATTATTAGGTGATTTAACGCACATCTCTCTTATAATTTCATCACTATCTTTAAAATGCACTGAAAAATTTCACACACACAAGACTAAAATGCAGAAAATTATTATTTAAATAAAAATAAATATCTAATTTACCACGTTTATGAATTGCACTAAAAAGTATAAAATAATTTCTTCTAGCCCCATACAGATTCCTAACCTCATACAGATAGTTCTAAAAGTTTTTGATTGTGACTTGTTAATAGCTATGAAAATACATGTCAGATTTATAATGAAAAATGTGGTGTACATGCATTACATAATTGATGCATGAATAGTTACTCCCTAACTATTATATACTGCATGAGTGCCTAACGTTTTTCGTTATAATTCTTATAAGTACTGCCATAACTATTAAAATTTTACACTCATAATTTTTCAGAACTACATGTTAGGGGTTAGGAATCTGTATGGTGATAGTAGAGCGTAGCAGCAGCGCGGTTCCGGACTGAAGTGCCTAGAATCGCTCGGCCACAGCGGCCGGCATTGTTTTGCTATTTCATTTGCAATGTTACCAGTTCCACGAGGAACAGTGAATTGCTTTTCTAAGTCCCACGAAAGACGTTGAATTAACACAGAGTTGACTGGATATTTGTGCTATTGGTTCTCGCAAGTACTGGAATGCAAAGCACCCTCTAAACGTTTCCAACGGTATAATCCGGCTCGCCCACGGCTACAACAAATGTGTGCGAATATCGAGGCTGTACGGGAGAGGGTGACGCGCTGAAATGAGGTAGAGGAAGCGAGCGGCCGTAAATCTGGGGGAGCTAGCGGCCAGCAAAACACGGGCACGCCGCTCTCGTAAATTGACACGTAGCCTGCGCGCCGTGTCTGCCGCAGTGCGCGCAAATTACTCTCGCGCCACTGCTTCCCGCTTTTATCCTACTGCCAGGATCTCGTCATCTCAAAATTGGAGCCTTCATCTGACGGCCGCAGTGGAAAACAATTTCGATAATATTCGCGCCAATGGCCGGTGGCGTAAACAAGATCGAGAAGCAGTGTGGCCGATCGGGATTATGAGCACTGTATCGTCCGGCAGAGGGCTCTTACTTTCGGTTTGAGCGTCACCCTTCGGAAGCAGAAACCACCTAATTTAAGTTTTCCTTTGTCTCTCTTTGTCAATTTAGGCCTGTTCTGAATCGGTTCCTTTAACTAGGCTATATCCTCTTCTGTCCAACAGAGCCAGTTATCCGCTCTTAACCCGTGAAGTGGGTATATTTCCTCTGCGCTCCTTTGCCCAGCGCTGACTAGAGGAATCGTACCACGTGCCTTGTTGACTCAGTAGCAGATGTCTTTGTTGATTTTATTTTATAGACCAAAACTCAAGTGTTCCTCTGTTGTGGGACCTGCATCATTTGCTACGTCACAGTGGGACATCCTGCAGAGAATTAGTGGAGAGTATGTTGCTTGATATTTTATTTTTGTATGTAAGCTTATTTCGGCTTTGGCCGGCCGAAGTGGCCGTGCGGTTAAAGGCGCTGCAGTCTGGAACCGCACGACCGCTACGGTCGCAGGTTGGAATCCTGCCTCGGGCATGGATGTTTGTGATGTCCTTAGGTTAGTTAGGTTTAACTAGTTCTAAGTTCTAGGGGACTAATGACCTCAGCAGTTGAGTCCCATAGTGCTCAGAGCCATTTGAACCATTTTTTTATTTCGGCTTTATTACCTTCATCAGTACATCTGCAAACAATCGCATTTATTTATATTTTACGTACTATATAATTTATAAAGGTTTTTTATATTGGATGTTGCAGTCAAACCCTGACGTTGTAGACGGACAAATGTCAGCTTTAGATAAACTACTGCTGCTGTTCGTAGTTGTTGGTTGCAATATTTCTTCAGTAACGTTTTAAAGTTATTCTATGATTTGAAGTTGCATGTGTATAATAATACCTTTTTTATTATTTTGACTTCGGCCGGAGTGACCGAGCGGTTCGAGGCGCTACAGTCTGCAACCGCGCGACCGCTACGGTCGCAGGTTCGAATCCTGCCTCGACATGGATGTGTGTGATGTCCTTAGGTTAGTTAGGTTTAAGTAGTTCTAAGTTCTAGGGGACTGATGACCTCAGAAGTTGAGTCCCATAGTGCTCAGAGCCATTTGAACCATATTATTTTGACAGTCGTAGAAATTCAAGTTTGACAGCTAGTTGTTTACTAATAGATATTTATGTTCTTCCAGGTCGTTTATCTGTGGAACTGTACTGATGTGTTTGCAATCTCTAGTATCATGGTTATATCCATTACCTCTATATAAAATATCAACAAATTGTTATAAAAACGGTGTGTGCTTTAAATCGGTTTTATCATTTAGTATATCGCGGAATAACTCTTAGTATGTGTTTATACTTGAACTTTCTCCAAAATATTTATGACTGGACCTTGTGGGACTTTGTGCAGGATTCGTAGTGCGTTTTCAATGTTGTTAACTTCGTGTTTTTCGTTTTTCAGGTGTGTAAAGAAGATGAATTGGTTGTTCCTTATTTCGCTCTCGTGTTCTCTGAATCGGACGATGAAATTTCTCCCCGCCTGTCGTATATAAAATATGTCGTATGGAAAATATGCTGGCGGCAACACATACTCAGTGCATTCCCTGCGAAATAGCAGTGGAAATACTATCGACGACAGTGCTGCGGAAGCAGAGCTACTAAACACAGCCTTTCGAAAATCCTTCACCAAAGAAGACTAAATAATATTCTAGAATTCGAAAGAAAAACAGCTGCCATCATGAGTAACTTAGAAGAAGATATCCTATGAGTACTGAAGAAACTTAAATCACTTAACAAAACCAAGTCTTCTGGTCCAGACTGTATACCAGTTAGGTTCCTTTCAGATTATTCCGATGCAATAGCTCCGTACTTAATAATCATATACAACCGCTCGGTCGACGAAAGGTCTTTACCCAAAGACTGGATAGTTGCTTACATCACACCAATATTCAAGATAAGTAGTAGGAGTAAGCCACTACATTACAGTCCCTTATCATTAACGTCTGATATGCAGCAGGATTTTGGAACATATATTGAGTTCGAACATTATGAATTACCTCGAAGGGAACGGACTATTGACACACTGTCAACACGGATTTAGAAAATATCGTTCTTGTGAAACACAACTAGCTCTTTACACACACGAAGTGTTGAATGCTATGGAGAAAGGACTTCAAATTGATTTCGTACCTCTAGATTTCCAAAAGGCTTTTGACACTGTAGCACACAAGCGCCTTGTAATGAAATTGCGTGTTCGTGGAGTACGTCTCAGCTGTGTAACTGTATTAGTGATTTGCTGTCAGAGATGTCACAGTTCGTAGTAACAGAAGGAATGTCATCGAGTAAAACAGAAGCGATTTCTGGGGTTCTCCAAGGTAGAGTTATAAGCTCTCTGCTGTTCCTTATCCATCTAAATGATTTAGGATACAATCTGAGCAGCCGTCTTTGTTTGCAGGTGATGCTGTCGTTTATCGTCTAGTAAACTCATCAGAAGATTCAAACAAATTGAAAAATGGTTTAGAAAAAATATTTGAATGGTGCGAAAATTGTCAATCGATCCTAAATAATGAAAAGTGTAAGGTCAGCCACATGAGTGCTAAAAGGAATCTGTTAAACTTCGGTTACACGATAAGTCAGTCTAATCTTAAGGCCGTAAATTCAACTAAATACCTAGGAATTGCAATGTTGTGCACATGTTGCAGTTAATTTTTTTTTTAAATCCAGAGTTGAAGTGTTCCGTGTGACTTTCCCAGGAATTTTTCTCTCTCTGTTCTCCGAAATTAATCATGAGTTTCAGTCTTCTCTTTTCGCAGTTACATACTTTTTTTTACAGAATGTATACATTAAAGCTTCCAATTAACGAAAATCTTCTGATAATATTTTTTCCTGTCTTCTCCTGACCATTTGATATCTTTGCAACAAGGAATTGCTTCTATCTTCGTCTCCTATCTTCTTGAGGTAATCCTTGGCTTTTGTACAATGCCATTCTTTGAATTTGGTTCTTGAAATGTATCGTCATGGAACGTGCTTACCATCATGACGTCTCTCTTGCTCTTTTATTTCGTCAACACCTACATGTTTCTGCACGCCATTATTTAGTCGCCCTTCTTCAGTTGTTCATTTTTCATAAAGTCAGGGAAATCCTTTCTGTTTCATCACATTGTGCCGACATGTTGATGTTCATATTCGTTAGTTTGTCAAGCAAATCTGTACTAGTGTACCACATACAATAATCTTTCTGAGCAAATCATGAGCAAGCTCCAAAACAATTCTAAACTTTCTAAATATCCTCACTTTCACACAGAATGTCTAAAGAAATGTGTGCGTGCAGTACGAAGGGAATACTGGTCTCCGTCGAAATATAGCGTCATTTGCAACTGTCATTTTGCAAAACACAGGTACTCTTTGCAACGAGGAAGCGATACACAGCTGCTGAAAAATGACATTGTGTCGAGTGTGCTCAGTTTTTCTCTCTATCTGCAACTGAAAGTCAGTCAAAGAAGGCAACTTGCTCGGAACACACCAACAGTTTCTGAGGCAAAACCATGCGTTCAACTACCAAAACGAATACACATTACTGTTCGTGTACCTTTAAATATTTGTAGTAGCTCGAATTTATTGCTGATGAATTGTTTTAATTATGTTTCAGGAAAGAAATGAGATTGAAACAATAAATACTTAGTGCGAACCCGATGTCAGTCACGCCAAATGTGATGCAGATGTTTAGAATGTAACATCTCATACGATTGCAGCCCTTAGAAAGAAAGTGAGAAGACAGAAGAAGAAACTTAAACGTCATGGGAAAAGTGAGAACCATGGCACAACTGATCACAATAGTGACGAAATTACACTGTATAAATGGTAATAACGGAAGTGTACTTCAGGAACATTTCACTGGTTTTACTTTAGAGTTTACTGCTACTCAACTGAAAGACTGGTACTAAAAAGCAATCCAGGCAATGTAGTGAATCAACTTAACAATTTTCCACCAGGGCGTACAGATTCGTATGCTCAGTGTTTCTTTTGCCCCACCCCAGTTATTCTTCGTGGTTGATTATCTTCGTAAATTGTGATCCTGGATATTTAAAAGAAGTTTTTAATTGACTGATACAGAATACCAGAGTCAGACAACATCTTAAAGAGTGTGCACTTATTTTTGATAGTATGTCAGTTACAATGCATCGTACAACAGCAAAAAAGTGTATCCAGGTATGTGGGCTTCGGCAGCATTATGAATATACACGCTGAAGAACTGGATAATGAAGCTTTATTTTTTTTCAAATAGTATAAAGCACAAAAAATGTAAATGTCCAATTGCATATTTTAGTGAATACAATGTCATCAGATACAGTGTCTGAAACTGATAAGAGTTAAAATTGTTTCCGTTGGTACCCTCGTGAAGTCAGTGGGGTGTGATGGTGGTGCTGTCAATATTCAAACGCTGAAGAATTTTGGGTGCTCCCTGCATCCTAATAATCTGGAAGCTGTTTGTGAAGACATGCATGAATCATCGTTAATATTATGTATTGCTACTGTGAATCTTCATATTAGATTAATAGCACACATGAAACAAGCCACAGCTGCTACAAAGGGCAATTATTATGAAATGAGGCACAGGTTATGCAAAGTAATTAAATCTGCCAGTGTGTGACATGTTGTAAATACACAGTGCTGTCACTTTAAAGCGACCTTTCGCAGCGATGACCGTTGCAAGACGTGCAGGAAGCAAGTCAATGAGGTTCTGGAAGGTACCGGCAGGGATGCAGAGCCACGCCGATTCGAGTCCCCTGGCCAACGGCGCTAGGTTTCTCGGTGGAGGATCCCCACTATCGAGGTGGTCCAACCAATTCTGGGTGGGTTTAAATCTGGAGGGTTTGGTCGCAGAAAGAGTACGATAAACTGATCCTGGTGCTCTTCAAATCACGCTCGTACACTGCGAGCTGTGTGCCACGCTGCATTGTCCTGCTGCTAGATGACACCTTACTGAGAAAAATAAAAACTTCACACAGGGCTGGACATGATCCACAAGCACAAATGCATACTTTTGTTGATCCATTGTGCCTTTCAGAATGGTGAGATTACCCACGAAATGCCACGAAACGTCCCTCAGACCATAATGCATGCGGGGTGTTTGCTTTCAGATGTTTCACGCCGTACACGCCAACGGCCATCTGTCCAATGGAGCGCAAAATGTGGTTCATCTGAAAAGGACACCTGTCTCCATACAGTGGATGTTCAGTTACTGTATTGTGATGCAAATTCCTGGTTTTGTCGACAATGAAGAGCCGTCATTGGGTGCACGAACCAGGAACCTACTGCAGAGGCCAATATGCAGGAACGATCGCTGAATGGTCGTTGAGGAGACACTGTTGGGAGCCCCTTGGCTCACCTGGGCAGTCAGCTGCTCAACAGTTGCACGTCTATTCGTCTGTACACATCTCTGCAGACACTGTTCACCGCTGTCATCCATGGCCCGCGATACACCATAGCTCCTTAATGCTGGTTTTCGATAGTGCCATTTTGTCATGCACGGTATACGTTAACCACGGCAGCACACTAAGAGTTTATAACATTATCCGTTTCGTAAGTGGGTACACCTTTGGCACGAAAGTCAATGATCATGCCCTTTTGGACATCAGATAAATCACTGCGTTTCAGCATTACGACGACGACTACACTTTATTCCGTGTCCTCCTGACACGCCATATATCCCCTCCACTGCTAGTGCTGCCACCTGCCGTCTGTGAGTGTTTATTTCACGTTGACGTCGAACGTAGGCGGTGGCCACATTTATGTGACTGGACTGTGTACACATTGAATGAAACAAAAAAAAATACGAAATAAAATTTGATCTTACTAATTTGACGACCTCTGTCCTTACAATGGCTCTGAGCACTATGGGACTTAACATCTGAGGTCATCAGTCCCCTAGAACTAAGAACTACTTAAACCTAACTAACCTAAGGACATCACACACACCCATGCCCGAGGCAGGATTCGAACCTGCGACCGTAGCAGTCGCGCGGTTCCGGACGGAACGACGTCTGTCCTCTCACAAAGTTCTTTACTGGAAATCTTTATCTAACAACCAGTTGCGTGTTCCATAGAAATTACGAAGCTTTTTTTCCCCTGTTCGTAGCTAGCTTTATACTTGTAATGAGGAACAAAGCAATGCCTTAGCTGCTTTTTTGCCTATTGACATGTTCAGAACCTTTTTCGTTAGGTATTTACGGAAAAGTATTTTCCACCAAATGAGTTATTGCCTGAAATTTCGTTACTCATATAACCAAATAACTAAGTTTAAAAAAATCACGTCAATGTACTGCTAATTTTGTGTGCCATGCGGTGTTGTAATTCAGGAAATCAAATGCCAAAAGTGAAAGCAAAAATTCTCTTGTATAAAGACAAGAGTTTTGAGAAGTATAATTTGTGATCATCTTTAGAGCAAAATACTTACATTGATCTTGCAAGGAAGTATGTGTCAAAACAAAAATAACATTAACAGTGAAGATCAAACTAAACCCAGACAGGGCGCATAGAATCCTTAAATGTAATTGTTTTTCTTCTGTATTGCAGACCATTTCCACAGCCTGACCCAACATAAAATGGCGTCTGTGATGTCACACATCACGCCTTTGCTTTATGAAGTAATTTAGTACTGTGCTCACTGACACTGACTGATGAGAGACACCATGTAGCGGACGAAGCACAGTAACGCCAGTAGTGAAGTAACAGGAGCACATTTTGTTAGTGGGGGCTGTCTACATGAGGGGCAAGTGTATATTCAGTGGCAAAACTACTGAATTCCTTTGAATGACAGATCCTTAACCTATTGTTCTGCTAATAGTATCATGACATACTGGGGATAATCCTACTTTTTGATTGACAGGTCTTTAGCCTATTGTTCCCCCACCACTCCCCATCCTGCTCCTCCTGCCTACCCCTCAGGAAACTTGCAACCTTCCTCCATCTACCTCTCTAATACAGGCAGACTTTCAGGCCTGAGTTATTCGAATAGCCCCTTCTCACTTTATTAATTTGATTGATTACTTGCTTAAATTGATCATGCCACTGGTAAACTCCCAAACCATCCCCTCCCCTCTCCCCCTCCCCTACCTGGAAATTTGCTGCTCTGGGCTGGAGAGAAAGGATCTCACAACAGTAAATTCTATTGCATAGTAGAGGGTATATTGTTCATTTATAAAAAATTCGGTTTGCAGTGGGTGGATCTCTCTTGTTCACCATTCCCTGCTGTTTGGGCAGATGCAGGTCTTGTAAAATACATTGGAAAGGAATATTAAATCGATAGCTTTTTTTATCCCGATCACACAAGGAAAACTGTCACGTAACACCCATCACAGGTAACTGCACAGTTAAAAAACTTTCAGTCGCAAAGCACTCACCATCCACTGGCCCACACAGAATGCCACCTGTGCAGCTGCTCGGAGTCTGGGTGCACCGGAAGCCCCGTGAAGTGACGTGTCCGCCAGCGGCCACGCCACGAGACAGTGTCTGAGAGGTGTGCGCTTGGACCCCGTGGCTGACAGACTGGGTGTCACACTAATCCCTGCACAAAAGCATCAGGCAGTGGCAACCGTTTGATGCTTGATACCTGATAAATTCCTGTAGAAACAAGTGCTGTCTCTCTCTTTCTCCTCCTTTAGTGTCCCACTGCCAGGCCTGAACGAGTTGTCGGTCGCGGTCGGACCGAACCGCAAATAGAGCAATGTTTACCTGTAAACCCATGTAGAATAACGATGCACATGAGAACTCCTTTCAAGGCTAATGCCTGACTGAGAATAGATTCCACCATGGGCTCTAACGTGCTATCTGTGCTGAAGAGGAAGAATCTCATGACACTAAATTCAATTATATAGTACCAGATATACGGTTTATTTACGCAATTCAATTCGCAGGGGCTAGATCTCACTTTTACTTGATGGGAAAAGCGCAGATCCATGGATAGACTTAGCTAGTACACAGTGGCACCAGCAGAGGACGTCCCACACACCTACTCCTCGCCCCCTCCCCCCCCCCCCCCAACAACCACAGAAAAAGGTGATATAAAAAAGACTCACTCTGTGCTGGAGAGGAAGAATATCATGACACAAAATTCAAATCAATGTCAATAGTATATTGACACATATTCTTTATTTAATCAGTTTGCAGGAGTCAGGGTTCCCCCACTTGGGTAGACATTGTGACTGCAGCTCCCATCCTTGCTCCCATGACATAATAACTATAATCACCAGGGAATAGAATGAAGCGCAGGATAGTAGCCACTGTTTGAGGTCTCCCGTGTGTGTGTCTAACGTCAGGGCGCCGCCACGAAGGTCAAAACAGCCCAATGTCCTAATTGCAAATCACGTTACTAAATACCACAAACCATAGACAGGATATCAGCCTCCTCTGATCTCACGGCCCCAAACAAAGCATCAAGTGGCAGCATTCTGTGGACTGGCAAATTCCAGACTCCTGTCGCTGTCTCTCTTATGAGGCCACTCCCTGCTTGTCTTTGTGAACCAACATCTCCAAACTCGAAGATGGAAATTTTCATCTCTCCTCAGAACACTGTACTCCTATTGGCTAACGCTGGAGACAAAGGGGAAGATGACGCAATTTCGATGTCAAAAATGGAGTGAAATAATCCATTTGCACTACCCTGTCAAATTAATTGTTTGACAATTTACAGGAATCAAATAGATCGGTTAAAACAGTCACTTCCACCTTACGATGATCCCTTAGTCATAATAAAAGTTATTTACAACGTTTGAGTATCAATCGCGAACATTATGCAAATCAAGTAATGAAATTTCCGTCACAAATAGATCGTAGCGCTAAACGTATCTGCAGCCGTGTACGCACCAATGTTTGAGAGCATAAACACTCTCCTTCTCCGCAACGTTTCTACTGAACATATCTGGCGAAAAAAAAATCATGACGATAAGGAAGCGCGCTGTCCGCCAACTTCAGGGTAGAGCCGAACCTGCCGACTGGGAGAGAGAGATCGACACTCGCGCAGGCCATGTCCGCCCGTACCGAACGCATGCGTACGCGCGATAGAACTTTTAGAAACAATATATTGATCAGTCGGGAATTTGACGTCACGATTGGATTTTTAAAAATACCATAGACTTCCTAAACTGGTTCTCTCTGCTACCTCCGGAAGGAGGGAGGAATGTTCCACTGTGTGATAGAATAGAGACTACAGTAAATACCACTGCAAGGTTCAAATGGTTCAAATGGCTCTGAGCACTATGGGACTCAACTGCTGTGGTCATAAGTCCCCTAGAACTTAGAACTACTTAAACCTAACTAACCTAAGGACAGCACACAACACCCAGCCATCACGAGGCAGAGAAAATCCCTGACCCCGCCGGGAATCGAACCCGGGAACCCGAGCGTGGGAAGCGAGAACGCTACCGCACGACCACGAGATGCGGGCCACCACTGCAAGACAGAGTCCACTGCGTTGTATTGAGAAGCACTAAACACAACACAAACCCCGATCCATTCCGTAGCAGTAGTTGTAGTGGGTAGATGTCGGAGATCGCTGAAACATTTGCGCATCCCGCTCACTCACCTCCCTGACGTCTACGCCAGAATGCGCCCTTCCGCTCATACAACGTCAGTGCCGTCGCTCAGAGACCGGAGGAAACTTCAGCCGCAGCCGCAGCCGCAGTCGTGGAAGCTCGTGTATGCCATAGTACACCGCCCCTGGTCGTGGATGGCATCCGGGGACGCCTGCAGTGGTAAGAATTCGGATATTATCTATATGTCCAGAGCATCCATCATTTTGAATCTTATCTCACGCAACACACACACGTCCATCTCTCTGGCGCTTACCCAGCATCGAGGAGAGGGCAAGTCATGCCCCTCTGGAAACCTATGTAGTGTCTATTACAGAGAATCAATGCTTTCTTTGGTGTGCAAGTTAGTCACTTTACAGTTTGTCGCCATAGTTTATCATTGAGGAACTTGCATGGAGAATGTATGTCATGCACTGGGGATATATTTCCTACATTGAAGTGTTGCATTCCGCATGACTAATAGTTCTAAAACCGCACCGTTCTAGTGTTATAGCGTGTTTTAAGTGTAAAACTGTATAGCCTTTAAGAATTCATGCGGTTATATTCTCTCTTACCTCTTATATTCTCTCTTACCTTCGTGGTACTGACCTCAAGCACTAGAACAATACTTCTGAATTGATAGTGCAGTAGATGTGCGTAAAATGCTTCAAAGTACGTTCGTCTGGAGCGCCATCATGTATAAACCACACTTTCTTCTTCATAACCATCTGTTATATCATCACAACACTTTCATATCTACTATACAACGATCAGGGATGATATCCTTCTCGACATGCGTGCATCTGGGGAGATCTTGCGCACTTGGGTGGATGTTGTAACAGTGGTATGGAACAGCAGCTACGGACTCGGCTTGCTCTGCTCCTTCATGAGATGTGGAATGTAGCTGTCTACTTCTGGTCAGCTACAAATTAAATCTGCGACTATCCTAAGAATGCGAGAATCCTCTGTGACTCCCATCCACATAGGGACAGGTGGGCAATCGTAATTGTAGATTATGCCCTATGATTGATGTGCTAGAAATATGTAGCTCGCTGTCTAGCATACTTTGGTATGTATATATACATATTCAAGGATTAATAATGAATGGATGTACTGCACAGTCATCTGTCTGACTCGCAATCTAGTATATGGTACTCGCAAAGTAGTGGGGAGTGTTTTAGCGATGGTACAGAAACTGCGAAGCATGCTGCTGTGTCATAGGTCGGCGTTGAAATTATGGTAAAATTGCTAAAATTGATCGCACTATCAACTGTGATGCTTATCACAGTGCATCGATTGTGTATTTTTCATCCCATCCACTCACTGGTATGCTGTTGATTACCATATAAAGTTTGACTGTCATCGCTTGTTTGAGATGGAGAAAAAGTCTTGGTGCACGGGTTTGCAGATGGCTAGCACCAAAACAATAATCACATATATGACTGCAATATGAGGAATCAATCTAAACGGAACACTGAGCCATCAGCTATCCAATCACTGTGATAGCTGAGTTTAAATGTAGGGGTCATCAATCACCTTTGGACCGCTGTTTGGAAATGCTCCACAATTCTGGAAAACTCTGCCAGTTTAATTATGTTGTGACTTTCTATTATTTCAATAATCTGGTGAGTGTGTTGTGGGAGCAGCAGCAACGTGATTTACACAATGTTAGGTCCAGTTTTCTGTGAGAGACAATGGATCGAAACATGTTAATGTCATGGTGGAAAAAACAAAACGTGTGGCTGTATACAAAGCTGCAGTAATACAGCGCTTGGACGTGTTACAACAGAAGAAATCAATGTATCAGACAACAGAACAGGAACCTTCCCTTGCGAGTGATAGTGTGTGTCATACTGTACAGGTGATGAAACTTTACACTGGTCTGTGCAAGTGACTTCGAAGACTGGCCATCTGCTCCAATGAATCAATACCTGCATATTTAATAGGATCGCTACTTATGGTCAAGGCCAGCTCACAGATGGTATTTGTTTTTACTATACACATATCAAGACAGGGATGCGGAAATATCTTATCGAGTTCCCCGTTGGATGACAGTAGCAGAGCTTTCATAGTTTGTAATTTATGTCTGTTGGATGGTACAAAATAACGATGATAGAAAGTTTGGGCCATAGTGTAGTACCAGCAAGATGGAGCAACATACCACACCTCTCGGCGTTATATGGAAATGTTGCGCAAGTTGGTTCCTGGTCATCTTGCATCTCTGCGAGAAGACATCGCGTGGTCCTCATGGTCGCCTGATTCATCGCCTTGTGATTTTTTTCTTTGCCGACACTTAAAGGCTCTAGTTTACAAAAATCGTCCCACAACACTGCAAGCACTTAAAGAGGTCATTACCCAAGAAGTGGCAGCCATTCCACTAGAAATGACACGAAGATGTGTGGAGGACTTTCGGGATAGACTTCGTCAATGTGTCAACAACAGAGAACATCATTTAGCAGACATAATTTTTAAAACCAAATGATCCAAAATGGAAACGTATGTACTTTCCATAAAGAAAACTAATGTTTCTCTATCATAGTTTTTCTTTGACAACCTATTAAAATGAGGGAGGTTTTATTGCCAGACACTGCATTTACATCTTCTCTGTGCTGTTACCTTAAAAGAGAGTCTGAAAGTGAGGAGGCGTCCTGTGACAGTGGTAGATCTTAGCACTCCATCATGAGCCAAAAATGAGTTTAATTTTCTAGTCCTGTGATGCAGGAAATGGCAGATAAGAAAAGATATTTTTTCTACATGATGAGAGAATAATTAGAGGGAATATAGCGTATGTCATAGTCCTGTACAGGATATTCACAACAAGTAACGATGTCTTACCGATATGAACATGCGTGTATGGTCCGATTTCTTCAATCTTCGAAAGTAACTCGTATAAAAGGCAGATATCTACATTTAACGACAATAATTCGAGGTTTACAGTCAACAACATAGCTGCCGTGAACTGGGTAAAGGGGACTTTTTTTAAACTGGTGGGTCTATGTTGGGGGTGGGACTGTTTAGAACTACTGTATATGTCCAAGCGACAGCTGCTTGTTTTGCAGTGCACCAGGGCTGGCTGCAGTGGTGGTCACGAGGAGTCAGGATCTAGAAGCAACCGATTAGCTCAGCCTGGGCCGCCGACCTGTCTGATCTTGCCAATGGCAGCAAGGGCTGGCGAAGTGACAAGTGTGCTGGCTGAGTGCGATGGACGCAGAAGTGTGAGTGTTGCATGGGAGAAGACTCAAAATGATGGATGTTTGTACTCGACATATTGATAACATCCGAATTCCTACCATTCCAATCACCCCAAATGTCCTCTATGGCCAGGGGCGGCGTACTCTGGCATAATCCTCTTAATAGAACAAAAGGTTAAGGACCTGTCAATCAAAGGAGAAAAATAGGTTTGCCCCGGAATGTATACATGCCCCTGATGTAGGCAATGTGCACTAACAAAATGCACTGATGTCCTTGTTCCCCACTACAACGCCTGCCAGCCTGCCTCTTGTATTTCCTATTCGAACCAAAGAATGTAGCAGACAGATATATCTGATTGAACCAACTGAGAATGAGCACATTATGAATGGCTATATCCATCAAGTCTACTTTAAGTGTTAATAGTCTGTACATTGGCTGAAAGTTACACATACTCTTGCCATTGAAACTTACTTACCAACATCAGATTCGATTTCAGAATACAAGTTTCAATCAGCATAACACTGACCTACAGACCCATTCAACACATTCGTGTTGAAATTCGCTCACTGTCCTACATAACCAATTGTATTGCATTGTTTTGTATGGAACTGGAGACCTAGAAACGATGGAGAGGCTTCATTTCCACCATAGTCCTCTGGTTCACAATCCCACAACAGGCTACAGCAATCCACTCACCCCATCGCCGCCCTACACCGAGCCCAGAGTTATTGTGCGGTTCGGCCCCCAGTGGACACCCCCCCCCCCCCCCTGGGAACGTCTCACGTTGACGAGTGTAACGCCAATGTTTGCGTGGTAGAGTAATTATGCTGTACGTGTATGAGGAGATAGTGTCTGTGCAGCAATCGCCGACATAGTGTAACTGAGGCGGAATAAGGGGAACCAGCCCGCATTCACCGAGGCAGATGGAAAACCTCCTTAAAAATCATCCACTGACTGGCCAGCACATCGGACCTCGACATTAATCCACCAGGCGGATTCGTGCCGGGGATCGGCACGCCTTCCAGCCCGGAAAGCAGTGCTTTAGACCTCACGGCTACTTGAGTGGGCTACATAACCAATACTCGTCATCTAACACATGACAAATACGAATTCAGCGGTACTGGCAACAAAAACAAAACACCAAGAGCGTCATAAGATCCACTGGCATATCATCATACAACATCGCCCACTTCTAAATTATTACACATGTTTTGTTTTTGAATAATTATAATTTTTTTAACTACGTACCAAATTATTAGATCTTTGTTTTCTACAAAGGTATCCTGTAACATATCATTTTAGGCCCGCGCTTGCTTGCTATTTGGGTGTGTATTGGGTCCACGAGTGACGGTATCTGAGGAAAGCAGGTGTTCTCCAGGCAGGACGTGAACAGCCAATCTTTCCTAATCCTCCTAAACGGGTTGTGGCTGGAGCCTAAGTGGCTGGCTTACAGGCTTGTGATTCTCCACGACGTTCAGTATTTCCCGACATCCGTTGCAGACAAACTTGTAAAACAGGAGGCAGCAGCTCACAGAGCCTGTGTTAGAGGTAGCAGGATATTTAATGGAAATGCCTACATTCTGCTCCAGATTATGACTGGCTCTAATGCCAAAGGTAAGGAAATTATCTGAGTGTTTTAATAGCTCGCTGAGTTGGGAGCCGCCCGGAGCGCTCATCGGATGCCCTCTAGGGTGGAGGCAGTGTTGCGGTGGGCGATTTCGGAGCTGATATCCGTAATAAATGAAACGATTCTCCTTATGTCGAACGTTTCCGCGAGTGCATTCCCCTCGTGCGTGTGTAGGTGCTGGCTTAGTCGTTTAGGCAGGCTGATCAAAACTAGTTACGTTCGTTAGTAGGAAAAGTTCGTTATCTTCATTTGTACAAAAATGTCTAATTTCAGACTACAGATCGCTTTTATTTTATTTTCAGATAACCGGTTTCGGATCAGCTGCCCATCTTCAGGTCTGTTATACAAAATTAAATGATAATTCATTCAAGTAGCCTGCTAAAACTTTACATTAAAATTTTCAAGGAACCTAGTTCGTGGGATGCTTGTAACGCTGAAGAATGCCCTCTATCATCAAAAAATTAATGTTCATACATAAAATGTTCGTAAGTATAACATATAAACAATGACAACGCATATCATTTAAAATAATTACATTTAAAAAACTTTAGGAGTATTTTAAAACCAATATTAAGAAAAAATTTTTTTAGTCTGGAAAATCATGTCTTCTCTTCTTTGAATTTGATGCTCGTGGAGGGAGATTCCCTGCACCGGGCTGCACACAGCGCCACGCTGAAGTTTCCTCTACCGCCGCCAGTAAGCCGATGGCAGCCGCGGCTGGTGCTTGTCAGAGCATCCTGTCCCATTCCTAAGTAAGGCTTCAAATGTCTGTAAAGATTACGTAAAGATTCTTACGCATAAATCACTGTGCACATCAAGCTGTTTTTCTGGGTTTTTCATTTGGTGGGGGTAGTTTCTAGTTCCTCACAGGTACATTTACTAAAATCAAACACAAATTTCCTAGTATGAGTGATGAGGGAATGAAGATTAAAATTAAGAAAAAGTTCGCTACTTCGGTCATACAAAGAGCATGTATCGGAGAGAATTGCTAATTTCTTTTCCAAAAAAACGTTATTGTGGCATTTCAAAATAACGGGCAAATGGCTCATACGTCAAGACATAGACCAGCCACGAAAAAGCGAAACAAACACGGTAACTCCAGGGTATACAAGATTAAATGTGCAGACTGAGGTAAGTATAACATAGGGCAGACTGAGCGAAACTGTGAGGTCTGATACAGAGAACATTGTGGTCACAGTAATCGGACATCATGTTGAGCGCATGTAACAGTCAACATGAAGTTAGCACAATAAGTGAACAAATGGAGTTTCGATAAGGTTTTATCTAAATATGCGGGAGAAACTGGAAATTAAAACACAGAAAAACTGCTTAATGAGCAAAGTGATTTCATTCATAGGGATTTTTGCGAAACCTTGACGGACATTTTTTAGCCTTACTTAGGGATGGGACAGTACGCTCTCTCGAGCACCAGCTGAGGCGGTCTTCAGTGCACTGCCGGCGGCGAATTGGACAGGGAGATAAAATTTCCGGGTGGCATTGTGGCCGGCTTGTCGCAGGGGAATTTCCCTCCTCGAGCATTAAATAGAAAGAATAGAAGACGCAATTTTCCAAAACTTATAAAATCTTTCTTAATATGGTTTCTAAGGCCTTTTCAAGTTTTTTTTTAATTTAATTATTTCAAACTACATACATCATCATTGTTCATATGTTATACTTACGAACATTTTCTGCGTGTCAATCAATGTCCTGGAGATAGAGAGCATTTCTCAGCGTTACAAGCGTCTCGTCAATTACGTTTCTTAAAAACTGTAGTATATGTGTTACCAGGCTAGTTTATTTTCAGTTATGACGTTGAACTTCCAATTCGCTATCGACAGATTACTCTGTAACTGTTACAAACGGCATGTTTTGCATTGTAATTGCCGGCCGTTGTGGCCGCGCGGTTCTAGGCGCTGCAGTCTGGAACCGCGCAACCGCTACGGTCGCAGGTTCGAATCCTGCCTCGGGCATGGATGTGTGTGATGTCCTTAGGTTAGTTAGGTTTAAGTAGTTCTAAGTTCTAGGGGACTGATGACCTCAGCTGTTAAGTCCCATAGTGCTCAGAGCCATTTTTTGCATTCTAATTAATTTCTTAAAATTGTGGAGCTTTGTAAACAAATGCCTTGAATGACGATTGCAACTGAATGTTGTGTAATAGATGTGAAGCTGGGTAGCTGACCCGAAACCGATTATCGGAAAACATAGAAAAGATATCTGCAGACTGAAACTGGGCATTTGTGTGGCCACGCATTGGCACTTCGTGGCTGTCCAGCTGCTCTGTAGGGCACGGCTGCATAGCGGTGTGTGGAGTCATCAGCTGGCTGGCACGCAGCGGCTCGGCGAGGGTTATTAGCACATAATCAGTTCCGTTTTGTTCCAATAGAAATTTGAGCTACGGAATTCTATTGTGAGTCCTCATCCACTCTGATTTTAGACTGTGATTCAGTGTTGTTTACAGAGGTGATGTCAGAAACAGGTTTGCGACTATGTATTGACTGTTTGTGCTGTTCGTTTTATTAGTCAATAAATCAAATTGAGACTCTTTTGAGAAAAGTGGGGCAGCTGCAGGCCATTGATTAGTGGTATTGCAAAAGTGACTATTTAAACCCTGTCTCACGGTCAAGGTGAGGCTGAAGAACCTTATTTAGATGACAGTACCTGTGTAGCAGTGTATAGAAATAATCCTGATCCGCCTCGAGCGCATCTGAGGAAATCTACGGAGCGAAAAATGTTCAAATGTGTGTGAAATCTTATGGGACTTAACTGCTAAGGTCATCAGTCCCTAAGCTTACACACTACCTAACCTAAATTATCCTAATGACAAACACATAGCCCGTGCCCGAAGGAGGACTCGAACCTCCTCCGGGACCAGCTGCACAATCCATGACTGCAGCGCCCAAGACCGCTCGGGTAATCCCGCGCGGCTCTACGGAGCAATACCTGCCGCTATTCGTCTGATGCGCCGCACGGTGTCGAGAGTGAGTGGATTCTTGCCGCGACCGCGAATCAGAATTCGCCAGATTCTATGGAAACTCCAATACGACAGACGAAAAGAACGTTTCAGTCCGAGCACCCAGACTTTCAATGTATTCCCTCTGATTCAATGCAAACACTACAGCCAGAGCTCAGCCCACGCGGATGTGTGGAATAGAACTACTGGAGGAACGGGCTGTATGACAGAGATAGTAACAGCAAATGCCAAATCATTTCATCCAGTGGCGCTATTCTCTTACATCTTGTGGGTAAATCTCTGGTTGGAGCATTCAGAAGTAATACGAGGAAAACAAAAGTGTCACTGAGTGTTGGTCTGATCCAAGAGGTACGCTCGGATGGTCTAATTGGTTAGATGAGAGTTCACAGCAAGCAGGGATCTCTTAGCCTGGCACAAATCGCGAATTTTCGTTTATGGTAACACATTAAAATAAAAAATGAAATAAAAACATCTTCGACAACGTTTGAGATGACAGACGTACTTCGTTAACGATTACAGAGAAAATTCTAGGGTATCATGCTTCAGAATACTACGTTGTTGACACCGGAGAAATGAGAGACTACAAAAAAAGGGCGTCGCATTGTAACCTTTCTCTGATTAATGCCGCGGATGATTTTTTCTGCAAACGTTTGCATGAGAATTAAATGGTTTCGACCATGATGAATCTTTGTGTATCACGAGAAAAACTGTGATATTTTGGTATCGATGTTTGAACTCGTCATTTACACTACAATATTCTACCACGGAAGCTTCCTGGATTCGTAGCTTCGTTAACCAAAACCTCTACGTTCCTTTACCTACAGTGTCGTAGACGCACTCTCCGTTACCTGGCGTGGTTTGCCGTCATTCTGCCGCCCACGTCTTATTTATGGTAGGGTCTGTTCTTGAGGTTGGTCTTCCTCATGTCCTCGCATCGGCGACGATGCCCGTTGTAGCAGCTTCCGAAGACTAGTTTAAGTGTTTCTCTCTAATGTCATACGGATTCCACGTTCTGTCCTCCACCACTTCTGCACTCATTCAACAGATCTCCAAACCTCCTATCGTGTCACTAAGTTAGCGGATGTGGAGACCGCATCCTAGATGCCGTAAATTCCAGACCTCACTAACTCAGCCTAGTTCATTTATACAAAGAAAAGGCAATTCCAACAAAACCTCAATGTCTAGCGTGAGTAATGACTAAAATTTAATGTATTTTCTACAAGCATAACAAAATTACAGTAATTTAAATGTAGAGTGACTTGTCGAACATATTTTATATCTAAACGAAACAATATTTCAATGCTCATTTTCTTCAAAGTCCCTCATACCGGCCGCGCGGGGTATCCGCGCGGTCTTGGGCGTCTCGCCATGGTTCGCCAGGTTTCCCCCGTCGGAGGTTCGAGTCCTCCCTCTGGCATGGGTGTGTGCGTTGTCCTTAGCGTATGTTAGTTTAAGTTAGATTAAGTAGTGTGTAAGCCTAAGGACCGATGACCTCAGCTGTTTGGTTCAATAGGAACTTACCACCGCCCTCATACTGCATCAGTTACTGATATCACAAGCTGCGACATGGTCGTGAATCCAACAGTGGTCCAGAAAGTGTAGATTAAATTCCTTTATTTCCGTCTATTGTCACAAACTTGTCAGGTCTTCAGACTGCCGGTTTTGGTCACCAATGACCATTTTGAAATCTGCAGCAAAACATGGGAAAAACACAAATACGACTAGTGGATTGTCTAAAGCTTAAAGCAATAAAATAGGCCGTAATGAAAAGTACTACTGACATATGTGTCAAAATTATGCGCTTTAAATATGACGAAGCATTCCTGTTTTTAAAAAACATGTCCTAGTATAATGGAGCCATAGTGGCACCGTCAAAAGATAAACAAAAAATCGTAATTATTCGACGTAATCTGCTATCCCATAACAAGATCAGTACCGCAGAGTGTACACAGCTAACTGAAGTTCTAGATTTTGTTTCAAGTTACGATTTTTTTACCTTCAATGACAAAATATATTTTGAAAAAGATGGGTTTGGGATGGGTAATAGTCCAGCTGGTACTTCAGTAGATTTTCTTTTGAACGAGTTAGAATGTAAATTTTTTGCCAGGTTTCAACGGCTACAATAAAAAACAATTTATTATAATCGGTATGTTGACGACATCTTAATACTGATAAAGCATGACTCCAGTGAGGTTACGCATTGGCCCAAGCAATAGGCAGCACGCACGCAAAAATAACTTTTACTACTAAGTTGTTGAAGAGAACTCCATTAACTACCTTCAGCTTACTATTACGAAAGTTGACAACAAACATAAATTTTCGATTTTCAGAAAACCTACATCTACTGATAGTAACATCAAAGCCAGTGCATGCCATTCTTCACGATATAAAAAAGCCTTCTTCACTTCAGCTATTCACCGGCTCCTTCGACGATATTTGGCCAAAAGCGAGGTACGCGAAGAACTCTGCATATTAAAGCAAACTGCAATAGTTAATGGTTTTTCTGTGAATGATGTCACGCGCCCATACAGTAGGCCAAATGAAACGTATAATAAACAGCAGGCAGACGCACGCTCGCTTAGAAAACAGAACCAATAAAGAACGTATGAAAACGATTCCAATTAAATTTTACGGCAAAGTGTCCCAGCTAATAGAGAAATGTTTCAGGAAATTTACTGTTAGACGTGGCTTTGAAGTTAACTACGCCCTAAAACTGCGAGTAAAACATGAACTGAAAAGGATGTATGACAAATTTAATAGCTCTGAAGTATACAGAACTGACTGTAATAACTGTGATAAAAATTGTATCGGCCAAAGGGGACGCTCTTTTAACATAGGGGTTAAAGAGCATTCAGAGCGGCGTAACAAAACTACTTTGCGATTGCATTTATCAGAAACTGGTCATTTTATAGGGAGCATAGAGAATAATATGCGTATTCTCCACAGGGCGCAAGAAGGCCGTGTTCTCAGCTTGTTACAGCAGCTTGAAATTCATAAAGAAAAAAAAAACAGAGACCCAGCAAAAGTATTTAGTGGACAGAGCGATTTTGTACCCAATGTCTACTTTTCTTTGTTTGACAGTGTTCTGCTTTAATTTTTTTCCTTTATTGTCATTTCATTACGCTGCCCCATGGCTGCAGCGATGGGCTGGCAGCGGCACAATTCGCCGCTCTTCAGACAAGAGATTACCGTAAGTACCACAGGAGAATGCTACATATATAAAACACGGGGACAAAAGATGAAATGTACACGTGAGAAGGGAGAGGCAATTGGAGTTAAAATATACAAAAAAGGGTAGTTGGATGAGGCACATGTACATAAAATCCACATACAGTTAAAATGGCACTCGATGAATATGTAGCATGTTAACACTGGCGGCATGAACGACACAATTAAAAACGGCGTTCACAGTATGGGAGAACACACACTGCACAAATGTTAAATACACAGCGAGCAGCAAAACACAACCAAGTAACACTTCGGAGGGCAGGTCGGAGAGGAGGGACAGAGCAAACAGAGATGGGGAATTGACGGACGAGAGGCTGAAGATGATAATGTTTGGTTTGTGTGGCGTTCAACTGCGCTGTCATCAGCACTCATGCAAAGTCCCAATTGTTACACAGTCCATTTCTTTTTCACAGTCCACTCTAGCCACTGCCACAAACGATTATGTTGCTGAAATGATGAGGACAACACAAATACCCAGTCACCAGGCAGAGAAAATCCCCAACCCAGCTGGGAATCGAATCCGGGACCCCGTGATTTAGAGGCAGCAACGGTAGCCACAAGACCAACAGCTGCAGACCAGAGGAGGAAAGAAGAGGAAGGGGGGGCAGGAAGGAGGGGTTGAGGTGGCGTCGGTATCACACTTAGGGGGAGGAAATGGTGAGGGAGTACAAGGACTGGGAAAGGAGAAGTCAGAAGGACAGGGAGGAGAAGGGTGGAAATAGCAGAGGGGGAAGGGGAAGGAGAGGTAGCCTAAGGGAGGAAGGGCAGGGAAGAGGAGGGTCAGAGTTCGAAGGAAGAATAAATATTGGGGTGAAGCACATCATCTGGGACTGGAAGATGGTGGAAGTTCCTTTGGGAGAGGAGATGGAGGACGTGGAGATGGAGAGAGGGGAGGTGACATCGGTAAAGGCGCGGCGGCAGGTGGGGAATGGAGGGGAATGGAGACACCTGGGTGGTGAGGGGGATTGCAGCAGTTGGAGTAGAGGTTACAGATGTGTTCAAGAAAAAGAAGGAGAGGTGAGAAGGGGATGAAGTCATGTAGGATCCTCATGGGCACAGTAGACAAATACAGAAAGCAAGGCAGAGTGCATTGCATTCAAGGATTTGGAGGGCTCTATAGAATTTAGGAGGGGTAAAGATCCAGGCAACAATGGCGTAACAAAGGATTGGACGAATCAAGGATTTGTAGGTATGAAGGATGGTGGAAGGGTGCAGTCCCCATGTCCGGCCAGGCAGAAGTTTCAGGAGGCAGAGTCTATTGTGGGATTTGCATTGGATGGTAAGGAGATGGGGGGTCCAGGTGAGGTGATGGTCAAGGATGAGGCCAAGATAATTCAAAGTGGGTGTAAGTTGGAGAGAGCAGTCATAGATGGTGAAGTAGAATACTTTAATTACTCAACGCCTTTCTCTAACATAGGGAGGAAATAGCAGAGGGGGAAGGGGAAGGAGAGGTAGCCCAAGGGAGGAAGGGCAGGGAAGAGGAGGGTCAGAGTTCGTATAGAATGCATTACATTCACTTTGTTTTCTTATCTTGACCCCATTGCTCATATGTTTTCTTGTCCCTTCACTGTTTATATAATATATTTCATTAACTAAATGATCTTGATAATTGACTGGTATGGGGTACTATTATTCTCTTCTTGGAACGGTGTATTGCAGGGTAGGAAGGGACCATCTGGTAGTTAAGTCCCTCAGATCTCTTCACACTTATGTGGCATTCCGTTGGTCACATCAAGAGAGGGCGCTGATTACTTACTGCACTATGTTTTCATTCATTTGGCTTCTTTCCCTATTTGTTTTACCATTTTATACTATTCTGTGAACCCCATAACCGTCTTCTTATGTATGTCATCATATTTTAATCCAAAATTCGCCACACGAGCGTATCAGAATTGTTTTCACTTAAAACTACACCGATCAACCAGAACATTATGACCACCTACCTACTAGCCGATCTGTGCAGCTTTCGCACGGTGTGCGGAAACGGCTCTGTTAGGTGTGGCTAAGACGGTGGGCAAATGTGTTGAAAGAAATTGTTCTGACACCGTTTCTTGAGATGAGGCCATTTATTGGCAGAAAAACCAACAGACGTGAATTCCAATGAGTCAGGCCTGGGGAGGCGACAGTGAGCCAAGACGTAGTGATGGGCAAAACATAGTTCGCAGCAAAGTTAGGCAAAGTTAAAGAAAAGTGGTGGCTGCCAAAAGTGGTGGCAGCTACAGAAACAAAGTTGGGGTTGGGTTGGGGAGTTTGGGAAGGAGACCAGACAGCGAGGTCATCGGTCTCAAACAAAGTCCTTGGCGCCGCAGCACCGGGAAGAGAAGAAGATGTTCACAGACACCGGGTGAGTGGCAGAGAGCCCGTTTTCGGCCGCTGGGGGACAGGGTACCTTCAGCATGGCCACGCGATTTCCTCTGCCCTGATTGTCCAGGAGCCGAGAAAACTGAGGGAGTGACTTGGAAAGTTCCAAAGAGTGGCCTGGTCAGCTTCGCCTAAGCAGCGTTACCTCGTCAGCACCCGAGGGAGGCGCGTGATCGAGATTGCCTATCTCAGTGCTGACTTGCTGCTGCCAGACCATGGGACGAGAAAATTACAGGCAGCTGAAGCTACCAGCTAATGCTTGACCATAACAAGAAAATGGAATAAACGTTTTGAAAGAAAATAAAGACAGAATTCCCTACTATCTGGCTCAACCTTACAACGGATAGCAGCAGTGACGCGTCATGGCAAGGAAGCAGTGAGGCCTAGGTAGATTGCTGGAGGGAACTGGAACTACATCTGCACTCACAAGTCACCTTATTCCTATAAATTCCGGGGAGGGGGGCGATGAACTCTAACACCACGTTTAATAACATTCCAGATGTGTTCCATCATGTTCAGATCTGGCGAGTTGGAGGGCCAGCACATCAATTGGAACTCGCCGCTGTGTTTCTCAGACCACTCTAACACACTCTTGGTCTTGTGACATGGCACATTATCTTGCTGAAAAATGCCACTGAAGTCTGGAAACGAGATCGTCACGAAGGGGTGTACGTGGTCTGCAACCAGTGTACGATACTCCTTGGCTGCCACGGTGTCTTGCATGAGTTCCACTGGACCCAAGGGTCCCCGCGTGAATATTACCCAGAGCATCATGGAGTGGCCGCCTGCTCGACTCCGTCCTGCAGTATAGGTGTCTAGGATCTGTTCCCCTGGAAGACGACAGATTCACACCCTCCCACTGGCAGGTGAAGAAGGTATTGGGATTCATCAGACCGTGCAATTCTCTGCCACTGAGCCAACATCCATTGCCGATGGTCACATGCTCAATTCAGTCATAGATGCCAATGTGAGGTTGTTGACATCGGCACATGCAAGGGTTGTGGGCTGTGGAGGCCCATTGTTAGCTACGTTTGGCCCACTGTGTGTCACAAGTCGCGCAGTTTCCAGAATGCTCATGCTGAGCCTGTGAGCCATCACAATCTGCCCATGGTCAAGTTCAGACAGATCGCAAACATTCCCCATTCTCCACACGGACAGCATCCTCGCTGCTTCTACATGCATCACGTGTGTGTCTGACAAGCAGTCATTCCCCGTCAGGTGACAGTGTTATCGCCTGGATGGGTTTATATCGATAGTACGTCGGTGGTCATAATGTTCTGGATGATCAGTGTATTTACTTTTTAACAAACTAACTTCGGTAGTGTTTTAATTTATGGCATTTTATTACTGTAATCGTTCATCCGACACCAACTGACTAGCAGTCTCTTCCAGTAGTTTGGTTTCGCACAGACTGGTAGGGGCCACTCCCTTATGCTCTGTGTCCATCTTTGTTCATCGTTATAATTTTGTTTGTGTCAGCAAGACTTTCTTCAGTGAGCGCGTGTTTCCTTCACGATCTACTTGTGTATCATCGTTTTCTTGTCGCCGCCTCCATCTTACTGCGCAACCGCCGTCTGCTGTCCGCCATCGCCACGGCCGCCGCCACCGCCGTCGCCGCCTTCGCGCACTCGTCTCCGTCCTCCTCTTCATCTTCATCGCCGGCGTTGCCACCACCACTCATTATCTGCCATCATCACTTTATCACAGACATCGTAGAGCCCATCCTCCACCATCTCAGCGATTCTCTGTCACTGGTATGTATCAACCGTACTCCTGACTCCTCAACCCATGATGGACACCCTAACCAGCTCCACCAGTTACACCATACTCGCCCCTGCTCCCACCATCCCTACATGGAGCACTCCCTCTGGCCCATCACCAAATGTCCATCCCCCCACCAAAGTTTCTTCCCCATCCACAGTCACATCAGGCACCTGCCCCCACCATGTCTTTGTGACACCTTCTCTACCCTCAACTCTTTCTTTTGCCTATCCTCCACACCCAACCTTTCCCACACTCGCCACTACCCCTGCAATATCAGCATGAGTTACATCTCGCCGCACCACCATTGCTACAGCAACTGCACTGTCCTATTGGAAAGACATGCCCAGCGCCATATTCCACCCTTTCCATTCAGTCAACCACAACCCCATCCCATAGTCACCAAAAAAAACCAGAAGCGATCTAATGCAGACAACACAACCAGCACTACCACCAAATAGTCCTCAGACCAACCCCAATCCCAATGAACACGTGGACACTGCTCCATCCCCCATATCCTCTCCCCCAACTGTCCAGACCCTCCTCCTCTCCCACCCTGTTCCTCAGTTCCTAAATGCCAAGTCCCTCATCCTTAAAATCAGGAAGTATGTCCCCCACATTACTATCACCCAAATGATCCCCCACAAAGACTCAGTCATTATCAAACTGACCAATCCCAGCTTCCATACAGACCTTCTCCTCAAGCTCCTCCATGTTACCTTTGGTCCTCATGCAACTCTCGTTCCCTTCACCACTACCACCCTTCCTCCAGCCAACAATCACAGTCTCTGCACCATCCCCCAACCCTCACAGCCATGATTATGAAGCTTGGCCCTGAGATTATGGCAGTGGAGGTGGTTGCAGAGCTTAATTCCAATCCTTCCATAGAAATCTGCACCTCCCACTGTATCTTCAGTGACTCTGGTCCCACCTTCCTCCTGCAATTATTTACAGAGTGTACTTCCTCAATCAATCGCCTCCTAACGGAAGGAGCCCTCATATACAACCACTATCCAAATATCCCCAGGACCATAAGTCCTACAGGTGCCAAAAATGCCTCCTCTATAGCGACCACTTTACTGCTGACGCAAGAATCCTCCCATCTGCCCCACTGTCAGCAATCCCACTTCCTTAAGCAATGTCCAAATCTAGTTACCCATAACCCCACCTGCAGTACTTTCAAAGACATTCACCCTACTTATTCTGCCAAGTTGAGCGCCAAACCCCACCTATCAATAGTGAATTAACTGTGCCTGTCCAACCTATTGACCATCCCATCCACCCCAACAACTCCTACCTACCTCCCACTGCTGAAGACATCATCTGTTTCTTTACTACTGTCCTCCGAAATATGCACCCCTTCTAACAACCACATACACTTCAGGAAAAATCCCTTGCTGCCTGATCAGTAGTCCACATGAACACCCAAGCCACATACTTCCGAAATCATGTCCATTTCATCTTCACCCATCTTGACACCCTCATATAAACCTCTTCACCCCTAACCCCCACAACCCACTTCCTAGACTCTCATCATGATGGAACTACATGACAGCATCCTATACAGTAACATCTGCTCCCTACCCACCAACAAGTCCCTTTTTATTCAGACCTTCTCCCAATACAACATCAATACCTTCATCCTCAATGAAACATACCTCCAACCACATCACACCACCCATACCTCTCCCTATATGGCTCTGAGCACTATGGGACTTAACTTCTAAGGTCATCAGTCCCCTAGAACTTAGAACTACTTAAAACCTAACTAACCTAAGGACATCACACACATCCATGCCCGAGGCAGGATTCGAACCTGCGACCGTAGCGGTCGCGCGGTTCCAGACTGTAACGCCTAGAACCGCTCGGCCACCCCGGCCGGCTCTCCCTATATCCTCCACCCAGATAACTCCTGGCTTCTGGCCAGAGATGGAGTAACAATTGGCTGTAACAGGAACATCCCTGTTCAGCAACAACCCTTACTCAATAATTGCAGTGAACACATTATCCTTAGCCTCTTCTTTAAAACCTTAACTGTTACCTGTGCTGCCATCTACATCTGACCTAATAATCCCATCCCCTATAAGTTCTGCACCGTCATTGAGCATACCTTTCCCACCAGTATTATTGCCGTTGACCTCTACATCCATAGTAGATCCCCTGCAGAACTTCAGCATTCACGTCAGTTTATTGAGTTGCTCCAAGGTAACACTGTTCTCATCCCACAGCACACCCATCCTGAAAGCAACACCACCACAGATGTCTCCATAGTATCTCCTAACCTACTTGGATGACTCAATGCGGAAGTCCTCAGTCCAACTGGACATGACTACCTACCTGTCCTCCTCACCATATCCTATGCACTACCCCATCCCCATGCACCCTATACCAGTCTCTGTCCAAAAGTTGTCACTACTCCTGCGCCAATTGGTATGCCTACAGAGCATCCATAGATACACAGATTGGAAGCCACCCCTTACCCTTCCAGCAAACTGCTGATTTCCTCCATGCCACAGCCTTCCTGCAACAGATCTTGTCATATGCTATCTCTCCCCACGTCCCTACAAAAGTCATATATCCTCATTGCAAAACTCTCCCTCCATAAGCTATACTCCTTTTCTGTGAGATCTGTCGCTTATTTCGCTCCATCATCCGGACTAAGGACCAGGGTCCACGCAAATACACTGTCAACTACAGTGACATGTTAGAAATTTACCCAATGTCAAAAAACGCTGGTTGGCATCAGACGCGCAACCAGACTCAACGCTACACTTCTAGTTAATTCCTCCAAGTATGGGAAAGCATTCCACCAACTTACTGGCACCCATCCCATCCCTCACTATGCGATCCTACACAACAATCTTCAAAATTGTTAAGGCTTTCGTGGCCACTTGTTGACAAACTGCCTATTGGCTTCTGTCTCGGGTTCTTCGGCCGACGTTCATCTAATGATTTTTCTGACGTTTCGCCAGCACGAGTGGCTGGGACTGTCAAAGCTTCACCCTGCATTGCCGGTGGCGAACTGGAGCCGAGCTCGCGGCCGCAGACTATATGTACCTGGCGCGCCAACGTCCGAGGGCTTCTCCGCGGTCATTTCCGGTGCGGTTCTCCTCTTGCTACCTGCGACGGTCGTTCGCTGCAGTACGGGAAGCCAGGATCCGTTTACCTTAAGGCTTTCCTCTTTCTTGTTCAAACTGTTCGCGTGTTTTTGTATTTCTACAGCTTCTCTGAACAAGCGCGTGTGATAGTGCTTCTCTACAGTCAGAACTTCCGTGTCGGCGAATTTTATTACGTGGTCGATCTCATTCAGTGCGTGCTCTGCCACGGCCGATTTCTCCACCTGCCCCAACCTGCAGTGTCGCTTATGCTCTTTGATCCTGGTGTTAATGGATCGTCCAGTCATTCCGACAGAAACTTTTCCGCATGTGCATGGTATACGGTATATTCCCGACATTGCAAGTGGGTCTTTTTTCTCCTTCGCCGATCTAAGACACTCTTTGATTTCTAGATGTGCTGGTCACAAGGGACGGCGAAAACCTGGGACACAGTGTGTATCGAAAACCGACACACACGGACCGATACCTGCACAAACTGTCAAACCACCACCCGAGCCAGAAAAGAGGCATCATTAGTACGCTCGTAACGAGAGCAGGTCTAATATGTGAGCCGCAACACCTCAAACGAGAAATGCAACACCTGGAAACTGTCCTGAGGAGCAATGGGTGCTCCACAAATTATATTAGAAGTTTAACAGAACCAAACACTCGGCGAAGTAAGGAACCAGAAAAAGAAATGTCGGGTACGGCTTTTCTGCCATACATTCCCAGAGTGACGGACAGAATCGGCCGTATATTGCGCAAACATGGCGTAAAGACGATTTTCAAACCGACAAGGAAGATCAAAGAGTGTCTTAGATCGGCGAAGGAGAAAAGAGACCCACTTGCAATGTCGGGAATATACCGTATACCATGCACATGCGGAAAAGTTTCTGTCGGAATGACTGGACGATCCATTAACACCAGGATCAAAGAGCATAAGCGACACTGCAGGTTGGGGCAGGTGGAGAAATCGGCCGTGGCAGAGCACGCACTGTATGAGATCGACCACGTAATAAAATTCGCCGACACGGAAGTTCTGGCTGTAGAGAAGCACTATCACACGCGCTTGTTCAGAGAAGCTGTAGAAATACAAAAACACGCGAACAGTTTGAACAAGAAAGAGGAAAGCCTTAAGGTAAACGGATCCTGGCTTCCCGTACTGCAGCGAACGACCGTCGCAGGTAGCAAGAGGAGAACCGCACCGGAAATGACCGCGGAGAAGCCCTCGGACGTTGGCGCGCCAGGTACATATAGTCTGCGGCCGCGAGCTCGGCTCCAGTTCACCACCGGCAATGCAGGGTGAAGCTTTGACAGTGCCAGCCACTCGTGCTGGCGAAACGTCAGAAAAATCATTAGATGAACGTCGGCCGAAGAACCCGAGACAGAAGCCAATAGGCAGTTTGACAACAATCTTCCCTTACTTGACGATCTGAGCAAAGCCAGTCACTTTGCATCGTATCTCTCTGACATATTCTCCATCCCTCACGATCCTCATTTTGACTACTTCCAATTCCCTACTGTCCTTGAACGCACAGGTATCACTGTCCCATCCCAGGCTCCCAGCTTCTGGTACTTGAACAACATACCAGAAACAGAATTTAACAACCCAGTCACACCACAAGACACAAAACAAGTACTTCACAGAAAATGCAATACATCCCCTGCTCACGACCTCATTACCTATCGCCACCTCAAAGAATACCC
The DNA here is from genome assembly GCF_021461385.2 of Schistocerca piceifrons. Classification (NCBI taxonomy): domain Eukaryota; kingdom Metazoa; phylum Arthropoda; class Insecta; order Orthoptera; family Acrididae; genus Schistocerca; species Schistocerca piceifrons. The sequence goes on from NC_060149.1 coordinate 906,757,806, forward strand.
TGTCTCCTTTCTCATCACCCTTGTAATACTGTATAATACTACCCTCTCCATAGGCTACTATCCTGACCTGTGGAAAACCTCCAGAATCTTGCTTTTCCTCAAACCAAACAGACCTCCCATTGATAGCTCCTCATACTGCCCCATTTTCCTCACCTCACTGTTTAGCAAGGTCTTTGAATTCATCCTCTCCCGACACATCCACCACCATCTGCACGAACATCATCTGCTTCCTATTACCTAATGTGGCTTCCTTCTTCTCTCCTGATGATCAACTTCTGAACCTCTCCCATCTCCTATCCCAACAACTAAACAACCATAAATCCGCCATCTTTGCATCCATTGACCGATTGCCCAGTTGGGTGTGGAATTCTGGACTCCTTTTCAAACTCCAGACTTATGCACTTCCCATCAACTATGTCCGCCTTATTGCACCCTTCTTCTCCAATCGCCCATCCTATGTCATTGTTAACAAAACTGTTTCCAATACCTTCCACCCCACTACAGTAGTGCCCAAGATTCCTTTCTCTCCCCCTTCCTTTACCTCTTACACACTCCTGATATGCGGGAACCACCTCCTACCATCCACCTCCTTCAGTATGCTGATGACACCACTTTCTTCGCCCTCTATCCTACATTGCAGAAATCCCAACGATCCCTCCAAACCAAGCTCAATCAGTTTACCTCCCAGTGACACCAATGGCTCCTTCCTTAAGATTAAACCCTCCAAAACTCAGACAATAATTATAGGACGTTCCACCTGTACCTTCCATCTCCATGACTTCTACCTCATCATTTATGACTGTCCCATCCATCTAACTAACACCCTAAAATACCTTGGACTAACCTTCGACCAGCACCTAACAGGGAAACTTCACTTACTAACAGTTCAATAGAGCGCCCATAATAGATTAAATCTACTAAAACGACTAACCGGTCAAATATGGGACCTAAACCCCTCCACTGTCTGCACACATACAAATCCCTCATCCATCCCATTCTTTGCTATGCCAATGTTGCATGGATATCTGCCCCTCCCAAGTTCTGTAAGTCCCTCCAGATCTTCGAACACAATGCTCTCTGCCTCCCTTACCACATAAAATTACCTTCCCCCACAGGGATGCCTTACCAGCGCATTAAATTCCCACCTGTCCTCACTCATATTGAAGACCTCCAATGAACCTACATCATCTATAAACCTGACTCTAACAATCCTATTGTGTTGCCAATCCTTTCTGACCTTAGTGCACTGCTGCAGTTCTACCTACACATCCTACCAACCCTACACATGTGTATCTCCACATCCTCTCCCAAACCATCTCCCTCTGCACTCTGCACTGGCATATACCTATCCCACCACTTCTGAAGCCCAACCCTCTCAGCTCCCCCACCAGGCGCTAATTAGATATTTGAGATTTGGGGGAAATTACGGTCGCCAGTCCTAAGGACAATTATTATAGTAACTGAAAAAGAAAGGTTATTACACATATAATTAGCACTAGAAGCGTGGCAACTGAAGGTTGACACGTGTAGTGTGAAAACTGAAAGTTTGTCAGAAGTAATAAATTTCGCTACACTCTGACTTAATTTAGCAAAAGAATTAATAAAAACGGAAAATCGAAAGTTAATTTAGTGACTAAAGTTAATAGTGAGCTTTCTTTCTGAAGCACATCGAAATTCAGTAAGATACCGTTAGTCTTGGACGACCTCAACAATCATTTCAAAAGCTACTTGAATCTACGCAATTTAGAAATAAGAGATTTAACTTTGAACTTGAATTAAATGATTCTGAACAATTAACAATAGTAAAATTTAGTACGTACCAAGCTGAGCTGCAGTCACAGGTAAGCTAAAATACGGTAACAAAACTCGCACTCATAATTTGTGCTTGTGTAATCAAAATATTGTAGCCAGCTATGAATACCTTAACTGAACTTTGAAATTAAAGCAGTGAAATCGAATGATGCTGGCGTTTGAATTTCAACGACACTCGGGTTCATTGCGGAAAAGGAAGGGACCCTGCTTGGTAATGCAATTGGGACAATGAGCAACAAAGGTTCATGCTAAGTTGCTGTAATTTTGTGATTTGAACAGTTTGCATAAATATATATATATATATACAAATAGTAAAACAATTACAATATATAAAGACACAGAAATGTCATATCTTCAGGTAACAAAATAAGGAAAAAAATTTATAGTGCAGCAGATGGAAATAGGAGGATATGCATCTCCGGCGTTACATAATGGACAACACAACGTCGCGCTCAGCCGTAGTAAAACGATGGCAACAATTTGACCAGTGCACTACAGACGTTGCTGATGTTGATCCACCATACACTACTGGTCTTACACATGCCCGGCCCTTGTGGCCGTGCGGTTCTAGGCACTTCAGTCCGGAACCGCGCGACTGCTACGGTCGCAGGTTCGAAACCTGCCTCGGGCATGGATGTGTGTGTTGTCCTTAGGTTAGTTAAATTTAAGTAGTTCTAAGTTATAGGGGACTGATGACCTCAGATGTTAAGCCCCATAGTGATCAGAGCCATTTGAACCATCTTACACACGCGATTTCTAGCCTTCTGGCTAGCTGAAAAAACATCGGTGGAAAAGAGGTTTTCCAACGATGAGGATCTTCACACAGCGGTACCTAAATGGCTCCGTGACCGAGGAACGAATTTCTATCGTCGAGGAACTGAACGACTGTTAGAACATTCCGATCGTTGTTTAAGAGGCTTCGTGGCTGTGTTGAAAAATAGTGTCATGTATCTGTATAGCTTTGAAGTGTTGTGCATAGTGCAGCATTCAAGAAAAGTTACTTTGCCCGCCACGACAAAGTGTTCCCTACTGTTTGACGTCCTCTCTTACCTGCCTATCTCTTAATAAACTGGAAGGGTCCCCAGATGCCCTTCAGAGTGACGACGCCTGTGCTTGTACCTTACGTGCTACCACGCACTAGCTCAAGATGTGTCCCTCGCATGGTGCGGGAGATACTGACTATATTTCTTCGTCGTGACGTATACGACTAACCCACGAAGACCGCACCGTCTCCTGTGGACTGATACTGCGTCCTTCGCCGTCCATTACCCAAACCTACGCCAACGCCCAGATAAACACCCGCTGAGGATTCTAGTCTTAATTAAGAGAGAGTGCAGGGTTTTCTTATAGTATCTGACCACGCAAGCGATGATGGAAAGGTAGCAGTAACTACTAATGTTGTTTAACACAAGAGTAAACCCCGTAAGCATCAGACCAATGTTGGCTGCATATTTATTTCACTTGGCTAAACTTTCTGGATTAGTAGATCTATATCAACAGACAATAAGTGAATCGTACCTTAAAACTTTAGTAGAATTGTGGATCGCGTGGTGGGCGATTCGGCCTCTGTGCGTAGTGACAAATGATAAGTGAGCACTGTACTGTTGTTACGGTCATGAAAGTTACATGTCTCCCACTAGTGTTAAATTTAGGAGACTTATCCCTTAAACTGATTTTACAAAGCATTTTGACAGCTGCCTATCAGCCCAAACAAAGGATTATTAAATTGTGGAAAGTTTGCTAAAAAACTGCTACTGTCTTATGATTTGGTGTCAGTAAAATTTTTCGCTACTTGTATATTTTGAGACTGATACACACCTAGAGACATTACTTTCATTCAGTTAGTCTTCACCGAGCAAGGTGGCGCAGAGGTTAGCACACTGGACTCGCATTCGGGAGGACGACTGTTCAGACCAGCGTCCGGCCATCCTGACTTAGGTTTTCCGTGATTTCCCTAAATCGCTTCTGGCAAACGCCAGGATGGTGCCTTTGAAAGGGCACGGCCGACTTCCTTCCCCATGCTTCCCTAACCCAATGGGACCGATGACCTCGCTGTTTGGTCCCCTCCCCCGAATCAATCAACCAACAAGTCAGTCCTGTGGTAAACTGATTGCCAGATTAATACTCGCTACTTATACGTACATAATTCAGGTATTATCACAGTTCATGAACACTGGAAAAAATCATGAGACTGTTTAATGGCACGAAAATTGTATGTACATTTCTGAAATAGTTTTTTAAAAAAGAATTTTACAGAGTCTACGGTTACAGTTAGTCTAGGGATAATATTAAATACACCAGAGTTCCCGATAATCCCTTATCCGCATAAGAAGACAGTTTCTCAAAAAAGATTAATCAAACCAGTGCTAAGATATTGTCAAGGAACACTTGGATCAAAGTGAGTATACAGTAGTCTACGTAAAGAAAAGAGAAATCTATAAAATACACAAAATGAGTAAGAAATAAAATATCTTATGTAGAGTAAGCAGTTAGTTAGCTGGTTAGTTAAGTTCTCCACAGATCATTTCAACAATTTTTTCATCGAAATGATGAGGAAGGAGTCAGTTTTCAGGATGTGTGTGCATGACAAGTTTCAACATTAATACACTTTTCATTATCAGTTTATTTTCCCTTGTATACCAAAAACACTGGAGGGTCACAGGTGAAAAATAAACTGCAGATGGAAAGCTGTGTCTCACACCGTCATCCACCAAACCAACTGAGCATCGCATTCGTAAGAGACAAGGCCTGTCTATGCAGCAGCTAACTCCATCTTCTCCACAGGCGATCGTGCAGTCACTGAACAGCAGATACACTGCTAGATGTTTCGCCTGCGGTCCGTCTGGGTACAGAGTCATTTTTCCTGCCGAAGTGGTGGCCTAGCGGCAGGCGCCGGCGCCTATAACTTCGACTCTCTGAAGCGTCGTTAGCGTGTCCAGAGTTAGATGATGTTTCCGGACACGGGTTACTATCCTCAATTTTTTCCTTACGACACCCTCTACAACCCTTCGAAGTTTGTCGGTATCGTTGTGTAACGTCCTGCATATACACTGGGAGTCTCTCCTAAGAGTCGTCACGCGCATTTTCTCTGGTATTTCGGAAGATATTTGCAATTTCGTATTTGCATCATGTAGATTAGTCATCATCATAAAGGGCGGTTTGTTTCCCATTACATACATAATTATTTTTAAATCGGAATTTTATGTGTCCATTCGACAGAGCACTACCAAATTAGTCAAGTCCAATGCTAGTTTTATTCATATGTATTAACAGGGACAGTAAAACACGAAGAATAAACAGCAGTCAAGCAGTTACTGAGGAGTGTGCATGCTTGGCGGTAGGAATGGCGGTTATAGCTGAAACACTGGTTTTCGGTTATATCGTTTTTTTTTTTTACGACTCCAGTTTGATGTGACTGTTAAAGCCGCTCAAAACAACCAGTTTCAGAAATACCCGACTTTCGGTTTTTTATTCTATTATTGCCTGTAATAAAAGTAGAAATCGAAAAAAGACTGAAGAATATTGACTCTCTCAGTTTCAAGATATAAAGACTCAAGATAGGCACATGAAAGAAAACTTTGTCCATCCACCGTTCACTTCTTTTCTCAACGAATGATAAGTGGTTGAATACTACTAATGTTTCTGAAACCCTGCTCAAAAATTATGTTGTACCATCTAATAGGCCGAGCCACATACTGACAGGTACGTTATTGTCTCAGCAACACACACTGTCATATGTTTGTCGTTCGTTTCTGTCTGTGTGTTTATTAAAATGGCAACAGGCCGCTTTTCCCCATTCTGTATTCCAACGCAATATTTCAAAGCAATGGAAATTTTACGAATAAAAATTACCTGATTTTTTTAAAGAGGTTTATTTAAAAACCAAATTTTAGCATTGCTGCTCTGGTTCATTGATATTTCGGTTTTTATTAACCTGGTTATTAGCAACAAACAAGAAACACTGCTAACCGAGGCCAAACAAATACCTAAAATACCGATTATTCAGAACTAAAATACCGGTATCGGTTTCAACCAGTCGGTTTTTCCCATCCATACTTGGCGGTAGCATTCAGCACGAGCAATGGCGGTGATGCCGCTGCTGGAATAGTGTTTGTTCTTCGAGTTTTAATGCCGCTGTTAATACATATCGATAAAATGAACAACGCACTAATCTGGGCCCGCTCTATCAAAAGGGCACGCAAAATTCTGGTTTAAAAATCATTTTACTTGAAACGGGGAACAAACCGAAGCATGAAAGGCTTAGTGGGCTGACTCCAGCTACACGACGCAAAATAGAAACTGCAAATAAGTGTTGAAACATCAGAGAAAATGTGCCTGGTGACTCTTACGAGAAACACCCTTGTATATACAGCGCCCAACGGATATAAGTGCAGATATTTTTATATATGGTACCTTAATATGTACACACGTCACTGTGTTGGTTGTTTTTCCTCTGCGTCGAAGTCTTCCCACAAACTAATCACAAACCTTAAGACCTGATTTTTCTGTGTGACTGTATGCACCGCTAACTGGACTACATCTAACAATATAGACTACCCGTTTTGCGTCCATGTGTCCACACTTCACCACCTGAGCTGGTGCCTAGGAGAAAATAAACATTAATGGCTTGCTCTTGACACATGTACCTGGAGGTACTACTCAACTTAAAAAGGTACGATTTCTAATAGTTATAATTGTTAGTCTGCTAAGATCAAGTTTTGAAGGTCTAGACAAGGGCTCCCACAGCTGGGGGCAATGGGAGGGTGCGCCCCCCCCTCCCCCTAGCTCTCAGGGAAAGGAAAAAATATAGTGTAGTCAGGTGTATTTCTTTCAAGAGAATAATTTAAAAGACGGAGTTATGCAGGTTTTTAACAGGTTGGAAACTGGAACTCTTTTATGACTACTTACAAGTCGCCATTCGTCTTTCAAAAGCCGGGCAGGGAGGCCAAGCGGTTAAAGGCGCTACAGTCTGGAACCGCGGGACCGCTACAGTCGCAGGTTCGAATCCTGCCTCGGCCTTGGATGTGTGTGATGTCCTTAGGTTAGTTATGTTTAAGTAGTTCTACGTCCTAGGGGACTGATGACCTCAGAAGTTAAGTCCCATAGTGCTCAGAGCCATTTTAACAATTTTTTTCTTCCAAAATATTAAAAATACTTCATACCCCTGGTTGGCCCCCGCGCCTACAAACTATAATATGGGCGCCCTTGGGTGCAGATAAAATGAGTAACGCATTGAGGAAATACCTACAAGATGACAACACATATTCTTACTGCTCACATTTGTGCAATCAATACTTTGCGAGGAGCCAGGGCAAGCAGTGTATTTAACACCAATTTCTTCTAGAATCTTCATATGGAACTGATGCTCTAAGGCCCCCCCCCCCCTTCTCTAACTCCGATTTTTGCTGTTGCACATGGATTAAGAAGAAACGCGAACTGACTGTAATCGACCCTGCAAGTGGAGTAGGAGAGAGTTTGGCACCTGCAATAATTTAATTTGATAGAAATTAATTTGTTAAATGAAAGTTTCAATAACGTATTGAGAAATGAAAGGGTTGCTCTACCGATCTACAGAATGAAAGTTCTGTCCAAAATAACAATTTGCTTTGTTATGACTAAACTCAAAATAATAAACAAAACACATGAAACATTCAGAATACGTCAAATTGGATACTCAAATAAATGCTGTGAAGGTGAAGTTGTCCATAAACTAGCTTGTGACATTTATGACCAAATAGTATGTGGAGCCAATTCCTTGCAACTCAAATCTTAAGAGAAACACCCAGCCAACCCAACATTAATTGCTGCTACAGTAGTGAGAACTCAGGCAGTGAACACCCAAGACAGAACCACGTCAGAAAAGACGAACAGGCGCGCTCTGCTGAGCTCTGATTATCATATAGCAAAACTCCCTAAACTACCGCTGCTGCGGACATACATTACCTAGCTGTCTTCTTAACTGCAAGGACACGATCTGGCGTACCGGGCCGGCCGAAGTGGCCGTGCGGTTCTAGGCGCTGCAGTCTGGAACCGCGAGATCGCTACGGTCGCAGGTTCGAATCCTGCCTCGGGCATGGATGTGTGTGATGTCCTTAGGTTAGTTAGGTTTAACTAGTTCTAAGCTCTAGGGGACTAATGACCTCAGAAGTTGAGTCCCATAGTGCTCAGAACCATTTTTTTGGCGTACCGGAGGCGATGGCTGGTTGATTCGACGTTCCGTCGTGATGATAATGTCGCGAGGATACCCCGAAACAAATTATCCTGGTCTTGTTGTTGAGACTAAAGACTTCCTAGCTATACAAATGCGCCTCTGAGGGAGCCGAAGAAGGCTCACCACACAATCACTGGCGATATAGTGATTGATTTTAACAAGCAAAGTCACACAGTAACTCCGATACAGTCAACTTTAGCCAAAACTGCTCAAGACGGACAACATAGGCCGCTTGTATGCAGAACACTCAATTGCCAACTGTACTCGGAAAGTTAGGTTGAAGTCGAAACTTCAGAAACTTCGTCAAGCAGTTACAATGAAATGAACGTATATTAGACAGCCGACAGAAGGAAGGTTGTCCAGAGCAGCGAGAGCTCAGTCTTGTAACCTACTCCGACTAAAAGGCGAGACTCGACACTACCAAGAGCACTTGTGCAAGCCGAACACAGAACATTACCGCCCCCACCACAGTGGCTGTTGTTAAACGTGCCAATCAGCAACTCGAAAACCGGTGGAAAATTCCCCTCTATTGCCGAAGCACTACTATTCCATCAATGGAGATACTTGGCGCCAATTTCTGCGCCGATTTTGCTACGTCACGGAGCTATCCCCTGATCAAGCCAATCGCAGCTATGATTTTGCAGAAAACGCAGGAAATTGTCTGCCAAGACTGCCTGGGAACACAAGTCATTCCCACGCCTCGCTCGTAGCCCGTCAGAAAGCATTTTCATTAAGTTTCTGCGAAGTAAAGGAATCTCTAACCCCAGCCCCTCCTTCAGGCCACTGTAGGCGTGTCGCCCCCGCTCTTATGGCAATGTCGGCGTCTGGACAGCATCCACTCGGCTCCCTCCAACCTGTCAGCATAACCCTTTCAAGATCAGCAAATCCCGCATGTCACCGGACCACCCGGGTGACGAGAGATGCTGCGTGGGAAGTCCGTGTGTGAAGGAATAGCAACTTTTCACTGCATGCAATTAGAGAGGAAAATATTCATATCTTCTGAGTTCTCAATACTAGCCTTGTAATGACCATGCTCGGCTATACTTCCTCAAATCGAGTTAGAGTAAGATATACATATGAGAGGGATCAAGTCACTGTGTTCATCGTAAGGGCATGCCACCTCCCAACTTTCTTTCTATGTGATAAGTTACTCCAGAAAAGTTTTCCCTGAGACATTACTGAGTGCAAAAATGATAAGTATGTTAGGATGTCGATACGTTTATTTCCAAGAATAGCAATTAAATTAAGTGTAAAAGTAGTTGATCTTAACTGTTTGCGCAGCTCAGTAATATAATTCTTCCATTTCCAGTTTTCATCAATCTGTGTAACCAAAAATTTGGAGCATTCTGTCCTATTCACTAACTGTTAATTCGTCGAAAATTCTGTGCCACTGCGGTATATTATGAGAATGGCGTACCAATTCTGACTGATTTCTCCTGTGTAGTTGCAGCCTATACTACTGTTTCTTGCTAACTTTTTTGGCTTCTCACCTATTTGTCCATCATTGTTTGGATGCGGGCAGTGTATGGGATGCTGCTTGTGGATATTTTTAATTGCAGAGCTATATCATTGTTTCCTCCGGAGTGGCGTACTGTCCGCTAATGCACATTCATTGTTATCAGTATCTAATCGTGGTTCCGGCAAAAGAGAAAGACTAAGACATATTTATTTTACCTGAATGTAACTCTTACTTCGAGAACGAAGATAAAACTATCCTCTCTTTCAGATTTATGCACTTCCTTCTTCTTTCTCGTTCCCATAATCTTCTGTACTGCCAAACATTCACGACAGGATAAAACTGAGCGTCGAATAAAGGCTCTTACCGGAATTTCCTCCTTTCTCTGTCGTTCTATTCGATTTCAGTTCAATGAATTTTCAACGCGGAAAGTAGATAGATGGATGTAACATATTTCAATTTTTTTACACCTTCTTCTGCGATCACACTTCGTTTCACTTGTTAGATTATCAGACACTGCCACCGTCATGTTGAATCTGAATGACGAGGAAAGTACACTCCTGGAAATTGAAATAAGAACACCGTGAATTCATTGTCCCAGGAAGGGGAAACTTTATTGACACATTCCCTGGGTCAGATACATCACATGATCACACTGACAGAACCACAGGCACATAGTCACAGGCAACAGAGCATGCACAATGTCGGCACTAGTACAGTGTATATCCACCTTTCGCAGCAATGCAGGCTTCTATTCTCCCATGGAGACGATCGTAGAGATGCTGGATGTAGTCCTGTGGAACGGCTTGCCATGCCATTTCCACCTGGCGCCTCAGTTGGACCAGCGTTCGTGCTGGACGTGCAGACCGCGAGAGACGACGCTTCATCCAGTCCCAAACATGCTCAATGGGGGACAGATCCGGAGATCTTGCTGGCCAGGGTAGTTGACTTACACCTTCTAGAGCACGTTGGGTGGCACGGGATACATGCGGACGTGCATTGTCCTGTTGGAACAGCAAGTTCCCTTGCCGGTCTAGGAATGGTAGAACGATGGGTTCGATGACGGTTTGGATGTACCGTGCACTATTCAGTGTCCCCTCGACGATCACCAGTGGTGTACGGCCAGTGTAGGAGATCGCTCCCCACACCATGATTCCGGGTGTTGGCCCTGTGTGCCTCGGTCGTATGCAGTCCTGATTGTGGCGCTCACCTGCACGGCGCCAAACACGCATACGACCATCATTGGCACCAAGGCAGAAGCGACTCTCATCGCTGAAGACGACACGTCTCCATTCGTCCCTCCATTCACGCCTGTCGCGACACCACTGGAGGCGGGCTGCACGATGTTGGGGCGTGAGCGGAAGACGGCCTAACGGTGTGCGGGACCGTAGCCCAGCTTCATGGAGACGGTTGCGAATGGTCCTCGCCGATACCCCAGGAGCAACAGTGTCCCTAATTTGCTGGGAAGTGGCGGTGCGGTCCCCTACGGCACTGCGTAGGATCCTACGGTCTTGGCGTGCATCCGTGCGTCGCTGCGGTCCGGTCCCAGGTCGACGGGCACGTGCACCTTCCGCCGACCACTGGCGACAACATCGATGTACTGTGGAGACCTCACGCCCCACGTGTTGAGCAATTTGGCGGTACGTCCACCCGGCCTCCCGCATGCCCACTATACGCCCTCGCTCAAAGTCCGACAACTGCACATACGGTTCACGTCCACGCTGTCGCGGCATGCTACCAGTGTTAAAGACTGCGATGGAGCTCCGTATGCCACGGCAAACTGGCTGACACTGACGGCGGCGGTGCACAAATGCTGCGCAGCTAGCTCCATTCGACGGCCAACACCGCGGTTCCTGGTGTGTCCGCTGTACCGTGCGTGTGATCATTGCTTGTACAGCCCTCTCGCAGTGTCCGGAGCAAGTATGGTGGGTCTGACACACCGGTGTCAATGTGTTCTTTTTTCCATTTCCAGGAGTGTATTTGCGTTCGAACGAACATATCTGTATGAAATTTTTGTTACAGCACGTTACGTACCTCTCAGTTTGCTGATGTGTGTAGTTTTTCTGTAAGACTCTGCAAACATTCCCTAGATGTCACACGAGATGTAATTGTAGGAGCCAGACGCAATGCTGATATCTTACGTATAAATGCAAGTGAGAATTTCAATAAAATGCTCAAAGCAGTATGAATGACTACAAAACGCACAGTGAAGAAAAGCGAGTCGATCACATGCCAGAACTCCATATTTTATAGTATCAGCGCTGAACGCCAAGTCAATGACATGTCTGAAGTTGCCCACAGGTTCACCGATATCGTATCAGCGATCTGCCATGCGTAACGAAGCATTGGTCTATATGCTTCCGAAGATCGTTTATAGTAAATGACAATGCATTTTCATGATATAGAATGTGTCATGCAATTTTGTTGCATGTTCTTGGAACGTAGTCTGAGAAAGTCTGTTATTGTCTTGGCATATATTTTATATTGCCTGAAGAAATACACGTCCCGAAGTTATGCGTATTTTGTAGTTTTAGGTGGAATTACTTTTAAAATTACATTTTTTTTCCTCCAGAGACTTCCAGTAGTACTATTTCATCCATATGACCAGACCTGGAGTCACAAAGTACTAGTGACTTTGTCGGCAAATGGGGATTCAAAATCGGCAGAAAAAACATCTTCAGATTTTCTTTCGTCATCTTCCGTTAACAGTTGCATGTACGATGAGATCTGGAGGGCACCGTTTTTGTATTTCCTGTGACACACGGGGTCCAAACTTTCCATTTGGTTCTTGGAAGCGTATATAAAATGTGTTTGCCAATTGTCCGTCCATTGATATACACTCATGTTCATAAATTAAGGATAATTGCAGAATGTGGTGCCACACAACGTGGCACTACACAAAACTGGCGCTAATAGTTCAAATGGCTCCGAGCACTATGAGACTTAACATCTATGGTCATCAGTCCCCTAGAACTTAGAACTACTTAAACCTAACTAACCTAAGGACATCACACAACACCCTGGCGCTAATAGTATAAGCACATAGGGAACACACACGACACAGATCTGTAAGTCCACGGTGTTCGTGGTAAGTAGAGAAAACCGTCCCGAAACACATGTGCTACAAAACGCCACTGTTCCCTGCGCACGTACCCCAACATCAATATGGGATATGATCACCATGCACACGTACACAGGCCGCACAATGGGTTGGCATACTCTGGATCAGGTGGTCGAGCAGCTTCTCGGGTATAGCCTCCCATTCTTGCACCAGTGCCTGTCGGAGTTCCTGAAGTGCCCTAGGGGTTTGAAGACGTGAAGCGATACGTCGACCGAGAGCATCCCAGACGTGCTCGATGGGGTTAGGTCTGGAGAACAGGCAGGCCACTCCATTCGCCTGATATCTTCTGTTTCAAGGTACTCCTCCACGATGGCAGCTCGGTTGGGCCGTGCGTTGTCATTCATCAGGAGGAAGGTGGGACCCACTGCAGCCTTGAAAAGGCGGACATACTGGTGCAAAATGACGTCCCGATATACATGATCTGTTACAGTTCCTCTGTCAAAGACATGCAGAGGTGTACGTGCACCAGTCATAATCCCACCCCATACCATCAAACCACGACCTCCATACAGGTCCCACTCAAGGACATTAAGGGGTTGGTATCTGGTTCCTGGTTCATTCCAGATGAAAACCCGGCGAGAATCACTGTACAGACTATACCTGGACTCGTCCGTGAACATAATCTGGGACCACTGTTCCAATGACCATGTACTGTGTTCTTGACACCAGGCTTTACGGGCTCTCCTGTGACCAGGGGTCAATGGAATGCACCTTGCAGGACTCCCGGGGGAATAAACCATGTCTGTTCACTTGTCTGTAGACTGTGTGTCTAGAGACAATGTTCCAGTGGCTGCGGTAAGGTCCCGAGCAAGGCTACCTGCAGTCCTCCGTGGCCCATCTGTGGACACTGATGGTGACATATTGATCTTCTTGTGGTGGTGTACACTGTGGGCGTCCCGCACTGTAGCGGCTGGACACGTTTTCTATCTGCTGGAATCGTTGCCATAATCTTGAGATCACCTTTGTGGCACACGTGCTACGACCTGCTGTGTTTGACCAGCCTCCAGTTGCCATAGTATTCTACCCCTCATAACGTCATCAATATGTGTCATTTTCAACACACAGTCACCATTAACACATCTGAAAACGCCTGCACACTTACTCGCTGCACCGTACTCTCACATGCACCAACACACCTCTGCGTATGTGCTCTGCTGCCAGCGCCAGCGTGCGACGACCGCAGGTCAAATGCACCGCATGGTCATACTCCGAGGTGATTTAAAGCCTCAAACCGCCCATCAGAGCGTTGTTTCATCATGTATCAGCATTATTTTTAATTTATGAGCATGAGTATAGTAACATCGATGGTGTAACTGTTTGCAACGTCGAGACCAGTGTTTCTCTTCCCTTTCACGTATAGCGTTCTTTCGGAAGAAGGGTCATAGTTGAACTGACTCCGATCAGAGTTTCATACAGAACTCATTTGGATATTTCTTCTCGTGATGTGCGCATTGACTTCAGCAAAAAATGCTTGAGCTCTTTCAATCACCTTTTCTTCGTCGTCCTTATCTTTTCGTGCTTATAAATGCCAATAATGAACGGAAGAACCGCATTTTCATGCTTCACCAAACTTCGTCCTTAAGCATTACTTGATGATCTTGAGCTGCAGCGTACGATTTCCTTTGAAAACTGTATTACCTTCTGTTTTCTTTGCCACATTGTCCAGCACGCTTGTGATGTTGGTTTTAGCCTTCGGTTTAGGGTGTCTTTTCAGGAGATTGTCATATGTGTTGCAATAGCAGTTTCAGGAAGGATATGTGAAGTTTTGTTATGGTTAAAAATATAGTACAATATGTATGGAAGTAAATGACGTTCTTTGGATACTATTAATCCATGATGATGCGTGATGTAAGTTTTTCTAAAGTTGTTTTATTCAGTGGAAATAAAGCAAGCAATCGGATTATCAGAAAATGTGGTTTATCATTTATATCTCAACAACAGCGCATATGTCCTCTAGTGTTTTGTCATCAGACACAGTGATGACACTTTCGACTTTAAATTTCTAATCAGGAAAAGGATGTAATTCACTATCACTGCTTCCAGAGTCTGTTCTCGAACTTTCAGTGAAGTGTTCGTCATTATCATCACTAGTATCATAATTATGTGTTGGTGTTACAACAGAATCCGTTTCTAACCAGTGAAAATACTTTTACAATATAATGAGTACGTTAAAACATGCGAATGGTTCATCTTTACCAGTACCATCATTATGAAGAGGGTTTCGTCATAATTTCATCTCAATCGTCAGGACTGATTACCACTAGCTGACCCGTGTCACGCTTCACTACGCCAATAACTTCACAAAATACAACTTCACGTAGTCACTGCACCGTCTCTACTGATCTCTAATGGCGTAGCCTCAGGCATAGGTCGAATTCCGCATGGCATCTTCAACGGCCTTTAATGGACGACTCTCCAGGTCTGCAGATAAACGAATACCACTGGTGCAAAAAGGACCTTTAAATAATCCCTCGTGGGACTGTGGAGCAATTATGTTCGTTCGAGTCCAAATACTTTTCTTGTGAGTTATTGCTTCAGATGCATAGCGATTTGTAACGTCTTTATTGCATGACATATTAACGTGTTTTCTTCTCTGTGATTTTTAGAAAAAAGTTAAATGGCTTTTTAGACTATTAAAAACAGTTAAATGATATTTCAAAATATTTCGCAAATAGATTACGGTGTTGTTGAAGAATATAAATTTACGAGATCGATGCTTTAGTCTAGACGTGCAGGTGAAGTAGACTTGACTGCATTGACTGTACTTATGTATTTCTTTGTATGTATGAGTAGAGTTAGTTTAATCAGCTCTTATAGTTTAAAGCGTAATGCTCTGGCTTACAGTTAGGGAAGTGAGCCAGACCCTATCAAAACTCACGTACAGTATCTGGTACACCTGCCAGTAACACTATCGTTTTCAGCAGACTTCCCACGTTTCCTTATCTGGTGTCTCAAGTCCATCTGAGAAATACAAATTAAAGTAATTAAAGAATACTCCACTTTTATAAGCAATAATATGGTCCAAACTAACCACACGATAGTCGTTTGTGCACACACGGAAGCTAGAAATGGACACTGACGTGTTTACAAAAGTTGTTCCTATTGTGACAAGCTGCTATCTAGTACAGAAGTACATCTGATCAGAATATCCTAGTATTTTTCGCCATACAAAACAAATAAATTTAAAAAAGTAACACAACCAATTCGTATGAAACTACGTAAGCAAACAAATACAAATTTCATTTCTTACTTTCGCTACGTACCCCGATAAAACGCTCCATCCGGGCTTGCGTGTTCCCAGTCCAAAGGTGATGTAGGCCGTACTGCTGGTTACTTCCATTCTTTGGGAACGTTATGAATTGCCTTTTAAACAAAAAATTAAGACTTGGGAAATGTGACTGTATTTCACACCTTATGCCTGTTTTGCCCTGTAATTTTTTTTAATTTTTTTTATTTTGGGGGGGGGGGGGGTGTAACTGTTTCTTCTGCTGGAGGCTTTTGCAAGAGGAGGACGTAATTGTCTTCGCGAGGTGTTAGTCTACAGTGCAGTGGGCCGTGAGAAATGTTATAGGCTGACATTTCTGGCGCGGACGAATATTACACGTCCGTCCTGCAGTTAATATACGTCCGCTTTTCCACCGCGCAAAGAAGAGTTTAAGTTACACAGCGCTTCACAAGTTAAAGAATAAAAACATTAAACTGACGAGAATTCTTGCAGAAACAACTGTGGGTCACGTTTATTCGTTTGAAATATTTATTTTTCCATGAGATAGTTTTCAAGCTTCAACAGCCTCATCATCACGTAATGACAATTGCAAACCGTGGGCAGAACGTCACGGAAGCTGTAGCGCTGTAGTTGAGGCGTAAATAATAAACCAGATTTTCTGGTAATCTAATACGTTCCATTATTTCTATTGAATAAAACAGCTTTAGAAAAGCTTCCATCGTGTATCAGAATGGATTAATAGTATCCAAAGCCGGCCGGAGTGGCCGAGCGGTTCTAGGCGCTACAGTCTGGAACCGCGTGACCGCTCTGGTCGCAGGTTCGAATCCTGTCTCGGGCATGGTTGTGTGTGATGTCCTTGGGTTAGTTAGGTTTAATTAGTTCTAAGTTCTAGGGGACTGATGACCTCAGTAGTTAAGTCCCATAGTGCTCAGAGCCATTTGAACCAATAGTATCCAAAGAACGTCATTTACTTCCATACAAATTGTGCTATATTTTCAACCATCACAAAACTTCACAAATCCTTCCTGCAACTGCTATTTCACGTGATTTGTGATGTGGAATAAGGTTGTCATCAATGGACCAGTCAGATTTCGTCTCGAATTGAAGGAAATCCAATGCTTCAAACGTTGTGGAACTGAATGTCAGAATTCTTCATGAAACCCACGTTGCTGTGTATGACGGTTATTGCTGATATACCTTTAACACTATCAGGAAAAAGTGCCCAAATATTTTTCGCGAAGTTCGATGCATGGATAGCCGTTTCCATCACTGGACCAGTTGAATAAATCGATCATTAGATATATATCCGAAATTTCGTCATTAAGCACCTCTTATTCGAGTAGACAATGATTGGGTGGATTTGAATATGGACACACAGTGCATTTATGAAAATACAAGCATGATTAAGTGGAAATTAATTGTAATATGAACGAATAATGTTGATTCTGAATTTAAAAAGAGCTAAATTAGACCAATATTGAACTGCAGTACAATTCTAAACTGATATTATTACGAAATTAAGTGAAATTGAGGTTACCTTATAAAATAATTCTCATTGCGTATAATTATGGACGAACTATGAGGCAGTTAAAACTCTTTACCAGTCTACCTGCAATTAAAACAAAAGTATATTTTAGAATTCTTTCTAACTCCAGCACAGTTTTCATGCTCCCACTTCCTTCATGCCATGCATTGAATCATGTCTTCCGCTGATCGATTTTGACATACTTCACAGAACCAATCATTTGAGTTGGTGCTTTTCATTTTTTTCGTTTGACTCACTATAGGCAGCTCTCTCTTTACGTCAGTGGAAGGTTTAGAGCTACGACCTAATTCATCCTTGTATGGAGAACTTGTCAGTATTAAAGTCTTTTTTTATGTGCTTTTTCTTGACGTGGCGTTTAGTGACGTGACAGCACTGGGAACAGCATTTTTTTCCGATGTCCTTTGCGGTTGTCTAACCTAACGCCCGTTCCATCACCGTTGATGTCTCCCTTACTACTGGTAATTCTTCAATGGATGGGCTGAAGTGAACAGAATTACTAGCGGGAAAGTGATGATCCTTAAAGACGTCTCCGTCTACCGGCCGGACTCCAGAACGACCAAATCCATTAACTGCCGTCTCTGTAGTTGCTGTCCTCTCATGTATTTTTCCAAAAAGTGCTCAAACTTGGAACTGGGTCACTATTCGTCCAGGATGTGCTGGAAGCCATTTTTCCATTTCGTCTATGCAGTAACTCCTTAAAGCTTAATGGAAAGAGTCGTATTTCTTGCCAGTAAAATAAATAAATTCCAATACTCTACGTACACATGATATCCTTAAGTAATTTTGTAGTGTTTCCATGAATGGACCCGTGGTCTATTCATGGGAGCTTGCAGTGGTTCAAAGGTGGTAACGCCGTAAGGTCTGCTATGCACCCCATTAGACAAATCTAAATGTAACCATTAAAAGTAGATACGATTCACTTAAAAATTGTATTCGCCACATAGACCTAGAATAATCTATATTGTTACCGCGCAAAATATAATCTGAACCCGACGCCACATCAAATAACATAGTTTTCTTCGTGCATTTATATCAGGTCTTCACTGTAACCTACAACTTTCAAACAAAGATGGTAGCATGTTTCTCAACTAGTAAGTCGGTTTAACATAGGTAAATGGCAGTAGCTATCGAACAAACTAAAGCATAGCTATAGTCCACCTAGTTTGCACTTATCGTGAATCTCTCGCCCAGCACTAAGTCCCAAGCGATTGGAAAAAAGTGCTGGTGACTCCAGTATATAAGAAGGGTAAAAAAACGGACCCGCGAAATTACAGACCAATACCGCTAACTTCTGTTTGTTGCAGAATCCTTGAACATATTCTCAGTTCAAATATAATAAACTTTCTGGAGACTGAGAAGCTTATGTCAACGAATCAGCACGGTTTTAGAAAGCAGCTTGCCCTTTTCTCACAATATGTACTGAGAGCTATGGATGTAGGGCAACAAGCAGAATCCATATTTCTAGACTTCCGGAAACCATCTGACACGGTGTCCCATTGCAGGCTGTTAACGAAGGTACGAGCATTTGGAAGAAGTTCACAGATATGTGAGTGGCTCGAAGATTTCTTAAATAATAGAACCTATTATGTTGCCGTCGACGTCGAGTGTTCATCAGAGAAAATGGAATTTTCAGGAGTGCCCCAGGGAAGTGTAATAGGACCGCTGTTGTTCTCTATATACATAAATGATTTGGCGGACAGGGTGGGCATCAATCTGCGGTTGTTTGCTGACAATGCCGTGGTGTACGGTAAGGTGTCGAAGTTGAGTGACTGTAGGAAGATACAAGACGACTTAGACAAAATTTCCAGTTAATGTGATAAATGGCAGCTAGCTCTAAATGTGGAAAATGTAAGTTAATACGGATGAGTAGGAAGATCAAACCTCTAATCTTCTGATATTGTACTACTAGTGTGCCGCTTGACACACTCAAGTCGTTGAAATATCTGGGCGTAACGTTGCAGAGCGATATAAGGCGGAACGAGTATGTGAGAACTTTGGTAGGGAAGGTGAATGGTTGGCTTCGGTTTATTGGGAGAATTTTAGGAAAGAGTGATTTAACTGTAAAGGAGACCGCACACAGCACGCTGTTGCTCGAGTGTTTCGGATCCATACCAGGTCGGATTGAAGGAAGACATCGAAGCACTTCATGGGCGAGCTGCTAGATTTGTTGTTGGTAGGTTCGAAGAGTACGTAAGTATTACGCAAATGCTTCGGAAACTCAAATGGGAATCCCTGTAGGAAAGTCGACGTTCTTGCCGAGAAGTATTATTGAGAAAATTTAGAGAGGCGGCATTTGAAGCTGACTGCCGGACGATTCTACTGGCACAAACATACATTGCGCGTAAGGACCATGAAGATAAGAAACGAGAAACTAGG
Source organism: Schistocerca piceifrons (assembly GCF_021461385.2). Taxonomy (NCBI): domain Eukaryota; kingdom Metazoa; phylum Arthropoda; class Insecta; order Orthoptera; family Acrididae; genus Schistocerca; species Schistocerca piceifrons. The sequence continues at coordinate 906,777,554 of NC_060149.1, forward strand.
GCTCACTCTATTTGCAAGTGTAACAGGTAGGGAAATGACAAGTAGTGGTACAGGGTACCCTCGGCGGTGGCTTTCGAAGTACCTATGTAGATAGAGATGTAGATGGAACCTGTCCATTGATGGCAACCTTAGCATGATGTATTGTGAAGACCATTGTACGACGATGGGTTTACTGAGACATCATACGTAGTTCAAGAAAAATAAATATTTTAAGGGAAAAAACGTGACCTGTGCCTGCGTTTTCTAGAATTATGCTGTACTGACACCCCATTTCCAGCTCTGAGCAACGTCCGCAATTGACAAGTTATAGAAAAAAAAGAGGCTGCGTGCGCTAGAGGTAAAGATGTCTGGAAAAAAAGAACCGAGCAAATGTAGGCACAAATGCGAAATCAAGAATACATTCCAAACGTACATGTTGTAACAATTTCAACAGTAGTGTTGCACTGAATATATTAGCAATCTACGTCGAACAGGACCTTCACAAAGGACTGTCTGTGTTAGACTGTCTGTGTAGCGAATGATCAGTGGAAGCAGTCGAAATAGCTAGTCTGCTTAATTTCTTGGATGAATTACAGTCATGTTAAGGAAGATTATGCCTTAGCGCCTCGTCGGCGGTGGGGCCGAGATAGGCTTTAGTTTAGTTTTAGCTATGTCATATCCCGTAAATCATTTTCACGATTATTTTATCGATATGATGTGGAACAAGTCAGATTACAAGATATACATACCAAGATGAATAGTGCTAATATCAATATTACTGAAATTTTTAGTTCTACACATGCAACTACAATTAGAGGTACAATTATTTTTACCTGTTCTTAAACAGAAACTCGTCCATGGAATAGAAGGAGTTGTCCAAAAGAAATGATTTTAAGCTATATTTAAAACTTGATCTGCTACCTGCCAGGCACTTTATGTTGTTGGTCAAATGATCAAAGATTTTTTTGCTGAATAATGTACTCCTTTTTGAGCAACTGACAGCTTCAATAAGGGATAGGAAAGGTCATTTTTTCCTATAGTGTTGTACGTATGAACATCACTGTTCTTTGCGAATTGAGATGGATTATTTATAACGAATTTCATTAGCGAATATATGTACTCTGATGGTGCAGTTAAAATACCTAACTCCTTGAATAGGTGCCTACATGACTAATTATTCTCACTGCTCTCTTTTGTTCAATCAATACTTTATGTCTACGTGGTGAGTTACCCCAGAAAACTATTCCATAAGACATTATTGAGTGGAAATATGCGAAGTACGTTAGGAGACTGATCTGTTTATTACCAAGACTAGCGATTATACGAAGAGCGAAAGAAGCTGAACTTAATTGTTTGAGAAACTCAGTAATATGCTTCTTCCAGTTCAAGTTGTCATCAATTTGAACACCCAAAAATTTGGAGAAATCTACCCTGTTAACTGAGCCCTGTTCATATGCTACATCAATTGTCAGTATGAGTCTGTTCGGTGTACAGAACTGGATATAGTGAGTTTTTTCAAAATTAAGGGAGAGTCCAATTTCTGAGAACCACTTAATAATTCTTCGAAAGACATCCTTAACAATATCTTCAGCCGTTTTTTTTATGTGATTTATTATAACACTCGTGTCATCTGCAAAAAGTACTAGTTCTGCTTGCTGAACGCTAAGTGAGAGGTCGTTCACATGAATAAGGAACAGCAGAGGACCCAAAACTGAACCCTGTGGGACTCCCTGTGTGTAACTCCCAATTCACTAGAATTTACCACCCTCCCGCCATTATTTGTGTTATTCAGCACAACTTTTTGCTTTCTGTTCGTTAAGTATGATTCAAACCAGCTGTGTGTATAGCCTTCAATTCCAAAAATCCTGAGTGCTTCTAAGAGTGTGACATGATCCACACAGTCAAATACCTTGGAAAGATCACAAAAGATACCAACTGGCGATAATTTGTTATTTAGGGCTTGTACTATTTGATGGGTAAATGTGTAGATAGCATTCTCAATCGAGTAACCCTTCTGGAATCCGAACTGTGACATGTTGAGTAAATTATTTTCACTTAAATGTGAGACTACTTTTGAATACATAACATTTTAAAATATTTTAGAAAATGAAGTTGGTCTTAAATTATTTAAGTCACTCTTGTGCCCTTTCTTATGAAGAGGTTTGACAATTGCGTATTTCAATCTGTATGGAAAAATTCCCTATGCCAGCGAAGCATTACATATATTACTAAGGACTCCACTCATTAAATTAGAACAACACTTCAAAATTCTGTTACAGACTCCATCAACACCACACGAGCTCTTGTTTTTCAGTATATTTATAATCCCCTTAATTTCAGTGGGGGATGTTGGTGCTTTTTCTAAAGACCTAAAGTCCTGGAGAATGACATTTTTAACATATTTTTTTGCTTCTTCAGCTGAACCCTTTAACCCTATTTTTGCTGCTACATTCGGAAAGTGACTGTTAAAAATACTTGTAACTTGTGAATTATCACTCACAACTCATCATTTAGCTTTATTGCTATGGTATGCTGTGCACTGTCCCCCGTTTGACAATATTCCATATAGTTTTAATCTTGTCATCAGCATTATTAATTTCTGTCAGAACACATAAGCTTCTCGACTTCTTAATGACTTTCCTTAAAATATTACAGTATCTTTCGTAGTAAGCAAGTGGCGTCGGATCCTGACTTATTCTGGCCTGTCCATATATTTCCCTCTTCTTATTACACGATATCTTCATTCCCTTAGTAATCCATGGATTATTTGGCTTTTGCAATGGCTTTTTTGGATAACGTTTCAGGAAAGCAACTCTCAAATATTGAGACAAATTTGCGGTGGAATAAATTGAATTTGGCATAAGCATCATTTTCTGTGTATACTTCTTCCCATTCTACCTCTTCTAGGCTGCTCTTAAAACTCTGTACCCTGTTCGCATCAATAAGCCTCCCTGCCTTGTATGAACCTGCCTGAAGCCTGTAAGGTGCTACATGTGTTATTTCCATTAACTGTGCATCATGATCAGATAGCCCATTAACAGCTGGGTACACATTAATTGTTTCTGCCTGAGCACTGTCTATAAAAATGTTCTCGATAAGTGACCCACTATCCTGATGCACACGAGTTGGAAAATTTACAACAGATACTAGTTTGAAACAACCAAACAAAGATTCTAGCTCATTTTTCCTATCTGTATCTTTTAAGAAATCTATATTAAAATCACCGAAAACCACTAACTGCTTCTCTTTGTCGGACAGATAGCTCAATAATGCCTCTATATTTTTCATGAATAGCTGAAAGTTACCCTGAGGGGATCTGTAGATTGTTACAATTACAATAGAAGCACACTGCAATAGCAACTCACGGGCATATGCTTCAAGAATCTGATCTATACAAAAACTATTTGTTTCAATATTTTTGACTTTGTGTCCAGTTTTTATATAAGTAGCACCTCCTCCTTTTTCTATGCTGACTCTACATGAATAAGATGCTAATCTGAAATCCCTTAAATTTAACTTCTCCATCGCTGCGGTTACATGGTGTTCAGAGAGACACAAAACATCTATACCTTCAGACTTTACCCCATTCGCTAGGCATACAAGAAGTTCATCTATCTTATTTTTCAATCCTCTAACGTTCTGATGAAATACACGAATGTTATTTCTTTGGATACTGCTACAGACATTATGGCACTGTTCTATTTTCAAATGGTTCAAATGGCTCTAAGCACTATGGGACTTAACATCTGAGGTCATCAGTCCCCTAGACTTTTAACTACTTAAACCTAACTAACCTAAGGACATCACACACAACCATGCCCGAGGCAGGATTCGAACCTGCGACCGTAACAGCAGCGCGGATCCGGACTGAAGCGCCTAGAAACGCTCAGCCACAGCAGCCGGCTGTTCTGTTTTAATCTCTTTCAATACTCTCTGTCTGTAACCCCACTCTAACCTACAAAATGTGTCCTTCTGACTTCAGTAATCACAGGTTCAAAAAATGGTTCAAATGGCTCTGAGCACTATGGGACTTAACATCTGCGGTCACGAGTCCCCTAGAACTTAGAACTACTTAAACCTAACTAACCTAAGGACATCACGCACATCCATGCCCGAGGCAGGATTCGAACCTGCGACCGTATCAGTCGCGCGGTCCCGGACTGAAGCGCCTAGAACCGCTCGGCCACCGCGGCCGGCGATCACAAGTATTTTGTCTTGTGTGCATATGGCCTCCCTTACATTTTCTGCAAGAAGATCAACTAATCTATTCTTCCCCCTCCTATTCAGGTTAACGCCATGACTAGTGTAACCCCACCTCCCAATTTCATCAACAGGCACAGCACAGATATGAGATTTAGTTTCTGCCAACAGTAACCCCGCCAGCTCTCTGTTAACATGGTTGACAGCCGCATTAAGCCAGAGTTGGTCATCGCGCTGCAAAACATCCACAAACTCTACACGAGTTTGAGCTGTTGCTGCTCCTGTTACATCCAGGACACACCTAGTACTATAGTCCGAATCGCTAACCAGGCTGTTTCCTGCTCCTCCTACTATAAGAACATGGTCCTCACCATCAAAATCTTTGCACAAGGTTTCTAGGTTTTCTGTAACCTAGCTTAGCTTTGCACTAGGTTTCACAGTGGTCATGACCTGGTACTCGACTCCTACCCTATCCTGTAGCAACTGGCCTACACCTCTCCCATGACTGCTACCTAACAGCAGGACTCTTTTCTTTCTGCTTTATTTTACTCCCGACCTACCGTTACAATTGTTGCTACGAGTCCGCTGCACCCCACTTTGCTCAAAAACTGTTTGAGGCCTTTCTACTTCAGGTAACAAATCAAACTGATTGCTCACTGGAATATGAAAAGTGATTTCTCTGGTTTTTTCCTTCTGACTACGACTTGCTACCTGTTCCCAGCCCCCACTGTCTCTTCCCCCCTTCAACCTGTCTAATTCGAAGTACACCGTTTCTAGTTCAGCCTGAAGGGTACAAATCTTTTTCCCTGTTCCATGATTTTCTTGTCACGGCTACGTAATCTACAACTCCATTGGCGAGCCTCATCTGGCACTATAACAGTTTCCCCGCCGTAATCACCCCAGTGAAACACCATCCCACAATCCTGACATTTCACTCCCGTGCTCACTAATCTACGACAACATCCACATTCGTCACACATGACGGCAGATTAAATAATACAAATTACACTACAAACAAACAACATAAATGGTTCAAATGGTTCTGAGCACTATGGGACTCAACTTCTGAGGTCATTAGTCCCCTAGAACTTAGAACTAGTTAAACCTAACTAACCTAAGCACATCACAAACATCCATGCCCGAGGCAGGATTCGAACCTGCGACCGTAGCGGTCTTGCGGTTCCAGACTGTAGCGCCTTTAACCGCACGGCCACTTCGGCCGGCAAACAACATAAATACAAACAATACAAATTACACTACAAACAATTCCGCTACACCAATTAATAATTAGTATAAAGTAACTTAGCTTAAGGTGAGATGAGCAGAGAACTTCTGGACGTCAGGCGAATGTTGCAGCAGGCGAATGTAAACAGGCGTAGGTTTTAGTGGCGGAAATCACGAAACGACATACGACAAGTTTGAACAGGCGCTATCAATGAATTATGTATAAATACTCTAACGGAAACAGGAACACCACTTAACGACTTTACTGCACAATATGGAAAATTAACTGTACGGAAGTATAGAAACACAGAAAACACGAACCGAATGCAAACTATTCACGCACGATACTCTTCACAATAAAGCTACACAGACACTACCCTGAAATTATTAAATAATTACATCACTTACTGCGGTCGATAACGAAAACAAACCCACGCCAACGGCTTGCCCTTCAGAACAGTTATCTTTTCACGAAAACTACGCAAGTAAAAGCGAAACCATCAATATATATAAATAGACATATAGATACTAATTTAGTTATTTAAGCTACAATATTGCCTTAATAAATTGTTTTTCCACGAGCGAACACCTATATTTACGAGCGCACTGAGTAAACACACACGCCAACGGCTTGCACTCTAGAACAGTTACTTTTTCACGAAAACTGCGCAAGTAAAAAGTACAATCTCTGTTGGATAGTGACAGAAAAAACAAATCGTCCTCAGTTTATCTTAAGGGAGAAGCCTAGTATTCGCCTCAGGTGATATTGGATAGCCATAGAAGACCGAAATCAAGAAGACCAGACAAGAATTAAAGCCAACACCTTCGAATTAAAGTGGTATGCAGCTAGAGCCAGGAGATAAGGCGGCATATCGAAACAACTTTGGAAAGCTGCAGGGCACTTTCCATTTTTGTTGCTTCTTCCACAACCTGCAGACTGTTTAGAGAGCAATATATATTGCTCTCTAAATAGTCTGTAAGCTGTGGAAGAAGCAAAAGTAAACAAAAAGTGCCTTGGAGAGTTCCTCGAATGTTTCGATTCGCAAGCAAGTAATGCAGAAAGTTAAGGTTATGTCAAAGACGCCCGAAAGGAAGAGCGAGAAACACATTCGCGCCGTCCAGTGTTTCAACTCCTTACCGCCGGAAGAAAAACATCATCCGGAAAGCAGCCAACATTTCCATCTTCAATCAAAGTTTGCAGGGCACAACTGTGGAGAAGAATAACAGCTTTGTGGGCGCTAGGTAACGAAACAAACAACTGTAGGAGGTTGACATCGCTCTGGTGTCCGCTGCGGTAGCGATACCGCCTACCACGCAAGGTGGCCCAGATTTCATTCTCAGCAGGGGACTGGGTGTTGTGTGTCCTTCATTATTATTTTCATCATCATCGACACGCAAGTCACCGAAGTGGCGTCAAATTCAGAGACTTTCAATACGACGGCCGAACCCCGAATGGGATATCCCGGCCAGTAAATGCCATACGATCATTTCATTTCATCGCATTAGTTAGAAAAAGAAAAAACACGCACCCCCGTCAGAACCTGAGTAACTGTGCAAAAACATACAGAACACCGGAGGCTGTGGTAATAGCGCTCGACCGTGCGAATGTAAAAAGAGCCATGGCGAGGGATACGTGTTCATTTTTGTAAGTATAAACGAGCTTAGCTGTGTTACCTATTACTTTCAGATGCGGATGTTCAGGTCTCTGGACAATTGTATTACAGACTGTCGTTCCAAATACAAGGACTCGGTGTGCCTAACGCTTTCCTTACTGCAGTCACCATCCGGATAAATGAATACAGGAAAGAGCGGACCATTCTGAAGGGAAAACTTGATATATCTGTCTAATATAAGGGGTAAGTGTTTGGACAGTCGAATGAGCGCACTTTGTATGAGGTCATACCATTAATCTGAGGATATATAAGTGGAAGTACAATTCTTGAACGTTAAAGACGTATTTCCTACGAGAACGAATCAACGGGGCCGGCCGTGGTGGCCGAGCGGTTCTACGCGCTTCAGTCCGGAACCACGCGGCTGCTACGGTCGCAGGTTCGAATCCTGCCTCGGACATGGATGTGTGTGATGTCCTTAGTATAGTTAGGTTTACGTAGTTCTAAGCCTATGGGACTGATGACCTCAGATGTTAAGTCCCATAGTGCTCAGAGCCATTTTTTTTAATCAACGGGTCGAATGCAACGTGTTTTAGCCCACGAGTTCAGGCATTACATCAGAGGGATTTTTCATAAAGAACATGTACCGAAGTCCAGTATCGGCGATTTTGTTGTGAAGTGGAGTATTCGGGAGGTATTAAATCCAATCATCTTACGAGTGGACCTTAAAAGTTAAGTGAAAATCAATGCCAAACTCGAAAGCTTACCGTGCAAAACAGTCGTCAAGCGTTTTAGTCAAGTACTGCAGAGGATTTCCGTTGCAGTTCACATACTGACGTCAAGAACAATGCGTCAAAAGGTGATACGACTCGCGTCATACCGCTGTCCATAAACGACTGGTTGCAAGAAAGAATGCACCACGCCCTTCACGTTTCTGCAAAAAATGCTGCCGTCAGTCACTGGAGCAGCGGTAGAGGGTTGTACGGAACTGTGAGTTACGTGATGTGCCACTGAGATGGGCGCGTGTCAGCATGATAGATCTGCGGCCAGCGATAGTTTCCTGGGTTCCTTGGATGTTACGTGGGCACAGGTAATGCGAAGAGCAAATATAGTGCATCTCTTTTGTTGGATTTTCACACTTATCACCTGTACGACGAGGAGATCAGAGGTAGAGTGGTACACAAGTTCATGATGTCGTAGATGTGCTCGATTGGAGACAGATATGACGACCGAGTAGGCCAAGACAACATGACGACACTCTGTAGAGCATGTTCGGTTACAACAGCGGTATGTGGGCGAGCGTTATCCTGTTGGAAAACACCCCCTGGAATGCCGTTCATGAATGGCAGCACAACAGGCAAATCATCAGATTAACGTACAAATCTGCAGCCAGGATTCGTGGGATAGTCACGAGAGTGCTCCCGATGTCATACGAAATCGCACCCCAGACCGTAACTCCAGTCTTATGCGACTGTCGCGAGGTTTGAATAGACATCATGTTCCAGGTGACGCCAGACGTTCTTTTGTATAGGTTATTTCACCGAGAGGTGACAGGGTATAGACACTCTGTAGCGTGTGTATGCCTTATGCGTTACCTAAAGTTCAGTCATCAGCTCCATATAAAAGTGGGGTCCCAGCGAAATTCAGGTTCCTGGTTCGCTCCTAAAGTATCTTTCTCCACCAACAGACACTCATTTTTAAGGTCGTCTTGTTTAATTTCACGCTATCAATTTACTCGTGTAGGTAGTATTCAGGAAACATGGCTAGTAGACTCAGCTAATTTGATGAAATCTCGTCGTCCCAGGGCCGGCGAATACTAAAGGTCTCCTAGCTTCGCCGGGAAGCGCCAGCAAATATTTTGTCTCTAACAAAATGTGTTGCATATATATGCCGCCTTTTCCGACTGACATGCTGCCCCATACACACTTTCTATTCTCCGATCGATGTCTACCGGTGTTTGCCCTTCGGCAGCAAGGAAAGAATAACAGCACATTGGCCCTGTTTGGCCGCTTTTGGTAATAACGCCGCCATAGTTCACGCTTCCGCATTTACGGCACGCACGTAGGAACAAATTGTTCAAATGGCTCTGAGCACTATGGGACTTAACAGCTGAGGTCATCAGTCCCCTAGAACTTAGAACTACTTAAACCTAACTAACCTAAGGACATCACACACATCCATGCCCGCGGCAGGATTCGAACCTGCAACCGTAGCGGTCAGTTCCAGACTGTAGCGCCTAGAACCGCTCGGCCTCTGCGGCCGGCCCACGTAGGAAAGACACGAATGCCACGGGAATCCCTCGTCTACATGTCGGTGGTCATACACCCGCATATACGCTGCAGCAACACCTTAAACGTAAAAAAGTGTGACAGGTAAGTAGGTGCAGATATTTTTATACATGTTACCTTAATATATTTACAAATCAGTGTGCAGGTTGTTTTTTCTCTGCGTCAAACAGTCTTCCTGCAAACACATCACATAATTTACTGTATGATGTTTTCTATACGGCCATAGCTGCACCGCTAAGTATCCTACGCTTGCAATATAGACTGACCATTTTGCGTCCAAGCATCCACACTTCAAAACTTGACGTGTCGCCCAGGGAAAATAAGTATTAATGGCTTGTTCTTGCCACATGTGGTTAAAGGTACTAACCAGTCTAAAAACATACTACTCCAAATAGCGGTAATTATTAGTCTGCAATTGAAGTGAATACTGGTGTAATTTTGTTCAGTGCACTACCCTCAGTCACCAGCAAAAATATCTGCACTGATATCCGTTACATCATGTATACATAAGGGAAGATGAGGAAGTGAAAATCCTCAAAGCCTATTGAATAAAACAAGCAATATTAACATCCTACATCTCTGTTCTTCTTGTCTACATATTTGTTTCTCAACATAGTCCCTCTGGCGACGAACACATTTTTCCCAACGAGAGACCAGTTTGTTGATACCGTCACTGTAGAATGTCTGACGTTGTTGACGGGGCACCAGTTCACACCTGCTTGCACCGCTTCATCATTATCAAACTGAAGTCTTTAAGTTTTGGAAACAGATGAATATTAAATGGGACCAAGTCGGCAGGGGCTGTATGGAGGATGATCGTTGACAGTGTACCCAAGGCGTCGAGCAGTTGCAGATGTCGCAGCTCTCGTATGTGGCCTGCCATTGTCATGCTGTAGCAGAGGGTGGATGAACCTTCCGAGGTTGTGCTTTGAGTTTGCTGAGGGTCTCACAGTACCTTACTGAATTTATGGTGGTACCTTTAGCCGTGAATTCCAAATGAAACACACCTTGAACATCCCAGACCACTGTGAGCATCTCTTTTGCTACTGATGCCACGGTCTTGAACTTTAATATCAGAAATTGAGTCCGCCTTCATGCAAACACCTTGTTGTTCGTTTATTCCCTTATAATCCCAAACTAGTTTCGGCGACAAATATCACCATCATCAGTGGGGTTTTTAATCTAAAACATGCAGAAGATGGCATGGTTGTACAAACACAGTAAAACATTATTACATTTTTACGATTCGTCTTTTGAAATATAGTTTTCTATTGATACATTCATACTACCTTATTTATTGCATGTTACAGCATGTTTTAAGCAATTATTGGTGCTGTTTGCGACATATTTTCTGTGCTCTTTTTTTCTGTTGCCGTCTTTTTACTGAGCGAACATCATGTCATCTGCAACCATGTGAGAGGCTGTTGGTAAACAAATACTAAAAGGTGAACTTCGTATGTATATACTTGGGGTTGTGGTAGTGTTGTGGAAACCAGTTATTTAGTGTGTACTGAGCTGTTGCTTAGCTATTCCTGTACTCACGTTCGTTGGATGGTATGTGGCTGCTTTTATACACAGAAAAACAAAACTTTTGCACTTTGTTTCTGATCCAGAATATTACGCCATCTTGCTGTTCGCGTGTGTCGTGAGAGGCGTATCGCATGTGCCGAGAAAGGCTATGAAAAACTGTAGCGCGAATTACGACGACTTCTGTTCATTATTTATGTCTCTGTGTGTGATGGGGAAGTGTTTCTTTTGCGTGTGTGCACTTTCTGTTCTGTGTCCTTCGTCAGTTCTCCCAGAGCGATAAATAGTGTGTTGTTGCAGACTGTTGTGTTTTCATTTATTACATTTTTCCCTTCGACTTTAGCCTTTTGTATGTGGTAATTTTCTTGTATTGTTAATTGTCGGTATAGACTGTTGCTGTTTCTCAGAATGCGTAGACCGTTTTCGATATTAGTGGGTTCAAAATGGCTCTGAGCACTATGGGACTTAACTTCTGAGGTCATCAGTCCCCTAGAACTTAGAACTACTTAAACCTAACTAACCTAAGGACATCACACACATCCATGCCCGAGGCCGGATTCGAACCTGCGACCGCAGCGGACGCGCGGTTCCAGACTGTAGCGCCTAGAACCGCTCGGCTACCCAGGCTGGCGATATTAGTGGGGTTATGGTTTTTGTTCGAAAGATATTCTGCAAAAGTTGAATGTGTGCTGTCACTTTTTAGAGCTCTCATCTGCTCTGTGTACCTCGTTCGGAAATTTCTGCTTGTTTGTCCTATGTAGTGGGTCTGACAGGAGTTGCAAGTGAGTTGATATATTCCAGCATTGCTGAATTTGTCTGAGGTTTTTCTGACTGATCTTAGTCTTTTCTGAACTGTATTGTTTGTTCTGAATGTTAGTGGGATCCCTTGCTTTTTCAAGATGTTTCCTATTTTATGTGATATTTTGTTATTGTATGTTAGTGTTTTTCTGAAGTTTTGTAGTCTGCTATGTGGTCTGCTGTGTTGTCTGTGTGTACTGCATGTTTCCGTTTTACCTTGTTGTTGAGTTTGTTTATGATGTCTGTTTTGTAGTCGTTTTCAACAGCAATTTGTTTGAATAGATTTAGTTCCTATGTGTAGTGTTCTGATTTAAGAGGTGTTCTGTTTATCCTGTGGAGTATGTGTGTGAAACTGGCATATTTATGCACTGTCGGGTGGTTCAAATGGCTCGGAGCACTATGGGACTCAACTGCTGAGGTCATTAGTCCCCTAGAACTTAGAACTAGTTAAACCTAACTAACCTAAGGACATCACAAACATCCATGCCCGAGGCAGGATACGAACCTGCGACCGTAGCGGTCTTGTGGTTCCAGACTGCAGCGCCTTTAACCGCACGGCCACTTCGGCCGGCACTGTCGGGTGGTTGGATGAGATGTGGATAACAGTGCTTGTGGATGTGGGTTTTCTGTAGCTGGAGATTCATGTTGGTGGTTGTTTCTTGTGATTGTAAGATCCAAGAAATTTAGCTTCTTGACGTATTCTAATTACATTGTGATGTGGATTTGTGGGTGTACTGTGTTGATGTTACTGTGTGGCTCTTCTATCCTGTTATGTGTTTCAAGAAATGTTCAAATGTGTGTGAAATCTTATGGGACTTAACTGCTACGGTCATCAGTCCGTAAGCTTACACACTATTTAAACTAAATTATGCTAAGGACAAACACACACACCCGTGCCCGAGGGAGGACTCGAACCTCCGCCGGGACCAGCCGTACAGTCCATGACTGCAGCGCTTCAGACCGCTCGGCTAATCCCGCACGGCTTATGTGTTAAGTGCGTGTACCACATAAGACCATAGAAAATCTTATTACTGATAGTGAATACGTCATAGGACAACATGAAAAAACTAACACTCAAGACTTCAACCCAGGCTTAACAAGAGAACTAGTGACAGGAAATGAAACAAATCATCAGAAAGAACAAACCATCCATAAACACAAATAAAAAACATCTGATGAGAAAACCATAAACAGTATACACAGGCTCTCATCACCATGCCAGATAAAGGGAATGCTCTAGTCTTAGTAACAGAGGCAGAATACATTGAGAAAACAGAAAAATTTCTTGCAGAGAATGAAATAAGCAAGCTAACCAGTGACCCAACACAAAGATACCAAAGAAATGTTAATACTCTCTTAAAAAATCACACACACCTTGACACAGAACCACACAAAAATAATGACACAAAAGAACCCTAAAGCTCCACTCTTAACAAGCCTGCCAAAGGTCCACAAACCCCTCATCCCTGTCAGGCCAGCGGTTGACTTCAGAAAAGCCCCATCTTACTTACTAGGGAGACACATGCACACATTCCTACAGAAGACATACACATACACAAACAACAGAAGCCTCAAAAACAAAGGAGATATGATAGAGAAAATTAGGAATGTCAACATCCCCCCAACAGCAAAATTGGTATCTTTTGACATAACATCCATGTACACAAACATACCCACAGAAGAAACTATAAACATTATAGAACAACAGCTAAAATGCAAGAAATTCCCAGATGTACATATAAATGAAATCTCATTCATCCTTAGGCTAATCACAGAACAAAACTACTTCACTTTCAACAACAACTTCTACTTACAACAAGCGGGGCTTCCCATGGGGTCCCCCATCAGTGGAATCTTAGCCAACATTTTCCTGGACCATAAAGAGAACCCAATATTCAATAACATTGTAAAACAAGGAGAGTACAAAATAATCTACTGGTACCGATATGTGGATGACATAATCTGTCTTATAGATAAAACACATAAGCCGCGCGGAAATAGCCGAGCGGTCTGAAGCGCTGCAGTCATGGACCGTACGGCTGGTCCCGGCGGAGGTTCGAGTCCTCCCTCGGGCACGGGTGTGTGCGTTTGTCCTTAGCATAATTTAGTTTAAATAGTGTGTAAGCTTACGGACTGATGACCGTAGCAGTTAAGTCCCATAAGATTTCACACACATTTGAACATTTTTTGAAACACATAACAGGATAGAAGAGCCACACAGTAACATCAACACAGTAACCCACAAATCCACATCACAATGTAATTAGAAAACGTCAAGAAGCTAAATTTCCTGGATCTTACAATCACAAGAAACAACCACCAACATGAATCTCCATCTACAGAAAACCAACATCCACAAGCACTGTTATCCACATCTCATCCAACCAACCGACAGTGCATAAATATGCCAGTTTCACACACATACTCCACAGGATAAACAGAACACCTCTTAAACCAGAACACTACACATCGGAACTAAATCTAATCAAACAAATTGCTGTTGAAAACGACTACAAAACAGACATCATAAACAAACTCAACAATAAGGTAAAACGGAAACATGCAGTACACACAGACAACACAGCAGACCACGCAGCAGACCACGCCACTTCAGAAAAACACTAACATACAATAACAAAATATCACATAAAATAGGAAACATCTTGAAAAAGCAAGGGATTCCACTAACATTCAGAACAAACAATACAGTTCAGAAAAGACTAAGATCAATCAGAGAAAACTCAGACAAATTCAGCAATGCTGGAATATATCAACTCACTTGCAACTCCTGTCAGACCCACTACATAGGACAAACAAGCAGAAATTTCCGAACGAGGTACACAGAGCACATGAGAGCTCTAAAAAGTGACAGCACACATTCAACTTTTTTAGAACATCTTATGAACAAAAACCATAACCCCACTAATATCGCCGGCCGGGTGGCCGAGCGGTTCTAGGCGCTACAGTCTGGAACCGCGCGACCGCTGCTGTCGCAGGTTCGAATCCTGCCTCGGGCATGGATCTGTGTGATGTCCTTAGGTTAGTAAGGTTTAAGTAGTTCTAAGTTCTAGGGGACTGATGACCTCAGAAGTTAAGTCCCATAGTACTCATTTCAATTTGAACCAAGTCTTCAACAACACACTATTTATCGCTCTGGGAGAACTGACGAAGGACACAGAACAGAAAGTGCACACACGCAAAAGAAACACTTCCCCATCACACACAGAGACATAAATAATGAACAGAAGTCGTCGTAATTCGCGCTACAGTTTTTCATAGCGTTTCTCGGCACACCTCTCACGACACATGCGAACAGCAAGATGGCGTAATATTCTGGATCAGAAACAAAGTGCAAAAGTTTTGTTTTTCTGTGTATAAAAGCAGCCACATACCATCCAACGAACGTGAGTACAGGAATAGCTAAGCAACAGCTCAGTACACACTAAATAACTGGTTTCCACAACACTACCACAACCCCAAGTATATACATACGAAGTTCACCTTTTAGTATTTGTTTACCAACAGCCGCTCACATGGTTGCAGATGACATGATGTTCGCTCAGTAAAAAGACGGCAACAGAAAAAAAAGAGCACAGAAAATATGTCGCAAACAGCGCCAATAATTGCTTAAAACATGCTGTAACATGCAATAAATAAGGTAGTATGAATGTATCAATAGAAAACTATATTTCAAAAGACGAATCGTAAAAATGTAATAATGTTTTACTGTGTTTGTACAACCATGCCATTTTCTGCATGTTTTAGATTAAAAAACCCCACTGATGATGGTGATATTTGTCGCCGAAACTAGTTTGGGATAATAACGAAATAAACGAACAACAAGGTGTTTTGCATCAAGGCGGACTCAATTTCTGATATTACCGTTTTTCTATGCAGACACAGACCAAATGGAAGAGTCCCAAGATAGCATTATTGTCTTGAACTTTTTTGACGTCGGTGATCCTTGTGGTGGAATTCCATTGATGCTTTTCTGTTTTAGGGACTAAAATTGTGAACTCAGCTTTCATTAGCTGTCACAATGTTGTTAAGGAACCCGTCACCCTCGCATTCAAAATGAAAAAGAAATCGTTGACGGATGAGCAATTTCCTCTGTTTGATATTAGGAGAGAGCATTCTAGGCACTCACTGTGCACACAGTTTTCCGTACCGCAATCCTGCAACGTTAATCTGTACCCGCTGTCGTGATATGCCACACTTACATGTGAGCTGTGTCTGTTTACGTGACGATTTTCTGAGGTTAGTTCATCAATCCGATTCCGATGAGTCTCGTCGGTTGACGTACGCGGTCGTTCAGTCCGAGGTCTGTCACGCACGTTGAAGTTAAGACCGTCGTTTCCTTCATTACGAGCAGGAACTATCCAAATCACACATTACTGATGTCGATACAATCATCATTCTACACAACTTTGCCGGCCGAAGTGGCCGTGCGGTTAAAGGCGCTGCAGTCTGGAACCGCAAGACCGCTACGGTCGCAGGTTCGAATCCTGCCTCGGGCGTGGATGTTTGTTATGTCCTTAGGTTAGTTAGGTTTAAGTAGTTCTAAGTTCTAGGGGACTAATGACCTCAGCAGTTGAGTCCCATAGTGCTCAGAGCCATTTGAACCATTCTACACAACTTTCATTCTTCTTTGGATTTCAATTGGACAATTGGAGGCATGTTTTCTGCGGTTAGAAAATCGGTTGCAGCACGCTGTTTCTAACGTACCGACATAGTTACGTTGAACACCGCCATGTTGGAAGCTACAAATCAGAGCCGCCTAACGGCTGAAGGTTGCAGCTTTCGTCAGCGAAGAGGAAAAATCGACCGAGTAATATGCATAACACGTAACACCTTAACTGATATTAAGAACAGAATAAAAAATTCTGAGGCATTATTTTGCAGCACACCCTCGTATATTTCCAATTTGTGCTTCAGATCCCTAGGTTTCGCATAGCTGACGGTACCTTAGAGAGCAGGTGCAGTGTCCTGATAAAAAGTGACTTCTTTCTTTTGTCGTGCACGTCTCCCCTTACCTTTTTTCATCCACCTGTTCCAGAGCATTTGCGTCGCTATATTCGCCAGGTGTTCTCTTTCCCCATGTAAGGTAATCAGTGAGAAGAGTCCATTTTCCTTTTTAGAAGAAGTGGCCATCTTTCCCGGTAGATGGAATCGATTTCGCCTTCTCTGTATCAATACCACCGGCTTCCGTTTACTACTTTCGTTGGCGTTTCGTTGCTGGTGGGCAGCAGAGCTTAATTTCGGCCGGAACGCGCCAGGTAAACGTTCCAGCCCCCTATCAGAGAAATTTTTTGGAACTCACTGGAGCAAATCGGCACCGGTGATTTAAAATAGTAAACGTGTATTAAATAGCAATGTAACTATTATTTGCCACTGCGCCGACACCAGTGAACGTGACAATGGATGCATTGGGCAGGGACATGGAGCAAAGGACTGTGTAACTAGAATAACGTGTTAGTTAACGAAATATTTCAGTCTGAATCTTTAAGATTCCAGTAAATTCAAGGTGAGCTTTTCTAAAACCTAGAAATACAAGTGCACACTGAAAACTTCCGCTTCACATAGCAGCATATACAGCGCCACTGTTTCAACGTCGCGGATGGCAGACGTTGGAAACATGACGTCATAGTCTTTTTTTTTTTTTTTTTTTTTCTTTATTGTTATTTTCAAACCCGTACAAACAGGCAGGCTGTCAGCAGCATGGTACGCCGCTCTTCAGCCGTAGAGGAGATAAAGAAAGAACAGAAAGAATACACAAATGTGACAGAACGGTGGGTAATAAAACAGTAGACACATAAAGACAAACACGGAGCCGTTCACACTCGACGATAATGCACTACAAACTGGTGTCACGACGCACTAACACTGAAGATGGCGATGGCACAGGTGAACGATGGAGTATGACGGGAACACTGAACACGAAACACGACGGCACTCACGAGACACTGATGGCGATGATCTCCGGCGCGCGAATGTCCACTCAGCGTGTACGAGTCCGGGGACCTGCCAAGAGTGGAGGTGGAGGAGGAGGAAGGGGAAATGGGAGAGGGGAGAGCAGAGATGCCATGGGCAAAGGAGAGAGGGGGAGGGAGGAAGGGGGAGGGAAGCCCGGAGGAGAGGGTAGGAGGGAGGGGGGAAAGGAAAGAGAAGGGAAGGGAAAGGGGGGGGAGGGAGGGTGCCTGAAGGAAAGGACACAGGAAAGGGGGGGAGGATCAAAGTTGATAGGAGGGGTAGATGCAGGGGAAGAGGACATCATCAGGGAGGGGGAGCTGGCGGAAGCCACCTTGGTAGAGGGTAAGGAGGGTGGAGAGATGGAGACCGGGTGGGACGTGGGAGTACAGGCGCGGCAGCGGGCGGGGGTGGGAGAGGATCGGGGAGACGAGCGGGTGAGGAGGATCGAGTTTACGGGAGGTGTATAGGATTCGTATCCTTTCGAGGAAGAGGAGGAGGTGGGGGAAGGGGAGAAGGTCATATAGGATCCGCGTGGGGGAAGGGAGACGGATGCGATAGGCAAGGCGGAGAGCATGGCGTTCAAGGATTTGGAGGGATTTATAAAAGGAAGGGGGGGCGGAGATCCAGGCGGGATGGGCGTAACAGAGGATAGGGCGGATGAGGGACTTATAGGTGTGGAGGATGGTGGAGGGGTCCAGACCCCACGTTCGGCCGGAAAGGAGCTTGAGGAGACGGAGTCGGGAACGTGCCTTGGCTTGGATTGTCTGGAGATGGGGAGTCCAGGAGAGGCGACGGTCGAGGGTGACGCCAAGGTACTTAAGGGTGGGGGTGAGAGCGATGGGACGGCCATAAACGGTGAGATAGAAATCAAGGAGGCGGAAGGAGGGAGTGGTTTTGCCTACAATGATCGCCTGGGTTTTGGAAGGATTGACCTTGAGCAACCACTGGTTGCACCAAGCGGTGAACCGGTCAAGATGGGATTGGAGAAGGTGTTGGGAGCGTCGCAGGGTGGGGGCAAGGGCGAGGAAGGCGGTGTCATCGGCAAACTGGAGAAGGTGGACGGGGGGTGACGGCGGCGGCATGTCCGCCGTGTACAACAAGTACAGAAGGGGGGAGAGGACGGAGCCTTGGGGCACACCGGCGGAGGGGAAAAAGGTGTAGGAATCGGTGTTATGGATGGTGACATAGGAAGGACGGCGGGAGAGAAAGGAACCGATCAGACGAACGTAGTTAATGGGAAGGGCGAAGGTTTGGAGCTTGAAGAGGAGACCGGAATGCCATACGCGGTCATATGCGCGTTCGAGGTCAAGAGAGAGGAAGATTGCGGAGCGACGGGAATTGAGCTGTTCGGAAAGGAGATGAGTGAGGTGAAGGAGAAGATCGTCGGAAGAGAAGGACGGCCGAAAGCCACACTGGGTAACGGGGAGGAGGCGGTGCTGGCGGAGATGCTGGTGGATGCGGCGGGTGAGGATAGATTCCAGGACCTTGCTGAAGACCGAGGTAAGGCTGATGGGACGGTAGGAGGAGACGGCGGACGGCGGTTTGCCAGGTTTGAGGAACATGAGGATACGGGAGGTTTTCCACAGGTCGGGGTAGTAACCGGTGGACAGGACTACATTGTAGAGCCTGGCCAGGGTGGAGAGAAAAGAGACAGGAGCTTCACGAAGGTGACGGTAGGTGACATGATCGTGACCAGGAGCGGTGTTGCGTTTGGTGCGGAGTGTATTGATGAGATCTTGTGTGGTGATGGGGGCATTAAGGTCCGTGTGTGGAATGTTGTCCAAGTACTGGAAACCAGGAGCGAGGGGAGGGACAGAGGTGTCAGTTCGATCGCGGATATCTGGGAAGAGGGAGTAATCGAACTGGGGATCATCAGGGATGGAAAACACATCGGACAGGTAGGAGGCAAAGTGATTGGCCTTACTAAGGGCGTCAGGGAAGGGGTGATCATCGTGGAGAAGAGGATAGTAGGGGGTGGGTTTAGTTCCGGTAAGGCGACGGAAAGCGGTCCAGAACTTGGACGAGTTTATAGGGAGGGTAGCAGTTAAACGGGTGCATGTCTGTCGCCAGTCCCGGCGTTTCTTGGCCGCGAGCAAATTTCGAATGTGTCGCTGTAGTTGCCGGTGGCGTCGTAGTGTGTCCGGGTCACGCGTGCGGAGGAAGGCACGGTAGAGACGACGGGATTCACGGAGGAGGAGGACGGCCTGTGGTGGTAGGGTAGGACGGTGGGGGTGGATGGCAACAGTAGGGACGTGGGCCTCCACGGCCTCAGACAAGGTCTGCTGGAGAAAGGAGGCGGCATGGGTGACATCATCGGGACGGCGGTAGGCGAGAGGGTGGCTATCGACCTGAGTGGAGAGGGTATCCCGGTAGGCATTCCAGTTGGCACGGGAATAGTCATGGATGTACTTAGGGGGAGGGTCATGACGAGGGTCGGGGCGGGGGCGACGGCCGTCTGAAACGGTGAGGAGGACAGGGAGATGGTCGCTACCAATAGGCTCCAGGACATCCACCGTAATGCGACCAAGGAGGTTGGGGGAGGAGAGGATAACATCGGGAGTGGAGTTGGATTCGGGATGAGTGTGCTGGGGGATGGGGATGGGGTCGCCTTGAAGGGAGGAGAGGAACCGATGCCACCGCCGTAACTGGGCAGCGGAGCGACTATGGATGTTGAGGTCGGCGGCGATCACATAGGAGGAGAAGGTACGGTCGATGTGGGAGAGGAAGTCGAAAGGAAGAGGGGCGTTGGGGCGGACATAGATGGTGGCACAGGTAATGGTAAGGCCGGGGAAGAAGAGACTAAGGATCAGGTGTTCGGTGGGGTCGGGAAGGAGAGGCTGGAGCCGAACGGGGATCTGGCGGTGGTGGCCAATGGCAACTCCGCCACGCGCAACTGGGAGGGGATTATCGGAGCGGTGGAGGAGATAGGGGGAGGTGTGGATGGAGTGGTGGGGTTGGAGGAAGGTTTCATTGAGGAGGAAGGCATCCACACGGTGGGTAGCAAGGGTGTGCAGGAAGAGGTTCTTGTTGGCGGGAAGGGAGCGGATATTGTTGAAAAGGATACGATGCTGTCGCGCCATGATAAGGACTTATACGAGGGTGTCAAGGCGGGAGAAGGTGAAATGGGCCTGGTTATTGGAAAAGGTGGCGTACATTTTAAGGTGGAATATGGAACGGGCGGCGAGGGAGATCTGTTGTAAGGTGTGGGGGCGCTGAAAGGGATGGACGTTTTGAAGGACAATGGTGAGGAACCTGATGATGTCCTCAGCAGTGGGGGGGGGACGAAGGGAATTGCCAGGAGGGGTGGGGGCGTCCAGGGGACGGACAGGTACGGTGAGTTCAGGAGTGGTGGGAGGGGGTCGGGCTTTGCACTTTTGGGAGTAGGTGGGGTGGGGGAGGCTGCAGGTATTACAGGAGGGAGGGGATTGGAGGTTGGGGCACTGCCGGAGGAAGTGCGCTTGCCGACAATGCGGGCAGGTGGGGGCCTCGCGGCACTCTGCTGTTGGATGTGCATTGTAGCACAGACATCTCTGGCAGCGCAGGGATTGAGGGGGGGAACGGGAGGGGTCGACCTTGTACCGCTGATTGAAGAGGAGGGCACCCTCCTTCAGGAGACGGTCAATGGAGGGGGCGTCCTCAGAGAAAACCCGCATAAGGCGGGTGGGGCCGGTCGCGTTGAAAATGCGGCGGACCGCCCGCACCTCCAGGGTGGGATGGGCCTTCAGCTCCGCCAGCACCTCCTCCTCCGTGATCGACGGGCTAAGCCGAGTGATCACGGCGGTGAGGGTCGGCGGGCGACGCGGGGGTTGGGGTTGGCGGGTAGGAGATGGGGAGGGAGCAGGGGTGAGGGAGGCGTGTGGACCAAAACGGGTGATGGGGAGGCGGGAGAGGATGTCAGTATGGAGGGTTGGGCTGGGGGAGGAGATAAGAACAGAATCCCGTCTGGGAGTAAGGAGAGAGATGGGGGCGCCAGGGAAATGTTGGCGGAGGAGGAGGGAGAGATTCCGGGCCTCGAGGAAGGAAGGATCGGGACGGGACAGGAGATATTTGTAGAGACCGGGTGGGGAGGAGGAGGAGGAGGAGGGAGCGGGGCCTGGTGGGGAGACGTCCATGGCATTTTGGGGTGGGGATGGCGGGCGGGGTGGAGCCTTTTTAGGAGCAGAGGAAGTGGAGGCGCCACTAGGGCGTTTGACAGCGGCAGATGGGCGGGTGGTGACAGGAGGGACGGGAACGATGGGGAGGTGGTGGGAAGGGACAGGTCCCGGCACGGACGCAGCAGTCGGCGCCGGAGATAGTGACTGTGACGGTGCAGGCGAATGTGGCAGTGATGGTGATGGTGACGATGATGACGGTGGTGGCGGTGATGGCGATGGCGATGGCGATGGGGAGAGCTGGGCGTGGGCAGTGGCCCGACGGGCCACCACCCTAGCCGGAGCTGCTGTGACAGGCTGGGGGAGTGGGGGGAAAGGATCAGAACGAGAGGAAGAGGCGGGAGATGGGGAGACAAAAAGCGAGGGCGAAGGGATAGAGAGGCGGGGAGGGATGGAAGGAGGGGGGTGGGACTGGGCACACCAAGTGATAGTGGTGGAGGCGGCGGAAGGGGACGTATACACGATGGCGGTGGTGGTAGTAGTGACGGTGGGGGTGGGGGCGGACATGACGACAAGAAGAAGAAAGAAAAACACAGCACTAAAAGGACAGGACACACACTGGGGGACGACGGACGGCGACGGCGACGGCGACGGCGACGGCGACGGCGACGGCGACGGCGACGGCGACGGCGACGGCGACGGCGACGGCGACGGCGAGAGGCAGGGACGCTGCTGCCGCGGACGGGGCCTGGGCGGCGGCGGCGGCGGCTGCTGCTGCTGCTGCTGCTGCTGCTGCTGCTGCTGGCTGGACTGCTGCTGCCACCGGAGGGCTGGCTGGCTGGCTGGCTGGCTGGCTGGCTGGCTGGCTGGCTGCGGGACCACTGCTGCAGGCCGGGACCGGGAACTGCTGGCTGGCTGGCTGGCTGGCTGGCTGGCACCTGGAACCCCTAGCACTTCGATTAGCGCGAAAATGGCACTATCGAAGGGCGGTAACCTTGCGGTGTACCGCCGGAGATGGACGTCATAGTCACTGACTTGCTCCGATATGTATCGAGCAGAACGAGAGGCAAAGTGAGAGAGAGACGGGGAGAGACGGTAGCACCTGTTGTTTATATTAAATATTGTGGTTTGTTGTTTTGAATATAAGAAATTATGTATACAGGGTGGTAAATTGATAGTGACCGGGTCAAATATCTCACGAAATAAGCATCAAACGAAAAAACTACGAAGAACGAAACTCGTCTAGCTTGAAGGGGGAAACCAGATGGCGCAATGGTTGGCCCGCCAGATGGCGGTGTCATAGGTCAAACGGATATCAACTGCGTTTTTTAAATAGGAATCTCCATTTTTATTACATATTCGTGTAGTATGTAAATAGATATGACTGATTTATTTGGACCACATTTTTCGTTTTGTGATAGCGCTGTAACAGTCACAAACGTATAAGTACTTGGTATCACGTAATATTCCGCCAGTGCGGACGGTATTTGCTTCGTAATACATTACCCGTGTTAAAATGGACCGTTTTCGAATTGCGGAAAAGGTCGATACGTGTTGATGTATGGCTAATGTGATCAAAATGCCCAACGGGTGTGTGCTATGTATGCTGTTCGGTATCCTGGACGACATCATCCAATTGTCCGGACCGTTCGCCGGACAGTTATGTTATTTAAGGAAACAGGAAGTGTTCAGCCACATGTGAAACGTCAACCACGACCTGCAACAAATGATGATGCCCAAGTAGGTGTTTTAGCTGCTGTCGCGGCTAATCCGCACATCAGTAGCAGACAAATTGCGCGAGAATCGAGAATCTCAAAAACTTCGGTGTTGAGAATGCTACATCAACATCGATTGCACCCTTACCATATTTCTATGCACCAGGAATTGCATGGCGACGACTTTGAACGTCGTGTACAGTTCTGCCACTGGGCACAAGAGAAATTACGGGACGATGACAGATTTTTTGCACACGTTCTATTTAGCGACGAAGCGTCATTCACCAACAACGGTAACGTAAATAGGCATAATATGCACTATTGGGCAACGGAAAATCCACGATGGCTGCGACAAGTGGAACATCAGCGACCTTGGCGGGTTAATGTATTGTGCAGCATTATGGGAGGAAGGATAATTGGCCCCCATTTTATCGACGGCAATCTAAATGGCGCAATGTATGCGGATTTCCTACGTAATGTTCTACCGATGTTACTACAAGATGTTTCACTGCATGACAGAATGGCGATGTACTTCCAACAAGATGGATGTCCGGCACATAGCTCGAGTGCGGTTGAAGCGGTATTGAATAGTATATTTCATGACAAGTGGACTGGTCGTCGCAGCACCATACCATGGCCGACACGTTCACCGGATCTGACGTCCCCGAATTTCTTTCTGTGAGGAAAGTTGAAGGATATTTGCTATCGTCATCCATCGACAACGCCTGACAACATGCGTCAGCGCATTCTCAATGCATGTGCGAACATTACGGAAGGCGAACTACTCGCTGTTGAGAGGAATGTCGTTACACGTATTGCCAAATGCATTGAGGTTGACGGACATCATTTTGAGCATTTATTTCATTAATGTGGTACTTACAGGTAATCATGCTGTAGCAGCATGCGTTCTCAGAAATGATAAGTTCACAAAGATACACGTATCACACTGGAACGACCAAAACAAAATGTTCAAACGTACCTACGTTCTGTATTTTAATTTAAAAAACCTACATGTTACCAACTGTTCGTCTAAAATTGTGAGCCATATGTTTGTGACTATTACAGCGCCATCTATCACAAAGCGAAAAAAGTGGTCCAACTAAAACATTCATATATCTTTACGTACTACACAAATATGTAATTAAAAATAGGGGTTCCTGTTTAAAAAAAACGCAGTTGATATCCTTTTGACCTATGGCAGCGCCATCTAGCGGGCCAACCATAGCGCCGTCTGGTTTCCCCCTTCAAGCTAGACAAGTTTCGTTCTTTGTAGTTTTTTCGTTTGATGCTTATTTCGTGAGATATTTGGCCCGGTCACGATCAATGGACCACCCTGTATATGTGATGGCTCTTCTTTCGAACAGGTCTGTAATTCTACTGTGTAATAAATTATATTTTGAAAAACCTGAATTTCAGAACAGTGTTTTGTAAAAATTGTTTTCTCTTTGTATGTTCTATCACAAGTCTTCAGAAATCGAAACCTGTGATTTTCATGGAGGAATTGGGAAGGAGGGGGGGCTAGAAACAAAGCACTAGTGTGAAGTGCTTGACCCCCGTCTCATACACATCAACAAGAAGATGCAAAATATCAATCGGATTCTCTTTAAAACAGTCCTGCAAGGCAGCTTTTGTTTCCAGGCAGGATTCAACTAATGCAGGTGGCAACTTTATTTGACCTTCCAGTACACCGAGCGAGGTGGCGCAGTGGTTAGCACATTGGACTCCCATTCAGGAGGACGACGGTTCAAACCCGCGTCCGGCCATCCAGATTTAGGTTTTCCGTGATTTCCCTAAATCGCTTCAGGATTTCTTTGAAAGGGCCCGGCCAACTTCCTTCTCCATCCTTCCCTAATCCTATGAGACCGATGACCTCGCTGTTTGGTCCCATCCACTAAATCAGCAAGCCTTCCAGTATCACGCTGTCCTCTTTCTCGATTATTACTCTGTTGCTATTGTTTTGGAACGTCCTTCACGTGAATTACCTTCAAGATTAATGCCACCAAATTTTAATTTATCCATCCATTTCTTAACTATTGGAAATACAAGAGAAATCTCCTTATAGACCTAAATCGATTTTGCATTATATTTCCGTTGGCGTTGAACTGTGCAAAATAAAAATAAAAATTTGATGACAAAGGATCCATCCGAATAATCATGTCGTATCATGCTGACCGGGCGAGGTGTCGTAGTGTCGTTTTTGGGAGGAATGCGATTCAAACATCCCTCCCCCACCCCCGTCACCTCCTGGCGGGTAAAAAATTTTAGGATTTTCATGTTTTTCTTAAACCGATTAAGACAAACTTCGGGATGATTTCTTTCCAAAGCTTACATAATCAGAAAGGACTATCCTTCCACGAGACGCTTGTAGCGCTGAACAAGCGTCCAAAGTTAGGTGGACAACGAGAACTTCGTCAGTCGTACATAACTGTCTTCAGAACATTGTTTTCACTTAAACATATACTTATTTGTTCACTTTTATGTGTAACTGCGTTTACTCATAAGTGAAGCTAGCCATTTAAATTGCAGCATCATGAAGACAGCATGCGACAAACGTCAAATTGAGGTACTTCCATATGCAAATGATTAGCATTTCAGTGCAATCACCGAAGTCGGAAGGAGTAACACTGTCTATATTCCGTATATAAACCTTTGAGTCTCAACAATATGAAGAAATATATAATTTAAATTTTTTCACAAAATTAATCTTTAATACCGTAGTAACCAAGGAATACGACAAGAAATTGGCAAAAAGTGAACAATCACTTGCTTTAAGGAGGTGGTTTCACTTTGATATGTAATTTTAAAATTCTCCGAAAAGTTAGTCTTTATTATCGTAGTAAATATAAGGACAAATTGACAAAAAAAGTAAACAGTCCGTTGTTTTAAGGAGGAGCTTTCGCTTTGGAACCACTTGGACATACCGTCTAAAACTACTCGTGATTTCATGCTATATATTTGACAGCAAATTCGTATTTTTCGTAGACAAAATCCCACACTCTGAAATTTCGATGAACTCAGTTCGAAACCACTCATAAAAGCAGTTGTAAAAACTTAAATCTGCGTTATAATGACTTCAGATATACGTACATTCAGTGTCAATGAACTCCTCAGTATTATGTTCATATGCAATGAGGCAGACGCACGTCCACGAAGCTCTCGCTAAGTTAAGTGGTAAGTATTGGAGTAAGAGCTGATTTAGTTAATATTACACCTTAGACCAACGTAATTACTTCTTCTCTAGGCTAATCTTTTGAAGGTTTCGCTTTTCTGAGCGTATTTATATCGAAAAGAAAGTATTTCGTAAAGGCTGGTAGTCGTTAGTTTTGTTTACATTTTTAGGCGTGAATTTCGTGCGAGTATAGATCTTTATTTTTGAGTAGACTTAGCAGTTCAAAGTTAAATTAATACGTGTCTCTCATATGAAGTTTAGGTAGTTAATTAAAACTTTCGAAAGTAAGTTTGAAAGTTTCTTTACATTAGCGTTTAGTTACGTATTAGTACAGGTTACGAAACATCAGTGCTCTTGTGCCAAGATATTCTATGCTTTTGTGTAAATTTTTCTATCAAACCTTGTGTTACAAATGTGGTGGTTGCCTTAGAGACTGAAGGATAGGGTGTTCTGTGAAGACTGTAGGTTATGGTTTCATTGGGGCGAATGCAGCGGCGAGGAAATGGGCATAGATAATGAGGCTCTTTCATGGCAATGTAGTTTATGTAGACGGGACAGAAAAATCGCTGAAGAGGAGGCAAAAATCTGTACCCTTAAGGCCGAATTAGAAAATGTGAATATGGAATTATGTAGGTTTAGGGAGAAAAGATAGATGGGGTGCTGGGAAAGAGTAGAAAGCAAAGGGCGAAAAAGAGAAACTGTTGAAAAAACTTTAGAAATTCAGTTAGTAAATCAGTTTGGCTTGTGAAGGAAGGGCCCCATCCAGATGTAGTTGAATGTAGGTTGAAGCAGAATATTAGCTTAAAGAAAAATGAGAGGTCGGGATCAAATCAGAATAGGACAAGAAGAATTCTTCTTATAGGTAGCAGTCATGGGAGGGGTATAGGCCAACAACTTCAGGAGATATTAGGTGCAGGGAACCAGGACACAAGTTTTGTAAAATCAAGTGCTAGCCTTAGAAAGGTGACAGAAAACTTAGGTCAGCTATGCAGGGAATTTGAGAAGGAAGATCAGGTAATTATAGTTGGAGGAGCAAGAAACAGCGTGGCTGTTAATCTAGATATAGTATTAGGAGTGACTTGGATAAAATAGAAGCAGAAACTGGGCACACAAATGTGGGATTTGTAGAGGTCTTTCAGCGCCGTGATCGGCCCTGGTAAACACTGCTGTAAGGCATGTTAACACCGAACTGAACAGGATGCTCCAGACACCAGCAAAATCTCACGTAAGTACTGTTCCAGTTGATGCCATTGGTAAGTGGGGATAGACTACTTATAGCCTGCACCTAAACAGGAAGGGGAAAGATAGTTAGCTTCTCTATTAGCAAATACTGTAAGGGGAGCCACTGTCACACAAGGGATGATCCCTGTGATTAGTGAGGCCAGGCAGGTAGGTTTTTTAGGTTAAAGCCAAAGACCAGACGGACAACAATCAAGAAAACTAGAGTAAAAGAAGCTTCATGTACAGCAAATTTGGATAAAGCTAATGGTAGTATCAACTTACTTCATCAAAACATCAGGGGAATAAAAAATGAAGTAGATGAGCTGTTATTGTGTTTCGATGATTTCAAAAATACGAATGTGATTGATATACTTTGTCTGAACACCGTGTAACTGTGGGAATGGAAAGTGTCAATATAAATGGTATAATTTAGCGTCTTACTGTTGCAAATCTAGCACGGATAAAGGAAGAGTTACCATTTACACAAAACGAGGATACAAATACAAAACTGTAGAAGTAAGCAAATTTTGTCTCGATCAGCACTTTGAAGTTTGTGCATGTGAACTACAGCTAGATAATGTAGTGTTGATATTAGCAACACTGTACAGGTGCCCATTAGGAGACTGGGAGCAACTCATAAAGAAGTTTGACTCCATATCATGCTGTCTGTCAGACAAAAAGAAGAAGTTACTAATCTGTGGTGATTTCAGTGTAAATTTTCCAAGCAACTCTGACAGGAAAAGTGAATCAGAAGTGTGTTATTAATGACATATAACTTAGAATCAGTGATCAGTTTCCCTACACATATAGGTCAAGACAGTAGCACTCTAACAGATAGTGTATTTGTATACCAAGAGGATGTAAAACTAACACAAGCTTTCCCTGTGATAAATGGATTATCAGACCAACTTACAAAACCTAGCAGGGTGTACAGTTCAGAAACCATTAAGTAAAAGTGTAAGGTTGCTCAATCCAGTATCTACAGAGCACTTCAGAGAAAGTTTAAGAAATGTTAATTGGGGAGATGTATATGAGCCAAATGCTAAATATGAATGCAACAAATTTCTTGATAAATTTATATCCTATTTTGAACATTGTTGCCCAAAAAATTTACTAAATGTAACACTAAACAGTTTTCAAAGAAACCTTGGATTACCACAGGTATTAAAGTGTCTTCAGAAAGAAAAAGAAAAGTGAATGAGACAGCAAGACTTAGCAAAAACCCTGAGGTAATTTTAGACTGTAAAAATTATTGTGACACACTGAGAAAAGTAGTCAGAAAATCAAGAAATATGTATGTTAGAAATGAAATTAACAACTCAAGCAATAACAAAAAAATCAGTATGGAATGTAATTAGAAGGGAGACAGGAAAAGTAATCACTAGGGTAGATAGTATCACTATTAAAGAGAATGAGGCCATCTGAACCAACAGTACACAAGTAGCTAATGTATTTAACAACCATTTCTTAGCTGTAGGTGAAAAAGTTGGTGAGAATAATTCAAAAGTAAAAGCCAAGCAGTACATGGAAGAGTCAGTTTTGAGAAATCTTAGTCAGATTAATTTTCACCAAACAACCTCTTGTGAAATAAAGAAAATAATTAAATCTTTGAAAAGTAAATGTTCTGTTGCATTAGATGACAACTCTAACAAGATATTAAAACACTGCGGAGCAGTTGCAGCTGATATTCTTAGTCACATATGTAATGCATCACTAACTCAAGGTATTTTCCCAGACAGGTTAAAATATGCCACTGTGAAGCCTCTCTACAAAAAAGGGGACACGACAGGAGTCAATAATAACTGTCCAGTATCCTTGCTTATAGCACTTTCAAAAACCCTTGAGAAAGTAATGTACTCAAGGGTGTTTCCAGAATGAAATTTTCACTCTGCAGTGGAGTTCTGCAAGTTTTGCAGAAGAGCTTCTGTGAAGTTTGGAAGGTAGGAGACGAGGTACTGGCGGAAGTAAAGCTGTGAGGACGGCTCGTGAGTCGTAATTTGGTACAGCACTTGCCTGCGAAAGGCAAAGGTCCCGAGTTCGAGTCTCGGTCCGGCACACTGTTTTAATCTGCAAGGAAGTTTCTTACTCAAGGGTGGTTAGCCATCTCAACAGTAATGGGACACTTAGTAAATCACAGTTCAGATTTCAGCAATATACAATTTCACTGCCCACATAATAGAGTCTTAATGGTAAAATGTCACTAATGGGAATTTTCTGTGACTTATCCAAAGCATTTGATTGTGTGAACCATGACATTATGTTGCAGAAATTACAATTCTATGGTATAAATGGAACAGCAGATGAGTGGTTTAAGTCATATCTACAGAACAGGAAGCAAAAAGTTTCTTTATATAGTTTAAGTGATTTCAGGAAATTTGCCACTTCATCTAACAGGGGTGAAATTACATTAGGTGTTCCACTGGGTTCGATTATGGGTCTCCTTCTGTTCTTAATATACCGGATGATCAAAAAGTCAGTATAAATTTGAAAACTGAGTAAATAACGGAATAATGTACATTCCTGGAAATGGAAAAAAGAACACATTGACACCGGTGTGTCAGACCCACCATACTTGCTCCGGACACTGCGAGAGGGCTGTACAAGCAATGATCACACTCACGGCACAGCGGACACACCAGGAACCGCGGTGTTGGCCGTCGAATGGCGCTAGCTGCGCAGCATTTGTGCACCGCCGCCGTCAGTGTCAGCCAGTTTGCCGTGGCATACGGAGCTCCATCGCAGTCTTTAACACTGGTAGCATGCCGCGACAGCGTGGACGTGAACCGTATGTGCAGTTGACGGACTTTGAGCGAGGGCGTATAGTGGGCATGCGGGAGGCCGGGTGGACGTACCGCCGAATTGCTCAACACGTGGGGCGTGAGGCCTCCACAGTACATCGATGTTGTCGCCAGTGGTCGGCGGAAGGTGCACGTGCCCGTCGACCTGGGACCGGACCGCAGCGACGCACGGATGCACGCCAAGACCGTAGGATCCTACGCAGTGCCGTAAGGGACCGCACCGCCACTTCCCAGCAAATTAGGGACACTGTTGCTCCTGGGGTATCGGCGAGGACCATTCGCAACCGTCTCCATGAAGCTGGGCTACAGTCCCGCACACCGTTAGGCCGTCTTCCGCTCACGCCCCAACATCGTGCAGCCCGCCTCCAGTGGTGTCGCGACAGGCGTGAATGGAGGGACGAATGGAGACGTGTCGTCTTCAGCGATGAGAGTCGCTTCTGCCTTGGTGCCAATGATGGTCGTATGCGTGTTTGGCGCCGTGCAGGTGAGCGCCTCAATCAGGACTGCATACGACCGAGGCACACAGGGCCAACACCCGGCATCATGGTGTGGGGAACGATCTCCGACACTGGTCGTACACCACTGGTGATCGTCGAGGGGACACTGAATAGTGCACGGTACATCCAAACCGTCATCGAACCCATCGTTCTACCATTCCTAGACCGGCAAGGGAACTTGCTGTTCCAACAGGACAATGCACGTCCGCATGTATCCCGTGCCACCCAACGTGCTCTAGAAGGTGTAAGTCAACTACCCTGGCCAGCAAGATCTCCGGATCTGTCCCCCACTGAGCATGTTTGGGACTGGATGAAGCGTCGTCTCACGCGGTCTGCACGTCCAGCACGAACGCTGGTCCAACTGAGGCGCCAGGTGGAAATGGCATGGCAAGCCGTTCCACAGGACTACATCCAGCATCTCTACGATCGTCTCCATGGGAGAATAGCAGCCTGCATTGCTGCGAAAGGTGGATATACACTGTACTAGTGCCGACATTGTGCATGCTCTGTTGTCTGTGTCTATGTGCCTGTGGGTCTGTCAGTGTGATCATGTGATGTATCTGACCCCAGGAATGTGTCAATAATGTTTCCCCTTCCTGGGACAATGAATTCACGGTGTTCTTATTTCAATTTCCAGGAGTGTAGATAGAGAGGTAGAAATTGACACACGTACTTGGAATGACATGGGGTTTTATTAGAACCAAAAAAATACAAAATTTCAAAAAATTTCTGACAGATGGCGCTTCATCTGATCAGAATAGCAATAATTAGCATAACAAAAGTAAGACAAAGCAAAGATGATGTTCTTTACAGGAAATGCTCAATATGTCCACCATCATTCCTCAACAATAGCTGTAGTCGAGGAATAATGTTGTGAACAGCACTGTAAAGCATGTCCGGAGTTATGGTAAGACATTGGCGTCGGATGTTGTCTTTCAGTATCCCTAGAGATGTCGGTCGATCACGATACACTTGCGACTTCAGGTAACCCCAAAGCCAATAATCGCACGGACTGAGGTATGGGTACGTGGGAGGCCAAGCATGACGAAAGTGGCGGCTGAGCACACGATCATCACCAAACGACGCGCGCAAGAGATCTTTCACGCGTCTAGCAATATGAGGTGGAGCGCCATCCTGCATAAACATTGTACGTTCCAGCAAGTGTTTCTCAGCCAGGCTGGGGATGATGCGATTCTGTAACATATCGGCGTACCTCTCACCCGTCACGGTAGCAGTTATAAAACCAGAATAACGCATTTCCTCGAGGAAAAAATGCCCGATAACGGAAGATGTGGTAAATCCAACCCATACCGTGACTTTCTCGTCGTGCAATGGAGTTTCCGCGACAGTTCTAGGATTTACGGTAGCCCAAATTCTGCAGTTGTGGGCGTTGGCAGACCCTCGGAGCGTGAAATGAGCTTCGTCGGTCCACAACACGTTACTCAAACAATGGTCATCTTCCGCCATCTTTTGAAACGCCCACACCGCAAATGCCCTCTGTTTCACTAAATCTCCAGGTAACAGTTCACGATGCCGATGGATTTTGTACGGATAGCATCGGAGGGTACGCCTAAGTGCCAACCAAACAGTAGTGTATGGAATGCCGGTGCGACGTGCGACTGCACGAGCACTGACTTCCCCCGTGCCTAGACGAACCCGCTACAGTCTCCATTTCTTCCTGAACTGTCTCAGCAGCATTACGCCTTGTGCTCGGTCAGCCACTACGGGGTCTATCGTCTTAACAACCCGTGGCTTCGAACTTCTAAATCGTTCTCGCCACAGCTGCATTTGTCAACGGACCTTTACCCGTTCGAATCCCCTTCCTATGGCGATAGGATCGTAAAGCTGAAGTAGCACATTCCCCATTTTGATAATACAGCTTCACTAAAAGCGCCTTTTCAGGTAACGTCAACATGCTGCGACTGCTGGCGCATCTGATTCTCTCTGTCATTACAGCTCCTTTTATACACGATTGTCATGCGCAGTTACTGACGTTTGCTGTCCAGCGCCATCTGTCGGACATTTTGTGAACTTTGTTTTTTTTTTTTGTTGTTCTAATAAAATCCCATGTCATTCCAAGCATGTGTGTCATTTTTACCTCTCTATCAACATTATTCCGTGGTTTATTAAGTTTTCAAATTTATACTGACTTTTTGATCACCCGGTATATGAATGATGTCCCTTCTTATCTGAAACAAGAAGCTAAACTGACACTGTTTGCTGATGATATAAGCATCATTATTAATCCAATAAAAGAAACTCCAATAGCAAATGATACAAATAATGTCTATGGAAAAGTTATTAATTAGTTTTCTGCGAATGGGCCTGCTCTGAACTTTAAAAAGTCACAGTACATCCAATTTTCTGCTGCAGTGAGTAAACTTTCTTCAATAAATATAACACAACAACAGAAGTCAGTAGCCAGGGTAGAACCTCCAAAGTTTTTGGGTGTACAGATAGATGAGAATCTTAAATGGCAAATTCAGATTTTTGATCTCCTAAAGCGACTAGGTTCAGCAACTTTTGCAATCAGAATAATTGCCAAATTTGAGGATACAGAAATTAGTGAGCTAACATACTTTGCATACTATCACTCTCTGATGTCATACAGAATAATATTTTGGGGTAATTCAACACTTAGGCAAAAAGTATTCACTGTTCAAAAGACAGTGGTTAGAATAACGTGTGGGGCTCATAGTCGCGTATCTTGTAGACATCTGTTTAAAAGTTAGGAACTCTTACAACAGCCTCACAGTACATTTACTCAGTAATGAAATTTATTCCTAACAACGTGGACCAGTTTAAAAACAGCAGTGACATTCATAATTATAATACCAGAAGAAATAAAGACGTACGCTATCCTCTACTTAACCTATCTTTGGCACAGAAAGGGGTAAAATATGCTGCTGTCAAACTTTTCGATAAATTACCAGATGAGTTAAAATGTCTAACAGTAATAATAGTTTCAAAAATAGATTGAAATCACATCCCCTTGACAACTCCTTCTATGCCATAGATGAATTCTTGAATATGAATAAGTAGATCTATGGCATTTTGTGCCGTTTAAGGGAAAGGGGTAGGTAATAAAAATTTTAAGCTCCAAGAAAAATAACCTTGAATCATGTGTGCATTTCTTATACACTTGACACGTTCCACATCATATCGGTTACCGTGGAGCACGTAACTAACTAACGGGCTAGAAAAACCGCATGTCACAATCTCCGACACTCTCTGCGTCGACTGTTACTTTGAACGGTATATACGGAGGTGGCGAAAGTCATGGGACACCTCCTAATAACGTGTCGGACCTCCTTTTGCCAGCAGCTCCACGCGATACGGACCCAAGAAGTCGTTGGAAGTCCCCTGCAGAAATACTGGGCCATGCTGTCTCCATAGCCGTCCATAACTGTGAAAAAGTTGCCGGTGCAGGATTTTGTGCTCGAACTGATCTCTCGATTATGTCCCACAAATGTTCGACAGGATTCATGTAGTGCGATCTGGGTGGCTAAATCATTCGCTCGGCCGCGCGGGATTAGCCGAGCGGTCTTGGGCGCTGCAGTCATGGGCTGTGCGGCTGGTCCCGGCGGAGGTTCGAGTCCTCCCTCGGGCATGGGTGAGTGTGTATGTCCTTAGGATAATTTAGGTTAAGTAGTGTGTAAGCTTAGGGACTGATGACCTTAGCAGTTAAGTCCCATAAGATTTCACACACATTTGAACATTTTTTGAATCATTCGCTCGAATTGTCCTGAATGTTCTTGAAACCAGTCGCAACAATTGTAGCTCGGTGGCACGCCGCGTGGGAACGTGATGTCCATGAATGGCTACGAATGGTCTCCAAGTAGCTGAACATAACCATTTGCAGTCAATGATCGGTTCACTCGTCCGCAGCTCGTGGTCGTGCGGTAGCGTTCTCGCTTCCCACGCCCGGAATGCCGGGTTCGGTTCCCGGCGGGGTCAGGGATTTTCTCTGCCTCGTGATGACTGAGTGTTGTGTGCTGTCCTTAGTTTAGTTAGGTTTAAGTAGTTCTAGGGGACTGATGACCATAGATGTTAAGTCCCATAGTGCTCAGAGCCATTTGAACCATTTTTTTCGGTTCAGTTGGACCAGAGGGCTCAGTCGATTTCATGTCAACAAAGCCCATATCATTATGGATCCACCACCAGCTTGCACAGTGCCTTGTTGACAACTTGAGTCAATGGCTTCGTGGAGTCTGCGCCACACTCGAACCCTCCCATCAGCTCTTACTACATCTAGTGATACACTGAGGTACTTTTACGGACGTAGTGCATTGTAACAGTCACTTACTCTAAGTTGTAATGGGATAGTGACATGCACATATACTGATGGCGGTAGTATGGCGTATACAAGGTATAAAAGGGCAGTGCATTGGCGGAACTGTCATTTGTACTCATGTCATTCGTGTGAAAAGGTTTCCGACGTGATTCTGCCCGTATAAAGGGAATGGAAGTTGGAGCTAGACACATGGGACATTCCATTTCGGAAATAGGAAGATCAATATTCCGCGATCCAAGTGTCAAGGGCGTGCCGAAAACACCAATTTTCAGGCATCACCTCTCACCACGGTCAACGCAATGGCTGATGGCCTTCATCTGATCAATCTTCGTACACCCATATTTAAACTGGATGATGGTGGGACATCACATGGTATAATTTTTATTGAAAATGAAACTCCTCCAGCTGTACTTAAGATTTCATATTTATTTGGCTATTACTTTTGACGTTACGTCAACGCCATCTTCAGGCCCGTACATTTTGATAATACCAATTGTATGTGGCTGAGTACTAGAAGTCCGCGGTGAGAGCAATACGTGCTCCACACTGCCCGCCTTCCATGTGGAGTGCGTATTTGTCTCACAGCGGACGTTTAGTACTCAGCCACACACAACTGGTTACATCAAAGTGTACGGGCCTGAAGATGGCGTTCAGGCAACGTCGAAACTAGTAGCCAAATAAGTACGAAATCTTAAGTACAGCTGGAGGAGTTTCATTTTTAATAAAAATTCATCTGACCAGGCCACGGTTTTCCAGTAGTCTAGAGTCCAACCGACATCGTCAGGAGCCCAGGAAAGGCACTGCAGGCGATGTCGTGCTGTTACCAGAGGTACTCGCATCGGTCCTCTGCTGCCTTAGCCCATTAACGTTCATTTCGCCGCACTGTGCTAACAGGTACGTTAGTTGTACGTCCCACACTAGTTTCTGCGGTTATTTCACGCAGTATTGTTTGTCTGTTAACAGTGACAAGTCTAGGTAAACTCCGCTGCTCTCGGTCGTCAACTGATGGCCGTCTGCTACTGTGATGTCCATGCTGAGAGGATATGCCTAAAATTTGATATTCTTGGCACACTCTGGACGCTGGACCTCTGAAAACTGAATTCCCAAATAATTTCCGAAATGGAATGTCCCATGTGTATAACTGCTGCTACCACTGAACGCTCAGCATCTGTTAATTCCCGTCGTACAGCCAGAATCACGTCGGAAACCTTTTCACTTGAATCACCTGAGCATAAATGACAGTTCCGCGAATGCACTGCCTTTTTATCCGTTATTTACGCGACACTTTTGCTATCTGTATATGTACATACAGTTATCCTTTGACTTTCGTCACCTCAGTGTGAGTGACTGTACAGGGCACTAGTACCTCAGTGGAGCATTAGATGTCTCGCGCAACAGCATCGGTGGTTTCATGCTAAAACTGCGGGTACTTGAAAGAAAAAATTAATAAAATGTTGGTTTCAGTCGGGAACCCGTGGTATGCAAAGGGATAAGGAAAGGTTATACGACGGGTATCTCATTCAGAAACCACATTGGAATGTTGATTGTTTCTGAGAAGATCTCGTTATGCCTCGTCTAAGGAGGAGAAATGTCTACCAGCACGTGTCGGAATACGATAGTGGCAAGATCGAGGCTGCAGTTTAATATTCCGCGTACTGCTACTCGCGTTGATCGGGATGCCACTACCGACATACCAGTACGGATTGGATGGATGCAGCCGGTCTATACTCAACGATAGAATCTCAACGACGTGCGGACTCGTATAGCGACGCCACGTACCTCTAGTCAGGAAATACACTTGTTTGCTGCAAGACAAGTGTCCCTCGATGCGCCAACAGGAGGCGTGTCGACAGTGGTGTGCACACCAGCACTGGACACAGGCGACAGGAGTGGCACCACGTCCCAGTTCTTCGTTCAGCGTCGCAACGGACCTATCTGTGTGTGGAAGCTCTGACAAGAACGAACGTTGCAGATTACATTTTTTCGGGCTTGGTACCTAGCGTGATGGTATGTCGTCACGGATGGCACAATGGTTAACGCACCTGCCCAGTAAGCAAGAGATCCCGGGTTCGAACCCTGCCCTGGTACACATTTTCACTCGTCGCCGCTGATTCCGCGTAACGTCCCGCTGCAGGTAACAGCAGTGATTCCCTTTAATTTACATATAACGTTTCACAGCTGTGGATTCTGCGTGGCGTCTGTTCTTTCGGATATGTCCGACCCCACGCATTCGTATAATCAGTACTGAGTATCTACTGCCAGACGACTAGTCTCCTGTAGCAGTCATTTTGTTTGTTTGGAGGACATTGCATGATTAATGTCGTGTCACCGCCAGACACCACACTTGCTAGGTGGTAGCCTTTAAATCGGCCGCGGTCCATTAGTATACGTCGGACCCGCGTGTCGCCACTATCAGTGATTGCAGACCGAGCGCCGCCACACGGCAGGTCTAGAGAGACTTCCTAGCACTCGCTCCAGTTGTACAGCCGACTTTGCTAGTGATGGTTCACTGACAAATTACGCTCTCATTTGCCGAGACGATAGTTAGCATAGCCTTCAGCTACGATTTGTTGCTACGACCTAGCAAGGCGCCATTACCAGTTACTACTGATGCTGTAAAACCTGTACCGTCAAGAGCGATGTTCACCAATTGTGGATTAAAGTTAAGGATTCCAGCAGCAACGTACGTTATTAGCTATATTAATTACCTTGTCCTGTTCCAGACCTCACACCAGCCTGCGTGAGCTTAAACGCGTGCCTTTCGGATTCCTCCTAGTGGATTGGCTGTCTTGCCAGTCCACAACAATTAAAATCAGAGAAGAATGTTAGATAACTTAATATCATCATTCCATCATGTTCACTTAAGGCTAACGATTTAAGCAGCACACGCCACCTGCCGGCGTACTGCAGAGCCAAGGCTGTGAACGGACTACCCGCCACAACGCCAGCCGTACGTCAGAGGCGCCATTCACTTGTCAGCGGTGAGGTCGCGCCAGTTCGCCGTAAACATCGACGTCTCTCACACTAGTTTCTGAGATTAACTCGCACATACAGACGGAACCGACCAGGGAAATTCCATTTATACGACGACAGGAGAGAAGAGATGCATATAGCACCTAGCAGTCGAATCCACAAACGTCAGCTAGCGTTAATAGTTTATTGCTCAGTAACAAACAAAAATACTTACAGGGACAGTAATATTTTAGGATGTGGTTAATTTAACTGACGTTGGTGAATTCTACCGTGACCTAAGAAAAGCTGGCCGCTTACCTCAGGGGCAGAGGGGTAGTACGGTCATTGCTGGGTTAGCGGGTGTGAGAGAAAGAATGCTCAATGTCTGTCGTCCAGTACTGACAGCTCACGGGTATGTGCGACTCGAACTGATCAGTTGCTGTCGTATACGTTTTTGTACGGATGTAACATGGATTGTGAGTGCCCATTACAGAGGCTGTCTTTAAAAATACGGTACTTATTTGTAGCAAAGGACTTTAAACTAATTGAGCCTATTGTAATACACTCACGATCAGAAAAAGAACAGAACACCCTCAACGCCTAGAGACAGGACGTTCATATTCACAGGACTTGTACTTTAGTATGTTCTGCAGAAATGATTAGCATTTGAACCAAGTCGGCCCGCGGGTTCAAGGACAACACCGATATCGCGGCGCAACACCACCCACCGGAAAAATGTACCTGCGGCTCTCGTTGTCGCTATAAACCGAAGGTAATGGATCAGTACGACGTGCAGGATGCCTCGCAGACGTATACTCGAACCGTGCCGTCAAATCAGTGAGTTTGAAAGAGGGCGCATTATTGGCATGAGAGAATGTGATACATTCATCCGGGAAATTGCTGCTCTGTGGACAAATGTTTCGGCATAGCAACGGGTGTCTGCAGAATGGTTCACAGAAGGCCTTAGAACATGAAGAGATAGGTCAGATCACACCACACAGACCACCCCCCGAGAAGATCGACACCTCATCCTAATGGCATTGTAGGACACATCTGCGTCCTCCTCGGCTCTGGTTCAACAGTGGAAAAGTGTAACACATTGTACACTATCAGGGGTGACAGTCCGTTCGTCGTTTATTACGGCACGGGTTGCATGCGCGTCGTCCACTTTCCCGCCTATCATTGATGAATGTGCAGGAACATGTGAAAGGTGGCTACACTGAGCCACAGCGCCAGAGAGTTTTGTTTCGCCGCCTCCACTGGCAGTGATTATTGAGAAGTAGCGGAGAGCAGTGTCTGCAGAGTTGTCGTAGTGAAGAGTTCTTGTCGAGAGGTCGTAGTAGGGAGTTCTTGTTGAGATGTGGTAGTAGCGAGTCGGTGTGGAGATATTGTAATGATTAGAGTGCTTTTCATCAATATAAATGAAGGTAAAAAAAATTTTCTTTTCTCTCTCATTATTTCAGTGTCCTGAATAATGCGTCATTACAGGTTCAGTCAACAAAGCATCTGGCGTGTGTTCTTGTATTAGAGTGTAATTCTGCTTTCCTTACGCAATTATAGTATTTCTATTTTTTAATTACTTCAGTATAAATGATATTTAAAATTTCTTGTCTTATTGAAGAAGAACCGTGCCAGATGTGTACGTTGAATCACACTTCCACACACAGAACAGCTACACTTGTGCTTTGTTGGCTTCATAGATTTTATAGTTGCTGGGGACTTAATTAATTAATTGTGTTAACGGAAATTTTCTTTCATTCTTTGTTGTTGTTCTATGCAGTCAGATTGCGTACCAAAACTAGTCAGGGCCAACCGTTTACGAGACACAGCGTATTCGGACATACAGCTACTAAAAATTTAAAAAGTATTTTCATTTTAAATAATTAAGCCCCCATGAACGTGGCGACCGCTGCTTCGGATCTCCCTTGGAATTCTTCTGATTGTAAAAATAGTAGACAGTAGTATTGTTGTAGTAATTTGTAGTTTAGTAATTGTAGTCTATTTTGCATGTGTAGATTTGGTAATTGTCATTCTTCTAATGGTATTTTTTTCCAGAATTTAATTTTGTTGTCTTGTATACGCGTTTGACAATTTAGTGCAATTATTTCAATTGTTCGTTAATCGTGTTTGAGGGAAACATTTCGTGTGAATGGTATTGTTGGAGATAAGGATTCATTGTGTGTAACTTTCGTACAGTGACGAGTTTTGTATGTTTTGTAAATGATTACGCGATCAATGAAAAAGGCGGAAATGATGGACAGTGAGAATGACGAAATTGTTGACATGGCGAACTCGCCAACAGAGGAAAACAGTATCATGAATAATGAAGTGGAAAACAATTTAATAAGTCGGGAAGATGGTCCGGAACCATTTCAAAATTTTTCTCAATCAGAAAATTCACAGAATACGAGATTAACAATAGAAGATTCTGGAATAGTATCGAACACAGATAGCTTTACCGCTATGACGAAGGAAACTGGTTTTGCGGGAAATATTAGGGGCGAAAAGAATTTCGAACAAGTTAATATGGAGCAGTTGATGAGTGCAATATTAAATTTACGATCTGAATTAAAAACAGATAGGGGAACAATGGAAACACGGTTAGACTCACTGGAATCACAGTTAATATCTGAATTAAAAACAGTAGGATCACAAATAGGAACAATTAAAACCGAGATGGGAACTTTGGGATCTGAATTAAAAACTGATATGGGAATACTGGAAGCACGGTTAGACTCACGAATAGGGACATGTTTCAAAAATATGAAAGATGAATTAAAGAAAGAAATCAGAGAAGAAGTACAACCGATTTTGAATGCTCACAATAATAGATTAATTGCAGTAGAGATTAGACAAAGGGAACAGGATAGAGAACAGGAAGAAAGAGATCGCGTGATAGTACAAAAATTTTCAGAGTTAAATTTACAACGTGCACACGATAAGAAAGAAATATTTGAGAGAATCGAGGAATCCGTACCAAATGACAGAATAAATAATCTAACACAACAATATGAACAGTTAACTACCAAATGTGTCAATACTGAAACCCGAGTCGCGACACTTACGGAAGACGTAAATAAACAGAAAGAACAAATAGGTGATTTATCGGAAAGAGTTGAGGAGATTTCAGACAAATTGACAAGTCTTAGTTTAAGTGGGGACAGAGATTCAGATGATACAGCACCATTGCCATTTGCAGAAACCGAAGAGTATCAGGACATAAATAAACATGTTGAAAATCAGGGAAAATTTAATGAACGCGTTAAAAGGGAAGTTGAGGCATTACGAAAGCAAGTCAAACAAATCGAAGGCGAAATTGTAGGAAAAGACAGTAGAAGAAATTTAGAATCACAGATAGCAGAGGGCTTTGAAGAAAATAATTTGTTTCATTTACGGGATGCAACAAGAGAGCGTCAGGCGCGCGAACTTGACAATAATCGACATTGGGACAGGGACAGGGGCGGTAGGTCTTTGTCGCCACGAGGAGAAAACTTTGACTATAAACACTTCTTAACTGTTCGGAAATTTAAGATCTTTCGCAATTCTAAGAATGACATACATCCATGTTCATGGTTAGATCAATTTATGTACGCACTTTCACCAAATTGGCCACTAAGTCACAAACTGGAATTTATGTGTGGATATTTAGAAAACGAACCGTCGGCGCGGATGCGCGCACTCATTAGAGATTGTAATAATCTAAATGATTTTTATCATGCATTTCTATCGGCATATTGGTCCGAAAACACGCAAGACAGAGTCAAACATAGTCTGATTATGCAGCGTAATTTTAAACAGTCTGAGTCCCCACGCCGGCAGAATACTTTGAAGACATGATTCGAAAGAATCAGTTCCTGTCCAACCCTTATAGCCCAACTGAACTAATTCGCATTTGTTTAACTAAGCTGCCACAATCCATACAACAAATTGCTTTAGCTGGAAGATGTAAAGACGACATTGAGACTTTTAAGACTTTGCTACAAGAACTCGAGTATGACAACGACGATGGGACTTCCTATAATTTTTTCAGTAACAGTAATCACAATAGATTTTCAGAGAAAAGGGATAGTGATCGGAACGGGCGTTATATGGGTAATTTTGAGAATGACAGACGTAACAGACAGGACAATAGATACCAGCCTTATGACAATAACAGATGTTCTAACAGAAATTACACAGACAGTTATAATAACGGTAATTCCTACCGGAATGATCAATCATACGGAAACAGTAATCGGTATCATCAAGACAGAAATTATTCATACAATAATAGAAATTCTTACTACAGAAATAAGCAGGGTAGTAGATACAACAATAATTTCAGAAGTGACAGTCGAAATTACACAAGAAGTAGTTATGCAGACAGACAGGAAAACAGAAATTTTAATAACAGACACAACCAAGAATTTGCATCTAACAGACAGGAGGGACCTAATTGGCATCCTCCACGTGACAGAACTTCAGAGAGACAAGTGCAAATCGTAGAAATTGATCCGCGAAATGACGCGAATACTCAAAGACGTGACGCAAACAATCGACAATGACTTGTAGCTTCGGCTTCTGGCAGCAATATAGACGGTTCAGAAAGTAATGACACTACGACTTTACACTACGTACGCCTGGAAGACATGAGAGACATTTTGCTAGACGAAAAGGAAAATAATGTAGACGCATTTTTACATCCTGTTATTGAAGTATGTGTGGGTAAGAATAAGTTCACTGCAGTTTTAGATTCTGGGAGCCCATTGAATGTCATTAGTGAATCAGTTTTTCGTATATGTGTAAGAACTATTGCTTGCCCTGTGTTACCTGTTTCTAAAACTATAATTCGAGGAGCGATTTCTGGAAAAAGTGTGGAAGTCAAACAACAGACCAACCTAAATTTCATTTGTCAAGGATACGAATTTTCTGCTAATTTTATTATTGTTCCATTACTCAGTACACAAATTATATTAGGTATGGAGTTTCTTAACACACATAAGGCAATTTTGAACTTTAAAGAAGGAAGTGTGAACTTGACTGTTGCCGGAATGCCGAAATGTTTGGAATTTTTCGAGTGTTTAACAAGATCTGAGTCAGATACAAAATGCTTAAGGTTTCTTACTTCTGATGTTTTCGTTGAGCATTATGACGACGGTGTGTTTATTCATGACAATGACAATAGATACAGAGACGCGATGGATGATATAATTAATAGCGAAGAATTAATTAATGAAAAGGTTAAGAAAGCTGAAGTGCCAGATGACGTTGCAAGAGAAGAGGTGCACCACATTTTGACTTCACATGCTACAGTATTTAGTCATCACACAGGAACTATACAAGGCTTACAATATTTATTTAAAGTAAAAGAACACACACCATTTCGGGGGAAAACGTACGCTATTCCTTTGGCTTACAGAGACAAGGTTAAGAATGAACTTCAATACATGTTAGATCAGGGCATTATTGAGCCTGCAGTCAGTCCTTATACTAGCCCATCACACGTTGTTCTTAAAAAGGATGGGTCAATTCGTTTGGTTCTGGATTCCAGACAGATAAATAATATCATCATTCCTGAAACTGACCGCCCACAAAATTTAGATGAACTTCTTCAACATTTCCATGGAATTAAAGTTTTATCCACGATTGATATGCGCGCAAGTTTTTGGCAAATAGAACTCCACCCTGA
Organism: Schistocerca piceifrons; assembly: GCF_021461385.2. Taxonomy (NCBI): domain Eukaryota; kingdom Metazoa; phylum Arthropoda; class Insecta; order Orthoptera; family Acrididae; genus Schistocerca; species Schistocerca piceifrons. Next base: position 906,821,555 of record NC_060149.1, read on the forward strand.
TTGTAGAAAATATACTGCCTTTTTAGCCTTTGGTAACTGTTACCAGTTTCGGAAATTACCGTTTTGACTTACTGTATCTTCAGCAGCATTCATTCGTAGCTTAAACGAAATTTTACCTGTTTATCTTCGTGACAATATTACTTCATATGTTGACGATATTCTTATTGCTAAACGTTCTTGGAGTGAGCATAACAAAATTTTGGATTCATTATTACGTATCTTTGCAAGAGTTGGCATTACAGTGAACTTGGAAAAATCTGAATTTGGTCGTTCTCAGGTGAAATTTCTCGGTCACATTATTTCTACAGAAGGTATTCTTCCTGATCCAGAGAAACTAGGCGCTATTCGTAATTATGCTGTTCCTACCACAAAACGTGATGTTCGTAGTTACCTTGGTGTCTGTAATTTTCTTAGACGCTTTTTTAAATTGGACGATTTGGCCACACCTCGTTTATGTGAACTATCTGGAAGGAAATCTAATTCGTGTCGGGATGAGGAAGCTCAATCAGAATTTGAACAACTTCGTGATGCTTTAGTTGCTGCTCCACTTCTTTCACATCCGGATTTATCTAAAGATTTTTGTTTGGCGACGGACTCATCATACAAAGGCCTAGGTGCACATTTATTTCAAGAGAGAGAAGAAAACGGCGTTGTAGTACAGAAAACTATTGCATTTGGAAGTCGTGTTCTCTCTAAATCAGAAAAGAATTATTCGATTACGGAACTTGAAGCTTTTGCTGTTGTATGGGCTTTCACAAAATTTCGCACATTTTTGTTTGGCAGACATACTAAGGTTTACACCGATCATCGAGCTCTGGAATTTCTTATGTCAACAAAATTAACTCACGGCAGATTGTCACGATGGGTGTTGTACCTACAGGAATTTGATTTTAGTATTGTTGACATACAGGGTTCTTCAAATATTGTTGCCGATGCTTTATCACGTGCACCTATGGGTTTGAAACAAAGTGCTGAAGAGGACTGCAAGGAAAACAATTATTGTTTGATGTATATTCAAGGCGTTGCGTTTGAGAACTTTATTTCGTCTTCGCTCCAGGACATCGCTAAGGAGCAAAATAAGGATCCAATCTGGAAGGACATTAAGGAGAAGTGGAGGAGAAAGGAAAGCGTAGCGATTAGACAGCATTATTTAGTTCGCAATGACATTCTTTTTAAACAAAAATCGGTCGACAACTCTGTTTGGTTAGTTTGTATTCCTGATGAGTGGGTTAATAAGCTGATTTGGTATACGCATTTCAGTTATGCACACTTTGGTCCCAGAAAATGCTTTCATAAATTACGAGAAAATTGCTACTTCAGTAATATGGAAAAACGTATTCGATCTGTTCTGGCCAAATGCAAATTATGTCAAAAGGCTAAGCCGCCAACAATTTCTCACAGAGCACCGTTGTTTCCTATCATTCCAGCGAAATTAAAGGACATGGCTGCAGTCGATTTGTTCGGTCCAGTGGTTCGTTCTACTAATGGTTTTGCATACATTTTCGTAGCAGTGGAGTTGACATCAAAATATGTGTGTTTTACACCGTTACGCAAAGCAACAGCTCGTTCAGTATCTAATGCTTTCATTAACCATTTTCTTAAGGAAGTGGGTCATGTTGATAAGGTTATATCAGATAATGGATCACAGTTTCGTTCTAAAATTTGGCTTCGTACTCTACGGCGTCGTAAAATTAAACCAATTTTCATTTCACTTTTTCACCCTCAATCTAACGCTTCAGGGAGATGGATGAAGGAAATCAATAAATTGTGTCGTCTTTATTGTCATCAGAATCACAGAACGTGGGATCAGTATCTTCATATTTTTCAAAACATTCTGAATGAACTTCCTAATGACTCAACTTCTTTACCGCCTATACTGATATTAAAAAACAAAGCACCGACAAATCGCATTTCTGAAATCGTTCCTTTTCCGCCTTCACGGAAACTGCGACATTCTGAAGTTGTGAACCTGGCTCTGCAAAATATTGCATCTGCGGCTGCTAGAAGAGAGAAATCAGCTAAGCGTCCTGGTCGTCTAAAAATCTTGTCAGTTGGTCAGAAGGTGTTAATTAAGTCCCACCGTTTGTCTCACAAAGGAAAGGGATTGTGTCGGAAATTCTTTCTGCTTTACAACGGTCCATATAGGGTTCGCAAAATTATTCATGATAACACAGTCGAAGTAGAAACTCTTAAATCAAGACGCTCTAAGGGAATACATCATATATCTAATGTTAAAATTTTTGTGGACTGATATACCTTTGAAAAATTTTTGTGGAATGACATACTTGTGAGAAACTAACAGCTACATGTAAACATGCAGAGAATACAAGGATACCGCGCTGTGTTTTGGCGGCGGCATATGCTCAAAGCAACAGTCAAGTCTGCGCGCCGCACAAGGCAGTCGTTGACCGCAAACAATTGCTTCCTACGTCACGCGCCTACAGCTGATCGAACGCTCAGTGCGAATGCACTGACAGCCGTAAACAAATACACAGTCTAATTTCTCCGACTAAATTCAGTATAAAGCTATAGTGACTTGATGAATTATGTTATTAACGTTCAGTATTTTTCAGGATACGGTTCCATAAAGTATTTAAGAACTTCAGGTAAATTTTGTGCGTGTCCGACGTTAAGACGACTTGCTATCGAGAAAATTTCAGGAAGAATGTCATTTCGAAGAAGAAAGTAATAAACTAAAAAGGTAACTATTAATTGAGTTTATTTTTTCAGGTAACATATTTCCACTTAGGTACGTACTTTAGACGTAATCTGCTGCTCGTAATTACGTGATTCATACTTTGTGCTAATTTCATGCTCTATGAATTTACTTGTGAAGCGACGTGCTTGCGTACATTTGCTGATTTTTGACAATGTTTTATTAATGAACGGGGTTGTTATTTGTATATATTATGCATCGCTTGGCTGCAATGCTTTTTCACTGATGTCATATTTTTTTATTATGTGTCTGCTGTGCTTATTTATTTGAATTATAATTGTCACCTGATTAGTTGTGCTGATATGTATGTAAGTTATACTTTGTGATTTATCTGCTTGCGCCTACATGTTTACTTATTAAGATGCCATATGAACATTTATTTGCTTATGCTGATATGATGCTAATGACCTGTTTATTACGTAAGATATATGTTTGCTGCTATGCGTATGGATTGCATATTTATACATTTCTGTTTGTTGTCATAACTACTCTCTAATTTGGTATATAGAAATGCTGATATACTGTGTACAAACATAGAGTTTAGGTCACACTATTGTATTAATTATAGATTGTTCGCTTGGCAGAGCCTCGTTGTAAGAATTGTGCTGCATCCACTTGTTGACATTCTGTTCTCTACTGGTATATTTACTCGCTATTGCATGTTTTGCTTACGATCAGTGCCTTATATTTTTAAGATAGGAAAATGAACTGCTATAATTCGACATAAACGAGATTAGTACAAGAAACTTCATAGAAGTCACATGAGCTGGAGGTTTTATGGAAGCTGTATAAATTTATGCTAATAGGAAGGAAGCTAACGACATGACATACCAAAACTAGGTTTAGACCATTGACAGTTATTACACTGCATTTTTCGTGAGCAATTTGAAATAGGAAGTGACACTTGACACAAGAAATACTCCACATGTTTGCTTCTGTTTGCCATAATTCTTGAGGTGGTGTACACACTGTGAAATATTATGATCATTCACACTCCGTAATCGTACTTAATTACCGAGAGTTATTCGAACTAAGTCTGTTAGAGGTCATGTATGCATTTCTTTTATTTAATGAGGGACAAGGTAACCAAAATCCATCTTATAATTTATAATGAGTAGAAGATTTGGGTCAGATGGATTACACAGAGGTTGTGTGTTGACAGTGTGTCTTCGGATTGTATGGGATGATGAGGTTTGCATTAGGATTTTATCTGTACTTGTTCGAGGAGACTGACTAGAGGAAAGAGTTGTTATGGAAGTGAAATGATATTGGTGCTAAGGTTTATATGTATCGACGTATTGAAGAGGTATTATTGAGGTATTGAGATTATATGAAGTTGATGATTATTGGAGTTTTTGTGGACAAGAGGTAAGGTAAATGATATTGATGATAAGATTTATATGTATCGACGTAAGAGGTATTATTGAAGTATTGAGATTATGTGATGCTGATGATTATTGGAGTTTGGGTGGATAAGAGGTAAAGTAAGTGAGGTGCATAATTTTTTTTTGGTGGTCTATATGGAACAAGGAGGATGAAGATAGCAGACTAGAACACTCAATTTTTTTTTTTTTTTAGAGAGGAAGTAATTGCATATCTTAGTTCACTGACAGTTGTTCAGCAACCGTACATTTTGATCTGGCTTGGCAAACATTGGTCTTGACATGATGACTATGACGTTGACTTAACTATTATTGACTGTTATACATTGCTGCCACTACTACTTGATACAGATGATGAACATCAAATTTTGACAGAATTGCATTTACACAGTTAACACTATTCAATTACACATTAGTACGTAATGTGGATGAAAGATGAGTGAGTGTGTTTTGTGTGTTTTCCTTTCCTAATCCCAAATAATTAATCCCAACCTATCTCCTAAATATTATTTTACTTGTTTGTTGTGGCTTGCACTGACACCCATAAATATTATAGGTTTACTGATATTTGAGTATTTGTAATAATTAATATGACAATTATCTGATATCATTTGTGTGTTTATTAGAATTTGTATGTTTAGTGTAAGAGCATTGAGAATAATTTTGTAAAAGCATTTGTATGTGCATTCAAACTATTGTTCATGCCTGAACTGTCTGATTAGTGATGGTGAATATTATAAACTGTTACCTGCACTTGTTCAACATTGATGTGTGACACTTAGAAATGTTTAATTTCTGCTGATGAACTGTGTGATTAGCGATAGTGAATATTATGGACTGTTACCTGCACTTTTTCAACATAATGGGTGCCACTTAGAAATGATTAATTTCTGCTGATGAACTGTGTGATTAGGATAGTGAATATTATGGACTGTTACTTGTACTGTTTCTACATGATTGGTGCCACTAGGACATGTTTATTTTCTGCTTATAAACTCTGATGAACAGTGTGATCAGTGATAGTGAATATTATGGACTGCTCTCTGGACCTGCTCAACATTGCTGGGTGCCACTGATGGACTGCTCTCTGCACCTGCTCAACATTTCTGGGTGCCACTGATGGACTGTTTTTTACTGAAATAATGTGACTTGTTGCTGTGTGTACCTCCTCAACATTACTGGGTGTCACTGATGGACTGCTTCTACTGAAATGAAGTCACTTGTTGGTGTCTGCACCTGTCAACATTGCTGCGTGCCACTAATGGAACTGCTTCTGCTGAGAAATGTGACTTGTTGCTGTGTGCACCTGTTCAACATTACTGGGTGCCACAGATGGAACTGCTTCTACTGAAATAATGTCACTTGTTGCTGTCTGTACCTGCTCAACATTACTGGGTGCCACTGATGGACTGCTTGTACTGAAATAATGTCACTTGTTGGTGTCTGCACCTGTTCAACAATGCTGGGTGCCACTAATGGAACTGCTTCTGCTGAGAAATGTGACTTGTTGCTGTGTGTACTTGTTCAACATTGCTGGGTGCCACAGATGGAACTGCTTCTACTGAAATAATGTCACTTGTTGCTGTCTGCACCTGCTCAACATTGCTGGGTGCCACTGATGGACTGCTTGTACTGAAATAATGTCACTTGTTGGTTTCTGCACCTGTTCAACATTACTGGGTGCCACAGATGGAACTGCTTTTACTAAAATGATGTCACTTGTTGATGTTTGCACCTGTTGACCATTGCTGGGTGCTGCTGCTGGAACTATCAACTATTTTTTTTTTGAATAATTAAAAGTATTTTATGTGAACATTTGTATGAACTGATTTTTTGTGTATTGTGTAAACTATTATGTAAAGCCACATGTATGAAAGAATTTGTGTTGCCTACTGTATTTTATATATTAGGTTATTGAAAGGTCAGTGCAAAGCCAAAATTTTATCTAATTTTGTGATATTTACGTATTAATATTATCTTTTATTTTTGTCTGTATTTTTGTGGACGAATTTGGTGGTATTTTCACCACCAATGCTGGCAAAAATACCATCAAATTCTAGCCCGTGGAGGAAGGGCATATGAAAGGTGGCTACACTGAGCCACAGCGCCAGAGAGTTTTGTTTCGCCGCCTCCACTGGCAGTGATTATTGAGAAGTAGCGGAGAGCAGTGTCTGCAGAGTTGTCGTAGTGAAGAGTTCTTGTCGAGAGGTCGTAGTAGGGAGTTCTTGTTGAGATGTGGTAGTAGCGAGTCGGTGTGGAGATATTGTAATGATTAGAGTGCTTTTCATCAATATAAATGAAGGTAAAAAAAATTTTCTTTTCTCTCTCATTATTTCAGTGTCCTGAATAATGCGTCATTACAGGTTCAGTCAACAAAGCATCTGGCGTGTGTTCTTGTATTAGAGTGTAATTCTGCTTTCCTTACGCAATTATAGTATTTCTATTTTTTAATTACTTCAGTATAAATGATATTTAAAATTTCTTGTCTTATTGAAGAAGAACCGTGCCAGATGTGTACGTTGAATCACACTTCCACACACAGAACAGCTACACTTGTGCTTTGTTGGCTTCGTAGGTTTTATAGTTGCTGGGGACTTAATTAATTAATTGTGTTAACGGAAATTTTCTTTCATTCTTTGTTGTTGTTCTATGCAGTCAGATTGCGTAATAAAACTAGTCAGGGCCAGCCGTTTACGAGATACAGCGTATTCGGACATACAGCTACTAAAAATTTAAAAAGTATTTTCATTTTAAATAATTAAGCCCCCATGCACATGCTAGACGGCAGTGGTGTGTGGAACAATATCACTGTGGACACGAATAACATCAGATAGTGTTTTTGGAAGAATTTAGGTTCTGTTTGTTTGAAAACGAAGACCGCTTTTGGTTCGCAACAGGTAAGGGGAGTGGTATCACAGTGACTACATTCGCAAAAGACATACAGCGCCAACTCGAGGACTTACGATGTGGGGTGCTATTGGGTACAACAACAAATCACAGCGGGTGTGTGTCCAGGGCACTGTGACCGGTGTGATCTACGTGCATGACATCCTGTGACCCGGAGCCATACCCTTTCTGCACAACATCCCAGACGCCATTTTTCGGCAAGCCAATACACGACCACATGTTGCTGCAGGAACACGTGCCTTCTTGGTGTCACAGGATATCGGCCTTTTGCCCTGGCCGCCAGATCACCAGACTTTTCGCCAATTGAAAATATGTGGCATATGGTGAAATGACGGGTGCAGCACTCTGATCCTATGCCAACTAGCACAGATGAACTTTGGAACCAGGTGAATGCAGCATGGATGGCTATACCACAGGGCGCCATTCGTGCCTTATGCGCGTCGATGCCATAACGCATGGACCAAGTTATTAGGGCCCATGGCGGACTCTGTGCCCACTAGGCAACAAGACACGTCTTGAACCAAGGTGACTGAAATGCTAATCATTTCTGCAGAAAGTACAAATGTACATGTCCTGTGAATATGAACGTCACATCTCCAGTCGTTCAAGGTGTTCTGTTTTTTTCTGAACGTGAGTGTGCAACGCTGTGAGTATAAGAAAATTGACATTTAACTCATTTGTAAAACTTTTGTGATAGTGTACCATACTCGGTAGCGCATTTAAGTATTACGAATACTATTATTCATTAGTCATTCGCACACATAGTAAAACCAACAACGCTTCATCACACAACTACAGTGTCAAAAAAATGGTTCAAATGGCTCTGAGCACTATGGGACTCAACTGCTGAGGTCATTAGTCCCCTAGAACTTAGAACTAGTGAAACCTAACTAACCTAAGGACATCACAAACATCCATGCCCGAGGCAGGATTCGAACCTGCGACCGTAGCGGTCTCGCGGTTCCAGACTGCAGCGCCTTTAACCGCACGGCCACTTCGGCCGGCAACTACGGTGTCACAACTGATACACTCCTGGAAATGGAAAAAAGAACACATTGACACCGGTGTGTCAGACCCACCATACTTGCTCCGGACACTGCGAGACGGCTGTACAAGCAATGATCACACGCACGGCACAGCGGACACACCAGGAACCGCGGTGTTGGCCGTCGAATGGCGCTAGCTGCGCAGCATTTGTACACCGCCGCCGTCAGTGTCAGCCAGTTTGCCGTGGCATACGGAGCTCCATCGCAGTCTTTAACACTGGTAGCATGCCGCGACAGCGTGGACGTGAACCGTATGTGCAGTTGACGGACTTTGAGCGAGGGCGTATAGTGGGCATGCGGGAGGCCGGGTGGACGTACCGCCGAATTGCTCAACACGTGGGGCGTGAGGTCTCCACAGTACATCGATGTTGTCGCCAGTGGTCGGCGGAAGGTGCACGTGCCCGTCGACCTGGGACCGGACCGCAGCGACGCACGGATGCACGCCAAGACCGTAGGATCCTACGCAGTGCCGTAGGGGACCGCACCGCCACTTCCCAGCAAATTAGGGACACTGTTGCTCCTGGGGTATCGGCGAGGACCATTCGCAACCGTCTCCATGAAGCTGGGCTACGGTCCCGCACACCGTTAGGCGGTCCTCCGCTCACGCCCCAACATCGTGCAGCCCGCCTCCAGTGGTGTCGCGACAGGCGTGAATGGAGGGACGAATGGAGACGTGTCGTCTTCAGCGATGAGAGTCGCTTCTGCCTTGGTGCCAATGATGGTCGTATGCGTGTTTGGCGCCGTGCAGGTGAGCGCCTCAATCAGGACTGCATACGACCGAGGCACACAGGGCCAACACCCGGCATCATGGTGTGGGGAACGATCTCCGACACTGGTCGTACACCACTGGTGATCGTCGAGGGGACACTGAATAGTGCACGGTACATCCAAACCGTCATCGAACCCATCGTTCTACCATTCCTAGACCGGCAAGGGAACTTGCTGTTCCAACAGGACAATGCACGTCCGCATGTATCCCGTGCCACCCAACGTGCTCTAGAAGGTGTAAGTCAACTACCCTGGCCAGCAAGATCTCCGGATCTGTCCCCCACTGAGCATGTTTGGGACTGGATGAAGCGTCGTCTCACGCGGTCTGCACGTCCAGCACGAACGCTGGTCCAACTGAGGCGCCAGGTGGAAATGGCATGGCAAGCCGTTCCACAGGACTACATCCAGCATCTCTACGATCGTCTCCATGGGAGAATAGCAGCCTGCATTGCTGCGAAAGGTGGATATACACTGTACTAGTGCCGACATTGTGCATGCTCTGTTGCCTGTGTCTATGTGCCTGTGGTTCTGTCAGTGTGATCATGTGATGCATCTGACCCCAGGAATGTGTCAATAAAGTTTCCCCTTCCTGGGACAATGAATTCACGGTGTTCTTATTTCAATTTCCAGGAGTGTAGATTGCTGAGGTTGGCAGAAATCTGAAACCGACAGCTGTAAGGCGGAAAGTAATTTTGATTGCGCTGTATTGGGAATACTGCCTCACATGGTAGTCAAAGTTTCCACATTTACAAGACGCAGTGAGGATGGCAAGCAACTGAATTGGCGCAAATAGGACGAGATAGAAAAAAAGTACACCACAATGCATATTAAATAAATATTTTTATACTGAAATTTACTTTGTAATTTTAGAAAATAAAGATCCAGATTCAAGACAAAAAGTGTAATTGTTTTTGCTCCTAGCCTTTTTGTTATTTCTATTTGCACTGCTTAGGCCCTGTCGCCGTGGAGACTAAGGCCACGTTACTATTTTCTGCAGAGCCCTGTCCATTATTGACCGTTGTCATAATGCCAAATTTAAATTCAGCCTTTCGCCGTATAGCCTTCTTTCCTTCATTTGTTTATTCTTTTATTTAAAATAAATTCATTCACCCGTTGTGAAACATACTTTAACAATTTTTTAAGTGTATGTAAAGTAATGCTAAAATATATGTGAGTTGTCATGTTCCTTTATTCTTGCAGTTTTCATTTCTTTCGTTAACTATTCATCTGAAATATCTGATTCGTATCTTGATGTCTGAGCTCTACCTTTATCCATTTTACAGGGTGTTCGGAAATTCCCCTTACAAACTTCCATGACTTGTTGAGGGGAGTGAGTAGATAACATTTTGAATTGGAACTCACGTCCGGAAACGCAGTACCGTTTCCGTGAGAAAACCATTTGAAAACATGTTGATAACGCGACTACTTTTACAGGTAATTGATTAGGTGTCACACAGTACATGATTTGTTTTACAATTCCACTCATTAATAGCGAAAGAAATTGCTCGTCTACCCGTTGACGGATTCTCTTCAACGTGATGTAGTACGGTATCTTCCAATTCTGGCGTGCGGCGGTTCCTTGGATCACCACTGTCACGCCCTTTCTCGAAGCCTTTGCGTCGTAGTCGCGAAAAGGCTGTGCGTTGTTGAGAACGATCGTGGTAAACGCGACGAGCAGGTCTTCCATTACCGTGAGCTTCGCCATTCAAAAGGATCATGTCGGCGTACTCTGCAAACGTGTACTCAGCCATGTTGCTCTAACACTCACAGACACGTGACTGAGGCTCGAACCAGTTCAGAGAGGTAAGACAGACGTCAAATGACATCAACCGATCCGACATAGCGTCGCCCCCCACCCCCTCCCCCACCGTGACTACGCTGTTGCATGCCTACCCAGCAAACATGTTTTCAGAATGCTGTAGCACAGACAGGGTACGTTTCCGGTCATGGGTTCCTATTCAAAATATTATCTACTCACTCCCCTCTACAGGTCCTAGAAGTTTGAAACGAGGATTTCCGAACGCCTTGCATAATTGTTATTCGAAACTTATCATTTTCACGAAGAATTAAATAGTTTGCAAGGTATCTGTTGTATCCTAGCCAGTAATGCCACCCGAGCCCGCTGCCAAAAGGTTGGCAGCATCAAAGTCCGGACGCCGTCCGCATAAGCAGCGCCAGCGATACAGGAAATCGCCGCAAGTCCGCGCGCGCCACCGCTGGCTTCTGGCTTCTTAAGCGCTGGAGTCGCGAGCGCTAGGACAGTTCTGTATTCGCCGCTCAGTTGTATACTCGCCACCGAATTGTGTACTTGCTAGTCAGTTGTGTGTTCATCGCAGCAGAGTTGTTGTTTGTCGTCAGCCGACGCTGACCTAGCCGCTCCGACTCGAACTAGACAGATCTCTGTAGACACGGAGTTCACTACTGTGTTTCTGTATCTTCATTAATAAAGATAAGTACCGACTTTTATTTAATATGAGTGTTTGGGCTTTCATCTTTCTGTTCACTGTTCCAGCGGACCGGTCGGCCCGCTATTAAAAGTGTGGCGGTGACTTCGTAAGCCATTTCTACAGCCAAGTGTTTGTCGCTACGAACACCGCCACAAAAGTATCTTTTCCAATTTTTCGAACGACAGGAGGGCTCTTAACGTTACATAAGTGCTCTTACCGACAGGACCTGAGCTCGAACCCCCGCCACAAAACTCGTTAACATTACAGGCGTACCTAGGTGGAAGGGCGCCAGGTAAAGGCAAAAGACGGGGGCACACCCAACCCGTCGCTCCCGCAGCTTTGTTATATCACTCATAGTCAGTCTCACACTAAGTTTCGGTGATCCTGAGCGTTCGTCGCGTTTAAGTGTATTTGTGTAAGTGTATCGTTCGTAGTGTGATTATTTTTGTTAGACTAACTAATGTCTGGCGTACCATAAAAAACAGTGACTAAAAGGTAGATAATTGAAGAGAACAAGTTTCCAGCAAATATGGGAAGAAGAATTTCGTTTTATAGTGGACAGAAAGAAGGTACTGCTATTTGCTTAATATGCAGGGAAACGATTGTGGGAGATTCAGTTTACTTCTCCAGTACACAAGGAAGCACAGTTCATTTACAGTAGTTTTTGCTTTAGATTCAGATGAAAGAACGGAAAAATTAATCATCTAAAATCAACAATTTAACGTCAACAAAACGTTATGTTAGCAGCAGTTAGGCAAAATAAGGCTGTTACGAAAGCATCATACGAAGTTCATTATATTCTTGCAAATAATATGAAACCCTTCACTGGCGCTGAATTAGTGGAGCAGTCAATAATAATTCTTTCTCAAACTTTGTTTCAACATTTTGTTTCACGAATAGTGGCTGAAAGAAATAAGTTTACACTTTGAGACTCCGCATGTTGCCGCCATTTCAGGATAAACAGAGGGATTCAGCTGCCCCTACCGGTAGGTTTTATGCAATCTGCAACATCTTCAAAAACCAGATGTGAAATTTTCATATTTTCTCACTCGCTACATGCAAACTATTAGTCCAACATAAAAAGAACATTACCTTTTTGTAGGAAATTTAATGTAGTTAAATTTTGTACTGGAATAAATGTTAGCTGGAGGCCACAGTTTTCGAGTTATTCAAGAAAAACTCGTTTGAAGATCATTTTCGTACATTTTTCTTGAATAATTGGAAAACTATGGCCTCTAGTGAAAACATCCCAGCAAAAATTTAACTACATTAAATTTCTTACAAAAAGGTCCCCTTCATAGTTTCTGTAGGACTAACAGTTTGCGCAAAGCGAGCAAAGGAATATGAAAATTTTGCTTGTGGCACTCGGCGTTGCGGGTTACATAAAACATATGGTTATGGGCAGCTGAAACACCCTGTATGACTGACGGAGTAATTAATAAGGTACACATACGCAGATACTATAGTCTAGCACAGGGCTTCCCAACGTTTTCACCTGGCGGACCCCTTCTTCAGTCGAAAATCCATGGCTGATCCCTAGTCAGTCAAGAGCACAGTAACTTTAAATTTCAGAGCGAAACCCGTGGGAACTGAAAGCTTCTTAATGCAAGTGTCATGCTCCCAAAGACAACCCCCCCCCCCCCCCCCCGCCGAAGTAACCGTAGTCTTTGGTTTAGAGATGAATGGAAACAACGTTAAATTAACGATCCAATTTGAATTCCCACTGTATCCGACACTTACCAGTGGATTTACTCCCTTTGTTCAACACACTACAGCGTGATTAAAATTACTTGGTAATTGACATTTCACACATTGGACGAGCGGCTCTAGGCGCTTCAGTCTGGAACCGCTCGACCGCTACGGTCGCAGGTTCGAACCCTGCCTCGGGCATGGATGTGTGTAATGTCCTTAGGTTAGGTAGGTTTAAGTAGTTCTAAGTTCTAGGGGACTGATGACCTCAGATGTTAAGTCCCAATAAGAGGTCCTCCTCAAAACATGCAGAATATTCATAACGGACAAAAGCCAATAAAATCGCGAATCCTGCAACATCGGTGGATTCATCTACCTGCAGAGAAAATGAATTGTGTTGGATTCGTGAAACAAGAGTGTCTTTCACATCATTTGACATGTCAACAATGCGTCTCTCGACAGTAGTTTGATAATGGCACTGAAGATACAAGCTTTACTGCCTTTTCGTCTAGCATGCAAGAAACAATATCATTAACACACGGCTTTCTGAGATTTTCTGCAATGGTATGAGCTTTGCCTGTTTTTGCCACTCAGTAACTAACCAAGAAAGAAGCTTTTAATGAATTTTCATTAATTATTTTGCATGAGTTTTCATGTAGTGCTGAGAAGCAGCTAGTTCAGCACTCTTCCTTTTGAAAGGTTCAAATGGCTCTCAGCACTATGGGACATAACATCTATGGTCATCAGTCCCCTAGAACTTAGAACTACTTAAACCTAACTAACCTAAGGACATCACACAACACCCAGTCATCACGAGGCAGGGAAAATCCCTGACCCCGCCGGGAATCGAACCCGGGAACCCGGGCGTGGGAAGAGAGAACGCTACCGCACGACCACGAGCTGCGGACTTTCCTTTTGAAAAAATCGATGTCTTTAGCCTGTAAGTCCGAGTGAGTACCTTCAAAATGACGGAGCAATCTAAATGGAACCATTGAACTGTTCGGAAGGGCTCGCGCAGAAATTACACACTGAGTTTTATCCTCCTTTGTCTCCCTATAGCCCATTTCTAAACAGCTTTCGTTGTACTTACGCTTCTTGGTTATTCCACTTCCACAGGATATAGCAACCAATGGAGTACTTGCAGCGTTTTCACATAATAAATCCGGCTGTGGAGCTTCTTGTGATTGTTCTTCCTTTGGTCGTCCTCCCTCCTCATTCATTTCAACTGGAAACTTCCCTTGTTGTGAAGCCGATGGAGAAACTACACTCTTCTTCAATGATCCTGACTTCAGCCACCGATCCATGTTAGAAGTACTAAACTGGTTAAAAATCGACTTGTGAAATAGGTAGTGCACTGACAAAGCAACTTTAACACTTAATGATGCCTGGGACCGCATACGTGCCAGCGAGCGCTGTGATTGGTCGACAAAGCTCTTTCCGCGCGTGCGTAAAACGTTTCAGCGCATCTAGCGCTGTGAGCCGGCGCACAAACGACATCCGTATTGTTGCGAAACAGTCGATCAGAGAAGCCGCATTCTCCGGCACTAAACTGTGTATGCGTTCTCACTTAGGAACAGCAAAGGCTGCTTGGGAATACGACCTGAAGTAGAAGTACACAGGTTTTTCACACACAAAAAAATAGTGATGAATTTGATTTTCACTTTTTATTCAATAATTTCACTCATTATTTTACACGATTTGGTGTAAGGTGGCCGCAGACCCCCTAGAAAGAGCCGGCGGACCCCTAAGGGGTCCGCGGACCACTCGTTGGGAAGCCCTGGTCTAGCATATGATTCAGCGCTCATTTAGCTCCAGTGACTCAATTTTTATTATTTGTGTGTTACTGCACAAATGATGGTGTTATAAACGAAGACTTTCTGTGAATTATATTAATGAGATATCACATGAGAGGTTGTGATTTTGTGGATGCAATTAAAGATTTTGTAGTAAAAATGGCTTACCAAATACTATCAGTGTGTACAAACGGTTGTCCGTCAGTGATGGAATTTACCAAATTTACCCTCCATTCACTGCTTACAGCATCAGCAAAGTTTGGCGTGGCAGATCTCAAATAACAAATTGAAGGATATTATGAAGACCGTTATAAGCGTTATAAATTTTATTTGTACGTGTGAACTTAAGTCACCGAAACTTTAAAGAACTGGTGGAGGAATTGAAAGCTTGTTACGGTGATGTTGGCCTACTTATTGTTGTCAGCAGTGCCCAAGGAAAGGGAAAGTGCTGGAACGGTTTGTCAATTTAAACCTGAAAGTATTTTATTCTTACATCAAAGTGGCAAAAATTATGCTGAACTTGATAATGAGAAATGGTGGGCACTTACAGTTTTTTGCCCGATACTGCACACAAATGAGAATTCAACAAACTTAATTTGGAATTGCAAGGACCAAACAAGATAAGTGGGCAAATGACTAATAAAATATTCGCATTTGCCAAGACTTGGCGTAATATTCGAAAGAATATTTGGAAGAAATAAAACATAGATATTCGAGTCCGTTTCAGTCTCGTAGAGAACTCTGGCAAGTTCATCATGCCGATCTCAAATTATTCTGCCAATTTAGGTTTCATAAAACTGATTTGATAAATACGATACTCGAACTTCAACACGAGACGCAACTTAAAGCTCTTTCATTCTCGTCGAGGTTCAAATTGTTCAAATGGCTCTGAGCACTATGCGACTTAACTTCTGAGGTCATCAGTTGCTTAGAACTTAGAACTAATTAAACCTAACTAACCTAAGGACATTACACACATTCATGCCCGAGGCAGGATTCGAACCTGCGACCGTAGCGGTCGCTCGGCTCCAGACTGTAGCGGCTAGAATCGCACGGCCACTCCGGCCGGCTCTCGTGGAGGACCCTTGGCGTGTTAAACATGAGGATCTCATATTATTTTGCCACTTTGAGTTTCATATAACTCATTTGATAAATGAAATATTCGAACTTCAACACGACACACAGCTTAAGGCTTTATTTATAGACATCGTGAAACGTAGGCGTACATTGAATTTTGGAGATGTGTGCCTAGCAACTACAAAAAGTTACGAGACTGTGCTCACTTTATTTCAGCACTACTTCCTTTAACCTACCGTTGTGAAATTTCATTTTCAAAAACGAACTAGTTAAAAAATAAATACCGTAATCGGTTTTGCAGTCATTTAAAAGACGCAGTGAGGATTGCATGCAGTCCAAACGACGTAAATGCAGACGAGATGTCCAAAAAAAGTACAACATCGCCAGTCACATAAATTAACAGTTTAATTTTTGTACTTAATTTTGTTTTGCAATTAAAAGAACAAAACTCTGTATTCTACAATACAGTTATAGCTTTCTTATATAGCCTTTAGTATGTGAAGGGTGAGGGAAATGAAGGGTCGCACCCCTTTTTCTCATTTTGAAAGTTTGAAATTAACAGCATTAGAATGAAGTTTATGTGCCCATTTGAATAATGTAACATATGTTTTAATGATACAAATAGCAGATCCGGCATAAACGTACTTTGAAGTCAACTTCAGGAACAAAATACACTGATCCCAGACTAGTTTAGGAATGTGACTCAAAATGATCAAACTACTTACGTGTCCCTTCCTTTCCTGCACTCTTCATAGCACCTGTCAAGCGATATGAATATTATAAGACTATGCAAGTCAGATGAACTTTATTTTCGCAGGGGTGAGGTAGACTAGACTCAATTAAACTGGCGCACTGTATTCTTTCTTTTAGTTTATCGAAAACAGATCACCAGCACTTTATGTTATTTTCTACACTCGCAAACATGGTGGCAGTCATTCTGTGAAATTCTGTCAATAGCGAATCGCGTCACTGGCTCAAGCTAACACAACGATGTTTCCAGTCCCCGATAACACTCGACTCCCATCATTCCCATGAATACTCACAGAAAGTGTAAATTGGAAGATGCCAGCTACCGACTCTTATGAATACATCCTTCAAAATCTAATTGTTGTCAATCCGGCGAGCCGATTCAAAATTTTTATCCGCTATATAATGATTTTATTCGACGAAGGAATCAGGTACAGCCAATTGCGGTGGTGGCACGAGCGAAATTTGACCAATGGATTACAGTTTTATAACAGATTAACATCGCGAGGAATAAAACAAAATGAAGAAAAAAGCGATGGTAGCAGCGAGAATCGAATCCAAGCCAGCGAATTGCCAGGCAGTGAGCTTGACCGTTGCGCGAAGGTACCCATATGTTAACTACTTCTCAAAAGTCCCTCATACTCTATGCGTAAATCTTTAGAGAGCCTTTTACCTTTTCCTACTGACCACTCAGGTGAAATATGCTAGGAACTTAAAAGGGTATCTACTCACTTTTTGTTCCAAAGGTCTACAGGAAAACTGCCTCTTTAATAGTGCATCTGCAAAATTTGTTATGTCGCTTGCACATTATTTTACATGCACTTTCAAAGAAAAATACGGACTTAGTGCCGTGAGCAACGTAGCGCCCTAGTGCCGGAAAGGGATGACGTCACATCAGAGCATGCGCAGTCGAAAACGGACAGCTACTCCCTTTCTCTGAGTTGACCATCATTTCAGTACACGATATTCTTCTTCTTCAGTAGCTCTACAGCCCTTGGTGAGCCTTGGCTTCTTCAACAATCTTCCTCCACACTTCTCGGTTATTTGCTGCTCTTTTCCATCCCCGGACTCCCATATTGCTGATATCCATTATTACCTCATCGATCCATCTTCTTCTAGGTCTCCCTTTTCGCCTAACTGAATGGATCATACCTTTCATCATTTTCTTTGGCATTCTATCCTCTGCCATTCTCTCCAAGTGTCCTAGCCATCGTATTCGCTGTGATTTAACAAATTTTACTATGTCCCTGCCTTGTACTAACTCCTGTAATTCAGCATTGTAGCGTATTCTCCAGCCTTCTTCCTCCCTTATTGGCCCATAGATTTTGCGTAGTATTTTCCGCTCAATGCTTCTTAGAGCATTTTTATCGTGTTCTGTCAATGTCCATACCTCTGAGCCGTATGTGATAACTGGGCGGACTAGGGAATTATATATTAGCAATTTAGTTTTTCTTGTAAAGTACACGACATTGATTTATAGATATTGTGGAGAGAGCGCTACAAAACATGTTTTCATCCGCGTTATTTGCATACCAGCTCGCATTCTAAGAGAAATGCCGTACTTTTAATGCGATTTCCAGCTCGCATTCGAAGAGAAGTGGCCTATTAAAGCGATTTACGATTTACTTTCGGGGAGAAACGGCATAATTTAAGTACGATATTTACAGCGTGCTGTAGCACACTACCACACGATCGGCGGCCGCCGCTGAGCAACAGATGAGAATTCTTTACCGGTTTCGAAAATACATTGCAGCTGTTAAATTTTAATATCTTCTGAAGAAGGATAACTGATTTACATCCGAATCCGGTAAAGAATAAATACTTACCATGTGCAGCTGTTAAATGTACTTGACTCCTTCGTCAGTTGAAACATATACTGGAGGAGTAGTAGTAGACTCGCGAAAAGTTGGTCAGTCACCTCAGAGGCGAAGCTCGGTGCAGGGACAGATGCTGGGCGACGGAACGTAATAGGTGGAATGTTTTCTTGTTTGTCTTCCAGTACTGGCAACTCATGGACGTGTGTGCCTTGCGCCAATCACCTGCTATAATATTAATTTCAAACGGAACACGGGTCCGTGAATGCGCATTACAGAGACATCCAGCTTCAAATGCGGTACATATATTTAACAACGGTCCGCCCCTTTAGCTGACATGGGACCCCCCCCTCGCACTCCCACCCTCCCCTCAGATTTAGTGGTAAAATATCCCGGTGGATAGCCCGTCAAAAACTGAACACGTGTTAAATATGGAAACAGGGAAAATCAGTACTGAACTGTGAAAAAAAAGAAGCAAAATAGTAACAGTGAACGATCGAAGCTCAAGATGCGCAACATCGAGTGCATTTGCAGAGCCACGCTGTCGTGTTTCTGTGGTAATGGTGTGGACAGCAAAGGGGGAGAGATCCGTGTTAAAATCTCTCTCATCGTCCCCTTTTTTTCACAAAATTATAATCTTTCCGTCAGGTCATTCGCGTGTGTGTTCTCCTTCTGTAGTCTTGGCAATAGTCATACTATACATTGGTTATAGAATATGAGTCATGTGGTAAGAATATATTACCGCCGGAAGTAAATGTGATGAATAGAGAGAGAAGGCGAAATGGCACAGAAATGGAAACAACAAATTAACAGGTGTGACCTATGTTACAACAAAGTAATTTAAGAGTCAAAGCTTCCCGGGCAGAACGCAAATGTCATAAAATGTGGTACCTGTATAGAACAAATAGGAGGTACGTATGTCTGGAGGTCCCTGCCTTACATCTCGTTGTAAACGGACGTTAAACCATGACTGAGACATTAACTGAATAAAGCGAAGAAACACGTCAATGACCGGACGAACAGTTCATAATTTTGTGAAAAAAAAGTAGGGGACCCGAGGGAAATTTGAACACGGATCTTCCCCTTCGCAGTCCGACACCGTGACGACGCGCGATAGGGAATTTCTCTTGTGAGTGGTCAGCGCGTCTGCCTGCAATACAGCGGGCCGGTATTCGATTTTCGGCCGGGTCAGACATTTTCTCCGCCCGAGCACTGCGCGTTGTGTTGTCCTCATCATCTTTTCGTCATCACCGACACGCAAGTCGTTCAGTGTGGCGTCAACTGAAAAGACTTGCACCTCGACGACCGAAGTTCCGAAGGTGGGGACTCCAAGCCATACCATCGTTTCATATCATTTTTCGCAAGGAATATGAAATAAAATTAAGGCTGTTATAGCACAATGCAATGAGCAGAACAGAAATGACATTTAAATATAAGTACAACATTACTGTTATTACTTAGTTAGTCCCCTGCACACAAAGGTAACGGAACAACATTTCGTCTGGCAATTACAGTGTCAAAGCCTTCGGGTCGGTGACCTAGCAGAAATCTACGAGTAAAACAGAGAACAGTCAACACGCAGTCTTGCAAATGGTGTCGATTTTTAAAGATTAATACTTGGAGGTCAGTGGCAAAGCTATAGCTCCCTTATTACAGTTAGTCTACCGGAGGCTCGTAACATGCTAATCTGTGTATGTTACCTATTAATAATAAGATCGGTACATATGCGGCCCAAGGTGCCGCACCCCAGTGTCAGTATTGGCTGTTGACCAAAACGTTTGACGACCACTGCTCTAGACAGTATGCTGCCCGTGCTGTCCTGACCTTTTTTTTTTTTTTTTCACTAGCTGCTTAGTGAAGTGTCCTGACCTACCTCGACACGGAGGGAGCTCGACTACACGTTCCCCAGATTTCTCACCCACTGGCTCCTTGCCACGGTTCGCGCGGCTCCCCCCGTCGGAGGTTCGAGTCTTCCCTCGGGCATAGGTGTGTGTGTGTTGTCCTTAGGATAAGTTAGTTTAGGTTAGATTAGGTAGTGTTTAAGCCTAGGGACCGAAGATCTCAGCAGTTTGGTCCCACAGGAACTTACCACAGATTTCCAAATTTTTCCACTGAAACCGTCTGATCGAAGGTTGCCGATAAACTGGCACGCCACCATTCATCAGCTACTTCGATTGATACGATTGATGAGCTTTGGCATAGAGATGCAGCAGCCTGGAATGACGTACGCGTATCCGTTATTCAGGTTCATTTCCACTCGATGCCCAGCTGAGATAGAGTCGTTGCTGTCAGAGGTAGTATTTCTGTAAACTAAATATCGCAACCTGTATATCACATCAATCGCCTACAAATTTAATCACGTATTCCTCCCATTATACTGTATACGCGCAATAAGAAAAATTTAATTATTTACTATCCTTCCTGGTGTCGCAGTTCAAATGGCTCTGAGCACTATGGGACTTAACCTCTGAGGTCATCAGTCCCCTAGAACATAGAACTACTTAAATCTAACTAACCTAAGGACATCACACACATCCTGCAGGATTCGAACCTGCGACCGTAGCGGTTGCGCGGTTCCAGACTGAAGCGCCTAGAGCCGGTGTCGCAGTCTTTAAAGCTAGTACTGTACTACCTTTGAAAAAGACACGACCAATTTCTTACGCCATCCTCGTCCGGTCCTACTGACGGTCTATCTTCAATGGCCCTGTCTTCGACAGGGCGTAAAAATACCCTGCACAGCGCCGTACTGCCTAGTGCCTGATACACACTGAGGTGACAAAAGTCATGGGATAGCGATATGCAAAAGTACAGGGGGCAGTCTCGCGTACACCAGCTATAAAAGGTCAGTTCAATGGCGGATCAGTCATTTTTACACAGGCGATTCATGTGGGAAGGCTTCCGACGTGATTCTGGCCGTACGACTGGAATTAACAGACTTTGAACGCGGAATGTTTGCTGGAGCTAGACGCACGGGTTATTCCATTTCGGAAATTGTTAGGGAATTCAATATTCCGAGATCCACAGGCTTAATAGTGTGCCGAGAACATCAAATTTCGCACATTACCTCTTACCACGGACAACGCAGTGCCCGAGGACCTTCACTTAACAACCGAGAGCAGCGGCATTTGCGTATAGTTGTCAATGTTGACAGAAAAGCGACAGTGTGTGAAATAACCACAGAAATAAATGTGAGACGCACTAAAACCGTATCTGTTAGGACAGTGCGGTAAAATCTGGCGTTAATGGGGTATGGCAGCAGACGACCGAGGCGAGTGCTTTTGCTAACAGCACGACATCGCCAGCAGTGCCTCTCCTGGACTCGTGACCATATCGGTTGGACCCTAGACGACTGGAAAATTTTGGCCTGGTCAAATGGGATCAGATTCAGTTGGTAAAAGCTGATGGTAGGGTTCGAGTGTGATGCAGATCTCGCGATGACATGGACCCAAGTGGTCAACAAGGCACTGTGCAAGCTGGTGGTGGCTCCATAAATGTATTGGCTGTGTTTACATGAAATGGTCTGTTTCATTCACTGTGACTAGTTATGTTCGGCTACTTGGAGACCATTTGCAGCCATTCATGGACTTCACGTTCTCAAACAACGACGGAATTTTTATGGATGACTATGCGCCATGTCACTGTGCCACAATCGTTCGCGATTGGTCTGAAGAACGGTCTGGACATTTCGAGCGAATGATTTGGCCGCACGCAACGCCGACATGAAACCCCTCGAGAATATCGAGAGGTCAGTTCTTGCACAAAATCCTGTACTGGCAACACTTTCGCAATTATGCACAGCTATAGAGGCAGCATGGCTCAATATTGCTGTACGGGGCTCCGACTTGTTGAGTCTATGCCACGTCGAGTAGCTGCACTACACCAGGCAAAGGGAAATCCGACACGAAGTTAAGAGGTATCTCATGACTTCTTTCACCTGAGTGTACAAGTCACCCTGGAATCCTCGTGAAGTTCCATCGCGTTGCAGGCATCCCTCTACACGCTAGCGGAAAGTACCTTCACGAACAGTGCACAAATGAAACGTTCGTGCGGCTATCTGGAACTGGCCGGTGGTGCAAGTTGCAGTTCTTTGTTACTGGCAAGTAACCGAGCGCATCACGAGACACGGAAATTTATGGACGCTGTTCTTCATAAATACCTGTATGTGTCGAATTAGTAAAACTCCGGCCATAGACCCGGTACCGTCCGAACGCCGAGTCATTGGATGCGGTATGGAGCGGCGTGGGGTCAGCACAACGCTCTTCTGGCCGTTGTCCGTTTTCGCGATCTGGAGCCGCTACTACTAGGCCAAACAGCACTGCAGTTGGACTCGCGAGGCTGAGTACTGAGTACACACTTTCCCAGTCCTCCCACCGAGGAAGAATCCCTTGCAGTACCGAGAATCGATCCCTGGTACGCCACGTGACAGTCAGCCACACATATCACTCAACTACGAGGGCGGACGTGTTTTCAAATGTTTGCAGATATATTCCTTCAGTATTTCATGTCACATAAAACATGTGGCAATGTACGGCAGTGAACATCTGGGCAGGAACAACAGCAGCAGTAGTAAGTCGTAAGATGATATTTCATAGTGTCTTCAAGGAATACATATGTCTTGTAAAGGTAAAAAATCTTACAACACCGACTGTCCAGTTTGTCTAGAGCCCCCAAATAACTTTTTGTCCAGAACCAAATGAACAATGCATCAAATAAATGTTGTTTAGCTAACCGGGGGAAATAAACCAGTGTAATTGTAATAATTGTCTTTCTTTAGGCTTTGTTCGTTACGAAGATATGAACAGAAGTGATTCATTTTTTCAAATAGCATTCAACATTTTTATATGTTAGTCCTCGGGACCAATGAGGTCAGCAGTTTAGTCTCATAGGAACTTATCACCACTTTAATCCTCTTCCTCTCCATAAGACCTGTTCGAAAACGTAAATACGGTGTTATTAAAAACAGAACACAAAACTGAAAATGTCTCTCCTGCACCGGACATTGTGACAAGTATCTTAAGTTGAAAGTTTGAGTATAGTGTACATACAATAAGCGAAGATAGAAATGCTACTGATCTACCCGAATGTAAGATGACAGAACAATAATTGCAACAATGTTTTCTTGTTTACGGTGTGGGTACAAGCAGTAAAGTTTTGTAGTACTGTGTGTTCAAATGTGTGTGAAATCTTATGGGACTTAACTGCTAGGGTCATCAGTCCCTAAGCTTACACACTACTTAACCTAAATTATCCTAAGGACAACCACACACACCCATGCCCGAGGGAGGACTCGAACCTCCGCCGGGACCAGCCGCACAGCCCATGACTGCAGCGCCTTAGGTCGCTCGTCTAATCCCGCGCGGCTTTTGTAGTACTCTTAAGCCATATGGTATGTACAGTGAAGATAGTCCTTGATTAAAAAGTTCATCATCATTAGTTTACATCAACTGAAGACCAGTGTGCATTATCCTTGTCTTTCCATTTATTTACTGTAAAATCTAATTAGTGTATAAGTTACTTTATACCGAGTATCCCGACTCAAAGTTAGTTTTGTGCCAGGCTTTAATAACGTCATATTTACCTGAATGGTACATTGTGATATGGTTTCGAACAGTTCTTCGGGATAAAATCTGGCTTACAGAAAAAAAGATACAGGGTGCTACTGAAAAAAGACGCAATGTTGTTCATATCTTCGTAACGAATAAAATTAAAAGAAAGGCTGTCACTTTTGTTTGCTTCTGGACAAAAAGTTACTTGGTGTCGTCAAGATAAATGAGATATCCTGTACACAGGATGTTCGGAAATTCCCGTTGCATACTCCTAGGACTTGTAGCAAACAAAGCCTTCTAGATACAAGGCCTATGCACAGCGGCCATATTGGCACGTGGCGTCACAAACTGTTGGCCATATAATCTTTAGTCAGCAGTCCTGTTGGCGTGTATGTTGTGTTGAAAGTGTGTGCCACGTGAAAGTAATATATATTTCATACGGTATTCGCCTACAGTTCTTCAAAGTATGCGATACAAGGGTTGCGTTCCCTTTTGCCAGGGAAATTTTAAATCCAAAAAAGGTATGAAAGTGCACATGTTTCGATTTCCCAAATTTGTGAAATTGAGAAATCGCTGGATTGCAGCTATTCCCTGCCGGCTGGTGTGGCCGAGCGGTTCTAGGCGCTTCAGTCTGGAACCGTGCGACCGCTACAATCGCAGGTTCGAATCGTACCTCGGGCATGGATGTGTGTGCTGTCCTTAGGTTAGTTAGGTTTAAGTAGTTCTAAGTTCTAGTGGTCTGATGACCTCAGATGTTAAGTCCCATAGTGCTCAGAGCCTTTTGAACCATTTTTGAGCTATTCCCTGACAGGAATTTGTGCCTACACATTACTCAAGGGTAAGTAAATGACGAAAAATTTATAACGTGTTATTTGTTTCCATTGCACCACATTTGTCAATTGTTTTTAAAAGCAATTACGTATGATGTATCAGTATCATTCGTTTCTTAATTCTGGATCGTTGCTGTGAGGTTAATACGAATCTGGCTGTGAAATGTCTCTCATTAATGTAACTATTGTCACACAGAATAGTTATATTAATTCGTGTTGTGCTGTTACAGATCTGTCACAAACATTTCCAACTGGAAAGTATTGTATGGACAGCAACCTGCTTTGACGAGAAGACAGGACGGATTTTAATTGTAAATCTTGAACGACCGAGGATAATAGATGTATGTGTTCCATCGATACTTCCTGGTTGTCCTTTCTACTTGTCATCGCAACTGCCTTTCCGGGAATCGCCTGATGAAAAGCGGATGCGTCTGGAAGCAGCACAACTTCAGAAGTCAACTTTTCATCGTTCTGGACCGTCGTCAGCAAGACAGACAGTGTAATTTTTGTTAAAATTGAGACAACAGGGTCTGTACCTAATTTATGTTACTTTGTAGTTATTAATGAACAGTTGGAAGCTTCAGTTTTTTATAATGGGATATCAATGAATAACTTCCAGTATGGATACCAGTTTCCTACGAAAACAAATTATTTTCATGATATTGGAAGTATACTGAAGTCTGTTGAAAACAGTGCATCTCCGGATTATGAAGGTAAAGAGCAGTTATTAGAGATGATGCAAGGTATTTTAGATAAGCTTATTGAAGACTCTGATGATAAAGGCATTTTCAGTTTGTGAAGTCTCAACTACAACTTGTGAGTAGCAGGCACAGACTAAGATACAAACCAGAAGACTTGTTGTTTTCTTCTCTTGTACAAATTATCTATCCAGCTGCCTATAGCTTCATGAGGGGATCTGGAAACCTGGTAATACCCCATCAAAGCACAATAAGGCGACTTTGTTCTGCAGTTAACTTTGGTCCTGAATTAAAAAAAAAAAAACTTGACAGCAATTTCTTATTTTGCATTAAGAGTAAAGTTCCTCTTTTGCAATCCCAGTATATGATTTTAACTTTAATGGTTGATGAGATCCATATTAAGCAGTATCTTTATTATAAAGGTGGTGATGTTGTTGGAAGTGCTTTTGATTCTCAGGAGTTAGCTACTACTGCACACACATTTATGATAAGTAGTATTATATCTCCATTCAAAGATGCTGTACACATTTTGCCTGTTCAGACAATAACTGCTGAAACGTTGCACACTGTTTTGAAGAAGGTAGCTCTTGGCTTGGAAGACATAGTGTTCAGAGTGCTTACAGTACAAAGTGATAATAATTCTGTAAACAGGAGGTTATGACATATTTCTCAAACAAGCCTAAGCTGAGTATTGTGCATCCACATCCTGCAGGCAGCACAAGGCCCCTCTTTTTTGTAATTGATCCTGTGCATTTACTGAAGTATGTTAGAAGTAATTAGCTTGACCAGAAGACTGATGAGTATAATTTCAAATTTCCTCCATTTGATGGAAGTTTAGATTCACTTTTGGAAGCTTCATTCTCAGATGTATGAAAACTGTATAGTTTGGAATCTGACAAATTACTGAAATATGGTTATGGGTTGTCACTGCAAGCACGGTATCCTTTTTTCATAGAAAAGCAAAATGTGAAATTAGTAGTTAAAATTTTCAATGGCTGCATTGTGGAAGCTTTAAAGATATTGGGTCCATGTAATAACTTGAACACAGGTACAACAGGATTCATCAGGAGTATTTATTTGTGGTGGAAAATTTTTAATATTAAGACTCCTCACAAAGGCTTATTGAAGAGGGATCAAATGCAGAAACCTTTGACTAATTCAGACACAGATGAGCGGTTCATCTTCTTAAATAATTTTTTGGCTTGGCTAGATAAGTGGGAAGAGTTGGAACAAGGTATAGGAATCTTTACAAAAGAAACATTATCTGTTCTGAAATTGTCTACACACTCCATTATTGAGATCACACATTACTGTGTGTATGAACCTTGTTTAAAATACCTTTTGCCTGGAAAATTTCAAACTGATCTTCTTCAGAATAGGTTTGGAAAGTACAGGCAACTGGCTGGGGCACAGTACCATGTATCAACCAGGCAAATTTTTTAAATGGAGAAAACCCTGCGACTTTCTACAATTTTAAGGATCTCTTTAAAATCTGGAATAGATGGACCAATGAAAGTAAATCATTTTGATGTTTTAGTACCATGGAGGGAACACAATGCAGAACATGCACCATTTTCACACCACTTTGCTTCTCTCTGCGTAACAGGCTCTGACATTCTGGCATTACCAGTTACTTGGCTGTAATAACATATCTTCCAGGCTACTGTGCATATACAGTCACAACAAAATTGAAATGTGATGTATGCAACGAGAGTTTGATTTTTCAAAAAGTCATGCATTATGAGGAGTCCCTCCAGCTTATAAGAAACTTAGATCGAGGAGGTTTACACTATCCACGCCCATTTGTTGTTAATGCTGTCATATACAGCTATATCACTATTTCTAAGCTTGTTAGTCCTGAATATGAAAAACAATTCCTGCAGGAGCAAAAGGCAACAGGCTACCAGTCTGATACTACATAATTTGTCTTCAAATGTGGAGCAGCTTGATTTATGTGGCAGCCATATGACTGAAAATGTTCTCAAAATGATTATATGGATTGCAACCAATTCGTTGTTGAAAAACTACTACAATAAAAAAATTAACGAAGTGGATCTACAGTCAAAAGGTGGTAAGAGGAGAAAGCTGGAATCATTAAAAAATAGATAGTTCTACATCTACATCTACATCCATACTCCGCAAGTCAACTGATGGTGTGTGGCGGAGGGTACCTTGAGTACCTCTATCGCTTCTCCCTTCTATTCCAGTCTCGTATTGTTCTCGGAAAGTAAGATTGTCAGTATGCCTCTGTGCGGCCTCTAATCTATCTGATTTTATCCTCATGGTCTCTTCGCGAGATATACGTAGGAGGGAGCAACATACTGCTTGACTCCTCGGTGAAGGTATGTTCTCGAAACTTCAACAAAAGCTCGTACCGAGCTACTGTGCGTCTCTCTTGGAGAGTCTTCCACTGGAGTTTATCTATCATCTCCGTAACGCTTTCGCGATTACTAAATGATCTTGTAACGAAGCGCGTTGCTCTCCGTTGGATCTTCTCCATCTCTTCTATCAACCCTATCTGGTACGGATCCCACACTGGTGAGCAGTATTCAAGCAGTGGGCGAACAACTGTACTGTAACCTACTTCCTTTGTTTCCTTAGCATTCTTCCAATGAATCTCAGTCTGGCATCTGCTTTACCGACGATTAATTTTATATGGTTATTCGACTTT
This sequence comes from Schistocerca piceifrons, assembly GCF_021461385.2. Taxonomy (NCBI): domain Eukaryota; kingdom Metazoa; phylum Arthropoda; class Insecta; order Orthoptera; family Acrididae; genus Schistocerca; species Schistocerca piceifrons. The sequence goes on from NC_060149.1 coordinate 906,849,686, forward strand.
AAATCACCCCTAATGCCTACTCCCAGATAATTTAAGGAATTATCTGCTTCTAGTTGCTGACCTGCTATATTGTAGCTAAATGATAAAAGATCTTTCTTTCTATGTATTCGCAGCACATTACACTTGTCTACATTGAGATTCAGTTGCTATTCCCTGCACCATGCGGCAATTCGTTGCAGATCCTCCCGCATTTCAGCACAATTTCCCATCTTTACAGCCGGCCTTAGTGACCGAGCGGTTCTAGGCGCTACAGTCTGGAACCGCGCCACCGCTACGGTCGCAGGTTCGAATTCTGCCTCGGGCATGGATGTGTGTGATGTCCTTAGGTTAGTTAGGTTTAAGTAGTTCTAAGTTCTAGGGGACTGATGACCTCAGAAGTTAAGTCCCATAGTGCTCAGAGCCATTTGATTTGAACCCATCTTTACAACCTCTCGATATACTACAGCATCATTCTCAAAAATCCTCAGTGTACTTTCGATGTTATCCACAAGGTCATTTATATATATTGCGAATAGCAACGGTTCTACGACACTCCCCTGCGGCACACCTGAAATCGCTCTTACTTCCGAAGACTTCTCTCCACTGAGAATGACATGTTGCTTTCTGTTATCTAGGAACACTTCAATCCAATCACACAATTGGTCTGATAGTCCATATGCTCTTACTTGGTTCATTAAATGACTGTGGGAAACCGTATCAAACGCCTCGTGGAAGTCAAGAAACACGGCATCTACCTGGGAACCCGTGTCTATGGCCCTCTGAGCCTCGTGGACGAATAGCGCTAGCTGGGTTTCACACGACCGTCTTTTTCTAAACCCATGCTGATTCCTACAGAGTGGATTTCTAGTCTCCAGAAAAGTCATTATACTCAAACATAATACGTGTTCCAAAATTCTACAACTGATCGGCGTTAGAGATATACGTCTATAGTTCTGCATATCTGTTCGACGTCCCTTCTTGAAAACAGGGATGAACTGTGCACTTTTCCAATCTTTTGGAACGCTACGCTCTTCTAGAGACCTACGGTACACCGCTGCAAGAAGGGGGCAAGTTCCTTCGCGTACTCTGTGTAAAATCGAACTGGTATCCCATCAGGTCCAGCAGCCTTTCCTCTTTTGAGCAATTTTAACTGTTTTTCTATCACTCTGTCATCTATTTCGATATTTACCATTTTATCATCTGTGCGACAATCTAGAGAAGGAACTACAGTGCAGTCTTCCTCTGTGAAACAGATTTGGAAAAAGGCATTTAGTATTTCGGCCTTTAGTCTGTCATCCTCTGTTTCAGTACCATTTTGGTCTCTGAGTGTCTGGACATTTTGTTCTGATCCACTTTGACATAAGACCAAAATCTCTTAGTATTTTCTGCCAAGTCAGTACACAGAACTTTACTTTCGAATTCGTTGAACGCCTCTCGCATAGCCCTCCTCACACTACATTTCGCTTCGTGTAATTTTTGTTTGTCTGCAAGGCTTTTGCTATGTTTATGTTTGCTGTGAAGTTCCCTTTGCTTCCGTAGCTGTTTTCTAACTCGGTTGTTGTACCACGGTGGCTCTTTTCCATCTCTTACGATCTTGCTTGGAACATACTCATCTAATGCATATTGTACGATCGTTTTGAACTTTGTCCACTGATCCTCAACGCTATCTGTACTTCAGATAAAACTTTTGTGTTGAGCCATCAAGTACTCTGAAATCTGCTTTTTGTTACTTTTGCTAAACAGAAAAATCTTCCTACCTTTTTTAATATTTCTATTTACGGCTGAATTCATTGATGCAGTAACCGCTTTATGATCGCTGATTCATTGTTCTGCGTTAACTGTTTCAAATAGTTCGGGTGTGTTTATCACCAGAAGGTCTAATATGTTATCGCCACGTGTCGGTTCTCTGTTTAACTGCCCAAGGTAGTTTTCAGATAATGCACTTAAAAAAGTTTCACTGGATTCTTTGTCCCTGCCACCCGTTATATACGTTTGAGTCTTCCAGTCTATATCTGGTAAATTAAAATCTCCACCCAAAACTATAACATGGTCGAAAAATCTACTGGAAATATTTTTCAAATTTTCCTTCTGATGTTCTGCCACAACAGCTGCTGAGCCAGGGGGCCTATAGAGACATCCAATTACCATGTTTGAGCCTGCTTTAACCGTGACCTTCACCCAAATTATTTCACATTTCGGATCTCCGTTAATTTCCTTCGATACTATTGCACTTTTTATCGCTATGAACACGCCTCCCCTTTCACTGTCCAGACTGTCTCTGCGGTATACATTCCAATCTGAGTTTAGAATTTCATTACTGTTTACATCTGGTTTCAGCCAACTTTCCGTCCCTAGTACTATGGGGGCATTGTGACCGTTTATTAATGAGAGCAGTTCTGCGACCTTTCTATAGACGCTCCTGCAGTTTACTATTAGCACATTAATATTGTCATTCCCTGTTGCATTTTGCCTACTGCTATCTTGTCGCGTCTCAGGAGGCGTCTTGTCGGGTCTAGGGAGGGAATACTCTAACCTAAAAAAACCCACACCTGCACTCCACACGTACTCCGCTATCCCTGTAGCCACTTCCTGCGTGTAGAGCACGCCTGACCTATTCAGGGGGACGCTGCATTTCTCCACGCGATAGCGGAGGTCGAGAAATTTGCATCCCAGACCTCCGCAGAATCGTCTGAGCCTCCGGTTTAAGCCTTCCACTCGCCTCCAAACCAGAGGACCGCGATCGGTTCCGGGAACGACGCTACAAATAGTTAGTTCAGATTCCACCACGTGAGAGAGGCTTTCCGCCTTCACCAACTCCACCAACCGCCTGTATGAACTGAGAGTGACCTCTGAACCCAGACGGCAGGAGTCATTGGTGCCGACATGAGCAACAATTTGCAGTCGGGTGCACCCAGTGCTCTCTATCGCCGCCCGCAGGGCCTCCTCCACATCTCGGATGAGACCCCCCGGTAAGCAGACAGAGTGAATAATGTTCCATAACGAGTGCTCTGTTGTCCGAGATGACAGACAGCTATAGCTGCTTGAAAGCTTGCTGTGATTAGAATGGATTGGGGGGGGGGGGGGGGATAGGGATGAGAGTTTCTAATTGGTTTTCTTGTATTTTTGTGTTTTACAAATAATTTTCCGTGTTTTTGTTATTATACTTATTCACTCATTGATATATCATGTTTTGTCAATCTTAATCTGCCAAACAAGTCAAGATATACATTAACAGGAAGATGGAGCCACTGTAGGCTATTCCTGTAATGTGCACAAATAACAAAAATTAGTAGAAAGTAGTTGCTGTGGAGAATAAACAGCCAAAGCACCTACTTTTGTGATATTCATTTGCTCTTTTTGTCTATAAAGTTTTGCCAATCATGTATGTAACCTTTCACATTATCGTCAGTCCATGCAATGGGACAATTACAAACTAGCTAATATGAGCATTAGCCTAAACTAGAAGTTACATATCTGAATCCAAATAGTCCGATAAAATATGGGACAGCTAGTAGGATATCCTTTTAGTTTGTTCTGAATATCTAAGTATTTCTGATTTTTTGCCTTGTATCTGCCAGTAATATCTCAGGCTTTTTAATGAAAGTATGTTAGAAACTTTTTCTCTGTTTCCACTTCAATTATTTCTGGGTTGTTTTAAAAGTAAACTGGACTCGTAGCATTTTTGGAGATAAATTTCTTATTTACTGTGTGTCCTTAGAGAACTTCTTCCCATTAATGATGCAAGAAATTCTCTCTGGATGGTGTGAATGAGTCACAATTTATGATTCTGAGGAACTGCATTTTCTCTCTTCTTCAACAACACGATTGATGATGCTTTATTGCTCCCATATGGTCATCATAGACAAGCCATTTACTATGGAGTTCACATCTGTTTCATGTAAAACAGATTTGAGAATAAATCACCAATCACTGTTGGACTCTGTCCTCATTTCTTAGTTGGGAATATTACTGTGAGGAAGAAACCAAAGTTAGGCAGCAGTGCATGGAATTACTAATTTCAGTAGAATCAGCATTGTCCTACATCAAATTAATATTGAATATGCACTTACAGTGACTTCCAAGTTACTTCTACTAAGCTTTATCAGTACTCTGCTGGTGAAGTTTTAAAAAAAAAATGTGATGTGGGCCTTTAAACTCTGAAGTTTAAAGTAACTTAATTGAAGTGCTCGTTTATGACAGCGGCCTGCAACTTTATTGCAATTTCTATGTAGGCTATATAGCCACTTCACCTTTCCTTTGGAACCTTCGTCCAATTTCTATGACTTTCAGACGATGTACAAATCAGTTATCTATTTTTATATGGGGAGCCTGTCTGTTTTATGTATCATGCTTATGTTTTGATGAAAAAGTCCAAATGTGTTTCAGTAAGGTGTTTGACAAAGTCAGAATGAGAATAGTTTTGTTTCAATGAAGTGTGCATTGTATTTTGTGCACAACTTCCTTCATCTTGCAATGTGCCTAACTATGAAATGTGTGTCAAGTGTTCTGTATAACTTGCCTGTCAGTTTATGCAGTGTGTGCTCATATGTGAGTCTGACATTCCCCCTTCTAGTACAATTGTATATTTTGGGAGACTTGTAAGAAATGCAAGTTGTGTATGATGTATGTAGAATAATTTTCAACCAGATTTGTGTTTCTAGTATTCAAGAAATAAAACGTTTTGTCTTCATTTTGATTATTTTCTGATGGAAGTAAATAGATTTCTTTCTACAGTGAGAAAAACATATGAGTATCTTGTGCTATATCGCTACATGTGTGTTATGTATCTCTCAGAATTTTTATAATATTTTACTTATTCATATTGTCATACAACTTTTCTGTGCTGAAGAATAAATTTCCGTTCATTCTGCGGCTCGAAAATGTTTAGTATTCCATATCATTCCTACCAGATTATTGAGTTTCCAGTACTTTTATTTGAAAGAGCTACAGAATTATTTTGTACAGTTTTACAAATTTCGGAAATACTTTTGAATTTAAATAAATTACCTTAGAAATTGTCTTTAATGAACTCAGTGTTCGACAGATTAAGCAGTATAGAAAGCTGAATTTCGAGGTAAGTGCATTATGATTAAATTAGTAGCACTCTGTGACACGAATTTCAGTCAACGATATATGAGAAACAATCTTTTCATGCTTAAGGTTCCTAAAGTCAGGGAAATTAAATATTTTTTCGTGTTTTTTTTATTTATTAAACATTATGTCAGGACGTGCTCCATTCCGTCGAATGGCCGGCCGCGGTGGTCTCGCGGTTCTAGGTGCGCAGTCCGGAACCGCGCGACTGCTACGGTCGCAGGTTCGAATCCTGCCTCGGGCATGGATGTGTGTGATGTCCTTAGGTTAGTTAGGTTTAAGTAGTTCTAAGTTCTAGGGGACTGATGACCACAGCTGTTAAGTCCCATAGTGCTCAGAGCCATTTCATTCCGTCGAATGATTTGAGTTTCGTGTGAGGTCAGAAAATTTTGGAGTGGAGAGGAAAATTTACAAAAATAACTCGAGAAACAAATTCTTATATTCTGTAGAAGCTCCAGCTGCTCTATTTAGAACCGAAAACGTCTGCTTGTTATTGCATTTTGCTGCTTTTTTACTGCAAGAAAACGTAGTTCCTGAGAAAAAAGACAGAATTTTAAATTACATTTTGTCTTCAAGCCTAGAAATGCGTATTTAAGGTAAATAGTCAAAACAATTTTATATGCTCAAATAGGTCAGTTTTGTTCAGTTACTTTACGCAATGATTTAAATTTCCATACTTCGATTACAAGGCCATTTAGAAGAGGAAAGCAGGGGAATATCTATGCAGTTTCAGCACTAAGACTCGTAAAGTTCGTATGGCTGTAGAGTGCTTCCTAGCACCGTTCCGATACAGACCCGGCCATCAGTATGTGACGTCACAAGCGTGCACGCAGGTCTCTGTTGCTTGAAGAGGGGAGTGAGTACATAATATTTTGAATAGGATCCCATGTCCGGAAACATACAGTTTCCGTTCTACGACGCTGTAATCGGGAAAATCAAAATGGGTAGAAAATCGTATGTTCCAAAATGCTATCCAATGACACCTAAATCAACCCCCCACCTTCGCACTGCGAGGGTAGGACAGGCAGGCGATTATTTCATAAGTTTTTATGCGACTCCACTGCCTGTTATGATACGTCATAGTTCACAGCGGCGCGTCGACCAGCCCCATCGGGGGAATACAGCACTGAGAATTATAAGTTACGAAATAATGCCCTGTCATACCCTCGCAGTGTGGAGGTAGGGGGTTAATTCAAGTGTCATTGTATAGCAGTTTGTAACATACAATTTTCTACCCATTTTGATTTTTCCGATTACAGCGCCATCTGTCACGTGACAAAAAGAATGTTTCAGACAAAACCTATGTACTTTTCCCCTTGAATGCGAATCTACAATGAAAAATGGTGGTTCCCGTTTAAAATTTCAAAATTCACCCCCCCCCCCCCCCCCCACACACACACATACACGCACAGACTGTGTGGGGTGGGCGGTCGAGTTTGGTATCATTGGATGTCCAGATCCAAGACGAACAAATTTCAGTTATAAATTGTTTGGATCCGATGTGTAGCTTTTGGGATATTTCAGTGTCTTCGGATATATTGAACACCCTGTATACTGTCTTTTTGTTATGTATAGATATTCCATAACTTCGTCAGGAGCGAAAAAAGGATTACGTAATTCTGCACACTAGACTTTTGCGCCAATGGAACCATTCAAAGTACGAGGACTAATGGACTTGGTTGCTATACCGAGGCGCAGAGCCTGAAAGCTGCGTCACTGAGCAAGGCGCTGCAAACACTTTCTAGGTCGGCAGTATGTAGGGCCTGGAAATTAAAATACTCGTACTAATCTTCCGCTATTTTCTATGATGTACCGTATAATGTGAAAACCACTACTCTGCAACTCTAATTAAAGTGCTTGGCGAAAGATTCATTGAATCTGTTTCGGACTAATTCTCGACCGTTTACTCTCGACTAGGACGTCATAAAAATGAACACCTAAATCTTTTGGTGCTAGCTCTGATTTCTCTTATGTTATTATACTGGTCATTTTACTCTATGTAGGTGGAAGTCAACAAAATATTTTAGCATTCGGAGATGAAAGTTGGTGGTTGAAATTTCGTGACAAGATCTCGCCATAGAGAAAAACGCCTATGTTGTAATGACTGACACCACAACTCCTTTATTGTATCCCTGACGCGGTGTCGTGTATTTCGCAGTAATTCAAAACGGGCTGCCCTTCTTCGAATTTTTTCTATTCAGCCGTCAGTCCTTACCGGTAAGGATCCGATACCGCCCAGCAGTTCTCCAGAAGAGGACGGCCAAACGTACTGTAGGCAATATCTTTAATCGATCGTTGCATCTTCTGAGTGTTACGCCAGTAAAACTCAATCTGTGGTTCGCATTCCTGACAACATTTACTTTGCAACGGTTCCAATTTAAGGTGGTCGTAATTATAATCTGTAAGTGTTTAGTTGAATCGACAACCTTTAAATTTGTGTGATTTATCGTGTAATCGTAATTTAAAGTTTTCTTTAGTATTCATGAGGAAAACTTCACACCTCTTAACGTTCACGGTCAACTGCCATGTTTAATATCAAGCAGATATCTTGTGTAAATCATTCTGCAAATGGTTTTGACCTTCTGATGACTTAACTAGACGGTAAACGACAGCACTATTAGCAAACGGTCCGCCTCAATAGCTGAGTGGTCAGCACGGCAGATTGCTGTGCAAAGGGGCCCGGTTTCGATTCCCGGCTGGGTCGGAGATTTTCTCCGCTTAGGGACTGGGTGTTGTGATGTCGTCATTATCACATCATCCCCATCGACAGGCAAGTCGCCGAAGTGGCGTCACCTAAAAAGACAAAAGACTTGCCATCAGGCGAGCGGTCTACCCGACGGGTGGCCCTAGCCACACGACATTACATTTCATTTGATTTCATTAGCAAACAGTCTATGTGGGCTGCTCAAATTGTCTCCTAAATCTTTCATAGAAGGTGTCGTGGAGGAATGGTCAATATTCAGAGATATGACAGGTACGATCATTCTTTGAAGCAAAAACGTCTACTAAACACATGATATAAAATGCGCTACGAGTACGTCTTCTTCGATACTGTGAAACAGATCTGTTCTGCTACAAGCTCTTTAATTTCCATATTTTGAAAGGTAATATTATGGACCAAAACAAAAAAAAGTCTAGTAAACATGGGCTCTAAAGTTCTTACCTCAAGAGCTAAAACACCTGTTCATCTTCGCTACGGTGACACACATCTCTTCTACTGATCAAGTGTTCATAGTTCTTGACGTACGCATTTTAAAGCCCATGTTTACTAGACTTACTTTGTTATGGTCCATACTACCTCCTCCCAAAATATGGAAAGCAAAGAGCTTGCAGTCGAAGAGATTTACTTCACAGTATCAAAAATGAAGAGGTCCTCATAGGACTAAAATTATGCATTTTGGAGCCCATATTTACTTGACTTTTTTGCTTCGAATCATCGTTCATGTCATATCCCTAAATACTGGCCATTCCTCATGAGACACCCTGTATATTTTAAGAACAGCAGAGGACCCCAAACACTTCCTTGGAGAACACAAGTGATCTGTTTCACTAGATGAATTCACCTCAATTACTACGAATTGTAAGTTTTCTGACGCTAAATCAAGAGTCCAGTTGAGCAACTAAGACAATACGTCATAGGTATACTATTTAATTAGATGCCGTATGTGAGGGATAATGTCAAAAACAATGTGGAATAAACCTGAGATTCCCCGTCCATAGCACTCAGTCCGTCGTATGAATAAAGAGTCAGTGATGCTTCATAAGAAGTACATTTTTCTGAATCTGTGCTGGTTATGTGTCAAAAGATCGTTTCCTTCGAGGTACTGCATAATACACCGAAGCGACAAAGAAAATGGTATAAGCATGCGTATTCAAACACAGAGAATACAGAGAACGGGCAGAATACGGCGCTGCGTTCGGCAACGCCTATATAAGACGACAAGTGTCTGGCGCAGTTGACGGGTTGGTTACTACTGCTACAATGGCAGGTTATCAAGATTTAAGTAAGTTTGAACGTGGTGCTATAGTCTGTGCACGAGCGATGGGACAGAGTATCTCCGAAGTAGTGATGAAGGGGGGATTTTCCCGTACGACCATTGTGCGAGTGTACCATGAATAGCAGGAATCCGGTAAAACAACAGATCTCCGACATCGCTGCTGCCGGAAAAAGGTCCTGCAAGAACGGAGTCAACGACGACTGAGGAGAATCGTTCAACGTGACAGAGGTGCAACCCTTCCGAAATTGCTGCAAATTTCAATGCTGGACCATCAACAAGTGTCAGCGTGCGAACCATTCAACGAAACATTGTCGATATGGGCTTTCGGAGCCGAAGGCCCGCTCATGGACCCTTGATGACTGCACGACACAAAGCTTTACGCCTCGCCTGGGCCCGTCAACACCGACATTGGACTGTTGATGACTGGAAACATGTTGCCTGGTCGGACGAGTCTCGTTTCAAATTGTATCGAGCGGATGGACATGTACAGGTATGCATACAACCTCATGAATCCATGGACCTTGTATGTCAGCAGGGGACTCTTCAAGCTTTTGGAGGCTCTGTAATGGTGTGGAGCACGTGCAGTTGTAGTGATATGGGACCCCGGATACGTCTAGATACGTCTCTGACAGGTGACACGTACGTAAGCATCCTGTCTGATCACCTGCATCAGTTCATGTTCATTGTGCATTCCGACGGACTTGGGCAATTCCAGCAGGACAATGCGACAACCCACACGTCCAGAATTGCAACAGAGTGGCTCCAGAAATACTCTTATGAGTTTAAACACTTCTAACGGCCACCAAACTCCCCAGACATGAACATTATTGAGCATATCTGGGATGCCTTGCAACGTGCAGTTCAGGAGAGATCTCCAAACCCTTGTACTCTTACGGATTTATGGACAGCCCTGCAGGATTCATTGTGTCAGTTCCCTCCAGAACTACTTCAGACATTAGTCGGGTCCATGCCACGTCATGTTGCAGCACTTCTGCGTGCTCGCTGCGTCCCTACACGATATTAGGCAGGTATACACAGTCTTTGGCTCTTCAGTGTGCTCGAAAGGAATGTATGTTCCAAAAATCCTTTTGCAGAACGATGTCAATGGCGCTAACAAATGGTTCAAATGGCTCTGAGCACTATGCAGCTTATCTTCTGAGGTCATCAGTCGCCTAGAACTTAGAACTAATTAAACCTAACTAACCTAAGGACATCACACACATCCATGCCCGAGGCAGGATTCGAACCTGCGACCGTAGCGGTCGCTCGGCTCCAGGCTGTAGCGCCTATAACCGCACGGCCACTCCGGACGGCAATGGCGCTAACAAATTCGTCCTACATTGGCCGGTCACATTAATGTGACCACCTGTCAAAAGCCTGAAGAACCACTTTCTGCGCGCGGACGAGCAGGAAGAGAGTCAAGGAGGTTCTGGAAGGTACCGACAGGGATGTGAAGCAACACCGATTCCAGCGCCGTGGCCAGCCGCGCAAGATTTTTCCTCTGAGAATCCACGGCGCGACCAGTCCGATCGAGGTGGTCCCACAAATTCTCGATTGGGTTTAAATACGTGGAGTTTGGTGGCCTGGGAAGTACGATAAACTGATCCCGGTTCTCTGCTAACCACGCACGTACACTGCGCACTGTGTGACACGTTGCATTGTCCTGTCGATAGACGCCATCCTGAGGCAAAATAAACTGCTTGTAGGGATGGGTATAGTCCGCAAGGATAGATGCATACTTCTGTTGAGCCACCTTGCCTTCCAGAATGACGAGATTGCTCAGGGAATGCAACAAAACTATTCCTCAGACCATGACGCTTCCTTCTCCGGCCTGCACTCTTCCGCCTTTTGTTGCAGGCCGTACACGCGAACTGCCATCTGTACGATGGAGCATAAAACGTGATTCACCCGAAAAGGCTACCTGTCTCCAGTTGCGTTATTGCCGCGCAAATTCCACCCTTCGTCGCCGATGGACAGCAGTCAGCAAGGTTGCACGAACCAGGCGCTTGCTGCGGAGGCCCATCCGCAGCAACGATCGTTGAGGTGGCACTGTTGGTAGGCCCTTGATTCATATCGGCGCTCAGGGGCTCAACAGTTTCACATCTGTCCGCCCGTACACATCCGTCCTCTATGACCTGTGGTGCAGCACAGTTGCTTCGGTACCAGTTTTGGACAAAAAAAAAGTGTGTGAAATCTTATGGAACTTAACTGCTAAGGTGATCAGTCCCTAAGCTTACACAGTACTTAACCTAAATTATCCTAAGGACAAACACACACAAGCATGCCCGAGGGAGGACTCGAACCTCCGCTGGGACCAGCCGTACAGTCCATGACTGCAGCGCCTCAGACCGCTCGGCTAATCCCGCGCGGCCCAGTTTTGAACAGCCCTTTTTTCTATGCTCGGTATAGATTAACTACAGCTGCTCGCGAACAATTTACAAACTTAGCCATTTAGGAAATGCTTCCTCCCTTGGCCTGAAAGCCAATGATGATGCCCTTTCGGACTTCAGACAAATCGTTCCGTAACCCAGAGAGCTCTCCAATTACTAAATATACTCATCTCCATAGGACATAACAGATTTCATCTCCCTCTTCATCTCATAAAACTCTGTCATAACAGTATTCTAACCTCAGTAGTGGGTTACGGCTCGGGAGTCTGGGCGCACAGGCTCACGAGGGTCGTGCCCGCCATGACAGTGAGAAGGGTCCAGAGAAGCATGATTCTGAGATCTGTGGGGGCCTACAGAACATCTCCGGGCGGAGCCCTGTTAGTCATAATGGGGCTTTACCCGTTAGACATCAAGATAAGAAAACAAGCGTCGTGGTATTGGGCCAAAATGGGGAATATGGAGAAAATAATAGAAATCATGGGTGTGAGGGTGGAGGATAAGAGGTAAATACGAAATAGAGGGGAGGAACTTTGACAGAGGTCTTGGGAGAAAGACGAAACTAGGAGAAGGACCTTCCAGTTTTTACCAGATGTAAAAGAGTCTGGGGGCATGAAATACTTTGAACCTACACGAGGACTCATTCACTTTCTCACTGGTCATGGACCCTATCCGACATACTTATGTCGGTTTGGGAAGAGGGCAACCCCCGCGTGTGACTGTGGCGCGGCAGAGGGTACTCCCGACCATGTGGTTTACGAGTGCCCCCTCTTCAATGATGTCGCGACAACACTCCGGGACAGACTTCCAAATAACGACACATACCACCTACTCAGACAAGAAGACACTTTTCACACTTTGAATGCATTGGCAGATGGGGTATCACGAAAAGTGTTGGAAGAATACCTGAGGGACCTAGATTAGGCATCAACTTGTAGACCAAACCAATTGAGACCAGAGCCCATTCCCATACCGCCTGTGCGTGGGCTGGCCGGCTTCCATCATAGTTGGAATCCGCCACGTACAGGACTAGGAGTGGTGGGGTCAACACCACCGATCAAGACAAGCACCGGATATGACGTAGGTTAAGTTAGTTTTGTAGGACTTAGATTAGGACGTTAATTTAGGTAACTGCAGCGATTACTAACCTTGGCAAGCCCAGTGCCAGGGGCATGCTCTTCGGGTTTAGCTCGTTGAGCCTGGCTATCAAAAATGGTTCAAATGGTTCGGAGCACTATGGGACTTAACTTCTGAGGTCATCAGTCCCCTAGAACTTAGAACTACCTAAACCTAAGTAACCTAATGACATTACACACATCCATGTCCGAGGCAGGATTCGAACCTGCGACCGTAGCGCCTGGCTATCCTAAGTAGGTTTATATACAACTGGCACAGCTGTGACGCTGCAGGTAATAAGAAATAGTCATAGTAGATTAGTAAAGTAATAAGTAGTATGACCCACTAATCATCTTTTGAGGTGGGTTAATATTGTATAATTATAATTGATCATGAAATAAAGAATTTAAAAAAAATCGTTCCGTTTCCGCATTACGACAACGACTGCACTGTTTCGCGCGTAACCCCGAGACGCTTTTAGTGCTGTGACCTGCCATCTGTGAGTGGGTATTGCTTGTTGACGTTGAACGTAGGGAGTGGTCACATTAATTTGACTGGACAGTGTAACTAATACCGGTGTGAACCACGGGTACATTTTGAAAAGAAATGAAACAGGCCCGTCGTCAGTGCGTATGTGGCCTGTTCCGTTAGGCGCAGACGGAGCACGGTATACGGCAGCTGCCGCCTGGCCTGTACGCAAGCCTGAGCCGGCTTAATAAAGTGGCACGTAATACTGGCTGGTTTTACAGCCTTTGAGGGGAGCACAGCGCCAGTGGACAGAGTGCGCGCCTAACCATCAGAGGGGGCCTCCGTCACAATATTGCTGCCCCGCTCTCGTCTCCTACTGCCCTTTACTGGCAAGCTGACGTCTCGCTCTTTAGACGGCGAATGTTCGACAGAAACGATACTAACATGTGGTGTGCTCCAAGGAGGCATAATAGGAGCTAAAGACGGTGGTGATCGCTGAAACAAACGGTTCTTGTTTATATCGGGTTTTCTTCCACGCCACTTTAACCTGACTGTTAAAACTACTCAAAATAACCGGTTTATGATAAAACCGATTTTCGGGATTTTATTCCTATTGTTTCCAATTTTTTGAAACTCAGCCCAAAGATCATGTTGTATCCGGGGATCATTTCACTATTTGTGCATAATGAATAGTCAGTGGTAAAGGGTAAAAACTGAGGATGAAGACTACCACAATGTTTTTCGTGTTAATTTGTCCTTTCTCAGGGTCTACAAGCAGATAAAGGCATATTGTGTAGACAGAGGCAGAAGATGAGCCACTTTCTATTTTTATTGTATACTATGAATTAATTGTGAGGTTTAAATTTATTACTGTCACCACAGTTCATGATCTAATACAAATGGCAGAAAAATATTTAGTCTTTTAAGCAAATAAAACATTGTACTTCATTGTTATGTCACTTCGTAAAAGTATTTCTAGACTAGGGTTGGTGCTATTGTGCAATAAAACAGATGTCCAGCGACGACAGCAAAAAACTGTCGAATAGACCAGGTGGGGGCAACTCTTGTACACAGCACGCACACGCGTACCTTAAGCCACAATACACGGCAACAGGAACATTATTGTCTCGGGAATGCTGTACCGATTCTTATGCCATGTGTTTCTTGCTCGTTTCTGTCGGCATTGTACTAAAATGGTACTGGTCGCTCTTCCCTTTTTCTATAATAATGCAATATTTCAAAACAGTGCGTATTTTAAGACCAAAAAATATTCGTTTTTTAGAAAAGGCTTACTTAAAAACGAAAATTGTAGCACTGCTACTATGGCTAACTGATATTTCGGGTTCTTTTTTCTCCGGTAATTAGTAATAAAAATAAAAACACTAATTGTAACCGATACCGAAAACATACCGAAAAATACGAGTTATTCAGAAACAAAATACCAGCGTCGGTTTTAACCGGTCGGTTTTACAAATGCCTTCTGCAAAGCTAACTGCTTTACGCGAAAACAGTTACCGTTTATAGAGCTGTGACAACATCGAGTCGTTGCCATAGAGACGTCTACTAAATCGCGTTACGTTACTGGCTGAGGTAGGCCCGCGAAGCTGCCGCTGCTATTGTCACAGCTAGCGCGCACCGGTGACTTTTGTCACCGTGACTGTTTCTTCACTCCTGTCCAGTCTGGATATTCCACCTAAAATCGGACGAATAATGAGAAAGCTAACCTCGTACTTACTAAAATCATTAATATTTCTTTCAGTGTCCATTACTGTATAAGTAAACATCCTTCTTAAAGCTATCTCTTAAATGTTTACTGGTTCAAAAATGGCTCTGAGCACTATGGGACTTAACTTCTGAGGTCATCAGTCCCCTAGAACTTAGAACTACTTAAACCTAACTAACCTAAGGATATCACACACATCCATGCCCGAGGCAGGATTCGAACCTGCGACCGTAGCGTCGCGCGATTCCAGACTGTAGCGCCTAGAACCGCTCGGTCACTCTGGCCGGCAAATGTTTACTGGAATTAGATTTAAAATTCGGTAATGTTTGCGTTATTTTCCACATGCGACAACTTGTCTGCCATGTAACTCATGAATCTTATATCGGATTTCAGTTGAAATACGATTCATTTTTAAGTAGAATGGCTGTTGTTGATGGAGATATACAACAATATACATCTACATAGATACTCCGCAAGCCACCATAAGGTGCGTGACGGAGGGTTCCCTGTACCACTTCTTGTCATTTCCCCTCCTGTTCCACTCGCAAATAGAGCGAGAAAAAAACGACTGTCCGTACGCCTCCGTATGAGCCCTAATTACTCGTCTCCTATCTTCGTGGTCCTTACGCGCAATTTATGATGGCGGCAATAGAATCGTTCTGCAGTCAGCTTCAAATGTCGGTTGTCTAAATTTTCTCAGTAGTGTTTCCCGAAAGGAACGCCGCCTTCCCTCCAGGTATTCCCATTTGAGTTCCTGAAGCATCTCCGTAACACGTTTTGTTCGAACCTAGTAGGCCGCCTCTGAATTGCCTCGATGTCTTCCTTCAATCCGACCTGGTACAGATCCCAAATACTCGAGCAGCACTCAAGAATAGGTCGCACCAGCGATCTATACGCGGTTTCCTTATAGGTGAACCGCTCTTTCCTAAAATTCTCCCAATAAACGGAAGTTGACCATTCGCCTTCCCTACCGCAGTTTTCATATGCTCGTTCCACATGATATCCCTTTGCAACGTTACGCCCAGATATTTAAACGACTTGACAGTGTCAAGCTGGACACTAGTAATACTGTATCCGAACATTACAGGTTTGATCTTCCTACTCATCCGTATTAACTTACATTTTTCCACATTCATCAGACCAACTGGAAATTTGTCTAAATCGTCTTCCATCTTCCTACAGTCACTCAACTTCAACACCTTACCGTACACCACGTCATCATCAGCAAACAACCGCAGACTGCTGCCAACACTGTCCGCCAAATCATTCGTGTATGTAGAGAACAACAGCGGTCCTATCGCACTTCCCTGGGGCACTCCTGACGGTACCAATGTCTTTCACGAAATCTCACCGTCGAGGACAACATACTGGGTTCTATTTATCTAACTTCTTCCACATGCTCGTACCTTCGTTAACAGCCTGCAATGGGGCACCGTGCCAAATGCTTTCCCGAAATATGGAATCTGCCAGTTGCCCTTAATCCATAGTTCTCAGTATATCATGTGAGAAAAGGGCAAGCTGAGTTTCGCACGAGCGATGCTTTCTAAAACCATACTGATTCGTGGACATAAGATTCTCAGTCTCAAGAAAGTTTATTATATTCGAACTGAGAACTTTTCAAGGATTATGCAGCAAACACAAGTTAGGGATACTGGTCTGTAATTATGCGGGTCCGTTATTTTAGCTTTCTTATACACTGGAGTCACCTGCGTTTTTTTCCAGTCGCTTGTGCTGTGCGAGAAATTCACAATAAATGCAAGCTAGGTAAGGCGCCAATGCCGTAGAGTACTCTTTGTAAAATCGAACTGGGGGTCCATCCGGACCTAGTGATTTATTTGTTTTCAAATATTTAAGTTGCCGTTGTACGCCAGGTGCGCTTCTTTCTATGTCGTCGATACGGGAGTGTGACCGTTGGTCAAATGACGGTATGTTTGTACGGTTCTCCTGTGTGAACGATTTCTTGAACGTGAAATTTAAGACTTCGACTTTTATTTTGCTGTCTTCAATTGTCACACTACACTAGTCAACAAGGGACTAATGGTTCAAATAGCTCTGAGCACTATGGGACTTAACATCTACGGTCATCAGTCCCCTAAACTTAACTAAGCTAAGGACATCACACAACACCCAGTCATCACGAGGCAGAGAAAATCCCTGATCAACAAGGGACTGATTGGAAGTCTTACACACGCTTAGCGATTTTACATACGACTAGAATTTTCTCGGGTTCTCTGCCAGATCTTTTGCTCAGGTGTGACGGTGGTAACATAACAGTAATTAACACAATTTTTAAAAAATATTTTATTCGTGTCTTAAGCATAAATACCAGTTTCATGAAGATTAAACTTACATAGATTTGAACTTCTTTTTATTGCACACTGATTCTATTCACAATATACATAAATGACCTGGTGGATGACATCGGAAGTTCACTGAGGCTTTTTGCAGATGATGCTGTGGTGTACCGAGAGGTTGTAACAATGGAAAATTGTATTGAAATGCAGGAGGATCTGCAGCGAATTGACGCATGGTGCAGGGAATGGCAATTGAATCTCAATGTAGACAAGTGTAATGTGCTGCGAATATACAGAAAGATAGATCCTTTATCATTTAGCTACAAAATAGCAGGTCAGCAACTGGAAGCAGTTAATACCATAAATTATCTGGGAGTACGCATTAGGAGTGATTTAAAATGGAATGATCATATAATGTTGATCGTCGGTAAAGCAGATGCCAGACTGAGATTCATTGGAAGAATCCTAAGGAAATGCAATCCGAAAACAAAGGAAGTAGGTTACAGTACGCTTGTTCGCCCACTGCTTGAATACTGCTCAGCAGTGTGGGATCCGTACCAGATAGGGTTGATAGAAGAGATAGAGAAGATCCAACGGAGAGCAGCGCGCTTCGTTACAGGATCATTTAGTAATCGCGAAAGCGTTACGGAGATGATAGATAAACTCCAGTGGAAGACTCTGCAGGAGAGACGCTCAGTAGCTCGGTACGGGCTTTTATTGAAGTTTCGAGAACATACCTTCACCGAAGAGTCAAGCAGTATATTGCCCCCCCCTACGTATATCTCGCTAAGAGACCATGAGGATAAAACCAGAGAGATTAGAGCCCACACAGAGGCATACCGACAGTCCTTCTTTCCACGAACAATACGAGACTGGAATAGAAGGGAGAACCGATAGAGGTACTGAAGGTACCCTCCGCCACACACCGTCAGGTGGCTTGCGGAGTATGGACGTAGATGTAGATGTAGATTCCAGTTTTAAATTTTATGGAGCCTCTTGTCTGAAACTTTGAAAAAATTATTAAATAATAAATATTTACGCTCGCACTGTACTTTTTTTAATTTCTTTTTTGGTTTTGTGTTACAAGAACCATACAGCCAACAACGTTTAAAGAGTGCTATAGAAACATAATTGCAAAAAAAAACGAAATAGCACAAAATTACAAAGTTAGCATACAGACACGCTCATAAAGTAAAGTAAAATCGCAGTTAGACGAACACTAGACAGCCGGCGGCAGGGATAACAATGACATTGGAGCAGAATTACAGACAGCACTACACAGCAACATTATGTAGAACACGCTTATACTCTTATAGTAAAAGGCAAAACATGAAAGGGCAAACACCGTACAACAAACAATAAGTACAACAATAGCTTAAGAACAAAATTGGAAATAACATCGTACAACAATATGAGAAACGTAGCATACGGACAGACGTTTTAAAGAAACACCCAAAATGACAAACACAATACAGCCAGCGGTACGTACAATAGAACAGTGACATTAAATGCACAAGAGATCAATAATGAAAGTTTAATGTACAAGTGGAAGTCTGTACGCAGATTAAAACACAAAATTACGTACTCGATTACAAACCGAGCTGTTGCCATGTGAAAATCAAGACATCGGCAACTCATAACTTAAATTTGGCTGCCGGCGGCTTTCAAATCGTGTGCGAGCAAGTTAAATTTATCAAAACGGTAGAGTAAAACAGGAACATTGGTGGAGAGTGGGTAACCTCTCGCAACCAATTTCGTATACTGATTGTGCAGTCGTGTACTTGGAACATGCCAGTAAGATGCGGTTAAGATCCGTTACTGCCGTTGTGTCCTTATCGCAGTGTCCAGACGTGATAATGTTCAACCGATATTGGTACGCCGGGTAACACCTGTGTCCTAGGCTCATGTCGTCTACGAAGCTGCACCGAGGCGAACCGTGGCCGAGACGAGAAGTTCGGTTGTATGGCTGCCAGATGGCCACCCTTAGAGTGCCGAGAGATGCCATTCACAGTTCCAAGCGGAATAAGCAGCCTTTCGTATCGTCGATGTGAGTCCGTATAAGGGGTTGGCGTTGGGGGTAACTGACCTGTTGTAATACTCCTCTTGGCAAGGCGGTCAACAAATTCATTATGAAAATTGCCATGATGCCCTTTAATCCAGAATAATTGGACGGCAATGCCCAAGGTCTGCGCGTTCTAATGGCCGCCAAGACGTCCAGAACATATCTATTGGTCTGTTTATCAAACGCCGGATGTTGCAATTCCTGCAGCACACTTTGAGAGTCCGTAAGTAACAGGATGAACCATAATAGAAGATTAAGGAGGAAGCGCAAACATTTGGTAGGCGCCACTAAAAGGGCTAAAAAAGGCGTATCCCACACCCACCTCAGATTTTGAACCGTCCGTATAGACATGAGCGTACATCGACCATTGTATACCGAGAAAATGCTCCAGCTCGCGAGTGATGTTAGTCTCCGTTTGGAAATCGGACGGCAGGTATGCTACTGGGGCTGGAGTGAAGAACAGAGAAAACGAAAACAGGGGAGTTTTGCGTCCTGTAGAACGATTGGAAAGAGATGGCGCCATTTCTCGCAGTTGCGAACTAATAAAGGAATTCTGTTCATTCGTCGTCCATGAGGTGCCTGTGTGAGTCTCCAGGATCAAACCACCGCCTTAAGAGAGGCATAATCAGATATCGAAGATCGACAGAGCACAAATATATCAGTCATCTCCCGTCTAATAGACAACGACATAATGGATGCTTCCACTAGCAGGACGTTGGTGGACGTTGATTTCATGGCTCCAAGGCCAAGGCGAATCACTTTATAATGGATGATATCGAGCTTGCGCAAAGTTGATTGCGTTGCAGTGCCATAGACAACGCTATCATAATCTAAGACAGAATGGATCAATATCTCATACAGAGTCAAGAGCATAATCGGTTCCGCTCCCCACCATACTCGGGCAAGCATACGCAAAATATTCACCGTGTTATCTACCTTGTCGATGAGGCACGCAACATGTCGCGTCCACATGAATTTGCTGTCGAAGTAGACACTAAGGAACTTAGCCTGTGACCGAGTATTAAATGTGTACGGGCCAAGTCGAAGTTCGGATGAAAAGTTACTACGCCGATTCCTCGTGAATATCACAACTGATTTTTCAGGTGTCAAAGTGAGCCCATTGTTGAACTCCCATGCGGCCAACACCTGACATGCGTCGGTAAGCCATAGGCGTGTCACGCAAAAAAAAACACAAGTGAGCGTATATACAGACTTCGTCCACATACTGAAGAACTTTGACGGTGGAGCTGAACAAAGTCTCCCTCCGGAAGGCCATGAGACACTAGGCGAGCGAGGTCCATGCAACACATTGTCCTGATTGCGGATATATACTGCACGGCAACCAAGCAAACTGTATATAATCCGTAAAATCACAACCGGGAGATGCAGCAGTTGCAGTTTGTTAATACGTTCAGGTATCAGGACATTGCAGTAAACCCGTCGAAAAGTCAAGAAACAAGGCCGTTAAATACCCGTTAGTGACGAATGCGTCTACAATGTCCATCGCAAGCGATGCAGTAATATCATAACTACTTCTGACCTTACAGAAGCCGTTTTGCGTCCGCGGGAGCAAATTGTCATGTTCCAACCACCATTCTAAGCGAAACTTGAGGAGACGTTCGAACGTCTTACACACGCAGGACGACAGTGCAGTCGGGCGATACGATGTTGCTTGACCGAGGTCTTTCCCAGGCTTCAGTATAGGCGTCAATATCTGAGTCTTCTAGTCATCAGGAACGTTCCCATCCCTCCAGATGCTATTAAAGATGTTCACAAGAACACATTAAGAATCGTCAGACAAATTTAGAACCATGGAGTAGTGGATGTGGTCATGGCCGGGCGATGTATCTCATGGGGACGTCAGGGCCCTGTGGAGTTTGGCGAGCGAAAATGGCGGTTCTGCCGTCTCATAGATCGGTAGCAGCACCTGTCGCCGCGAGATTGATGGGTTTCGGCATGGCAACTGAAGGCGCGATAATAGCGGTAAACTCGTCCATCCAGATCTGCAACCGTTTGGGAGGTGTCGGTTTCCGTTTGAGCGAGTTCACCATCGACCAAATACTCCAACGGGAGTGTGCACAGATAGTTGTTCGCAGAACTTCCTCCAGTGTTCTTTCAAGTGGTTCAAATATCTCTAAGCACTATGGAACTTAACGTCTGAGGTCATCAGTCTCCTAGACTTAGAACTACTTAAACCTAACTAACCTAAGTGCGCCATACCGTGACCAATCAGCCTGCATAAAGTTCGATTTTCGAGATGGTCTATAGGCTGTGATAGGCGTTGCAGTGAAAGTCGATATAAGAATGGTGTAGTGGTTAGACCCCATAGGACAAGGAAGATAAATCCATGTAAAAAAACGAATAAAGTGCGCCAAACACAGTAAAATCGACGGCTCAAGGTCTCTGTCCAGGTAATGGAAGTAACGTAGGGAATCCATCATTGAGGAGGATAAGATCGAACTCGTCGAGAATATCAAGGATCCCGTCACGCAACCTATCATTACAGGCACAGCTCCACAAGTCTGTTGGTCACGTTAAAATCCCCACAAAATAAGAATTGAGGTTCCAACTGCCGAACCAGTTCGTACCACTCTTCAAGGGAAATATACGACCTTGGCCTGCTGTATAGGCTAGGCGACCGATTGGAGTGGAGATTCTGAACACTGTCGCTTGAAAGCTATCGATAACCTCGTGAGATATATTTACTGGAGAGTGATATTGTCCATTATTAATTAAGAGGGCGATACCCCCTCGACTATCGTCTCTGTCTTAGCGATAAACTTGGTATCCTCGAAAGCACACAACAAAATCCGATTGAAACCACGTCTCTGGGATGGCAGCGACTGCTATCTTCCACGTCCAAAGTTCATGCTGAAGGACTCATTTATAGGCAATCGCAGACCGTGAATTCCACTGGAGGATATTAAAGCTCGCCACAGTTGCTAGGCATAAGTACGGTCGTGAATAGTTGTCGTAGAGGCTGTGTCTGTAAAGTTCTAGGTGGCTGTGTCTTCGCGTCTGCCAAGAGGTGCACGATAAACGACAAATTCGTTGTTTTTACTAAGTGGCGGCGGTTGTTGACTATACTGAGAAGGGTTGGATGGCGGCGGGGCTTAGAGGGGATGGTGAGAGACAGAATATTCGTGACGAATATCTGAGAATCCCTGTCGCCAGATGGCCTAGGAGCATGCCATTTCGATGGGCCTCTCGTGCTAGAGATGGTACCCGATCTGTCTGCCAACTGGAAGTCATGTTGACGAAACCAGGCATCCTGAGGGAGAGAGCCTAATTGGGGCGACACTGGCGGTGGCGTTGGTAGCGAAAACAATATTGTAAAGCGACTATCGTTGCGTGGAATGCCTTGGAAGTAGAGGCGGGAAATCCAGGGGATTTTGGCAATTAGGAGGTTGTGGACGAGCAGCGGAGTATGAGAGCTGCGGGCTTCCAATTACCCTCCCCGACGTGGCGTAGGCTTTTGCACGTAGGAGCTCCTGATGATGGAGAAAGGTCGCGCATGAACGGTCTGTCACTGGGTGTGGACCAGAGCAATTTAAACATGTCGGAAATAGCGCCGTACATGAATCCACTGGATGTGGATCACCACACTTGCTGCAACGAGTATGACTTCTACATTGGCCTGCCCGATGATGAAAACGCCAAGAGTTTTGACACTGGATGACAGGAGTGACGTATGGTTCCTCTGGACAACGCGTCCCCAGAATAGTAACATGTGAGGGTAGAGTTTGGGAGCGAAACACCACCAGACAGATTGGAACCGGCACCGTTTATTCAGGATGTGAACCATTTTTCTTAGTATATCGCTTGATATTTGCGATAGGATATATGCTCTCCATTGCGTTAACGATCTCCTTGTCTGTCAAGCTGATGTCCACGTCACGAATAATGTCGTCCGTATGGAGACGGAAGTTGGAAATACAGACATCGAACTTACGATCTTTGAAAACAGAGACATCCATCAGAGCGTTGGCAGCCGCAGCAGTTTTCCGTTTCATCTTGGCTCTATTTCTGCCTAACGGACTACTGTCAAAAATGTCACTCTTGAGATGATGGTTATAGGAAAATAATAACTTGCCTATCGACATATGGTGGAGTTTGCCAACGTTCTTATCTAAGCTCTCCACAAAGACAATATAGGGGCCTGCATCTGATCGACTGTACCCATGGTTGACACTTGGCCTTACAACCACAGCAGTGAAAGTCAACAGTTGACTCTGAGATAGGTCTGAGTTTGTCTGCAGTGTACCATTACTAGAAAGGGGATCCGAACCCGGTAACCCACACGCAACACAGTATGTGACAGGTGACTCGACACACAGTCGTTTACTAAGGGGACCACTTTCCTGCTGCTGACTTGCAGGTGCACTGGCTTCAAACGCGAGGCTGGAAGGGTCGGTGGGATGGCTAACTCGCTGACTAACCTGATGCAACTGTTGTTGGTGGTGGTGAGATTGCTGGAGCTGCTGCTGTTGTAGCTGCAACAGTTGAAGTTGCTGCTGTTGAGCCAGATGTTGCTGCTGAAACTGCAGTTGTTGATGCTGGTGGTGCGAAAGCTGCTGTGAGGGTTCATGATGTAGTTGCTGGTGTTGGAGAAGCTGTGTATCTGGGAGTGATAATTCACCATGGTTGTCGGACATCGCCAGCCGCGGTGGCCGAGAGGTTCTAGGCGCTTCAGTCCGAAACGGCGAGATTGCTACAGTCGCAGGTTCGAATCCTGCCTTGGGCATGGATGTGTGTGACGTCCTTAGGTTAGTTAGGTTTAAGTAGTTCTAAGTTCTAGGGGACTGATGACCTCAGATTTTAAATCCCATAGTGCTTAGAGCCATTCCAATCAGTCCCTTGTTGATCAGGGATTTTCTCTGCCTCGTGATGGCTGGGTGTTGTGTGATGTCCTTAGGTTAGTTAGGTTTAGGGGACTGATGACCATAGATGTTAAGTCCCATAGTGCTCAGAGCCATTTCAACTTTTTTTTCGGACATCGGTAGTAATGGAACATCTGTCGGTGCGTGTTGATGGCAGATTTCTAGTGCCGACTATATCACCTGACCCGTATCAGGAGGATCGGCCATTTTAGGGTGAACTAAGTTGCACTACCGCCGCGAAAATGTGACGAAGAAAACACACACAATCCGGTGTACGTTACACTGCACGTAAGCGGTTCTCCTCGAAAACCGACGATGTAAGTAGGGAAACACTAAAAGCAGGGTGAAGAGTACGAAGCACCACATTCGTTCGCGAAACGTAAACAAACCACGGCCACGCGGAGCGCACTAGCGAGAACGTCGAAAAGCCGCGACAGGCGGAAGTGAACGCAAGGCGTTGTACTTAAAATTGCGATGGGCTGCTATCTGCCACTCAAAATGGCGCGAAGCATCGCAGCTAATCAAGGTCAACAGCGGGCCTCAATGACTAAATTGATTACATCTACTTACACTATGTGATCAAAAGTATCCGGACACCTGGCTGAAAATGACTTACAAGTTCGTGGCGCCCTCCATCGGTAATGTTGGAATTCAACATGGTGTTGGCCCACCCTTAGCCTTGATGACAGCTTCCATTGGCGTAGGCATACGTTCAGTCAGGTGCTGGAAGGTTTCTTGGGGAATGGCAGCCTATTCTTCACGAAGTGCTGCACTGAAGGGAGGTATCGATGCCGGTGGGTGAGGCCTGGCACGAAGTCGGCATTCCAAAACATCCCAAAGGTGTTTTATAGCATTCAGGTCAGGACTCTGTGCAGTCCGGTCCATCACAAGGATGTTACTGTCGTGTAACCATTCTGCCACAGGCCCTTCATTATGAACAGGTGCTCGATCGTGTTGAAAGATGCGATCGCCATCCCCGAATAGCTCTTCAGCAGTGGAAAGCAAGAAGGTGCTTAAAACATCAATGTAGGGCTGTGCTGTGATAGTGCCGCGCAAAACAACAAGGGGTGCAAGCCCCCTCCATGAAAAATCGACCACACGATAAAACCACTGCGTCCGAATTTTAATGTTGGCACTACACACGCTGTCAGATGACGTTCACTGGGCATTCGCCATACCCACACCCTGACATCGGATCGCCACATTGTGTACCGTGATTCGTCACTGCACACAACGTTTTTCCACTCTTCAATCGTCCAATGTTTATGCTCCTTACACCAAGCGAGGCGTCGTTTGGCATTGACCGGCGTGATGTGCGGCCGCTCGACCATGAAATCCAAGTTTTCTCACCTCCCGCCTAACTGTCGTAGTACTTGCAGTGGATCCTGATGCAGTTTGGAATTACTGTTTGATGGCCTTGATAGCTGTCTTGCCTATTCGCATTACGACCCTCTTCAACTGTCGGCGGTCTCTGTCAGTCAACAGACGAGGTCGGCCTGTACGCTTTTGTGCTTTACGTGTCCCTTCACGTTTCCACTTCACTATCACATCGGAGACAGTAGTCCTAGGAATGTTTAGGAGTGTGGAAATCTCGCGTACAGACTTATGACATAAGTGACATCCAGTCACCTGACCACATTCTAAGTCCGTGAGTTCCGTGGAGTGCCCCATTCTGCTGTCTCACGATGTCCAATGACTACTGAGGGCGCTGATATGGAGTACCTGGCAGTAGGTGGCACCACAATGCACATAATATGAAAAACGTATGTTTTTGGGGGTGTCCGGATACTTTTTATCAGATAGTGTATACATCGTTACATCCGCGCCCTCTGTTGTAAGAGAATGTGTCTTTGTCAACAGTTTTGACTTGGAAATTGGAATGCACGCATGTGTTGAAAGGGGCCCTAGAAGTACGCGTGCATGCTAGAAACAACGACGAAGCACGTGTTCTCTAACTCTGTACTATTCCTTCCGGACGCAACACAATGTTACACTTATCAAACTCGATGTTGCCCACTGAGACAATTCGTAAAGTGTTACTGTTTGACCTTGTCTTGAACGCTGAAGGCTTTCTCTAGCTGACAGTCTCCTGACAGCCAGCTCTCCCAACGCCATTGCATCGCCCGGTTCCGTAAGACGTTGCTAAAAAAATGCCATTCTGGATCTCTTCTAGATGACTGTTTAAATTTGTAAAGTATTTCCGATTTTTATGTTGGCAGGAAGCACCATCAGTAAAGAAAATTATGTTAGCCAAATTTTGAAATTTATCTTTGAAAAACGATGTTACAAATTTCTGAAACAAGTGAACTGCTACTGTATCTTGCTTCAAACAATGGGAAATTGCAACGAACGACACACAGTTGACATAACCACCATCATTGTAGCAGATAACAAAAGGATGTAGCGTGACCTGGTTTTTGTTCCAGGGAAATACGGGAAGCTCATCTTGGATGACAAATTAATAATTTTCCGAAAAATTCATTAAAACGGCAATTCCTGTTTCTTTCGGGTTGTTTTTTATTTCCTGGGATTATAAATTTTGCTGTGACGCAGATTGGGAAACAGATTCAATACGTTCTTTCAGTCTTGACGGAGCCAGGGAACGTTTTACATCCATTAAGAGAGCAGCATGGTTGAGACGGATTAAAAATTCCTTTATCAATCTAGCCGAACTATCAGAACTGCTGTCACTATACTCATCATTTACAAGGTGACAATTATTTAACTATCTGAAAAAAACGAAAATTAGTTACAAACTACGGCGTGCACACACTTTATTCAACATGTAAACGTCATTACGGATATTCGGATTTAGGTTATAGCATGTTCGATATGGGTGCCATCACTGATGACGATGTGCCGAATGGCTGTTTTCAGATCAGCAATGGTTTTGGGGTTATTGCTGTACACCATGTCTTTAATGCAGCCCCACAGAAAGGAGTCGCGTGTGTTCAGATCCGGATAATATGGTGGCCAATCGAGGCCCATGCTAGAGGCCTCTGGGTGCCCCAGAGCCAGAGTGCCGTCCCCATAGTGCTCCTCCAGGACGTCAAAAACTCTCCTGCTTCGATGGGGTCGAGCTCCGTCTTGCATGAACCACATATTGTCGAAATCAGGGTTACTCTGGATGATGAGGATGAAATCATCTTGCAAAACCTTCACGTACAATTCGGTAATCATCACGCCATCAAGGAATATCGCACCGAATATTCCGTGACTGGACAGTGCACACCACACAGTCACCTGTTACAGTTGAGCAGATTTCTCGATCGCGAAATGGGGATTCTCAGTCCCCCAGTTGAGCCAATCAAATGAAAATGGGCTTCGTCGCTAAACCAAACCATACAGGGCATACTAATTCCCATCATGCCCCGCGGCCAACCGTGCAGTTTGAAAGTCCTAACGATAACCGTTCAGAAGTTATGACGATTTTATTTCATATAGTTCAATAACTGTTACCCTGTACATTAATACCAAAAATAGGTTTCACATTTACTTGAATATCTTGTGTCGCGCAAATAGCATTACTAACTCTTTCAGTTCTTTTTAATTTAATTCTGCAGGTACGCCAAATTTTGACGGTATCTTTTTGTCGGTCTGGGGTATCATACTTTTCCATCAATTGTGACGTTACCTTTAGAAGGGAGTTAACGTTTACTCTTCTGTGGTAGGATAAACCCAAGGGATGGAAGCAGCGGTGGGTTACATAACGTTTTTCTTCCATTTATGCTTCCTCTGAAGTACACATTCAGTTGTATAAAGTTGTAAAGTATTTCTGATTTTTATACTGGAAGGAAGCACCATACCATCAGTAAAGTAAATTATTTTTGCCAAATTTTGAAATTTATCTTTGACGAACGATATTATATATATATTGTATTGCTTTTAGAAAGCATCGCTCATGCAAAACTCAGCTTGCCCTTTTCTCACACGATGAACTGCGGACTATCGATGAAGGGCAACAGTCGGACTCCGTATTTGTAGGTTTCCGGAAAGCATTTGACACAGTGGCCCACTGCAGGCTGTTACCAAAGGTACCTAGTATATGGCACAAGTTCACAGATGTGTGAGTGGCTCGAAGACTTCTTAAATAATAGAACCCAGTGTGCTGTCCCAGACGGCGAGTGTTCATCAGAGACAAAGGTATCGTCAGCAGTGCCCCAGGGAAGTGTGATTGGACCACTGTTGTTCTCTATATGCTAGGATTGCCCAGAAAGTAATGCACCACTTTTTTTCTTCAATACTTCTTTATTGAACATAATGAGAATTACACACACGAGAGAATGGTGTTTCATCTACATACCCTCTTTTTCCTTGTAATCTCCATCCCGCTCTATGGCCTTGTCCTGGTGACGGAGCCAGTGCTTCACCGTGTGAATCACCTCTTCATCATCATCAGCATGTCTTCCAACTGCCGAGTCGTAATGCGTGTGTCCTCGCGAATGACAATATCAGCTCCCTGCAACATGTCAGGTGCGACAGCCGTGGATGGTCCCCCCGACCACTGCAAATCGTGGAGCTCCGCCGAACCGCCTTCTGATTACCTCACCCTCCGAGGCCAGCGACTAACTGTACTTCTGTCGACAGCAGATACTCCACAGACATTGCACAAGCGTTTGTGAATATTCCCCACAGTCTCTTTCTCTGCAGTGAGAAATTCATTAACGTCATGTTGCTTGTAACGAACATCACCTACAGACGCCATTTTAATCTGCCCTGCAGCTACGCTATCTGTCGGAAGTGACGGAAACTTGGCACCTCACTCAGGAGACTTCAGATAATATACACATAACGTTTCACATTCGTATCACTGTTTTCGGCTGAGTTAAACACGCAGTACATTACTTTCTGGGCAACCCTCGTGTATAAATGATTTTCCCGACACGATGGGCAGCAGTATGCGGTTGTTTGCCCGTCCGGTCTAATGCACGGCTTTCCGGATTGGGAAGGAGCGCCTGGTCTCCGGCACGAGTCCTTCCGGCAGACTTGTGTCGAGGTCCGGTGAGCCGGCCAGTCTGTGGATGGTTTTTTAGGGGTTTTTCCATCCGCCTCGGCGAATGCGGGTTGGTTCCCCTTATTCCGTCTCAGCTACACTATGTCGGCGATTGCTGCGCAAACAAGTCCTTCTCGTACGCGTACACCACCATTACTTTACCACCACACAAACATAGGGTTACACTCGTCTGGTGTGAGACGATCCCTGGGAGGGGACGGGGGGGGGGGGGGGGCACCGGTTGGCCGAACCGGACAATAACCCTGAAACAGTGGTTCGGTGTGGGGCGGCGGAGGGGTGAAGTGGAATGGGGTAGTCGTCGTGGAGTTGCGGACCACTGCGGCTGTGGCGGGGACGGAGCCTCTCCGTCGTTTCTAGGCCCCCGGTTAACATACAATACAATACAATGCGTTTGTTCCCTCATGATGCCGTGGTACACGGTAAGGTGTCGAACTTGAGAGACTGTAGGAAGATACAAGACGTCTTAAACAAAATTTCCAGTTGGTGTGATGAATGACAGCGAGCCCTAAATGTGGAAAAACGTAAGTTAATGCGGATGAGTACGAAGATAAAACCTGTAATGTTCTGGCACAGAATAACCATATAGTGTCCTGCATGACACAGTCAAGTCGTTTAAATATCTGGGTGTAACATTGCAAACCGATATGAGATGGAGCGAACAAGTGAGAACTGTGGTAAGGAAGGCGAATGGTCGACTACGGTTTATTGGGGGAATTTGGGGAAAGTGTGCTTCATATGTAAAGGAGAGCGCGTATAAGACGCTGGTGCGACCTATTCTTGATTACTGCTCAAGTGTTCGGGATTTGTACCAGGTCGGATTGAAGGAAGACACCGAAGCGATTGAGAGGCGGGCTGCTAGATTTGTTACCGGTAGGTTCGAACAATACATAGGTGTTATGCAGATTCTTCAGGAACTCAAAGCGAACTGGAGCGAAGGCGACGTTCTTTTCGAGAAAAACTACAGAGAAAATTTAGAGAGCCGGCATTTGAAACTGACTGCCGAACGATTCTACTGCCTCCAACATACATTGCGCGTAAGGAAAACAAAGATAAGATACGAGAAATTAAGGCTCATAAGGAGGCATGTATAGACGTTTTTCCCTCTCTCTGTTTGCGAGTGGAACAAGAAAGGAAACGACAAGTAGTGGTACAGGGTACCCTCCGCCACGCACCGCACGGGGGCTTGGGAAATATCTATTTAGATGTAGATGTAGTGTTGGGAGGGAAGCTCGTTTATGCTTTTCATTTAGCAATTTATTTTATAGTGGCATGGAGGTTTTCTTACCTTAAAGTTGTAAATTGTCGTATGAAACTAACGAAAAACTATTCTACACTCAAAAATAACTTTATACAGTACATCTCCGTATCACAGGCACGCCTGGCAAAGAACTAACAAGCTTAGGTCGGGGGAACTAGAACGGGTTGTTTGCTTACTGACGGTATTCGCATCCCACTTGTCCGCATGCTGTCATAGTGACACATGAGCAGCAGTCGATCGACAACGGGCTCCTCATGACTCATGAGTATTGTGGATCATGGCGTAGCGCTGCCACAGGGATTTACCGCTGTTTCTACTTACTTTTTATTTTTTCTATAGCTCCCTCTTGAGGATACCACAAAATATTTACTAACATTATTTTTAAATCAAATGCTGCCCAATATGGCATAATTTTTATCCCATGTAAAATGAAATTTTCAATCAAAATATGAAACATGTTTTAAATTACATAAAATTTATATTCTAAACGTATTGCATAGGTACACAGCACTACCTTCATTTTGAATTTTATTTGAGAATTTTGCTTTGAATGGTTTCTGGGCTATGATTTTATTAAATTACGGTAACATTGCAAATTAAAAAAAAACTTGGAAGCACTTGTTTACACAGTTACGAGTATCCAAAAGACATTAATTTGACGCTTAGTTTAGACGACAGAAAACATAATCCCTGCAAAAAATGCAAGGTTTCCTGCTGTTAGAATTGAAATGGAATAGCCCAGATGCGTGCATGTTACGACGTAACATCCGGGTGACACTTTTCTCTGCCGACCCGCGAACACGCCCGTGTCAAAACTGTCTCTGCGCCGGTAGGTTTTGATAGCCGCGCTAGTGTGGGCGACAAAATCGTCACTCTCCATGAATTCTCCGCTTCCGTGACAAAACTGTCTCTGCGGCGGTAGGTTCTGATAGCCGCGCTCGCGTGGGTGACAAAATCGTCACCCTTCGTGAATTCTCCCCATTTCATTTCAGACTATCGACACAGTGACACCTGTGGTGACACGCAATTACGCAAACACGACATCAACGTTTTCGCACAACGTGTCTGTGCACGAAGACGATATTGACATTGATATCCCTATAGAAAAAGACCAACACTGTTCGAAAAAATCTGAAGGATTGTTCGCACATAAATATGAAAATTAAAGGATGGCAAAAATCAATCGAACAATATTTTCAAGTGCTTGGGACAACTTGTGTTCAGCTGGGACAGACACTCTCATGTTCGTATTAGTGTATGTTAATTCAGGTAAAATACGAAGTAATTCATCAAAATTTTCAACATTCGTTCGAAAATATTGAAAAAATTTCTGTGGACGTTGTCGAAGTTTATGAAACATTGAGTAAAACTTTCGACTTACTAGTCTTTCACGCCTACCATTCTTTTTTATGGTACAGTATTTTCTTTCACTTCTCATAACTTCACAAATAATGATCATCTCTTCAAAATCATATCGACAGACGACGCTTGGCTTTCAAAAACAGTTTAGTGCCTGTCATACTTCGCGAGCGCACTCCTCTTTGTTGACGTGACGTGGTAGTGATCATTGAAAACATGTAGATTTTTTGTTGCACGCCATCATTTTCATTTACAGTGGGGTTTTGTACTTATGTAAGTAGGAGGTTTCTTTTTGTTACGGCGTAAAGTGAAGAGCTGGCACGCCAGTCGGCAACGACAGAGCAGAGAGGGCTGTGAAAAGTCGTCAGCCAACAGCTCGCTTACCGACTCCTCTCCAGGACGACAACGCGACAGCAGCAGCCCCTATGCGAAGAGGACATAAGCGCCGCGCCCGACTAGTCGCGGACAGTTGAAGAGTAGCGTCAAGATTGGCGACTTCTATAGCAGCATCAACAATAGTTACTTGGCTTGTACATTCTATGTAGCTCTAACTTGGAATCGTTATACTGAAGAAACTTGATTGTTTTGTCTGTCGCCCTTTGCTTGCGGCACATCTGTGTAACACAAAGTTAAGTATTGTATTTTTTCATTTTATAATAAAGCTCTTTAATAACAATTTGTTTGAATGTTGTCTAGCGATCCGAGAAAGCAGGTTTCCTAGATACCCTATATTTGACGACTATGCTGGATTTAACATTTGGCGAAGAGGATGGGATTGACTATTGTGTATGGTGTCACCAAATTCCACCACTATTTGTATGGCAGAAAATTCATCTTAGTAACGGATCACAAGCCATTACAGTTCATGTTTCAACCGATGAAGCCGGTTCCTGTACGAACTGCCCAAAAATTGCATAGATGGGCTTTGGTGTTGTCGCAATACCAGTACGAGATTGTGTATCGTCCGGCAGCTCAATATAGTAATGTGGACGGTCTTTCACGTCTTCCGATTGGCCCTGATACAGATGCTTCTGCTGCATCTTGTTGTCACATCGATGCTCAGGATTTTAATTGCTTCAGTCCTTTCCTCTGAACTGCGAGAAAATAGCACAGGCTACGGGAGCTGATTCAGATTTGAACATCTTGCTAAAATACATTCCCACATCTTGGCCTCGCTCATTGCATAGCATAAAGAACTCTGTAATGCGCAGATACTTTGCATGTCGGCATAGCCTCGCTATACAGCAAGTTCTAATACTTGTTCACAGTGACAGTAGATAGTCACTTGTGTTGATCCCTAAAGCTTTGCAAAAAGAAGCGTTGCAGTTACTTCACCGAGGACACTGTGAAACGTCCCCTTTGAAGAATTATACAAGACTGTGCTTAAACTGACACACAATATTTTTAGCGCAACGCAATCTGACTTTCAAAAAATCCCTACGAAAGAATGGCCCTGACTAACATTAACCTATACCTTTCACAAATCACTTACCCCACAAAAATCTTCGTTACTGGAACTACTGCAACACAGCGAGCGCCACTACTTGCCAGCTAAATAAAAGATTCAAACTACGGGAGGCACTAACTACTGATAGGCATAGTTAGCAAATAAAAGATTTTAATAGAGAACAAACAATGTATTTACCTTAATAGTCATAATATATATAGCAGTTCATGACAAATTACAAAACTCCGCCATCTCTCTCCCCACATCCACCACTGCTGGCGGCTCACCTCCAACTGCGCAATGCTACGCGCTGTTCACATCCAGCTGCCGCTGCCCAACACTACAATGGCAGACAACAATGCAAAACTAGCCACACACTGCACACAGCACAGCCAGTGATTCTTCATATAGAGCGCTACTTGGCGTTACCAATAAGAAAACATAAACAGCCTACTTACATAGCACCCATGCTCCCCACAAAAAAATTTACAAATTGTTTTGGGCAGTGGCCAATAATGATTTGATAAAATTTTTCATAATTACAATAACAAAGATATCAAATGCACACACTTATTGATACAATGTTGGTCAAAAGCTAAAATTTTCTCACAGTCCATAAAGACAGTCCTGATCATTCATCACAGTAAAATTGCAGTGTTTTTCTCAAATTCTGAGCAGTAAAAGAAAATGCACACGGAAGTAGTGGATTTCCATGCAGTCTTGAAGAAGTAGTGTTGTCCTTCCAACGGAAAGACAGTGCTGACTCTTGACATGCAGACAGGTAATGGGCCACAACAGAGCAAACCCACAGCAGAGTCAATCAAAGTTGAAGAATATTGGTAGGTAGGTCATCACAGAGTAGACCCACTGCAGTCCTTGTAGAAATAATGGTATTGGTGGGCCACCAGAGGTGCAGACCCACTGTAGGCCTGGTAGAGATTGTGGGATTGGTGGATCACCAAAGGTGTAGACCCACTGTAGTCCTTGTAGAGATGGCCAGCAGCCATCTGTTGTGACTGTGCAGGTACACAATCACCATTGAAGAGTCTTGCAGATAATATAGCAAGTCCATAACCACCACTTGTGCACTCACAAAGTGTTTGGAATTGTCCTTAGAACCAGCAATGCTGTTATCCAGTCCCTTGCTGAATTATTAACACACGTGCAAACACTAACAGTCCTCTTTTTTTTCACACATTGTGCATATACTATGACCAACATAAATGAGTGCAGCGAAATGAATACTTACAAGTTACTTAATTTGATGAACTGGTGTCAATTACAATTTTATAACATATGAATACAATAGCAAAGGTACAAAATACATCATTAAAGAACATAACAATACAGATAAATTTGTAGTAGTACAGGCTTTACAAAAGAATAGAAATAAACAGATACATCAGTGTTACAGGAATTATGACATAAGTACATACATAAAAGATCAGAATAACTTTTGAAACATCAACTTCACACATGAGCATTAAAACAAAACAGAATAAATAATGTCTAAGCATCTTTACAAGATAAATAACATATTATTTGAAAAATTCTACAACATAAATCTTATTAGCTAAACACTTAAAGACAGGAAAAAGACAAATACACGATGGTACATACACACATAGCAAAATAATACAAAATAAAAAGGACAGGGTTTGTTTTACTGCAGTATTTTGCATGGAGATCTCCCTTGGTTCATCATTATTCCCAAAAGTCCTATCTATACCTGCTTTCTGTACTTTTTTTTGTATAACTTCTCAATGCATTTCTTCCAATTCATTGCAACTCATTCTCTTATATAGTCTACCCCCTCTTAAGCTAACTTAAATCTGCTGAGCTCAGATGCTAAACTAAGGAACGAGGCAATGCAGCAACACAAAACAATTAACACAAACAGCAATGACAAATAAAATGGAAATTTGCAAATCAAGCTGCAGTAAATCTAAATTACCAAGCAATGCAACATTACAACTAATATGAGCCAATGTGCAGCAACAAGAAAAATAAATCAGTAGTAAAACTAGCTTAACAGAGTAATACAAAAGTGAAATTTAGTAGCACGATGCCTGGCAAATAGCAGCAGCAATGCCAAAACTTATATCTAAACATGACAATGCTCAAGCAGAAAAAATATTACACTAAAAATGGCCATGTCTAATACCTATGTCACATCTTAACACTAGAGTGATGCATCACGAGAACTTACACTAGCAGATAAGTTACCAAATCGTAAAGAAATTATTTATGCAATTCCTGTGAAGGGAAATGTCTATTTATGTGCCCTCGTTTTCTTGGAAGTAGATCATAAATTTCTTATTGACTGGATCTGTAGGCTTAAATAACTATATTAGTACAATTATTAAATTTTATTTTAACCAATGCTACAGTGCAGCTAGAAACTAGATATTAAACAAAATGAGCAATCTCTCAACTAGAAAGACAATGGATGTAAAATGTTTCTCATCATTTCATTAAGCATTTTAGTAAATATCATAAATTAAGAGCTCCACAGTGTAATCATATGTTTTCAAGTTCGAGCGTGTCGTATTTGCGATGCTTTCTACAAAGGAATGTCAATAGCGAGGATAATGGCCTCTTTTTTTTGCACCTAATGGCTTTCTTTTGTCAGACGTCTACCTCTCAGCTGGGCGCCCAAAACGCATTACGCCAAGGTCACTTACCTTTCTTGCTGAAATATTTACGACGGCAGTTTCCGCCACAGTGACAGTCTCATATAAACATATTTCACAGGTCAAGAATTTGGGTTACACATCTGTAGAAACAAAATCCTATAAATATAACAGCGTCCAAAAAATGTTCGCCAGCATTGTGATACATTCACGCATATACACACATTTCATAGCTCTTAAAGTACGATTCTTGGTTTCCAACAACCTTTTTCACAAACCAGAGTCCCTAACCACTACTCATTATTCCTTACCTTATTCGTTGACACTTCTTCAATATTTCATCATTACAGATATGTAGCATAATCAAATAACTCATATAGCATCAGCTTACTGATCATAAACATACCGCAAAAGCATAATACACATAGTCATCGTAATAATAACATCATAACACCTCAGTCAACTCTCAAAATCGTCGTAGCTTCCTCCAATAATTTCAAAACCTAAAAAAATTCTCTGCTCATGTCAAAAGTGTCATCTGCCTCAAACGCACTTCAAAAATCATGATCCCATACCAAATACATCATTCAAAGCTCTCATAGTATCACAATGGTTCCGAAAAAGTATGAACAGTTCACAAAGTACAGACAAAATACAATTTCGTAAGTGTGAAGTTATCCAACGGTGTAATTACGTAAACATCTGTCACTGCTGCAGTAAAAAAAAAAGTTTGTTTCTCTATTAAATAATCAGATAGCTGTGTAATTTATGTGTTAGAGAAATATGGTACCGATGTGTAAAGTTGTATAAGCAAATACCATATTAGCTAGGGCTCCTTGTGCTTGCCACACACATGGTACACAAAGTAGGCATGTACCCCCCTGAGGATAAATGTAATTATACCCTCAGGTGTTACAGATTACAGCAATGGAATGAAATTTATCACGGAAAACTTTCTTTGTAATTCAAAAATCTTTAAAAATAAATGTTTTAAGTATAAAATTAATCACTCAAATACGTGTACTGCTGCGCTAAACTGTGCGTCTTGTTGTAAGATAATCTCTGTGGTAGTGCCATAATTATTGTCCTCCGAAAGCTAAGTTCTGCAGAAGTCAATGTACTTACCTCATGATAAACAAAAGTGAAATGCTTTGTGTATAGATATCTTAGTTATTACGCTTATTGTTATGATAAAGAAGTTACTGTGCTGTAACGTATTGTTGTGCTACGGAAAAGGCTGTCTCATTGCAGCTATACCACAGAAGTTACTACTAAAACATGTTTTACTTTCCAGAATAATACAGAAAAACTGTGCAGATATGAAACAGAAACACCGCAAAAGCAACATTGTAAATTGTCACTCATTAGTAGCGTCGTGATAAAATCGTGTAGCTGTCAC
Source organism: Schistocerca piceifrons (assembly GCF_021461385.2). Classification (NCBI taxonomy): domain Eukaryota; kingdom Metazoa; phylum Arthropoda; class Insecta; order Orthoptera; family Acrididae; genus Schistocerca; species Schistocerca piceifrons. The sequence continues at coordinate 906,886,794 of NC_060149.1, forward strand.
ATAAACTAACCACTGTCTCATCTGGTATCTCACAGAAAGTACCTTAAATCCAGAATGTATTTTCAAGTAAACCAAAATGTTGCATTAGAATCTCATTAGCAGTACCAGTATATGTTCTAAGTATGTGAGCCTTATAGTCGTTACATAATCGTGCAACTAACAAGCAAGAATGTACAAATAAAACACTGTGTCATCTGTTCACTATAACAATGCATTCGTAATTTCTGTTTAAAAATGTTCCCTAGGTTCTAGACTGGATATTTAACTTCAAACATTGTTGTATGTTAACAGATTCTAAGTCTAACAAAGCATACTAGCAATGTAAAGTGAAAAGTTATATGGCAAAGACAAAGTTAAAAAGCAGATTATCTTTCAATAAACGGTTTTACATGTGAAATGTGGTGTAAACCTTTACTCTTCCTAGTATGCAGAGTTTCAACTTCAACGCAATTATCATGCGGTATACGTCGGTGAGGAGTGCTAAAATTTTTCTCAAGGTTAGCGTCAATGTTATTGTTCTCTGAGCCAGCCGGCGCATGTGGCTGCCTGCGGTGCGGGTCATTGTCTGTTTCTTTGTTGGCGCGCGTCGTTATTGGGATTAGGAGGCCGAACTTCCACAAATTCACTCTGACGAGAAGGCCCTGCCCTGTTTGAATCACGCCAGTTCTGATGCAATTCAGGTCTGTCGTTATGATTATATCGTCTGTCGTCATGTCGGTAGTTCCTGTAGTTTCTTTCTTGTCGGTTAAGTGGTGGAGAATTTCTCCCTGAATTATCACTGCACGGTGGACCGTTGCGTATGAAGTTATTCTGTCTCCCGTGATAATAATAGTTCTGGTTGCCAAATTGTCTGTTTCTATGATTGTCTCTGTCATATTCATTACTACGGAAATGCGATCTTTCTCTGTAACTATTACTCTGCCAGTGGTTGTCATACGGGTGGTGTCTGTTTTGGTCACGATTTGTGTTGTGAGAATAGCCTTGTCATGTCCAGTTATTATTTCTTTCATCGTGGAATTGCGACGGATGTGACCTGTAATTGTTGTGTTCGTGTTTTCGCGTTCCGCGATTGTCAGTGTCAATTTCTAATTCTTGTAAGAGTCCTTGAAAAGCTTCAATGTCGTCTTTGCAACGCCCTGCTAAAATAATATGTCGTAACTGTTCAGGCAATTTGATTAAGCAAATGCGGATGAGTTCTGAGGGGCTGTATGGGTTTGACAGGTACTGATTCTTGTGCAACATGTCTTCAAAATATTTCACAAGACTGGAAAATTCAGATTGTTGAAAGTGTTTCATCATCATGATGCTATGTTTTACTCAGTCTTGTGTAGCTTGAGACCAATATGCTGAGAGGAAGGCATGGTAAAATTCTCCTTCACTGTGACAATCGTGAATGACCGATCGCATTCTTACAGCTGGTTCATTCTCTAAGTAGCCACACATAAATTCTAATCTGTGTTCTAACGACCAGTTGGGAGGAAAACAATGAGAGAATTGATGGAACCATGCTTGTGGATGAATGTCGTTGCCAGAATTCTTAAATGTTTTGAATTTACGTGTAGTAATGAACAGCTTATAGTCAAAGTCATCATGTCGGCGACTCGCATATCGGTCATTGTTACGTCGTTTCGGCGGTTCCATTTCAAAATTCGGTGCACCTAGCCAATTTCTTTCATAATTTCCGAAATGCGCTGTGTTATTATTTTGTGGCTGTTCCGTATTTCTATGTCCCTCTTCCTGTATTGGGGCGCGAGTGTCCTCTGAAATACGTAATTCTTGTATTACCTGTGTCAGCTGATCTTGTACTTCCCGGATTTCTCTTTGGTGTTCCGTATTAATTTGATTCTGATTTTGTTTGAATTTCCTAATTTGTTTGCACTCTTCTGTGTCATTCAGATTATCATCTACCTTCGTAGATAAATTAGTGACCTGATCCGAAAGTTCGGCTACTTTCTCCGATAGTGAACACATTTCCTCAGTGTGTTTTTCTGAACCAAGTTTCAGAGTGTCCATTTGTGTTGAAATCGAATCTACTGTGTCCTTTAAGTTTTCTTGAGTTTTTGCAATTTGCGTAACTGAATCAGTAGATGCAACTGAGTCAATTTTAGCTTGCAAGGTGTCGTGATTTTCATGAACAATAGTTTGCAGTTCTTTTATGGCTGCTTCGTGATTCTGTAATGCATTTTTATGACGCGAAAAAATAGGTTGTAAATGCTCACAAATTTGTGTTTTTAAGTCATTACAGACTCTTTGACATTTCGATTCGATGTTATGTAACTCAGTAGTTAAATCTTCACGTTTGTGTTCAAGCGTGGTGTCTAACTTTTGAAGATTTTGTTCCATTGTGTCTAACTGTTGCTGTGTTTGTCTCTGATTTTGTTCCATTGTGTCTAACTTTTGAAGATTTTGTTCCATTGTGTCTAATTTTTGTAGCTTTTGTCCCATTTGTTGCATTAACTGTAATAACAATGCACTGGTGTCTGAAACATGTTCCTCAGTGCCATTCGGCAATGCATTTGAACCGGCAATATTCGCAGTTTGAAAAGCAGAAAATGTGTCTTGACTTATTTGAGAAAAGGGTGAGGACGCAAAACCTGAATCTACAGTATTTGCAATATTGGTACTGTCATTTCGGATTCCTGAGGTAAGCTGCTGCCGACCGATCGATCGATAATGCTTCCCTGTTCACTAATTGTTTCACTGTGTACACCATTGTTTGCAGCCCGTTCCATTTCCCTATGTACAATTACCAAATTACTACTTTGAACATTAGTTAATTCATTACTCGGTGGCGCTAACACACTGCTTTCGTCTTCGCTGTCATTTCTCAGTTTACTTTGGAGCCTAGTGTTACGTTTTTCACACGCCATTGTTGTCACAATATTTCACACGACAACACAGAAAAACACAATTTGAAGAGCAAAAATAGGGGAACACATTAACATAGCACTGAAAATAATATCTAGTTAATTGCAAGCGCAGCTGCGAAATACTTGCTGCAAATCTACATGCATGCCACAACTGTTTTACTGTACAACAATGAAAGACTGCAACTACAAAGGAGATTCCCTCTACAATTACTCGCTAGCAATAAACAATAGCTACACTAATTACACAAACTACAAGAAAAAATCAGAAGATTCCAGTGAGGTATCCTCGGCTAAGGGTCGACATATGAAACGTCCCCTTTGAAGAATTATACAAGACTGTGCTTAAACTGACACACAATATTTTTAGCGCAACGCAATCTGACTTTCAAAAAATCCCTACGAAAGAATGGCCCTGACTAACATTAACCTATACCTTTCACAAATCACTTACCTCACAAAAATCTTCGTTACTGGAACTACTGCAATACAGCGAGCGCCACTACTTGCCAGCTAAATAAAAGATTCAAACTACGGAAGGCACTAACTACTGATAGGCATAGTTAGCAAATGAAAGATTTTAATAGAGAACAAACAATGTATTTACCTTAATAGTCATAATATATATAGCAGTTCATGACAAATTACAAAACTCCGCCATCTCTCTCCCCACATCCACCACTGCTGGCGGCTCACCTCCAACTGCGCAACGCTACGCGCTGTTCACATCCAGCTGCCGCTGCCCAACACTACAATGGCAGACAACAATGCAAAACTAGCCACATACTGCACACAGCACAGCCAGTGATTTTTCATATAGAGCGCTACGTGGCGTTACCAATAAGAAAACATAAACAGCCTACTTACAACTGGAGGATTGTTCAAAATGGTTCAAATGGCTCTGAGCACTATGGGACTTAACACCTATGGTCATCAGTCCGCTAGAACTTAGAACTACTTAAACCTAACTAACCTAAGGACATCACACAACACCCAGTCATCACGAGGCAGAGAAAATCCCTGACCCCGCCGGGAATCGAACCCGGAACTCGAGCGCGGGAAGCGAGAACGCTACCGCACGACCACGAGCTGCGGACAGGAGGATTGTTCGTACGAAACGGTTAGCGCGTCGCCACTGCACTAGGCAAGGTATGGACACCCAAATAGAACAGATGACGTCACAGTGTCACTCATGTGCGGCAAATCAGTCCGCACCGCCACAAAAATTCTCTGCTTGGCCTAAGACGCAATCACCATGGCAACGTTTACTCACAGACATTGCGGTACCTCTTTGGAACAATAGTTGGTTGATTGTGGTAGACTCGTATAGCAAGTTTCCTTTTGCTGTGCCAATGAAATCAACTACGTCACAAAACACAATTCGGGCGTTGTCCTCTATTTTTTGCCTCGAAGGTTTGCCTCGAAGGTTTACCTGAAGCCATAGTGTCGGACAACGCCCCTCAGTTCGCGTCAATGAATTTGAAACATTTTGTGAATGCAATGGCATACAGCTTCTAACTATTGCACCGTTCCATCCACAGTCAAACGGCGAAGCGGAACGTTTTGTCAGAACATTCGAGCAACAAATGGCCAAACTTGGCACCGCACACATCAGGGATCAAGCATTGCAACTGTTTCTCGCCTCCTATCGTTCGCATCCACGAGATGGACCATCGCCGGCGGAATTGCTTCACGGCCGCTGCCTTCGGACACTGCTCCACCTGTTCCTCCACAGCATCCGGCGTCGAAGGAAGGCTGCAAGTATCGCTTCGCGCAGCACGATATTGTGTTTTCCAGGCTTTTTAGCGGCAGCAGACGGTGGGCGCGAGGCGAGATTCCTCGTCGACTTGGCGCATGCATGTATCTCATTTCAGGCCCAGACGGATTGCAGCGCGCAAATCACAATCAAAATCGCCACTGTCATCTGCACGGCGATCCTGCTGTCTCTCTTCCCCCAGAGTCACGGGTCCAGAGGACAGCGCGGCCACAGCAGCCGCCAGAGGCTGTTATCACGACACCGCGGGACGACCCCACGGAGACGCAGCCTTCGCCTCCTCCGCCTCCTCTCGTCCTAGCGATGGAGCTGGGCCCGCCCACGCCGCAGCGGACGACACCTGCTTCGTTCAAATGCCTCTGAGCACTATGGGAATTCACATCTGAGGTCTTCAGTCTCCTAGAACTTAGAACTAATTAAACCTAACCAACCTAAGGACATCACACACATCCATGCCCGAGGCAGGGTTCGAACCTGCGACCGTACCGGTCGCTCGGCTCCAGACTGTAGCGCCTAGAACCGCACGGCCACTCCGACCGGCTAAGTCCCATAGTGCTCAGAGCCATTTGTAACACAAAGTAGTTTTCATTTTATAATAAAACTCATTAATATTATTTGTTTAAATGGTTAAAATGGCTCTGAGCACTACGGGACTTAACATCTGAGGTCATCAGCCCCCTAGAACTTAGAACTACCTAAACCTAACTAACCTAAGGACATCACACACATCCATGCCCGAGGCAGGATTCGAACCTGCGACCGTAGCGGTCGTGTGGTTCCAGACTGAAGCGTCTAGAACTGCTCGGCCACACCGGTCGGCTGTTTAAATGTTGTCTAGCGATCCGAGAAAGCAGGTTTCCTCAACACCCCATGTTTGACGACTAGGCTGGATGTAACACTTTTATATGAAAATTATAACACATTTGAATAGCGCGTGCATCACACACACATTACACGTTGAGGCCCAAAGAAACTTTACATCTACATCTACAGAGACATGTAAACATGCAGAATACGGCTCTGCGGTCGGCAACGCCTATATAAGATAACAAGTGTCTGGGGCAGTTGTTAGATCGGTTATTGCTGTTACAATGGTAGGTTTTCAAGATTTAAGTGAGTTTCAAAAAGGCTCGTTTACGCTGTGGCAACATCTTGCAACATTGTGGCATGCTACGGAAATGTGACGTGCGTCGTCTTGTAGTATGTTACAAAAGGCAACATCTTGAGGCATATGTTGCATGCGGCAGGTTAATTTATATTAAAGCAACAGAATTTGTGCCACACTGAGTCGGTCTTGCAGGAGAATGCGTGATAACGTGATTACGGCGGCTGCTTACTTGCTCATCGCACAAGCCTTTTTCAATGGAAATGAAAATGAACGGAAAAGGAAACGATGATGGAAGAGAAGAATATTCAAAGAAGGTCCGCAAACGAGTGTACTTGGAGATCTAGCAGCAGATGTTTTGTGTTAGCAGAAGAGTCAACACCGCGTTACGACTGGAGGCCGAAATGCACGCGTTTAGTTCACGCAGGCTGGCGTGAGGAGGGAAGAACTATACTGATGTGAGGTCTGGAACATGACAAGGAATGAGAATTCAGAAAGCGGACGTAATTAGTTTGATTCTTAACTTTAATCCATTAACGATGAACATCGCTCTTGACGGTACATGATTCACTATATTATTTTAGTAACTGAATATGGCGCCTTGCTAGGTCGTAGCAAAGGACGTAGCTGAAGGCTATGCTAAACTGTCGTCTCTGCAAATGAGAGCGTATGTAGACAGTGAACCACCGCTAGCAAAGTCGGCTAGGGAGTCTCTTTAGACTAGACCTGCTGTGTGGCGGCGCTCGGTCTGCAATCACTGATAGTGGCGACACGCGGGTCCGACGTATACTAACGGACCGCGGCCGATTTAAAGGCTATCACCTAGCAAGTGTGGTGTCTGGCGGTGACACCACAAGATGATGGTGCATTATTTAGTAATTTTACGAGAATGTCCAGTGAAGACTTCAGTTATTTACTTCAATTAACTGCACCTCTTATTCTAAAAAAGAGAAACCAATTACCAAGACAGTATTTCACCAGGAATTCGACTGGCCATCGCATTGCGATTTTTAGCCACTGGGGACTAGTACAAGTCACTAATGTACTCATTCAAAGTATCATATTCTGCTATTTCCCTCATAGTGCCAGAATTATGTGAAGCTATTTCATCAGTGTTGAAGAATTACATAATGGTAAGTACGCAACGTTCAATACTTACTTTATTTAAATAATTGCTTATTTTCATTTTTAAGTAAGTTATAATCAAAATTAAATAATTGGTACAAAGTATTTCACTTATTTTTTAAATTGCAAAAATTGATGTAGCTCTTCTGATGTACCAGGTACTTCAATGAATTCTTCACTCTCACCAGTATCATTGTCAACGTATATAATTTCGCAGTTAGCTTCTGGACAGCTTATTTATGCACTGTTTTCCGATACGACAACGGGTAATGATGTGAAGCTGGGAGTTCGCTTCTCATACTCCCGCTAAGCTGCTTTGAATAGCTCATTTCCAATTATGTTCTTCACATACGTTTGTGTAGCCGAGGGAAATTTTCTCATCTCATTGGCGATGAACTCTCCATACACACACCATTCATCTGTGTTGTTAACAGTTTTTAACATCTGGTAAGGTTCCTCAACTGGAGCATCTCTCTCCATTTCCTGAGCTGTTCATTTTTTAGGTTCAAAATGGCTCTGAGCACTATGGGACTTAACATCTGTGGTCATCAGTCCCCTAGAACTTAGAACTACTTAAACCTAACTAACCTAAGGACATCACACACATCCATGCCCGAGGCAGGATTCGAACCTGCGACCGTAGCAGTCCCGCGGTTCCGGACTGAGCGCCTGAACCGCTAGACCACCGCGGCCGGCCTCATTTTTTAGGTTCAGTAATTATCTTTCTCTGTGTTTCCTCATGAGACGTTGTTGGTGTTTGAGGCACATTGACTTCAAAAGGCTGACTTGCATCTTCATCTTTTGTTTCTGTGTCCTCTGTGTCGTCGTTCTGAAAAAAAAAGCGAAATTAGTTATAAGATTTTACTTTTCAGATTCAAAAGGACACTGAAGAATGGAAGAATGTTGCCAGAAATTTCGGAGTGAAGTGGAACTTCCCTCAGTGTATAGGAGCCATAGATGGCAAACATGTGCAAATTATGTGTCCTGTCAATACTGAAAGTGAATATATTAACTACAAAAAAACATTTAGCATCGTCCTTATGAACACTGCAGACGCAAATTACTGCTTTCAATATGTTCATGTTGTTTATCAGGCCCGCATATCAGATGGAGGAGTTTTTAAGAACACTTCGTTTCATAAAGCGTTAATGGAAATAAATTAAACATTCCTCCCCGCCGGCCGGGATGGCCGAGCGGTTCTAGGCGCTACAGTCTGGAACCGCGCGACCGCTGCGGTCGCAGGTTTGAGTCCTGCCTCGGGCATGGATGTGTGTGATGTCCTTAGGTTAGTTAGGTTTAAGTAGTTCTAAGTTCTAGGGGACTGATGACCTCAGAAGTTAAGTCCCATAGTGCTCAGAGCCATTTGAACCATTTCGGCCATTCCTCCCCCAGAATCTCTTCCAGGAAAAGAAAATTTGACACCACATGTTTTAGTAGCGGACGAGGCATTTCCATTGACCACAAATATAACGAAACCGTGTGCTGGCCAGCCACTAAGGTCAGAGGAAAGAATATTTAATTACCGACTTTCTCGCGCACGACGAACTGTCGAAAACATTTTCGGAGTAATTTCCTCTGTTTTTCGAGTGTTTAGGAAGCCATTGTTACTTAAAGTTGATAACGCTGAAATAGTTACAAAAGTTTACACGTATCTCCATATTTTTTTAAGGCAAAGTGCAACGTCCAGAACTATTTATTTACCTCTAAATAGTTTGGATACAGAAGACGTAGGCAGTGGTGTAATTACTCTTGGAGAGTGGAGAGAAGCTACTCGCAACTATATAGGCTTAACGAACTTTTCAAAAGTACCTCGAAGACCTCCCTGTGATGCACAGGCAGTACGAGAGGAATTCAAAGAATATTTTATGACACCACATGGAAAGGTTAATTGGCAAGAGAGATACCAATAGTATTATCACCCTGCATCAATATATATTAATTATGTTCGTACTACAAGGTGTATTCATTTATGTAAATAAATAGAATTATCTAGATAAACTCAATCAGTTTAGTTACTTTGTTCCTACGAACTTGTTTGTGTGGTCCACTGCAGTAAAATGAATTTTGAAACAACTGTTTATATCTATCGATTACATACTTATTCGAAAGCGTTTGGTAGAAGGTACCATATGTAGCCTACTCATTAAAACAATTGTCAAAAAATGGGACTTTCTAAGAACAGAATAAAATTCCCTATTTTACAAATGTGCTTATTGATAATTTTGTTGCCATGGATTGGTATACTACAGCACTCACAGTTAAGAAATATGAATAGTTATTGAAATCGAGATACTTACAATTGAGCCGTCCATTCCTGCACGTGGTTTCGTCACATCTAAGATGAATTTTAATGAGTCATATGCGAACCATTTTCTTTCCGTATTACCCGCTGAGCCGCTTTTTTTATTCGTCACACGCATGTGTTCGCAATGAAACGCACTTCTCAGATTTTTAACCTTCTTCCTCACAGCATCCTCATGGATTTCATATTTTGAAGCGGGATTTCGTATAACGTCTCTTTTTCACTACATATTTTTATAATTACTGTCACGTACGTTCCACAGAACCTCAGCTTGTCTGTAGTCCTCTATGAATACTTCTCGTTCGACCACACCATATTTTCGAATTTACCGCTGCCGCACGGAAAATGTCGCACACGAACCCACTCAGCTCGGGGGTTAGCTGCGGCATATTGCGTCAGCTTGCGACATGACGCACGGTGTTGTCTACGCCGCATGAATCATGCGACAACGTGCGTCATGTAGCATGCGGCACTGTTGCATGCCACAATGTTGCAAGGTATTGCCCCAGCGTAAACGAGGCTTAACACTACCAGCCACCCATTTTGTTAAGGTGGATATCGACAGAAGATGATCTTGGTGGGCAGTTGTCATCCTGGTACTCGCTAAGTACCATTAAAGGAACTCCATGAAAACCAAATTTGGGGGGTAAATCGATGCTTCAAGTGAAATTCTCTGCAGCTAGAGCTAAGTGAGCAGGCTAAATAGAAGCTGCATTTGCTACTGTGATGTCGATTTATAGGTAATGTGCAACGTGAGGCTGGCCGGAGTGGCCGTGCGGCTCTAGGCGCTACAGTCTGGAACCGAGCGACCGTTACGGTCGCAGGTTCGAATCCTGCCTCGGGCATGGATGTGTGTGATGTCCTTAGGTTAGTTAGGTTTAATTAGTTCTAAGTTCTAGGCGACTGATGACCTCAGAAGTTAAGTCGCATAATGCTCAGAGCGATTTTTTTGCAGTGTGAGGTTAGTTTATGTCTTATTGGAATATAGCAGCAGGAGTGCACAAGTTCAGCCTCTCTACCATAACTTTGCACTTGAGGGTCACTGGAATTCATAACGGCTGTCATTGCCAATGTTATTCAAAGACAATTAACAGCACTGTGTCTGCCATCTATTCAGTTCCAGTATGCACATGAGATGATGTGTGTTGCATTTGGGTATGAGTGGCCACTCAGTGACACCAACTGTTGTCATAATTAGCATTAGACCCTTCTTCATTAAAGTTGTACCGGCTTAACCCTAGAACGGTCAGGCGAAAAATAGTTTCCAGAGCGGTGGGGCTGAGTCTGTGGGACTCAATAAACAAAATACTTATAACAAGTGACAGACAGCATATTTACATCAAATGACGAATTTCTGTTTTGTTCGGGTAGTACTAAATGCTATAGTGACGATAATTTAACCTTTCTGAATTACCCTTAATTGTAAAAAAAAAAAAAAATTTAAAAACATACTTCTTTGTAGAACTACATGTAATTAAACTGGAAATACAAGTAACTTTGACTGAAATATGAATACAAATGGGAATAAGTTGTAGAACTAAGAAGCAAAGATGTTGAAGTTTCATTATATAAACAGAAATTGTGAATATAATGTACAGTTTGTGAGATCTCGTCCTCTAAAATCGTCATTTTCAAAACAGTCGCCACAAGCCATTTTAGCATGCGCCAAGCGTAACCGAACCTTGCAAACTTTGCAAAAGTATTTAGTTTTGCTGTCGTTGCATTTGTAACATATTCCCCTTTTCCATCGTTGTGGATCCTCAATTGTTGTTTGTTCTTGGGTGCCAGACAGGTTAGACTTCAGAGACAAGCCTGGCAATTTCGCGCGTGATGTTTGGCTGGGTTGCACGCATTGTCAAATATGGTGTTATGAGAGACATTTCTAGGGTTCTGAGTTATTCTCGTCGAACTGAAACATTTTTGTTTGATTTGAGTACAATGTAGCCATTGAGAGATGCGAAACAAAAATAAACATAAAACTCAAGACAGCATTTTCTACCAAGGAATAAAACTGTACAATAAATTACCAAAAGATTTTAAAGAAATTGAAAAAATACACTTATTTAAACAGGCAGCTAAGAAGTACCTGTTATGCGATACATTTTGTACATTGAAGGATTACTTGCCTAAAACAGAGTAGGGGTTTGATAAAAAAATGTTATACAAATAAATAATAATAATAATGATTATAAAATATCCAACATTCCACATAACACCTTCACTTTGTTTTCTTCCTTCTTTTTTTCCTTTTTAGAAATACTTACCCCCAAACTATGCATAGCACAATATTAACACCTCTTCTTCTTTCTGAGCTCAACATCTCACTCATTATGGAGGGATGCTGACTCAGTTTTTCAGGATAGCTAATGGGAAGTTGCAGTACAGTGTGTGTGTGTGTGTGTCTGTGTGTGTGTGTGTGTGTGTGTGTGTATGCGTTATGAAACAATGTGTGTACAGTGTGTAAAGTGGCTGATAGTGAGATATGACTGAACACTGTGACATTACATTATTTAATAAGTTATTTGTAAAAAAAGTATTGTATACCAGAAGTAAATCTAATGATTGTCTCTAACTAGAAGTCTGTAAATATATGTGTATACGAATTAACTTTTTTTTAAATTGATCTAAATTTGTAAATACTTTGACATGTCCTATATCCTTGTAAAAAGACATCTACTGATGAATAAAGCTACTACTACTACATTGTTCGGCTACTGAAAAAAGAGACCGAGAGCCCACCGTCTTGTCCCTCTAGCAACAGTACATTCACCTCACATAGCGTCTACGCTGCCATTTGTTTTGTTGCAGAACGTTATTATACTTGGTTTTTTCTTTTCGCCGCTGTCTGTCAGTTTCATCATCAGTATGCATTGACGAAATGAGCAGTGCTGTTCCGTTTCGTTTTGGTACCGTTTTCCTAAAATCCAAACATATAATGGAGTATTCCTTTTTAATTTGTTGGGTAAATACTCAACTGGAATTTCATGCTTATTTTTTAACATACCAACAATAGTAATATTATTTTCCTGTACGGTAGTACCTTTTCGACGATTGGGTAAGAAGTAAACCAATTGTCTATTGTCAGATTACTTCCATACCCTTTCACTGGATCTAGAAGACGCAAAACAATGTCGCATGCCTTATTGCCGGTTTGTATAGTTCTTGTGGTTGTGCAACTGCATACGTTTTAGAACAAGCCTGGATGAAAACCGTGATCCCACACTTGACAGGTTTATTTGGGATATACATCCGGAACCTGCATCTGCCTCTGTACGGAACGAGCATTTCGCCCAAAGTTACGTATGGTTGATACAAATATTAACACTCGAGTCCGCCACAAAAGTCTTCTGACTGGAGCAGAATGTGCACTGCAGTTGGAGACAAACTTATCAGGAATGGATCTTTATGGCAGCAAGATGATCTTGTGCTTTTCTTTCTTCCCTCGTATCGATGTTATCAAACCTGATGCAACGAGTAAAAAACATGAACGTTTTCAGTGACATACGTGCTCTAGAGTTTTCAATTCCGTCCCATCTGTATTCCAAAAGTCTCCAGTATTCGTTTTACCGCCATGCAACGTTCCAGCTAAGTAAAGTAGGCCAAAATACGCTTTCAGTTCATCAAAATTTATAGGCTTATCCATATTTGGCTCACTTGTCTGTTTAGTTAGAACTGAACTGAATCAACATAGATATTGGTTTATTCAAGAACTAAATCAACTAATCGATTGCTACAAAAATAATTGCCATGATTCTCACAGTGACTGTTCATCCATTGTAGCTCTAATACTTCAGGCAAGTGCGTAGTAACTGTGTTGTGTTGTCTTGTTCGAACGTTTTGTAGGAAACAAGCTTTTCACCATGTGGTTGCTCCCTTCCCTCCTTTGTCAAAACACGTAGGTGATGTACCTGCCAGTTACAGGAGTTTTACTTGAATCAACAACAGTAGGTGCATCGGTGCTGGCAAAAGGCTGAACACCTTCCTCTTCACATATTCCACATATTTCACTATTACTATGTAAGTAGGCTGTTTAGGTTTTTATGTTGGTAACGCCACATAGCGCTCTGAATGAAAATCACTGACTGTGCTGTGTGCAGTCTGTGGCTGGTTGGCATTGTTGTAATATTCGCTATTGTAGTATTGGGCAGTTGGATGTGAACAGCGCGCAGCGTTGCGCAGTTGGAGGTGAGCTGCCAGCAGTGGTGGATGTGGGGAGAGAGATGGCAGAATTTTGAGAGCGGATGATCTTGACGTGTGTCCATCAGAGACAGTAAATTTGTAAGACTGGATGTCATGAACTGATATATATATATATTACGACTTTTGAACACTATTAAGGTAAATATATTGTTTGTTCTCTATCAAAATCTTTCATTTGCTAACTATGCCTATCAGTAGTTAGTGACTTCAGTAGTTAGAATATTTTCTTTAGCTGGCAGTATTGGCGCTCGCTGTATTGCAGTAGTTAGAGTAACGAAGATTTTTGTGAGGTAAGTGATTCATGAAAGGTATAGGTTATTGTTAGTCAGGGCCATTCTTTTGTAGGGATTATTGAAAGTCAGATTGCGTTGCGTTAAAAATATTGTGTGTCAGTTTAGTGATGATCAGAATAAGTAAAGAGAGAAATGCCAGAGTACGTCCAGTTTTGCTCAGCTTTTTGAAAATCAAATAACGTAAGGGGTTTATCAGCACAATCATTCATAAATTTTTGTAAGGGGAGGTTTCAACAACATGATCACTGTTTATTTCAAAGTCTGGGTCCACATCAGAATCGTCCACTTCACTCTCATCATTATAGAGAATTCTGTTAATTTCACTGCATGAAAGATTTTCTCTTGCCATTTTATATTGTAAACTATTAAAAATGATTTTATTTATTTGTTTTGATCCTCTGAACCATACATTGTACAGAAAATACACGTCATGATATAGGACAGGTCATTTGATACATGTTAGGCATTTATAAGAAGAGGTGTACTTAGGTCTTATATTTATTCTGTACCAGATTTTAGCATTTATACCAATAAAACTTCCATTCAGTTATGTTACATAAGGTCAGTAGTTTGGGATCCATTATCTGATGTTTTTGTTGAGGAGTTCCTTATAGCAGGTCGTTTTTGAGGAATTCCTGTATGCTGTAGAGGTAGCGTTTAATTAAGAGTGACCGTAGTTCAAATTAAACTCCTTCACTTGTGTAATGTTCTTCACTGCTATTCGGAGATGATTGTAGAATTTTATTCCCATATATTTGAGACCTTTACTGTATAGTTTTGTTGAATGGGGAATTATTCGTAGATAGTTCTTTGACCTTGTATCATGTTGGTGTCAGTTTGAGTTTATACCTAAGTTGCTAATATTTTTCTTGGTGAAACATAGTAGGTCCAGTATGTACTGACATGGGAGGGGTAATATGTTCAGATTGTGAAACAGTGGTTTACAGGATTCTTTCTGCTGTTTGAATAATATTATTCTAACTACTTTTTTTTTTTTTTTTTTTTGAACAGCCTCACTGCTTCTGCACTGTGGCCACAAAAGATAATTTCATAGCTTAATATAGAGTGGAAAAGAGCATAGTACATTGACGTGAGGGTGCTGGTATTAACAATATTCCTTATTTGTCTAGTCATGAAACATACTTTACTCAATTTGATGCAGGTTATATCAATATGACTTTTTCATGTAATTGTGTCAGTAATGGTAACCCCCAAAAATTTGGTCTCCTTTACAGAGTTGATTTTATCATCACTCAGTGGTATATTTGGTACTGGTGGGTTTTTATTTTGGACTGTGTGGAAAGTAATACCAGCTGTCTTTTTTATATTTAGTAGTAGTCTGTTTGAATTAAGCCATGAGTTTAGTTGTGCTGTGCTCCTGTTTATTGCATCTTGAAGATGTTCATCTGAGTCAGATATCAAAATTGTGGTATCATCAGCAAAGAGGAAGGTTCTGTTATTATGTAAATTTAAGGGGAGATCATTTACATAAAGTAAGAATAATAAGGGTCCCAACACTGAGCCTTGGAGAACTCCATGTTCTGTGATTTGGGTAGATGACTGTACAGTATTAGCAATTCTGGTCGATTGGTTACATTCATTTGGACATATTGGTTTCTGTCTCTGAGGTAGCTTTTAAACCAGTCATGGCCAGTGCTCCTTATTCCATGGGAATAAATTTTTTGGGTCAGTATATTGTGATTGACCACGTCAAACGCCTTTGTTAGGTCAAGAAAAATGCCTGTGGCTGGAAGCTTCTTGTCTATTAGTGTTAAGGTGCAATATAGGAGTTGCTGTATTGCATCAGTTGTGGTTTTTCCTCCTTGGAAACCAAACTGAACAGGTGATATGGCATTTGGTTTTTTTTTCAAAAATTTTTGGGATTTAACCTTTAGTTCCAGATTGTAGAGATTCATAAAGTTTTTAAAGTTTACCTGGTCGCTATCTTCTACTAGGAAATCTATGTTAAATTCTGTAGGATTTCCGTTTTGTTAGTTTTTCTAATACTAAGGCCAAGTTCTTATAGAAACAGCTTAGGTTGCCTGAGGGTGATCTATATACTGATATTAAGTAAATACAATGTTCAGTTCTATGCCCAATAATTCTATGTCTTTTCCAGTGCTGTGGGAGATGAATGTGTGCAGTGGTAGAGCAATAGTATTGTTTTTCACAAATTTGCAGCTCCCTCCAACCCTGAATTTTTTCCTTCAGAAATGATTTATCAGTTTGAACTGTGGTATCATAACACATTCAATTTCAGAACAGCTCATAAAGTGCTCAGTAGTACATAGTATTTGGATATTTGGTAATTCACTGTTACTATTTATTAAAATTTCTATTTCACTCACTTTGTTTCTGAGTCCTTGTACATTCGGTTTTAGCATATCACAGATAGTTCCCGAAGTCACTCAGTGATGGCCTACACCAAAATAAAAATGGGTTTGCACTGGCAGAAATTAGTAACGTAGGTCGAGCTGGGTCTGACAGATCTGCAACCTCACGACTATACGTAGGAGGGAGTAATATACTGCTTGACTCCTCGGTGAAGGCATTTTCTCGAAACTTCAACAAAAGCCCGTACCGAACTACTGAGCGTCTCTCTTGCAGAGTTTATCTGTCATCTCCGTAACACTTTTGCGATTGACAAATGATCCTGTAATGAAGCGCACTGCTCTCCGTTGGATCTTCTCTATCTCCTCTATAAACCCTATCTGGAACGGATCCCACACTGTAGGATTCTTCCAATGAATCTCAGTCTGGCATCTGCTTTACCGATGATTCATTTTATATGGTCATTCCATTTTAGATCACTCCTGATGCCTACTCCCAGATAATTTATGGAATTAATTGCTTCCAGTTGCTGACCTGCTCATTGTAGCTAAATGATAAAGGATCTTTCTTTCTATGTATTTGCAGCACATTACACTTGTCTACATTGAGATTCAATTGCCATTCCCTGCACCATCCGTCAATTCGTTGCAGATCCTCCTGCATTTCAGTACAGTTTCCCATCATTACAACCTCTCGATATACTACAGCATCATCCGCAAAAAGCCTCAGTGAACTTCCGATGTTATCCACAAGGTCATTTATATATATTGTGAATAGCAACGGTCCTACGACACTGCTATTGAGCTACTCAATGAAAATCTTTATGTATGTCAGGTCCCAGTTGTGTGTACTAACAGGAAATCCTCAGGATTTCTTGCTTGTTTAGTAATATCTGTACTGTAGACTGCATTGTAATCCACAATTTACACCCATCCTTTAGTGAAATTAATAATTCTGTTTCAACAGCAGGACTATCAAAGTACTATGAGGCTATTAATTATTTAACTTTTTTCTGTTTAATGTAAGTCCGTCATTTTGTTACAGCAAAATGGATCATTATAATCTGAATTTATAGTTCTTACAATGCTACTATGCTGATGTTACTACATCCTCTACAGTTACATTATTGTGCAAGAAATTTCCCTATGATATTAGTTTTGTGTCTCTTTTTGTTGCATTACCAATTAGTGCCCACTGATCTCAGCATTTACTTGATGTGATCTAGGAAAACGATTGAAAATATGACTCAAGATTGATGGATAGGCATTCGAACAATGATCCTCTCCTTCTGCAGCATCTCACTTGATCATCAGATTAGTATTACTTTTTCTAGCTGTCAGAGATTCATTTCATATAATGCTTTTCTAATGATGCCACAGGCTTCAGTAGCCACTGGTTTAACGATGATGTGCTACTTCTTATAGTTCATGAAATCCCTGGTTTCTTAATCCTGCAAATGGTATACTCACACAGGGTATTCATGAAACTGCATCATTCCATTTACTAAAGTGATACTGTGGTTATTTTCTATAATTATTTTCACTGTCCATTAATCCCCTTCACTTAGAATTAGTTTTCTCTGTACTGCCTAAGCTCTCAATATGTATAGTGCCCATTATATCAAAAGGTGGCCAAGTTTTGAACTGTTCATTGTATGATTATATGATAGTGGAACAAACACTGGTAGCATTTACTTCTGTAAAATATCTGGGAGTATGCGTGCAGAACAATTTGAAGTGAAATTATCATATAAAATTAATTGTTGGTAAGGCGGGTGCCAGGTTGAGATTCATTGGGAGAGTCCTTAGAAAATGTAGTCCATCAACAAAGGAGGTGGCTTACAAAACACTTGTTCGGCCTATACTTGGGTATTGCTCATCAGTGTGGGATCTGTACCAGGTCGGGTTGACAGAGGAGATAGAGAAGATCCAAGGAAGAGTGTCGTGTTTCGACACTGGGTTATTTGGTAAGCATGATAGCGTTACGGGGAGATGTTTAGCAAACTCAAGTGGCAGACTCTGCAAGAGAGGCACTCTGCATCGTGGTGTAGCTTACTGTCCAGGTTTCGAGAGGGTGCATTTCTGGATGAGGTATAGAATACTTATACCTCCCAAGGAGATCACGAATGTAAAATTAGAGAGATTCGAGTGCGTACGGAGGCTTTCCGGCAGTCGTTCTTCCCGCGAACCATATGCGACTGGAACAGGAAAGGGAGGTAATGACAGTGGCACGTAAAGTGCCCTCTGCCACACACCATTGGGTGGCTTGCGGAGTATAAATGTAGATGTAGATGTACTCATTCATTAAATGCTGGCAGCCAGTGAGGTTTAGTTTCCTTATGGGCACTTTGCTGTGGTCATCATGGGACAGTGATACCTATTCTCCTACAATGTCCGTACCCAAGGGGCAACACAAGTTCATTCATTGTTGTGCCCAGCAAAGCTTTGTCAACATTGAGGGCATCTCTCCATTAATATGTGGAATAGGTCTCTGTCACTGTATATTTCATTAAATCATTCCTATTGTGATAAACCTGAGAAGTTTTTGAACACAGGTTATTTTTATTTTTGAAAATAATTCCAAAATCTGACATTCAAACACTACAACACATTATCATTCTTATTTTATAAAGAGAATTATTTTCTCTGTGTGGCTTATATTCAGTCAGCAGGGATTTTTGTGTAGCTTAAATTGTACTTAAGGAACTACAGTCATAAAATTTAAAATTAGACTCACTTCATCTTGTTTTTACTAATTTTTGTTTGCTGTAACTTTGAAATGTTCCTTTTGTCCACACCTTGGAACTGCCTTTGCATGGGGAAGCACTTGCAAATTATTTCGAATCTTGCTACATGGGCAGAGCAACTTTATTGATCCCTAAGGACCTCTCACTCCCAATTTTATACATCTGGCACATTTTCGAAACACCAGCTCTGCCCCACAGAGACCATGATTCCCTTGCTACCCTCATAAAGTCTGCTGGCTGATTTCCCCTTTTGTGAGCTCCAAAAACTGTTCCACAAAATTATTTTAACAATCAGGGTTTCCAACCAAAAAATTCTAACACTTCCAGCTCCCACTAACAGCACTCAGCAAAATAGCTACTTCTGACAGGATTTTTGAAAACTTCTTTCAAATGGGTACCATCCTCAAACACAGTGCAGTTGGCCCAGACCAGCACCTGTTCAGCAGTCTGGCCCATTCACTCCAGGCTAAACAAAAGCATTCATCAAAAGCATCCATTCCCACATCAGAGAAACCAGCCGTGGTCACACACACAGAGAGAGAGAGAGAGAGAGAGAGAGAGAGAGAGAGAGAGAGAGAGAGGGGGAGGGAGGGGGGAGGGAGAGTGAGAGACTGAGGGGGAGGGGGAAGAGAGAGAGAGTCGAGATTGATTGATCCATTTTCATCTACAGCTGCACAATGTGCAAGAGATATTTATGTTAATATTAACAGTTTTACATATAATATACCTTTGTACATAATAACACACATTAATATATCTATTAATGATGAATACTTAAATAAATGTTGTTACACTATATACAGAGAGATAAAATACAAATGTTCTTCTGAATGAGACTACATTGGGTTAACATAGAAAAATTTAGTTTTGTAGGTGTTTATGTACTGTGTAAAAACAGTGATCAACCAAGTATGACTTCAATTTAGATTTGAAGTGACCAATGTTTTGTATGTGTTTAATGGTATCTGGTAAGGCATTGTATAGTTTGATACTAGGATGGATAAGGTCATTTTGAAATAACTTTGTGTTGGCACTTTGAACATGTACATCCAATTTTTGTCTTGTACCATACCTGTGTATTGTGTGATTTTGAGTGATGAGTGGTCTTTTTGTATGTTAGTCTTGCTTTAAATACATTATATTTTCAAGTATATATATGCAAGGAAGTGGCAGGATCATCCTTTTTTGAAACAATGGTCTACATGATTTGCGATTATCTACGCCTTCCATTATTCTTATAATTTTTTTTAATTTTGAATGTTTTGATGGCATCTCCAGAATTTCCCCAGAACATAATCCCATACCGGAGGTGAGAGTGTACAACTGCATAATATACACACTGAAGGATGTTGTAGCTGGTACAATTTTTTAACGTATGTAACACAAAACAAGAAGTACTTAATTTTTTGTTCATTTGCTCAATGTGTGTTTTCCATTTCAAGTTGTCTTGTAGATGAAGTCCAAGAAATTTGGTACAGGCTGTTTTGGCAGTTGTCTGTCCATATAGCTCTAGATTGGATGATAGGATATTTTTTGTTTGCGCTGTGTGTATATCCATAACTACAGTTTTTTAAGTGTTTTTTTATTAAGTCATTGTCATCAAAGTAACATGTTAGCCTGTCAGTGGCTTCTTTTATGTTTTTTACAAGAGTTTCTTCTGAGTTTCCTGTAATTAGAACACTCGTATCATCAGCAAATTGAAATATTTTACTGCTGTCATTGCTTATGTTTAGGTGATTTACATAAAGTAAGAACAGAACAGGACCCATTACTGATCCTTGTGGCACTCCATATTTAACAGTCAGTAGTTTGGAATTATATTTCCTAATGACATTGCCCCTTGAGTAGGAAGGCTACCAAAAAGTGAACACAAACTAAGTATGGGCAATCTGCAAGCATGTGCGAAAGGTTAAATGAGGTAAAAACAGGTAAAGTCCTGTGGCATTGATGTGTAGGAGCTTTTTGAAATGTTGTTCAGTTGCGTAATTGGGCAGGCCTTCCTTCCTCACACAAAATAGAACTTTCCCTTCATGAAGAGTTGGTGTAGCTGTCTAGTGTAGATGATTGCAAGAAGTATTTGTAGAGCTTAGTGTTTTGTTTCTGCAGTTGATGGCAATAAGTGAGGAAAGGAAGAATGAAACCAGTGCAGATGCACACCCTACTCATCTCATATAGCCACAAAAGGGCTGCCTAGCTTACGGTCCCCATCCAGGAAATTAGTGTAATATCTGCTGATAAGGCACTATACATCACCACCTTTCCTCCCCTTGCTGGACAAATACTGGTGACGCAAATATCTTCTACCACCAGGATTCCAACAACCTATGAGTCAATTATCACCACACAAGTGTGCATTAGTGATGTGGGCAACAGAGGCAAATACAACTGAAGTTAGTTGCCAAATCAGTTGTTAAATAACACTGGCCAGCAATGAAAATGTTTCAGGCTCAAAAATGGTTAATTCTTTTGCATTTCCATCTGATGAATTAAAAAAAGTGACATGTCATTTTTATAGTCAACATTTCAGTTTGGGTGAAATTTTGTTTTTGGAGTTGGCACACCTATCCAATAACAAAACACAAATGTTCTTAAGCTGTTTGTAAGTCATAAACATAGATACTGTTGCTGTGACTGTTTCATATAGTTTCTTCTGTAATTAAAGCAGAATTTCTGGTTTGAGAGTGCCTTTGTAGCATAAAATTCATGAAAATGTGTAAATAAGGGGAATAATTTTTGTTACATTTGTGGTGCAATAACATTTTCCTCATAGAAACACAATCTGATGCCTCTAGTGAAGACTGCCTTTCAGCATTATTTCGGTGTGAAAGTAGGAGACCAGAATAAGTCTTGGGCTTCACATGTATGATGCAATGCACGTTCAGTTACACTGCGAGATTAGCTGAAAAATAATGAATGATCTGTGGCTTTTGCTGTATCTACTGTTTTGCGGGAGCCTACAGACCATACAGATGACTGCTATTTTTGCTTGACTCGACCTATAAAGGCAGGATTGTCTATGAAGGAAAGAAGAACAGTGCAGTACCCAAATCTTTGAGCTGCTAATCTTTAGATAGTCTACCAGTTCCTACTCCACCTGAAAATTGTGTGTTTGAAGTAGAAAATGAAGACAGTGTGGAACAAGAAGAGGAAGAGGAAGAGGAGGAGGAAGAGGAAGAAGAAGAAGAAGAAGAAGAAGAAGAGGAAGAAGAAGAACAAGAACAAGAACCAAGCAAGCCTTCCACATCCCGTGACCCTGATTTTGAGGAGAAAGATGATAAACCGCACAGACTGAGTCAAGCAGAATTGAGTGATCTCATTAGAGACCTTGCTTGACCTGTCAAAGGAGACGGCAGTTATTCTTAGCAATGGAATCTCCTTGAAAGTGGTGTCACAGTACATAAAATGTCACATGGACTTGCTTCCCTTTTTGCAGAAGAAAAAGGATCTTGTTGTTTGCTGCAACATTATGGCTTGATGATATCTTTGAATTTGAACCATGATCCCACTGAATGGAGGCTATTCATAGACTCCTCCAAGCTTAGTTTGAAAGCTTTGTTATTTCACAATGGCAACTGCCTTCCTTCTATTCCTGTTGGTCATGCAGTTCACATATGCAAACATGACAGCCCTCTTTGACTCAGTCAAATATCATGAACACAAATGGAAAATTGGTGGTGACCTAAAAGTCATTGCCATATGCTTAGGAATGCTACTTGGATACACAAAACATTGTTACTTCTTATGTCTGTGGGACAATTGGGATAGGAAATCACATTATATTAAAGCAGACTGGCCTGCAAGAAATCTTAACCCTAGCGAGAAAAATGTCATTGCCGAGCCTCTTGTGGACTCAAAAGATGTTCTTCTTCCACCCTTGCATATCAAGCTGGGTTTGATGAAAAATTTTGACAAAGGTATGAACCAAGAAGGGAGGGCCTTTAAGTACATAAGAGAGAAATTTCTGAAATTAAGTGATGCAAAAGTTAAGGAAGGTATTTTCATCAGGCCACAGGTATGAGAACTTTGACCAAGTTTTGGAAGGGAAAGAAAAGGAAGCTTGGAAAGCCTTCTAGGGAGTTGTTTGTGGATTTTTAGGCAAAAAAGTGATGGTAACTACACCCAGTTGGTGACAGTACTCCTGCAAAAATATCCTAACCTTGGATGCAACATCTCCCTTAAAATCCATTTTTTCCACCCCCATCTAGACTTTTCCTCTCCTAGTTGCAGAGCTGCCACATGATGAAGATGAAGAAAGATTCCATCAGGACATTTCTGTTGTGGAACAAAGATATCAGGGCCATTGGAATGAAGCAATGCTTGTGGATTACTGCTGGTCTTTGTGTAGGGTTGCTCTGGGACTCCGTTACAAGAGGCAAGCTAAAAGATGATGATCTCGTGAAACATCACATGATTCTCTTCAGACCCAACAATCTGTGAGGTATTCTTCAAGAAGTTTAGAACTCTTAAAATGTAACTATCATTTAAAAAAATTCAAATAAGCTTTAAGTGTTGTTAGCATACGCAATTAAAATGTATCTCTCTCTTTTAATCTGTTAATATGAAATACTTCCACGTAGTGTGTATCACAGAAACTAGAGCTAAGGAAAATTTTTCATTGTCATATTCATTTTTCTTGACCCAAAATTAGTATCTATTGACTCATGAAGTACAGCCTGGTGTAATACGAGCCAAAATGGCATGCAGAATAGTAATTACAAGAAATAAAGGTAGAGAGCAACTTTGTTTTGTCGCATTCTCACATAAACATCAGAAATCAATATATGTACACATTTACACCTCTGTCCAATGTCCAAGATTAAGAAAAATAAATTTGGTAAAAAATGCATGACATAACTGAGAAAAGTACAAATTGAAAGAGGAGATCTCTAATAATACTCATTAAAGATGTGTGTTCTACTTGACAAAGGTATTCTGACAAACTACGTAAAAGAACAATAGCTATAGCTCATAATAAAAGCCAATGTTGAAATTTATTATTAAATGACAGATAATATATACAAGCTGCAGTTGGAATTAGTTAAAATTTTGTGCCAAATTTCTTTGGTGATGTGAAAGCTACAACTGAACTATAAAATTAAAGATGTCATCAAGTTTTGGGAAATACTAAGATAGAAAATAATAATAATAATAATAATAATAATAATAATAATAACAATAATAATAATTACACCAACATATCTAGTAATGTACAAAATAAGCTTTATCAAAGATTTGATGAAATAGATGCTTAGTAAATAAATAAATACTTTCATAAAAATATTACAGAAGATTTTGTGTGTGATTCAAATAATGAAAGGTTTATTCTGATTTTTAGGTGCATTTACTCACATTAATATTCTTGGTGATGTTTGTATGTGTGATTTTCTGCCTCTCTTGCATTTTAGATGTCTTATTTAGGTTATATTGCAATTGGAAATCAGACAAAATGTTTCTTGGAGTGTTTGTGTATAAAAATAAGTACCTGTAACAGTTTTTTATTACTTAAATGACAAATGACACAATTGTAGGCTTTCCTGAAACATTATTATGAATGAAATTAAGATTTTGTTTGTTTTTTTTTAGAAAATTTATCAGTTGCCTAATCTTCCAAAGTCATCTCTTATACTTCCTCTCTGTTTTCAGATACTAAATGTACGTCAATGCAAACATTTTACAAACAATTGTGTCCATAACTAATGAAGTCACAAATTCAGAGGGGAAGGAGACGTAACATTCCCAATGAGATGTAGCTGATGACATAGCTTTTTTGTAGATCTGATAAAAAAATTATGGAGTATAAATGAATTTAAAATTGAGATTTTCTGTTCTTGAAGTGATTTAGATGATTCATCACCTGAAAAATTATGATTCTCTCTCAATAGTAAAGTGCCTAGTCACAATAGCTGTTTAATCAGTGTGACTGAAAGAAGTTCAGTGATATCAACATCTACATGTAGCAGGTTTATTTTCATCTAATAGCACATAAAACCAAGTAGATATACTCATGGTTATGGGGCACTTGAGCCCCATTCTGATGCCCACAGCCCCCTCACTTATAGGCCTGTGAATGTCCTTCCATGTTTGCCCATTTAATTTTCTCTGTGTTAGTTTCCCACTGTCTGCTCTGCCATTCAGTAAAACAACTGAAAGTCTTGGAGTGATTATGCAAGCAAGTTACTAAGGCCTGTGTCACTAGGTAGACACAGAAGCACAGAATGAGATGAAAATCAACATTTGCAAAAGGAGGAACATTTAAAAAACTGGAGTAGCCAACAAAAGATTTCCAGGAAAACTAGAGAAGGAAAAATAAAAACAGTAATACCATTTGGAAGTATTATTGTGCAGCAAATAGGCTCATAAGTATATTTCACACTTCAGCTCACCAACAAAATAGACATCCTTGAACACAAACACATGCATGCGTGCTTGTGCAGTGCTTAAATAGAACCAAATGTCAATACATTGTCTCCTGTGGAGAGTCTTTCTCAAGACAAAAAATATCAGAGTATAAAATAATTGATAAGAAGGAAAAACTAAAATGGGAATGGTAAGAAAGAAAAGGCAGAATGGTAGTGATTGTGGTTGTGATTTTTGTTGGTCCTCTAAATTACCTTTTGTACAAGTATGTGCTTGTAGCATAGGACGTCATTATTTTGCAATTTAGACAATATACGTATAATGGGTTACACAGTAAAAACACACAATAGCTTGCAATGTGTATATGTAACACTAATGATGTACAATATAATCACCAGAGTTAAAAAATACATTTCTTTGAGTCTTATATTGTACATGAGTAGTTCTATTACATGAGTACTTCTAGCACTAATTTGGAATTCTAGCTTCTCTTAATGAGGTATATGACATTTATCACTCATGGGATGTACTGTTGCTCACTGTCTGCTCATGTAGTCAGCCACACTGTAGATTGTAGATTTCTTCTATGAGGTGCATTCAAGTTCTAAGGCCTCCGATTTTTTTTCTCTGGACTGGAAAGAGATAGAAACATGTGCATTGTTTTAAAATGAGGCCACGTTCATTGTCAATACGTCCCAGAGATGGCAGCACCGTATGGCAGATGGAATTTTACCGCCAGCGGCGAGAATGAGAACTGTTTTAAATACTTCAAATGGCGACGTTTTCCTTACTTGAACAGCATGCAATCATTCATTTTCTGAATTTGCGTGGTGTGAAACCAATTGAAATTCATCACCAGTTGAAGGAGACATGTGGTGATGGAGTTATGGATGTGTCGAAAGTGCGTTCGTGGGTGCGACAGTTTAATGAAGGCAGAACATCATGTGAGAACAAACCGAAACAACCTCGAGCTCGCACAAGCCGGTCTGACGACATGATCGAGAAAGTGGAGAGAATTGTTTTGGGGGATCGCCAAATGACTGTTGAACAGATCGCCTCCAGAGTTGGCATTTCTGTGGGTTCTGTGCACACAATCCTGCATGACGACCTGAAAATGCGAAAAGTGTCATCCAGGTGGGTGCCACGAATGCTGACGGATGACCACATGGCTGCCCATGTGGCAAGTTGCCAAGCAATGTTGACGCACAACGACAGCATGAATGGGACTTTCTTTTTGTCGGTTGTGACAATGGATGAGACGTGGATGCCATTTTCCAATCCAGAAACAATGTGCCAGTCACCTCAATGGAAGCACACAGATTCACCGCCACCAAAAACATTTCGGGTAACCGCCAGTTCTGAAAAACCAATGGTGTCAATGTTCTGGGACAGCGAGGGCATAATCCTTACCCATTGCATTCCAAAGGGCAGTACGGTAACAGGTGCATCCTACGAAAATGTTTTGGAGAACAAATTCCTTCATGCACTGCAACAAAAACGTCCGGGAAGGGCTGCGCGTGTGCTGTTTCACCAAGACAACGCACCCGCACGTCGAGCTAACGTTATGCAACAGTTTCTTCTTGATAACAACTTTGAAGTGATTCCTCACGCTCCCTACTCACCTGACCTGGCTCCTAGTGACTTTTGGCTTTTTCCAACAATGAAAGACACTCTCTGTGGCCGCACATTCACCAGCCGTGCTGCTATTGCCTCAGCGATTTTCCAGTGGTCAAAACAGACTCCTAAAGAAGCCTTCGCTGCTGCCATGGAATCATGGCATCAGCGTTGTGAAAAATGTGTACGTCTGCAGGGCGATTACGTCGAGAAGTAACGCCAGTTTCATCGATTTCGGGTGAGTGGTTAATTAGAAAAAAAATCGAAGGCCTTAGAACTTGAATGCACCTCGTATTAGAAACTTTTTTTTTAGGGATGCAGGGAACATTATCTAAGTTTTTATGTTTTATAAGTCTCTTGGCAGTGCTTGTATTAACTTTATACCAGAGTATTTAGGTCCTTTTTCAAAAATCTGAAGTCTGTATGAAATGCATCGTAATTGTCTTCTGTTCCTTGTGTTATGCGAATGAAGAGTCTCGTTGGTTTCCAGTTTTATGGGGTCTCATAATGCAGTCGCAGTGGTCTTGAATATACACAGGGATAGAAACGTCAAAATATTACGATCTTTGACACAGTTTCTACAAGATTCTTTTTGCTTCTTTTTCAATATAATTCAAATGGCTTTCTCCTGTAGTATGAATATCTTTTTAATTCCTGTGACAGTGAAGTTCCCCCATTCTGTGATCCCATACTGCATGTATGGTTCAAAAAGTCCATGACAGACAGTGTACAAGAGGTCTTGATTGCATACTGAGCCATAACAAATAATTCTGAGCTTAGCTTGTTGGAAACGGTATATATCTGCTACATCCAATTTAGCTCACTGACCATTCTTATTCCTAAGAAATTAACTGAAGTCACTTCTTCCAGTTCTTTTTCGCCTACAAAAACTTTTGTGTGTTCTTACTTTTGTTCAGTGTTGAAAACCACATACATATATCTTCTTTTTTTTTCAGGTAAATAATTAACTCATGGTCCATGAGCCATTGTGATGTATTATTGACTGATATAAAAGTGCTTTTGTCAAGCACTTCAGAACTGTTGGAAAGATTTATCATACTCATATCTTCTGTATATAGTATCTTATTTTCATTTTTATCTATTTGTACGTTATTTACAAATATATTGAAGAGGGTAGGTTCCATAACAAATCCTTGATGTACAGCATACTTAATGCTTCTAACTTCTGATTTGTTTAAGTTGTTAATGGTTGGCCGGCTGAAGTGGCCGTGCGGTTAAAGGCACTGCAGTCTGGAACCGCAAGACCGCTACGGTCGCAGGTTCGAATCCTGCCTGGGGGATGGATGTTTGTGATGTCCTTAGGTTAGTTAGGTTTAACTAGTTCTAAGTTCTAGGGGACTAATGACCTCAGCAGTTGAGTCCCATAGTGCTCAGAGCCATTTGAACTTTTTGTTAATGGTTACATATTTCCTCCTGTTTCTGAGATACGATGCTTTCCAGTATGCTGCTTGTCCACAAATACTAGTATTCTCTAGTTTCTTTACTAGGAGTGTGTGATTAACTGTGTCACATGCCGTGGCTAAGTCAAGAAAGACTCCAGACACTAGCATCCAGTTGTCCAAAGACTCCTGTACAACGAGTGCTGTTAATGAGTCAATTGCTATTTCCATTGATTTCCCTTTATAGTATCCGTGCTTCTGGTACAACAAGAAATTAACAGAGGGAGAGGAAAAGTTGTAATATTGATATACAGGGTGTTAAAGTATTCCATATTTTGAGAGGTGGTAGTATGGACTAAAACAAGACAAAACTGTCCATTAAACATGAGCTCCAAAGTTCATGCCTTAAAAGCTATGAGTACTTGTTCATCATCACTACTGTGAAACACATATCTTCTATGGTAAGCTCTTTGCTGTTACAAATTACCTACAGAATGCAGTAAACAAATGAGAGCACAAACCTCTGCATTGACATCGTATGCAGTAAATATATATTAGTTTTGTTACTGTAAACAATGTTCACAGTTCTGCATGCGTGTAGCAAATACATTAGTTATAGTGGAACCCATTTGTGTTGTGATAAGTTTGTGAAATGCTTTTACATTGTGTTTTTATCTTTGCACTTACCAGCATAATGGGAGCCTACTATTGCACACAGGAAATGGCAGACATGATCTTCTGTTATACACTGGCAAATGGAAGCAACTGTCAAGCCCACATCCTGTATGCTGGAAAATATCCAGAACACAGGGTACCATCTGCACAATTATTCAGCCATCTCCTCCAGCTACTTGCAGACTGGCTCTGTAGCTCAAACAGTGGTGGATTGTTGGAGATCTTACACTATTTATATACCTGTGGTGGCAGAGCAACTGTTGCAATGAGTCGAAGAAGTTTCTGAAATGAGTGCATGTAGAATTTCAGTGGCTATCAGGTTTAGTCATCCCCCAGTCTGAGCAATCTTGCATAAACAGTTGCTATACCCAAATCATATACACAGCATGTCCAAGGCTTCAGTCATGAGATTAGCCTGCCATAATGCATTTCTGCCCTTCACTGTTGCAAAGTTGTGGTGCAAATCCACTTTTCACAATAAAGATACTGTTCAGACAAGGGTGATTTAACATGAGATAGGATTGTCAATTTTCATAACCAACAAGTGTGGGGTGATGAAAATCCACATGCAGTTGAAGAAGCAAGGCATAAACACTCATTTTCAATTAATGTATGAACAGGAATTATTGGTGACATACTAACAGGATTTTACATACAACCAACCAGGTTGACTGGTGCAAGATAATGTCATTACCTGTCAAATAACTTGCCTACCCTGTTAGAGGTACCAGTTCAACAAAAGCTGGAGATGTGGTTCATGTGTGGTGATGCACCAGCCCATTTTCTCCAAAATATCTGAAAACTCCTCACAGACATTCAATGGTCAATGGATAGGGCTGTGAGCCCCAGTACATTGGCCAGTTCATTCTCCTGATCATAATCCCTTGGAGTTTTGATTGTGGGGACACATGAGATCTTTGTTGTATGCAAGCCTCATTAATGATGTACAAATATTACAGGAATGCATCATCAACATCTGCCAGTGCATCCATGACCAATCTGGAGTTTTTCAGTGTGTGCATGATTTCCTAAGATGTCAGACAGAAGCATGCCTTTCTATAAGTGGACACCATATTGAGCACCTCCTTCAGTGATGGCTCACAAGTGCAGGTTGTATGTTATAGCAAGCAGATAACATTACAGGCTCTGATCTTTCACAGTAAGAGAATAATGTGTTCTCATTTGTTTAGTCATTTGTCTACTACTTTCTGTAGGTCATTCATAACAGCAAAGAACTTTCAGTAAAATAGGTCCACCTCTGAAAATACGGAATTCTTTTTTAACACCCTGTATTTTAAATCATAAAATAATCTTCCTTCTTACACTTTCAAGTAACTTCATCTATCATCAGACTTATTAATCATATACAACACAATAAAGCAATGTTAGCAGACAATTTTATGTGACAACAAATGAACATGGTCCAAGACAATGATGGTGAATGAGCGGTATGTGATGAGATGCAACAGAGAGATAGGAGTTGGAGATTATATAGCAACATGAGGCCTTTCTATTCAAATTATGGTACTTTTTTTATGAATGCTACTTTGTGAGTTCAAATACTTGTGGTTTATGAGTTAAACACAGTCAGTCAGATGAAGAAAAGGACTCTCCATACCTGCCGCTGTGTTAACATTGCTTTATTGTGTACTGTATGCTCAATAAATCAAATGATTGACTTAACCATCACTATTTCAAGTTTGTAAGATTTATAAAATAACTTCATCTATACTTTCAGCATAGATTGTAAAAGTAATTAATTCACAGTATCAAGCTCACTTTTCAGCTGAAAATCCTGTACTATTCTGGTAGTTTGCATATTCATTTTATTCATTTATATTATAAATATCATCATCATCTTGTATGAATAGTGTTTAAAAACAGTCATTGTCACTCTCTAGTAGCTCCATTCCTTTTATACCTTGTTACATCTTCTCATGCTAAATCATATCAACAGACATGTGTCTAGCCAGAGAAATCTTGTGTATAGCTTTAATGTGATCTATAAATGTTTCCGGACTTTTCTTTTGAATTAAGTGATTGAGTGAGTCTTTTGCATAACACCTTCACCGCTCCAAGGACTTACTCAACTAAGTCAGAATCCAGCGGAGATACTGATACTTTACTCATATGTCATACTGAAAACTCATTTATTATTATTATTATTATTATTATTGACGAGAACTGTAAAGTGTTCTCAGAAGGCAGTTGATGAATTAATAATCAGTAAAACGTTTCCACCTTTATTAGCAGTTTTTAGTATTGTTGTAAGACTTCATCTACATGTATACAAATGTCCATAATGTTATTTACTTATAAATAACCTAGCATAAAATAATTTATGATGATGCTATATTTTGCCTTCTGTTTCTTCTTTTTTAGAGGGTGATTTTCAGCTAAGCTCTTTGCTTCAGATAGTTCCTGAACCATTTAAGACATCATAATTCTGTTTTCACCCAAATGAATTTTGTAAGTCTTCACTAAATGAGGCACACTCTCTTTTGATAGCT
The DNA here is from genome assembly GCF_021461385.2 of Schistocerca piceifrons. Classification (NCBI taxonomy): domain Eukaryota; kingdom Metazoa; phylum Arthropoda; class Insecta; order Orthoptera; family Acrididae; genus Schistocerca; species Schistocerca piceifrons. The sequence continues at coordinate 906,918,093 of NC_060149.1, forward strand.
GTATTAATCACACAGATATCATTTTTTCAGAACTATAGTAATTTCTGCTGCACAAATCATAGTTCTAAAAGAGATTAATTGAAACATATTTCACTCTTCAAAATCTGATAATTAGTTTTGTAGTAATTACAGTATTTAGAACTGAGGATTTATCAGTTTTGAGTTTGAAAATGATTGCTGTCTTATGCAGAAGTTCATTTCATCGTACAGAACTATCATGCAGTGTGGTGCTCCAGCTTGATGTATCTAAGATAGTATGTTTAAACAGGCACAATAGTGGAGAAAAGTTTGACTTAAAACTGGTACTAATCACACTTCGCTACATGTGGTTGAACCAACACACCAGCTGCAAGGGAAATGATAAGGCATCTAAGGACGATTCACCAGTTAATGATGATAACAGTTCTGTTCTTGTTTCTACAAGAGTCTTGACAGAAAGGTGCATGTCAAAAATTGCATTTTCTATGAAGCAGGGAACCGATGAGTAAAGATTGTTAAATAATAACTTCATGTCATGCATTCCATTATGTCACAAAATGTCCAAAATACCCACCATGGCCTCAGCAGCCAGATGGAGCATACAGCCTCGGTTATTTATATCACATGTAATTTCAATACAGTATATGTTCCTGATGATCCTGTGAGTATACATGGTTTCACTTGAAGAGAAAAACAAAACAAAAAAACTGAAGATTCTAGTTTGTATCCAGGAGATTTATTTTTATAGAGAGTATATGTTTCAGCTAAATTACTTAAAACAAGGTGCTTTTGTTCATATGTATTTTTGCTGGTGCTCACTTCGTTTCTTCCCAGGCAATATTCTTGACTTTTTATCTGAATAAAAACTCTTTACTTTTTGCACTGTATCAACTGGTAACACTTGATACAGTGCAAAAAGTAATGAGTGCCTTCCTCATTTTTGCCCAGGCTTCATTAAAATACCCTTCTCAATTACAAGAGCTCTTGCTTGTCACACTAAATATTCAGAAACTTGAAATATGGAATTGACTTTTTGTGGAGACAAGGTTTCTGGCACAAGAATCAGTGACTGAATTTTTTTCCTGATTATTTGCCTGTTCAGTTTTCTGTTTCATTTTACCCATTAGTTCATTGTGATGTTTTGCCTTTTGTTGAAGTGTTTTTAGAAGACTGTAAGGGTTAGTACTTGCATCAGTAGCCAGCATGATTTGATATACATGTGTAATGTTAGTTTTTAGTTTACCAGTTACTGATTCCAAGCTATGTTTGGCTGTTGCATACTGACTATGGTGATCAAGTGAATGCAGTATTCCAGAACATACTGATAGGCTAGTTAAGCCAGAATTGAGCACAGCTTTCTTACTAGTCTACACTTCCACATTACTGACATTTATATCATTGTCACTTGCTTGCTTTTAACCAATTATTTTGGTACAGATGGGGCACATTTTTTCCCCAGAGACAATGCTAGAGCCTCTAATTTTGAAGTCCTTTGCCTTTTCTAGACAAACTTCACCAATCCAGATGAAACAAATGGTTTATGGTGCTTAAAGGAACACAGCCAATTTTCTTAGGTAGAGAATCTGTGTAGGTACCCGTCTCTGTGTTTAACACACACATATGAATCAAACAATGGAAAATCCATGACAGAATAATGATATTATGAAAAGGATAGTTGCCACTCACCAAATTGCAGAGATGCTGAGTCCCAGATAGGCACAACAAAAAGACTGTCAAACAAAACTTTTAGCCAAACAGGCCTTTATCAGAATGGGCAACATACACACACTCATACACATGGAAAAGTGCTGCTTGTGGGAACATACAGGGATGAGGGGGGGGAGAGGATAGGGCAGCTAGGAGTAGTCGGGAGGTTAGACGGAGGATTGGGGGGGGGGGGGGGGGCAGTGCAAAAGGAGGGAACTAAAAAGACTGTGGTTGCATGGTGGAAAAGAGAGCTGTGTAGTGCCGGAATGGGAACAGGAAAGAGGGGATAGGTGGGTAAAGGACAATGATTAATGAAGGTTGAGGCCAGGAGGGTTACAGGAACATAGGGTATATTGCAGGAAGTGTTCCCACCTGTGAAATTCAGAAAAGCTGGTGTGGCGGGAAGGATCCAGATGGCACAGGCTGTGAAGTTGTCATTGAAATGAAGATGGGAAGCGTACTCGGCAGCTAGGTGGTCCAACCGTTTCTTGGCCCCAGTTTGTTGGTGGCCATTTGTGCAGACAGGCAATTTGTTGGTTGTCATGTCCATGTAGAATGCAGCGCAGTGGTTGCAGCTTAACTTGTAGATCACATGTCTGGTTTCACAGTGCCTTTGGTGGTACGGTGATGGTTGTGACCAGACTGGAGTAGGAGGTGGTGGGAGGAGGTAAAGGACAGGTCTCACATCTAGGTCTGTTAAAGGGATATTAACCACGAGGCAAGGGGTTGGGAGCAGGGGTCATGTAGGGATGGAGAAGGATATTGTGTAGATTCAGTGAGTGGTGGAATACCACTTTGGGAGGGGCGGGAAGGATAGTGGGTGGGGCATTCCTCATTTCAGGGCAAGACAAGCGGTAGTCGAAACCCTGGCGGAGAATGTGAATCAGTTGCCCCAGTCATGGGTGGTACCGAGTTATGAGGGGAATGTTCCTCTGTGGCTGGATGGTGGGACTTTGAGAGGTGGTGGGTGACTGTAGAGAGAAAACACGGGAGATCTGTTTTTGTACAAGGCTGGGAGGGTAATTAGTCTGTGAAGGACTCAGTGAGACCCTTGGTATATTTCGAGAGGGACTGCTCATATGATGGCCATGGGGATGTAGGCTGTATGGTGTGGAATGGAGATATTGCTGGTGGTATGGATTGGTATGGACAGAGGTATTGATGTAGCCATCTTTGAGATGGAGGTCAACATCGAGGAAGGTGGCTTGTTGGGTTGAGGAGGCCCAGGTGAAGCAAGTGGGGGAGAAGCTGTTGACATTCTGGAAGAATGTGGATAGGGTGTCCTAACCCTCAGTCCAGATCACAGAGATTTCATGAGTGAATCTGAACCAGGTGAGGGGTTTGAGATTACAGGTGGTTAGAAAGGATTCCTCTAGATGGCCCATGAACAGGTTGGTATAAGATGGTGCCTTGTGGGTGCCCACAGCCATACCCCAGATTTGTTTGTAGGTGATGCCTTCAAAGGAGAAGTAATTGTGGGTGAGGATACAGTTGGTCATGACAACTAGGAAATAGGTTGCGGGTATGGAATCCATCAGGCATTGGGAAAGGTAGTGTTCAATGGTGGCAGCGCCATGTGCATTAGTGACATTAGTGTAAAGGAAGGTGGCATCAATAGTGATAATCAGGGCACCATGTGGTAAAGGAATAGGAACTGTGGAGAGTTGGTGGAGGAAATGGTTGGTATCTTTTATATAGCAGGGTAGGTTCCAAGTAATAGGCTGAAGGTGTTGGTCTACAAGAGCAGACTCTCTCAATGGGGGCACAGTAATTGGCCACAATGGGGCATCCTTGGTGGTTGGGTTTACGGACTTTAGGAAGTATGTAGAAGGTAGGAGTGTGAGAAGTGGTATGGGTGAGGAGAGAGATGAACTCCAAGGAGAGGTTCTGGAATGGGCCTAAGGATTTGAGAAGCGACTGGAGAGCCTGCTGGATTACTGGAATGGGGTCACTGTGGCAAGGTTTGTTTGCCAAGTAATCCTTGTGATTCAAAACAGAAGTGGTGGAGCCTTTGTAAGCACATAGGATTATAAGGTTGGTATCAGTTTTTAGGTGGTGGGTTGAATTTCTTTCTGCAGGTGTAAGGTTAGCTTGCATGTTGAGGAATTCGGGGAGTGATGGTGATGCAAGGTTTTGAGGTTAAGAAATTCTGGAAAGTTAACACGGGGTGATTTGTGGGCAGTAGGGGTGGATCATGGTTGGATGAAGGAGTGAACTGACTCAGGCAATAGATGCACAGTATGAATGACTGTCACTTTTTTCACTATGTAAGTTCTTGTTCTTCATCAGTCAGTTAATTCACAATTGTCAGAGCACTATCACATGAATCTTGAAGGTGCTATCCAACAAAAAAAATGCTGCCTACTTCCATTTTCCACATTTTTTCATACAGAAAACCACCATTTGTCATAAATAACCCAAAAGATGTTGGCTTAACCTAAAATGTGATTAAATAATGACTAAATCATTCTATTCCATTGTTTCATTACAAAAGTATTTCAAATTATTATTTTCATATTATTGTTACTATTTCCAATAAACATTACTTGCTTTTGTTTTGTAAGCGAATAGTTGAAAAATTGCAACAACTAAATTTATGACCTGTGATGCAGCTCAGTACAAGAACTGAGAATTGCATAGGCTGTGAACACAACCCATAAATAAGGAAATGCATGATGCAATACCTTTAAAAAATTATGATGCCCATGTACTGGTTTTATTTAAAAGAAATTGTTTTCAGGTTTTTTCCTAAGACACAGATTATTGCTATTCAATGTAAGGAACATGGACATAAAAATACAAATCTTCTCCTTTCATTAAAAAATTCAAGCTTCTGCTGAAAAATTGTAGACACTATTGCATTTTTAAATTAGTAAAGTGCTCATCTATGAAAGCCCAAGTTTCTGAATCCATATAACTTCTTTACATCACAACTGAAAATGTACTTGACCTGCAACATTTAAATTTTGGAACTGTTCATATATCTGAGTAAACTTCAATTACACAACATTTCAAGGTTTTGTGTGAAGGCGAGTGTCATACCCTAATGTTACTAGATTATTTGATATGGAATGACCCAATTTGCAGTTGTTGGAGCAAGGACTTCCAGACAAATTGAACTTTCTACAATATCACAACACATGCCAACACAATGTGATGTTTTAAATTCTTTTGGATCATTGGGACTTTTTCATAGGCTTCATCTTTGAGTTTATTTATATAAAAAAAGTGGTGTCAATTCAAGGTGAACTGATAATGCCTTCATGCCCTATCCATTAACCAGGAAAGAGCAGAGTGAGTACTTTCCTTGCCACAAGTGAGTAGTGAGCTGTGCACCTGTCATGCTGGTATCACAGATACCTATGCATTTCAAGTGGCATTTTCTTAATGAGAGCCAGTAGCAATTTGGTACAAAGCTGTGTGTATCTTTTAACCATTAAGGTTTCTTCAGTGAAGTAAGGACCAACCACATATTCTTCAGTAATACCACACTAGAAGTTCACACTCTACTGTGTCTGATGTTCAGCCTGCGTCAACCAGTACCAATACCCAATAATGCACATTTCTTACATGATCTGTTAAGGTAACTTCACCAGTAAAGCAACTTCTCTGAAGAAATAACTAGTTGCCATAATTCTATGAATGTGTGGTGCCTGTTGTTTCGGATATGTCCAAAGGAACAGACACCACACATTAATAAAATTGATTCACCTGAATGGGCTATAATCTACCACCTTCAGTGCATATGCATAATCATGTTCTACATCCTGTGGGAATCTCAAAGCAGCAAGCAAGGGGGACATGGTCAGGGACTGCAAATAGGTGGCGCTATGTAGGAATGTGGGTCATCTGAGGGGCATATGGAGATAGTCCACACTGTGATAAACACTGTGTCTGGATGGCACAGTGGTTAACACAATTGTCTAGTAAGTGGGAGATCCTGGTCTGGCACACATATCCAATCATCGCCACTGACTCTGCATAAAGTCCCGATGCAGCTGACATCATGAATTCCTTTTCTTTCCTTTCATTTCCTTTCGTCCTCCCCCCTCCCTTCCCCTGCCCCCTACCCCTCTACCCCCAGTTTACCTATGATTGTCCTGATGTCACATCAGAACCAAGCCACAGAATTCCGTGTGTCTTCTGCAAATTCTGGTTAATCTGTTGGTGAAGTAACAAAATATTGGCTGGAGCTGTTTGTGTGCAAAATACGAACAACACTGAACTGATTTATTTCAGAGGCACTCATGATTTCTCTGGAGCTAACATGTATTATGAGCAACAGCTGCCAGAACATGTGTTTCTTTTGCTCTGTTCATTGCGGGCTCACTCCTTACCCTCTGCATAGTATTCCGGTGCCCTTCCAACAACAATTTCTTACTGATTTATCATTCTTGTTAGACACCATCTGTTGGATACCTCTGTGCATACAACTCAACTGTTCTCTTTGCATTCCATCTGCATTCTCCTTAAAGAAGAAACATATATTGTTTCTCTCATTTTGTGAAAGCAAACGACTTTTTCGAACAAACAAGCACTTGACAAATATGATCAACACAGATGGAATGAAAGCTACATTTCCTCTGTGCACCTTTTACACTGGTATCATGGCAGTGCAACACTCTGCTTACTGATCATAGAATGAAGGCTTTCACGACTTGATGACTTAGCTGCTGGTAAACCTTTCGAGATGTGAGGTCATGGTCCAAGAAACTCTTCTGTTCCTGACGTTTCGTCCAGGACTGCACTGGACATCCTCAGAGGCGCTCCTCCAGTGTTGCCGACTGACTAGTCAGACATCTGAGAGTGACATATATCCTGTAGAAAAGGGGTCGTGGTTGAAGTAACACATAATGAGCAGAGATAATCCTGTCAAAGATAAAACTTAGCTATCGACTGTCGTCTTGTCAAAGATAAAATTGTCTAGTGAATCTGCAGAGTTACTTTCCATATGTTGCTAAGTTTCATTGCCTCCTCTTTCCTATTAAAATTATCCTGATGCTTATGAATTTCAATGTCTTCTCTACATAGTCATGGATAATAATTTAACATTGTAGATAAAATTTCTGTTTCAGAAAACTTCACTTTGTGGCTTCATGACTGAAGAGCATGCTCTGCTACAGCTGATTTCTCCATTTTTCCTGTTCAACAAAGACTTTTGTACTAATTTAGCCATGTATTTACACTCCTCTTGGTAGTTCCAATACGAGCTTTACCACATGTACATGGAATTTTGTAAACACCACATGTCAACAGAGGAGGGCGTTTATTCTTCACAGATCGGAGTACTTGACTTATTTTCTTTGTTGGTCTAAAGACTGGTCTGATGTCATGTTTCTGTAAAATCTTACTGATCTGATCTGTTACTTTTTTAATAAAAGGGAGAGAAACTGTAGTTTTGCATTGTTGTGGTTCATCCTTCTCCTTTGGTCTTCTGTTCCTTGGTCACAAAATTCTCTTTACCTCTTTCCCTGATTAGCCATTTTTCTCAAAGGCTTGCTTCAGATGTTTCATTTCAGCATCCAGATGTTCCGATGTGTGTATCTGTTTGGCTCTATCAGCAAGACTTTTAATGACACCTTTCTTTTGTTGTGGATGGTGATTGGAATTTTTATGCAAATATCTGTCCGTATGTGTTCAAATGGTTCAAATGGGTCTGAGCACTATGGGACTTAACTTCTGAGGTCATCAGTCTCCTAGAACTTAGAACTACTTAAACCTAACTAACCTAAGGACATCACACACATCCATGCCAGAGGCAGGATTCGAAACTGCGACCGTAGCGCCTAGAACCGCTCGGTCACCCCGGCCGATCCGTATGTGTTACTTTCTAAAACACGTTAGGTTACAAACTTCCATATGAAATGGTCCAATGGAAGAATGATTGTTATTGTTGATTCTTAAAACTGTACATCATAAATGCCTGTTAAAATGATTAATTTTTAGACTTTATGGACAATTGAAATAATTTAACATTTTTACACATAATGTTTTTTTATCAAACTCCTTTTATTAATAACTAATTTGTAAGTTTACTTCCCATCCTTGTTAAAATATACCAATAAACATTTGAAAATATGAGTGAAATACAGGGTCATCATAACCCTCCACATCGCTGCTGTATTTCTCACGTCTTCACCAGGTTAAGAGGATAGGGAGGTTAGAGAAATTAAAAAGGGAAATAGATAAGTTGAATTTAGGTATAATGGGAATTGGTGAAGTGTGATGAGAAGATGAACAGGACATCTGGTGAGACCAATAAAGGATTATCAGCGTAAAATGAAATAGGGGTAATATAGAAGTAGATGGTGGTTAGTGTTTAATGTCCCGTCGACAACGGGGTCATTAGAGATGGAGCGCAAACTCGGGTTAGGGAAGGATTGGGAAGGAAATCGGCCGTGCCCTTTCAAAGGAACCATCTCTCGGCATTTGCCTGAAATGATTTAGGGAAATCACGGAAAACCTACATCAGGATGGCCGGGGACGGGATTGAACCGTCGTCCTCCTGAATGCGAGTCCAGTGTGCTACAGAAGTAGGTCTACTAATAAATAAGAAAACAGGAATGCAGGTAAGCCGCTATGTATAGCACAGTAAAGGCACTACTGTAGCCAAGATAAACACAAAGCCAACAACCACCTCAGTAGTACAAGTTTATATGCCAACTAGCTCTGCAGATGAGGAAGTGTCTGAGAGGATATATGATGGATTAAGGAAATTATTTACAAAGTTAAGGAAGATGAAAATTCAGTTGTGTTGGGAGAATGGTATTTGATACTAGGAAAAGAAACAGAAGGAAAAATAGTAGGAGAGCATGGTATAGGGGAAAGAAATGAAAGAGGATGCACCCTGGCAGAATTTCACACAGAGATAAGACTTCATTTAAGAATCATGACATAAAGCTGTATACATGGAAGTGACATGGGGACACTGGAAGGCTTGAGACTGGCAATGACAGTGACACCAGGATTTCAAAATCAGGTTTTAAAGTATAAGACATTCCAGGAGCAGATTTGGACTCTGACCATAATTTTATGAGATTACAAACAAAAAATTGTACATCGGTAGGAAATTATGGAGATGGATAATTGATAGTTTGAAGGACCCAGAGGCTGTTGAGAGTTGTGGAGAAGGCATTAAACAAGAAAAGAATACAATAGATTATGAATAGGTAGCTTTGAGAGAGAAAATAAGGAAGGCAGCAGAGGCTGACATAGGCAAAAAAAAAAAAAAAAAAAAAAAAAAAAAAAAAAAAAAAAAAAAAAAAAAAAAAAGCTTAGTAGAAATCCCTGGGTAAAACAGGACATATTGAATTTAGCTGACGAAAGTAAAAAACATAAAAAGGCAACAAATGCAACAGGTGAAAGAGAATACAGATGTCTAAAAACTGAAACTGGCAGAAAGTGCAAAATGGTTATGGAATTTTTTAATGGCCACAGGACAAATGCAAGGCAGTAGAAGTATACATATCTAGGGGAAAGATAGATGCCACCTATAAGAAAATAAAAGATACCTCTCAACAAAAGAGAAGCAGCAGTGTAACTATCAAGAGCTTTGATGGAAAATCAGTATGAAACCAAGAAGGGAAAGCTGAAATGTGGAAGGAATACGCAGATGGTCTATATAAGTGAAACAAATGTGACGATAGTCTTACAGCAAAAGAAGAGAAAATAAGTGAAGATGAGATGAGAGGATTTAGAAGCATATATCGCTAGGGGAAAGATAGGTACTGCCTACAGAAAAGTTAAAGGAGCCTCTGAAGAAAATAGAAGTAGATGTATGAATATTGTGAGCACCATTGGAAAACCAGTCTTAAGCAAAGGAGGAAAAGCTGAGAGGTGAAAGGAATACATTGAGGGTCTTTACAAGGGAGATGAACGTGAAGGCAATATTATACAAATGGAAGAGGACATATATGAAGATCAGTGGGAGGTACAAAACTGCGAGAAGAATTTCACAGAGAACTAAAAGACTTAAGCGGAAACAAGAGACCTGGAGTTCACAACATTCCACTCACAGTTATTGAGACCCATGGGAGAGCCAGCCTCGGCCATAACAAAATAATTCCATCTGGTGTGCAACATAGATGAGACAGGAAAAATTCTCTGACTGCAGGAAAAATGAAATAATTCTAATTTCCAGGAAGGTAGGTGCTGACAGACAGGGATACTATCAAATCATCAGTTTAATAAAATCATAGTTGCAAAATATTGACCAGAATTATTTACAGAAGAATGGGAAAACTGGTAGAAGGCAACCTTGGTGATGATCACTTTGGGTTCCAGAGAAGTGTAGGAACATGTGAGATAATACTGACCCTATGACTTATCCTAGAAGTTAGGTTATAGAAAGGTAAATCCATGTTTATAGTATTTGTAGATTTAGGGAAATCTTTTGACAGAGTTGAGTGGACTACACTCTTTGAAATTTTGAAGGTAGCAGGGATAAAATACAGGGACCATAAGGTTATTTACAGCTTGTACAGAATCCAGACTGCAGTTATAAGAGTCAAAGAACATGGTACGGAATGCATAGTTGAGAAAGGAATGATATAGTGTTGTAGCATTTTGTTGCTGTTATTAAATCTGTACATTGAGCAAACTGTGAAGGAAACCAAGGAGAAACTTGGAAAGTGAATTGAAGTGTACGGAGAAGAAATAAAAACGTGGAGATTTGCAATGATGGCTCTGAGCACTATGCGACTTAACTTCTGAGGTCATCAGTCATTTGCAATGACATTGTAATTCTGTCAGAGATGGAAAATGACTTGGAAGAGCATTTGAATGGACTAGATAGTATCTTGAAAAGAGATTATATAATCAACATTAACAAAAGTAAAATAAGGGTAAAAGAACGCAGTCAGATTAAATCAGGTGATGCTGAGGGAATTAGATTAGGAAATGGGACATTGGAAGTAATAGATAAGTTTTGCTATTTACACAGCAGAATAACTCATGATGGCTAAAGTAGAAAGGACATACACTGAAGAGCCAAAGAAACTGATACACCTGCCTAATACTGTGTAGAGCCCCCACGAGCATGCAGAAGGGCCACAAAACAACATGGCGTGGACTTGACTAGTGTCTGAAGTACTGCTGGATGGAATTGACACCATGAATCCTGCAGGGCTGTCCATAAATCTGTAAGAGTATGAGAGGGTGGAGATTTCTTCAGAAACAGCATATTGCAAGGCATCCCAGATATGCTCAATAATGGTCATGCCTGGGGAGTTTGGTGGCCAGCAGAAGTGTTTAAACTCAGAAGAGTGTTCCTGGAGCCACTCTGTAGCAAGACTGGATGTGTGGGGTGTCGCAGTGTCCTGCTGGAATTGCCCAAGTTCGTCGAAATGCCCAATGGACATGAATGGATGCAGGTGATCAGGTAGAATGCTTATGTACATGTCATCTGTCAGAGTCGTATCTAGACATAGCAGGGGTCCCATATCACTTCAACTGCACATGCCTCACACCATTACAGAACCTCCACCAGCTTGAACAGTTCCCTGCTGACATGCAGGGTCCATGGATTCATGAGGTTGTCTCCATACACGCACATGTCCATCTGCTCAATGCAATTTGAAACTAGACTTTTCTGACCAGGCAACATGTTTCCAGTCATCAACAGCCCAATGTCATCATTGACAGGCTCAGGCAAGGTGTAAAGCCTCACGTCGTGCAGTCATCAAGGGTACACGAGTGGGCCTTCGGCTCCAAAAGCCCATATCAACAATGTTTTGTTGAATGGTTCACACACTAACAGTTGTTGATGGGCCAGCATTGAAATCTGCAGCAATCTGTGAAAGGATTACACTTCTGTCATGTTGAACGATTCTCTTCAGTCATCATTGATCCCATTCTTGCAGACTTTTCTCCGGCCGCAGCTATGTCGGAGATTTGATATTTTACCAGATTCCTGATATTCATGGCACACTCGTGAAATAGTCATACGGGAAAATCCCCAATTCATCACTACCTCAGAGGTGCTGTGTCCCATTGCTCGTGAGACAACTATAACACCACGTTAAAACTCACTTAAACCTTGATAACCTGCCATTGTAGCAGCAGTAATTGATCTAACAACTGCACCAGACACTTGTTATGTAATACAGGGTGTCCCATTTATCTTGACCACCCTAAGTAACTGTTTATCCAGATGAAAATTACAAAATGTTTCATGCAAATGTTCTTTAGCCATCAGGGCAATATCAATCAGCATGATTGTCTTTGTTGTAGTTTTGTTTTTTACAAAGATATGAACAGTGGTATGATTTTTGTAAATGGCACCCTGTATTTTTTATTCGAGAATTCATTTCCTTTCCTAAAGACCTGTTCAAAAATGTATCGCAGTGTACCATTCACTGAAACACAACGTTATTAATTACATAAAACAACACTGATGTTGACGCTCCCAGCGCTTAGTGCAGGTACTCAGGGTAACAGAACACATTCATGTGCTGATGCTGACAGAGGACAAATGTAAACATATGTAGAATGCACATGCGTCATTCCATCAACCATAGTCAGTTGAAGTGTTGTGTGAGTAGAATGTACACCAACGAAGAGAAGGTAGAATTGCTACTCATCTATGAGGAATGTAAGTTAGCAGAACAGTAATGGCAATACTGTTTTCTTATGTACAGGTACATTTAGTACAGTAGTTTAGTCCTTTTAAATACTGTTGTGTAGAGTAGGCATACAGTAAAGGCTGTCCTTCCTACAAACTGCATAAATGTAACATTTCTTTTATTGTTGTTGTTGTTGTTGAAGGTAGACGAAATGTTATCCAGGCAGCAGAACTGTACAGAGAGCGATATTATGACAAGGACCCACCTTCCTGACAGATGTTTAATCATCTTGTTGTGATGCTTCAGGAAAAGGGAAGTTTCTAACCAAGACAATGCAGTCGTCATAGCACTCTCACAGACAAAACTGCCAAAGCAACTGTTCTCACTTCCATTGGTATGAATCCACATGTGAGCACACGACAGCTTGAACACGAGATTGGCATTCCTAAAACCAGTGTACATCATCGTATTCTTACAGGTCACCAGTTCCATCCTTACCATGTACACCTACATCAAGAATTGCATGGGAATGATTTCCAGAATTGTGTGCAGTTCTGTCAGTGGGCACAGCAGCAAATCCTCGCCAACCCGAACTTCTTCTTCAGTGTTCTATTTACTGATGAATGTTCCTCCCCAAACGAAGGGCAGGTAAATACAAGGAACATGCACTATTGGTCCAGTGACAACCTGTGATTGCTTAGACTGGTGGAACATCAGCGGCACTGGAGAGTTAACGTCTGGTCTGGGATGCTTGGTACTACAATTATTGGCCCTTATTTCATCAATGGTAGTCTAAACAGCACAATGTATGCCAGCTTCCTCAGACAAATCCTTCCTCCTCTTCTGGATGAAGTGCTGCTAAGAACCAGAATGCTTATGTGGTATCAACACAATGGATGTCCAGTACATAATGCCTTGTGTGCACATGATGTTCTGAACCGAAAGTATCCTGCCAGATAGGCTGGTTGAAGAGTTACAGTTACTTGGCCTGCTAGGTCTCCTGATTTAAATATTCTGGACTTTTTCCTTTGGGGGTGCATTGAAGACGTTGTCCATCACGATATTCCAACAACTCCAGAGGACATGCAGGAATGTATCGTGCTTGCTTGCAATTCTCTTCAGCAGGCAACACTGGCAGCAGTAAATAATTCTTTCATTCAACAAGTGGACCAGTATATCGGTGTCCACGGTCACCACTCTGAGCACCTTTGAATGTTCTACTCCTGGGCAATGGTACAGGAGACTCAAAGTCAATTTTGTGTTATGCTTTTACTTGGTTTACATTTGTTTTCTGACAACTCCAGAAAGTGGACGAGTTTGTGATCCCAGGCTCAAAGTCAATGTTGTGTTATGTAATTAACAATGTTGTGTTTCAGTGAATGGTACATTGTGATGCATTTTTGAATAGATCTTTAGGAGAGGAAATGAATTACCGAATAAAAAATACAGGGTGCCATTTAAAAAAGTCATACCACTGTTCATATCTTTGTAAAAAACAAAGCTACCATGAAGGCAATCATGCTGACTGATGTCCCCCTGATGGCTAAAGAACATTTGCTTGAAACATTTTGTAATTTGCATCTGGACAAATAGTTATTTAGGGTGGTCAAGATAAATGGGACACCCTGTGCAGGTGTTGCCGACTGCAGCACCATATTCTGCCTGTTCACATATCTCTGTATTTGAATATCCGTGCCTATACCAGTTTCTCTGGTGCTTCAGTATAAAATGCAGACTGCAATAGCAAGAAAAGAATTTCAAAAAAAGAATTATCTTTTTAACGTCTAACATAGTGTGTTTAAGGTGTTTGTCTGGAGTACAGTCTTGTATGGAAGCAATGTAGACATAAGAGGTCAAACAAGAAGAGAATACAAGCGTTTGAAATGTGGTGCAATAGAAGAGTGCTAAAGATTAAATGTGTAGATAAAATAAAATATGATGAGGTACTGAAGCAAATTGGGAAAAAAAGTTAATTATGATGCAACTTGACTAAAAGGTATTGATACAGATGAAATATCCCAAGGCATCAATGAATTGCCAGTTTGGTAATGGAATGAAGATGTTGGGGAATGGAAACTGTAGAGGGAGACCAAGGCTTGAATACAATACACAGGTTCAAATGATGCAGGTTGCAATCGCTAAGCGGAGATGAAGAGATGAATTAGCATGGAGAGCTGCATCAAATCAATCTTTGGACTGAAAACCACAACGAAAATGTGCCAAGAGGCTGATAAGATAAGAGCATGTCTCAGCAACCATAAACTGTGGCACAACCACATTGAAAGCAGTCAATGGATGGTTTGGGAACTGCACGCCACGGTTTCCCCTGGGAGCATTGAGCAGATGGTGTGATATCAAAGCCACACACAATTGAAATGTCACAGACACATGGCATTGCAAATATTGTGAACAAAGGAATGACACATGTCCTTTATTCTACACAGTAAAGAGATTCACTAATTCAAAAATATCGACGAGGAGAACATTGTAAGACCGAGAAATGTTCTGTGTATTGTATACTTGAAAAGTTATACACATCTAAAGACATCATTTAATTATTATCACAATGATTTCTGAATGTTTTATGCTACAGGTAAAAAAGATGTTTTCAGAAAGAGAAAATAGAGTGGCATCAGTTGGTATAGCCAAACATCCTGCGACTGATCTCATGTTTAAATGAGAACCCTAAATTTGCAGTGAAAAAGTAACCAAGTAATTACATCCATTAGACACTACAGTATATGCCAAACAATCTCTACAGCCATACAGATTGCGCTTCTCAAGTCCAAGATTGCATATGTGTATGGGAGATTTATTACAATTTAAGGTACTTTCTTCTTAATTAATTACAGTAGTCAACAAAATTTTGTTACAGAGAATGCAAATGGTATTCTTTGCTAAGTCCTGGGTGATGAACTCAAAAATGAAATCCGTATTTGATTAACAAGCCCAGATTTCTTATGACACATTACCCTCTATCTAACAAAATGCTGCAAAAAAATGGCTCTAAGCACTATGGGATTTAAAATCTGAGGTCATCAGTCGCCTAGACTTAGAACTACTTAAACCTAACTAACCCAAGGACATCACACACATCCATGCCTGAGGCAGTATTCAAACTTGCGACTGTAGTGCAGTTCCGGACTGAAGCGCCTAGAACCGCTCGGCCACAGTGCCCGACAAAATGCTGTACTTATTGGTTATTGTTCTGTGACTTAATATACGTATTCTGCTTATTTAAGTGTTGAAAAATATGTACGGAAATCTACCTCCAGGAAATAACCGAGGTTTTGCAGCACTGCCAATGATTCATGCTTGAACACATACTAGTTTTGTCAGTTGTTTCTCAGCAAGTAGTCTCCTGTCCATTGTTGGCAGTGACTGCTTATGTTATAAGCTAGTGAAGGGTGGCATTATGAGTTAATTCAGAAGAGCAAATGTCTTGTACCTGTGTAAATATTGCAAATTCTTTTCGTTATATCTCTGAAATCGCAAAAATGGAAAATTAATCACTTTCTTCATGTTGGGTACCACAGCCATACATTTATTAAAAGATATTTTAAAGTTTTCCACCTTAGCCATTTTTGACAAGTGTTCATTTTATTACATCTTGTGTGATTGGTCAATTTCAGCCTTACAGGCCATTTTCCAGTGTGGTATGTGCCAATAAATTGTGAAATTATCTGATTATAAAACAGCAGACATAGCTGATCCAAAAGCCAGCACATAATGTGCAAGCATCAAAATTAAAACCGGAATGCTTACTGAGTGCAGTAATAGTCAACTTCATAACTAATACTGGTTAATTAAATGACTATTGCTGCACTCAGTAAGCATTACTGTTTTAATTTTGACACTCGCACTTTATGTGCTCACTCTTGGATCAGCTATGTTCACTGTTTTATAATTGGGTAAACTCACAGTATATTGACACCTACTGCACTTGAAAATGGCTTGTAAGGCCAAAATTTGCAAATTGTGTAAGATGTAATAAAGTGAATAATTGTCAACAACAGCCAAGATGGAAACCTTTAAAATTTTTTTTAGGAAACACAGTCCTCTTCTAAATACGTGCTATGAACTTTATTTGGTGGTAAGGTTGGTGACAAGGACAAGAACTGGCCCCTCCACATATTCTGTTCATAATGTAGTACACCCTGGATCCATTATTTTTGTCTGATCAAAACATATTGCCTGAAAAAAAAGTGAAGCACACAGAAGAGGAGGAGGAAACGAAATGGAATTTCATGAGTTGAGAAGGTATGCACCATTATTTCAGGGATTACAATATAGAATTCAATCACAAAGAACTTGGCAGTATGAGCAACTTATCAGTACAAAATTGCTTCCCTTCTGGCCTGGATGGGTGTACGGACTCAGTTGGAAAGGGTATCCTCTCCTGAGGCAAGGTGGCCACCAATTGTTATAACTAGTTCTTGATATCCTGGATACTGCCACTGGGATGGTGTTGACACCCATGCTGGCCCCACACAAGTTCCATCGGGAACAGTTCTGGGGATCTTTCTGGCCACAGGAGTACCTCAACAACATGCAGACAGTTCATAGAGACACATGCTGTGTCTGGATAAGCATTTCTATGTTGAAAAATGACATCTCAACCATGCCGAATGAGAGGTGACACATGAGGAGGCAGGATGTCCATGAAGTACTGTTGTGCAATCAGTTTCCTCTCAATTACTACCGGCAATGACCTGAAGTTGTGTCCATTTCCTCCAAACACTATGACACAAGGAGTAACACCACTGTGCCTCTCTAAAACATTGGAATAATGTGACCTCTATTCGGGTCACCACCATCCTCACCAATTATAGCCATACAAGATAGAGAACTGCACCTCACTGCCGAACACAAGGTGATGCTGTCCATCAACAGTCCATGCTTCCCAGGCACAGAATTACTCCAAACCTAGCTTTATGTGTTGTGGTGATAATGGCAGCCTACACATGGGTGTTAATTCTCTAGTCTCTGACCTGTGGTGCACGATAAGACAGAATGATGCAGGGAGTCCATTACTTGTTCTTAGATAGCAAGTGCAATTGTGATGAGGCTACAATGTGTTTGGCACTAAGTATCATGATTCTCCCTGGTGGTTGTGAGATGTGGTCGACCAGAACCTTGGCAACAAGTTTGCCTGCCCTTATGTTCCTATGCTGTTCAACATCAGCCCACTGTCACATCTGTATGCCATAAAAAACTGAATATTGCATGATTCGACAATCCAGTCACATGGAAACCCACAACGAGACACCTCTGAATCTCTGTCAGGTGCTGGTAATGCTGTCTCATACAAGTAGGCGACATCTTCATGTCCTTCACAGCGATCACTCCACATGTGATGCTGTTCATGCCCTTTATATAGCCTTCTAAACCTGGTAAGAACACTAAACATGAGTACCACTCCGGTGGCTGTTCTACCTGCCACAGGGAATTGTAACTCTCATGATTTATATACCTACCAGTGATGTGTACATGTATGAAGTTACATTGACATCTCAGTACTTCACTTGTTTGTCAGGCAGGGTGCGTGGAATTACCTCATAAACAAGGAGCACTGTACCAGATCATAATTTACCCTTTGATATAAAACCTGTACACCATAATGAAGAATTGCTGATACCAGTGCCTCCCAGGAATGTGACAGTGAGCAAAGACAAATACAGTGATATAGAAACACACACAAAAGATAGCAAAGTATACATGCATGTCAACCCAACAGTTCAATGCCTCTGTGAATCATATATGCCACACTTTACACCTCAAGGGGATCTCACAATCAGTGATGATGTTCATGCTTACAATTTATTGAATCAACAGGATGACCTTTTAATTATGTGATTAAAAGAACAGAATCTTCTCCTTCAAAATACAGAAATGAGTGTGTATCACAGCCATCATGCTATTTTTACTGAATATTTCTCCAAGGTAGGGGACATGATTCTTTTGTAATGATTCAGAGTGCACTGACAACTCTTTGCCATGTTTACAATGTAAATGAGTGGTGCCCATTCACAGACTTCACAAAACTTATTCTGAAAGCCATACTTCTCCACAATAAGAAAAAAATTTCCTTCTGTTCCTAATTCTCATGAATGTAACCTGAAAAAGACACTTAACAACTGTAAACTGCCACTTACACTTTCCCCAGTGTGAGATATACAAATTGTGTATATTAGACTTACCGAAAAAGAAATGAGTCAGAGGCAGTACATGAAAGCTGCTGAAGAGATTGTAGTAGCATTGCCTACAGAAGAAGGTGTGGTCTGAAAAAGAGTGCAGAGGCCCCAAACTTGCTGCTAGAGGGACACAGGTGCACACCCACTTTACAACAGAGTGAGCAGGTGCATGCATCGACCATCTGCTGTACACAGTTGCGCTGAAAACAGAGGAATGGAGGCTTAAAAAGAAGAGCAGATGAAAGTAGTGTGTTTCCTTAAAGTGGAAAGAGTGTGGAGAACAGAAATTCGTTGAAGAATGACTCAACTGTATGGAAAGCACTGAATGCTCATAGCAGTTACAATACTCAATACGACCTCTGGGACAATGGCTGCCACCGTAACTTGCGGACCTTCAACAATGAGGTCCTCCACCTGGTAGACAATGGTATGAGTAATGTGGTGTAGTGTTCCAGGCCACATGTCACTAGCTAACATTCACCCTTCTTTGAATCGCTTGTGCCACATCTTGCCCCTTTCAACAGATGTTCAGTTCTCTCTGTACACTTCTGTGAACTTCCATTCCCTGCACTCCTTCTGCTGTCAGAAAATACACTACACGCATTTGCTGTTCTTTTGAAACCTTTATTCCTCTGTTCCCAACATGACTGAGGGCAGTGGACAGTTGACTTGTGCACATGCTTGGTCTGTCATCAAGTGGGTGTGCACCCATGTTCTTCTAGTGGCAAATTTAGGGCATTAGTGCTCTTACAGGAACCACAAATGCTTCCACAGGCAATGGCATTACAATGCCTTCAGCAGATTTCATTTTATAGCCTGTGGCTTATTTATTTTTGAATGAGCCTAATATGTGTAGATCGAAATGTAACTGCAATTCTTCTTGGCCTGTACCTCAGGTACACAAAGCACTGGTGCTTTCTATGCAAATGGGAGAAAAGAGATATTAAAAATCAATATCACAGAAAAAATGGCCTGCTCGGAGTGAACTACTGCCTGGGCAGAATAAGGTGGCAAATACTCCTGTTGTTGCCCCCAGAAATGCACAATTACCTTTCCTGCAAACTGAATTGAATCTCATTAAAAACATTGTGGAAACCACAGATAAAACTTTATGTAGATTGATGTACTTGTGGGAGAATTTTCCAAGGATCAGTGAAGAGGAAATAAAGAAAGGAATATTTTTAGGACCACAAATTAGGGAATTAACATCTGATGAATATGTTAACAGACTGGTATTACCATCTTTCACAAATGTCTGCAGGAAGCTCTTAGGTCACCATACAGCAGAGAAGTTCATGAAATTGTACAAGATCGTACCACCTTATGGGATGTAACATGTCACTTAAACTGCATTCCTTGAATGATCATTTGGATTTCTTCTGGATAACCTTGGTGCCATTAGTGATGAAGCTGGAGAAGAGTCACATCAAGATGTTTCTCAAATGTAAAAGTGTTATCAAGGGAAATGGAGTACTGCTGTGAAATTATAATTGTCTGTGTTCACACATGTCTTGCAGTATCTCTTTAAGCACCTGGGAATATTAACAGCAGCGTCACACTACATTTATTCACTTATGAAATTTTTTATCAACAATCCAACTAAGTTTGAGAGTATCAGAGATAGTCACAAGTTTAACACTATATATATTTCAAATCAAATAAATCACCACCAGGTTCGGATGGAACCCCATATCGGTTTTACAAAGAGTACTCTAAGGCACTGGCCCCTTACCTGGCTTGCATTTATCATGAATCTCTCACCCGCCACAAAGTCCCAAGCAAATGGGAAAAAGCACAGGTGACTCCAGGATAAGAAAATGGACCCATAAAATTACAGACCAATATCTCTAACCTCGGTTTGCTGCAGAATCCTTAGCACATTCTCAATTCAAATATAGTAACCTTTCTTGAGATGGAAGCTTATGTCCAAGAACCAGCATGGTTTTAGAAAGCATTGCTCATGTGAAACTCAGCTTGCCCATCTCTCACATGATATACTGCAAAGTGTGGATGAGGGACACCAGATTCCACATTTCTAAATTTCCAGAAGGCATTTGCAATGTGACTTATTGCAGGCTGTTAATGAAGGTATGAGCACATGGAATAAGATCACAGATATATGAGTGGCTCGAAGACTTCTTGAGTAATAGAACCCAGTATAGTGTCCTCGACAGCAAATGTTCATCAGGGACATGGGTATGATCAGGAGTGCCCCAGGGAAGTGTGGTAGGACCGCTGTTGTCCTCTATATACATAAATTATTTGGTGGACAAGGTGGGCACCAATCTGCAGTTGTTTGCTGATGATGCTGTGGTGTATGGTAAGATGTTGAAGTTGAGTGACTGTAGGAAGATACAAGATGACTTGGACAAAATTTCTAGTTGGTGTTATGAATAGCAGCTAGCCCTCTATGCGGAGAAATGTATGTTAATGCAAATGAGTAGGAAGGACAAACCTATAATGTTGAGTTACAGTATTACTAGTGTCCTGCTTCACACAGTCAAGTAGTTTAAATATCTGGGCATAACGTTGCAAAGCAATATGAAATGGAACAAGCACATGAGAACTGTGGTAGGGAAGGCGAATGGTCAACTTCGGTTCATCGGGAGAATTTTAGGAAAGAGTAGTTCACTTGTAATGGAGACCACACATAGGACACTGGTGCAACCTATTCTTAAGTACTGCTCAAGTGCTTGGAATCTGCACAAAGTTGAATAGAAGGAAGACATCAAAGCAATTCACAGGCGGGTTGCTGGATTTGGAAGTTGGCAGGTGTGCTTCTACATAGGTATTCAAATTTCACACCTGTTGCATAAAAGTGATTCTAGTAGCACCACTGTGAGGATGCACATCTGGTTTGCTTTAAATACACATTGTAATGGTAGTGAGTGTTAATTACCTTTGAGATTCAACATGATTAGTTGATGTTAAACAAGAATTCATTTAAGGCAATAAAGATGCCATTATCAACATCTCACTGAGTCTGAATGGAGTCATGTAATAATGCTACAAAAAGCTGGATGTTCCTTCTGCAATATTGCAGAAAGACTTGCAGGAATGTAGCCACTGTACATGATTGCAAGCAGAGATGGTCACGGGAATGTACAGACCAGGCTCCAGATGGGCATGTGGCATTACCAAGAGGGAAGACTGTCATATTCGGTGTATGGAACTGGTGCATCATACTGCATCTGCAGTAGCAATTTTAGCAGCAGTTGGCACCACAGTGACACAATTAACTGTTACAAATCAGTTACTTCAAGGACAGCTCCATGACAGATGCCCTGCAGCGTGCATGCGTTCCACTGACCCCCAAACCAATGCTATTTGCAACATCACTGGTGTCAAGTGAGAGCTCATTAGAGGGCAGGGTGATGAAAGATGGTTCTGCCTCAGTGCCAGTGATGGTCATGTGTTGGTTAGGAGGAAGCCACTTGAGGACCTGCAACCAACATGTATGTGTGCTAGTTGCAATGGACGTTCACCTGGAGTTATGGTCTGGGGTGCAATGTTGTATAACAGCAGGAGCACTCTTGTGGTTATCATATGCACCCTGACTGCAAATTGGTACATCTATCTGGTGATTCAACCTGTTGTGCTGCCATTCATGAACAGCGTTCCAGGGGTTGTTTCCCAATGTGATAATGCTCGCCCATATACCTCTGTTGTAACTCAACATACTCTATAGAGTGGTTGACATGTTGCCTCGGACTGCTCAGTCACCAGATAAGGCTCCAATAGAGCATATATAGGACCACATTGGATGTCAGTTCCAGTGTCAACATTAACCATCCCTGTATTGACAGACCAAGTGCAACAGGTATGGGCTTCATCCCACAAACACCAGCACCTTTACAGTACAATGCATGCACATTTGCATGCTTGTATTCAATATTCTGGTGGTTACACCTGTTATTAATGTACCATCATTTTGCATTTGCACTGGCTTATCTCGCACTTACATTAACCTTTGAACTTGCAAGGTTAATCACTTAAATATGTTACCTAGACAAATGTATTCCTGAAATGTCACTACTCTACATTAATTACTTTTTGATGTTGCAATTTTTTTCATCAGTGTAGTTCAGGCTTCAAATTTTTCAATACAGTATGTACAACTTACATTAGCAAAAGTTAAGAGACTCATCACAATAAATTCTTATGTTGTTTTGATGACCTTGGAAGTAATCAGAAACTTATTTGTACTGTTATCAGGCCAAATAAAGCTAAAACAGATTTCCTTTCACAAGTATAGGAATGTTTGCACAAATTATTGGTGAATAAACTGAAGTTTAGTGGACCTGTAGTTCCAGTGTATGTAATTTATAAATTTCATTATTTCCACCCTAGCATTTATTGAAGTTTAAGCACTTGATTAACAATATCAGCACTTGATTAACAATATCAGAATTTGTATGTGTGTGTAGTCACCATTAAAGACAAATGATCATAAACAGCCACACACTAGCCCCATTTGCTGAGACAAGACTGTTCACAGCAGTTAACTCATCTCCCAGGTACAAAGGCATAAGGTGTAGGACTCAGCGTAGTGTCACAAGGTTCATAACACTCTCATCAGCCAACCACTAAATTATCTACACATGCCACTGCTTGGAAGAGGATCGAATACATGTCTGAACACCATTTATAGTTTGTATGATATGATGTTATATCACATCACAATCTGCAATAGATAGCAAAACACTCCAGCTCCTACTGGATTCTCAATTTGCTGTATTTGAATTTTGCAGCATAGTGATTCCTCTGTGACAACCCAATAATCATTTGAATTTCGGTCATAAGTGCAATGTATGATCCTGGATCTGTTGGTGGCAGGGACCTGCAACAGACCACAATTTAAGAAGTCAAATCACTGAGAAACCTTATAGTATCTTCTCTTTATCATCCACATATCATATCTGCTTATGAGAGGTATCAATTGTATCTTTGTTACAAATGACATTGATAACACCATTCCATTTCTGCTTAGTGTTCTGCATTACATATTGTATGAGACAATCTTCACACATAATATCTGGAATGAGGAGTAACAGGCACAATGGATGTGTATAAATTGTACACGTGGGTCATAATTCCTTTTATGCTGATAATTGTTTAAGCCTCTCAGTTGCAAAATGAAACCCTTATATGGATATCAACTGTGGGAGCAGAAAGTGACATAAATTTACAAGGCTTTTAAAATTGCTAAATAGAAGAACACATTTTCACTCATATAGTGTAAAGATTCCTCTTATAATTACTCAGCAATTACTTATGAAGGCATGAGAGATTGATAATTATCCACTGATTAAAAATTGATTATCCCTTCTTTTTTCCAAGGATAATTAAGCACAATGAAGTTTAGTTGATGTCTAAGATCAGATGCACATGTTGTCACTGCTCTAAACATCTTAACTTGAAAGTTAAGATGTGGCATATCACTCAGTTTCTGTTTTGAAGTTATGCCGAAATAAGACATAAGAGTACCATATTTAACAATGACCATATCAGGTCAATAATGATAAAGTGAAGAGGTCAAACAGTCTTTGCTGGCTACTTACACACCCAATAAATCACAAAAGATCTTAGTCAGTTTAGCAACTGACAGTATTGGAAAATAAAAACATAAGCATTTGAAACAAGTGTAACATGATTTGCAGAGGTTAGCTGCTTTGATACACTCTTATGAAAAATAAGCACCACACGTAATATGTTTAACAAATTATATCCACTGGCTATGTAAACTTTATGAACTTCTGCTGAGGTATGGAAAAAGTGTACAGTGGTGATTTATTTCTGGAAAACATCAAATTCACTGACAATACAAATTACATTATATGTTTGTCAGTAATTTACGTGCATACCTGGGAAAAGGAAATCCTCATGCCACGGAAGTAATAAAGTATAATTTTCACTGCACAGTTGGTGTAGCATTATTTGTACCTATGGAACTGCACCTAACATGCCAAAAACATAGCTGTTCACACTGTGTGATGTTCATGTGGCAGAAGTTTATTGAAGACATGAATTTGGCTATATGAACTGGAGTATGATCCCAAAATGTTGCCCTTTGTCATTTTTGTATGCAAGTAATAAATCATATGAATATCACTTAGGGCTGTAACTGTATTGATGTGGATGTGGTTGTCTTGTGGTTAGAGCACTAGGCCCTTGAGGTCTTGGATTCAGTCCCTGATAGGGACAAAGATTTTTCCTCATTCCAGTCCCTCCAGAATGGCCCCATGTCCATTCAGCCTGCTGTCAAAATGAGTAGCAGGTAACGTTCCTGAGGGGGAAACAGCAGCCTGGTAAGCGGCCCAATATCCCTCCTCCTAGTGCCTTGACAAATGGGAAGGTTGCACTCTACCTGTAGTCAGGCTGATAGCCCAGTCACAGGCTTGCAGCACAGGCTTTACTTTTACCTTTTAGAACAGGGCTGATGGTATGGTTTTGTAGATTCTCATAATTTTATCATGCTTCCTAGGGCTGCTCTGGTGCACATTAAACATAAATCTATGAACTGCAAAAAGCATGCACCATGTATGTTGCTGTAACTACTACCAGTTTTGTGAGTGCACCGCTTCATAGTTTGTGCACGAAATTTGTGGTGGTTTTGGCTACTAGAGGCAACACGGCCTGCTAATGTGACAGTAGTTGCATGCACAGCCTACCGGCAGCACCCTCTGTTGGAACTAATGCCTATAAAGGATGGAGTGCTAGGCTCTACCAGCCACTTGCATATTGCTGATTTATTATACCTTGCCTTATACATGTGGTTACTGTTTGAGCAATAAATTACAGTGTTCTTCGATTAGAACACTGGGTTGGCGACGAGTATGGTATTCAGCTCCAGGTGTTCCACTTTAGTCATTGGTCCTGTGAGTTTAATTTCCCTGGAGGCAGTGCTTAAATCTCTTCTCCAGCAACAGCAGGTGCTGACAGTTGCTATCTCCAGTTTAACAACTACATTGGCACAACTACCAACAATATATCCGCAGCCATTCCATGCATGCAATGATGTAACAAAAGACTGGGATGTTTATGAAAAACACCTGCAGAAACATTTCCAGGTATTTGGGTAACAGACATACACTTGTGCAAGGCCCCTTTTTTGTTGTGGATTTTGTCATCGGCTCACCCCCTTACAAGAATCTTCAAAGTCTTTCTTTGTCAGCTCGCCATCTTACAAGAACCTTAAAGTCTTTCTTTTGCACAGGTGTGTGAGTTACTTTCTACTTGTCATTATAAACTTACATTATTGCTGCTTGTGTGGAGTTTCACCACTGTCAAAACAGTCATACAGGGCATGGGCAGCAGAACTACATGGAGTCAGCCATCATAATAATTTTGTGACAAGTGTTCATAAGGAATCCTATGCAGATCAAACAGTTACTGATGTAATCGTATGTTTTGCTTCTGACTTGGGAAATTCAAGTGAGTTTTACAGTGTGAAAATTCTGTGCTTTAGGAAGTATTGTGCATAACTCAGTCATTTGAAGTTTCACAGACTGCAGGTAGTCAGATAGAAGCCTGGTCCGAAGTTTCAGAAATCAGTTCCTCTTACCTCTTCCAACCTTCAGTCAGTTCACAAGGGAATGTAGACACTTTTGCAGCAGTCCAGCAGACATCTCAGTGTCATATAGGTAACTGCCATTCGCGATAACAACAGTCTGCATCACAACCATGACAGCCTCAGGTTCCACTGCTTTCATGTCCATACTACTTCATTCAATATGAACAGATCACATGTCCCAAGTGCAGGGCAATGTGTAGTAGGTGCATAAGAAAGGACACAATGTTTCTGTATGTAATTCCTTTCCACACCAGAGTCAGGATGAAATGAATATGGATGTGAACAGTGTGTCAGCAGTGACAGTGTCTTAAAGCAAGTTATACACTGAAGTGCATGTTTTTAAACAAACAATTGAGAATGTAGGTGGACACATGTGCAGCACCATCATTGGTGGATTCTCAGACTTATGTGGATTTGGCTTCTCCCACTTCGACTCCAGTGTCATGGAGGCTGGTGAGTTATACCAAACAACCGATTCCCATTCTTGGACCGTTTTCTGCACCTGTGACTTACAAGGCTGTGGTTCATTCATTACATTCCTAGTTGTGGAAAATGCTTACACTGAAAATCTGTTTGGTTTGGACATTTTTAAAATGTCTGGATTGTCCATCAGTGATGAAGTGCATTTGTTTTCTGATCAAGTAACATATCAACAGTTACATGCCCTCTGTGTAAATTTACCTATTATTCCAGGACTGGGTTGTGCAACAGAATTTCTGGTTCATATTATGATGAAACAGTCTGCCCGCTCTCATTTTTCCAAGGCCCGTCCAAGAGAGGTAACTTTACAGGATCAAGTAAAAGCAGAATTAGATCATCTTCAGTCCCTTGATGTTATTCAACCTATTTCTTCCAGTGAATGGTCAACATCACTGGTGACTGTCAACAAACCTACCAGTAAATTATGCCTATGCGGTGATTTTTAAAATTCTATCCATGCACAGTCAATCATTGACACCTATCCTTTGTCGTGTCCTGATAAGCTGTTAGCAAAATTACTGGATGGGGGGCATTATTTTTCAAAGACTGACTTGGCAGAGGCATATTTACAGCTGCCACTCAACTAGGAATCTAAATGCTTTCTAGTTATCAATAAGCAATTTGGGCTTAATCAATACCAGTATTTGCCTTTTGGTGTGGCAAACGCACCTGCTATTTTTCAATGCTTTTTAGAGCAACTTATTGTATCAGTTCCAGGCTGCATCAACTATTTAGATGATATAGTAATGTCTGGTGCCTCTACAGAGGAACATTTGCACAATCTTTGTGCTGTTTTCTGTTTTACAGTTTGCAGGGTTAAAGTGCAGTTTGGACAAGACACAGTTTTTTCAGCTATCCATTCTTTATTTGGGTTTTGAAGTGTCACAGGCTGGCATTGATGCTATTGCCATGTTGCCACATCCCACGTCTGTCACGGAATTACAGGCATTTTCAGGCAAAATAGTGTACTATCACATATTCAAATCAGACACTGCCACTGTAACACAACCACACCATGCATTATTTTGTAAAGATCTTTCTTTCCATTGGTCCCTGGCTTGTTACGAGGCATTCAAGCTGTTGAAATCTGCACTGCAGTTGGCTCCTTATTTGGCCCATTTTCAGCTGGGCCAGCACCTTGTGTTTGCGAATGACGCATATCAGTTTAGCCTTGGCGTGTTCCTTGCTCATAAGTATGCGGATGGATCTGAACGCTGTATTGCATATGCTCCTAATGCAACAGCATTTCTCAGATAGAGAAAGATCGTGTATGCTCTAAAAAAAAAAAATTCATATTTTTCTATACATGTTGAAATTTCACCTGATCACAGACCACAAATCACTTGTATCTCTTTTCAACCCTTCAGCATCCTTGCCGGGTAAAGCCACATTTCACTTACAGCGGTGGGTTATTTTCCTGTCACAATACAATTATGAGATACATTTTCGACCAAGGAGCACATGGAAATGCTGATGTCTTATCGCAATTACCGATTGGTCTGTATCCAGAGTTTGATAAAGAGGAATTACTTTGATTTCATTTATATGTGGAAGCTGAAAATGATGATGGTTTTCCTGGTACTAGCACTAAAATTACATCCTGTTTTAAGTAAAGTTGTTTCTTTTGTGCAACATGGCTGGCCCCAGACAAACCTCCGGGTCGTGCTCCTGATCCTTTGAGAAATTATTTTGTATTACAGAATAATCTTTCTGTTTGGGATGGAGCACTGCAGTTAGCTACAGAGGACATTGCTCTCAGGTTGTAGTCCCGTCCCCCCTTCACTTTCAGGTTATGCATTTATTACATACAGACCACCAGGATGCATCAGATCCAAAAGCATTAGCATGCAGCCATGGCTTTTAGCCAGGCATTGATGGGGAAATAGTGTGAGTTGTTGCAGCCAGCCCACAATGTGCTATCCACCACGTGGCACCCCATGCTTCTTTGTTGCCATGGCTAGAGCCACAGCAGCCTTGGGAATGACACCATGTACTTTTTGCGGTACCTTTAATTACTACTGGCTTGTAATTGATGCTTATTCTGAAGTTTCCATATGTGATGCGTTGTCTGTCTGCTCCTGCAATGACAACAATTTCAACTTTGTCAAAAATTTTTGAAATGCAAAGTCTTCCATATACATTAGTTACAGTCAATGGCCCCCAGTTCATATCTCAGGAATTTGAAGATACTGGTAAAAAAAAAAAAATAAAAAAAGTGGTGTTCACCATGTCCCCCTTTCCACCCTCAATCGAATGGGGAAGCAGAATGACTAGTAGGAATATTTGAGACTCAGATGAAAAAATATGTTTCGGATGTGTCACTGGAAGTAGGTCTTGACCGGTTCCTCAGTTGTTATAGGTTCGCCCCTGTTGGCAATATGAGTCCAGCAGAGTTTTTGCATGGTTGTCAGCCCCGACTCTGCTTCAGCTGATGCCAGCAACAGCACTGCAATACTTCCAGCCTGGCACAGCTGCTTTGGCTCGCAGGTTTCGCTGCCAGCCAAAAAGGGTGCAGGCGGTAATCGACAGTACCCACGGCTGACGTGTGTCGTCTGCATGGCTGAGAGGAAGGCTTCGTGACACGTCGACCAGCTACAACTTCACGTAGGCAGCTGAGCACCTGAAGCGCCTCCGCCATCCATGCATCCTCCGTCTGCCCGGCTCTCTCTTACATTTTAGCTGATGTCCTCACCTTCTCTGCTGCCCTCACTTTCTCCACTGCCACTGCTGACATTTTCACAGCTGTCTCCTCCCTGTGGGAGCCCCCTTCAGCTGTCACGAGCCACGGCGGGCCCCTGGCTTCCGTGTTGCTGAATCTGACACCTCCAACACTGCCATCTCCATTGCAGCTAGCATGACCTGTTCTGCCGTCACCTCCTTCCCTGGATTTGGACGTGGAAATAAAAGCTGCACCAGCGTCGCCTGTCCTACCATATGGCCTCTCACAGTGGAGCAGACGCCACACCTGTCTGCCCTCGCATCATTCCGACCTTACACACTGACAGTAGTGCGTTGCACGACTCTACAGCCTACATTGACCACAGAAGAAAGGGACGTGAGCACAGTGCTTTCTTCGCTAAGTAGGATAAGTGCTGTTAAGTACCAATTTTGTGTGTGTGCCACTTAGAATTTCGGGTGTGAAGCTTGTGTTTGATTCGGCAACTAGGCCTGCTTGTATGACAGCAGTCGTGCGCACAGCCTGCACCCTGTTGCAACTACGGTCTGTATAGGATGGAGTTCTATGTTCAGCCAAACACTTGTGTATTCCTAACTGTATTGTACTTTGTCTTCCAAGTGTGTGTGTCCTGTTCGCGCAATAAATTACAGTGTTCTTGGGTTAGAATATATGTATGTGTGTACTTTCACTGTCTGTGAGTAAAAGAGCGGAAACTGTTCATTTTATTGTATCGCTCAAATGCAGCATCCTGAAAAGTGCATGACACAGTAAATGTTTTTAAGCAAAAATACATAAAATGAACTATTTAATAACTTAAAGCATAAGTATTTCAGTTCTTTTTTCTAAATATGCATGTACCACCAACACGCACAGCAGTATACCTCACATACATCAACTGCCACATGTTAACAGAAAGGTGAAAGGTTGATAGTTGTGCTACAACATGTATTAATTGTATACTGTTTCCTAGACTTGTTGTTTAGAATAAATCCTGGCAACAATTATTTTCCAAACCATAGAATAAACACAAAATGAAAAAAAGGAACTATTTGCAAAAGATTTCACTTTTATTGAGAAAGTTTCCACATACATTGTGAAACACTTTGTATACATGAAGCATAAATAAATTTAAAAAAATACTGTTAGGAATAATCACAATGTATCACGCTGGTAGACAGTTTGCCTTTGGAGGTCGTACAAGATACAGTGCTAAACCCAAATGACAAAAAGAAATTCGTCAAGCATTAAAAGTGTAACACCTACTTTGGACTCAAACGTGATTGTCTCAATGTTCGATAGACAGATGAAGGCAAAGAATAATGGGTGAATAGAAAAAAATTGAGTGACAGAAACTGTGTGATTCAAGAGTAAAATAATAAACAAATACAGAGGACATTTGAAGGTATAATATTAAACAATTTATGAAAAAGCAACGACGCAGATCTTAGGTTTGACAGCTCATATCAAGTCTAAATGACGAAGGAGTGTTCCCCGTACACCCAGTGACAAGGTATGTTATTTCCGGGTGCTGGCATTAAAACTGAATATTAATGTATTATCAAAAAGCTTGGCAGGTACTAATACAAGAATTGCTCATCGTAATAGTATTGTACCATACTGATTCTGCACTCCGCTTATAATGCAAAGGGCAGAATCAAATATACTGAAGGATGCAATAAGGATGAGCCAAGACATAAATAAAGAGATGGAAGAGTTGCACATCGTGATAACCTGCTGCTCTGTGAGGCTGTTTTCCCATCTGGTCTGGTCCTTGTGAACCAGGGACAGGACGTGTCCCACTGCAAGGTGAGGCCTGGCTGCTGCATCAAGGCCTCATGCACCTATTCAGAGCTGTACACTATGTTCGAGCTGCTGCAGATCACATGCTGCTCTTGCCCAAGAAACCCAGACAGTGAAACCCTGTTCACTTGAGCTCAAAGTCAGTTCATGAAGCTGGCTGTTCATCATTGTCAGAGTGAAATCAAGGATTACAGAAAGTTGTCAGAGAGGTGTTGAGCCAACTTCCATTATGTTATGACAGAGCCGAATAACCCACTGACAAGAAAAGAGATGGCAGCAAAAATCCTGATGTCAGGTAGTTTTTAGTTGTTAGCTACAGGCCCTCGAAGGGAAACAATGAGATGTATTAGCTCATCTGCAATTCTTTCAAAAGTAATTGCTTTGTTTGATCACACAAAGGCCTTAATGAGGAACTGAAGCATTTAGTATTTCAAAAGTCACAATAGCAATGATCTAACAGGACTCTCTTCAGGATTTCTCTCCAGTATCAAGCACTGATATATTTCCTATTCAACTATCAATAGCAAAAAGCACATCATTGATCAAGGTATCAAGTCTGCACTCCATGTAATCTTCACTGGAAACACTCAGTAAAAGGCGAAATTCACATATAATAGAAAAGTTTGAATGTTTCGACACAGAGCTTGGTCACAGTCTATCACCTGCCACTGGTAACAGCACTAACATAATGGAAAGAACAAGAAAGCTTCATACAGTTACCAATGCCGCACAAAATTCAACACTAAGAAAATTTTCCAAGTAGAGTGACACATCAGTCTCGAGGATACTGCCAAGACCACCCACAGTACACTGGGACTGAACTGTGAAGATAAAGGCTCAATCAGAATTTAAAAAGTTCTGTTCTGTACGTAAGTGACAAACCTGCTTTCAGATCTGGATTTGACTGTGGTTATGATGTGGCACTATAAAGGCTAACAATATTCCCAAAAACAAAATCATCTTTCATGTAAAGTAAGAATCGTAGGACATCTGAGGTCTTGGTACAACAGGAAGCTGTGTATGTGAATATTAGCCTAGTGTGATGGAAAAGTACATTCTGCACTCAAAAGGTATGATACATCATCTCATGGGATATGGGCCTTGTCCTATGTACTTAAGCCCCCTCCCTCTTTCTTTCTTTCTTTCTAAGAAGGTTCTCTGTAGCTGACAGTAGGAGTTGCACAATAGATAAAAGTCAGAAGACAGTGTATTATGAGATGTACACTGATATTCACTTGCTTCCAGTACACACATAAACTTAGCTTACAGTATGTGTACTAGCAATGTAATATCTACGCAGTAACTTCCATCTGCTTCACTAAACCTTTCTATATAACTATGGAAAGTAAGGAGCAGTGGAAGAAAGATGCATTACATCATTCAGGTGACACAGTCTGGTTTACTGATTGGTACAAAACAGACAAAGAAGCTATGGCCAGAGTAATCCTTGACTGAAAAGTGCAATTCCTGCAGGGAAGCAGGCTGTGGTATTCCAGAGGGGGATATACACTAGAAGAGTATGCACAGAGGAGAATCTACAAAGGTGGTACAAGAATTGTAGCATCTACATTTATTTGGACAACCAAGCAACTCTTAAATTTTGTATCAGCCCCTGCAACAAGATCAAAGAGCATTGCAGAATATCAAGTACGCTTTTGAGGCTAGGGGAAACCAACAGGGTAATCCTGCCATGGTTTGTTGACGATTCAGGAATTATTGGATATGAACGAGTTGAGAGGCCGGCCAGGGCAGGGACAATTACTCCATTTGTTGGATGGAACCTGTCTTAACCATCACTTATGCAATGGTAAAATCTAAACTAAGTAGTTCGATCAGGAGGCAGCATGTAGACTATTAGACTAAAACCCAACAACAAAAACAGGGCAAGGAATGATACCATTACCATGTTTTACGAGAAGTTCTGTAAAATGGGTTTGAACAGGGAGGTAGTTTAGAGTCAGGGTAGATGTAATGACTGGCCATGGGAACTTCAGGAAACATATGCATATGATGGGAATTGAGAAAGAAACCATTAAGTGTCGACAGTGGTATGGGGGATGAAGCTGCAAATCATTTAATCTTCCAGTGCAAAGCGTTGGAGACAAAGAGAGACAGAATATTTGAATCATTAATTCCTCAAGAAATTGTGGCCGACAGAGATGTAGTAAAGCGGCTCCTACTACCATTTAATGGTACTGGCTGGCTTTTCTAGAATGATATGTAGCGATACCACACAATAAACTTAAGTTTCACTATTGGCAACAAGGGGTTAGGACCACAGTTGTTTTGTCTCCCTGGTTAAAAAAAAAAAAAGGTGGTACTATTGTAAATGCAAGGTTTCTATATGAGCTGCATCTCAAGTCGCCACTTGTGCTGTGTGATCTGTTATTGTTTTATAATTTGGTGGGGGGGGGGGGGGGCGGGGAGGGAGGTTAGGCAGTTACCAGTCCATCAACTCTCATTACTCTTAACAGAAAGCAATCAGCAATATGAAGCCAAGCTCATAAAATAATGCTAAAATGCCGTGACACAAAAAAAAGCAGAATATACTAATCAAACACAGTTGCACAAACTATGAAGATGAGCTGCTTTGAAACTCGGCTTGACTAGCTAGTCCCCTGGGACTCGTGACTCCTAGAAATAAGAAGCTAGTTTCATTTATTATTCTATTCCACAACCTTCAACAAAGCTTTTTATTCTGCTAGAATTACATTAATACATGTATGCGTATTCAGGTACTGCCGACTTACAGTGTAGAGAAGCACAGCTGCATACTGCTTGGGCTACTAAATTTATTTTTACCTTATTTCACAGTAGTCAGTGGCCAATACACAATCTGGTCATAGTTTCTATGGGATCTTTTATCTATCATTCTGGTAAAATGGAAACGAAAGTTGTTTGTGTTAATAGCATGCAAAAGCTTCTCACAGAGATTTCATAGTGGAAGTGTAGACTGATGAATAATTCTCTCAAGCAAGCTCAGCTTCAGTTCCAACAGCATCTATTATGAACAGGTGAACTCAGCCAATAATGAAAACTGCATTCAGTGATTTATGCTGTGAAATCTTCCTCTGGTTTCAATGCCTGTCTTAGACAATTCACCATACATTACACAGATAAAAAAATTGTAACTAGATGAATGACGGTGAAAATGAAATGACTGAATCGTGCAGAGAATCTCACAATGATTATAACGTGAGAAGAAAGCCTTTACACAACTCAGCTCA
Organism: Schistocerca piceifrons; assembly: GCF_021461385.2. NCBI lineage: Eukaryota > Metazoa > Arthropoda > Insecta > Orthoptera > Acrididae > Schistocerca > Schistocerca piceifrons. The sequence goes on from NC_060149.1 coordinate 906,952,292, forward strand.
ATTAATAAGCTGTGAAACATGACTGAACTCCCAAGCACTCAAATTAACAGGCACTTTAGAGAGAGTACTATAAATCTGAAAATGCTTCTCTTGTTTATTATTGCAGAGGACTCAACACTGTACTGCTGCAAGTTCGGTCATTTTGAGATGAAACTTGAATGAATGATGAAATAATCTAAATTGCCACCAACAACATTATTATTAATGTGTGTACTTCTCACTTCAGTGATAGTAAATCAGAGCACTCCAGTACAGACAGAGGGCAAGTGATGGCCGGAAGTGAATGGAATATTGGGCGAATGGTGGAACAAACCAAGTTGCCTCAATGACACTATTATCGTTCCAAGATTCTTTTCACTCCGGTACAAACAAAATGGAAATAATTGGCCGAAATGAATTCATCCTGATGTGTAATGTCTTATTTAGTTTATCACACTGTAAATGTAGAAAAAATTCCGAAAAAGTCGAAGTCCAATATTCAACAGGATATTACATTGCAGCATTTTCAAATTCACTAAAATATAATACAGCATTATTCCAAATGATGGACCCATTTTCAAAACTTCATATTTATTCAAGTACAAATCCAAAATGAACAAGCTTTATACCAATGGAAAGAGGTAGTTTCAAAGTTTTTAGCAGGGGGGGGGGGGGCATGGGCGAACAGTAACGGTTTCAGAAGCGGCTGGTAGAGTTTGCGCGGCAATAGGTCCGTCATTCCATTTCACTGTCAGTTGTGAGTGAGATGGCGACTGTGGAGCACAAGATTTCCTGTGTTCTTGAGTTCGCGAAAATTGATACGCAAATTACAGTGCAGCAGGCATTTAGTACCAAATTTGGTAATCAACCACCAACTCGCAAAAGCATTAGCTGTTGGTTTAAGCAATTTAAACGGATTGGAAGTGTGTGCAAAGGAAAAAGCACAGGCCGACCGTGTGTGTCAGAGAATGATGTCCGACGGATTCAAGAAAGTTTGTGTGCAGTCTCATTAAGTTTACCAATAGAGCCAGTCAAGAACTTGGAATATCCCAACCAACTGTATGGAAAGTTCTGAGACAGTGTTTGCTGTACAAGCCCTACCAATTACAACTTGTGCAGTCTCTCAACCCCAACAACAAAATGAAGCGTCTTGCATTTTGTGGTTATGTGCTAGAAAAGATGGAGGATTACGCATTTCTACAACATCTAATTTTTAGCTATGAAGCGACATTCCACCTTAGCGGAAAAGTCAACAGACACAATGTTTGCATATGGGGTTTCGAAAATCCACATTCACCATTGTTGTTGTTGTTGTTGTGGTCTTCAGTCCTGAGACTGGTTTGATGCAGCTCTCCATGCTACTCTATCCTGTGCAAGCTTTTTCATCTCCCAGTACCTACTGCAACCTACATCCTTCTGAATCTGCTTAGTGTATTCGTCTCTTGGTCTCCATTCACCATAGCAACACGAAAGAGACTCACCGAAGATCAACGTGTACTGTGCCATATTCGGTACAAAGGTTTATGGGCCATTTTCATATGCAAGGGTTGTTCCCTCAAGTTATGGAAGATTCCCAGGACTTCATTTTCGAACAGGATGGAGCTCTACCCCATTGGCACCATGATGTCCGAGGCTTTTTGAATAGCTCCCTTCCTCAGTGCTGGGTCTGTTGCAGGGGGCTTTAAGACATGGATCTGCACTTCTGGTCACCGAGATCTCCTGATCTCACACTCTGCAACTATTTCTTATGGGGTTATGTGAAGGAAGCTGTTTATCTCTACCAACTACTCTGAATGATGTGTGGAACTGGATCACTACTGCTGTGCACTCAGTAATAGCAGGTATGTTTTCGCGTGTGTGGGACAAGTTTGGGCACCATGTCAATGTTTGCCATGCAGCCAACGGTGGCCAAATTGAACATTTATCACATTTCTAATTATTAAAAACTAATTAATGAAAATTATTAAATTGATATCAAACATTATGAAACTTCCTCTTTTCACTGGTATAAAGCTTGTTCATTTTGGATTTGTACTTGAATACATACAAAGTTTGAAAATGGGTCCATCATTTAGAATAACCCTGTATTTCAGTGACCTTTTAATCATTAGCCAAGGTTGGGTGCTTCTAGAGAGATGACAATATGAGACTTGGCCACTTGATCTTCATCGACACAGGTACTCCGGTCTGCCATCACACAGTGTCTTCTTGAAGTGTTTGTATATGACAACCAAAAACACAAAGAACAGAAAGTATTGATAAAATTTTAGTGTTACATTAAGAAAGGTAAAGTACCAATACAGTTCCAGCAGTCCAGCTGAAAAGCAATACACCCTACAAGTAGGAAAACACCAACGTTCTGCAGTTCACATCCAAGTGATGAGCAACAAAAGACAAGAGATGTAATGAATTGTCAATTTTTACAACAGTGATGCACCACCCAAATTCAAATTCAGTGAGAGATTTATGAGAAATATTGGCAGATTATGTAAGTTACACCATACTAAATGACATGGCTCACTTAGAATGTACTTTGTAGAGATAAAATGAGTTATTCCATTCAACTATATAATTATCACAGCAAATTACCACAGTGAAAATATTTTGCACTGAAGAGAATTCCTAAGCAGTTAAAGGCTGTGACTGCACCATGTAATTAACAAGAAAACTTTACATAGCCACTACATATTATATGCAGTTAATGATAATTATTGATGATTACACACTTGTTACCAGTGAAGAGAAACTTACTTGTCGCAAAGAAGTTTTCTCTTGCCATACACTATGTGCCTATAGTTTTGATCTTCGAAGTTTCACTGTTAAGATTATAAATACAGTGCAAAGTGGTGTGTTTATTACTGCAATTACACGATAACATGCTGACCAAGCCAAACACGTTAACGTGCAAAAACACTGAAATCAGAGGCGGGTGGGGCATGGATGGCCCCTTCGTAACACTTGACTGCTTTCATCAGCTGAAGAGCTCTTGCATCTAAGATACGCATAAGTGATTCAAAATAAACAATAGTGATTTTTCTCTGTATTAAAGTAAGATTATGTAACTGGTAACAGAGAAATGGTTTTCAGTTTGTTACACATATCTGCAACACAAAAAGCTTGATAATTTTTTTACAACTAGTGTAAATACGGTTTTCTACAGGTCTGTGTACAATTACTAGATCTTATAGTGTAGGGACTTTTGAAATGTATCTACGGTTACGTGCTCACATGTGGATAAAGAAGAAGATAGAATATAGCTCCCCTACACTTATGCATCCATCATATTTTATTCATTATGTAGGCAGCAGTTTTTAATTTGGTTTCATGACCTGGAAGTATTTCAGTGGTTAATAGTCCACACAAATAACAGTTATTTCAATACCAAGGTTACAGGTGAGATGCAGCAGAAAGGAAGCTCTTTTAAGATGTGTTAGTTGAATGGAAATCAGATGGAAACCTGGAAAGCTTTTTACATCATAAGGTTACCTAAAAAAACCTGTATTAATTGATTCCAGAAGTGTGTGGTACTAAATACAATAATACAATGCTCAAAAGTGTCATTAAACAAAGACATTTTGTGTCTGGTGGAAAAAAAAGCTGATGACTGCATTCAAACATGTAACATAAATGAGCACTCCCCAAAACTAAAGACGTAGGGCCATTCTCCTAACTCAGAATGATTCAATATAGAGCATTCCTTCCATTCCCTGGAGCAAAATGAATACAATACATCATATCCTAAGAAATTTTTTTTTTTTAAAGAAAGCTTTATTATATAGTAAAAGTGTCACAGGTGGTACACTATTTTTATTTACACTTGCATCAGCTGAGGCTGATATGGAAGGCCATTGACATAAGTTGAAAGTGCTCATACATACTCAAACAGTGGGCCTCACAACTATATCATTTGCATCACTGACTTGGTATAATAAATCTCACACTCAGGTACAAAAACGTGGAATTTAAAGTCATACCGCTTCACAACATATCATTCCATTTATTCTTTTATCTTAGTGGACAGAACGATGTGGTGATACAGTGCTCCAGACAGAATAAGGAGCCATTTAAGATTTCAGTACAGCAATTTTCACTCAGGTTTCCTGATATACCTAAATTACGGTTTCTAACCTCTGAGATGATTCCTTCATCCACCTTTACAAAAAGTGTTCAAGTGGCCCAATTCTTGAATACTGTTACTCCTCACGTAGTTAAACGATTAAAAAAAGAGTGTAACCTCTTCTTTGTACAATTAACAGAAACAGTTTACACTCTGGTGAGACTGAAAATTTTTGTATTTCAAAAGTCACAACAGCTATGGTACATAAGTAAAAGAGCAGCTCCATTTGTATTAATAAAAAGCCTAATGCACAAAAGAAAAAAAAGATATTAGACATATCTTCATGGAAAGTAAATCATAAAGCTACACCTCAAATAAAGCAATTTTGTAATTGACAGCTTGCAATAGAGAACGCAGCATTGCCACCGCACAGCCAGCCATGCTTGACAAGGCTATGCATGTACTTATAAAAACAGGCAACGCATCAAGCATGTGGCACTTGAGAAAGTGCCCTGTCTCTTGACTCACTGAATGTTTCCATCCTTTCTGATGCCCTTTATCCAATCAATAATGGACTGGGACTGCTACAGTACTTCAATTTTCTCACAGAGACCAACCATACCTGTATACAGGCTATTATTGTGATGGGGTCACCACACCCAAAGGTATTTGAAAGCTAATGCCAGCTTCCCCACACAGGCCCTTCCCCCTCATAGGAATCCATGTATCCCATCTGTCTGTATCTAGTGTAATCACATGATGAAATGTGATGCCATTTTTCAAAGTATTTGTTCATCATGTATCTGAGGTGGGATGTAGTCCATTATTTACCTAGGAGGATATGGCAAACACCTAAAAACCACATCCAGGCTAGTCAGCGTACCAGCTCCCATCGTCAGTCTGTGAAGCAGATTCGATTCAATCCGTGAAGCGGACTCGATTCAGGGCTTGCACATATCCACTGTTCCGGAAATGGTCACTATCGTGGCAGGTTCACTGACTGAATCATCAAACATAAAGCTATTTTAATCAAATTAAAAAATCAATTTTGTTGTCCAAATTCTGAAAAAATAGCAATAACTGCACAGACAGTTTAGTCAAATTATGAGTAATACAGAAACACAAAGATATCTGGATCTCAAAGAGACACAGGCAAATAACTTGGCCCTAAATGACCAAAATATTTCAGCTTCACTGACCCATGTGGATGTAACTCAAGCTATGAGCAAGTTACAACAGTTTCTAAACAAACTTCAAAACAAGAATCTCTTAAAAGATATTAGATTCCATATACAAACTGATTATATGTATTGAATGAACAAATTCAAATGAAGCCCAATGTGGTACACAACTACAGAAACTAGAGTTGTACATTTAACCGCAAAACGAAATTATTTATGAAATGTACAGAATCTCATGTCAGATTCTGAGATCATACACTGAAAAAGCAATTTCTCACCAGGTTAAATATTGGTGAGCAATTGAATACTAAAGCAAATATGGGACTCAGTAAAAATCTCGAAATTTGGACGGTGTGTAAAAGTAATTTACTCTAATGCCGCTTTATCGGCATTTCTATATATAATAATCATTTTTTTCATGTTTTAAAGAAAAACACATAAGTTCTTGGCAATATTCACGAATCACTCCTCGATCTGTGTGCTCCTGATTTTTTACTGGACACTGCAGATAAAACATTCTTCGATTTAGGTTCTGATGAAATGTTCTTGGATTTAGATTCTGGTGAATCATTCTTGGATTTAGATCCTGATTTTTTTGATTTGGAATGATGTTTCTTGGATTTCTGACATTCATTATCTGTGCCATTTGCTGGCTGCTGTGAGGAAACTGCACCAGTGTCAGAATCACTATTGCTGCCACTGCTACTGGAGGTGCTACTGCTACTACTACTACTACTACTACTGCCACTGTCGCTCTCCTCTGAGTCACTACTGTCACTGTCGCTACTGCTATCCCCACTGCTCTTCTCACTGTCACTACTTGAGCTACTGTTACTACTGCTGCTGCTGCTTGTGCTGCTGCTGCTGCTCCTCTCAGTGCTGCTACTACTGCTGCTGCTGCTACTATTGGAATCATTTTCCTCCGACGAACTTTCTGATGATTTTTCGGTATCTTGTTTAGCAGGTTTGTCCTTTTTCTTCTTTCTTTTCTGAACCTTTTCTTCTTTCTTCTGAATATTTTCTCTGTAAAAATTAGAAAACAACAATGTTAAAATAAAATTCAACAAAATTCAGACACTTCAAAGACACACAATGCAAACATCTATTCTGGCGCAAGGTTCCCTCTACTAAAGAATATGTTACTATAAAACCAAACTTAGTGCAGTTAACTAAAATGCCTACTATTACTTCCAGAATGCAGAAACTACACAAAGCAGTATGAATATCGATCCTAAACATCGATCCTAAACAACATAAAACATTCTAGGGATTCATGCAATTAAGTCCTGAATAGTGGTCAATGGTGTTTCATATTATTTCTTCAAAAATAAACTGTTTCATACTGGAAAAGGCCCTTAACTGTTTTCCCAATACAGGCCATAATTATGTGAAAATGCATTTAGTGATTGTGAAGGTCATGCCACACTCTTGCTAATGAAACCAATCTCAGGACATTTATAATTATGTCGGTGAGTGTACCTTAGATGATGTAACACCTTTCTGGGGGAAATGCCTGTGCCACTGAGTGTGATATTATTACTTAATATGGTTAAATTACTTATTATTACTTAATATGGTTTAATATATTTTGCAAGTTAATTTTCCTCCCATTTTAACCACAAAACCTATTGAAAACCCTAAAGTCAGGCACAGATACAAGGGAGCAACATGACACCCCCCACCTCCACAGAACATTTTAGTAAAATCATTTATATTTTTACACTTGTTGGTTTACAAGTTTCTTTGACGACTTGTAGAGAATAAATAGTATGAAAACTAACTGTCTAGAATATGGCAAGAAATTTTAGGAATCACACACTGTACACTGTATTTACCACAAGATTCTTGTCAGTGGTTTGTGAGAGGATTAGTCCACTTGCACAACTTGTGGCCCGCCCACCTGCCGTGGAAAGGCACCCATTCCGAGGCTGACCACTACTGCTCTCAGTACTCTCAACAAAAAATATGACACTTTTTGTGGGTGCACAAGTAGGAAAAACAGAAGGGGAAAGCCCTTAACCCAAGAATGAGAGAACAAGTAGACTGACTTTCCACATGTAGGCAGAAACAACTGAAAGAAACTGTATTTCCCCCTTTATGTGCCTGCATTGCCATATCCTGCAGACCTATCTTCACAATCTTAGAGCTAAATGAAACACTAACAGTGGTAAGCACAAATTTTGATTTTATATCGTGTAAATTATCATGATGATAAAGCTGGGAAGAGCTTGTTGCTATTACAGTTCTTAAGTAAACTGAATAATACAGGCTCCGCTCCAATTTTCAAATGAATGCTTTTCTAATTACGTATTTCTCTCCAAATTTTAATTTCTTGGATGTTATGCTATAGCAGTGTAATGAGCACCAATGTCTTTATTAATGTAGTCAAACATTTTATATATTTCATTGTTCTAATTATAAAAATTCTGGCATCTGTGGCATATTAAAAGTGGAAGTGATGGTAAGTTATATTTGGTGTGTGTGTGTGTGTGTGTGTGTGTGTGTGTGTGTGAGGTCGCAATGTATGCTGCCTCTTGTGTTCTTCGTAAGTAAACGTTGTCCTTTGGTTGGCGGCAGTGTACAGGTAGATTCCTCACACCACAATAAATGTTGCCCACACTCAATAGTGCACGTTTTGTGCTCCCAGTCAGCATTTGCTTGGTTTGCAAGAGGCTAGGAATTCTAATTCAAACATAAAGGTTATGCTTGCAAACTGCAAGTCATTGTTTTTGTTGATCCTGTTCTCTACATATTTCTTATGCTTGCTAGTCACTTTCATGACAGTAGTCTCTGTATTAGACTACCAAGCTTTTTTCTTCATCTACATGTATACTAAACAAGACACCAATACAGCTGACTAACAGCAAGTTCTTTTCCAGTATTATGTTCAGTAGAAGTTTGTTCATTGACACTTCCAGAGCAGTTTCAGCACAAGGGGGGGAAAGACCTCACCAGTAATTTACAAGTTAGTCAGAAACAGGCTTAAGAAATGAGGTATCTGTATGAGACTGCCCACATTTTTTGGGCAAAGACTATATGAACAAACTCTTTTTCAACTCTTCAGTTTGTTCATTGATACTAAGTCCAAATTATATACACTCTCAATCCTCACAAAAAATACTCAACCTTTTAATATCTTGGTGGTTTATTTGGGTATAAACATGCAACCAGTCACTTTTTTGAATTTTTAATATAATTTATTTTCTGTGCCGTTAACTAGTTTTTGAGCCACAGAGGCACACCATCAGATGGAGCTGTTACAGGAACATTAACACTTCCCTCTGATGATGAGCCTGCAGTGGCTCGAACACTAGCTAGGCTTGCCAAAAACCAAACTGATTGCATATTTATGGACAAATTAATCAGCAATTTAAATCACAGTTGCACAGTTTCTCATCCGTAATAGATGTAATGAAATTACTTTACATATCTTTTTGGTTAAAGTTGAAAGCTGCAAAGAAATGTGAGCTGCAACCTAAAACTCCAATAAGCAAAAGTACCATCACAGATGAAGTACCTACATTTCCATGATACACACCAGAAGACAGATTATTATTAATTAAAAATTGAAGGTCTTCCATTAAACAGTTGGTTAATAACAACTACAAATTTGGGTTGAGATAAATATAAATTCATGCAAAGATTATTGTAAACTAACCTAACCTGATAACAAGGATTACTTTTGCTTTTATTTTATTAAATTTGATGTGGAATGGTGGAATGGAAAAGTTCAGCATATTTACAAGTTGTATTGCATCCTGAACACCTCAAACCCTTCAGAATTAAAAAGAATCTTCATTCAGGAATATTTCTACCTCTACATTACTTTGCAATTCACATTTAACAACAGCAAGACACTACTTTCAAACTAAACCTCCACAATTTCATTCTCGAATACTGAGTGGCTAAAATGAACACCTAAATCTTACTGTATAAACTCTGTTTCTATTTTCTCATGTGGTCATTCCTCCCTATGTAAGTGGGAGACGACAAAATATTTTGGTGTGCAAGATCAATTTGTGTTTTCTCATGATAGCTGTTCCACCCTGTATAAACGATAGGCAACAAAGTATTTTGGTATTTGGAGGAGAAAGCTGTTGATTGAAACTTCATGAAAAGAAATGAAAAAAAAACCTTTGTTTTAGTGATTGTCATCTCAGCTCTTATCACACCTGTAACATCCTCTCCCCTATTTTGTGATAAAACAAAATGTGCTGCCCTTCTTTGAACTTTCTCAATGTGTTATATCAGTCGTGTCTGGTAATGATGCCTTATTGCACAGCAGTATTCTACAAGCATGGTGCATGTAGTTTCTTCAGCAGATCTGTGGTCATTGTTCTGTCCATAAAATTCAGTCTTTGGTCCACCTTCTCTACAAAATCATATACATAACCATTCTAATCTAAGTTAATCCTAGTTGTGGTTCCCAAATATTTAGTTGACTCAACAACCTCTAATTTCGCCAATTATTATGTAATATAAATTTAACAGAATTATTGTTCAGGGCCAATGATCAACTTTCATGCAATTATCTGTAACATTTTGTTATTTGTTGTGTCTGATGTTTAATTTACTTCGCAAGATGGTAAACAATGGCATCATCTGCAAACACACTGATCTAACAGGGCTGCTTAGATTCTCCCTTAAATCATCAACAATAGCACAGAGCCTGTCACACTTCCTCGGAGAATGTCAGAAGTAACTTCATTTTAACTAGGTGACGTCCTGTCAATTACTATACAGGGTGATTCTTATTAATGTTTAAAAATTTCCGAAGAGAAGTAGGTCATGCGGAGATAATTTAATATAAGACGTGGGACTGAAAATGTCGGGGAATACCCCAAAAGCGAATGAAAAATATTGAACTTGTGACATCTTCCGATCAAGTACATTGGCGCACGTTTGAGTCTCTCAATCTGTTGCACCTGATCATCCCAACCTAAGTATTCACGTCAGTGTGGCTCTGGGCCTGTGTGCCCGAATCTAGCGTGTATGGCCCAGGGTTCGAGACTTGCATCTGGCGGGCAGGACTTTTTCACTGCATTAAACAGTTATTTCCATACGTTGTGGTAAGATTTATATTTTATTTAGCAGTCTCACCGTCTCCGCTAGTTTATTGCAAAGTACGGTGAAAGAAAAACCTATCATATTGCACCACAAGTAAATGAATATAAGCTTCTGAATTTCGTCATTACCAGCAAATGACCTATGTTTTCTTTACTAAATAATGTCTGTAAACAAAAAAAGAAGGGACAAAAGGAAAGAAACACTAAATAAGAACAGCTTTTGATTGTTTACAATGAGGACAGTAATTATGAAACTTCTACATTTCCAACAGATCACATGTACAAAAGGTGTTCAAAATTTGCACCATTGTGCTGCAACGTTTAGTACTGCCCCCTACCGGCAAGTGTAGGATCGACAAGCCCAACCACTGTAAGTGCGGCAAAGTACATCATCTGGTGATATCACATGCTCACCCCTTGTCATCCACTTTTCGGGTACTTCCATGCATTTGTGGCCTCATGCGTCTCCTATCAAATTACTTGTTGCAGCGGTGTCTAAGCCACTTCAGATGTTTTTAAATGTTAATAAGAATCACCCTGTATACTGTGATAGTCATTCTGATGAATCTACACATATAGTTAAGCTGCTTGCGAGAAACTGTGTCAAATTACTTCTGAATAAACAACGGTGTTATCTATGAACAGCCAGAATGGGCTTAAGTCCAGATCAGGGTCAGCGTCAACCACGACTGTTTCTCTACTGCTCATATGTTGGCAATGTGTCAGTTTTGTGTAGTGAGACGGATGATCCTTTCATGCAACCAATGACAGGTGAGAAAAAAGGCAATGAATTTCTTCCCCATAATTGAAATCATGCTTTTCTTCACCGCTGTTACAAATATTTGACTGTCCCCCCCCCCCCCCCCCTGAATGTCACAAATTACGAGGTGCAACACCAACATGAGAATGTGACAATATTCCTTTGTCTCTTGCTTTGAAAGATGTCCATCTGCTACCCTCCCATCGGCTGCTTAGAACCAGCAGTTAATACATCCCTTCTCAGTGCCATCGTGGTTAAAGTGAGTACTGACAACATTGCTGCATGAAAAATGTAAGTATGCCACTGGTCCTGATCTAGACTTTTACTGCCACATACAGCTAAAAACATTATATGCCAGGTCACTTCTACATGTCCTACCACAATGCTTCAACGTAACCTCTTGAAACAAAAGCAAATCCACAATTTGCGTGTCTTCAAAATTACTTATGCATGTACGCCAATAATAGGCCAACAACTGATTTTGAACATAACAAGCAATTACTCCCACAATGATGATTAAGTTTCGAAGACCATTGAGAGAAACTCTTTACCCATATAGGTCACTGAGAAAATTACGTGACAAATTGCAATTCGAGGAAATGAGTCAGAATGAACTATAGGTAACAATTTTAGGATCTCTGGTAAGGGAAATTCTTCTGATTTACATTATAATGAGCCTCTGCCAAAATGAGAAAATCTGCATTTAAGGATTGGAACATCTCCAGAATCACCTACAAGAGACAATTGTGGAGGAAAGATCTTCAAAAGAGAAGCGAGTACGGGTACAACTGTTTAGATCAATAAAATTTATGCAGAATGTAGGGTAAGATATAAAGTTTACTGGGAAAGTACCATGATAAAAGAAGTAACAATCTGCAGTGCAAATAATTTGAATAATCATGCCAAAATCCCTGGATGGAACTTTTGTATTATTTTATAATACATAACATTATTTTATAATACCAGCAAACACAAGTCACTTAAAATTTCTTAAAAACATATCATTTTCCTATGTAGCCTGTTCTCTTTTATAATCAACATCACTTTATCTCATTATTAATTATTGACAAATTTCAGGCCCTCGTGTATTTTCATACTAGATCATGTCATATATTGTAGCACGCTGCATTGCAGTGTAAAAACCAACATTTTGTGGTACTCCTAAGTAGAGTTCAGCTTAACCACAGTATGTACAGGCACAATTATTACAGATGTAACGTAAAATGAAAAAACGTACAACCTATATGCAAGTTTGGTCTTCATACCAGCATACATAACACATTAAAATATGTCAATGTATCAGCCCCAGATCTACAATATTTCTGAACCGGGCAAAAACTTAGTAGTGGCGTGTGCGCCCTCCTCCTCCCCCCCCCCCCCCCCACTTCCCCCACTCAAAAGCATTTGAGACAGAACATAAAAAATAAAATAGATTTTTCATTAATAATTTCCTTTAGTAGCACACATCTTTCTGAAGAGTTTCACATATAAAGCATATATGTTCAAGGAACTGCAAGACATGTTATTTAGTCTTTAAGTGTGCCAAAGTGCAGTGCCATGCCTCTTCACACAGTATTCTTCTATTGCACGTCACTGTATTTCGCTCTGTGGAATTCAAACACGTAATTTTGTAATGGAAACCATAAAATCCATACTCAGGACAGTGGAAATTAAAATGTTCTATGGTGCCTCCCCTGCTCCCAGGTGGCCAATTTAACTTCCCCCACTCCCCTTAAAAAATCTCAATTTATACTGGGCGGGATTGTTTGTAATTAGGAGAGTAACAACTCTTTAGAAAATCTGCACTCTCTGTTACCTATTAGCTAGTGACTTTCTCTTATGTGTGACATAAAATTAAATACACGAAAAGTAACACCAGTCAAGGCCAGAGACAAGCAAGACAATACACATTTCTTCAATCCTTAGGTCCCAACATTTTTTCTCTCTATCTTGCTACAGCTTTATGTGGCATGCTTTCCTTTCTGAGGCAGAATCTATCACCCCAAAGTTCATCATATGTTTTGCTACAGGAAAAATCAAAATGTCATTGTCTAATACTGAAAAAGCTGTCTCTGGCCGATGTAGTCATCATCCAAGTCATCAGGATGTAACGGAAACACAGTGTCCATTGTCGTAGTCGCCTCACACCCATGTACCAGAAAAATGGTGTAAATCCTGTGGTGTCTTGTTTGGCGGTGTTGTAGGCAAACGTCATGAAAGGTAGCACCTCATCCCAGTTGCTTTGCTCAACACTGACGAACATTGAAAGCATGTCGGCCAAGGTCTTATAAAGGTGTTCAGTATGCCCGTTAGTTTGTGGATGGCAGGTAGTCACAAGATTCAATTGAAAAACTTTTCCTCGATCCGTAATTAACGACCTTGGGGCACCGTGTTTTAATATCTTCCACGATGAATTTGGCTACCTCGAATGCTTAAGCTGTTTTCACGGTTTTTGTAATGGCATAGCATGTCAGATAATCAGTGCAACCAATAATCCAGCTATTGCCACTAGCAGACGTTGGAAATCGTCTGAGGAGGTCAATCCCAACACACTGGAAAGGCGTTTCAGACGGTGGATCTGGTACGAGCCGGCCAGGTGGTTTCTGAAGAACTGCCTTTCTCCTCTGGTACTCTAGACAGTGCGACACATAGTGACATACACTCCTAAATAAATCTGGCCACAAAAATCTCTTGTGGATTCTACTGTATGTCTTAATAAATCCTAAGTGTCTGGCCTCAGGTGTGTCACGGAATTTCTGTAGAACATCTAAGTGCATGTGTTTAGGAATCACTGGTAGCCACCTCTTTCCAAACGGATCGAAGTTTTTCTTGTAAAGTAATCCATTAACTACCTTAAATTGTACTATCACATCCTCTTGACAGATTTAAGGCAAGCATAATTTGAGATCTTGGCATCCTCCTCCTGCTCAGCAGAGAGAGCCTGGCGTGCAGCGAGGCAGTCACTATCTTCATCAAAGTCTTGATGGTCTTGCACAGGGTTTCCTGAGAGACAGTCGGCAGCTTGGTGTTTTCTTCTACTTTTGTACACCATGGTAATGTCCTCTTGAAGACGTAGTGCCCACCTGGCAAGTCATCCTGTTGGATACTTAAAACCTGTCAACCAACAAAGTGAATGATGGCCTGTAAAAACTGTGAATGGCCTTCCATTGAGATACTGTTGAAATTTGCACATGGCCCAGATCAAGACGTGCTCTATCTGTAGTTGAGTAGTTTCTCTCGGCTTTTGTAAGTGTCCGAGAAGCATAGGCTATAACCTTCTCTTTTACATCTGAAATTTGCACCAGAACAGCACCGATCCCATGCCCACTGGCATCTGTGTGTAGTTCTGTAGGTGTTCTCTCATCATACAGACCAAGTACAGGGTCAGTTGTCACAGCTTTTCGCAGCACATTGAAAGAATCTTGTTGAGCACCACCTCAGAGAAGTTTAGCATCGGCTTTTAACAACTCTTGGAATGGCCTGGCTTTCATACAAAAGTCTTTGATAAAATGATGGTAATAAGAATATAATCCAAGGAAGCTTCTCACATCTCTAATACTTTTAGGAATAGGAAATTCCATTATAGAGCTCACCTTTTCTGGGCATGGGCGCACACCTTCGTTTGACACAAAGTGTCCAAGTATTTTGATTTCTTTTGCTCCAAAAAGACACTTTCTTGCATTAAGTTTCAGTCCACCTTGTTGGAGACACTTAAGAATGGCCCCCAGTCTTTTCAAGTGTTCATCAAACGTCTCTGAGAACAATATAATGTCATCTAAATAACAAAGACACATCGTCCACTTCAGGTGACTTAGAAGATTATCCATCATCCGTTCAAAAGTTGCTGGTGCATTACACACACCAAACGGCATTACCTTAAACTCATACAGGCCCTCAGGGGTGATGAATGCAGTTTTCTCACGACCAGCCTCATCTTCCTCGATTTTCCAGTATCCCGGGTACAAGTCAATGGTTGAGAAAAACTTAGCCTCCTTCAGACAATCTAGCATTATCGTCAATTCGTGGAAGTGGGTAAATGTCCTTTTTAGTTATCTTAAGCTTCCTGTAATCAACACAAAAGCGCCAACTGCCATCCTTCTTCTTGACAAGAACCCCTGGTGACTACTATGGGCTCTGTGAAAGCTGAATGACATCATTCTCCATCATTTTCTGTACCTCGCCGTGAATTATTCGACATTAAGTTGCTGACACACGGTATGCTCTCTGGCTTACTCGATGATAGTCTCCAGTGCTAATCCAGTGCTTCACCGTCGAATTGTCTAATTTGTTCTTCACCTGTGGATTGAAGCATTCAGAGAACTCTTGAAGAATGGCAACTAGCTTCTTCTGTTATCCTTAGTGAGATCCGGTGATAGCCGAACTAGAAGATCTTGTCTCATAGTGGTAACACCAATTTCGCCTACAGACTCGGCAGGGGAGGTTTCTATGATGCTCAGCTGTTTGGAAATTAATGGCTCAGCGTTTACTACGCACATACGAATTGGAAGGATCTGAAGTTCTCAGCAACAGTTAACTATCCACAATTCACTGAGTCTGTTCTTAAACAAAACAACAGAGGCTGGGATGACCAAGTTATTCTTCAATGGTATGCTTCTCTTACATTCCCCTACAAGATCCATGGTTTGATGCATGGCATGAGACATGACAGTTACCTTTCTAGTGCTGACTGCAAGAATGACCACTTCATCCAGCACACAGTCTCCACACACTCGGATGCGCATCTTCCTGTCCACAGTATCTCGTCTCGTCTAGCATAATCTTCGAGTGACCGCAATCTATAATTGCCTGAGGAGCTTTCAAAAACACCCATCTGAGAATGACGCCATGACTACACTCATGTAAGATAATGAATTCTAAGGGATGTGTATGGCCACTTACACCCACACGAATGACACATCTTCCTGTAGGTTTCACATATTTCCCATCAGCCACCTTCAGCAGAGATGTTTTGTTGTCGCCGAATACAGTTTTCTGCAACTGGCGACCGTACTTCTCCAAAATGACTGAATATGACACTCCAGAGTCCACAAGAGCTTGGGCTGGTCGGCCATCCATGAGGATATCGATGTAGTTTACTATCATTTTTGTAGTGATTGATGGCGGAGGATTTTTCTCTTCGGCGGCCTCACCTTCGAGGGAGGTCACACCCTTTAGTTTTCCAGGTTGCAGCAGCTAGGTGATCAGCTGGAGCTTCAAAACGGGGATGGAGACCTGGATCGGCGTGTTGCGAAGCGTCCTCTCCAGCATCTAGCTTGTGGCGATGGTGACCTATGTCGTCCTGCACCCACATCTTCTTGTTCATCTTCGTCGTCCCGAAGTTGGCGTCAGCTGAAATCGGCTGTCTTCTGGTGCGGGCGTCATCAAATATCCGCCACCTTTCTTGACACTAGCGCATCACATGTCTCAGTCATCTGCAGTGGAAACATACTGGTTGGTTATCCTGGGTCCTCCAGACATCAGTCTTCCTTGGTGCTCAAACAGGTTCCTCATGTGGCATTGTAGGAATGTAACTTCACCTGGGTCTCGACTTTTTCACCATTTTAAAGGGTAATGAAGGATGAGATATTGGGTTCAATGTCTGTTCCACTTCCTCCCTTATGACGTCTTGAAGCGTCTCAGTTTTTTGCTCACCGTGCAATCCAAGTGCCTTCTGAACTTCCTCTCTCACTATCTGACGAAGAACACTTGTGAAATCAGTTCCTTCCTCCATCACAGACATCGATACGATGTTTGGAAGCCGTTCAAACTTCTTGTGTGTAATTCTTTTTTGATACATTGTCTCGATATACTGGCACCATTATATTAAGTCGTCAGCCGGCAAAACCTCCTTCAGGAGTAGGGCTTGATATAGGTCGTCAGCAACACCCTTCATGAGATGTGCAACCTTATCGTCCTCATTCATTCTAGGATAAAATGTTTTACACAGCTCCAAGACATCTTGAATGTAGGATGCTGTAGTTTCTCCAGGATGCTATGCCCTGTACTTTAATTTATTTTCAGCCTTGCACTTCCGTCGCTGTGTGTCACCGAAATACTTGCGCAGTTCCGCCTGGAATACTTCCCAGCTTGTGAACTTGTCCTCGTTGCTCTCATACCATTGCTTGGCAGTGCCCTCCAAGTAGAAAAATACGCTAGCCAAACACACGGTGTCATCCCATTTGTTAAATTTGGGTATACGCTCATATATGTTCAGGCACTTGTTTGGATCTTGGCCACTGTCACCAGAGAACTCGGAAGGATGTCTCATGTGGTGGCACACAGTTACTGTCATTGTAACATCCCCTTCTTCTTCTGTCTCCGACAGATTGTGACCTGTTGAATATGGCTCAAACTCTAGTTTCTCACCACGTGAACGGTGGCTCTGTCGTGGCCTGATGGGAGCCACTGTGTCGTCGATAATTAGCGCTATCACAAGTTCCAATACCCAGCATCTCCACCAGAATAATATCACATAGAAAAAGATGTAATTAGATGAATGACAAACACCTACTTCACTTAACGAAGGTTTATTCAGCACTTGCACATACAAGAGCGCAGAGTGAACTGCCTCCGGCCACAACACATACGGTACATGTACAGTTACAGGACATTCCAGTACAATGATTCTTGACATCTGTGGATGCTTCTAGAATGTACTCGAACCGAATATAAAAATTAAAACAAAAATGCAACAGTCTAGTATCATAACCACTACACCACGGTGACTGTGCTACTCAGCTTCGTCTGCAGCAATATAATTCATGAAGTACCAATATGAAATGTCTATTAGGCCTACTACAAGTAAAAAGTTTTTTATCAGGAGAAAGTTTCACACTTTATTCATATGCTCCAGTTTCTCTAGCATGAGATCAAAAAATAATAGTATAAAACTTTTATATGCATCTGGAATCGTCATATTCTTCCACATAATTTGTGTGATGTCCCCATTTCTTCTCCTCACTCATTCTAACAATCTTGTCATTCTGTAACTATTTCTGCCATTGTCAAAACTTATTCTCAAGTTAACCACACTAACCCTGCAAAATTCAGTAGTTTAGTTATCCCGCATTTGTTCTCCGGTTAGGCGTTATTATGTGATCGTAAAATGTGTTTTCCGAGCTATGCCACGAATTGAACTTAAGTGGCTGCTAACCATGGACTGTGTGTGTGTGTGTGTGTGTGTGTGTGTGTGTGTGTGTGTGTGTGTCTATAATTTTCTTGATGTATCCAAGGAAATGAAATTTTGACAGAAAATTATATATATATATATATGAATATAATAGAGGGAAACATTCCACGTGGGAAAAATATATCTAAAAAGAAAGATGATGAAACTTACCAAACAAAAGCGCTGGCAGGTCGATAGACACACAAACAAACACAAACATACACACAAAATTCTAGCTTTCGCAACCAATGGTTGCCTCGTCAGGAAAGAGGGAAGGAGAAGGAAAGACAAAAGGATATGGGTTTTAAGGGAGAGGGTAAGGAGTCATTCCAATCCCGGGAGCGGAAAGACTTACCTTAGGGGGAAAAAAGGACAGGTATACACTCGCACACACACACACACATATCCATCCACACATACACAGTGTGGATGGATATGTGTGTGTGTGCGAGTGTATACCTGTCCTTTTTTCCCCCTAAGGTAAGTCTTTCCGCTCCCGGGATTGGAATGACTCCTTACCCTCTCCCTTAAAACCCATATCCTTTTGTCTTTCCTTCTCCTTCCCTCTTTCCTGACGAGGCAACCATTGGTTGCGAAAGCTAGAATTTTGTGTGTATGTTTGTGTTTGTTTGTGTGTCTATCGACGTGCCAGCGCTTTTGTTTGGTAAGTTTCATCATCTTTCTATATATATATATATATATATATTACCTGTTATTCCTATTAGCCGTTTATTTCCACTCTGGTAGTCTGAATCTATGGATTTCACTAATAATTTGCACACCCAATCAACCACATAAACAAACAGTGACTGGCTTTCACCCGTTTGGGTATATATGGCTCATCTCATTTATTTCCATCCCCTTCCATCTGCGGAAAAGTTTTATATTTCTTGAAGCAACGGGGATTCCCCTGGCTGAGACATCCCATACATTATGTATGCATTCAAAAATCAACTTATGATTCATTCAGAAATCAACTTAGAATGTGTTCAACAAGCAACAGTGATGAGTTTCAAAACCATATGAATAATCAAAGACGAATTATTGTTGGATGCTGTGCACCTTGTGAAACAAGGTTTTTTCCTCGCAGAATATGAATTTGACGTCCCATGAAATTGCCACCTGGGCCAGATACACCAGGTTGCCCCCCCCCCAAGATCTGGGCCAGCAATGTACCCAAATGTAATACACACATTTCAACATGTGGCAACCACCTCAAACACAACAAACCAAGTCAAGGATGAAATTCAGATTCAAAGTGCAATAAACCTGTTATACCCTGTCAAACTTCTTAAATAGGAGAAATAATTATAAGAAAATCACAATATGCATCTATAAGTCACTTATAGAACCAGGTCTAACACATGCACAAGAAAGATGGATACTGACAGAAAAAAAGGAAGAAGCCCTCACAATATTCAGGAAGAAAATTCTGTGTAAAATGAGATCACAAGGAAGATACACTAAGTCCCTACAAAAGGAAGAAGACCATCAGGACAGTTGAGACTGAGATACATAGATGAGGATGGCAAGGAACATTTTATTTTAAATTACCAACTGGAATTAAAACAATAAAAAAGACAAGTTAGGCAAAAAATGCAAAGATATTACATACCTTGTAATAAGTAATATTAATATAACTGTTCACTGGGTTTAAGAGCTTAAAATATACAGAAATAGGATTAAGCCAACTTACTCTGAATTTGTTTCAGCATTTTCAGTCTTTTCTTTAAGTCTTTTTCTTAACACTGCTGTTCTCGATGATCTGTGGAGGTACTTGCGTTTGCCCTTACATTCGTATGTCCAGTGGCCATACTCGAGGCATTTTTGACACCTCACTCCCTGGGGATAAGCTGCAGAACTGAAAATGTAATTAAATATTCCATTTACAAATAGCTTCAATGTGTCTGCAACTCTACCTTTTTTACGTCAACTTATCCGCATAAAATGTTCCAGTTCCTCAAACTGAATGTTACATGAATGAGTAATTTGTATGTTTATTTCCAAGCTTCTCAGAAGGAGTATATTTGATGGTTGTCTTTCTTATTCTTAAGTCCGTATCACATCTCCTACATTCTTAACACCACAACAATTTCTTATATAACATGACATGCTCATTTCACTTCATACTACAACAGTAATGTATGTAACACAGACCCAAACTGAATTTCAAACACCTAACACATGATTCATAATTAGATAAGCTACTCCATGAAAATGAATGACTGTGTGCTATTTAACTCTAAGACTGCACAAGTGCCGTAACTACTACTCTGCTGGTCATATTTCGATTACACTTCTCACTACTGGCCAAGCATCTAAGATGCCACTAAATGGTATCAGATCTACATAAATTATTAGCTTTTACTGCAGAAAAGTGTGTGGTAAAGTTATTTGCACCAGGCTGAATACCAAAGTTCTGAGTTACATTCAAATCCTGCACAACATGCTATGGAGTAAGAGTAAGAAGGCTCTAGTGGTGAATCATTTATTAAATTAGAATTCATTTGATAATACAAAATCTCAGTCTAATCCTCCTTTCTCGTGATCATGAAACATACAATACAGCATGTATGTCACAGCCATCTCCACTAAACTTTCACATTTAAGATACTAAGCTTTCATCTTTGATGTAAACGTACCAAAGTAAACAAAGAAACATAACAATTGCACTTTTGCAGCAGAATGCAGATGCATACACCTTGGGTCTTCCAGTCAACAATATCACATTCCAACTTTCGTTTCAGTGGTTGACCACATAGGCAAACATTTATTATTCCTCAAAATACTAAATATTATGCCGCAACTTTGAAAGTGCTCATGCACAGAGGCATTATCATTTACCCTTCTAAATTAATTATGAGGCTCAGATTAGATTCTCATTGCAATTCTCTTTCCCTTACCACTTAGATTTACACAGTACACACTGAGGTCATTACTGACATAAAACTACCAATCTTTTGCACATGATGGAATGGATAGTATGGACCATGGCCTCATGGAAGGAATAATTCAAGCAGTTCAATGTAACCTACATGGATCACAAAATAAGGAAGACTGGATCATTATATAAAGGCAGTGTCTCAGTATTTAGCAAAACATATCACCATTAAGAGGCTGAGAAACACAAAAAATATACAGTTTGCCTGAGTAATTGTTGTAATACAATATTGTTAGTTACATGTTTCATACATAATTTTGACCATCCTTTAATTGAAATTATGTGGAATGAGTCAGTTTACAGGATGTGTATACCTGGTTAGTGTTAAGATATTTTTAGTCCTACTTATACAACTACACTTAAAAAACGATGGCTCTTTTTAACAGGCTACCAGTTTTTAAATAATAATTCTTCTGTGGAATAAAAGGAGTTGTCCACGAGAAATAATTTACATTGGATATGAAACTTGCTTTGCTACATGTCAAACATTTTAAGTTGTTTGGCAAACGATCAAATATTCTTGTTGCTGTATATTGAACTCTTTTCTGAGCCACTGGCTCTTTTTCATAATGCTCGTATGTTTAGACAACATTGTCTATGGAGTGCAGCGACCTGATTCTACATTTAGGTTAAAATCAACAGTCTATATCTCAACTATATTTGTTTATTTACTGGTTTCAGCTCATATTAAAGCAATCTTCAGAATTTATGGCCCCCTATGGCTGGCACTGGCAGCTCCTCGGTTTTCTCGTGATACCATGATCGTACCGTATTATCGTACTGTATGATCATGGCAGCGTGAGAAAACTGAGGATCCACCATGGCCAAAAATTCTGAAAATGGCTTTAACATAAGCCGAAACTGGTAAATAAACAAATACTGTGATCTTGACTGTTGATTTTAACCAAACCCTTTTCATGATGGGGTAATAATGGTTATACTTTCCTCTAGTGTCGCAGGTTATTTGTGATGAATTTCATTAGTGAATGTAGATACTGTGAAGGTGCAGTTAAAATGCTGAACTAAATGTTGACCAGAGGTAAACACACTTTATTCTTACTGGTAATTTCTGTGCAATCAGTACTTCCTTCCTGAGTAGTGAGTTAGCCCAAAAAACTATCCCATAAGACATCACTGAGTGGCAATATGCAAAATATTCCTGGATATTGATTCATCTGTTTCCAAGAGTAGCAATTATAGGAGAAGCAGCTGACTTACGTGCTTCTTCCAGATCAAGTTTTTATCAATACATACACCTAAAAATTTGGAGCCTTCTCTCCTACTTACTGACTCGTGCTCATGTGCTATATCAACTGTCGGTATGACTACGTGTTGTATACCATTTAATAATTCTTTGAAAAAAAAAAAAAATCATTAACAATCTCTTCTGCACCTTTCTCTCTAACAAGATTTATTATAACATCAATAATGTCTACAAAACACCAATTCTGGTTGTGAGTGATAAGTGGAAGGTCATTCATTCATGTATATAAGGACAAGGAATAGACCCAAAATTGAACCTTGTAGGACCGCATGATTTTTCGGGACTAGTGCAGCAGGGGATACAACCCGTCGGCTTTGGACAATGACGTCACAAGTCGCAAAACGAGAAGCGATTCTTCTTAGTGTGGTAGCTCCCTTCAGTAGCTGATAAGTGTTTTTTGGCTTTTTTAAAAAAAAATCTCACGAGATAGAATAAACAGATCCACTTTATTAAGCAATCAGTAAAAAAAACGAAACTGAAACATAACAGCAAAAGCGAAAATGGTAAACTGCTCTCTGGCGACTTGTGACGTCATTGTCCAAAGCCGACGGGTTGTATCCCCTGCTACACTAGACGCGACTTTTCCCATTACTAATTTTTTTCTCCTTTCAACACAGTTGGAATTATTCAGAACAACCTTCCGTTCCCTAGGTATGATTCAAAACAGTTGTGTGTAAAGCCATCAGTTCAAAAAAACTGATGCAACATAATCTGCACAGTCAAACACATGGAAAAATCACTAAAAATACCAACTGGTGATATTTCATTATTTAAGGCTTGTAATATTGGGTGAGTAAATGTAGAAATGTCATTCTCAGTCAAGAAACTTGTCTGGAATCCAAAATGTGATATGCTAAGGTGGTGGTTGTTGGGATGTTTAAGCGGGACTAAACAGCTATGGTCATCAGTCCCTGTGATATGCTAAGTAAATTGTTTCTGCTGAAATGTGAAACTATTCTTGAATGCATTATTTTTCTGAATATTTAGGAAAAAGATGTCAATACAAAAAAGAGCAATAATTATGTACGTCTTTCTTCTGACATTTCTTATAAAGAAGCTTAACTATTGCACATTTTAATCTGTCTGGAAAAACACTCCATGTCAGTGATACATTACTCATCAAGTTAAAACAATTTTTCAGAATTTTGTTTGAAATTCCATCAACACCATAAGGGCTTTTGTTTTTCTAATTCCCATTAATTTCAGTGAAGGATGTTTGTGCTACTTCTACTTGCTTAAAGTTTTGTGGAATGAGGTTTTTAATATATTCTCTTCTTCTTCAACTGAACCAAGTAATTTTATTTTTACTGCTACATTTACACTGTCCAGACGCATAAATGTGGACCACCTGTCAAAAGCCTGAGTAATCACCTTCTGCAGCTCAGACCACTGTGAGACATGCAGGAATAGATTCAATGAGGTTCTGGAAGTTACCGAGACGGATTTGGAGCCATGCTGTGGTAGGTTACATGGTTGAGGATCCATGGTGCGAACACACTGATTGAGGTGGTCCCACAGATTTAAAGCCAGGAAGTCTCATAGCCACAGGAGCAAGGTAAACTCATCCTGGTGCTCTTTGAAACACATATGTATGTTGCAAGCTGTGTGACACATCGTGTTGTAGTGCTGATAGATAGATGCCACAGTGAAGAGGAAAAACAAATTGCATGCAGAGGTGGACATGGTCCCCAAGGATAGCTGCAGAGTTGTGTTGATCCACTGTACCTTCTAGAATGACAAGAGTATCCCGCGAATGACACGAAAACATTCCCCATGCCATAACGCTCCCTCCTATTTGCAGGGTGTTTGCTTTCAGATGTTTCATGCCACACACACCAATGGCCATCTAGTCAATCGAGCATAAAATGTCATTCATCTGAAAAGGCCACCTGTCACCACTTAGTTGGCACCCAGTTGCAGTAGTCACATGACAATTCCAGCCTTTGTCGCCAATGAACAGTGGCCAGCACAGGTGCAAGAGCCAGGCGAATGTTACAGAGGCCCATACACAGCAACACTCGTTGAACAGTCGCTGAGGAGACACTGTTGGTAGTACCCCATCGATCATAATAGGCGGTCAGTTGCTCAACAGTTGCACCCCTATTTGCCTATACATATCTCCGCAGCCTTCGTTCTCCCGTCAGCTATGGACTGTGGTGCACCACAATTCTCTTGGTGCCAGTTTTGGATAGCACGATTTTGCCATGCATGGCATATCTTAACCACAGTGGCATGCAGACAGTTTACAAACTTACCTGTTTCAGGAATGCTTTATTCTCCGTCCAAAAGCCAATGAAAAAATGAAATGAAATGATCATATGGCATTGTTGGCCGGGAGGCCCCATCCGGGGAAGTTCGGACGTGATGTTGCAAGTCTTATTTCACGTGACGCCACATTGGGCAACTTGTGTGTCAATGATGATGAGGACAACACAACACCCAGTCCACAGGCGGAGAAAATATCCAATCCGGCCGGGAATCCCACCCGGGCCCACTGCATGGGAAAAAAGCCAATGATCATGCCCTTTCGGATATCTGATAAATTGCTCCATTTCTGCATTAAGATGATGACTGGACAGCTGTCTGCAACTCCCCCCCCCCCCCCTCCCTCGACACCCTCTGTATACACTCCACTGCTAGTGCTGCCCCTGCCATCAGTGAGTGGTTATTTGCAATTTGACATTGAACATAGGCAGTGCTCACATTAATGTCACTGGACTGTGTAGAAAGTGATTGTTAAAAATCTACACATTCATAGCTACACCGTGTGAACCACTGTGAAGTGCATGGCAGAGGGTATATCCCACTGTACCTGTTATCAGGTTTGTCACTCTATTCACATATGGAGCATGGGAAGCCTTTGTGCATGCTGTATTTAATTTAATCTTGTTTTCACAATGCCAATGGGAACAATATGTAGATAGTTGTAGTATATTACCAGTCATCATTTAAGGCCAGTTCCTGTAACTTTGGTAGTAGTGTTTCTCAGGATAGTTCCCATCAACCTTCCCAAGAGCCTGTCAGCTGAGTTCCTTCACCATCTCTGTGATACTCTCCTATGGGTCAAACAAACTTGCAACATTTGTGCTGCCTTTCTCTGAAGATGTTCAATATACCCTGCTAGTCCTATTTGGTACGAGTCCCACACACTTCAGCAATATTCAATGATGGATCACAAGAGTGACCTGTAAGCAATCTCCTTCGTAGACCCACTGCATTCTACCAATAAACTGAAGTTGTTACCTGTTTTACCCACGACTGAGCCTATGTGTTTGGTCTCCCTACTAAGTATTACACCCAGGTACTTGTACGAGTTTACTTCCAACCAGTGAATTATCAATCACAACACTGTCATTAAGTTTAATTGTTGTGGTATCTTGTACACTAACTGGTTGTACTTGTCTCCCGTTTCACAATATCTCACAGGCTACAGTTTCTATCTTATTATCTGCATTATTAATTTCTGCCAAACATGGATACTTCTGTGCATTTTTGACGACTTCCCTGCAAATATTATAGTGCTTTTTGCAGAATGCAAGTAACATCCAATCTTGACTTATTCTGGCATCTACATAAATTTCCCCTTTTCTCTTACATGAAATTTTAATCCTTTTAGTTAACAATGGCTTACTTTATTTTAATGGACTTTTTGGTTAACTGTTTAGAAAAGTAGTTTTTAAATACAGGCAAATTTACAATCGAATGAATTTAATTTAAAGTTAGCACCTCTTCCTGTATCTACCTCATCCCATACTACCTCTTAACATCTTGGCAAAACCTTGTACCCTCTCCTCATTAATAGGCCCTACTACTTTGAATGAATATGCCTCAGAGCTGTAAGTTGCTACGCTGTTGTTCATTAACAATTACTGTGCATCATAATTAGGTGGTCCACTAACTGGGTGCACATTAATTGTTTCAGCACTGTCTATAAAAATATTACCAACTACTGTCCTGGTATCCTGTTGCACACAAGCTGAAAAATTTACAGCTGAAATCAGACCGAAACAGTCAAATAATGATAAACTAACATACAATGTTTACTTTCATTCTGTAATGTCACACAGGATTAATTTTTGGGGTAATTCACCAAGCCAAGTTTAAGTTTTCCCAAGCCCCTCCTGCAGAGGCCTGTTTAGGAAACTAGTGATGGTAACTACTCCTTTCCAACATATTTATTCCTTGATGTAATTTATCATTAAAAATGTATGCCTTTTTCAAACCAACAGCTCAGTTCAGGGAATCAATACTAGACATAATAACAACAATAATAATCTCCACAAAGATTTAAAGCTAATTAGTTTTATCTGGAAAGGTATCAATTATTCAGGAACACACATTTTCAATAACTTGCCGGCAGCCATTAGAAGTTAAACTACTAATAAAGTTAAGTTTAACAGCCTAAAGGATATATCAGTGGCCAGCTCCTACTATTCCATTAATGAATTTCTTAGAAGAACCAATTGATGTGTATGTGCTACTAATAGTATCAAATAATGAGAGTATTACACCAAGTACAATCTGACTTCCTATTTGATACCACATGGCTAAAATAACCTCAGCATTATCATATGCACGTCAGTGTATTAAACATTTCCATGTTTTGTGACAAGATAATTACTACCTTTTAAATGAAACTGTGTTTAAGATTTTTTTGTTCGCATCACTTGGAATCTGTGGAAGATACATTAACATATTTGTTTTTAAATGTAAATATTTACTGTGTATAATTTTTTTCTGACATCATCTACTTCCTGAATGCTCTAGTTACTGTGCCATCTACAGAACGAAAAGTTCATGAACATGATGTACTCTAACCGAAATTTCCACGAAGTCCTAACTTTCTTTTTGTCTGACAGATAGCTTGATAATGCATTTACATTTCTCATACATAGCTGAAAGTTTCCTACGAGGTATATGCAGACTATGACAATTACAAGACGCTGCAGTAACAAAACAACTCAACCACATTCATAAATAGTGCAGAAAGTGGCATCAAATGAAAATACACGAGAAGAGAACAAAAGGCTGCACTGGAAAAAAAAAGAAGTATTGAATCAATCGGTGCTAACATGGGGTTGAGATCGTTTCAACATTACTTTAAAGAATCTACCTTCATCATTATTCAGAAAGAAATTAAATGCCTGATCTAATTTGTTGTACGGTAACTGAACCTGATGCTACTTCAAGTTTCGATTGTATCAGTGACTTATCACTACCTAGGAAATGAAATACTTGTAAACGCTTGAAATGTGTGTCTAAAATTTAATAGTAAATCGTCTACACACTGTCCCTTCTTAAAGAGCAAACTTCTGCTGCCTCACAACTATAAGCTGCAACGCGCCAGTGGAATACGTCCAAATAAAGCTTAAAAGCATATTGCTCACTCCGTGAATATACCGGAAATACATGAATATACAGGTAGCTATAAATTTACATAATGATAACATCAGAGACGAAACTGAGTTGTTCCACGTCTGTTCAGATCAAACAAAGTACACATTATCTTTTTCTTTCCGGGGCAACGTTGGCAGAAGTGAAAAACCGAATCTGTAAAATCTTATCACTTACTCTTTCCGCTGCTGAATTTTTTGTGCTTCAGTAATTGGTGACATTTCTGTTATAATGGCAATCAATCAACTCCTCATTCTGAAACAGCAGCCCCAACACGAATTACGGGCGCACTTTGAAACCTAATTTCTACGCTTCTCTGCATGACTACCTCTAGCACTAAAATAAACAAACAAACAAAAAGTTAACAACAGTTCCGACGCCGCGCTATCCAATATGGCGCCTCAATGCTGTAATCTAAACTGACCAACCACGTTAGTTAAATTTAATGACGTCATACCCGGACCGCCAAATATCTTATCAAAGATAAACCAAGCCCAACATTGTAAATTGTACATTGTACCTCAACTAAAGAGCTTCATTAATAAATAAATTTTTAGAAGGCAACTGTGTTTTGTAATCTGATTACAATAATTTTGATCTGATAACATATGAATGTATGCCCTAAACAGTACGTGTTACGAAGAAAAAATGTTATCTTGTTATGTGTGTCATTACATTTATTTGTGATGGATAAAAAGTTTGTATGCTAGCTGATGAAATCCCATATTCCGCGACAGAGCGTAGGGGAACGTACTAGGTAAGGTCCTAGTGGAGGTGGTTTGCCATTGCCTTCCTCCGACCGTAAAGGGGATGAATGATGATGATGACAACACAACACCCAGTCATCTCGAGGCAGGGAAAAAAAATCACACACGCCGCCAGGAATCGAACCCAAGACCCCGTTCTGAGGAAGCGAGAACGCTACCGCGAGACCACGAACAGCGGGCTGCATGTCAGAAGCCAATAAGAAATAAAATAATAATAAAAAAAACACATTGTACCTCGTTCCAATCATGGAGGTATAAAATGAGAGAGGCTCTGACGTCGTAACTGTAAAGCCAAGGAATTCTATGAGGAATTTAGTGGGTAGCCACTTGATCCGACAAAAATACCGCCGTTATAAGCTTCTGTGCAAAGGGTTGCTTAGTTTCTGGAAACATTTTGAGTTATAGTGCTGATGTGCGTAGTGTTTGGGTGCGCGAATCGTTCCGAATGTGACGCGAAATCTAAAGGAATAACATTTCATATGTAATTTGTCTCGCTAACGTGTTATTTTGCCACTTTCATTACAAATCTGTGCTACTTCTTTACTTGTAGGGGCCTAATGTAGCGTATTTTCCTCTCGTACTGTTTCAGACTTCGGAAAGACGAAGGTCGGAAAGACATGTATACAGAGCCTGAAGTGCAACTGCGGCTCCACGCTTACGAAGCCAGCCGAGCTTCTACGAAACGAGCCGAGCTTTGGCGGCACATAATAGACGAACACTTCCGCAGCGCTAACACTAAAGCGTTCTCAATTTTACTACCAACCACTACACTGTAACATTATTGGAAGTACATTTGAACACACTGAAATTAAAGTAACAGTGGAAAGCAGATCTTTTACTTGCTGCATTACATATACGTTCTCAGCGAGACTTTGTTCCTTTCTTAGTGAAACTCTGCAGGGACCAATTCTTTGATGATGTGTGTTGGAATCAACAGCAACTAAAGTACCTTCCAGGCTTGACATCTGGCGTTTGAAACCTGCTGTTTACTTGGAGAAGATGTGTCAATCAGATCGTCAAATTTTCTCTTCATTTTCTCCTTTTGCTGATTTAATTCTCGATAGTTTAATTTTCGCTGCTAAGTTCGACCAACATACTATTTTTCTCATTTACTGATTCCCCTTCTTCATAAATATGTAATGTACCCTCTTGGATGTCGTAATTAACGTTCGCAGAATTAGATGTCTCATTTTTGTAGGCACACAGAGTGAGTATTTTTACACCTGTTCCATGTGACACTGGAATCTTCGCACGAGCATGTATATCGTTGTATGCAGGCGTTACACTCAATTCAAATCGATTTACAGTCGCAGTCGTGCAAACTTTTCTGAACAAAGAAAGTGACATACACCCCAGAAGCAGATAATACAAGCTAGCCATTTCCTTCTTCAACAATGAGTTCACGAATCACCTCTGCACTTCGTGCTTTGTACGAATATCCTGGAGTTTACTTATAAGTTTTCCCTTTTTCAGAATAATGAGTCTGTCATCTAACTTACCTCAGATGAAGCTGATTGATGCATGCACGGATTTGTCTAGACATTTCACATTTTTACCACCCAAATGTACACCGATCAGCCAGAGCATTATGACCACGTACCTAATATCCGGTATTTTCACCTTTGGCACGGATAACAGCTGCGACGCGTCGTGGCATGGAAACAATTAGGTCTTGGAAGGTCGCTGGAGGTTGTTGGCACCACATCTGCACATACAAATCACCTAATTCCCTTAAATTCCGTGTAGGAGGGGGCGATGAGCTCTGACGCCAGTTCGATCGCGTTCAGGTCTGGAGAGTTGGGGGGGGGGGGGGGGGGGGGGGGCACCACAGCAAAATTGGAACTCGCCACTCTGTTCCTCGAACTACTCCATCACACTCCTGGCCTTGTGACATAGTGCATAATCTTGTTGAACAATACCACTGCCGTCGAGAAACGTAACAGTCATCAAGGGGTGTACGTTTTCTGCAACCAGCGTACCACACTCCTCGTCCGTCATGGTGCCTTGCACGAGTTTCATTCGACCCATGGATGCCCAAGTGAATGTTCCCCACAACATAAGGGACTGCCGCCAGCTTATCTCAGTCATGCAAGAGAGGTGTCACGGAACTGTTCCCTTGGGAGTCGACGGATTCGCGCCCTCCCATCGACGTGATGAAGGGGGTATCGGGATTCATCAGACCACCCAATGCTCTGCCACTGCGTTAACGTATTGTCGATGGTCACATGCCCATTTCAGTCTTAGTTGCCGATGCCATGGTGGCATATGGATCATCGGCTGCGGTGGCTCATCGTCAGGAGTGTTCGGAGCACTATGCTTTCAGACACACTTGAACTCTGCTCAGCATTAAAGCCTCATGTTAGTCACGCCACAGTTCGCCGCCTGTCCTGTTTTACCAGTCTTCCCAGCTTACGACGGCCGACGTATGTTTCCAGGGGTGGACGCCCAACACCACGACGTGCGGTAGTGGTTTCACCTTGGTTTCGTCACGTGTTGAGGAATACGACACATCTATCGACACTGAATTTTTTTAAAATAATTATATTTACTTCACATTTTCTTCATAATACACTCAACAGCCGGCCGGAGTGGCCGAGCGGTTAAAGGCGCTACAGTCTGGAACCGCACGACCGCTACGTCGCAGGTTCGAATCCTGCCTCGGGCATGGATGTGTGTGATGTCCTTAGGTTAGTTAGGTTTAAGTAGTTCTAAGTTCTAGGGGACTTATGACCACAGCAGTTGAGTCCCATGGTGCTCAGAGCCATTTGAACCATTTGAACACTCAACACAATGAAGAGGAGTACTTTCCAGTTGAGTGTGCAAGTCTCAACATTTTTTCATTAGACCATACTGTCTTATAAAAATAACCGCAACTTTCATCATAATTGAAATAAGTGTACAATTCATTTTTTTAGGTAAATTGAATATCTGTTTCGCTCATCCCTCCATTTAATGCTCATAATGGAGAAAACTCTCTCCGTGAGTGCATTTGAAGGAAATATACTGAAAACAAATGTGACTAAAACACTGCACAATTTTGATGCGCCAATCATTTCTTTAACGTAGACACATTTCAGGCCACATTTCGGAAATGTGACTGACGCCCGAACAACAGGGAGTTACATGCGTCGAGAATAGAAAATAGTGCATTGAGAATGGCTAGCCACTAGCCGAAATCTGGATTTGCGTAATAAAATCTGAAAAGGGACGACATTGATGTCAGTGCTGGCGTAGCTAAGATGATGTTAAACTGTGTGAAACGGGAATGTAAGCGGAGACGCTATTATCTGAAAACGAAGAAAGAAGCACTAATAACAGTATCTTTTTATAATTGCCGAAACAGGTCTATTATTACCTTGAAAATTAGAAATGTTGAAATTAGCATGTACCTACTACATACTTTGCCTGCTTCAACAGAGTCCACCTTGTAGAGACTTTTCATCAGTGTAGTTTGTACTGATGTTAAGCGTCTGCGTTTGTGGCTGACACCGTTGAAAAGGGCCTAACATCGGTTAAGCCGCCGTGCGAAATCGAAAATCCCTCTCCAGCTTTTCCAACACATAAGGTACATCTTGCTTTATATACATTTCCTGGAACTGACTGCAATTCTGGAAATTCTTTTTCTCCGAACTGAACAATACACTTACAGTCTACTATTCCGGTATGTGTTGGTTTGAATATCTAATTTTCTCTTAATGGAATTTGTCGCAGTCCCATCCATTTTGAACGCACTGCTTCCACAAAGAAATAAATTCTAAAACGTAAAATTTACGATATCTTGCGATAAAATGTTGAACCTGCGTCCGAAGTGGACGAAACAATGTGCCTTGTCGCATGGAATGGAAGTACAGCTTGTTCACAAAAAGAAAAAAAAAAATCTGAGTGGGTGCAATGTTTGGAGAACAAGCCGCACTTCCGTGACGCAGTGCTAGTACTACAATCGCACTTACATACAGGTGACAATTTATACCCAAGAAAGGCAGTTCTGCTTCTGACGTCACATCTGTCTCACTCTGTCTCATCTGCCATCGCATGCGCGCCCTAGCATGAAAAATGTAATCTGCATCGTAAAATTTGGTACTAGACGGTTAAAAAATATAAGTCATTATGCCTCGTGTTCAAAACCAGAACATTTGGCGCACGGTTAAAAGTTTGCAGCGTGCCCGGAACAATACGGGAAAATTTCGTGTTGTTGTCCGCCTGCTTAGCCGGGTGGCAACGTGCTCACCTCCCATGCAAGCGGGCCCGGGTTCGCTGCCTGGCCGGTTTGGAGATTTTCTCTGCTCGGGGTCTGGGTGTTTCTACACACAGAAGGCACACTCACTGATACTACACGCGCAGTGCGTGTGTCTGACTATACTCCGTTCATCGTAAAAATAAACCTGATGCAAAGAAACACAAACGCGATGATGTTAAATGAAACTTTAAGATATTCAAATCTGTTAACAGGCATCAACGTTTTCCTTCATCACACTTTAGCTAAGTTGTTTTTATTTCAAAAATCGTGTGCAGTCACAGCCTCTGCACCCTTGTGCTCTGATTGTCGGGCTGTTAATACGCAGTATGGAAATGGCTGGGGCTGCTTCCTGTTCCAAAGTGAAACACGGTTAAAAAGTGCCGAGAATCCTGTTCCATGGTGAAACACGGTTAAAAAGTGCCGAGAAATAGGTAGTTGTTAGTGTTTTTCTCAAATGTACACAGATAATCGGCTCTGAAGTTTTT
The DNA here is from genome assembly GCF_021461385.2 of Schistocerca piceifrons. Classification (NCBI taxonomy): domain Eukaryota; kingdom Metazoa; phylum Arthropoda; class Insecta; order Orthoptera; family Acrididae; genus Schistocerca; species Schistocerca piceifrons. The sequence goes on from NC_060149.1 coordinate 906,985,591, forward strand.
CGATGATGATGATTGTTGTGGGGCGCTCAACTGCTCGGTCATCAGCACCCGTACAAAGTCCCAGTCTTTACACAATCAAATCTACCCACTTTCACGAATGATGATGAAATGATGAGGACAACACAAACACCCAGTTCCCGGGCGGAGAAATTCCCCAACGCGACCGGGAATCGAACGCGGGACCCCGTAATCCAGAGGCAGCATCGCTAGCCACTAGACCACGAGCTGCGGACGAAGTTTTTCGAGAGACTGTATTAGATACAGTTTAGATGCAAGAACCCAATGAATGCAGTGCGGAGCCGGCAGCGCAATAGGTTGACAATTTACTGCAGTTCGCTTATTCAAGTCTCTCTCAAGTCTCGTTCAATTTGAAATACCTACATCTTGTAATCGTAAAATTCGTCATCATTTTTATGAATAATGCACGTCTTCTTATTTCTGATTACATACTGCACGCGTAATTCCTGTCTCCATTTCAAATATAAATTCTTAATTATCGATATTTTATGAAAGACTGTTAATAAAGGTTGCTTAAATTAAGAAAACGTAAACATCTAATTTTTTAAAGCAGAAATTAAAAACCAAATACTCTTTATTTGGACTATGTCCATTGTTTTATACCACGGATGTACATAAGTGTCGTAGAAACATGAAAAACAATCATTTTCACAGCATCGAACACACCATACAAATGCTGCATTTTTACATTTTCCACTCTACTATTACAATATGAACCCAACAGAACTGATCTGGAGCTAATTCAAGGGATTTGGTCCGATAAATAACAAGACTGTTTAAGCTGCCAGGCGCACTGGAACTAACGCATGCAACTTCTTCACACGTCACTACCGAACGCTGGCGGGATGTAGAACAGCACGCCATGAAAGAAAAGGAGAAAATGCGGCTCCTGCTTGGCTTCGTGGATTCTGTCGTTGATCGACTCGTTATCAACGTAGCGGATGACAGTTCCAAAATTGAAATGTAGTTCTCGGATTCGGATAATGAAGGTTACCAGACGACTGACTGTAATTAATACCTCCAGTGGCTTCAGTATTCAACAGTACGGTAAAATCCAAGCAGTATTCTTTTGCGTCACACGTAGCTCACTCAGAAAATTATCCTGTGTTTAAGTTATGGAATTTTCATCACTCTTGTTTACATTAGAATACTATGTCAGGTGGAAACGAGAGCATTTTATGCTTCCTGTCTGGTCACCTAAGAAGCGCGCGGTAATGCTTGAGTTCTGCCGAATATTATTTCATTATCTTTAAAAATGAAATGACATTCGAAGCTATATTGTTTCTTTGCTCGTTTGTTTTTAAGTCTGAACTGCAACTGCACACATAATTGCAGATTAACTGGTCCGATGGCTCGCCCGTGTGTGTCCAAGTTTAATGCGCCGGTAACTTGTCAAATGGCTCTGAGCACTATGGGACTTAACAACTGTGGTCATCAGTCCCCTAGAACTTAGAACTACTTAAACCTAAATAACCTAAGGACATCACACACATCCATGCCCGAGGCAGGATTCGAGCCTGCGACCGTAGCAGTCGCGCGGTTCCGGACTGCGCGCCTAGAACCGCGAGACTACCGCGGCCGGCGCTAACTGGTCCCGCAGTATCGCTCAGTCCTCGTAACACAGCATACAATGCATCCTAATGATCGTACTTGACTGTACTGGTCACAGCTTGGCTTCCGCTCCACGTGAAAAGAAATCCAGTGAAATTCAAGCAAAGGCGGAAGAATACATGGCGTAATGTTTACATCAGGTTTATTCTTACGATGAACAGAGTATAGCAATCATTCCTCTCCAAGTGACGCTGCTATCGCCTGGACGGGTTTTTACCGATAATAGGTCGATGGTCATAATGTTCTGGCTGATCAGTGTATGTATTTTATTGTTCGGTACATACTTTCAATACGCATGATTGTGCTGATAACGCTGCTGTCTCTTTAACAGTATGCCCAGCGCCTGATGCTTTTACAGTAATATTCCTGAAGATTTAACCCAAACGCTGCTTTAACAGAATCTGAAATCAGTCGCTACAGTGCTAAAGGAAATAGGTGCTCAAGTGTTATAACGCCTCCTTCTTGCATCAAACTCCTCACTGGTTTATAAGTTTCAGCTTGTCTTTCCTTCGATTTGATATTTGCACATATGTTTTTTCTCTATGCCCTGCCCTGCCCATGAGCAGTACAGTCTGTCCACAATCCAAACTTTATAAAACGACTCAACTAAATCTGACAAACACCTGACGACGCATTTTTCCTACTGCATTTCACTAAAAAAATGATAGCACCTCTTGAGTAGACTTGTTTGAAATAAGAAAAGCACAACGTTGTCTCAGGTCGTCAAGCACAAGAAGTGTAATTAACTCAAAACCGTAACCATCGATGCAAATACAGTAACTGCCGTACTTCTTCAGAATTTCACACTGAGCATTGTTGATAATGATGAGGACAAAGTCTTCCCTTTCTCAGAAGTGGATGATGTTGGCTGCTTGTATATTATGGTCTGTATAATAACGAAAATTCCTAAGGGACCAAACTGCTGAGGTTATCGGTCCCTAGACTTACACACTAAGTAAACTAACTTAAACTAACTTATGCTAAGAACAACACACACACCCATGTCCGAGGGAGGACTCGAACCTCCGGCGGGAGGGGCCGCGCAATCCGCGACATGGCGCCTCAAACCACGCGGCTGTAGAATAACGCACAGGGTTTATCGACAGCATTGATTTCGTTTATCCACGGTTCCACAGTGGTGACTTCGGAACGTAAATCATTACACTGCTCAATGTTATATATATCCTTTTTTGTCAGCAGATGGATACGCTCTAGCTCGAAATCAGATAAAGTGTCTTATTTTTGTCGAGTATCGCATGGAACTGAATTCTGTTGGCGATGTGAACAGCTAATGTGTTTCTTTCTTCTTCTGTCAGATCTAAACGTCTAACAACATTTTGATGTCCCACATGAGAAACCACACATTCCTTTTGCAGCTACGATGTCCAGCTTTGGTTACTTCAGTGCTGGAAGGACAGACTACATCCTCCTTTGTTAGATCCTTGGATTTTCATGTGACGTATGCCTTTACATTTAGATACATATTGCCCTGAACGATGGCATACAAAGAAATGCCGAGTGATGTTGTCCGAAGTACGATACGACCCACACTTTTTGACTTAAAGTGATAACGACTTTCTCTCAGTCGGCTTCTTCCAGTTACCGAATTCCTGAGTTCTCTTCTGAAGCGATTGACACAGAATGTTTCATTGACAAGTGATCATAATAGCATTATGGGAGAAAGGATAATTGGCCCCCATTTTATCGATGGCAATCTAAATGGTGCAATGTATGCTGATTTCCTACGTAATGTTCTACCGATGTTACTACAAGACATTTCACTGCATGACAGAATGGCGATGTACTTCCAACAGGATCGATGTCCGGCACATAGCTCGAGTGCGGTTGAAGCGGTATTGAATAGCATATTTCATGACAGGTGGATTGGTCGTCGAAGCACATGGCCCGCACGTTCACCGGATCTGACGTCCCTGGATTCCTTTTGTGGGGAAAGTTGAAGGATATTTGCTATCGTGATCCACCAACAAGCCTGACAACATGCGTCAGCGTATTGTCAATGCATGTTGGAACATTACGGAAGGCGAACTACTCGCTGATGAGAGGAATGTCGTTACATGTATAGCCAAATGCATCGACGTTGACGGACATCATTTTGAGCATTTATTGCATTAATGTTGTATTTACAGGTAATCACGCTGTAACAGCATGCGTTCTCAGAAATGATAAGTTCACAAAGGTACATGTATCACATTGGAACAACCGAAATAAAATGTTCAAACGTACCTACGATCTGTGTTTTAATTGAAAAAAACCTACCTATTACCAACTGTTCGTCTAAAATTGTGAGCCATATGTTTGTGACTATTACAGCGCCATCTATCACAAAGCGAAAAAGTGGTCCAATTAAAACATTCATATTTCTTTACGTACTACCCGAATATGTATTAAAAAATGGGGGTTCCTACTTAAAAACACACAGTTGATATCCGTTTGACCTATGGCAGCGCCATCTAGTGGGCCAACCATAGCGCCAACTGGTTTCCCCCTTCACGCCAGACAAGTTTCGTTTTTTGTAGTTTTTTCATTTGACACTTATTTTGTGAGATATTTGGCCCGGTCACGATCAATGGACACCCTGTATACCGCATGCGTGTTCCATTTCCGCTCCGCTTCATCGATTGAGGCGTAAAGGTGTTCCATTTGTCTAGTCGGCGGATTGCGAACGCGCCTTTCGCCGCTTGAAATCGGCGTTGCTTTCTAATACTTGTCTCACGCCATTCGATCCCACGAAACCTCTTCTGTTAATGGTGGACGCATCAGATTTCGGGATCGGTGCTGTGCTTGGGCATAAAGATGGTTTGCGCGATAGACCTATTACCTTTGCGTCAAAATTGCTCACCTCTGCGCAAAGAAATTATTTGCAGATCGAGAAAGAAGCATTAGCTCTCATATTTGGTGTGACGAAGTTTCATGACTTCTTATATGGTCGTCACTTTACAATAATCACCGACCACCAACCACTGACATCGCTATTTCATCCGAACAAGCCTGTACCTCCACGTATGACGCAGAAACTTATCAGGTGGTCTATTTTCATCTCGCAGTACCGCTACGATATTTTGTATCGGTCCACTGCTAGCTAAGCACGGAAACGCCGATGCGTTGTTCTGTTTACTTGTTGCTGAGGATACAGCATTCGATTCTTCCGAAGTTGCTTGTATATTATTTTCTTCTTAAATCTTATGGGACTTAACTGCTAAGGTGATCAGTCCCTAAGCTTACACACTATTTAACCTAAATTATCCTAAGGACAAACACACACACCCATGCCCGAGGGAGGACTCGAACCTCCGCCGGGACCAGCAGCACAGCCCATGACTGCAGCGCCCCCTAGACCGCTCGGCTAATCCCGCGCGGCCGCTTGTATGTTGACCGACACTGAAACCAATGACGTGGTCGAATCTTTTCCGATAGATTTTCATCGTGTAGCCACAGCCACGGCTGCCGACCCTGTCCTTAATATTGTTCTGCGATATGTTACAACGCAATGGCCGTTGTCAAAGTCACGGATCTTGGACCCGTTGGTTCGCCGATTTTTTGCTCACAAAAAGAGACTTTTTGTTCGCCGTGGTGAGTGTTGTTGTGCGTACTGGTAATGATCAGTCCAGGGTAGTAGTGCCCAGTTCCTTACAGTCCTCTGTTTTAAATCTTCTCCATCGAGGACACTGGGGTATAGTGCGCACGAAACAACTTGCTCGCCGACACTGTACTTGGTTCGGAATCGATGCAGCGATTACAATGATTTGCTCTTCTTGAACGGTTTGTACAGAACAAAAATCAGCACCACCACAAAAATTCTTTTCATGACCGAAAGCCACATTCCCTTGGCAGCGCTTACACATACATTTTGCTGGCCCATTCTGGAATACTCGATGGTTAGTTGTGATTGATTCTTATAGTAATTTTCCTTTTGTTGTCCGGATGTCTTCCACGACATCATCGGCCACCATCCAAGCATTATCTGCTGTTTTTTGTATTGAAGGTCTTCCACAGACAATTGTCTCCGACAATGGGCCGCAATTCATTTCCGTAGAGTTTCAATCACTTTGCAAATCCAATAGTATTCAACATCTGGCGTCAGCGCCGTTTTCGCCACAGTCCAACGGTGCAGCTGAAAGGTTGGTCAGGACTTTCAAATCACAGATGCTAAAGTTACGAGACTCACGTTCTCTGGAGGACGCATTGTTACTCTTCTTATCCTCATATCGCTCTCAGCCCCGAGATGGCCGCTCGCCGGCTGAATTACTCCATGGCCGTCCTCATCGGACTTCGATGACGTTGTTACATCCACCGCATCGTGTTACTTTGCCACGGCGGACTCCTACTTTTGCTCCTGGCGACATTGTTTATTACCGCCAATGTCGTGGGTTTAAACGTTGGCTTCAAGAGCACATTCTTCGCTGCCTCGGCCGCGCTATGTATGTGGTTTTGGGTGCCTCTGGTGAGGTGCGTAGGCATCTCAATCAGTTGCGCCTCTGTAGTCGCAAGGAATCTGCCGCTCGCCCTCTGCTCTCAGCTACGGTGCCGTTCGCTCAGCGCCCCTGGGAACCATCTACTGCCTAGCCTCTTCCCCCGGTGCTACGACGATTCCTATCATTTTGCCACACGACGATACGCCGGAGCAGACGCATGCTATCGCGCCGGAGGCGCCCACAGTGGAGGCATCGCTGCGGCAGCCTGGCGCCCCTCTCGGTCAAGAGAAGAAGATCGATCCATGTGAACACTTGTCCTCCGGAGCGGAACACTCCAGAAATGATGTCGTCTTCGCTACTCGGGTGCCCCGACCCGATGGACATCGGCCCTTCGGCCATTGCCTTAGCTGTAAGGGCGCCGACACCTCACGCTGGCGTGCACCCTGGGGGAGGTTTAAAGGCGTTTCCTCTTCCTGCGGTCCGAATGGCGGGGTGCGGGTAGCACAGCCTCGCCTGCAGTTCGGCTCCCCGCCTCCTCGCATACGTGAGCATGGGGTCCTCTCCCGGGCGGTCGTAAGCTGTATTCCACGGCCGTTCGCCGATTTGCGGGGGAGGAATGTGGTGTCACCGCAAGGCACCACACTTGCTAGGTTGTAGGCTTCAAATCGTCAGTACACATCGGACCCGCGAGTCGCCACTGTCGACTCTAGCAGACCGAGCGCCGCCACTCGGCTGGTCTTACGAGACAAGCTAGCGCACTGCCTAGTTCTACAGCCGACTTTAATAGGAATGGTTCACTTATTATAGCTTCAGAGATCTCATTTCCAGAGAAACTAGTTAGCATAGCCTTCAGCTGAGTCAGTAGCTACGACGTAGCCAGGCGCCACATACATTTTATGCATTGACAATTGATCTATATGTGTGAAGCAATCAGAATTGTAAAGAAGTATTTGCAGATCAAACTATAACTGCTCTTGTAAATATATTGTACAAAGTCAAGATCGACGACTTTCATCGCTGATGCTGAATTAAAGCCAAGTATTTAATTGCATTCCTGTATACTAACTTTCTGATCACCTAAGATGCTCCAGATACATCCCGTCAAGTATAGTTCATTGATCCTCACGTCAGCCTACGTGATCAACGCGTGCAATTAATGGCCACACCTCGTGATCAGACTAAGAGTCAAAGTGCGTGACTCAGCCAGGTCACCCTTTTTCCATGAGGCCCATAGTTACGCCTCATACATAACAGCCATGACAGGCAGTATCATATCCCAGTCACTTTGTTCAGTGTCAATGTACAGTCGTGCTCAAAAGTATCCGAACGACCTGAAATGCATTTCACCTGATTCGCATGCAACCCGCAAAAGGCACCTGTCTAGCAGGTCCTCTAATCGCTCCTCAGTACAGTTATTTGACTATTGAAAATGGTTCCAACAAGTCACCACTAGAAAACACCGGACTGTATCGCAATAATACAAGATGTAAAGTAATATCACTATACTACAAATATCACAGATAAGACTGTCCTTAAGGCTTGCAAGCTCACATTTATTAAAATAAATGACATACCTGAAACGTAACCACTCTCGTTATTGCGCCAGATAGGTAATGCACGTAGTAAGTTCGTCGTATTCAGGATTTCCTCTTCAAAGTAACATACCGTACTTATTATTTAACACAAAATGACATTAGAAATTTAAGTTATTCACGAGCAGCTAGTTGAGAATATGTGTGAACTTCAGATGACACGACGAACCGTCTCATTCTGCATATGGCTTCAAAGCCAGGTCATGAAGACTAAGCAAAGATTTCGAGACTGACGGAAACTAACAGTCATTCCTGACTAGTCATACAGAGAGTGATATACCTCGATTTTAGACAGTATCAGTTAGCAAATATCAGCATTAATTTCATAACCTAAACATTTTTAATGGGCGCGAATTCCTACCCAACATCTATTGTCCCTGTTAACGAACAACGAGAGATGTTAAATATTGCTTCTTCACAAGTAACTTACTTGAAATGCCGTGAGGTAAACCTTTGTGTTGGACAGGGATTCGAACTCATAACCTAATCGGATTACCATCGAAGCACAATCAACTGTAACATATCGAATTTTCTCGACAGTAGCTAGATATTTTAACTGAAATGACGAGACGAAACAATTTTTTCCTTCCCAGGATTCCAACCTGGCACCTATCGCTGTTGTATTCTAGAGAAAACGAACGTTAAATATGGGTTTGTTACACCAGCAGCGACGTGTGAGCATGTTTGAACTAGAAATAATATGACTCAAGAGTTCAGTGCTGATTGGTGATCGAAAACCACACATATCGTTGTTGACTACACACTAAGAGACGTCAGCTACCGAATTTTTCTCCACCAGCAGCTCGGAATAACATCCTTAAACTTACAGTGATTTCGAAAATTGTTCTGTGTCTCACTGGGAGTCAAAAACGTCAGATATCGTTAGTGTTGACAACGAATGAAAACATATTAAAAATCAAAATTTTTGTCCAACCAGCAGATAGGTGTTCTCATGCTAAAGCTTGATAATACATATTGAAAACTTTAGTGCGGAGCCCGGATTCGAACCCATTCACGCGCAATATGTGGAGCTGTTGAGGAATCTGCAGTTTTGAGCAAACAACAAATTGTAGTCGAGCAGTATTGTCACGAAGGGATCAAATTCCGCGTCAAGGGCGGTCTGAGTTGCATTCCCAGTTCAGATCCAATTTTATCGACATACAGAAGCTCAAATAAAGGATGGAATAAGTGTCCTGTTAACCTACATAGCGTTTGTTTCGTCACTAGAAATAAATAACTAGTATATGAAAGGTTACTGGTGATAGAATTTTTACATGTCGCCACTCCTGACTTTATTGTTGTTCAACTTAACGTCTACTTGGTAGAGAAGGAATATCATGTTTAATGTGAGTTACAGACCACAATGCCATTATACCTTCTTCACGTGGCGTAGGTAGAAGAGAATAGAATCTGTCTCTCCCTATCAAATATCATTGACAGAAGTTGGAATCGAAACCAGACCATAAGTATATGAACCTATCATCAATCCAACAGACCACCAAATCCTCTTCTCTGTGACTCCTTCTTCTATCGTAATGCCGTTGCACCACACTGGATGAGAATTCTGAAACACAGGCTCCCTGTAGTGGTTAGCAGCATGTTCAGTACATTCATTTACTTGGTTGACAGAATCGCCATGAACTAGCTGTCTCTGCTACCCAGTGCATACATTCGACTCTGTTTTGTAATCACCGAAATAAAATCACGTAACTGCCACCTACACAGAACTGCCAACAGTGTAGGGTGCAGAAACTTAAATAAGAAGTGTTCCTCTCCTCTTGAGCTACTCTATTGCGCTATCTGTTTGTTGAAAACGTCGTGCAGTGCAAAAGAAAAGCTGAAACTGTCTGTCTCTCAGAAGTCTAGATCCGGCCATATGCATTATCTCATAGCACTGGCGAATGCGGAAGTTCTGGAGCAATTGTTGTTAACTTCTGGAGCCGCTGTAGCTACGTATTAGCTCGTAATGTAACGGAAAGCGTCGCGCACCGTAGAGAAGACGTCGCGAGTTCGAGTACATTCACTGCTACATTTTTTAAAACGCAATTCTGCTGTCTGCTGAAGTTATCAATCTAATGGAACTTTCAACATAATTCCCTTCACTTCTCAACCCAAAATAATCGCATGTAGAAAAAGGGCTAACTTCTGTGACATTTTGTTCTTTTCAGGTTTAACTGACGGCCAGGCAGCAGATGCATTTCGAAATTTTTGTATTATGTATGGGGAGAGCGCATCGTGCCAAAGTACATCAGAAAAGTATTCACTACATTTTATGTCGTGTGGTAGTGGCATTTCATTCTTATTCAAACCTTGTTTGACAGCTTTAACTCAGAACAAATTTTCTACATGCATATAATCAATAAACTGCATGTGCATTGTCAGATTGTTATAGATAACATCAGAGAATTCGCATATATCGTTGATGATTAATTTCTCTCTCAGTATTGTTTTAACAACACTAAAAGAAACCTTACGAAATTGGGCACTGTAAAAAGAAACCTTACGAAAATTGTGCGCTGTATTATAAGAAATGAAATAAAACTACCCACGATAACTGTACGACGAATGTCTGTTTTAATAGAACTGAGTATCTGCACACAAGTGTGCGTCTATCGGCACGAATTAGTAAAATACTACTCACTTATATTTCGAGTCGGGCTGTGTTTAATTGGTATGCTGTGTCACACTCAAGAGATATACAAATGTGGCATTTCATAAATAAAGTTATGTATTACTAGAAACCCAAAATTTGATTGTCAGCAGCGGAAAGATACGTTACCTGTTGTGCAGCACTGTAAGTTTTTCATCATTGCACTATGAGCCAAACTATTTTCTTGCGATTTCCTTATCGATGTTTGATGTGACTGCTTGTAGCTCTTTCACAGAAAGAATAAGAACGTTACAGTCAGCGAGACTGGAACCGCGAACCATAACAGACGCTTTTTCACAGGTCAGCAGGTTACCACAGAGCTATCGAAGAGGTATGCGACTTCACGAGATTGGTTGCGATTTCCAAGTCGGCGGGGTCAGGGATTTTCTCTGCCTCGTGATGACTGGGTGTTGTGTGATGTCCTTAGGTTAGTTAGGTTTAAGTAGTTCTAAGTTCTAGGGGACTGATGACCACAGATGTTAAGTCCCATAGTGCTCAGAGCCATTTGAACCATTTTTTAAGGATACAAATTTTTGTGCCTGAGCGAAAATCGAACCGCATACCTACCGTCCTTCTTTATCATCCACGAATATACATTACTGGCCATTAAAATTGCTACACCAAGAAGAAATGCAGATGATAAACGGGTATTCATTGGACAAATATACAGCACTAGAACTGACATGTGATTACATTTTCACGCAATTTGGGTGCATAGATCATGAGAAATCAGTATCCAGAACAACCAACTCTGGCCGTAATAACGGCCTTGATACGCCTGGGCATTGAGTCAAACAGAGCTTGGATGGCGTGTACAGGTACAGCTGCCCCTGCAGCTTCAACACGGTACCATCAGTAGTGACTGGCGTATTGCGAAGAGCCAGTTGCTCGGCCACCATTGACCACACGTTTTCAGTTGGTGAGAGATCTGGAGAATGTGCTGGCCAGGGCAGCAGTCGAACATTTTCTGTATCCAGAAAGGCCCGTACAGGACCTGCAACTTGTGCTCGTGCATTATCTTGCTGAAATGTAGGGTTTCGGAGGGATCGAATGAAGGGTAGATTGGTTCAAATGGCTCTGAGCACTATGGGACTTAACATCTGTGGTCATCAGTCCCCTAGAACTTAGAACTACTTAAACCTAACTAACCTAAGGATATCACACACATCCATGCCCGAGGCAGGATTCGAACCTGCGACCGTAGCGGTCACGCGGTTCCAGACTGAAGCGCCTAGAATGAAGGGTAGAGCCACGGGTCGTAACACATCTGATATGTAACGTTCACTATTCAGAGCGCCGTCAGTGCGAACAAGAGGTGACCGAGACATGCAACCTCTTGTGGTTGGCAGGAGAACCAACACCGTGTTACTAGAGGAAGCCGAAAGGCACGCGTTTTAGCTCACGCAGGCTGGCGTGAGGTCTGGAACAGGACAAGGAAATTAGAATTTATAAAAACGGACGTAGCTGGTGGAATACTTAACTTTAATCCATTAATGGTGAACGTCGCTCTTGACGGTACATGATTCACAGTATCAATAGTAACTGGTAATGTCGCCTTGCTAGGTCGTAGCAAATGACGTAGCTGAAGGCTATGCTAACTATCGTCTCGGCAAATGAGAGCGTATTTTGTCAGTGAACCATCGCTAGCAAAGTCGGTTGTACAACTGGGGCGAGTGCTAGGAAGTCTCTCTAGACCTGCCGTGTGGCGGCGCTCGGTCTGCAATCACTGATAGTGGCGACACGCGGGTCCGACGTATACTAACGGACCGCGGCCGATTTAAAGGCTACCACCTAGCAAGTGTGGTGTCTGGCGGTGACACCACATAACCAATTGCACCCCGTACGATCACGCCGGGTGATACGCCAGTATGGCGAAGACGAATACACGCTTCCAATGTGCGTTCACCGCGATGTCGCCAAACACGGATGCGACCATCATTATGCTGTAAATAGAACCTGGATTCATCCGAAAAAAAAAGACGTTTTGCCATTCGTGCACCCAGGTTCGTCGTTGAGTACACCATCGCAGGCGCTTCTGTCTGTGATGCAGCGTCAAAGGTAACCGCAGCCATGGTCTCCCAGCTGATAGTCCATGCTGCTGCAAACGTCGTCGAACTGTTCGTGCAGATGGCTGTTGTCTTGCAAACGTCCCCATCTGTTGATTCAGGGATCGAGACGTGGCTGCACGATCCGTTACATCCATGCGGATAAGATGCCTGTTGTCTCGACTGCTAGTGATACGAGGCCGTTGGGATCCAGCACGGCGTTCCGTATTACCCTCCTGAACTCACCGATTCCATATTCTGCTAACAGTCATTGGATCTCGACCAATGCTAGCAGCAACGTCGCGATACGATAAACCGCAATCGCAATAGGCTACAATCCGACCTTTATCAAAGTCGGAAACGTGATGGTACGCATTTATCCTCCTTACACGAGGCATCGCAACAACGTTTCACCAGGCAACGCCGGCCAACTGCTGTTTGTGTATGAGAAATCGGTTGGAAACTTTCCTCATGTCAGCACATTGTAGGTGTTGCCACCGGCGCCAACCTTGTGTGAATGATCTGAAAAGTTAATCATTTGCATATCACAGCATCTTCTTCCTGTCGGTTAAATTTCGTGTGTGTAGCACGTCATCTTCGTGGTGTAGCAATTTTTATGGCCAGTAGTGTAGCTTAAGTATCAATTGCTTACTCACCAACAGTAAGATGTGTGCTTGTTTGACCAGAAATAATGACACCTATTGCGATTGTTGGCAACACATGTTTGTTGTTGTTGTTGTGGTCTTCAGTCCTGAGACTGGTTTGATGCAGCTCTCCATGCTACTCTATCCTGTGCAAGCTTCTTCATCTCCCAGTACTTACTGCAACCTTCATCCTTCTGAATCTGCTTAGTGTATTCAATTCTTCAGACATTAAAAATGCAAGTTAATTTTCACTAGCAGGCCGGTGTGCACGTCATAGGGCTTGAAATGAAATCATAAATATTTTTGTACTGGATCGGGATTCGGACCCATATACTTACCTTGGGATGAGACCCAGAGAAGACTGTAGTCATGGGAAAAGGAAAGAAATGATTGAACTATACTGTTCCGAGAGATTCAGATCCTCGAAAGAGGAGATACGAATTCGAATCACAATGCAGCACCAAATTTTTCAGCGTCTCTAGTTCAATCAAGTACAAGTAAAATACGTGTTCCTTTAAATGGCTATCAGTTCATAAAATAAAATAAAATTTTCTAATGTAAGTAAGCTTACTGGCGACAGTATTTCTGTTTACCATGACTTCCGTCTATGTCATTTCCCAACGTAAACCGGCTTTGCCCATTTGGTAATGAAGGAACGTGATATTTAATGCGGATTCTGGATTATAACGTCTCTTGAGGTTACCAGAGGTAAAGTAAATCTGTTTGTGCCTCTTAAAAGTAAATGCCTGAGCCCACGCATTGCACCTGTGATAGTTCGTTCCACCAGACAATCGTGGTCACATTTCCCAGCCCCAGGAGTGTGCAGTAATGGATGATGTGCTTAGCTTACAAAATTAGTCACGGTGGAAAGAATGCGAGTCTATTTAATGGTTAAGTAGAAGCAAGCTTCTGACGTGGAGATTATGCTATTCTCATGCCAGCAGGGTGTAATGACTGCTCTAGGTATCACAGCCTCGATGTGAAGCCATTTTGAAATTTTCACTAATTCAGAAAATTTCTTAGTTCGAGAAAATCCACTGTGAAGTGTGAAGTTACCAGATAATTCGAGTATTGCCGTCATTATTACTATCATTTTCTTCATACCGCTGCTGTAACACATGTGCTTGAAGATCATTTAATGCCTTTTGGTCATTATAGAAGTAGCTGCCCAAGGACAGGTTCTTTCCCTGTCTACGGAATCCTTTTCATGTTAATATCAAGCATCAGCAATTACTCTTAGATTACATTAAAACTAAAGTAATTGATGAAGACGTTACTTGATAACAGAAACGCGATACCTTTCTTCATTTACTTACGCCTAGAATTGGCTGTCGAGTACTGCCAGTCATAAAGCCAAGGGATCTTACTGCCTTCCGAGATACGTCGCTGTCGGTTCTTCCATATGATTTGGCCGACGGTGACCTGTTTCAAGTTGTGTACGACAGAGAATGTTTTAGAAAATCAATTGTTTTCCTTTACAATAAACAGAAAGATTTTCATTCTAAGCTATCCAACTTCAAAATTTTCGCAATATTAGTTCAAATTTAATATTCGCTTCTATAATGTAGGAAAGTATTTCACAGTTGCAAAACCAGCATCCGACTCATTGATCTTACACTTAGTCGCTGACTATAAATTCTAGCTCAGAGTGACACCTAATGTAGTGAAGACTGTTTGCCAGTGCTCTTTCTCACCAGACAATACGCCATTCATTCATTGGGCTCCGTAAGTACACTGTAAGAGTAATTTTTGTGTGTATGCAATGCATACGGATTGTAGAATTTAGTGGTGCTCTCTCTTCAACTTCTGTATACAATACGCCTGACCTAAACGGACCATTTATCGTTACAGGCCCTGGGCAGTGCACATCATACTGACAACAGTAATGTGCTTATACTGACAACCTCATTGCTCGTTTTACCTGATTTTGTAATCATTTAAATAGAACATCACCTTCCACTGGGAGACATTTTGTCCCCCTTTTCATTCCGTGAAATTTTTCAGTAAGCTTTTTGCCTTCCAGCCAGCGAAAGTCTGCAGAGTATGGCTGGTAAACGATTCACAAACCACAATTTAGTGGCGTTAAGACGATTTCTTTAAACATTGTCGTAACTGAAAGAATTTAGTTTCTTCTTAAATCGTCTTATGCAGCAACGATCACAGATATCTCAAATAGGAAAAGCTCTTTATCCAGAGACGAAAGTAGTAAAACAAACTTCCCACAGTTTTTGTCGGGTTGCGCTTTTCGTCTGATAGCACTGCGTAAGTATTTTGTCTAAGAGGTATTTATTATAATACATTGCACAATTTTCGTAAGGTTTCTTTCAGTGTTGTTAAAACAGTACTAAACATGACAGAGAAATTATTCATCAACGATATACAGGATGTTACAAAAAGGTACGGCCAAACTTTCAGGAAACGTTCCTCACACACAAATAAAGATGTTATGTGGACATGTGTCCGGAAACGCTTACTTTCCATGTTAGAGCCCATTTTAGTTTCGTCCACCTACGCTCAATGGAGCACGTTATCATGATTTCATACGGGATACTCTACCTGTGCTGCTAGAACATGTGCCTTTACAAGTACGACACAACATGTGTGCTTCATGCACGATGGAGCTCCTGCACATTTCAGTCGAAGTGTTCGTACACTTCTCAAAAACAGATTCGGTGACTGATGGGTTGGTAGAGGCGGACCAATTCCATGGCCTCCACGCTCTCCTGACCTCAACCCTCTTGACTTTCATTTATGGGGGCATTTGAAAGCTCTTCTACGCAACCCCGGTACCAGATGTAGAGACTCTTCGTGCTGGTATTGTGGACGGCTGTGATACAATACGCCATTCTCCATGGCTGCATCAGCGCATCAGGGCTTGCATGCGACGGAGGGTGGATGCATGTATCCTCGCTAACGGAGGACATTTTGAACATATCCTGTAACACAGTGTTTGAAGTCACGCTGGCACGTACTGTTGCTGTGTGTTTCCATTCCATGATTAATGTGATTTGAAGAGAAGTAATAAAATGAGCTCTAACATGAAAGTAAGCGTTTCCGGACACATATCCACATAACATATTTTCTTTCGATGTGTGTGAGGAATGTTTCCTTGAAGTTTGGCCATACCTTTTTGTAACACCCTGTACACGAATTATCTGATGTTATCTATAACAATCTGACAATGCACATGCAGTTTATTGATTACATGCATGTAGAAAATTTGTTCTGAGTTAAAGCTGTCAAACAAGGTTTGAATAAGAATAAAATGCCACTACCACACGACATTAAATGTAGTGAATGCTTTTCTGATGTACTTTGGCACGATGCGCTCTCTCCACACATAATGCAAAAGTTTCTAAATGCATCTGCAGCCTGGCCGTCTATTAAACCTGAAAAGAATAAAATGTCACAGAAGTTAGCCCTTTTTCCACATGCGATTATTTTGGGTTGAGAAGTGAAGGGAATTATGTTGAAAGTTCCATTAGATTGATAACTTCAGCAGACAGCAGAATTGCGTTTTAAAAAATGTAGCAGTGAATGTACTCGAACTCGCGACGTCTTCTCTACGGTGCGCGACGCTTTCCGTTACATTACGAGCTAATACGTAGCTACAGCGGCTCCAGAAGTCAACAACAATTGCTCCAGAACTTCCGCATTCGCCAGTGCTATGAGATAATGCATATGGCCGGATCTAGACTTCTGAGAGACAGACAGTTTCAGCTTTTCTTTTGCACTGCACGACGTTTTCAACAAACAGATAGCGCAATAGAGTAGCTCAAGAGGAAAGGAACACTTCTTATTTAAGTTTCTGCACCCTACACTGTTGGCGGTTCTGTGTAGGTGGCAGTTACGTGATTTTATTTCGGTGATTACAAAACAGAGTCGAATGTATGCACTGGGTAGCAGAGACAGCTAGTTCATGGCGATTCTGTCAACCAAGCAAATGAATGTACTGAACATGCTGCTGACCACTACAGGGAGCCCGTGTGTCAAAATTCTCATCCAGTGTGGTGCAACGGCATTACGATAGAAGAAGGAGTCACAGAGAAGAGGATTTGGTGGTCTGTTGGATTGATGATAGGTTCATATACTTATGGTCTGGTTTCGATTCCAACTTCTGTCAATGATATTTGATAGGGAGAGACAGATTCTATTCTCTTCTACCTACGCCACGTGAAGAAGGTATAATGGCATTGTGGTCTGTAACTCACATTAAACATGATATTCCTTCTCTACCAAGTAGACGTTAAGTTGAACAACAATAAAGTCAGGAGTGGCGACATGTAAAAATTCTATCACCAGTAACCTTTCATATACTAGTTATTTATTTCTAGTGACGAAACAAACGCTATGTAGGTTAACAGGACACTTATTCCATCTTTTATTTGAGCTTCTGTATGTCGGTAAAATTGGATCTGAACTGGGAATGCAACTCAGACCGCCCTTGACGCGAAATTTGATCCCTTCGTGACAATACTGCTCGACTACAATTTGTTGTTTGCTCAAAACTGCAGATTCCTCAACAGCTCCACATATTGCGCGTGAATGGGTTCGAATCAGGGCTTGGCACTAAAATCGCCGTGTTGGAGTCCTGGGAAGGAAAAAGTTAATGTTTCGTCTCGTCATTTCAGTTAAAACATCTAGCTACTGCCGACAAAATTCGATATGTCACAGTTGATTGTGCTTCGATGGCAATCCGATTAGGTCCTGGGTTCGAATCCCTGTCCAACACAAAGGTTTACCTCGCGGCATTTCAAGTAAGTTACCTGTGAAGAAGCAATATTTAACATCTCTCGTAGTTCGTTAACAGGAGCAATAGATGCTGGGTAGGAATTCGTGTCCATTCAAAATGTTTACGTTATGTAATTTAAAGTTGATATTTGCTAACTGATACTGTCTAAAATCGAGGTATTTCACTCTCTGTATGCCTAGTCAGGAGTGACTGTTAGTTTCCGTCAGTCACGAAATCTTTGCTTAGTCTGCATGACCTGGGTTTGAATCCATATGCAGAACGAGACGATGCGTCATGACATTTGAAGTTCATACCTATTCTCAACTTGCTGCTCGTGAATAACGTAAATTTTTAATGTCATTTTGTGTTATATAATGAGTACGGTATGTTACTTTGAAGAGGAAATCCTGAATACGACTAACTTACTACGTGCATTACCTATCTGACGTAATAATGAGAGTGGTTACATTTCAGGTATGTCATTTATTGTAATAAATGTGAGCTTACAAGCCTTAAGGACAGTCTTATCTGTGATATTTGTAGTATAGTGATATTACTGTACATCAAGAATAATTGCGATGCAGATCAGTGTTTTCTAGTGGTGACTTGTTGGAACCATTTTCAATAGTCAAACAACTGAACTGAGGAGCGATTAGAGGACCTGCTAGACAGCTGCGTTTTGCGGGTTGCATGCGAATAACGCGAAATGCAATTCATGTCGTTCGGATACTTTTGAGCATGACTGTTCATCAAGGCTATATGTGTCAATGTCTTATGAAAGCATCCTGTGAAGCTGATGGTAGACACTTGTCATACTATGGACGATGCTGCATTGTGAAATTAGTTCTGATAGCTGGTGACATGAAGGACATGTAGCCACCACTTGCCAGTAACATTGCCAAATCCACATAAACGTATATGGTATGTTGTTGTTGTTGTGTTTTTCAATCCTGAAGCTGGTTTGATGCAGCTCTCCATGCTACTCTATCCTGTGCAAGCTTCTTCACCTCCCAGTACCTACTGCAACCTACATCCTTCTGAATCTGCTTAGTGTATTCATCTCTTGGTCACCCTCTACGATTTTTACTCTCCACGATACCTCCTCATTAGTTACGTGATCTACCCATCTAATCTTCAGCATTCTTCTGTAGCACCACATTTCAAAGCTTCTACCCTCTTCTTGTCCAAACTACTTATTGTCCATGTTTCACTGCCATACATGGCTACACTCCATACAAACACTTTGAGAAACGACTTCCTGACACTTAAATCTATACTTGATGTTAACAAATTTCTCTTCTTCACAAACGCTTTCCTTGCCATTGCCAGTCTACATATCCTCTCTACTTCGTCAACCACCAGTTATTTTGCTTCCCAAATAGCAAAACACCGTTACTACTTTAAGTGTCTCATTTCCTAATCTAATTCCCTCAGCATCACCCGACTTAATTCGACTACATTCCATTATCCTCGTTTTGCCTTTGTTGATGTTCATCCTATATCCACCTTTCAAGACACTGTCCATTCCGTTCAACTGCTCTTCCATGTCTTTTGCTGTCTCTGATAGAATTACAACGTCATCAGCGAACCTCAAAGTTTTCATTTCTTCCCCATGGATTTTAATACATACTCCGAATTTTTCTTTTGTTTCCTTCACTGCTTGCTGAATATACAGACTGAATAACATCGGCGAGAGGCTACAACACTGTCTCACTCCCTTCCCAACCACTGCTTCCCTTTCATGCCCCTCGACTCATATAACTGCCATCTGGTCTCTGTGCAAATTGTAAATAGCCTTTCTCTCCATGTATTTTACCCCTGCCACCTTTAGAATTTGAAAAAGAGTATTCCAGTCAACATTGTCAAAAGCCTTCTCTAAGTCTACAAATGCTAGAAACGTAGGTTTGCCTTTCCTTAATCAATTTTCTAAGATAAGTCGTAGGGTCAGAATTGCCTCACGTGTTCAGACATTTCTACGGAATCCAAACTTATCTTCCCCGAGGTCGGCTTCTACCAGTTTTTCCATTCGTCTGTGAAGAATTCGTGTTAGTATTTTGCAGTTGTGACTTATTAAACTGATAGTTCGGTAATTTTCACATCTGTCAACACCTGCTCTCGCGGTCCTGGAGGTCAGTTCTGTCCTGGCTGTATACTGGTGTCAGTAATAGAAGTGCCATCAGTTTAAGTGTTGTACTTGATTGCCGACCCTGCCTTTAGAATTGGACTTGATTGTTGTTTCGGCTTGACACAATTATAAGCTATTAAATTTAGGTATCTGGATACTTTTTGTTAAATATGCTGATACTCCTTATATGTGAAAAGATGATACAAGAGTAAAGCATTGTTTTATTTTATGCAATGTGCTTTACTTATAATTTTTTCCATATTGTACATCGAAAACAACCAATGCTGTATCTAAAAATTCTATGTATGATATTTTCGATGCTGTATTATGGGCTCAAATCCAAAATATCTAAATATGAAATTTCTTGAAAACTCGTTGTAAGTTGCACACAGTTCAGCCATAGACAAAAAGTACCAATGAACAAATACTTACTGTTGATAGACTACACCAGCAATAAAAACCATACGCAACAGCTTGGTTGTAGCACTTTTCAATCAAATTCTGTTTATAATCATGCTATTGCAGCAGTTTCTGTACATCTATATTCTTGTGTACTTAACTCTGCGACAACTCCGATGATTCCGTGATGTATATGTTTATTCCACACGTTCAAGAATAGAATCACAGTGAGATGGTATGTAATAATATAATTACAGGCTCACCTAGACGTAAACACCTATTTTACTGCACATATTGACCAATCAGGAGAAGTGTTTAAGTGTACAGTAATGATCGTTACTGGAGTGCTCTAACAGCAATCACGTTTGCAGAACAAATTATATAGGACTGTGTTTTGCCTGTTTATGCTTCTTCTTCTTCATTCTTCTTTCTTTCTGGCTTTATACCATATACCCCCCCACCCCCCGACCCCCCCCCCACCCCCCCATGAACCATGGACCTTGCCGTTCGTTGGGAGGCTTGCGTGCCTCAGCGATACAGATGGCCGAACCGTAGGTGCAACCACAACGGAGGGGTATCTGTTGCCTGTTGCGAGGCCACACAAACGTGTGGTTCCTGAAGAGGGGCAGCAGCCTTTTCAGTAGTTACAGGGGCAACAGTCTGGATGATTGACTGATCTGGCTTGTAACACTAACCAAAACGGCTTTGCTGTGTTGGTACTGCGAACGGCTGAAAGCAAGGGGAAACTACAGCCGTAATTTTACCCGAGGGCATGCAGCTTTACTGTGTGGTTAAATGATGATGGCGTCTTGTTGGGTAAAATGTTCCGGAGATAAAATACTCCCCCATTCGGATATCCGGGCGAGGACTACTCAAGAGGACGTCGTTATCAGGAGAAAGAAAACTGGCGTTCTACGGATCGGAGCGTGGAATGTCAGATCCCTTAATCGGGCAGGTACGTTAGAAAATTTAAAAAGGGAAATGGATAGGTTAAAGTTAGATATAGTGGGAATTAGCGAAGTTCGGTGGCAGGAGGAACCAAACTTTTGGCCACGTGAATATAGGGTTATAAATACAAAATCAAATACGGGTAATGCAGGAGTAGGTTTAATAATGAATAAAAAAATTGGAGTGCGGGTAAGCTACTACAAACAGCATAGTGAATGCATTATTGTGACCAAGATAGACATGAAAACCATACCTACTACAGTAGTATAAGTTTATATGCCAACTAGCTCTGCAGATGATGAAGAAATTGATGAAATGTAAGATGAGATAAAAGAATTTATTCGGGTAGTGAAGGGAGACGAAAATTTAATAGTCATGGGTGACTGGAATTCGACAGTAGGAAAAGGGAGAAAAGGAAACATAGTAGATGAATATGGATTGGGGGTAAGAAATGAAAGAGGAAGCCGTCTGGCAGAATTTTGCACAGAGCATAACTTAATCATAGCTAACACTTGGTTCAAGAATCATGAAAGAAGACTGTATACATGGAAGAATCCTGGAGATACTAGAAGGTGTCAGATTATATAATGGTAAGAGAGATTTAGGAACCACGTTTTAAAATGTAAGACATTTCCAGGGACAGATGTGGACTCTGACCACAATCTATTGGTTATGAACTGTAGATTAAAACTGAAGAAACTGCAAAAAAGTGGGAATTTAAAGACATGGGTCCTGGATAAACTGACTAAACCAGATTTTGTACAGAGTTTCAGGGAGAGCATAAGGGAACAACTGACAGGAATGGGGGAAATAAATACAGTAGAAGAAGAATGGGTAGCTCTGAGGGATGAAATAGTGAAGGCAGCAGAGGCTCAAGTAGGTAAAAAGACGAAGACTAGTAGAAATCCTTGGGTAACAGAAGAAATATTGAATTTAACTGATGAAAGGAGACAATATAAAAATGCAGTAAATGTAGCAAGCAAAAAGGAATACAAACGTCTCAGAAATGATATCGACAGGAAGTGTAAAATGGCTAAGCAGGGATGGCTAGAGGACAAATGTAAGGATGTAGAGGGTTATCTCACTAGGGGTAAGATAGATACTGCCTATGGGAAAATTAAAGAGACCTTTGGAGAACAGAGAACCACTTGTATGAATATCAAGAGCTCAGATGGAAACCCAGTTCTAAGCAAAGAATGGAAAGCAGAAAGGTGGATGGAGTATATAGAGGGTCTATACAAGGGCGATGTACTTGAGGACAATATTGTGGAAATGGAAGAGGATGTAGATGAAGATGAAATGGGAGATACGATACTGCGTGAAGAGTTTGACAGAGCATTGAAAGACCTGAGTCGAAACAAGGCCCCGGGAGTACACAACATTCCATTAGAACTACTGACAACCTTGGGAGAGCCAGTCCTGACAAAACTCTACCATCTGGTGAGCAAAATGTATAAGACAGGCGAAACAACCTCAGACTACAAGAAGAATGTAATAATTCCAATCCCAAAGAAAGCAGGTGTTGGCAGATGTGAAAATTACCGAACTATCAGTTTAATAAGTCACAGCTGCAAAATACTAACACGAATTCTTTACAGACGAATGGGAAAACTGGTAGAAGCCGACCTCGGGGAAGATCAGTTTGATTCCGTAGAAATATTGGAACACGTGAGGCAATACTGACCCTACGGTTTATCTTAGTAGCTAGATTAAGAAAAGGCAAACCAACGTTTCTAGCATTTGTAGACTTAGTGAAGGCTTTTGACAATGTTGACTGGAATACTTTCCTTCAAATTCTGAAGGTGGCAGGGGTAAAATACAGGGAGCGAAAGGCTATTTACAATTTGTACAGAAACCAGATGGCAGTTATAAGGATCGAGGGTCATGGAAGGGAAGCAGAGTTTGGGAAGGGAGTGAGACAGGGTTGTAGCCTCTCCCCGATGTTATTCAATGTGTGTATTGAGCAAGCAGTAAAGGAAACAAAAGAAAAATTCGGAGTAGGTATTAAAATCCATGGAGAAGAAATAAAAACTTTGAGGTTCGCCGATGACATTGTAATTCTGTCAGAGAGAGCAAAGGACTTGGAAGAGCAATTGAACGGAATGGATGGTGTCTTGAAGGGAGGATATAAGATGAACATCAACAAAAGCAAAACGAGAATAATGGAATGTAGTCGAATTAAGTCGGGTGATGTTGAGGGTATTAGATTAGGAAATGAGACACTTAAAGTAGTAAAGGAGCTTTGCTATTTGGGGAGCAAAATAACTGATGATGGTCGAAGTAGAGAGGATATAAAATGTAGACTGGCAATGGCAAGGAAAGCGTTTCTGAAGAAGAGAAATTTGTTAACATCGAGTATAGATTTAAATGTCAGGAAGTCGTTTCTGAAAGTATTTGTATGGAGTGTAGCCATGTATGGAAGTGACACATGGACGATAAGTAGTTTGGACAAGGAGAGAATAGAAGCTTTCGAAATGTGGTGCTACAGAAGAATGCTGAAGATTAGATGGGTAGATCACATAACTAATGAGGAGGTATTGAATAGACTTGGGGAGAAGAGAGGTTTGTGGCACAGCTTGACTATAGGAAGGGATCGGTTGTAGGACATGTTCTGAGGCATCAAGGGATCACCAATTTAGTATTGGAGGGCAGCGTGGAGGGTAAAAATCGTGGAGAGAGACCAAGAGATGAATATACTAAGCAGATTCAGAAGGATGTAGGCTGCAGTACGTAATGGGAGATGAAGCAGCTTGCACAGGATAGGGTAGCATGGAGAGCTGCATCAAACCAGTCTCAGGACTGAAGACCACAACAACAATAACATCCTCAGTTTCATAGCCATCTCTCTTAAGCGTAAAGTTACGCAAAACAAAACAGGCTTTTACATTTTCTTCAAAAAATGGTTGAATCCACTGTATTTTGTTTCTCCTGTTTACTTTCGAACGACGTTAAATTGAAACTGATGCAAACATTGTTTACGTTTTATTTTCCTGGCACAGCACTGAGAGACTGGGGAGGAATGAATGAAGAAAACTACCATTCTGCTCACAATGGCAATCGCATAAATATGAAACCACTGCGGGGGCGTACCGCGTACGCAATGTCGTCAGACAGCTGCCAAACAAGTCTGGCACTTGGCTTGCACTGAGGTAGAAACTTGGGTGGAACACGCAGTCTAAAGGGGGCAGCACCTACAGGACTGAAGCGACGTACCCGCGTCTCGTCTGCCATTCCACAGCGCTGTCAGATGAATCTGATGTGCTGAGCTTTCCCACGCTAGTAGTCTATGCTACGTATGACAATTTATGGAACGTTCTCCTATTGTTATGCGATTGTCTGTGTGCGCAGGAGAGTAAGAAACGATCCTGAGTTCAATATTCATTCTGTTGGTCATGTGAATCACTTTAATATTCAGACACTATGTTATGTTAACCTTGTAGCATCATAACATTATTCGAAACAAAACATATAATCAAGTATTATATTCCGTGATGTGTCTTGTAAAAAAAATGTTCAAATGTGTGTGAAGTCTTATAGGACTTAACTGCTAAGGTCATCAGTCCCAAAGCTTACACACTACTTAACCTAAATTATCCTAAGGACAAACACACACACCCATGCCCGAAGGAGGACCCGAACCTCCGCCGGGACCAGCCGCACAGTCCATGACTGCAGCGCCCTAGACCGCTTTTTTTTTTTTCGTTATAGGTCGTTGCAATTGTTCGTGGCGGACGTCCCCAGACGCCCTTCGAAGTTCGTTATTGATCCATTCACTCAGTTTTTTTTATTACAGAGGGCAGCTAACCCTCTGACCGAACACGCTGAGCTACCGTGTCGGCTAGCTTCTGTTTTTCGAAATTTGGTCCTGTTGGTAATGGATGTGTTAACCATGCCTGTGTCCCCTACTGATAAGGGGTTGGGTTATTTTTGGGGCAGGAGACCAGACAGCGAGGTCATCGGTCTCATCGGATAAGGGAAGGACGGGTAAGGAAGTCGGCCGTGCCCTTTCAAAGGAACCATCCCGGCATTTGCCGGAAGCGATTTAGGGAAATCACGGAAAACCTAAATCAGGATGGCCGGACGCGGGATTGAACCGTCGTCCTCCCGAATGCGAGTCCAGTGTGCTAGCCACTGCGCCACCTCGCTCGGTCTATCCGCTCGGCTAATCCCGCGCGGCGATGTGTCTTGTAAATAATAGCATAAACTTTATTAAGATAACGTACATAAGTTCTTTTATAATACTATTTAAATACAATTCGGTCCTATATTCACGTTACTTTAATATTCGGACACTGATTTTGTGGAACATTAAATGTTTCAATATCTTGTCGGGTAGCCATTCATTTTTATCACTTCTTTCAAACGCTGTGGCACACTGCAAATTATCTTTTTTAAATAGTCCGCATGCAGACTGTCCCATTCTTCTTTTAATGGACGCTTCAGAGTTTCCTTGGACGATGGTGGTGTTTTTCTAATATGTCGCTCCAGTTCTCTCCACACATTCTCAATGGGGTTGAGATCTGGTGACTGAGGTGGTGGTTATAAGACTTTGGGGCAACTGTACAACAAATATTCCTGCACAATGCGAGCCTTATATTTCAGGTCATTGTCCTGGTAAAACTCGAACGTGTTTGATATCCCCATGGTTTCAGCACTTTCCCGTAAATTCTTCTTTAATATGTTCAAATAAACATATTTGTCCATAATACTGTTAATGAGCACCAATTCTCCTGGTCCAAATATCGATATACAGCCCCAGACAAGAACGCTACCACCTCCATGCTTTACAGTCGGTTTAATATTTGTGACTGTAAATTCTTCGTTCTTCCTCCACCACGCCACGCTTCGTCCATCAGACCCAAAAATGTTAATTTTACTTTCGTCGGCAAAAGTGACGTCTTTCCACCATATTTCATCCTTCGCAATAAACTCCCTGGCACAGTACAATCTCTTCTTTCGATTCTGTTCATTTACACACGGTATCTTCCTGGCCACTTCTCCATTTTAGCTGCTTTCATTCAATGCTCTGCGAATCGTTTGAGGATGTACCTTCTTACCAGTTTCGTTTAGCAGCTCACGTGCTAATCTGGGTGCACTGAGTCTAGGATCCTTCTTCATTTTCCGTGTTAGCTGCCTCCTGTCACCAGCATCCAGCTTCGGTGGCTGGCCCTTTTGCGCTATAGAGTCGATACGGTCCTCATTTTTGATTCGTCTGACGATATTTGCCGCCGGCCGGAGTGGCCGTGCGGTTCTAGGCGCTACAGTCTGGAACCGAGCGACCGCTACGGTCGCAGGTTAGAATCCTGCCTCGGGCATGGATGTGTGTGATGTCCTTAGGTAAGTTAGGTTTAATTAGTTCTAAGTTCTATTCGACTGATGACCTCAGAAGTTAAGTCGCATAGTGCTTAGAGCCATTTGAACCATTTTTTTTATATTTGCCACAGTACTCTTACTTACGTTGAGCGTGGCAGCAATTTGTCTATATGATTTACCTTTCGCGTTGTGAGAAATCACAAGTTGTCGTCTATCAAAACTAGTATAGCTTTGCGTGGCATCGTACCGTCTGGACAGTCGACAGCGCTTGTAAACACACACTTGCCTTCTGACTCGAAGTATTTATCCCGGTGTGAACGGTGAAATAAGTGCGGCACTGCCATCTGTCCGGATATTAGTGTATCGTGACAGTCAAAGAGTGCTTTATTTCAATCGTATTATTTAAAAAGCGGTATACGTTGTGTAAACATCATTCATACTATCATTTACTAGACATCTGCGGACATATGTGGATATATTGCAAGTGAAGTATCAGAGACAAGTGCAGTAATCGAAATTAATTTAAGGAATCTGTGCAAAAAAAAAAAAAAGAAAAAAAAGAAGAAAGAACTAAAGAGAAATGTATAATATCGTTTCTTATGAAACTTCAGCACTAACATACCGAAAGAATATTCTAGATTCCTCCTTCCCCCAGTTACTATGATTAAATATGCAGCTCTCATCAGTTAAATGTCTATGAGGATGTGACCTGATCGTGTGGTTTGTGAGAGCGAAAGGTTCATACAAGAGAAAGGGTACAGTAGTGTATGGCAGCTAGAAATGTCAGAGCACGCAAGAGATAACAGCCATAGATGTGGACAGTTAACTCCGCCAAATACAGCTTCCTGTAGAAGAACAGACACTTGCAGAATGTAGAATAAAACGCCAGTATGATTTCAGTGAGGACGCCCTGGACACGCATACTGCTGCAGAGAAAGAAGACGAGTGTTCGGCGATTAGTATGGCGCAAGCATCTATCATCACATCAGTCCTATTCACGCCAGCCACATATAGACGAAAGTCACCAAGATGTCAGGAGATCTCATTCTCATTATCGACAGCCAACCTATCCGAGAGCTAATTAACTGAGGGGCTTCCTTGATTTAATGTCAGATGCTTACCGTCATCAGCTAAAGAAGACTGTGTTCCGTGATACAAAAGCAATTGCGCTGAAAGTTGCAAATGCGAAATTCGTCCAATCAGTAATGACGTGGATTGCAATGACAGATCACAGCCCTTCCGAGCTAACCTTTTAACAGAATATAGTATTAATGATATTCTCGGATGGGATTTCTCACAGGCATCACGCGCAACCCGAGACCGTGGAAGACAAAAGCCCCAGATTGACGAAGCCATTCCAATAAGCACACACAACAAAACATGCTCTTGACGCGGGGTCGCCATTGAAGACGTTGGTATCCCGGCGTCATCAACGAGAAGAGTTCCAGTCGTTAATCGACAAACTCAGCTAAACTGTGAAGCTTTTGTCGATTGCAAAAAGCTTCTCAGGATCACAAAAGAACTCTACGTGCCAGCGATACTAATAACCATTGTAGGTGATGAGGGAGAACTTCGGATCATTAATTGCCACAAGCAACCAATAACTCATACCTAAAAGTATGTGGATAGTAAACGGCTAGGAACGGCAGTTAGCGTTATCGACGAAGAATTCATCCACCAACTAACCAGTGATCATATAGGGAGTCGCCAGCTGAATGAGGCATAACCCGAGAGGAAGTGGACAATATGCAGAAAGATGAGTTCAAAGTTATAACGTTTGGACTGTGCAATAATCCATCCACTTTCTATACATATCATGCACAACCTGTTTCGACACCTTAAATGGCCGACATGTCTTTGCTCTCTGGATGACATTGCCGTTTCTTATGTTTGTAACCAATAGATTGTTCATAACCAATAGATGGTGGTGAGAGTCCACATCTGCCCCTGGAAATGTCTTACAATTTAAAACCTGGTTCCTAAATCTCTGTCTTACCATTATATAATCTATCTGAAACCTGTCAGTATCTCCAGGCTTCTTTCATGTATACAACCTTCTTTTCTGATTCTTGAACCAAGTGTTAGCTATGCTCTGTGCAAAATTCTACCAGGCGGCTTCCTCTTGCATTTCTTTGTCCCAATCCATACTCACCTACTACGTTTCCTTCTCTTCCTTTTCCTACTGTCGAATTCCAGTCACCCATGACTATTAAATTTTCGTCTCCCTTCACTACCTGAATAATTTCTTTTATCTCATCATACATTTCATCAATTTCTTCATCATCTGCAGAGCTAGTTGGCATATAAACTTTTACTACTGTAGTAGGCGTGCGCTTCGTGTCTATCTTGGCCACAATAAGGCGTTCACAATGCTGTTTGTAGTAGCTTACCCGCACTTCTATTTTTTTAATTCATTATTAAACCTACTCCTGCATTACCCCTATTTGATTCTGTATTTATAACCTTGTATTCACCTGACCAGAAGTCTTGTTCCTCCTGCCACCGCCGGTCGCGGTGGCCGTGCGGTTCTAGGCGCTCCAGTACCGGAGCCGCGCTGCTGCTACGGTCGCAGGTTCGAATCCTGCCTCGGGCATGGGTGTGTGTGTTGTCCTTAGGTTAGTTAGTTTTAAGTAGTTCTAAGTTCTAGGGGACTAATGACCACAGCAGTTGAGTCCCATAGTGCTCAGAGCCATTTGAACCATTTGAACGTCCTGCCACCGAACTTCGCTAGTTTCCACTATATCTGACTTTAACATATCCATTTCCCTTTTTAAATTTTCTAACGTACCTGCCCGATTAAGGGATCTGACATACCACGCTCCGATCGGTAGAACGCCAGTTTTGTTTCTCCTGGTAACGACGTCCTCTTGAGTAGTCCCCGCCCGGAGTTCCGAATGGGGGACTATTTTACCTCCGGAATATTTTATCCAAGAGTACGCCATCATCATTTAACCATACAGTAAAGCTGCATGCCCTCGGGAAAAATTACGGCTGTAGTTTCCCCTTGCTTTCAGCCGTTCGCGGTACCATCACAGCAAAGCCGTTTTGGTTAGTGTTACAAGGCCAGATCAGTCAATCATCCAGACTGTTGCTCCTGCAACTACTGAGAAGGCTGCTGCCCCTCTTCAGGAACCACACGTTTTTCTGGCCTCGCAACAGGCAACAGATACCCCTCCGTTGTAGTTGCACCTACGGTACAGCTATCTGTATCGCTGAGGCACGCAAGCCTCCCTACCAACGGCACGGGCTTTGGTTCATGGGGTCATGGGGGGGAGGGGGGGAGCGGGGGAACTGAAGATATCGTACTGATAACTAGACTTGAACAAGTGCAGGCAGGTGGGCGGATGCGTCGAGAAATTTCAACAAATAATGTGAGGAACACAATAATGGGTTACTTGTTGACATCATCTGGGTCTCTAAACTGACTGTTTTGTAAAATATAATTTGTGTGATGGATTACACAGGGGTAAAGCTGTTCTTATATAAAATCAATAAGGATTTTGTCTCTACACTTCAGGGTATTCCTCCTTTCTTCCACAGGTCTTCCAAACGCACAGCAATTCTAGTCTATATTGTTGTTAAAAGCATTCCTTCCAACAGTGAAACCAAATGAGGCTGTAACGCCAAAATAATATCTGCCATTCACGAAAACCGACTGCGGCCAATTGATGTTTGAAATGAAACAATTGACAGTTCAGACTCTAGTGCAAAGACTACAAGAGAAGCCTGTGGTTTCAAAAATTGCCTCCTAGACTGCCTTTTTCTTATCTCTGTTTTTGAAAGCATGTTTCAAAGACTGAACTACTTTTCAAAGTTCTTCACAAAAAATCATGATGCATAGTTTTCCAATAGTGCTGTATCAGAATGCACGGCTTGCAAGAAAAGCTTAAGGAAGGTAGACAAATTGATCAAATTTTTAAATTGTACGAAACGCTCGACTAATCCGCAACCTGAAGTTCCCATGAATAGAGCTGGTGTGATTGATGAATACATTGGCAATCCATTGAAAAATGGTTCAAATGGCTCTGAGCACTATGCGACTTTACTTCTGAGGTCATCAGTCGCCTAGAACTTAGAACTAATTAAACCTAACTAACCTAAGGACATCACACACATCCATGCCCGAGGCAGGATTCGAACCTGCGACCGTAGCGGTCGCTCGGCTCCAGACTGTAGCGCCTAGAACCGCACGGCCACTCCGGCCGGCGCAATCCATTGATGTGCAAATACAAGCAGGTATACGGCAAGGCACTGGATAATATTTTAACACAACTGGAAACAAGATCTTCAAATTCTAATAAATTTCTCTTCCTCAATTTACGCGATACTACTCAGTTATGCTCAGCCTTTCCCTGCGCACGTGTGGGTTCATTATGATAAATATGTGGTGTGTCCGACTGTATTGTTTTCCCAGCATAAAGAACATTTCTCTCTGACGGTTTGGTGGACGTAATCAAAAGAATGACTGAGAATGAAACGGACCAATTCTTGCAGACGCTTTCAAACTTTTTATCTAATTGCTACCATTCCTGCAACAAGAGCTTCAGTTGAAAGGAGCTTTTGCTGTCGTAAATGCGTAAAAATGTATTTGAGGAACAGTATGGCCCACGATCGCTTATCAGCTCTTGCTTTTGGGCCTATCTCAATTGAAGTACAGTGAATACTTCAAAGTCGAGAAACACGTATGATGACGTCATCGAAAGATTCGGTAAGAAGAAGGATTTTCGAATTAACTTGTATCACAAATAACGAGGTCCAAACAACCCATCTTTTAGTTCGTTTGTAAACAAAAGTGTCATTATTATTGTTATTATTAGTAGTAGTAATAGTAGTAGCAGTGGTGGTGGTCGTCGTCGTTAGGAACGCTAGGTATGTGTACATTAAAAGGGAAGGAAAGGGGATTTTCCAATGCGGTCTCCTCAGAATTTACGCTTATGATCCGCCACTGTTTCACGAACAGCTTGTACAAAAGAAAGTCTGCTGGCACAAGCTAATGCTTTTGTTTAACCCTAGATCAGAAAGCCTCGTCGTTGTGACGACGCACGATTGGTAACATTGCTTTATCTGTTATCTTTTCCGCGCCACACTGCTATACTTCATTGTAGTTTCCTAGCTTCCGTAGTGGCTGTTCAGTGTGTATCCATTGTCGGAATTCGTTTATTTGATTCAGCAGTGTTGAGTGCTGTGTCGTAAATTTTACAAGGGTTTGCGTCTACGTATCCAGAATCACATAAGGTAAGTGCGACAGCAGGAACTATCTAAAGCAATAATATTGGTTTAATAAGTACATGCGGTGGTATAACGCACGTAATATGTGCCGGCAAGTATTTGGATTTTATTTTATATTGTTTTAGATCAGTATTCTGCGTGGAGATGATCCAAATTTCGAAGAAAAGCTTACGAAAATGCTCGAAGAAGAAATAGATGAAAACGTATCTGACATTGATCCTGGTTCCAACGAAGAAATTGATAACGTAGAGCTTGATGAAATAGTAATGACCGATTCAGTTCGTGAACATATCTCAGGGCCAAATACTGACGTAAGTCGAACCAGTCCCGGAGACAATCTTGTGCTTGGGCAAAGTGGACGGAAACGAAAGCAGCTTGAATATGAAAATTCTAAAGAATTCACATCTGAAAGTGAAGAAGATGATACAATTTCCGCACCGTCAAGAAATACATATATTGTGTTGCCACCATGAAAGGTCCTAAAACGTAAGAATAGTTACCGCTGGTCGGCAATATCTGCCAGTCGTTCAAGTTGTCGGACGCCAAGCAGAAACACTATCCACTTCATTCAGCTGGCCACTGGAGAAGCTAAGGAAGCGAAGACTCCTCAGGAGGCTTTTTTGTTTTTGTTTTTTCACTGTTGAGATGGTAAACGCTATAGTGGCACATACCAATGAAGAAATAGGAGGAAATCAAGATACAAAACAACACACATACAAAACCAAACATGCATAGCAGAGATAAAAGCCCTTCTTAGAATCTACGAAATAACAGCAGCTTTGAAAAACAATCATCTGTCTGTAAGACAAATGTTCAGTACAGATTTATGCGGTTCTTTGTTCAAGGCCACAATGCGTTCCGAAAGGTTCGAATTTTTAGTCTCGTGCCTGAGATTTAATAACAAAGAAACTCATCAAGCTAGAAAAGAGAAGGATTATTTCGCACCAATACGCGAAATTTGGGAACTGCTTATTCATAGCTGCAGAATCTGTTATAAGCCAAACCCATTTGTTACCGTCGATGGGCAACTGTTGCGTTTTTGTAGACGATATCCTTTTCGCATGTATATCCCAAATAAACCAAATCTATATGGATTCAAAGTAGTAATAGCCTGTGACACAAAAACGAAATACATGGTCGACGCGTCTCCTTAATTAGGAAAATGCACAGAGACAAATGGAATGCCTCTCGGGTAATTTTATGTGCAGTAAAGGAAATGACCAAGACTCTTCAACGGTCAAATAAAAACATCACGGTAGACGACTGGTTAACCTCAGTGAAACTGGCAGATGATCTTTTGAAGGATAAACTCACACTGGTTGGCACTATTCGCTCCAACAAACCTGAAGTACCACCTGAGCAACTGTCCACGAGAAACAGAAGTTAGGTGTGTCTATGTTTTTCTATGATAAAAAAACCTTGGTTTCATACAAATAAAAACCAAATAAAATGGTTGCACTGTCGTCAACTGCTCACGATGAGTCCACATCAATATGAAACCACAAATAACAGAGGACTACAACGCCACCAAATTTGGAGTAGATATACTGGACCAGATGTGCTGCACCTATTCATCTAGAAAGAGATTTTCACTCTGCCCGACCGAGACTCGAACTCGGGACCTTTGCCATTCGCGGGCAAGTGCTCTACCATCTGAGCTACCGAAGCACGACTCACGCCCGGTCCTCACAGCTTCACTTGTGCCAGTATCTCGTCTCCTACCTTCCAAACTTTATAGAAGCTCTCCTGTGAACCTTGCAGAACTAGCACTCCTGAAAGAAAGGATACTGCGGAGACATGGCTTAGCCACAGCCTGGGGGAGGTTTCCAGAATGAGATTTTCACTCTGCAGCGGAGTGTGCGCTGATATGAAACTTCCTGGCAGATTAAAACTGTGTGCCCGACCGAGACTCGAACTCGGGACCTTTGCCTTTCGCGGGCAAGTGCTCTACCATCTGAGCTACCGAAACACGACTCACGCCCGGTCCCCACAGCTACACTTCTGCCAGTATCTCGTCTCCTACCTTCCAAACTTTACAGAAGCTCTCCTGCGAAACTTGCAGGACTAGCACTCCTGAAAGAAAGGATACTGCGGAGACATGGCTTAGCCACAGCCTGGGGGACGTTTCCAGAGCGAGATTTTCACTCTGCAGCGGAGTGTGCGCTGATATGAAACTTCCTGGCAGATTAAAACTGTGTGCCCGACCGAGACTCGAACTCAGGACCTTTGCCTTTCGCGGGCAAGTGCTCTACCACTTTCTTTTTTTTTAATATCAATTGTAATATAAATAGTAAAGAAAATGACTGTTAGAAATAAAAAAATAACTGACGAACGGGATTCGATCCAGCGATTACGGGGCTTGAACGCTACCCACTTTTTTTTCCCCAATGTCAGACGTACCACCTTTGCTGACATACATGTTGTTGTACTACCGCAAAATTAAGGAAATGAAGAAAACTGAAAATGCCCAAATGAAAGACAGGAAGGCATTGCGGATAGTACAGATAAAAAAGAAACATGCTCCTGTAGCAGTGAAATGAAATTCGTGTCAGGGGCGACACCTGCTCACGACCCGACTTTTTTTTTTTAATTTTTGTCTCTTTTTGTTCCGTTTCGTTCGTTGCATCTGGTCGGGGCGGACGTCGTAAGACATCCATTTAAGTTCGTTGTTGATCGATTAACTCTGTTTTTTTATTACAGAGGGCAGCTAACCCTCTGACCGAACACGCTGAGCTACCGTGCCGGCTACGTTCGATAGAGCAAGAGAGCCATCTATCGACTCGTTCCACGGACGTTGGTGTAAGACTGGGTCGTCTTCTCGAAATTAACTAAGGGGTCGTGCGTGTGATCGATGTCTATCTCGGCTTCTTCGTCTATCTCATCTCTCACCCGTCACACCCCATCTGGCCGGCGGGTCGGCAAATATAAGTCGCAAGTAATTAGCGAACTCTTGCCCATATCTCTTATGCTGTTGCAACTTCGTGTGTCCATCCAGGAGAAAATGCCAAAAATCAATTTTATCCTTTTCCGATTCGTTATACACGTAGCCCACTACCATTCCCTGTACCCATGTCACTGCATTGGTTTTTTGGACCGGAAAATAAGATTCTTGGGTGAAAAAAAGTGTGTCTGACGAAATTGTGTGAGTGGCGGAGCGTAACAGGAACGCCAATATCTGTTGTGCCAAGTGCCACACTGGAGCCGTCCCACTACATGCTAAACGATGTTCATCAGTGTCCACTGTTGCGCAGCCGAAACATAGTGGAGTGTCTGCCAAATGAATCGCGTGCCGCCGTTGATTCGTTGCGAACTTCCTATTTACCACCACATACCATGTTGAGCGTACCGACGTTGGGAGGAGGTAAACGTTCCGTATAACGCGCCATGTCTGTCGCCAGTTCTTGTCTGGATACTTCTTTTCCAGGGTATTCCTGGGGCACCGGCGCAGTAAGAGTTGGTATACATCTCGCGTCGTCAGTAGCCGTGTTGTTGGGAAGGAATCTCTGACATAGCTAAGCTCCAAAAAAAAAAAAAAAAAAAAAAAGACTTGAAATGTGACAGCTTCGGTGAAATATGTCCCACATTGACTGGGGGCAGCATTGAAGTGGGCGCTAGTACATCGGCCAACGCACCCGAGATATTGCAAAATTGACCGCGCCACTGTTGGAAAATCGTACTGACGAATAACGCCCGTGCCTTTTCATATACGTTCACTAGACCAAGTCCACCCTATCCAGGTGGTAGCGTAAGCGTTGTGTATTGGATCTTAAACAGGTGTCCCACACTCACGTAGGTTCCGAAAGTTGCTTGTATCCGTGATGCCATTGTGCGCGTTAAAGGCAGGACATGCGCTACGTGAGTGAGTCTCGGTGCTAGGTATACGTTAACATAGGTCACCCTCTGAATCATATCCAACGCTCTTAATTTCTGTAACATCACCATTGTCCGCATCAGTTTCAATATGCGTCGGTAGTTATCAGCTGCTGCCCGCTGCACATCCGTGTGGAATGTAACACCTAGACATTTTATGGTCTTAACTAACATGAGCGGGCCTTCCTCCCCCGGTTGTAATCCTCGACCGACATTTATGCAGCGCGATTTCTGTAGATTAAGCACGCTTCCTGCCGCCATCCCGTATCGCTGTATCCATGCCAACGCCGTACGTACTTCGTCGCCTGTCCTTGCCACCAGCATCACATCGTCAGCATAAGCGCGGCAATGAAAGGTCAGTTGTGGCAACGGCACTCCCTCCAACCGTCTTCGGAGACCATATAGACAGGTTTCCAAAGCCATTGCATACAAAAATATCAAAAGGGGGCAACCTTGACGAACTGACCTTGAAATAACAATGTAGTCAGTGCCCCGTCCATTCACCGAGACCTTTGATCGCACGCCGTGTAATAGTCGCATGATCACTAGAACGAAGGCCTGTGGGAGTCCCAATCTGCCCATCACCGCATGCAAAAAGGTGTGATCCACTCTGTCGAACGCATGATCGAAGTCAATAGCGACGAGTGCCCCACGCACTCGGCATGCCGCTGCTAATGCGATGATATCTCGGTAGTCACCGAGCGCCGTATGTACGTTACTCTTACCGCCGAGGCAAGTTTGATCTATGAGGAGTCTATCAGAAATTGAAGACCGTAGGCGGGCCCCAAGGATGCGCGCGAAAATCTTATAGTCGCAGTTCAAGAGAGTGAGTGGTCTATAATCTCCTGGCCTTCTGCCACCGCGTGGTTTGGGTATTGGGATGATGATACCCTCCGTGAACTCGGCAGGTATCTCAGTCTGTGGTAACAGGAGTTCGTTGTACATCTGAATCCAGGTCCGTCCCATGAGGTATGCAAAGGCGCGGTAAAATTCAATTGGGAAGCCATCCTATCCTGGGGACTTGTTCGGAGCCCCCCTGCAATTGCTTCTGTCAGCTCGTCCTCTGTTATCGCTGTGATGAAAGTCTCTGCATCCAGTGGTGGTCCTCTATCTGGCATTTCCGAGATGACATCATGTAGTATCTCGTGGTTCACTTCTACAGGTCCATATAACTGGCGGAAATAGTCAGTAAACACATGAGCACTATCACGCTGGTTCACAACTTGCTGGCCAGTTTCAGAGATTAGTTCCCTGATCAATGTCCTGCGTCGTCGTTGGCGTTCACGTACTGCGTGGTGCATGGAGGGGGTTTCGGCAGCAACTGTGTCCGCCAATCTCGCCCGGACCATTATACCTTCCATTCTTAGTCGCGTCAGCTGTAATAACTTGGCTTTTATCCTGCGCATGGCCGTGTGCCTTTCCGGCGGTGGTTGTTGGGTCATCAGCTCCCTCAGGGCTGTAAAATAAAAGTCAGCCGTCGTGCGGTTCCACTGCGATTTGTCCTGCCCGTATCGTATCAACGTTCTCCGTAACGTTGGTTTTGCGCATTTGATCTGTAGTGGCGTAACAAGACAGCCACGCCACTCGGAAGTAGCCGAAAGACACGCGCTAACTCACGCAGGCAAGAGATAGGTCTGAAACAGGATACGTAATGAATGCTATAAAGAAAAGTACGTAGCTGCTGGAATACTTAACTTTAATCCATCATTGTTGTACATCGCTCTTGACGATACAAGTGAGACTCTGTAGATACATGCAATGTTACTAATGGCGCCTTGCTAGGTCGTAGCCATTGACTTAGCTGAAGGCTATTCTAACTATCTGCTCTGCAAATGAGCGAGGCTTCGTCAGTGTGCATCGCTAGCGAAGTCGTCCGTACAACTGGGCGAGTGCTAGTAGGTCTCTCTAGACCTGCCGTGTGGTGGCGCTCGGTCTGCGATCACTGACAGTGGCGACACGCGGGTCCGACATGTACTAATGCACCGCGGCTGATTTAAAGCTACCACCTAGCAAGTGTGGTGTCTGGCGGTGACACCACATGATCCACCACTGGAGAACTGAGGTGTATGTTCGTTGGCGGCGAACGCTGGTCTCCCATGCCGCCTCTATCGACCGGCGACATGCAGCGTCACGTAAAAGTGCACAATTCATTTTCCAGGGCCCCTACTCCGCCATATCTTCTGACGCGTTAGTGAAATCGTACAGACGTACGCCATATGATCCGTAAAAGCCGCTGGCCAGATTTCGGCATCCAGTATCGCCGTCCGTGGAGCTCGTGTCACTTACACTCACTCTATCAAGTCTACTCGCCGAGTGTCCCGTTACAAACGTGTAACCCGGTCTGTCGCCATGCTGCAGTTCCCAGGTATCAGGAAGCGCCATTTCGGTAATCAATGCACGCAGTTCCATGCATGGCACGTAATGAGGTACTTGGTCCTTTTTGTCGACGACACATTTAATGTCGCCGCCCACTATATAGTTATCATAGTGTCCATCGAACAACGGTGCTATCTCTTCGGTGTAAAATGTCGCCCTTTCTCTTCGTTTTGAGGAGCCAGATGGCGCGTATAAATTGATGAAACGAACGCCGTCGACAGTGATCGCTATGCCACGTGCCGAAGGGAGAGACATGGCATCCTCCAGTCCTATTCCATCCCTGGTGAGAATCGCCACACCGCATCCACTTTCATCGTGCACTGAATAATGTGCCTCGTAGCCGTAGAACTCTGGCGGCGCCGGCCGGTGTGGCCGAACAGTTCTAGGCACTTCAGTCTGGAACCGCGCGAACGCTACGGTCGCAGGTTCGAATCCTGCCTCGGGCATGGATGTATGTGCTGTCCTTAGGTTAGTCAGGTTTAATTAGTTCTAAGTTCTAGGGGACTGATGACCTCAGCTGTTAAGTCCCATAGTGCTCAGAGCCATTTGAACCATTTTGAACTCTGGCGGCGATGTGAAGCGCACTTCTTGTAGGAGTACAATATCCACGTCCGCAGCGCGCAATATATCTTTCAGCATTTGAATGTTAAGCGGTGTCCGAATGCCATTAATGTTTATCGTGGCAATGCGGTACGCCTGGCGTGTGTTCATCAGTTAGAGGGCTGTGTCATTAAGCGTCTATCTGCAACCCCTGCGCTCCACACTACACTAAGTTGCTCAACATTTTCCGACCCCTCCCGGCCACGGGCCGGGACAATCCTCAATCGTCGCGTTTGTATTTTCATTCTGTTCCTGTTGGTCGATTTCTTGCGCCCAGTCCCCCAGCATATTTCCGGAACTGGTCGAAGGATGGGAGGCAACGTTGTCACCGCTCTGATGTTGGACAATTGTCATCTCCACTTCTGCCTTCCGGTCACCAGAAGGAGAATTCCTCCTACCTTCCAAACCTTACAGAAGCTCTCCTGCGAACCTTGCAGAACTAGCACTCCTGAAAGCACAGCCTGGGGGAAGAGACGAGAGGTAGGAGACGAGATACTGGCAGAAGTGAAGCTGTGAGGACCGGGCGTGAGTCGTGCTTCGGTAGCTCAGATGGTAGAGCACTAGCCCGCGAAAGGCAAAAGTCCCGAGTTCGAGTCTCGGTCGGGCACACAGTTTTAATCTGCCAGGAAGTTTCATATCAGCGCACACTGCGCTGCAGAGTGAAAATCTCATTCTGGAAACCTCCCCCAGGCTGTGGCTAAGCCATGTCTCCGCAGTATCCTTTCTTTCAGGAGTGCTAGTCCTGCAAGTTTCGCAGGAGAGCTTCTATAAAGTTTGGAAGGTAGGAGACGAGATACTGGCAGAAGTGTAGCTGTGGGGACCGGGCGTGAGTCGTGCTTCGGTAGCTCAGATGGTAGAGCACTTGCCCGCGAAAGGCAGAGGTCCCGAGTTCGAGTCTCGGTCGGGCACACAGTTTTAATCTGCCAGGAAGTTTCATATCAGCGCACACTCCGCTGCAGAGTGAAAATCTCATTCTGGAAACCTCCCCCAGGCTGTGGCTAAGCCATGTCTCCGCAGTATCCTTTCTTTCAGGAGTGCTAGTTCTGCAAGGTTCGCAGGAGAGCTTCTGTAAAGTTTGGAAGGTAGGAGACGAGATACTGGCAGAAGTGAAGCTGTGAGGACCGGGCGTGAGTCGTGCTTCGGTAGCTCAGATGGCAGTCAGCCTTCGGCGGCGCAGCGGTTCGGACGGTGTTTACGTCCCTGCCGCACGTCTGCGCGAGATGTGTTTACGTTACGTGTGTAGCGGTGTGTCGCGGTATACATAGAACGAATCATGGCCTTGTTGTTCCGCAAATCGACACTGAAATTTAGTTTTGTTAACGAATATGCTCGACCGAAGGCTTAGGAGATCGAACATTATTTACGGGACGAGGTGAAAATCGAACCTGACGTTCTAGTTGGAATACACTTATCTACAGTCAGCAGCGTTGTCTATGTCAAGCTCATAAATGAAGCTGCATGTGACGACCTACTACTTCGACACCGACAAGGACTTCGTTTCTCTCATTCGGACGGGAATGTTGGAGCGGTAACAGTTGAACACGCCGGCATGGGCCTCCGAACAATCCGCGTCTTTGAGCTGCCATTCGAAGTGCCAGAAGAATTGGTGACAGACGCCCGGCGTCCTTACGGAACGGTCCTATCCCACGTGGCTGAAAAATGGGCGAGTTTCAAGACTTATCCTGTCCTCAATGGCGTCAGACAAATACGGATCGAACTCCGAAAACACGTCCCGTCATACTTGTACATCGCCGGTTGTAGGGCGATTGTCATTTACGACGGACAACCAAGGACGTGCTCTGGATGTGGGAAGGAGGGACACGTACGTTCTGAGTGTGCTCAACGAAGGTTATTACAGCTGCCACGGGATGATCCACCCCTCACCCCGCATCCGACTGTGCTCCCCATGACTTACGTCGCCGCATTATGCGATGACGTGGGCCGCGAGACAGACGCGTACCAGAACACACAGACAGCGGCGGATCGTGGCGAGCCACAGAAAGACGGCGTTTCGCTGGACCGCCTGCAGCAGTCACAGGACGCCCTCTCTTCGGTTCCGCTTGCGGCCCCTTCAGATAACGCACTGGGAGACGTCGATAATACGACGGCGCATGATTCCGACGTCCCCCACGAACAACTGGAGACCATGCTGACCTCTGATTCCGAGGCCCGGCAACGAAAACAGCGATCACCAGAACGCGGGAAGAAGCGCCGCCTCACGGTGGAGAACAACCACTCTGATCTAGCAGACAATTCTGAGAAGTTTACGGGTACAGAACAGACGACCATGGATACAGAAGAACTGCCTGGCGTGGATGCAACGGTGGCCAGCGGGACGGCGGCACGACCTGCCGCTGACGATGCTCCAGACACAGCGAAGGAGCTCGATAGACGGCAACAGGCTACTGAGGAGGCTACGGCGCCTGCACCGCACGACAATGATGGGACACTAGGGGACTGGTCAGAAGAGCCACCCCCGTGGGGAACTGATGATACCGGAGGAACTGCTCCCACGCACTCTCCCGGTGTAAGACCGGCAGAGTGTACGGAA
Organism: Schistocerca piceifrons; assembly: GCF_021461385.2. Lineage (NCBI taxonomy): Eukaryota > Metazoa > Arthropoda > Insecta > Orthoptera > Acrididae > Schistocerca > Schistocerca piceifrons. Next base: position 907,026,727 of record NC_060149.1, read on the forward strand.
TAATTGCAGACCACATGAGGGGACGGCGGGGGACGTTAGTCCGACAGCAGCCTATGTACGGCAAAATTAGTGACCGTACGGTACCCTATCTACGTTGACCGCCATGCAACAAGCTTATCGGATAGGGTCAGTTAACATCAATAGCATTGGGACGCCGGTAAAAATCAAGATGCTCAGTGACATGATAAAGGCTGCGGATTTAGACATAGCACTATTACAAGAAGTTCGGGTACTTCCCCCCTCGGACTTTTACGGTAACGACATTTACTGTTCCCCGTGTGACGAGAGAGGCGTTGGCACAGCTATACTATAAAAGGAAGGGATACGTGCAGACGAAGTAGAGTATTTGCCTTCTGCCCGTGGTACGGCCGTGACCATAGGTCGAATACGTTTGATCAACATATACGCACCGTCAGGCTCGGATAAGAGAAGGGACAGAGCAGACTTTTACGCCCATGAGGTTACACCGTTGTTCCAGGGACGATACGATGGTTGCATACTCGGCGGAGATTTTAATTGTGTGCTCGACAGAAAGGACCAACAACCTAACTATACTACTAGCCAAGAACTTAGGGAGCTGGTCAGCGGGATGGAATTAGTCGATACATGGGACCTGAAGTATCGCAACCAACCAGGATATACATTTTTTACTAGCCACTCCGCGGCCCGTTTGGACCGGATCTACGTTTCAAGGGTGTTAGCAATGTCGACGGTGGACGCAGAAATATGGCCGACAGCGTTTACAGACCACGAGACATATATTTGTACGGTTAACATTGATAGACAGCAGGTATGGAGACGGAGGGGTAATTGGAAGATGAACGTCTCCCACCTGCGAGATGCAGAATGCCGACGCATGGTGGAGGACGCGTGGCACGGCTGCCTCCGTCGAGGAAATTCTTCCGGTTCTGTCCTGCAGTGGTGGATCGAGTGCGCGAAGCCAGCTTTACGGAGGACGTTAATAGGTTACGGGAAGGAGGTTTCTCACTGGCAGCGCACGACCACTGAGTTTTCCTTTACGGCTCTCCGGGAACTGTTAGCTCAACCACCTACACCAGAACGCCAGACGGCCGTCCACCGAGTTAAGGCGAAGCTGGTACAACTTGCGACGCAGAGGATGGCAGGCACGATGATACGCGCGAGGTCGCAGGATTTCCTGCCAACGAGGTTCCCTCGATGCATTACGTGATAAAGGAAAGACGAAGAAGACGCAGGAATTTAATACATGAGATCGATCTCGGCGATGGCCGACGTTTTACAACACAAAGGGGCATAGCACAGGCGTTCACGGATCATTTTCGCAGATTCTACGCGAGCAACGGGGAGGGTCAGAGGGAGCTGGGGAACGTCCTGGAAGAGAACCCAGACGCGACGAGTGTGAACGAGGAAGCGGAGGGGTTATGTGAAATTACACGCGAAGAGCTGGAGGAAGCGATTACACGAGGTGCTTGCAACAAGTCCCCAGGTCCAGACGGATTCCCGTTAGAATTTTACCGTGCCTTTGTGACCATTATGACACCGATGTGGCTCTGTATGTTTAATGAGCTTCTGCGGCAAGAAGTACCGGTTCGCGGTTCACATTCATTTCACGGAAGGGCTCATGATACCGATACCGAAGCCCCGTGGTGGCAAACGGCCTTCTGATTATCACCCCTTGACCCTCCTTAATAGTGACTACAAGATCTTCATGCGCATCCTGGGAAGTCGTATCAAAAAGTCGCTGGAGAATCGAATACATGCCGATCAGACTCGTCTTGGCGGCATCAGTAATATCCACACAGCCTTGGGAGACTATCGTGACGTCATCGCCCTCGCGGCTGCATGCGGCCTCCGGGGGGCGATGGTTGCAGTAGATTTCGATCATGCTTTTGATCGCGTGGATCATGTGTACCTCGCGGCGGTGATGAACAGGATGGGTGTCTCGCCATTATTGACCAATGCTGTGATGCGGCTGTTGCACGGCGCCAGATCAGCGATGGTGGTCAACGGAGGGAGAACTGGGTATTTTAAGATCTTAAGATCAGTGAGACAGGGTTGCCCCTCATCGATCCTCCTTTATGCGACCGAGCGAGGTGGCGCAGTGGTTAAACACTGGACTCGCCTTCGGGAGGACGACGGTTCAATCCCGCGTCCGGCCGTCCTGATTTAGGTTTTCCGTGATTTCCCTAAATCGCTCCAGGCAAATGCCGGGATGGTTCCTTTCAAAGGGCACGGCCGACTTCCTTTCCCGTCCTTCCCTAATCGGATGAGACCGATGACCTCGCTGTCTGGTCTCCCTCCCGAAAACAACCCAACCCTCCTTTATGCGATCGCCTTAGAACCGTGCCTCGCAGGCCTTCGCCGCCGTCTTACCGGGATCTCCCTACGGCATTTATCATTCAAATGCAGAGCATACGCGGATGATATTGTGTTCCTCGTACGGAATGAGAGGGAGACTCAAACAGCACTGGATTGGCTACAGACGTATGGGATGGCAGCTAGAAGTGTGGTCAACTACCGAAAATCACAATTCATGCATGTGGGGCGTGGACTAGAAACAGGAACGGAAGGAACCTTACCTGCGGTGGAAACCCTCCGCTGTTTGGGTATCACCTCTCATAAAGAGACAGCGAGAACGGCTGCGGACAACTACCGAAGACTGTTACTCAGAGTCCGCACGGCAGTACGACTAAACGCCCTACGGTCGATGGATATGCTGCAGCGAGTGTTACTCGTCAACCTTTATCTCGCGCCCATGATGTGCCACCTGACACACCTTCTCCCCTTGACGCGCACAATGGCTACGAGGATTCAGGCGGCTTTTGGGTTCTATGTGTTCCTGGGACAACTCTTTAAGGTACAGTACAACACGCTTACCCTCCCAGCGCGAGAAGGGGGCGTTGGTTTAGTGAACGTGCACGAGAAGGCGCGTGCCATGTATATTAATACTATACTCAAACGGTGGCGGAACAGCAAACACTCGCTTACGGAGACGATCATCGAAGAACTCGTACCAACATCGCATCTTCCTCCAGTCAGTGTCGGCCATATATCGCCCCCTTTAACGTATGTGCGCACGTTCATCGTGGAACACAGTTACGTTCGAGAGCGTTTACCGACGACCCGACAGTCGACATCGAAGGACGTGTACCATCCGCTTCTTCGACAGATCGCCCGGAATAGGGTGGAACGCAAACATCCAGCTGTTAATTGGCACGTGGTGTGGCGCACGGTCCAGCACCCTCACCTACCTACATCAGTCAGATCAGCGTGGTAGATTGTCGTCAACCGAAAATACCCGACAAATGATAAAAAGTACGCAATACATTTGGCGGATTCGCCCTTGTGTCAGCAATGCGGCGTGCTGGATACGGACGACCATCGGCTGGTCTGCGGCGAGGCATTGGCTGTCTGGACTCTCGCAAGAAAGATAATAGCGTTCATGCGGCGCACTATCTATACAGCAGTCTGTTCTGACATAGTATTTTTTCCAGAGGAAACGTATTTTCCGCGTCATAAGACGAACGCCGTGGCGTGGATCACAGGTATGACGGTCCATTACATCTATAGAGAAACACGTACGAACTTACTTAACGTCCTGGATTACTGGCAATACTTGCAAGATGGACACACAAAACTATTACGGCTACAAAAGTACAAGGATTGGTATGCCAATTTCCCAGTAACAGTATTTGCGGACCCGCCATATACTTGGGGTGTGCCGGGTGCGCAACGATGAGCGGCGGTGCTTTCGTTGTGAAACCGACCAAGTAGTGTGATCGACTAAGAACACTATGCGAGTATGCGACCTACGAAACACTCACGCTTGAACAGTTAGCAAACGGATGTACTTCAAAATTTTGTTTTCATACCCATAAATACTTTTCTTTTGGGTGCCGGAGGTGGCCCCACTTTGATTTTGTTGTTATTTCACGCTGCATGGTAGGACGGCAGCGAGGTTCCTTCCAGGACAGTTATCATGTGTCGGGACGTACTGTTTATTTTGTGAATAATAAATGTTTCTGTTTCTCCTACCTTCCTTCATATAAAATAAATAAATAAATAAATAAAAACCCCTCACTCCCAAAAAAAAATTATAAAAAAGTTGGTACCACAAAAAAAAGTGGTAGAGCACTTGCCTGCGAAAGAACACAAAAAAAATTTAAAAAAAAGTCGGTAGAGCCCTTGTCCGCTAAAGGCAAAGGTCCCGAGTTCGAGTCTCGGTCCGGCACACAGTTTTAATCTGCCAGGAAGTTTAATGTCCGTTGATTGTTTATCGCAACTTCAGGGTGCTATCAGCGCACATTCTTTTTAGTTTATAAAATATAGGCGGAGAAAAAAGCGTCCATATGGTGAGTATGGTTTTCTATTTTAATTGTTTTTATTTCTAATACTAAATATTCTCTGTTTTATTGTCGCTGTTTTAGCACGTTAATTGCTGACAGCAGTGTCTATACAGAACTTTAAACCCTTGATCGAACGGAACGTTCTCCAAAGTGGCCGCAATTCATCTTTGACGTTAAAAATTAAATTTTCGCTAAAGTTTATAACATTTGCGCCGCGACCAGTTAGGCTGATTTAAAAAAAAAAAAATAAATAAAAATAAAAAGATGGTAGAGCACTTGCCCGCGAAAGGCAAAGGTCCCGAGTTCGAGTCTCGGTCGGGCACACAGTTTTAATATGCCAGGAAGTTACCTATTCATGTAGTTGTAAAACCAGAAGATGGGCACTATGTGTGTTTTATGGCATCGTAAATATTGGGTGTGTGAATACTTGGGTTATCCATACCCACAATAATCAGCAACAGAGTGCCAACAGATTGCCAAGAAGAGACTTTTTTGCACGCCTAGGTAGAGAACTCGCTATACCCTGGATGACGGAGAGGCTGGAAACTCCCAGTCTACGAACACACAAGATATCATAACTAAAGACTGACCATCACAAAGGCAAGTACAACCTATGACTGGCACGAGAACTCTGTCACTTCTGCCCATCTAAAAAAAGGGGAATGACAGTCACATATAACAGAGAATGTCGTCGTGCTGACTGTAAAGAATATCTGTCTGGTGTAAATGAAGCAGTAAAACCTGTAAAAGTGGAAGAAAATACTTAAAGCGATGGTTTTGTTTTGAATTATACCATTTTCGTTATATCTTCAATTCATTGTAGTGTGTTTTTATGAAAATAATAAAAAGTCATAAAATTTACGAGGATTTGTGTTTACGTACTACAGGAATAGCCTTTGTGATCTAGGGTTAATTATTACATTTTTGAACGTTTGCTCACTGAAAAATGCTCAAAAATCTTCAACATGAAAACCTGATGTTAGCTGCTCGCCACAGATGCCAACTAGAACAGTACTCTATAAACAATAACAAGCAGAATGCATACCCGGAGTACCCCTTCTGCACACGCGCGTATCATCGCCCTATAATGCGCATGCGCGGAACCACGGGCGTTTGTAACTGGTGTTTATGGTACGCGAATAAGGCGCCAGCTAATTCTCTTAGTGCCACCCATTCTACCGCCAGATGTCTGGCGTGCTGAACCTGTAGCGTTCGTGGCGGATCGTCGTCTCTCCACCCACCCCCTCAAACACGTGAATCACTTGCGAGTCACCAAAGGTATTCTCGGTGTTTGTTTTGTCTTGAGATAACTAAAAATATTTCTGTTGTGGACTGGCAAGACAGCCAATCCACTGTGACGGGTAGCCGAAAGGCACGCGTTTAAGCTCACGCAGGCTGGCGTGAGGTCTGGAACAGTTAAAGGAATTGAGTCTAGCAAAAAAGGTACATAGCTGCTGGAATACTTAACTTTAATCCATAATTGGTGAACATCGGTCTGACGGTACATGCATCACAAGATAAATAGCAAATGATAATGGCGCCTTGCTAGGTCGTAGCAATTGACGTAGCTGAAGGCTATGCTAACTATCGTCTCGGCAAATGAGTGCGTAATTTGTCAGTGAACCATCGCTAGCAAAGTCGGCTGTACAACTGGGGCGAGTGCTAGGAAGTCTCTAGACCTGCCGTGTGGCGGCGCTCGGTCTGCAATCACTGACAGTGGCGACACGCGGGTCCGACATATACTAACGGACCGCGGCCGATTTAAAGGCTACCACCTAGCAAGTGTGGTGTCTGGCGGTGACACCACATTCCTCCCCCGCAAATCGGCGTACGGTTGTGTTATAAGGCGTCCGCCCGCCGTGGGGAGGACCCCATGTTGACGTATGCGACGAGGTGGGGAGCCTAACAACAGGCGAGGCTGTGCCACCTGCACCCTGCCATTCGGTCCGAGGGGAGCTAGGAAACGCCTGAAAACCTAGTCCAGGGTGCACGCCAACATGCGGTGTATGCGCCCGTAGAGAGACAGGAGGCGCCGAAGGGTCGACCTCCATTGGGTCGGGGCACCCGACGGGCGAAGACGCCATGTGGTCCGGAGCGGGCAAGAGTTCCATGTCGGAGGACAGCTGGTCAAGGGAAGCGATCGGCGGCGCGTGACCCAGGGAGGCGCCCGGCGGTTGCAGGGACGCGTCCACTGCGGGCGTCGCCGGCGGGAGAACAGGCGGCGGCGGCGGCGGCGGCGCGTCGCCATGGGGCAAAATGGAAGGCAGCGTCGGTAACACCTGGGGATGAGGCGAGCCAGTAGATGGGTCCCCAGGGCGCTGACCGGACGGCACCGACGCTGAAAGCAGAAGGGGAGCGGCAAAACCCGTGCGACGACAGAGGCGCAGCTGATTGAGATGCCGACGCACCTCACCAGAGGCCCCCAAAACCAAATACATAGCGCGGCCGAGGCAGCGAAGAATGCGCCCTGCGAGCCAACGCCGTGAACCTCGATAGTTGCGATAGCATACACCGTCGCCTGGGGCAAAATCAGGTGTCTGCCGCTGCACAGGAACCTGATGCGGCGGATGTAGCAAAGACATCAAGGTTCGATGAGGACGACCGTGGAGCAACTCAGCCGGCGAGCGACCATCTCGGGGCTGAGAGCGATACGAGGACAAAAAGAGCAATAACGCGTCCTCCCGAGAATACGACTCTTTCAACTTCAACATCTAGGACGTGAAAGTCCTGACCAAACGTTCAGCGGCACCGTTTGACTGTGGCGAAAACGGCGCGGACGTCAGATGTTGAATACCATGGGCCTGGCAGAATGACTGAAATTCTGCGGACATGAATTGTGGGCCATTGTCGGAAACAATAGTCTGTGGCAGACCTTCGATGCAAAAGATAGCGGACAACGCTTGGATGGTAGCAGAGGACGTCGTGGAAGAAATCCGGACAAAAATAGGGAAATTACTGAATGAATCTACCACAACCAACCATCGAGCATTCCAGAATGGACCAGCAAAATCGATATGTAAGCGTTGCCAAGGGGTAGTGGCTTTCGGCCATGCAAAGAATTTCCGCGGTGGTGCGGATTGTTGTTCGGCACACGCCATGCAAGAAGAGCACATATGCGTAATCGCAGCATCGATTCCGAACCAAGTACAGTGCAGACGAGCAAGTTGTTTCGTTCGCACTACACCCCAATGTCCTCGGTGGAGAAGCCCTAAGACAGAGGACTGTAACGAACGTGGGACCACGACCCTAGACTGATCATTATCAGAACGCAACAGCAAAACACCACGTCGTACAAAAAGTCTCTCCTTGTGAGCAAAAAATCGGCGAACCAACGGATCCTCGATCCGTGACTTTGACAAGGGCCATTGCATAGCAACAAAACGCAGAACGGTAGCAAGGACAGGGTCTGCAGCTGTGGCTGTAGCTACACGACGAAAATCAATCGGAAACGATTCGACCACGTCATCGGTTTCCGAATCAATGAACACGCAAGCAAGTTCGGAGGAATCGAATGCTCTATCCTCAGCAACAGGCAAACGGGACAACGCATCGGCGTTTCCGTGCTTAGCAGTGGACCGATACAAGATATAGTAGCGGTACTGCGAGAGGAAAATAGACCAGCGAATGAATTTCTGCGCTGTACGTCGAGGTACAGGCTTGTTCGGATGAAAAAGCGATGTCAAAGGTTTGTGGTCTGTGATGATGGTAAAGTGACGACCAAACAAGAAATCATGAAACTTAGTAACACCAAATACGAGAGCCAATGCTTCTTTCTCGATCTGAGAATAATTTCTTTGCGCAGACGAGAGCAATTTGGACGCAAAGGCAATAGGGCGATCGTGCGAACCATCTTTGTGCGCAAGCACAGCACCGATCCTGAAATCCGATGCATCCACCATCAACAAAAGGGGCTTCCGGGGATCGAATGGCGTAAGGCAAGTATTGGAAAGCAACGCCGATTGCAACTGGCGAAAGGCGCGTTCGCATTCCGTCGTCCAGACGAACGGAACACCTATACGGCGTAAGCGATGAAGCGGAGCTGAAATGGAAGAGGCGTGGCGCACATAGCGATGATAATAATTGATTTTTCCCAGCACACTCTGTAGCTGCTTCAAATTCTGCGGCGAAGGCAAGTCTTGTATGGCACGGATGTGCTCTGGACTGGGATGTATGCCTTGGGCATTGATTACATGTCCCAGATAGGGTAAGTCACGAGCAAAAACACACATTTGTCCTTCCGCAAGCGAAGACCATTTTGTCGCTAGACCTGAAATAACGTTCTGAGATTGGTTAAATGTTCTTCTTCCGGATTTCCAGAGATCACAATATCGTCCAGATAGTTTGCTGCAGTAGGGACCGACGCACAAACAGTTTGCAGATATTGCTGAAACAATGCAGGGGCTGATGCACACCCGAATGGCAGTCTTTTGAATCAATACAAACCAAGATGCGTGTTAACCACCAAAACTCGCTGGGATTCTTCGTCCACCGGTATTTGCAAGTACGCATCTGCTAGGTCCAACTTCGAAAAATATTTACCCGGGCACAGTGTGTCAAAAAGATCTTCCGGGCGGGGTAAAGGAAAAGTTGCAATCACTAGTTGGGGATTCACTGTTGCCTTGAAGTCCATGCAAAGTCTCAATTTTCCGGAAGGTTTTTGCAAAATTGCTAAGGGTGATGCCCAGAGAGAAGCCTGCACACGTTCAATTACACCTTGTGATTCCAAATCGTTTAATGTTGTTGCGACCTCATCACGCAAGGCGTGAGGAACATTGCGCGCTCTGAAAAATTTCGGTTGCGCGTTTACTTTCAGTTCCAAATGTGCTTCATAGTTCTTAGCGCGGTGCAAACATGTCTGCAAATTCGTCACATAGACGAGAAACACTGTCTGAAGGCACAGTCTGGTTCACTGAGAGGACCTGATTGACTATAAACAAGTTAAACAATTGAAACAAATCGAAACCAAACAAGTTCACTGCAGAAGAAGAACGAAGGACGTACAATGACACAAGTTTTGTTTGTCCCTTGTATGTAGCAAGCAGGCTGCACTGTCCTAACACAGGGAGCTCGTGACCAGAATATGTAGTTAGCTTAACATTTGCGGCACGCAACGGAGGTGTGCCCAGCTGTTTGTACGTGTCTTGATTGATCAGTGAAACTGCAGCTCCGGTATCGAACTGGAATGGTATCACGTTGCCATTAATGTCCAAGTCTACAAAAAGTTTATTGTCCTGCTGACGACAAGAGTGACTGTCTCGTGCAACGTGAACTGACACTGGTACAGAATCACTTGCGACTTGACGTGATTTTCCGGCGACGTCGACGCACACTATTTTTGGGACGAACATAGTCACTGTTAGAGAGAGTAGCACTGGGCGGAGTGGAATGAACTACATGAATTTCCATGGGCGAAGTTTCACGAGCCTGAGTATCCTTGGTTCGATTTCGATTCCAGTGCGAAGCAAAGGGCCTGGAATGGTTTTGAGCTTCCGATCGGAGATTTTTCTGGCAAACACTTTGAACATGTCCTTTGTTATTACAGAAAAAGCAAATAGCCTGGCGTGACGGGCAATTTTCACGTGAATGTCGAGTAGCACACTGCGTGCATGATTTCACTGTATTTGCCTGCCGACGCGTGACACGTGGCTGAGACCTAGGCGGCTTTGGTGATGCCGGGTGCGAGGACTGTTTACTGTTCCCTGCAGCTCGCCCGGCGGGCCGGTTAATCTGACACACGGGTGGCGAAGTTTCAAATGATTCCTGAGCAAAGTCAAGTGTGTCCTGCCGATCCAATATGTCCATCACTTGTTGAAGGGAGGGATTGACTAGTTTCAAAATCTGTTCCCTTATACGAACATCAGAAACGTTCTGTGCAATTGCATCACGCACCATAGTATCTGAATAAGGGAGTCCACATTGACACTCAAAAGCACAATCCCTAGTAAGGCCTTGCAAGGTTGCAACCCACTCTCTATTAGTCTGACCGGCCGTACGTTTTGTACGAAAGAACATATACCGTTTGGCAACTACATTGATTGATTCTTTGAAATATGCATCTAATGCAGACAAAATTTCTTCGTAGGACAGAGTTGCTACGTCGCGTCGGGGAAATAATTTCACTATCACACGGTACGTCTGGACGCCTACGGCGGCAAGGAGAAAAGGCTGCCGCTCATTACCTTGAATTCTGTAGGTGGCGAGATGGAATCCAAATTGGCGTGACCACTCCGTCCAGCTTTCCAGTGCCGCATCAAAAGAACGAAAAGGTGGAGCAACTGCGTGTTGTGGCTGCGGGAGCGGTGGAGCGGCGGCTGCCGCATCGTTTTGCATTGCAAGTTGACCGTGGACGAGCTGTCCAAGGACATCCAGTAAGGCCTGCGTCTGCTGGTTCTGCAAGCGATAAAATTCGGACAGTACATCTGGAGATGGTGGCGAAGCCATGATACAAGTAATTTAGGCAAGGTCAAAACGAACGCAAAATCCTCGTCGTCATTTGTTGTGGACTGGCAAGACAGCCAATCCACTGTGACGGGTAGCTGAAAGGCACGCGTTTAAGCTCACGCAGGCTGGCGTGAGGTCTGGAACAGTTAAAGGAATTGAGTCTAGCAAAAAAGGTACATAGCTGCTGGAATACTTAACTTTAATCCATAATTGGTGAACATCGGTCTGACGGTACATGCATCACAAGATAAATAGCAAATGATAATGGCGCCTTGCTAGGTCATAGCAATTGACGTAGCTGAAGGCTATGCTAACTATCGTCTCGGCAAATGAGAGCGTAATTTGTCAGTGAACCATCGCTAGCAAAGTCGGCTGTACAACTGGGGCGAGTGCTAGGAAGTCTTTCTAGACCTGCCGTGTGGCGGCGCTCGGTCTGCAATCACTGATAGTGGCGACACGCGGTTCCGACGTATACTAACGGACCGCGGCCGATTTAAAGGCTACCACCTAGCAAGTGTGGTGTCTGGCGGTGACACCACAATTTTGAAAGTGACTCATCGTATGTAAAAAATGTTCTAGGTGAAAAGTTAATATTAGTGAAGAGTACATGTACCTGTGCTACAACTGGCCACCTCCTAGCCAGCCCTCCTGCGTGGGCGGGTCCAAATGGGAACCCATAGTTTTTATTGCATATTCAAATTCTAAACCAAAAATAGGTACGTGTTTATTCAAACCATTGTTACCCATTCGTGGTAGACTGTAATCTACAAATATCAAGTTTGCCTATTTTACATTTAAGAACCGACGTATTTGATTCTACGTTTCATTTACGATGTAAATGAAAATCTTTGTGTTCCAACGGTTGATATTTATGTTCGAAATTTACTTTAGTGTTGCAAAGGTGAGTGTACAGAACAAATAATATGGCTAGGCATTGACATTTCTCCATATTGTGCTGTACAGTCAAATTTGCAACACTAAAGTAAATTTCGAACATAAATATCAACCGTTCGAATACAAAGGCTTACATTTAAATTTAGAATCAATTGCGTCGGTTCTTAACTGAAAAAATAGGCACACTAACTATTTGTCGATTGCAGCCTTATCTACCACGAATGGGAAACAATGGTTTGAGCAAAAGGGTTCAAATGGCTCTGAGCACTATGGGACTTAACATCTGTGGTCATCAGTCCCCTAGAACTTAGACCTATTTAAACCTAACTAACCTAAGGACATCACATACATCCATGCCCGAGGCAGGATTCGAACCTGCGACCGTAGCGGTCACGCGGTTCCAAACTGAAGCGCTTAGAACCGCACGGCCACACCGGCCGGCCTGGTTTGAGCAAATCATACGTATTTTTTTTCTGTAGAATCCGAATATGCATTAAAAATGGGGGTTCCAATTTGAAAAGACAAAGTTGATTCCGCCTTCACAGGAGGGATGGTTAGGAGGTGACCTGTTGTAGTACAGACCTATACTAATATTAACTTTTCCCCTAGAACATTTTTTTCGTACCATGCGTCGTTTTCGAGTTATTTAGTTGTCTCAAGTTAAAGCAAACACCCCGTATACATATAATATTTCAATAAACAGAAATACAGGCCGAATCACGTAAAAATTGCATCGCAAATATTGCGGAAATGGAAAGTGCTATTGATGTGTGGTTTTCACAGAAGGGATTGGTAGCCAGGGGCTCGTGTCCTTAGCCAATCAACAGATTGTAATAATAATTAGAAAGTATGTTTTTTGTGCAAAATACGCTTTTCTTAAAATGGAAAAATTCCTATTGACGTTGACAGACTAAAAGTAGGGTAAATTAGAATGTCAGCGGTGATATTTGCTGGAGTCTAGTAAGTCGTTTACGAGATATCGCATTTTGAGAAGTTTCCACACTGGCACTCGTTTGTGCCATTGAGCCTGCGTAGTTGGAAGGGACGGTGTTTTGTGTTTGCTTACGATGTGCTTGTGCGTTCCTTGAATGAATGCATTGCGACCTGCAAGTCGGTGTGCGACACTCCTAGCACTAGCATGGGATTTAGCAATGCAGAAACAGCCGGAATGTTCATGGTGTATGGAGAGTGTAGGAAGAATTATTTTAGCTCTTGTACTGTGGTTGCGGCAAGATATCTCAATAAACATCAACCATCTCGGCAGTTATTTATCAGTCTCTTCAACCAGTCACGTGAAAGTGGTAGGATAACGCCTAGACAATGTACGAGTAACAGAAGGAAACAAGTGACTACAGAAGAGGCGGAAATTAATGTTCTTGCTGCTGCTGCAGTTGATGCGCACGTTAGCTCTTGCAAATCGCACGAGGACGTGACGTGAGTCAGTCAAGTGCCCATACCTCTCTCCATCAAGCTGCACGGAAACGATTGTGAGAATCGTGTAACCTTCTGTGCATGGGCATTAAGACAGGATACTCCAGATGTATCACTTATCTTGTTTAGTGATGAAGCCACATTTACTGATCATGGCCATGTAAACCGCCGAAAGTGCACTATCGGTCTGTTGACAATCCCCGTTGGCTTAGTAAGGTGGAACGTTAGTGTCCATAGAGCTTGTGGTGTGGGATAGTTAACCATCACCTCACAGGCCCGCTTTTTATACACAGAACACTGAACGCGTACAAGCATCGCAGACCAGATGCTAGAAGACGTTCCTCGGCAGATTAGGAGGAACCTGTGGTACCAACATAATGGCTGTCCAGCCCATAGTGCACCAAGTACCACAGCATGTCTTCACGAATTGTTTCCAGATCGTTGGATTGGCCGCAGAGGAACTGTACCTTGGCCGGCCCGTTCCCCACATTTGACGCCTATAGACTCTTTTTCTGTGGAAAAAGCTGAAAGCGCTGTCTACAAGGGCGTACCAACTACACCCGATGATCTGCAACGACGTATTACTGCAGCCTGTGTGAAATGCTAGTACGTGCACAGCAGTCGTTCTATACCAGACGGGCAGTATGTACTGCCGCTGTTGTTCATTTTGAACACAACCTGTGATGTTCAATTGTCTCGTTACTGAATCCACGTATCTAGTGCTGTGGCCTTCTCCACCAGACATCACGGCGCGTGGAGTATTAGCAATCAAACCGACAGCCTGCAGCCGCGGTTGCCCTCCTCGCAGGCACACCGAAGCACTACACAACCGACAGGCAATATTGATGAACGGCCACAACAACAACACCACAGCAAAGACACCAGTGGCCACCAGGGGCCCACATAAACATAAGGAAGAGGTCGCTGCAGATCCCGGAACTATTTTCACACGTCAAACTACGTGATGGAAAATAGTTCCGAGGTACTCATCCGCCGAAGCGCTATAAAGGCCGGCGCTCGGCCACACATCGGCAGTTCATCGGCCGCCAGCAGACATGGATAGCTGCCGCTCTGGCAGCCCTGCGTGGATCTTCTCGCTGATCTCTGGATTAGGCCTGGTATATCGGAGAAGTGTCTGGCGGAGACTAGTAGGAAATTATTTCAGTTGTTTTCTATATTATTCTTGTATGTAGTTGTGATTCGAAGACGGATCACTGTTTTGTGTAGGTGTTATACTTGGAGAATTTGTTTTGGTTAATTGAACAGTCCAAATAAATTGTTTTCGGACTTGATCGTTAGTTTCTTCTGCTTACGCAGACATATCACCTAGTGTATCCACTTGTGTTGTTCTTCAATGTGTGCTACCACAGGTCTTGTACACGTCTCGGTGTGGGAAATTTTCAAAATACGATATTTCGTAAACGACTCGCGATAGGATCCTGCAAACAAACACCACTGACACTCTAATTTACCCTACTTTTAATTTGTTAGTCAATAGGCATTGTTCCATTTAAAAGGTGTATGTATGTTTGCACAAAAAATACACTTTATAAGTATTATTACAATCTGTTGATTGGCTAACAATACGAGCCCCTGATTACCAATCCATTCTGCAAAAGCCGCTACTCAATAGCTCTTTCCATTTCTGCAATATTTGCGGCGAAAGTTTTATGTGATTTACCCTGTATATACAACGTATGAATGATTTTGACAAATAAACGACATATGAACAATAGGATGTTCAGAGAAAATTCTACTTAATGCAGTAATGAAAGTCTTAGGAAGCATAATCTAAATGGAATATAACATACAGATTTTGTAACGCTATCGATCTGAGCTGAGAGAGATGGATCAATAGGATTTAGGTTGTGTATGTAATATAAACGTGACCGTTTTCATAATGGCAGTTCATTTTACACCACTTCTACACAAACTTGTGTTATTCTTTAATGTGTGCTACCATAGGTATTGTACACGTATCTGTGTGGGAAATTTTGTTACTTTTTTTTATATACAGTAATTATTAATAAGTGTGACCACTGCGAGTAAGGTATATTTCAGTAGCCCTCGGATTTATTCAGGGAATGGTACTTATAGTACGCACTCTGAACAATATTGGCACCCGTTTCATCTAAATCGTTATCTCGTAGAACAAATAAATCAAACCAAATAAATGTTTCTCCATGTCTCGAGACTGCGTTTCGCGTTGGCTGTGAACACGTGCATGTGATGTGTTAGTGTCATGACCACGGTTTCGTGTACGATAGATAATTCCTGCCTGTACATGAGATGCGGACACTGTCATTTTTCATTCTTAGTCACACATTCACAGTTAATGATATCACGAAAAACAGCAAGACACTTAAAGAATATAAAACACACAAATGGCAATTTTTTTACTGCTAGTCGTTTGTTTAATTTCTTTTATTTAGACAACGGCGAGCCAATAGTAGATTGGAAGTGGACTGAAACGTTTAGAAGTTGTTCTTTTGATACTATGATTCTCTTTCATGGCAATTATTGCCAAACGCGACGCTTTTACATACGTGTAGCTGACTGGATAGGTTCTTGTGGTCTTTCAGTCCGAATCTGTTCTCTACACCGTCAAATTTGACGGGGGCCAACGAAAATATCCTGTCCCCAAAGACCACCTCGAGCACTTCTCATCTTGCGTCAGTTGACTGTTCTTTCTAACGGCCTTCCTTAGCACCCTGATAACTTTCTCCTCATGTTCCATACTTAGCAACCTCAGCTTTAGATCCCAGGATCCACAGGTTATAACCTCATTCCATATTTCTTCTGAAACCTCTTCCCACCTTCCCGATTCTTCGGGTAAGCAAAACTTTCTATCAGTTTTCTCGCGACTCAACGCGTTTTCCATTTATTCCGGCCCAAATATCGATAAATCGGCACTTTGCCTTTGTATGTATTGCAATGGAACACACATCCACGCTTGAAAAGAGAGATCGCAGATACGAAAATGTTTGAACAAGTTTTAAGGCATGTGCATGATGTAATCAGAGTGGAAATACACTACTGGCCAATAAAATTGCTACACCAAGAAGAAATGCAGATGATAAACGGGTATTCATTGCACAAATATATTATACTAGAACTGACATGTGATTACATTTTCACGCAATTTGGGTGCATAGTTCCTGAGAAATCAGTACCCAGAACAACTACCTCTGGCCGTAATAACGGTCTAGATACGCCTGGGCATTGAGTCAAACAGAGCTTGGCTCTGAGCACTATGGGACTTAACATCTGAGGTCATCAGTCCACTAGAACTTAGAACTACTTACACCTAACTGACCTAAGGACATACCATACATCTATGCGCGAGGCAGGATTCGAACCTGCGACCGTAGCGATCGCGCGGTTCCAGACTGAAGAAACAGAGCTTGGATGGCGTGTACATGTACAGCTGCCCATGCAGTTTCAACACGATACCACAGTGCATCAAGAGTAGTGACTGGCGTATTGTGACGAGCCAGTTGCTCGGCCACCATTGACCAGACGTTTTCAATTGGTGAGAGATCTGGAGAATGTGCTGGCCAGGGTAGCAGTCGAACATTTTCTGTATCCAGAAAGGCCCGTACAGGATCTGCAACATGCAGTCGTGCATTATCCTGCTGAAATGTAGGGTTTCGCAGGGATCGAATGAAGGGTGGAGCCACGGGTCGTAACACATCTGAAATGTAACGTCCACTGTTGAAAGTGCCGTCATTGCGAACAAGAGGTGACCGAGACGTGTAGCCAATGGCACCCGTACCATCACGTCGGGTGATACGCCAGTATCCCAAAATCGCTGCAGGCAAATGCCGGGATGGTTCCTTTGAAAGGGCACGGCCGACCTCCTTCCCCGTCCTTCCCTAATCCGATGACACCGATGACCTCGCCGTTTGGTCTCTTCCCCCAAACAACCCCCCCTCCCCCCTCCTATCACACTTCCCTATGGTACTCCGGATATCACCTTTACATCTGTCGATTTTGTTCCGTTAAGGGTGACGTGTTGAGTTCTATCTGCAAGAAAGTCTTGAATCCAATCGCAAGTCTGCTCCGATATTCCGTAAGCTCGTTTTTTTTTTCATTAAACGGCAATGCGGGACGGTGTCAAACGCGTTACTGAAACCAAGGAACAGACCATCAACCTGATCGCCGTTGTTCATCCAATGACGATCAAGATTACGAATGTCGGATACTGGAGTTCGCTTGCTAAGGAATACGACGATGATCGTAGGGATAGGAAAAACCGACCGGTTAGAATCGATACCGGTACTTTCGTTCAAATTAACCGGTATTTTTCGATATTCGATTGGTATCTGTTAGAACAGCTGTTTTTAATTTTTTGCTTATAATAGAGTTAATTACCGAGACATCAATTAGCCACAGAAGAATTGCTAAATTATTTCTTTCTTAAGCAAACCTTTTTTTAAAAATGAGTAATTTTTATTCGTGAAATTTGCACTGGTTTGAAATATTGCGTAATTATAAAAAATGGGAAAAGATATCAGTGCTATTTTTACGACAACGAAGTCAGAAACGAGCAGCAAACACATGGCATGAGAATTGGTACAGCATTGCTGAGACGCCAGTGTCCCTGTTGCCCTGTGTCGTGGAGTAAGATGCATGCGTACAAGACGTGCCCACACCTGGTCTATGTGGTGGTTTCTCGCTGTCGCCACGGGCATCCGTTGTATAACAAAATGGCAGCACCCCTGGTTTGGAAATATTTTTACTCAATGACGTAGCAATGAAATACAATTCTTCATTTGCTTTAAAAGATTGAAGATTTGTCTGGCATTGATACTGAATGATAAAACAGGAAGGAATTATGATAGCAGTAATAAGTTAAAAACGTACATAATTCACAGTATACAATAAAAACAGGAAGTACCTGATCTTCTGTCTTTGTCTACATAGTACGCCTTTATCTGCTTGTAGCCCTCGAAAACTGACAAATTAACACGAGAAACAGATTTCTTCCACCTTAGTTTTTACCCTTTAGCACTGACTACTCGCACTGCCCAAATAGTGGCCATCCCCGATTACCTGGTTTTTGAGTAGAGGTTAAAAAAAATTAGAATCAATAAGAGGACACTGGTAATTTTCTGTAGTATTCAGCCACTTATCTCTTTGCGAGATAAGCAGAGAACTGTGGGCAGACTTTCTTTTATTTGCCAATGTAATATTTTGTTTCTATGTATCTTGAAACAGAGAGTCAAAATTTTTAAATCTTTGCTCGATTTCTACGTTTATTACAGGAAATAATAGTAATAAAAACCGAAAATCGGTTATTTCAGAAAACGGTTATTTTGAGCTGTTTTAACATTCACGTTAAACAGGAGTGGAAAAAAGCGATGTAACCGAAAACCAGTTGTTTCAACGATAATCGCCATCCTTATGAGGAGGACGTAGGAGAAATGAAGCCGTCGCCTGATGATGATACCGAGTAAAAGTAAAGGTAAATGAGTTGGAAACAATGAGTTGTATTGTTTTAGGGTCTCAAATCATCATACTGTTAGATGTATTTCTCGAGAGCATCATAGCTTCTTTTCCGTAGCGCAAGGGATCCGCTTGTTTATTTAACTCCGTGATCGGGTGCCCTTCCTAACGCCACAGTTGTCAGGGTAACCTAATGGAGGGAATGCGTGTGCGCTATCTGTTTATGGATCGTGCAGACTTCTTTCAGTGTGTTACCGTATTTTAAGTGTTTGTGTATCGTATCCTGTGAGGCAGCATTTGGGGGCCAGCCCAGCATTTGCCTAACCAGTGTGGGAGACCATCTACAGATCATACTCAAGCTGGTCGGTGTAGCAACACACGGCCGTTAATGCGCGGCGCGGTTTCGATCCACGTCTGTCTCCCTCCCTGTCTCGCACGATAGCGCGCTGCGCGTTACGCGATATGAGAAGGTCCACTGAAAGAGTCATTGCCAATAACATAAGTATAGAGACGATTCCGGCTGCTGCGATCATGTCATGGTCTGCCTTTAGTCAGACATGGGCACCCTGGGTGACCAGACGGCCTGATGCACTTTCTGAAATTACGTGCGGAAATTTAGCGCAGTATCTTTGGCTGTCCGATGCGGGCCGGAGGACTATGAAACGTTTCCCTTGGCTCGGGGTGGTGCGCGTCAGATAATAAAAAAATGGTTCAAATGGCTCTGAGTACTATGGGACTCAACTGCTGAGGTCATTAGTCCCCTAGAACTTAGAACTAGTTAAACCTAACTAACCTAAGAACATCACAAACATCCATGCCCGAGGCAGGATTCGAACCTGCGACCGTAGCGGTCTCGCGGTTCCAGACTGCAGCGCCTTTAACCGCACGGCCACTTCGGCCGGCTGTCAGATAATAAAATTAGACAATTGTACCTGATAGACGGATACAATTACCACCTTCTCAATTCTTTCTTAATTCAATGAAAATTTTATGCTATTAAAACAAAGAAATATTTAAGCTTTTAATAAAAAATGGTTTTCCGAGCTATTTGTAGTTGGCTTCAGTAGTACATGCTGATAACGTGTGCAAACTTTCTGGTCAATAGAAGCAGTAATGCTGAAGTAATAAATTAAAACGTCACGTTGGGCGCGGAATTTTTAGCAAACCAGCATCCGAAATGCAGTAAGCGACAAACCTTTCCCTTTCCACTTTTGTGTGCGTGTGTGTGGGGGGAATGAAATTGAGGAAAAGTTCCGGAAAGGTTGGAATTTATTTTTACAGTTTGTGTGGTTCATTGGCGCGACGTGAGTTACAGCGCGCCGCGAGGAACATTTTGCTTTTGTAGGCGCAGTGCAGTGCGGCGCGACTCTAGTACGGAGGCAGCGAAGGTAAGACATGCAGCGCAGTGATCGATCCGAAAACCTGGTAATTTTGGCACTCCGAAAGTACATGGCAGTTAGGGAAGCGGAGGAAGACTGCATGTTGTTGGGAAGAGTACTCAGGAAGTGCAAAATAGTCACACAAATGTTCTTACATTGTGAAGAAGGAGCGTTTAACATTTTAGTAACAAAACAGTTGCTCGACGTTGCGGAGTATTCCCACTGCCGTATCAGAAATTAACTGCTCAAGGACAACGTAACACGTGTCGCCGGTTACGCTAAGCTGAGCGGTTCATTGTGAGAGCGGATTCACTGATTGCTTCAACGTGCCGAATTTTAAAAGTCTTTCACAGTAATGATCACAATAACAACATCCAACTCATAACCGTGGCTTACGCCTTGGTACAAATATATTTACAAATGTACGATGTTGGACATAAACGAAGACATTTCTTACTACATATTTCATTCAATTATCTTCCGATTTCTGCCCACATTAACTCCGTTTGCATTGATCTGTTCAACTCGGCGTCAGCCATGTTCCATAAAATATGCTGTTCGGATACCAATCCGAAACTGCTCATCCTCTGAGGCAGAGAAGCGGTCAGCCGATATTTCTGGCGAATGTTTCAATAATTAGATCGGATGAAATAGCTTCTGTCATACTGCTCGTGCGCGCCGAAAAAACACTGCCGTTGTCGGCTGGTATTTTGATTCTTCTTCAGTTCGACTTCCCCCACTCCTCTAACCAAGCAAATCGCTGTGACGTGCGGGACGGATTCCTCCCGAAGCACGCAAGCGTTTCTCGTAGGTACAGCCCGTACCGGCATTGTGTTGCCCACAACCTAGGAAAACGGTCTAGTATGTTTGCAATGTGGGAGTAGTGAGCGCAGTCTCACACCGGTTTTACGTAGCACGTTGTGGGGAATCCCGGCAGCTAGGAAAACTTAGCTTTACTTAAGCTCGCAGGCCGCGTCGTCACATGACACGACTACAGCGGTCCTAGCGCACAAACTCAAAACTATAGCGTACATTACGGTTTTCTTTATAACTTCATTTTGTTCGTTATTGTTCGTTCTATTTGTTCGGTGCGGATGTCCCATGACGCCCGTTCAAGTTCAGTGTTGAACCGTTGACTCAGTTTTTTATTAGAGAGGGCAGATAACCCTCTGACCGAACACATAATTTCATTTTTTTTTTTTTGCATTTTGTTCGTTGTTGATCTTTGTCTTTTTTGGTCGTTGCGGACGTCACATGACATCCGTTCAAATTCGTTGTTGATCCTTTCACTGTTTTTTTTTTTTTTTATTACAGAGGCCAACCAGGTCTCTGACCGAACACGCTGAGCTACCGTGCCGGCTACACACTGAGCTACCGCGCAGGCTCAAGGTGCTGCAGCAACAAATTATGCCTCAAAACACGCGATTCTGAGAGTACGTTTGTTGTGGCTTGGCAAGACAGCCAAGCCACTATGAGGAAGCCGTAAGGCACGCGTTTAAGCTCACGCAGGCTGGCGTGAGGTCTGGAACAGGTCAGGGATATGAGACTAGCAAAAATAGTACGTATCTGTTGGAATACTTAACTTTAATCCATAATTGGTGAACATCGCTCTTGACGGTACATGTTTTACAGCATCAATAGTAACTGGTAATGACGCCTTGCTAGGATGTAGCAAATGACGTAGCTGAAGGCTATGCTAACTATCGTCTCGGCAAATGAGAGCGTATTTTGTCAGTGAACCATCGCTAGCAAAGTCGGTTGTACAACTGGGGCGAGTGCTAGGAAGTCTCTCTAGACCTGCCGTGTGGCGGCGCTCGGTCTGCAATCACTGTTAGTGGCGACACGCAGGTCCGACGTATACTAACGGACCGCGGCCGATTTAAAGGCTACCACCTAGCAAGTGTGGTGTCTGGCGGTGGCACCACAACGTTCATTTTATGTTCACCCCATCTTCAGATGCTTACATTCATCCTCGCGTCTTGAACATTGTTTACTTATGATATTTTACGATAGCTATCATAAAAAATTTCCCTGTAAAATTCTGTGTGCTGTTAGTAAAGAAATAATGTTCACGACAAGTAAATAAATATAAAAATTTGATAAAGGAATGCGAGGCATCGTGAAATGTCATCATGGAAAAATAAATGCCTTTAAAGGCAACTGACTGCAGTGAATCGATACTACTACACAAAGACAAGTTGTAGTTTAACGTTGTTACCAAAAATCTCGAAAAATTACTTCAGATTTTTTCAAGATGCTCTAATAAACTTACAGACAGATATATGCTACTTTTTGAAAATACATGTGGTGTACAAATACATATTTATACTACGAGGTTCGAATCCTGCCTCGGGCATGGATGTGTGTGATGTCCTTAGGTTAGTTAGGTTTAATTAGTTGTAAGTTCTAGGCGACTGATGACCTCAGAAGTTAAGTCGCATAGCGCTCAAAGCCATTTGCACCATACGACGAGGCGTGTTTTTTAAGTAAGTACCGTTTTGAAATTAAAAAAAGACGTGCTAAGATATCTCAATAATTTTAATTTTACATGAAATCCTGTACCTTAATCTACGCACTGACACCATTACAGTCTGATTCTTCCTTGTTTACGTTGTGTACTGAATGCTTAAGATGCCACCGATAATCGTAAGTACCACCGACTGTGAAGTACGGGCTGTTATAAGATTTATTAGTGCTAAAGGCCTAAAAGCAATCGATATTCAGCGTGAGATCTGTGCAGTTTACGGAGAAAACATTATCAGTGATGGAAAGTGGGTGAGAGCATTTAAAGATGGCCGCACAAATGTGCATGATGAACAACGGAATGGGCGTCCTTCGGTCGTTAATGAAAGTTTGCTGCAGGAAGTGGACAATAAGGTGAGAGGAAACAGACGCTTTACGATTTCTTCCTTGCGGGATGACTTTCCTAATGTTTCTCGTAGTGTTTAGTATGGCATTCTGACCGAGCACTTGAATTACCGAAAATTGTGCGCACGTTGGGTACCGAAAATGTTGACGGATGTACACAAAACCAAACGTTTAGATAGTGCATTGATTGTCCTTGAGCGGTACTACAACGACGGTTATGATGTCTTAAGCCAAATTGTTACGGGCGATGAAACATGGGTGGCCTACGTCACACCAGAATCAAAGCAGCAGTCCATGGAAGTTGAGCAGGGCCATCGTTTTGCGGCAAGAAAATGCCCGTCCGCATGTGGCGAATCAGACCAAAGATCTCATCACATCTTTTCGATGGGAAACTCTAGATCATCCTCCGTACAGCCCCGATCTTGCGCCCAGTGACTACCGTCTGTTCCTGCACTTGAAGAAACACCTGGGCGGTCAGCGTCTTCAAGACGACGACGACGAAGTCGAAACAGTGGTGATGCAGTGGTTAACAAGTCAGGCGGCAGACTTTTCTGAGGAGGGTATTCAAAAACTGGTAAACGTTATGACAAGTGCCTCAATATTGGCGGAAATTATGTAGAAAAGTAGATTAAGGTACAGGCTTTCATGTAAAAATAAAATTATTGAGATATCTTAGCACGTCTTTTTTTAATTTCAAAACGGTACTTAGTTAAAAAACACGCCTCGTATATAAAGACAAAAGTTAAGAAAATTCTCCAAAAGTTCTTGATCGAATTACTTTAAATGTTTACACGACATTCTAATAAACATTCAGAGAGGCATAGGCTACATATTTATAAATATATGTCGTACACACACATACACAGATATGTGGGAATGTTGTTAGTAAACATCTCGAAAAACACTTGACCGACTTACTTAAAACTTTTCATGATACTCTAAAAATAATTCAGATATATAAATCTCAAATATACTTTCGGATCGACACCGGCCACATATTTCTTTAATATATGTGAAACATAAATGTACATATAATACATAAAGAGTAAACATTGTTAACAAAAAGTTCTTGATCGATTTCCTACAAATTTTTAGAAAATATTCTAATAAACATTCAGACAAAGGTGACATTTATTAATACACATGGTACATGAATATATGTATATTATGTAAAGGGGAAATAGTGTTTGTAAATATCTCAAAAATTTCTTGACCGATTTTTTTCCTATTTTACACTTACTCCAGTAATCTTACGCACAGACATTGGTAATAGTAGGGTACTGGCGGTATCAGCACAATTTTGACACCAACATGATATGCAAATGTGGCCCAGTCGAGCCGCTGGTGGATCCACTGCACATCATATACGGAATGGTGTCTAAGAGGATGATCCGCAATGCAAGTACATCTTGGATAGGGTCCACCAGCGTGAGGACTAGTTGAAGACAGACATCCATGACACTCACGTATACATAGACATATAGACAAATAGAGCAAATGCACCGCAACTGTAGAATATTTGGTTGTGAGAGACTGTGTGCATTCGGGTATAGTAATATACCACCTGACTAATGTGCTGTTCTGTACCGTATATTAGCATAATATCCACGAAGGACTATCTCCATCCTTCCGACAGACATCTGTCATACAAAATAGCGGAATTTGGACGATTATGTTCTGTCATCGTGGAACTTTAAGAGTATCAAAGGCAGTGTGATAGGCGCAGCATAATGCCTTGGTTTGTTATTATTACTGGAGAATCTCGACAATATTGTTAGGAATTATCGGTAATATAACTTGCACTGACGATGTGTGCTATTCAGCTGGATGAATTTAAATTTGGTTAGCTCCCCTACAGAATCGTTTTGCAAAGAGTTTTCTGCTATGTGCGGGGGCTTCAGCACTATCGAAAATAGCGTACAAGCAGTTGAAATCGAGACTTTACGATTGGTAATGTGCATGCATAGTCCCTGTATGTATGTGTGTGGAGCTGCCAGCGGTGGACGGTTGCAGTTCGAATGCATAACTTGCTAGCTGTTGGTCAATAAATTACGCTGCCACGGGTGCGCACTCTGTAGGTACGGGGATGGCAAACTCTCACAGTCCGGGATGCTAAGTGCAGTCGACACACCGCCAACTAATAAATAACTTATTACTAGGATAAAAAAATACCCGAAATCTTACAGTTTGTAGGTGTCCTGACATGGTTGTTGGGATGTATCAGAGTTGGACAGTGTAAAAAAAAGGTAGCGAAGCTCATCTGGTAAGCAATAAGAGCACATACTTATGGGGAAAAATATCAGAGCAGCAGCAATCAACTCTGTACACATGTCAGCTCTCAGTTGCAGATCCCTACACAGTAGAGTTGGAGTCAGATGAACGTGTAGAACTGTGCCAGACTTTGAGGTTACATCAAGTGCATCGCTACACCAGTCTGCGGACAAGATCTCTGATGTGCCTTAGCAGCAAATGGATTTGTTTCCAGACTACGAGTCTCCAATATGCACCAATCGTTGAGACTCATCTAGTTACGAGGCGAGTGTTACTATACTTTTCATGACCTCCCTATCCAAAATGCAGGCATGCAGATCAACGGGAAGAGGGGAATTCTTAGGATTTTTTTAGAAGGTTGCTGTATAGGACACACAAATAATCTCATATAAAATCAAACAATGCTTGAGTATGCCAGCAATATGACCATATACATACGGAAAAATATCAAAAAATACGAAAAATGACGAAGTTGGTAAAAATCGAGGAAATCCTAGTATAATGACAAATTGATGATAAATATGTAAAACTGAGGGAATTACGACGAAATTGCAAAACCGCAGAAAAGACATGCGAAATTACGTTAATTGACTGAGAATACACAAAATTAGAGAAAAAGTAGTACTAAATACGGGGAATTTAGGTGGGTTGGGGGCTACTCGGACACCCAAGATCGATAAAAGCTTAAAAATTATGCTCTGGCTGCATTCAGGTTTAGCCCCCTCCCCTGTAAACTACATGGGTTTTCGTAACACGCACTCCAACAAAGTATTACACTGAGGCGCAGAGGCGCTGTATTAAAGCATGCAAAACATATGCCTCCTAATCCAAAACTGCGTTCTCACACATGCAGTCGAGTATAGATATTAGCAAACTATGGCCAGTTCTCGCAGACAATGTTATTCTTCAAGTATTAAGGAGAAGAGTCAATGCATTTATCAGTGATTCCCTAGATGTTCTGTAGGAGAGTGGACTCATGTCACATGTATCACCTTAAATTATGTGAGGGGGTGTACTTGAGAGATGTGGTGTAAGGACAAAATTGCTATATTATCCTACACCTGAGCTAAATTACATAACATCACACCAGGACTTATTTGTGCAAGACGAATGCTGCCAGAGCTGTGGCGGTGCAGCAATAAGGCTGCTACGTCAGCTTTGGCTACTGATAGTCGTGCTCACTCCCTAGTAAGAAGTTGTTGCTTCTTCGTGTCCATTGTCTTGCAGCAGGGTGTGGGTGGTACCTGAATGTATCAGCTATCTAAATATTCATGTCGGTTTATCTTCACTCTACTTCCTAGTGAGACATAGCCACATCCATGAAAACCGATACTAGTACTAATTATAAGCACGACTGATGTGGTAAGTGTGATTGAGGGTGTATATACGTTTCCGACTCAAAAGGCGTATAAAAGCCATTAATTTCCTAAGAGACAAAACAGCAGTCTCTGGACTTCCTTCTAGTTGGTTCATAAGTAGTTAGAGCGGTGGATGTGCACTGACAAAACCATCCTAGAGCATCAGAAAAGGATAGAAGGAAGTAGTTTTATCATTTTAAAGTGTCACCATACTGAAGGGGGTAGGAAACTTGAGGGGTGGTTGTAAGTCTGATGTTGGACAAATATATCCTGCATTAGAGTATTAAGACCGTTGCATTCCACATTACATACTTCGGAAACTGTATGGCATTAATAATACAGCATTTTTAGGTGCAGAACCATGTAATCATAGGAGTTTGTGTGTGTGTGTGTGTGTGTGTGTGTGTGTGTGTGTGTGTGTGTGTGTGTGTGCTCTACGATCATTTCTGTCATGCTGATAGCTTCCTGGTATTGACTATTGACTCCAGATAGTGTAATACTGCTTCAGAATTGATTGCACAGTTAATTTACGTGAAATGTTTCAAGCTCCATTGGCTGGAGCTCTATTATGTATAACCCATATGTTTCTTTTTAACAGTCTGTTACATCAGCGCAACACTCATGTCTACTGTACATTGTAAATATGCTGTTTAGGTTTTTATGTTGGTAACGCCACGTAGCGCTCTGTATGAAAATCACTGACTGTGCTGTGTGCAGTCAGTGGCCGGTTGGACTCATTGTTGGAATATTCGCTTGTGTAGTTTTGGGCAATTGGATGTGAACAGCGCGTAGCGATGTGCAGTTGGAGGTGAGCCGCCAGCAGTGGTGGATGTGGAGAGAAGGACGCCAAAGTTGTGAGAACGGACGATCTGGACGTGTGTCCGCCAGAAAAATGAAATTTGTAAAGAAGGATGTCATGAATTGGTAGATATATATATAATGACTTTTGAAAACTATTAAGGTAAATACAGTGTTTGTTCTCTATCGAAATCTTTCATTTGCTAACTATGCCTATCAGTAGTTAGTGCCTTCATTAGTTAGAATCTTTTATTTAGCTGGCAGTATTGGCGCTCGCTGTATTGCAGTAGTTCGAGTAACGAAGATTTTTGTGAGGTAAGTGATTCACGAAAGGTACAGGTTATTGTTAGTCAGGGCCATTCTTTTGTAGGGATTATTGAAAGTCAGATTGCGTTGCGCTATAAATATTGTGTGTCAGTCTAATGATAATCAGAATAAGTAAAGAGAGAAATGTCTGAGTACGTTCAGTTTAACTCAGCTATCTTTGTATCAAATAACGTAGTTTACTAGCACAGTCATTTTTAAATTTTTCTAAGGGGACGTTTGCAACATCTATAAGAGGCGCTACCCTCCTCGACGCACTCGCATCTGGAGAGATCTTGTGCATTTGGATGGGTGTTGTGAGCAAGGTTGGTGCGGCAGGGAGGATTGGTCAAGTACAATGTGGGAGAGATTTGTCAATCTCTGACTATCTTACGAATGCGTGAATACTCTGACGCCCATTCAAACTGAGAAAGATTTCCAGCATAATCGTAAATTCTGCACTATGATTGATGCTCTGGAAATATGTAGATAACCTAATAGCATCGGTATAAGATACTGCATTCACAATCTAATATACTGTAAGTGCAAAGTATGAAGGGCTGATTTAGCTATGATGCTGAAATTGGGAAGCATTCTACTGTGTCACTGGCTGGCGTTGAAACTACGGAACAAATGGTATACTTTGATATGTTTGATCGAATGGATGTACTACACAGACATCTAGCTGCATTCACAATCTAGTATATGGTACATGTAAAGTAGTGAATGGATGATTTAGCGATGATGCAGACGTTGGGGAGCATTATGCTGTGTCATTGGCTGGTGTTGAAATTACGGAACAACTGGTGAAATTGCTGAAATTGATCTTTCTGTCAACTGCGTGGTATATTACAGTACATCGTCCCATATCAATGGTGTCTCTCCCAATCCATCCGTCCATTGGTATACTGATGATAACCGCATAATGATTGACTGACACCACTTGGTTGAGATGGAGGGAGCCTGGATGTCTGCTTCTTATCACTGTGGAACGTGGGACTAAATGTAGATGTCATCACCTTCAGACAGTGGTTTAGATGCGTTCCTCAGTGCTCGAGACTCGTCCTTTTCCCATATACTGTAATGCCCTCCACATGTTTTTATTTTTTGTTTTTCTTTTACCAATAAGATAAGTTACGCTTTTTATTTGTACTACCTCGCACATTTTGTGAACAGTACTTGTCAGCGATGGTCAACACCGGAACAGTTATCGCGTACATGACTGCAAAATGAGGAAACAATGCTCTTCGAAAGAGAACACAGACATCTGCTACACCGTTGATGTGGAAGACGAGAATCACCTTGGGATAGCTGCTGGAAATGCTCTACAATGCCGCACATTCTTCCAGTTTCCATATGGTGCGATGACTTCCACATTTATGTCAATGAGAAATATCGCCTCTATGTTTTATTTCTATCAGTTTGTGTGTTGCGGGAGCTGCATTGTTTACACCATGCAATTTCAGCTTTCTGTGAGAGCCCAAGGATCTAAATTTGTTAATGCCAGTTTAGCAGCTGACACGAACCTCAAAGTCATGCTAGAAAAACAAAGTATTTGGTGGTATACACAGCTGTAGTCTTACAATTCTTGGATATGTTACAGCCGAAAAACCAATGTACTAAACTGCCTATGAAGGAACAATACAGGAACCCTCTTGTGATTAATAGTTTGTTGGATAAGGTCTTCCTCCAGGACAGGCGACAAAACTTTGTGCAGATCTGTGCAAGTGACTTCGAGCACTGGCTTGCAGCTCCAGTGAAGCGATACGTGTGTATGTAACATGCTCGATGTCAACACACAGACGGTATTTGTTTTTCGATATGTTGGAAGAGAGAGATGCGGTAAAATCTTATGGGAGGTTTTATTACAAGGAGTGGTTTGGATGCACGTAGTTCTCTCAAAACTACACTGATTTTGCTCATATAACTAACAGAAATTGATTATATCTACTCACGTGGCATCGTCACTGTTTTTATTATCATCACCATCACTATTACTTGTTTAAAATAGGTATTACCGCACGTCCTGTGTTATTTCATACTTCATAACCTCTAATTATAAAGTAGACACCGCTTTAATTATAGCCCGTTGCCGGCCGGAGTGGCCGAGCGGCTCTAGGTGCTACAGTCTGGAACCGCACGACCGCTACGGTCGCAGGTTCGAATCCTGCCTCGGGCATGGATGTGTGTGATGTCCTTAGGTTAGTTAGGTTTAAGTAGTTCTAAGTTCTAAGGGACTGATGACCTTAGAAGCTAAGTCCCATAGTGCTCAGAGCTATTTGAGCCATTTTTTATAGCTCGTTATGGAACCTAGAAATGATAGTATTTTTTTCCGACACGTGATTAGTTCGTGTGAAACAGGGTATGATGGTAATTGCTTACAAAACTAGAACGCAGGAATCTGCTGTATGATTAGAAATTGTACAGACATTTTTGGTTGAGGGGAGTTATGGAGCAAAAACGTCAAATGTGGGCATGCAGAGGTAATTGCTTTTGATGTAACGAGAGAGAGAGACAGAGAGAGAATAAAATCTTATAGTAGGTTCTGTTACAAGACAGGCTCTCGCGATTTGTTTCATAAACGCAGGTGTAATAAAACGTCGTATTGGTAGAACGGGACTAGCGATAGTGTACAAAGTCCGCAGCTCGTGGTCGTGCGGTAGCGTTCTCGCTTCCCGCGCCCGGGTTCCCGGGTTCGATTCCCGGCGGGGTCAGGTATTTTCTCTGCGTCGTGATGACTGGGTGTTGTGTGATGTCCTTAGGTTACTTGGGTTTAAGTAGTTCTAAGTTCTAGGGGACTGATGACCATAGATGTTAAGTCCCATAGTGCTCAGAGCCATTTGAACCATTTTAATAGTGTACAAAACACCAACATCCTCTTGATTACGGCTTGTTGATGTCGAATGTAAAATGATTGTGTTTTTTCCGACATGTGAGCCCCTGGCTTAAAAGATTGATTTCTCTAAAGTTATTTCACGTGTCTGAAATGTTTTTAATACACACGTGCATGACAGTTTGTTTACAGACACTGATCTGAATGCGAGAGATGCTCTCACGTTGTGTAATTTGTCCATCAAGCTGAAAGAAAGTGTGTAACATAGATGTATTTCTTTGGAACTTAAACTCTCACTTTTTCTTTACTCTGATGACGATTTCGAGATAACGAGGACATTCTGCGGTGATCGCAGCAAAGTAGTGAAAGGTTTTTTCCCCAACGTTACGCTGGGTGGACGTGTATAGGGGCTGTATAGCCAGAACTCTGAATTTTGATCATAGCATATTCACAAAATAATGAGTTGAGAATTGTATCCTGCAGTCGAACGTAACTACCAATTTTGCTCATAAAACTAAATGAAAATGGACTGCACCTATTTTCATGGAAAGAGGACAGTTATTATCGTCGCGATTGTGTTTTCCTTTTTTAATCGTTGCTCGATTATAAGGAGATGTGTTGATGTTAAATATAAATGTTACAGTGCAGTGCTCAGAATGGCAAGCGCATGCTGGCTGGGCTACCAGAGGTGTGGTGGCCGAGTTCCGTAGGACTTTGCGGCTGTTCCTTTAGACAAACAACCCGCAGTTAGGATAGCACTCATTTATCACTATTTTGTCCTGAGGGAGGCCGGCGTCATGCTCTATTGTGTGTGTAGCTTTTGTCGGCGTCGATAACGCTGACCGACCAGCCACATGCTTGCGGGGTGCATTGTACTGAAGACACTGTGGTGTGAGGCTGCCCTGGGGTCTGTGGTCACTTTAGGCAAGAGGCTTCCTGTTTTCCAAGCCATCTGGAAAAGCCATCTGTTTTCAAAAAGCCATCTGGAGCGTACTCCATAATTTCGTTGTTGTTGCAGAGGGGACCAGTCTTCCCTAGAAATACATTTAACAGATTGCAAGAATCAGTTGCATTGACATTAAATAGAAGTGCTCATCACAGAACGACAGGCCTACTGGAGGTGTTGGGGGTGTGCCTAGTCTGTGTGAGGTCGCCGCCGCTGGTATGCCCCCTGACCGTGGGGGTGGCGTATAGGGGTGGGGCTGTGTCACTGTATTTTAGACGAAGAAGTTGCACTTGGGGCGGCTGACTTATCTACTATTGTTTAGTTGACTGTACATGCTTTTGTGTTGGTGAAGAACTGTCACTTCAAGACGGTCAGTGATCGAGGTAAAGGCAGAAGCCCGAGCGAGGTGGCACAGTGGTTAGCCCACTGGACTCTCATTCGGGAGGACGGCGGTTCATACCCACGTCCAGCCATCCTGATTTAGGTTCTCCGTGATTTCCCTAAATCGCTTCAGGCAAAGGCCGGGATGGTTCCAGAGAAAGGACATGGCCGACTTCCTTCCCCATCCTTCCCTAATCCGATGGGACTGATGACTTCGCTGTCTGGTCCCATATCCCAAATCAAAAAGGCGGAAGCTCGGTAGAGCACAAAGCATGGCGTGGCGGCAGCAGCTGGCTGTTTCAAAAAGGTATCTGCAGTGTTCTCCAGAATTTCGTTGTTGTTCCAGAGCAGTGTAGTCTTTCTGAGAAATATTTTTAATAGACTGCATGACAGTATATCAACGCCACCAGAAGGATCTCTTTGTGCACCACTAGTGGCAAGATAGAATAGGCATCTATCCATACCTATGATATGGATAGATTCATAGAGAATGCACGTTCAACTACCAACCCCTCTACAGCCTTTTGGGACGACGATTTTCCACAGTACGTGTTGCATTATGACCCATTCGTTGTGAGTGTTGGTTTTTTCACGACATTGTCGAAGTGTAATTAGAACAGAGATGCATTTTTTCCATTAGTTGTGGTAGCATCCATTAGCTTCGATTAGCTGGGCTGCAGGACGATTGTCGAGCAGGCGTCTCTAGAGAACTCTGACGTCAAACAGCAACTGTGTGCTTACAGGTAACACACTTAAACTCAACTCTTTACAACACCAGCATCTTGTCAGTTAAACTTATTTTCCAAGAGAAAGAATAAAGATAGTATCTTACATCCCATCCTTCTTCCCACCAGCTTGTAGGTGAAGGGTACATACAGTCTGAGTGGGTCTCACCAGTTTCAAGGGGCATTGTGTAATTATTTCCGAGAAGGGTAACACCTGTCGTATGGCGTCGTCAATTTTTAAGCTGTATTGCGATTTTAGCGCTACACACATAGTTGTGTAATTAGGCCCAATCTTTATGATTAATTATGTAATTAGGACTGATCTTTACG
This sequence comes from Schistocerca piceifrons, assembly GCF_021461385.2. Lineage (NCBI taxonomy): Eukaryota > Metazoa > Arthropoda > Insecta > Orthoptera > Acrididae > Schistocerca > Schistocerca piceifrons. The sequence continues at coordinate 907,059,458 of NC_060149.1, forward strand.
TTAGTTTCCCAACCAAAATAAATGACGTACACTAATCTAACCTTCCTCTCTTGCATCTGTTCCATTTGTTGCAGGTTGCACTTGGGATTTCCATCCAGAAGGACCACGATTCGAGTCCCAGAATGGGCACAGCCATTTTTAATTTACCGCCAAATCGAAGCGCCTCTGGGCCTATGATTGTGTTAGGGAGGTACACTTGGGCTTTCCGTACAGGAGGACCAGGGTTTGAGTCCCAGAAAGGGTCGTGCTATTTTTAATTTACCTCCAGTTCCCTGGTGGGGGTGGGGTGGGACGTCAGCACAGTCCTGGGACAAAGAAATTCCCACCAAAATTCGAAAATCTCATCAAAATTCGAAATTCCCGAAAAATTCGAAATTTCCACCAATTGGGTAGGTTGGGGAAGGGTAGGGGGCTGCGACCCACATGCAGACTGGGAAAAACACATGTTATTCAGGGGTGGGTATGGGTGTGTTTGGGGGTAATTAATTAAACAATTTAATTAATTTTCATATCAATTTGATATCAAAATTACGCTGATATCGCCAGTACCCTACTACTATTGGTTACATACTTTTTAAATATATGTGGTATATAAATTCATATATAATGCATAATGAGGCAAGTTGTTACCAAAAATTTCGAAAAGTTCTTGCCCAGTTTACTTGATATTTTTACATAATGCTTTAATAAAAATTCGGACATGCATTATGTATATAAAGAGGTAAGATGTTAGCAGAACTCTCTAAAAGTTCTTGACCGTTTTACTTAAAACTATTACACGATATTCTACTAACATCCATAGAGATTCAGGCTATATTTTTTTTAAATGACAATGTACACATTTTCTGTTCTATATCTAAATGTGGATTTATACTGTACAAATCATGCATGGTAGAGTCCCTTGCTTACAACCGACTGCGAGAAAGAATGTACTGTGCTGTGCTGTGAAAAAATGTGGTTTCGCTTTCTTTCTCACAGTGTAGTTTAACTCAGATATTGGCATTTAAACCAGTACAGAAATTATTTCTTCCACATAATTATATTCTTTCTCTTTATATATAATTTTAAACAAAAACTGTACATATAACAGTGTACTGTTTTGTTTTATTCGTTGCAGTCAGTTTTAAGTGGGTTATCAACTTTTGATTAGAATACTGTGATACGGAATCCGAATCATCCGAAAGTTTACAGGCCTACTCGTTCACAGATTAAAACTGTGAGAAATACTGTCCTTGAAGTCACTATCCTCACAGATCCAGCACCTGGAGAGGAGCTGGCCGGAATGACCGAGCGGTTCTAGGCGCTACAGTCTGAAGCCGCGCGACCGCTACGGTCGCAGGTTAGAATCCTACCTCGGGCATGGATGTGTGTGTTGTCCTTAGGTTAGTTAGGTTTAAGTAGTTCTAAGTTCTAGGGGACTGATGACCTCAGCAGTTAAGTCCCATAGTGCTCAGAGCCATTTGAACCATTTGAACCTGGAGAGGTCTCTCCTGAACTCCTTATATTAATGAGCTCAATTGATTTACCCATACATTTTAAGTGATTTCATTACCCAATCGAGGTTTGGTTTGCAATAACGATAAACAAAGCTCAGTGTCTGAGAGAGAACGGAAGAGGTGATGTACAGAGATAACTCACATATACACTTAGCAATTGGAAAGCACTGCCGGGTTCGCTAGTTCATTATAAATTACCTTCAATTTCAAGCTGTAGTGTTCTAAACGGACAATAAGTATTTACTAATATTAATACGAGAGAGGATAGCAAAACAAAATACGGCAACGGGTTAGGCAATACCAGCCGACAAACAATCAGGAGTAGCTTTGCGTTTTTAGCCCACTGGCAGGTCAATCGAATGAAATTTTGTTTGTTAATATTCGCAAACACTGTTAGCGAGCATTTTTACAAATATTTGTCCAAAAATACTTATAATCAATGATCGCATAGGCATAAGTTGTTTCTATAACATTAAATAAATTACGCTATCGATTCTCCGTTTATTTTAATAATGTCTAAATCGCTTGCACTTGGCATATATCAGCTGCATCACACAGAAGACAAGCTGGAAGATTGCGAAGAGCAGAATGGGGAATTTTTAAACAGATAAAACTGTCCCTCACACGCTCAATATTTATTGGAAATACTGAGGATATTTTGCTCGGCAACAATACTGTTCGTCAGTGTTTCAAGTACTGACATTACGAGAATACTCGCCCTCAGTCCGTCGTTATAATGAGTTATGGATAGTAATATGGAAGGTGTGGACTTCTCAACTTCCGTGCGACATTTCTACGACTACAGATGATAGGCACGAATCCTACTCTGAAGCGCCAAAGTAACTGGTATAGGCATGCGTACTCACATACAGGCAGAATACGGCGCTGTGTTCGGCAACACCTACATAAGACAACAAGAGTTTGGTGCAGTTGTTAGATCGGTTACTGCTGCTACAATGGCAGGTTATCAAGATTTAACTGAGTTTGAACCAGTGGCAGATACAGAAAAACCTCAAGGAGGGGGCGCTAAAGATATCTTGAGCTACACTATGTGATCAAAAGTATCCGGACACTCCCAAAAATATGTTTTTCATATTAGGTGCATTGTGCTGCCACCTACCGTCAGGTACTCCATATCAGCGACCTCTGTAGTCATTAGACATCGCGAGAGAACAGAATGGGGCGCTCCGCGGAACTCACGGACTTCGAACGTGGTCAGGTTATTGGCTGTCACTTGTGTCATACGTCTGTACGAGAGGTTTCCACACTCCTAAACATCCCTAGGTCCACTGTTTCCGATGTGATAGTGAGCTGGAAACGTGAAGGGACACGTACAGCACAAAACTGTACAGGCCGACCTCGTCTGTTGATTGACAGAGACAGTCGACAGCTGAAGAGGGTCGTAATGTGTAACAGGCAGACATCTATTCAGACCAACACACAGGAATTCCAAGCAGTATCAGGATCCACTGCAAGTACTATGACAGTTAGGTGGGAGGTGAGAAAACTTGGATTTCATGGTCGAGCGGCTGCTCATAAGGCGCGCATCACGCCAGTAAATGCCGAACGACGCCTCGCTTGGTGTAAGGAGCATAAACATTGGACGATTGAACAGTGGAAAAACGTGTGGAGTGACGAATCATGGTACACTGTGTGGCTATCCGATGGCAGGGTGTAGGTATGACGAATGCCCGGTGAACGTCATCTGCCAGGATGTGTCGTGCCAACAGTAAAATTCAGAGGCGGTGGTGTTATGGTGTGGTCGCGTTTTTCGTGGAGGGGCTTGCATCCCTTGTTGTTTTGCGTGGCACTATCACAGCACAGGCCTACATTGATGTTTTAAACACCTTCTTGCTTCCCACTGTTGAAGAGCAATTCGGGGATGGCGATTGCATTTTTCAACACGATCGAGCACCTGTTCATAATGCACGGCCTGTGGCGGAGTGGTTACACGACAATAACATCCCTATAATGGACTGGCCTGCAGAGACCTGACCTGAATCCTATAAAACATCTTTGGGATGTTTTGGAACTCCGACTTCGTGCCAGGACTCACCGACCGACATCGATATCTCTCTTCAGTACAGCACTCCGTGAAGAATGGGCTACCATTCCCCAACAAACCTTCCAGCACCTGATTGAACGTATGCCTGAGTGATCATGGCTAAGGGTGGGCCAACACCATATTGAATTCCAGCATTACCGATGGAGGACGCCACGAACTTTTAAGTAATTTTCAGCTAGGTATCCGGATACTTTCGATCACATAGTGCACCTTTACTTTTACCGTAACAAAAAATCATCAAGTCACATGCAAAGTTTAAGAAAGTTTTATTTAAACTGATTAAACACATATACATGAACATGTCATCTTATGATATTAAAAAGTTAAAATTGTAGTCCTCTTCTTTACTATGAATTACTATTATTAATAGTTCACAATCAGCTGATGACTCACTCTTGACTAATCTTCACCTTGCACTTGCTACAACTAGGACTTTTTACTTATTCCTTCTTCAGTCCTAATATATTTGCTTCTGAATGTAAACTAGCTTCCAGCGCGGCGAATAGTCCGTATTTATAATGCTATGTATCGAAGGTTCTCTGTACAAGAAAACAGTAGAATATTCGCGACTTTTCCCGATCAAATGCCAGACAGAATAACATATCGAGATCACTATAATGGCCGCGACTTTTCTCGTATGTGTTAACTGTCTACGTACCAGACTGAAACGTATAAAATACGATGACGCGGACGCATGTGTTATCAGTACTTAATCTGTATAATACCAGGTGTATGTATCTGAAGTATCACATAGAATGTACCGCAACTACCAACAATTGGACAAGCAAACCGCTGCTGAGCATCATGTAGTACCCTGACTTGCAACACGCCCAGTAATGTACCAATACACACAGACACAGCAAACATACATAAGCACAAACCATTTCAGATGAGAATAGCTCGTGGTTGTACCGAGACCTCATCTGAAATAGGGAGAAATAGTCCATTATCAACCGACATGCTACTTAGACTATATTACACATCCAGATAAAGTACATCACTTCCGTCTACATACTGCAAATTATTTTCCACCACACTCATTGTATTACATTTTCTTTTTTTTACATTTCTTTGACATTTGCATTATATAATTTGTATTCTCATCAAATATGCAGAAACAAGTTCATAATTTTGTGAGACAAAAATAAAAAATATGAAGCACGAGGGAGATTTAAACACGGATTTTACCGTTCAGAGTTTAACACTGTGACCACATAACCACGACACCGTTGTTATTTAAACGAGCTGGATGTTGCACATCCTGAGCTTGGATCGTTCTATTTTGCTTCTTTTTTCAAAGTTCAGTACGCCTTCTTCCTGTTTTCATGCTCGATCTGTGTTCAGTTTTTGACGGGTTATCCACTGGACCATCTTACCACTAAATCTGAGGGGGGTCCGATGGGGACTTCCCTTTGGAGTTCCGTTTGCCAGGAATTCTTCAGTTCAGTCATACAGCTGAACTGATATTCCGCGCACTCTTATTTTGTTCATTAGGCGGCAGTGCGGAACTGAACCGAACGTCTTCCGTGAATGAACACGGCATAAACACGGGGCGCCGGTAACTGCTGCTTTCTGGGTCTCGCACCGAGCGAGGTGGCGCAGTGGTTAGCACACTGGACTCGCATTCGGGAGGACGACGGTTCAATCCCGTCTCCGGCCATCTTGATTTAGGTTTTCCGTGATTTCCCTAAATCGCTTCAGGCAAATGCCGGGATGGTTCCTTTGAAAGGGCACGGCCGATTTCCTTCCCCATCCTTCCCTCACCCGAGCTTGCGCTCCGTCTCTAATGACCTCGTTGTCGACGGGACGTTAAACACTAATCTCCTCCTCCTCCTTTCTGGGTCTCGCGGGCGAGCAGAGCGGGCTGGGTTTCACGCAGTCTTTAGGGGAATATATGTTGATTCCTACAGAGGAGATTTCCAGTCTCCAGAAATGTCATATTTCGCGAGCAAAAAAGTGCTCCAAAATTCAACAATGAACCGACGACAGCGACACACACTTATAGTTTTGTGTGTGTCCGGCGAGCCGTTCTGAAAACGGGAAGGACCTGCGTTTTATTTCCAATCAATAGGAACGCATTGCTCCTCCAGTGACCTGAAGTACGGTTCCGCTAGAAGAGGAGGAAGTTCTTTCGCAAACTCAGTGTAGAGTCGTGTTGGTATCGCATCAGGTCCTGTGGTCTTTCCGCTGCTGAGAGATTAGTGTTCCGGCTTAACGTTAAGCGCCGGCGCATTGGTCAGGAACGTTATAGCAGAGAGGGCTGTGGAGACGTCAGCCAACAGTGGCTCTCTAGGACAACACCGAGAAAGGAGCGGCATCTAGGCGAAGAGAATATAAGCGCCGATCCGCTTGGCCGCAGGAAGCTGCCAAGTCTAGCAATGACTTAGGACTTGTATTGTTTCACTTTTATTACGAACTGTATATGCTGAAGGAACTTTTTACTTGTCTGTCGCCCATTTCTTGCAACACTTATGTATTTCACAAAAGTAAAATATTGTCAGTTATCTTACTGTAACAAAATCGCATTAATACGATTTGATTGAATTGTTGTCTAACGATCCGAGAAAGCAGGTTTCCTAGGCACCCTATGTTAGACGAGTGGGCAGAACACAAATTTCATTTAATTTTCTATCTCGTGGCCACTTATTTTCATATATTTCCTTTTTACCTTCATACGAAGATTTAAAGGAGTAATTGCAGTGAAACAATTTTGGAAAAAAGTAATTATTTCTGCCTTCTGTTTGTCATCCTCTGTTTCGGTGCGATTTTGGCCACAAAGTGTCTGGACATACGGTTTTGATCGGTTTACTAATTTAACCTAAGGTCGAAACTGCTTAGGATTTCCTGTCAGATCGATAGATAAAATTTTAGTTGGTAATTCGTTGAATGCTTCACGCAATGCTCTCCTTGTGGTAAACTGAACTTCGTTCAGATTTTGTTTGCCGATGAGGTTGTGCAAAAGCAAAGCTCCGCTGACTGTCTCTTCCACGCCATTCAGCATCGACAGGCCATCGTTTCATCCTCCGCCGGTGGTGTCATCCGGATGCGGTTTAAAGGGGTACAGGGTAAGCACGTCGCTCTACCAGCTGTTGTCAGCTTCCCAGAGCTTGGAACCACTGCTTCTTGTTCAAGTGGCTCCTCAATTAGCATCGCAAGCTGAGTGCAGCTCCTTCCAGTCCTCCCACCAAGGAAAATCCCCTGCAGTCTCGGGAATTTAGCCCAGATCTTCAGCGTAGCAGTCATTCACGCCGATTAATTAGCTACACAGGCGGACCTGTGAGACTGGCTCCTTTTAAATCTGCGGTGAAGCTCACTGTTTTCGGAGCAGCTTTCTAATACGTCCGTTGAACCACAGCAGGACTTTCCCATCATTCGCGACTTTGCTCGACACACACCTTGTAAGCATGCTACCGAGAAGGTGTCCACGTTTATTCCAGCTATTTCCCTCTTGGTAATAATTAAGGCACAAAAAAAATTAATGACATAAGCTACTAGTGGGTATTGATTTAAATCGATGGGGAAACTTGAAAATTTGTGCCACTCCAGGTTTCGAACCCAGGTCTTTTGCTTACTAGACAGATGCGCTGACCACTGTGACATCCGAACACAGTGTTGATTGCAACTGAGCGGACTACCCTAGCACACCTCCTAACGGACCCAAATTCGCAACTTATCCACACAATACTGATGCAGTTCCCCTTGCCCATTATCCTCATTACTCGCGGCGTTCCCCGATTCCCGTTAGCGTTCGAGCGTGGTGAGCATCTGCAATACGATGATCAATTTGTCGTTCTCACCTTAATTATACGTATGTGGCGCATGTCCGAAAGAACAGACGCCAATATATAATTAAGGTGAAGACAACCAGTTGATCACTTCACTGCAGCTGCATACCACACTAACTCTAACAGGAATCGGTTAAATGCCGCGAGTAATGAGGATATTGGGCAAGGGGAACTACATATTTAGTGTGTGGGTAGGTTGAGAATTTGGGTCCGACGGAAGAGGTGCTGGGGTAATCCGTGCAGATGTGGTGTCTAAAAATGGTTCAAATGGCTCTGAGCACTATGGGACTCAACTGCTGAGGTCATTAGTCCCCTAGAACTTAGAACTAGTTAAACCTAACTAACCTAAGGACATCACAAACATCCATGTCCGAGGCAGGATTCGAACCTGCGACCGTAGCGGTCTTGCGGTTCCAGACTGCAGCGCCTTTAACCGCACGGCCACTTCGGCCGGCTGCGGTGTCTGGATGCGAAGTAGTCACCACTTCTGCCTAATAAGCAGGAGACCCGGTTTCCGATCCTTATCTTTCACAAATTTTCAACTTTCCTCATTGATTTTAGTCAATGCGCACTAGCAGCTAATGCCATTAATTCCTTTGTATCTTGACTCATAATGGGTTTGGGATCAAAATATACCCTTAATATTTATTGAATAATTAATTTCACGAGCTAAGATGAGCTCAAATTACTCAAATTAAAAAAAAGACCAACTAGTAGGAAACCTTTATTGAATATTTTGTGTACATGTAATTTATTTCATGAGAAAATGCGAGCTCAAATTATGCACCGGAGTATTGCGTATTCGCGAAATCGTTGACAGCCAGCGTGGTCGGCTTTACGGTACATTCTCGCCCGGAAGGGCTGTATGGCCCTCGGGTTCAGCGTCGGGAAGTTTCCAGATGCATTGACAGAGTAATACTGCCTCTGGTTCCTGGGTTACGACGCCGTTTTCCCACGATGACACCCCTTCCCTGCAAGAATAGGATCGTCCACTTACCCGATTGGCGGGAAGACGGGAAGTAGTGTGAAGTTTTTTTACATCTTACAAACGCTCTTCTTTACAGCTGCAGAGAAGGACGTAAGCAAAGTTGGATGAATTAACTTTATTCAGCTCCATAGGTACTTATAGAAAATGACCTAATCAGAATAGTAGGTTCTCCTAACTGAACAGAGGCCTTGTGGTTTTCCAGAAGGGGGCTTGTGACTGGGCATTTGACAGAAGCTTGTTTGACTGCTCGATAAAAACGACGTAGTTCATACAAATATTGTGGAGCTAATCACTACAAGAGCTACAGCCAAGCTACCAGACTCTCCCATGCTCCATCACGCTGAGGGCAACTTTAACATCGGCGAATCGTTCCATCAACAGATGTAGCGCCATCCCTTGATACTGGAGATGGTAACACAGCTTCGCAACTTGTCTCATGTCTCGCGGAAGTTTCTGCCTTCCTGACCTTAGTACTAAACTCAGTGAGGGCCGCTGGGTCGCGATAAATAATGTTTTGTTTTAAAGTGCTCTAATGTTTGTTGAGATTTTGCTAGTCGCGAAATAACCAGTGAGATCCGCGTATCAGGACCAAGATTTGGCTCTCTCTGCTTTGGTGTCAGGCACAGTTCTAATTGGGAAATCGCTTTGTTTTTTGCATCGTTTTAGCAAGCCACCGGCCTTGCTGTCGAAAGGGAGATCTGTTGTGATTCGTCCATCGACAAAAACCTTTTCCTAACGAAAGCAAGTGTTTTCTCATTTTATACTGTGAGATGGAGAAAATGCATCGCGTGCTACAGGCTTTTTGTGAACAACACGCAGATAAGTGTTGCAGGACTACAGCCCTTTAGACAGCGGGGTGATGGGCAGTGCCGAGGTAAATGTGCTTACACTGAAGTGATAAGTCATGGGATAGAGACATGGCGATATGCACATATGCAGATGGCGGTAGTATCGCTTACGCGAGGTATAAAAGGGCAGCGTGTTGTCAAAGCAGTAATTTGTTCTCTGGTGATTAACGTAAAAAGGTGCCTGACATTATGGCTCCACGACGGGAATTAACAGACTGTGAGCGCGGAGTGTTGGAGATAGACGTATGAGACATTCCATTTCAGAAATCGTTAGGGAATTGAATATTCCAACATCCACATTGTCAAGAGTGTGCCGAGAATACCACATTTCAGGCATTATCTCTCATCACGGACAACGCACTGACTTATGGCCTTCACTTAACGACCGACAGCAGGGGCGTTTGCGTAGACTTGTCAGTGCTAACAGACAAGCAACACTGCGTGAAACAAAGGCAGAAATCAATGAGGGACGTACGAGGAACGTATTAGTTACGAGAGCGAGGCGACATCTGGCATTAATGGGCATTGCCAGCAGACGACTGAAGCGAGTGCCTTTGCTAACAGCACGGCATCGCCTACAGCGTGTCTCCTAGGCTCGTGACCGGACCTGTTGTATCCTAGACGACTGTAAGAGCGTGACTTGGTCAGAAGAGTCCCGATTTCAGTTGGCAAGAGCTGATGGTACGGTTCCAGTGTGGCGCAGACCCCACGAATCCACGGACCCAAGCAGTCAACAAGCTGGTGGTATCTCCGTAATGGTGTGGACAATGTTTACATGGATCATTGACTGGAAATCGTTTTGTTCGGCTACTTGGACACCATTTGCAGTAATTTAAAGACTTCATGTTCCTAAACAACGATGGGGATTGCTTTGAAGAACATTCTGAAGAATTCGAGAGAATGACTTGGCCACCCTGATCGCGCGACATGAATCCCATCAAACATTTATGGCACGTAACGGAGAGGTCACAAAATCCTGCACCGGCAACACTTTCGCAATTATGGACGGATATAGAGGCAGCATGGCTCAACATTTGTACAGGGGACTTCCAACGACTTGTTGAGTCCCTGCTACATCGAGTGCTGAACTACGCCAGGCAAAAGGATACTAGGAGGTATCACATGACTTTTGGCACCTCAAAGTACGTGGGGCTCCATTAGCACCCTATCTGGGCACAAAAAAGTTTGGATTACGTGACTGCCTTACCCAGCCTACCTCACAGGACAAAGTACGCTGTGGTACAAAGTGTACAAGGCGTACTGCACAATATTCTCGAACTTCGTTCATTTATGGTCAACATTTTCGGCTCTATAGATGAATGTTTGATGTTGGCCGCTTCAGGTAGTTCAAAATGTGTCTTTCATCGTGCTTGCTAAGCAGAAATATCTTCTTACCTTTCTTTATATTCCTACTTAAAACCGTGCCCAGCAATGGTAAAACACTCCTATGATAACTGAGTCCCTGTTCTACCTTAACTGAGTCGAAAATTTCGGGCCTGTTGGTGACCTTGTAACCAGCATAGACAGTCGGCGTTGGTATACTAACAAATCGGATAACTAATTACCGGTGTTGTCACTGAATCGCTCAAACACGATCGCTTTCTGACATTCTACGCCAAGTCTATCCAACTTGCTGCCACATACGAACACCTGTGACGTCGTTACCTACTCAGTGGTAGAGGATGGCACGACTCTTTGCGACCAATTCCACACCATTTACAGCGTTTCAAAGAGACCAGTCTGCTCTTTGAATGGACGATTAATAATTTATGGTTCAAATGGCTCTGAGCACTATGGGACTTAACTTCTGAGGTCATCAGTCCCTTAGAACTTAGAACTACTTAAACATAACTAACCTAAGGACATCACACACATCCATGCCCGAGGCAGGATTCGAACCTGCGATCGTAGCGGTCGCGCGGTTCCAGACTGTAGCGCCTAGAACCGCTCGACCACTCCGGCCGGCAATAATTTATCCAGTAAACTTACATTCAGTGGTCGACGAGAGCTATTACGGCATGAAAATATATACACTGAGATCAACAGTCAGGCTTTAAAAGCTTTCGTAACAATATGTAGTCCAAGTGAAAATCGCGTTTCCAAAATCGCGCCGCAATCCCATGCTGAGCTCTAAAAGGTAATGTCTCGGCACATGCTTTGCGCTTGGAGCTCAGCAGCATTAGATTACCCTACTGTTCACATGTTAACCCAACGACATGGTCAATTACTATTCCAGTGGGCATCGAACCATCCGGATTCGACCACCGATCAATGGAAAAGTGTCGGCTCTTCGGGTGAATCAAATTTTTGCTACACTAGGTCGATGGCCGTCTTTACGGTGTGCGGAGATTTGCCACGCCGGACATTTGCCACGATTTTACCTGCTCCGAAATGTTGGGTCCCTTGTCTCCCCCTCCTCCTCCTTATCGCTGTCGCGTAGTAAAGGTACTTACTGAGCCTTACCGCTGGTTTACTTAACATAAGACCAGAATCTCTTTGGATTTTCCGCCACATTTCTAGAGAGACTTTCGTTGTGGAAACTATTAAATGCATTTCGCATTGAAATCCGCACCAAATTAAGAGCCTCAGTAAAACATCGCCAATCTTGGGGATTTTGCGTTCGTCTAAATTATACGTGCCTTTTTCGGTGCTCCTGCAGCAGCTTTCTGTCGTGTCTTGTGACCATGTGGGATCAGTTCCGTCTCTTATTAATTTATTTGGTATGAATCTCTCGAGTGCTGTTGATACTATTTCTTTGAACTGAAGCCACATATGGTCTTCACTTACATAGTTTGGAAGTATTGGAGACTGTCTCTTAGAAAGACGCCAAGCGAATTTTTAGCTGCTTTTATAAATAGATATATTACGCGTTTAGTTTTGGTGAATTTCTTTGTTACGGAATTGAGCCTCGCTCGACTGTGTATTCACTAATCCCTGTATCCGTCGTGATACTCAGGATATTTGTGGCTGAGAGGTCAAGTGTGTATTCGTAACCATTTACAATTTGAATGGCCTCGTGAACTAATTGTTCAAAATAATTTTTAAAAAAGGCATTTAGAACAATGACGGAAGTTGTTTTCTATCTACACTAGGGTCTGAAAATGTATTTTTGTCAACATACGGAAGGTAGATTGAAGTCACTGCCGACTATAATTGTATGAGTAGCGTACCTATTTGTGATGAGACTCAAGTTTTCTTTGAACTGTTCAGCAACTGTTTCATCTGAGATCAGGGGTCGGAAAGAAGAGCCAGTTATTAATTTATTCCGATTGTCGAATACAACCTCTGCCCATACTAAGTCACAGGAACTATCTGCTTCATTGTCTCTTGTGAGCTGAAACACATATTACATTATTTTTCCTTAGGTTGTGCTTCTTGTTTCTGTTGTAGTGCAGATCATTACAATCACGGCTTTTCCCTCCAAAATCTAGGATGCTTTCTCTGTGATCCTGTAAATACCAGAGCTAAACAATGTGTAATAATAACGTACGTTACAAGCATAGCATTCTGTATTACTTCATTTCCTTATTTCTAACATTTTAAAATTGTACGTTGACTTTAGATGACATGTCAATCATTGACGTTCTTATCTGTATTTAGTGAACGTATTTTCAGTCATGTTTTGAACATTGTCCCGCTACACTTTATTAAGTAATGTTTCGCGGCAAGGGATATCGGATTTTGGAGGGTAAATTAATATGGAGTATGTCGTTTTTCTTTTCAAACATTCACATTCACACTTCTTCTTTCCTTATTGTCTTTTGGGAATGCAGTTTTAGTAATTGAAGTAGGCACAAATGCAGTGATCAAAAAGAAATGATAAGCGTACATTCACATTCTCTTTACAACGTTCCTTTCTTGTTGCTCCACTGTCGATGGACTGTTTCTATCGCGATCAGTAAGCGTGAAAGGAAGCTACCGTACAGACAGTGGAATCTATATTTATACTTGGCAGAACTATTTACATACTGACATAATCGTCGGTATTGCTTTTGTTTCCCAAAAGTTATAAATACTTTGGAAAATAAGCTCTGTATTTCGCCAAGACGTCGAAGAAGAAGGCCCCTTACGTACTGGTTGTATCGAGTAAGATGTGGAGACTGCGGTTTGAAAGCGGACAGAAGAAGTACGAGGGAGGGCGTCTCTTACCTGAGGGATCGCTACTCAAGCTACCTGGCAAAGGGGGAAGTGTGGCAAATGTCCGGCGTGGCAAATGTCCGGCATTCGTCTCTACAAACGCCGTCGTCGTGGTGAACGGCGGCTCGAAACGTGCAGCGCGCCACAGACGCAGCCTCGTGGGAGTAGTATTATGCTATGGGAGACATTCTCCTGCGCTTGCAGAATCGAAGACACGCTGACAGCTTCGAAACATCTGCATCACTTCATGCTTCATGTCTTCCCCGACGGCGATGTCATCTTTCAACAATATAACTGTCCGTGTCTCGGAGCCAGAATCATGCTACAGTGGTTTAGTGAACTCACGTTGATGTCTCGGCGAGAAAATCCGCCTGATGTAAATCCTATAGAACCCAACTGGCTTGCCGCGCGGTCTAAGGGCGCCTTGCCACAGTTCGCGCGGCTCCCCCCGTCGGAGATTCGAGTCCTCCCTCGGGCATGGGTAAGTTAGTTTAAGTTAGATTACGTACTGTGGTACTGTGTAAGCCTATGGACCGATGACCTCAGCAGTTTGCTCCCATAGGAACTTACCACCACCACCACCACCATCTGGCTTGTTATCGGGCGCCATAACCGCGTACGCAAATTAGTGGCCAGTTATTTAAGCGAATCACATGACCTGTGCATAGACATCTAATGCCACATACCTCCACAAACCTACCAAAAAACTGTCGGCACGGAGAAACGAGCTATTAAGCAGGTGGTCATAATGTTTTGGCTCATCAGTGTAAGTATCACATCTGAATGGGAGCGACTTTACAATGAGTTTTCACGATTCTTGTCACATCCATGTCACTTTTCTACCATAACAGCTGATAGTCACCAAACATATTATCGGCCATGCTGCAGATTCTGGTTACACCATTTAAAGTGATTAAATTGAAGTCACTCACTCCTGCAACCGAGACGCCCCGAGCAGACTTTAGGACCTCCCTGGGTGTAGCGATCCATAGATTGAAGAACACAGTTGTAAACTATTAGCGCAGTGTGGCGACGAAGGTGTTACAGTCTCACTGCATCTCCCTGATCATCCAGAGCAGGTTCGAAAGAGGCGACTGTTCTATCTTTTCCTTTTCTATGCTGTGTGCTACTGTCTTATGATGACTCAAAGTCGTGTACCACTATCTGCCATGCTGCTACTGGTGTCAGCAGTCGCAGCAAGATTAGTTGCTGATACATGCCTTACCGTAGATATTACACTCAGACAAACTCCAGGATCATAAAGATGTGTATTTTCGAGTCTTGGGTCAAGCAAGCAGGAAACTTCTGCCAAATGATTATCTTCAATTTATTATGAATGAAAACACACACATGACACTGGTGTAATATTCTACATTATTTATTATTTATTTCACAGACTGGTTTGTGCTGTTACACCATCATCAACCACAAAGATATTACGGTAACAGCCTAAAACCGGTTTGTGAAATAAATAATAAAAACTGTCGAATATTACGCCAGTGTTGTGTGTGTTTTAATTCATAATGTATAAATATTCCACCAAGAACCGACGGAGCAGTCATTTAATGCTATATCTCCAATTTATTCCCAGTCTACATTGTCTTTGCGTGTTTTGCTCATCTTTTCCTGCCTCTACTACACAACTGTAGTGCTGTCATCACGCTAACTTAATCCATTTATCTGCGCTTTCCAGCACTTTACCATTAGTACAGTTTTGCTCATAGTCACATACTGGTCACGTGGTAGTTCTTTAGTGACGTTCTAATGCCTAAACAATAATATGTAATAAATAAAAAAATGTAATCACATTTTACTAGGATTATTCAGTACGATAGGTGTTATACAGTACTGATATGAGTAAAAGTGTGATCTGAAGAGTACCGAGGAAAGAAGTACCGGTGTCGAGATGAAAGTACTTGATACCAGTAATTGTGGATACTTTTTCATTGTCCCTAGGTGCATACAATGTTGAAAAAGAGATCGTAGGAATGTGATACTGAAATTTAGGGTATCAAAGAATGAATCATTAACATTTCTAAGAACACGTAATGAAACACTGAAAATAACCATAAACAACAGCCGGCCGCGGTGGTCGAGCGGTTCTAGGCGCTTCAGTCCGGAGCCGCGCGACTGCTACGGTCGCCGGTTCGAATCCTGCCTCGGGTATGGATGTGTGTGATATCCTTGGGTTGGTTGGGTTTAGGTAGTTCTTAGTTCTAGGGGACTGATGACCTCAGATGTTAAGTCCCATAGTGCTCAGAGCCATTTGAACCATTTAGAGCCATAAAAAACATGACAAAATCTTTGCATTCGAACATCTGACTGAGAAAGACAAATATTTATCAGTTTCTCACACAGAAAAATTCTCTAAGGGCGTTTCGCCAGCGTTACACTAGAGACACGTCATCCGTGGGGTTATAAGCCCTGACCTGCAGAGTAACGAGACTTTAGAAAGGCGAAGTGAGTTGTCAAAAGTGGGTAACGTGGGCGGCGAACGCATAGCTTCAGCAGTGGAGTGTTCGCGCCTCGGATAATTGTGTTGGGACATCCTGTACGCTGTCAGCCGCATTCTGTGGGGCCGAGCGGTTCTAGGCGCTTCAGTCTGGAACCGCGCGACCGCTACGGTCGCAGGTTCAAATCCTGCCCCGGGCATGGATGTGTGTGATGTCTTATGTTAATTAGGTTTAAGTAGTTCTAAGTTCTAGGGGACTGATGTCCTCAGATGTTGTCCCATAGTGCTCAGAGCCATTTGAAGCCATTTTTGAGCATTGTGTGGACCAGGCGGCAATGGCAGACAGTGGCAAGGCAACCACCATCTCTAAGCAGCAGTGGCTAGTGACATACAGTAACTCATCCAAGACTCCAACGCAACAGATCTCTTTAAGTGTTCTTTTCCAAAGTTTCAGCTGAACTGAACTACTCCCTTAACAAAACACATTTGCTCTTCTTGTTCATTGGCTGCTTTGTCGTACTTTACCTAGCTAATGAACTGTGGCAGTCTCCTTGGTGGCAGTTCATGCAGCCAGTCAAGTAAATTCCTACACACACACATTGCTATCGAAATTTACTTTTTTGGGTGCTACGTGCTTCTAGTCACGGAAATTTGTTTCTACTACAGTCAGATTCCCATCAACAGGCGTCTTTGGTGTCGCAGTCTTTCTCCAGAGATGGACGTTCCATGTGTCTGAATGTACAGTCTAGACATTCAGGGGTTAGAGAGGCCTTGAACATCATCTGCCAGTTAACAGCTAAAGGGAAGTTTCCAGGGAGACACCTTTTTGACGTATCAGTTTGCTTTCCTTTCTCACAAGTGGTCATTTCAGCACTGAATGATGTACAACACGTACACCAATGAATGTAATAAAATCACAAATGTATAAAATTACTCCCATATTAAATAAATGGACAGTGTCTTGAAAGGAGGATATAAGATGAACATCAACAAAAGCAAAAGGAGGATAATGGAATGAAATCGATTTAAATCTGGCGATGCTGAGGGAATAAGATTAGTAAATTAGACAAAGTAGTAAATGAGATTTGCTATTTGGGAAGCAAAATAACGGATGATGGATGAAGTGGGGAGGATATAAAATGTAGACTGGCCATGGCAAGAAAAGCGTTTCTGAAGAAGAGAATTTTTTTAACATCGAGTATCGATTTAAGTGTCAGGAAGTCCTTTCTGAAAGTATTTGTATAGAGTGCAGCCATGTATGGAAATGAAACATGGTCGATAAACAGTTTAGACAAGAAGAGAATAGAAGCTTTTGAAATGTGATGCTACAGAAGAATGAAGATTGGATGAGTAGATCACGTAACTAATGAGAGGGTACTGAATAGAATTGGGGAAAAGAGAAATTTGTGGTACAAAGTCATCCTGGAGGCTGTACCGGTAGAACAGGCGGGCTTCCGGCCGAAAAGAAGCTGCACGGATCAGGTCCTCGCTCTAACAACCTACATCGAGGCGGGCTTCCAAAGACAGCAAAAAACATCAGTGGTATTTGTTGACCTGACGGCGGCGTTCGACACTGTCTGGAGACAGGGCCTGATTTACAAGCTCCTCCGCATCGTGCCATGTCTAAAAACGGCTAACCTTATCAACGAAATGCTCTGCAATAGACCATTCCAGGTTGTCATCGGTAACAACAGAAGTAAATTCATGAAACTTAATAATGGCCTGCCCCAAGGCTCAGTACTGGCTCCACTGCTTTTCAGCATGTATATAGCCGATATGCCTAGGACGAGATCCAAAATGTTCGGATATGCGGACGACTGGGCCTTGGCCACACAACACCGGGTGATGGAGGAAACTGAGATCACACTATCCAGCGATTTGACCACTCTAGGAAAATACTTCCGTGACTGGAGGCTCCAACCCAGCCCATCCAAAACAGAGGCCACTTGTTTCCACCTGAATAACAAATTAGCAAACAAAGAGCTCAAGATCCGCTTTGATGACGGCATTCTTCCATATAATAGAACACCAAAGTATCTGGGCGTGACACTCGATAGAACATTGAGCTATAAACAACACCTTGTAAACACTGCTGAAAAAGTCAGAACTAGAAACAACATTGTCCAAATGCTTTGTGGCACTAGTTGGGGGTCCACTGCCTCCGTTCTGCGTAGCTCTGCACTAGGACTTGTCTATTCTGCAGCAGAGTACTGTTCCCCAATATGGTTAAATAGTGCTCACATCAAGAAGGTGGATGCAGTCTTGAACCAAACAATGAGGATTATCTCTGGAACGATCAGGTCAACTCCTGTCCAATGGCTGCCTGTATTGAGCCATATCCCGCCGCCACATTTGCGCAGAGAACACGCACTTGTCAGGGAGTGGCGAAAACTCCAAAATAGCCCAGATCTTCCTATCTACACACTGAGTAATGGAATTGAGCAAAATAGATTGAAATCCAGACACCCCCCTCTCGCAAGTGCCAAAGATCTGGTAAAGAACGCTTTTATTCTTGAGGACCGCTGGAGAGAAGAATGGGAGGAAAAGACACCGCCTCAGGTGAACACCTTATTGGGAACATCTAACAGACCTCGGGGCTTTGACTTGCCCCGCAAAATCTGGTCTACCCTTAACAGGATCAGGACGAGCCACGGCCGTTGTGCGGACTCCTTGTACAAATGGAGCATAGTGCCATCACCACAGTGCGACTGCGGCGCTGACAGGCAGACAATTCACCATATCGTGGTAGAATGCCCTCTGAGGGCCTACCCTGGGCCAACAATGGACTTCATGGATGCGACTAACAGTGCAATCGATTATATTTCTAACCTAGATGTTTGTTTGTGATAATGTAACTGTTTTGTGTGTTATGTACTTCTAGATTTTTCATACGTGATTTGTACTTGCCATACGCTAAATAAATAAATAATGTGGTACAAACTGACTAGAAGAAGGGATCGGTGGGTAGGATACGTTCTGAGGCATGAAGAGATCATCAATTTAGTACTGAAGGGAAGCGTGTGGGGTAAAAATCGTAGAGGGAGACCAAGAGATGAACAAAGTAAGCAGATTCAGAAGGATGTAGATTGCAGTAGTTACTCTGAGATGAAGAGGCTTGCACAGGATATAGTAGTATGGAGAGCTGCATCAAACCGGTCTTTGGACTGAAGACGACAACAACAACAACAACATTAAACAAATTCACTCATGTGTGTGCCACCACATGTACATTGCTGGAAAAAATAGTACACCTGGAAACACGACGTCGATTTTGATACGATGACGGCTTATTCCACCTTAGGGATAGCAAATGTACTGATAATGGTTTCAACGTCGTACACCAATCAGATAACGTAGTAGCATGTTTACCAGAGCACCATCTGTGTCTACCCTTTAATGGGGAATGCTCACAGCCACAAGGCTCAAGGTTGCGCAAACATGTGAAGCAAGCAGGTGCCCATGCCACGGAGAACCACTCGTGCTTCCTACAGCAAAGTGAGCTAGTCTGAAAGGGATCAAACTGTGGTCTTTAGAGTGGTGGGATGGTTTTTTCGTTGAACTGCCACAGAAGTTGGACGTTCTGTTTCAGTTGTGCAACGATATCGGTGGTCACGCAAACATTTTTACACCCATAGACAAGGTTCTGGACGTCCCCACAGCGCAGATGCCGCCAGTATAGTCATATTGTAAGGGCAGCGGTGGCTATCACAGCATAGATAAGAGCTTGCGAGCCCAGGCGTTTCAACACGAACTGTTGCAAACAGTTTATAAGCAGTGGAAGTATGGGCACACATACCCCTATCCCGCCTTCCACTCACACCAGAGCAAAGACGTGCATGGCTCGACTGGTGTTGGCAGAGGGTCATTTGGTTGGTTGGTTGGTTGGTTGGTTGATTGATTGGGGAGGAAGGGACTAGACAGCGAGGTCATTGATCCCACGACTTAGGGTGTCAAAGATGAAGAGAGGAACAACACTAACTGTCCATTCCAGTCAGGAGGAATGGATAATCGGAAAACAAACAAGGAAAATGGACGCCAGGACAGCAGGAAGCAAGGTGGGTGGTAACAGTTAGAGTGGGGGTGCCCCATAAATGCTACACGTGGTGCGGTACCAACACCATATTTAGTGCAAAAGGCCAAAAAGGCGGGGGCAGTCCCACAAAATATAGATGGAAGCCCTGCAACTACAAAGGGGGAGGCAGCTCACTGTGGAGTAAAAAAGCATGGTTAAACCTAGTATGGCCAATACAAAGACAGCAGAGGCTGCTACATTTCCGCCGGGCGAGGAGAGGGAAGAATGTCATGTGGTGGGAATCTTTTTGATTGCGAGAAGTTTAATTGACAGGAGAGTAGCTGACTAAGAGTTGGCTGACGATTGAGCAAAAAGGGATTTGATGTGAAGCAGCAAATCCAACCCCGATGGGGTCACAGAGAACGAGATGTAGGAGGCCACCCCCCTTCCCCCCTCCCCCCCCCCCCCCCGATCAGCAAGTTCAATACCTGGGATACCTATGAGGACAGGAACCCAAAGAAAATCAACCAAACAAGCAGTGTCACCAAGATCTGCGAGAAGTTCATGGATGGCAGAGACCAAGGGATGGTGGGGAAAATGTTGGGTTTCGCCCTGCATTCTCGAAATGCTGTGCAACGACTGAAGTAAATAACATTAGTAGTTTTATTTCTATAAAGCAGATTTACAATACTTTGGATTTAGAACAAGTGTTGAAAACGATGGGCGACATGCAAACAGTAAATGATCTTCACTGTAGATAAAATCCAAGTAAGCACTTGATACGGATCACTACAATCTGTTCTGCGAGTGCCGGTCTATAACCGTCCACTAATGGCACTCAGCTGATCTGAGCGACCGAGGCTTGCAGGAGTGGCGCTTATGTTCACTTCTTGATGTCGCTCCTGTCGCGGCGCGGTCCTTGTCAGCGGGCTATTGACTGACGTTTCCTCACCGCCTTCTCTGGTCTTGCGTTTTTCCTCTTCGTTCTGGCGCTTGTGGTTACGCCACAACAGAAAACTCCAGAACAGAAAACGCCAAGCGATAGCCTGAAGACCACTCATTGAGACCATGCATAACCAAATTCGGGTGAGTGAGGACCGCTTAATGATGCAAAGGGCCCAGTAGATGGCCATCAATTCTGCAATAAACTTCCCACACATGGCAGGGAAGAGATGGTGTTCCAGGGCAACAGAAGACATCAAGGCATATCCCACATGATCGGTGGATTTAGAGCCATCTGTGTAAAAAAAACGATGGCATCCTGGAACTCCAGAAAGAGCATTTTTTAGAAGCAATGGATCACCATTGAAGCAATGCAGGCTTTTGGATCTTGGAAGAGATCCAACCAAAACCAGGCCCATGGAACTAACCAAGGTTGTGTGGTCAGGAGAGAACATGGGAAAGAGGATAAGGAGGGCAGATGGCAGTCACAAAGGAGAGAAGAGAATCAGAGCCCAACTGGTAAACTTACCCAACGGCAGGCAGTGGGCAGGTGATGGCCCAAAGCTGTGGAAAAAATAGAATGGGAGGAGTGAGCAGAGGAAGAGTGGAGGGCGATGGAATAGGAAACCAGGAGATGGGACTGTCGAATCGAAAGGGGAGGGACCTCAGTATAAGACTATCGACAGGGCTAGTGCGAAAGGCACTGGTGGCTGAATGGATAACATAATGGTGAACCAGGTCCAAGAGGAGCGTTGTGGAAGGGGCAACCAATCTATAAACTTCACAATCATAGTCCAGACAAGAGAGAACTAATGCTTGATATAGGTGGAGAAGGGCTGAACCATGTGTGTCCCAAGACGTGTGGGCGAGGGAGTGAAGGACATTGAGTTTATAAAAACAGCCAACCTTCAGATCATGGATATGGGCGCCAAGTAAGCTTTTTGTCAAAAAGAAGACTCAAGAAGTGGAAATGGGGGGA
The DNA here is from genome assembly GCF_021461385.2 of Schistocerca piceifrons. NCBI lineage: Eukaryota > Metazoa > Arthropoda > Insecta > Orthoptera > Acrididae > Schistocerca > Schistocerca piceifrons. The sequence continues at coordinate 907,081,162 of NC_060149.1, forward strand.
CCAGTCAGGTATTGGGCGTCGAGGTAGAGCTCTGGATCAGGATGAACTGTAGTACGATGACAGAAATGCACCACTCTCGACCCAAGGGAAGAGAATTAGAAACTGTGCGAGAGTGCCCACGTGAAAGCACGCTGGGTGGCACCCTGGAGCTATCATTCTGCAGAGGCCACCAACTGAGAGCTAGCCCAAATACAGAAATCATCTACATAAAGAGCAGGGTTGACGAATTGTCCAGCAGAGGCCACAAGTCCATTAATAGGGACACTTAATACAGACCTCTGTGAAACTCCATTCTCATGGGTCTGCTGGGAACTGAGAATAGTGCCAACCTGGACTCTAAACGACCAGTGGGATAGGAATTGGCGAATAAAAATTGGGAGGGGGGTCCCAGAGGACAGGCTTAAGGACAGGAACTACAATACTGCCTCTCTATTGATGTGGATGATTGAGGTGTTGAAACAACTGGTTATGGATGGAATCACAACCAGGAGCTGAATCGTGGGAAGAAGAGAGAGTCAGAAGAAGCTCCCATTCGGTAAAAGGGTCACGGAAGGATTCCACTTGACAAGAGGTAAAACATAATCAGGAAGCTTCAGTCCACTGTTTCCAGAGGAAGAAGGTGGCTGGATAGGAGGCTGACGCTGATGTCATCACAAAATGGATTGTGAGGTGTTCCGTGAGAACTAATGGATCTGAACAAAAACCACCTGAAAGGGCATGGCCTGGAATGGAAGTCTGCCACTGACAAACTTGGAGGGTGCAGAGTGTAGCCTACACCTGTGATGAAGGGGCAGAAGCACCTAGAGAGGAGACAAAGCATTCCCAACACACACATTTGCTCTGTTTGATTAAGTAACGGGCTTTGGCGCGAAAACATTTAAAGGTAATAAGAATGGCAGGAGACGGGTGCCAGTTAAGGTGTTGCAAAATACGACTATGATGACAGATAGCGGTGGCAATGGCCATGCTCTACCACAGAACTGGCCGACGTCGAATGTGTCCTGTCAAGCAGGGAACAGCAATGACGGAAACTCAGATTACCTTATCAGACAGATCACACACGACCTCATCAACACAACCCAACAAAGAAGATGTAAACAGGACCAGGGAGGTATATTGAGGGCAATTAGCTCGATGGAAGGTCCAGCAGGAAATATCAATGGCAGAGAAAGTGCCATATGCAGCACTAAAATGAGTAGGTGAAGCATTAAGAAGGCACAGGTTGCGGTCTGTAAGAAATTGGTCAATGAGGTGCCCCAGACTAGATGAAAAAGCACTGCTCCCCCAAAGGATGATGGGCATTAAAATCCCCAAGGAGGAGGAAGGGAGAGGGGAGTTGCTGTAGGAGGGCAGTTAGGGCAGTAAACGTAGATGAACTGTCAGAAGGGAGATAGAGATTGCAAACCATGTCCACAGAGTGCAAGTGAACCCAGACAGCTGCTGCTTGTAATGTGGTATGAAGTGGGATTCATGTACTAACGACATCCCTACAGACCTACATGCAAACACCACCTAAAGCCCTCAAAGGCCCAACCCAGTTCCGACAAAGTACAGAACCCATGAGGAGTTGGTGCGTGAAGATTAGTAAAATGAGATTCCTGCAAAATGACACAAGCTGCCGAGTGAAAGGCAATAAGGGATTGCAATTCTTGCAGGTGACAGAAGGCTGAAGTAATCACGCCACAGGGTTACCATCCATCACCAATGAGGATGGGTGACATCCATAAATAAGAGGTCAGACTCAGGTTGTGAGGTGGCAGGTGGCACCTCGGGAGACTGTGTCCTGGGACTTACGTTTCTTCTTCTTCTTCTTCTTCTCTTGCATAGGCTGAGAAGGGCAGGGCACACAGGGAGAGCAGATATATGCAAGATTGGGAACCGAAAATGAATGGGCGACCTTGAAACACACAAACTGTGTGTCCATGGCCGACTTGTGGTAGCAGGCCCCCAGCTTGAAAGACGCTGGGGGCAGTTCCTGGAGGGGGGGGGGGGAGACCCAACACCAGCTGGCGCCGCATGAGGGGGGGACATCTTTGGCTGGGAGGGGAAGTGACACCCAGTGGTCAGAGGACATGGGAATCGCAGGGGAGGGGGTGAAGAAAGGGGCACAGGACTGGATTAAGGAAGAGGGGAGAGGAGGAAAGACGTAACAGAGGCAAAAGTAGAAGTCATTGACACAGTCTGAAGTCTACCATATTTATGGTGAGTCTCAGTGTCAGATAAACGATCAAGAGACTTATACTCCTGTATCTTCTTTTCTTTCTTAAAAGGTAGGCAATCTGGTGTGTGTGGCAAGTGATGTCGTAATTGAGATGCACAGGTGGTGGAACACAGGGGCTCCCCTCCCAAGATGCAAGCACCAAAAGTGATACATACAGCTTCATGTCACACAGATAACACGTAAGCTTGACCTCCTTCAGGAGGGTACCTCCCTAAAAAGCCAGAATAAAGGCGCCATTATCAGTTTGATTGTCATTATGACCTTTCTGCACCCCCTTGTTCCAGATTGGCCCAGAGTTCCTCATCAGTTTGAGGGATGATGTCCCTGTGAAAAATTACACCCTGAGACATATTCAAAGACTGGAGAGGAGTAATGGACACTGGAACATCGCCAAGATGAGCACAAGCTCGAAGGGCTGCAGACTGGATGGCAGCAAAAGTGCTGATCAACAATAAACCAAACCACATCTTACTGAGAGACTCCACAAACTTGTCTTCGATATTTTCCACAAAAATAACGGCTTTGTGGCCGTGAATTTGTCCCCGTCCATTCTAGTGCAGACCAAGTAGTGGAGCAACTGTCACCCCAAGTCGGTGAGCCTGGCCCTCCTCCCAGAGTGAAGCCAGGGAAGGGAAGGCCATGGGGTCATAAGAAGCAGCAGTCAATGGTCCAATACCAACCAAAGAGACGACCGTAGAAGAACTGACAGTTTTTTCTGGAGCTTTATAAGTTTCATGTGCAAAACATCCTCCCTCTTACCATCCACTCTGATCAGGGGCACTCTCCACGGGCGCCACCCAGCCACAGCAATGGCCGTATGGCATGGCAGCTACTGTCAGGTTTCGGATGCTCCAGAATGACAAGCAACCACTCCTAGACATTCATTGCAGGCAACAGCTCAGGTTTCAGAAGTGTGATCCCTGTGTTGTCAGGATGCTCAGCCAGATGGGCACTTAACAGCCCCATCACACAGACTGGCTACACGTGCTGGCGGCCTAGCGGGGCGGAGAGAGGCAGAGAGGGGCTACAGCGAGGAGGGAAGAGGGGAGAGGTATCAACGCCATAGACTCTAGGGAAGGAGTTCTTCCCCAAATGGCTCACACAATGGAGAGAAAACTTAGAAGTGGGGATCAAACCCAAAAAGGGGGACTAAGAACACCAAAAATGGTGGATGATTAAGAACAGGCAACAGGAACAAAACCGCAAGGAATACAGGAAACCAGGTGGTTAGCTAGGTCGACATAAGTAAGAACACCGAAACACGGGAAGAAGATGGCAGAGGGGAGGAGCGAGGGGTAGGGAGAATGGGCTGCAACTGTTCGGGTCCCGTGTGCCACGTACAAACTCACGAAAGGACCACGAGACCCCTGAAAGGAGGATCACTCTGAAGAAGGAATTGCCACTGTAGTCTTCAGTGAGGAAAGCAGATTGTGCTTGCACGCAGGTAATGTTCGTCTACGTATACAGCGTAGACGTGGTAAGCATTGCTTCGTAGAGTGCATTCGTCCAAGACACACTGGCCCCACCCCCGGCCTTATGGTCTGGGATGTAATAAGCGACAATACTCGTTCACCTTTGATGTTCCTGGAGGGGATGCAAACCTACACTCGATAAGAGCACAATGTTGTTAGACCCTTCTTCCGCTACTCTTACAACACGAAGGTTATGTCTTGTTGCAGCAGGATAATGCTAGACTGTACACTGCCTGTGAAACTCAACCTGCCCTGCAAAGCGTGCAGCAGCTTGCCTGGTCAGCACAATCTCTGGACATATTTCCAATCAAAACGTGTGGGATATGATGGGATAAGAAGTGATTCGGGAGCCTCGTTAAGCAACTCTTACAGAACTACGTGAACAGGTCGAGCAGGCGTGGCATAACGTATCCCAGAACAGTAAACGCTATGTGTATGATCGATTGGTGCCAGAGTCAGCTCCGGCCGCGGTGGCCGAGCGGTTCTAGGCGCTTCAGCCCGGAACCGCGCGACTGCTACGGTCGCAGGTTCGAATCCTGCCTCGGGCATTGATGTGTGTGATGTCCTTAGGTTAGTTAAGTTTAAGTGGTTCTAAGTTCTAGGGGACCGATGACCTCAGATGTTAAGTCCTATAGTGCTCAGAGCCATTTGAACCAGAGTCAGCGATTGCGTTGTTCAACACGTACTAATTGGGTGTTCTGGCACGGGTAGATACCTGGTAACTCAGAACCGCCCGTGCTATTCATCAGTAAATTTAATCATTTCATGTCCTCCATATGTATTGTTGCAACAATAAATCTTGAGTGAATTGGAAAGCTCTAAATCGGAGTATTAATTTTTTCTGGCTGTGTTTTACATATTTCTGTCGCATGGGCACAAAATTCATACAGACTCATTTGATGAGCAGTCAAATCCCCGAATCAAATAAAAAAATCATGAAAGGTACATCTTGACTTTTGTGTCTGTCAGGAAGGCCTCGAAAGGCCTCACAATCTATCAGCCACTGAATCGAGAACGTTGAACTACAGCTTGTATTCAACATCTATGCATGCGTTGCCCCTTTACCGTACTTCCATTTCTCATTTCTCATTGTGCAGCTTTGAGACAGGTGACCTGCTTTCCATTTATTACACAACGGCCGCACAATCGTCTTTGTTTGGGAATTCACGCCGGCCATACGGACCACTATTTGTTGATTGAGACTGGCCGCACAACACATTTTTGCTCGCTGCGCGCCCGCAGACCTATGCGGTCACGCGGCGCTAACGTTCTGAGGTGCATTCTGTCTGCGTTTTTTTTTTTTTTTCCATGCTCGGCGCTGCCCACAAGCGAGGGAAGTGCGCTGCGTTTTTATAATCTGTTTGGGGGAAGCGGCCTTCCAGGAAGAACTGCGGTACAGGACTGTTTCCAGGACAGCTACGAAATACAGCGACAGGTGATTTACCTAAATTATTTTTGTGTGCATTTCTTGTGTTATTTACATCAATTAGTAATTTCTGTATTTTGTGTAGTGTAACGTGTTTAGTGAACAGTTACCGCTCTCCATACGTGCCTGCGTAATTCGTCGTCACTGGTTTGACAAGCGTGCTACGGAAGATTATCCAGAAGTGGTGCTGCATCCCTGTGTAGTCAGGGAGCTACAATCAAGAGGGTACATGACGGCCCCATCACAATGGACTGGCTACCATGCTGGATATGAGGTGCAAATAATGAGAGCTAGAGATGAGACAGCAGCCACGTAAGGACTTACGTCGTACTGACACCATAAGTGTGCGCGGCCAATAACATAACGAACTCTGTTTCAGTGGGAGTGCAGCTTGAAAGTTACCTGTTTAAATTTATTATACTCTTGTACTCTTGATTGTGTTTTTAATGTTAAATTGTCTGTTGGATGCTTAACTTTTGGCTTCTTGTTTTAATTGCTGTGCATAACAAACCTTAAAGCTGATAGCTTGTGTAACGTTTGGAAGGTCACAAGCCATCTGGCTTGCCTCCTTCCATTTATACAAAATGTACCTGCCCCCTTGTCACGATTGATGATAGGCAGGATACTTGTTTGTACCTACTTAAAGTCTCTCTGCGTTGATTTATTATAGAGAAATGTATTTTATAAAAATTCCAGTGGTCGTCGGTAAAGGGAGTAATAGTTCCAGTCTGTGAACACATGTGAAATGCACAGATCGCACACTTGTCTGAATGCGGCAAGTGTGTCGTGGGCACTCAGAGCTTTGTGCTGACTTCCTCGTTTCAAGTGGCTACCGATGGAAGCTTACAGAACCTATCGGTCCTTTTCACGAAGTCGAGGTCACCAGCCTGTGGCCCGACTCGCCTCTTGAAATTGCCGAGGGCAACAGTTTCAAGTGCCTGTTGGGACACCACAATTTATGGCGGAGATGTATAAATCTTGGAATGTTGGGGAAAACAGGGACCTCGCGAAATTCAGAAGTGTTAAACAACGCTCTGATTCGCCTATCGCCAGGTGACGTCAGACGGGAATTTCTGGGACAAATTAGCGAGGAAGAAGTGTTCTGATTGGCCAGGGTGGGAATTAGTAAAATTTGACGTCGTGGTGCTTGGATATGGCCGAGTCCTGACGAACGACTTTCTGTTTCTCCACTACGACCATTGTCCTCCGACTTACCACCACAGTAGATTGGTGAGTTAATGTTTAGATAGGAAGTGTACCGTTACCACACCTCCGCTAAACCCTATTTAACTTGGTATCGTTAGATGGCGTATTCAGTCGACCGCCGGAATTTCTAACTTAGTTATTGGGTTGTGGTGGATTAATGATTTAATGTGCAGCTCGGATACTGTAGCCATGCATCTGCTTGCCTATCTTGTTATCCTTCGTCAGCATTTAACTTTGTTTTCTCACAGAATGTTTATGCAAATACTTTTTAATTGGTTAATATAATAAACAATCGATTTATGTTTCATTTTCATTTTTATTTGAAGGAACACGTGGTTGCCTTCAATTCACTGATTCATTCTACTGATTGACTGGGTAGTTTTACAGTAGGATTACTGCAATTTCCCACCTTATGATTCTATGTTATGACATCTCATAATAGCTATACCGTTGCGGAATTTATAGTTAACATGAAGTCTTAAGCAAAGTGTGATGGAGTCTGGGTAGGGTCCATTACTCTGATTTTCAGTGTCTCACATGTCGCAGGATATTGCACGTTAACTGTTGGTGACAAAATGCAACTGCGAGACTGTCTAGAGAACTCTAACTGCGAGAATTCTAAGAAAAAGATGCCTTGTCTGACTGAGCCTTATTGTTATCACATAATATGACTACGGACTTTGATATAAAAATGATTACTTTGAAACTAAAGTTGGTCTCTGTTAAATTTAATTAAAGAAAGAATCTGCGTTCTACAATTCTTGGCTTACCTGGGTCGCACTGGATAACACCACGCACAGTGCTCTCGCAGCTACAGCCTTTCTCGATAACACAACTGACATATGCAAAGGTGCAATATGTTCTCTAAAAATGTTGTTATCATTCTTGGTTCATAAGTTTTGATAATGGTTTTCAATAAATGGAAAGTTGAGTCTTGAGATGTGGACAATGACTGGTTTAAATCAACTCATTAGCAATCTCATATCATTTGACTTAATAACATTTAATGAAACTTCAATAACAGCTACACCTTCTCTGAAATGACATAACTATAATCCAAGAATTACAAAAATTAAACTTCATGTGTAAATCTGTCCTTAAACAAAATTCTAAAATCTAATACCTAAATACATTTGTCTCACAACGATAAAAACGAAAAAAAAAATGAAAAGTAAGAAGAGTCCTGATCTGGATGCCGGACGAACCAAGAGTGCTACATTATCAATACGAACTTAATCATTACTGTAACCCATTCTTCACACAGTAGATTGTATCAATGTAAAAATGAATTCTTTTTCTGTCCACAATAAATCTTTAATTAATCTATAATATAATTCCCAAAATCTCCATCATTTCCTGCTTACTACTACTAAATCCAATTTCAACTGTTCACATCTAGCACCGAAGCTCAACTATCTCTCTTCTCCCCTCCACGTGATCGACGGAAAAATCTGGCGCGCATCTTCGCAGAGCAAAGATCATATCTAACTCGTCTCTGTGCATTGTCTGGGCAATTCAGATCTTACGAGAGCGATTCCAGACATCCAAAAAAAGAGAAATTTCTGCGAAAATTTACACACACACACACACACACACACACACACACACACACACACCTTTCAAACTTCTGTAGTTCACAATTCTGCACAAGTTTATGAAAACTGTATAACCCAAAAGTAATGACGAGAAGTGCGTAGGATTTGTTGAGCATAGTACCAGCAGTGAGTAATAGTCTAGAATAGAGGGATATATGTACTCCCAACAGTGTCCTCCCTAACGTGACCAGAAACGATGACTGAAGAGCCGTGAAACGAAGTGGAAACGCTAGGGGAAGAAAAGCAGGGTTGAATGGCAGTATGCCTCATCGACGTCAAAGTATGCACTACCATCTAATGCGTGCATTGGAACGCTAGAGAGTAATCTGAAATCGGAAAGTGGGTTTACCATACCGTACACATTTATCATCCTTCAGAATGCTCTGCTACGAAAGCTATACGTATGTAAAATGAATAATAAAGGGTTGTGTTGAGCGATGGTCAGGTAACAGACCGTGCAATTTGAACACAGGATGAGATAACCACTATCTTATCTCCATGGCCATTACAGGTCGTACAGCTTCTTCTAAATGTATAAATTGCGTGTCCTTTTGGAAGTCAGATCTGGAAGCTGGAGATATCTGGAGAGTTTGAATAGGAGTCTCTGACCGTTCTATCTATCAACCTGTCGTCTTCTGAAGTTGTGTCCCCAGCTCAGAAGACAGCTCGTCGGTCGTGGGATCTTCTTCGGCGGAGGCTGCTGCTACGCTGTCAACTCGAATCTGTGGGATGCCACTTGTCCAGGTTACTCTCTGTATCTACAGAGGGCAAGATCTGTAGTACTGACAATGACGGTAGGCGACACTTCTCATTAATGTATCCCGTTTGGTTATAATTCAAACATTCACACATTTACTGTGTCTTTTACAACACTCGACATGGGTTTCTTAATTATATGGTAACTTTTCCATTCAACTTCCGAAGTATGATACACATGTCGGAATCTCCGGTATGCGCTAGAGAGATTGACTATTACATATTCACATCTAAGTAACGCACGATACCTTGATACATGTCCGGCCCTCTAGAACACCCGAAACAGTGTTACGTGTCCGGCCCTCCACAACGCCCGAAACAGAGTGACTAGCGCAGCCTATGTACTTCGTCTCCCAGGCGTGCCATAGCGACCCAAAGGTGTCCGAAGCACTTCGGTTGCAATATCGTTACTCTTATGTTTCTCAAAACCAGTGAAATTTAATAAAAAAAACGATAGACTAGTAGGGCAACCATGAGAGAATGACATACTAAAAATTGTCGCTTGCACCTCACTCCACGTTTGTACCATATGCTACTTCACGTGTATCAAGTTGCATCAAGGCAAGCTTCTAACAAAATAAAACACTGACGGCCACAGCCAGGAATATCACAGTTGGCGCGGCGTTGGAGATGTACGGTTCGGCACTTCTGCGGGCTGGGCAAGCCGCACGGAGGCCAATATGTCGGTATGTCCAGTACCTGTATACTAATCAAACTGCAACACATACATCAACATCGTTGCTGGGAAGTTGAGTGGCAAAGTCCGACCTCATGAACATCATTTTCAAGGAGGCAGCAACCAACCAAACAGAACGTCCTGCATTGTCTCGTGACATAAATCCGATGGCACACACTTGGTATCAGCTGAAACTTGCAGCGCATAGGAGCAGGAATCCCCCTCAGAAACTGGATGACCCCAAACCTCGAATAATGCCATAGGCTTGAGCAGCAACGTCTCTGACGCCTCGCGGCCAGCAAGCCAAGGTTGATCCACAAATGTTACAATGAACAGAGTCGAAGTTCACGGTATTCAGTGTTGCTGGGTAGTATCTCACATATTCGCAAAGGTGTGTGTCTTTTGAACAGGTTACCTTAATTTTGATTGTTCTCTTGTTTTCATTACACGCTCACCTTGAATATAAGCCCATATACATTCGAAGATATGGAGGTGGTCCAAACATTCCTTTTTTATGCAAATTGTTTGTAGTGGCACGACAGTGCGCTGCTGTGTTTTCCAAGTTTCGCTAGTATCATTATACGGCAAGAAATTTCACCGGGCGGGACAGCGCAGTGGTTAGCTCACTGGAAATGCATTCTGGAGGACGACCGTTCTAACCTGCGTCCGACAATACTGATTTAGGTTTCCCGTGATTTCCCTAAATCAGGGATGTTTCCTTCCGATGGGTGCGGCCGCTTTCTTTCTCCGTCCTTCCCTAATCCGAGTTCGTGCTCCGTCTCTAATGACCGCGTTGTTGGTGGGACGGTAAACACTGACCTTCTCCAAGGTAATAAGTTCATGGAAATCCATCTAAACAGCGGTTTTTTCGAATGAAAAAATTCGCACTGGCTGTAAAATACTTTTTATTAAAAATCACGACTATTTCGCATCAACTGAAGACGCATCCTCAGGTAATGTGAACAAAATTTATAAGGAAAATTTTTGTACAAAAAAACATGAAGAATAAAGGGATACTAAAAGGTAATATTATATAATTGTACTTGAGTACTCACAGTGATTTTTTTTAACAAATCGCAACGGAAAGGTAAGTGCTTTAGAGTCACTCATCATTCACGTCAAGTTATAAACATTAGCGCGCTAAAAGCGGTAGTCCATAGTTAAAATGAAGGGGATAGCAAAACGTATAGAAATAAAACCTGAATAAAAACCAAACGTGCTAAATAAAGCTGTATACTAGTAACGCACCTAGACAATTTCAGCGTATGAACCCAATTGACGTGAATGTTGGGGAGTTGTTCTAAATCCGTTACCTTTCCGCTGTGAGTTGTGAGAAAGAATCTCTGTGAGTACTCCAAGTACTGCGATATAATACTGATTTTCGATATCCCTTTATTCTTCAGACCAATATTAAGAATTCTTTGTAAAAAAGTTATTTCCTTCTTAATTTTGTGCAGATCACCCGAGGATGAGTTTTCAATTGACGCGAAACCAGTCGTGATTTTTAATAAAAAGTATTTTTCAGCCAGTGCAGATCATTTCATTAAAAATGTTAAAATTAGGCTGCCCGCAATTCAAAATAAACTGTTCGTCCGTCTCTACTGTGATTGTCGACTATGATAAATGTTGTCACATCGTAGCGATACACTTCGAGGTCGAAAACTTATTGACAGACAGGTCTTTAGTAATTGCAGCAGTGTCGTTTGTCTTGTGTCGAGATAGTAAGCTATTTTGATTCCATATTGTAACACATCATGTAACTCATCCAGACCCTCGACAAAGGAAATGGAAACGATCAAAAGCGTCTAGTTAATGACAAAAGGAAAGAAGCTTTTGAGAGATATTCAGATTTGTACACTGTGGTTCTACGTTAGTTATCTCCCTCTATAGACCGTTCGCAAGCCTCTTACGAGCTTTGCCAACATCAAAGGCTCGCGCGCCAATCAATATCCCGGCTTTCCCAGTAAAACATTTGCCAGGTGGAAAAAACGAAAAGAAGAGCGTATCGGAGGGGAGTGGAAGACTAAGCTGAGAGTTCGTAAACAACGTAACAGAGGGAAGAAGCGACAAATAACCGTTCACAAAAACATGTCATTATTTCTCAGTAGCATCTGACTACCTGCACAATTTATTATCAACCTTTCCTGCATTTTAGAATGAAAGAATTGGCTCATAGCCTTAGCATTTTTCCAACGAAATATGCTACTCCACGTTACAGCATCTGACTGTATACAGTGGAGAAGTAAAGTCAGTACGTACTATTTATAACACGAATAAACAAATCATTACTAGTTTTTTTACATAACGTCAAAAGTACGAAAATCTTACCATCGACTGATCTTTCGTAATACCGAAATTTAGGAGTTAGCCTACTGCAAGATCAAGTATCATGATATATCATGATTCTATTTATAACGACTAGTATGAAACTACACTCATATTCAGAAAAAACAGAACGCCTAGAGATAGGACGTTCATATTCACAGGACCTGTACATTAGCATGCTCTGCAGAAGTGATTAGCATTAGAACCATATGGGCCTGCGAGTTCAAGGTCAACATCGATATCGCGGCGCAACACCACCTATCGGTAAAATGTGTCTGCGGATCTCGTTGTCCTTATAAACCGAAGCTAATGGATCAGTGTGACTTGAGCAGACGTGCAGGATGCCTCGCAGATGTATGCGCGAACCGTACCGTCAAATCTGTGAATTTGAAATAGGCTACATTATTACCTTGAGAGAATGTGATGCATGCATCCGGGGAATTGCTGTTCGAGTGGGACGAAGTGTTTCGGTAGTGCAACGGGTGTGTGCAGAATAGTTCACAGAATGCCTTGGAACACGACGAGATGGGTCAGGTCGCACCACCCAGACCACCCCCGAGAAGATCGACACCTCATCCGAATAGCATTGCAGGACCGAAGTGCGTTCTCCTCGGCTCTGGTGCAACAGTGGAAAAGTGTAACACATCGTACACTATCAGTTGTGATAGTCCGTTGCCGTCTATTACGGCATGGGTTACGTGCGCGTCGTCCACTTCTTCCCCTACCGTTGACGAATGTGCAGAAACATGCTAGACGACAGTGGTGTATGGAACGACGTCGTTGGGTACAGGAATGGCATCAGGTAGTGTTTTCGGACGAATCCAGGTTCTGTTTGTTTGAAAATGATAGCCGCATTTTGTTTCGCCGCAGACAGGGAAAGGGAGGGGGGTGTGGGAGCGACATCACAGTGACTGCATTCGCACAAGACATACAACGCTACGGTGCTATTGGGTACAACCACAAATTACAGTTGGTACGTGTCCAGGGCACTGTGACCAGTGTGATCTACGTACATGACATCCTGTGACCCGTAATCACACCCTTTCTGCAGAACACCACAGACGCCATTTTTCAGCAAGACAATGCACGACCACATGTTGCTGCACTAATACGTGCAATATTGGTGTCACAGGATGTCACGTTTTTGTCCTGCCCCACAAGATCACCAGAACCTGTCGCCAATCAAAAATATGTGAGATATGGTGAAACGACGGTTGCAGCACTGTGACCCAGTGCCAACCATCACAGATGAACTTTGGAACCAGGTGAATGCAGCATGAATCGCTATACCACAGGATGCTATTCTCGCCTTATACGCGACGATACTATCACGCACGAAATATGTTATCCAGGCCCATGGCGGACTATGTGCCTACTAGGTAACGGGACACATGCTGAACCGAGATGACTGAAATGCATATCATTTCTGCAGACCATACTAATGCACATGTCCTGTGAATATGAACGTTAAATCTCTAGTCGTTCAAGGTGTTCTGTTTTTTCTGAACATGAGAGTATTTTCAGACTAACATGAAACATTCTATTTTCAAGTAGCTGAATGTTTATACATCTTTCTAGCTACGCAGAATTAATTTCAGTCACTGTGTGAGAGAATGCGCTCTTGACATATACTGATATTCTTAGATACATATGGTGATCTCTATTCGTGATAAAGAAAGACATACATATGAGATCCTCTGTTGCTTAAGAGTGCATCTGACAAGAGAAAATCGCCAAACTATACTTAATCCAAACGGAAAATAATTGTGGATAGCATTTGCAGATTCAAGAGAGAAAGAGATAATTTAGGGGCATAGACGAGCAGGAGCAGGAACTACACTCATACTCATAAATTAGAGATGACTGCAGAATGTGGTGCCACACAATGTGGCACTACACAAAACTGACGCTAATAGTATAGGCACATAGGGAACACACACGACACAGATCTGTAAGTTCACGGTATTGGTGATAAGTTGAGAAAACTGTCCCCAAACACATGTGCTACAAAACGCCACTGTTTCCTGCACATGTACCCCGACATCAATATGGGATATGATCACCATGCACACGTACGCAGGCCGCACAACGGGTTGGCATACTTTGGATGACGTGGTCGAGCAGCTGCTGGGGTATAGCCTCCCATTCTTGCACCAGTGCCTGTCGGAGCTCCTGAAGTGTTGTAGGGGTTTGAAGACGTGCAGCAATACGTCGACTGAGAGCATCCCAGACGTGCTCGATGGGGTTTAGGTCTGGAGAACAGGCAGGCCACTCCATTCGTCTGATATCTTCTGCTTCAAGGTTCTCCTCCACGATGGCAGCTCACTGGGGCCGTGTTTTATCATCCATAAGGAGGAAGGAGGGACCCACTGCACCCCTGGAAAGGCGGACATACTAGTGCAAAATGACGTCACTGTACACCTGACCTGTTACACAATTCCTCTGTCAAAGACATGCAGAGGTGTACGTGCACCAATCATAATCCCACCCCACATCATCAAACCATGACCTCCATATAGGTCCCTTTCAAGGACATTAAGGGGTTGGTATCTGGTTCCCAGTTCACGCCAGATGAAAACCCGGCGAGAATCACTGTTCAGACTATACCTGGACTCGCCCGTGAACATAACCTGGAGCCACTGTTCCAATGACTATTTTCTGTGTTCTTGACACCAGGCTTTTCTGGCTCCCCGGTGACCAGGGGTCAGTGGAATGCACCGTGCAGGTCTCCGGGCGAATAAACCATGTCTGTTCAGTCGTCTGTAGACTGTGTGTCTGGAGACAACTGTTCCAGTGGCTGCGGTAAGGTCCTGAGCAAGGCTACCTGCAGTACTCCGTGGCCGTCTGCCGGAACTGATGGTGAGATATCGGCCTTCTTGTGGTGTTGTACACTGTAGACGTCCAGTACTGTAGTGCCTGGACACGTTTTCTGTCTCCTGGAATCGCTGCCATAATCTTGAGATCACACTTCGAGCACACGGAGGGCCCGTGCTACGACCTGCTGTGTTTGACCAGCCTCTAGTCGCCCTAGTATTCTACCCCTCATCAATATGCGTTCTTTGAGCCTTTTTTAACACACAGTCACGCTTAGCACGGCCGAAGACGTCTGCACACTTACTCGCTGCACCGTACTCTGACATGCACCAACACACCTCTGCGTATGTGGACTGCTGCCAGCGCCACCGTGCGACGACCGCGGTTCAAATGCACCGTATAGTCATACCCCGAGGTGATTTACACCCACAAGCTGCCCACTAGAGTGTTCTTTCACCATGCATCAGCGTTATCCTTAATTTATGAGCATGAGTCTAGATACAAAGAAAACTGTTTTCCGATGTATTATCTGTGTGTAACTTTCAGTTTTTTTTTTATTTTCTTTGTTTGCGAGGAACGTTGTTTCCTAAAATCAACGCAAAAATTACTCCTTTAGGTTTAAGGGGAGAGTGGCTACATATTTTTAAATTATTTTTACCACTGAAGATATTATGGGTGATCTTCAACTAACAAAATACAGTTTCATTTTTTTGTTTTAGAAAAGAGAATCTCAGATACAAGAAAGTCTACTAGGTGAAGTCCTTGAAACGCCTGGTTACATCCGCAGGACAGAATAGGTAGTTGGAATTGTGGAAAGTGGCCCAAAATGAGCGGCGGTCAGTCACACTCGAATACATACACTACTGGCCATTAAAATTGCTACTCCAAAAAGAAATGCAGATGATAAACGGGTATTCATTGGATATATATATATTGTACTAGAACTGACATGTGATTACATTTTCAGGCAATTAGGGTGTATAGGTCCTGAGCAATCAGAACCCAGAACAACAACCTCTGGCCGTAATAACGGCCTTGATACGCCTGGGCATTGAGTCAAACAGGGCTTGGATGGCGTGTACAAGTACAACTGCCCATGCAGCTTCAACATTATACCACAGTACATCAAGAGTAGTGACTGGCGTATTGTGACGAGCCAGTTGCTCGGCCACCATTGACCACACATTTTCAATCGGTGAGAGATCTGCAGTGTAGCCATGTATGAAAGTG
The DNA here is from genome assembly GCF_021461385.2 of Schistocerca piceifrons. NCBI lineage: Eukaryota > Metazoa > Arthropoda > Insecta > Orthoptera > Acrididae > Schistocerca > Schistocerca piceifrons. The sequence goes on from NC_060149.1 coordinate 907,096,883, forward strand.
AAACATGGACGATAACCAGTTTGGACAAGAAGAGAATAGAAGCTTTCGAAATGTGGTGCTACAGAAGAATGCTGAATATAAGGTGGGTAGATCACGTAACTAATGAGGAGGTATTGAATAGGATTGGGGAGAAGAGAAGTTTGTGGCACAACTTGACTAGAAGAAGGGATCGGTTGGTAGGACATGTTTTGAGGCATCAAGGGATCACAAATTTAGCATTGGAGGGCAGCGTGGAGGGTAAAAATCGTAGAGGGAGACCAAGAGATTAATACACTAAGTAGATTCAGAAGGATGTAGGTTGCAGTAGGTACTGGGAGATGAAGAAGCTTGCACAGGATAGAGTAGCATGGAGAGCTGCATCAAACCAGTCTCAGGACTGAAGACCACAACAACACAACAAGAGATCTGGAGAATGTGCTGGCCAAGGCAGCAGTCGAACATTTTCTGTATCCAGAAAGGCCCGTACAGGACCTGTAGCGTGCAGTCGTGCATTATCTTGCTGAAATGTAGGGTTACGCTGGGATGTCGCCAAACACGGATGCGACCATCATGATTTTGTAAACAGAACTGGATTCATCCGAAAAAATGACGTTTTGCCATTCGTGCACCCAGATTCGTCGTTGCGTACACCAGACGCTCCTGTCTGTGATGCAACGTCAAGGGTAACCGCAGGCACGGTCTCCGAGCTGATAGTCCATGCTCCTGGAGACGTCGTCGAACTGTTCGTTCAGATGATTGTTGTCTTGCAAAGGTCCCCATCTGTTAGTCGGCCGCGGTGGCCGTGCGGGTCTAGCGCTGCAGTACGGAACCGCGGGGCTGCTACGGTCGCAGGTTCGAATCCTGCCTCGGGCATGGATGTGTGTGATGACCTTAGGTTAGTTAGGTTTAAATAGTTCTAAGTTCTGGGGGACTGATGACCTAAGATGTTAAGTCCCATAGTGCTCAGAGCCATTTCCCCATCTGTTGACTCGGGGATCGAGACGAGGCTGCACGATCCGTTACAGCCATGCGGATAAGATGCCTGTCATCTCGACTGCTAGTGATACGAGGCCGTTGGGATCGAGCACGGCGTTCAATAATACCCTCCCGAACCCACCGATTCCATATTCTGCTAACAGTCATTTGATCTCGACCAACGCGAGCAGCTATGTCGCGATACGATAAACCGCAATCGCGATAGGCTACAATTCGACCTTTATCAAAGTCGGAAACGTGGTGGTACGCATTTCTCCTCCTTAAACGAGGCATCACAACAACGTTTCACCAGGCAACGCCGGTCAACTGCTGTTTGTGTATGAGAAATCGGTTGGGAACTTTCCTCATCTCAGCACGTTGTAGGTCTCGCTACTGGCGCCAACCTTGTGTGAATGCGCTGAAAAGCTAATCATTTGCATATCACAGCATTTTCTTCCTGTTGGTTAAATTCCGCGTCTGTAGCGCGTCATCTTCGTGGTGTAGCAATTTTTATGGCCAGTAGTGTATAACTTTATATAGTTGCCCGAACATTACAGCGCAAATTTCCGACCTTAACTATCGACTGGATATGTCACACAATCTTGTTGCTTAAGGGCACAACCTCTTTAATTTTTAAAACGGCTGAATGACCATGATTTAAAAACAAAACTACAATAAATTTTCAAAAGGCAGAAAGCGCAAGATTTTTTCCTTAAATAATACTTCAAATGAGGCTGAAGGCCCAAAAAATCTAAGACATGAGAAGTAAGGAATTTTAATTTTAAAGCGGCTGAATGTCCATGTTTTGAAACACAACTACAATAAATTTTCAAAGGCAGAAGGCCCAAAGCTTTATCCTTAAATAATTTTCAAAATGGAGGCTGAAGGCACAAACAATATAAGACTTAACAATAAGGAATTTTTACTTTTAAAACGGCTGAAGGCCCATGACTCAAAACACAACTACAATAAATTTTTACAACGCAGAAAGCCCAAGGCTTTATCCTTAAATGATTTTCTTTAATTGAGGCTGAAGGCCCAAACAGTCTAAGATTTAACAAGTAAGGAATTTAAATTTTAAGACGGCTGAAGGCCCATGATTGAAAAACACAACTACAATGAATTTTCAAAAGACAGAAGGCCCAAATCTTTATCCAAGAAATATTTTAAATGAGGCTGAAGGCCCAGACAATGCAAGACTTAACAAGTAAGGAACTTTCAATTTTAAAACGGCTGAAGGTCCATTTTTTAAAACCCAACTAAAAGCGTACAAATTCAAACCATCGGCTATGAGCCATTAAAATCAAACACCAATAAGAAAAGGCAGTACAGCCAGCGGCGCTCAGAGGTTTCCGGGGTTCGGTCTCCATTTGAAATATTAACGTTCGCTGAGGGGAGACAGGTAGTCGGCCCAACTACATCCAATCCGCCAGCAACTCAACCAAGAAATAGTCAACGGACCCACCGACAAGACGAGTTGCCTTCCACCCGACCAGTACACAAGGAACTCCAGAGCCAAAACGTAAAAGGCGTAGTGGCGCACAACCAAGTATGCATAAGCTGTCAAATCAACACACACGTGATGAACAGCGACAACACGGTGAGGAAAGGACACTGCCTGAATGTTACGTCAGCGGCCAGGGCAGGTAACCGGAACGCTAACGGCCACAAGGCAGAAAATTCCGCTGGTGCACTTGGACTTCAAATAACCAAAATACAGTTGAACACCGGATGGTGGCCAAACTTTCGCCAACTCGAACCCTCGTTGTTGCACACGGGAATACCCCCAACAGCCAACCATGAAAACCAACGGCACAATGTCAACAGACTGGCTTCGGTAATTAAATCACCACTCAAGTTTGATGTCCTGGGTTAGTGGGCCACGAACCTCGCAGCAATCGGAACAGCTACCACATACTCCGACACTGCGTATAGACCGCCAGCGGGTCCGGCCCACTGCGTCGTGCGGAGATTTCCTGGCTGTTCCACACCAACCGACCGACTTCTCAGAGCCAGTAAGCCGAGAACATTTAAAATAACTTGTCAGTCAAAATCACACAAACTACACAGTTTCACGAACATTTGCACGAAGAACTAAACAATGCTAGCGGCAGTGACTGTACAATAACAGGGACGAATCACGAGTCGGCACACATAGCCGACCCATAAGCGATCGCCGGCCAAATACACGTCGTCCGGCAAGACGACCGACGGAAGACGAACCAAAGTCGTCCCCAATCCAATCATGTGTGTCGGCAACCGTTGGGCGAGTCATGGCGGTCCGGACCCCACTGCTGCCGCGCCCCGTCTGAACTTGTGCCGCTTGCCAACTCAAACACTGCCTAGTCCGAACTAACTGCTGGCACGTTCCAACTGACTGGTTGACACACGACGACCGGGAAGTAATAGCAGTCCAGCAAAGATATACGACAGGGCTTATATCGATAAGCGCTGCTGCTACCGCTCACGGGCAGGCAAAGCAGCAACTCAGTGACACAAGTAACTGAAACGAAGATCACGAGGTGGCAGTACGGCAAAAACAGGATGTTAAATAAGAGATGACACGAACACGAGCAACGCACTGCTCAGTCCTTAATACTCGTATCAGAAGTTATATAAAAATGGTTCAAATGGCTCTGAGCACTATGGGACTCAACTGCTGTGGTCATCAGTCCCCTAGAACTTAGAACTACTTAAACCTAACTAACCTAAGGACATCACACACATCCATGCCCGAGGCGAAGTTATATATGCACTAAATTTAGACGATTTCTTGTTTTAAATATTTAGCACCTGTAGAAAATATAATGAGTACTCCACCAGAATGTTTATAAAACTATACCAGAACAAAGAAGAATACTGAAATACGTTAAATAATAGGAAACGTTAACAATAGTGCAATATAACACAAATTATAAGGCATGCTATACCAATCATTTCGAAACGAACTGATAAATAACATAGATCAGAAAAAAACTTGTTAACATGCAAAGGGCAGGTTTTGAGAAAGGTTACAGTTTATCTGCTTGTCCGCCAATAAACTATCATGTTTAAGTAATCGTGAATCCGGAGCTTTAGTACAATGGATTCACAACGAGCAGATTTCAGTTTGGCCGTCCTAATTTAAATTCCCAGTGTCATAGCAGAACAGGTATGACCCCTTCAACAGAAACCGGGCTTAATAGTTCCTGCCATTTGTTAACCATTGCTTTTTTTATAACTGAGATAATGCTCCGCGTCAGGAAACCTCTATGAGGACAGTATATTGCACCGAACGAATTGCTTTACACCTTCAACTATTCTCAGGTGTAGGGAAATAGCATGGCTCTATTTATCTCAAATATTCTTTATGTACGAGTTTCGCTTTGAGGAAGACGTTCTTGTGAGATTCGGAGCAGCGTTTATATGGTTTTGCTCACACATTTACATGAATTCCCTATTGATGGACGATTCAGTTTCGTCTCGCACTTCAGAAAATCTATATGACTCGTCAATTTGTCTCTCAGTGAATTGATAGAAACTATTAATTTCATGCTTTTTATCGGAGGGTGAATCCGAAATGAATAAAATGTAATTCTTCCTTCTAGCTCCCAGATGTTTGTCGTTACTTACAGAGAGTGTTCGTTCGTTCTGTTTCACATATTCAGAAGTTCCCTACATGTCAAGCAAACTCAGTACCATCGTGAATAAATGGACGCTGTTTTCTAGCTTACCACTACCACGTACATAAGTTAACGTGAGTCTGGATGTATAAGAGAGGTTCTTGGACAGTGATACAGAGAGTTGTAATTCATGCTGCTCTTGGAACCTTTCATATCCACTATTACGCTAATTAAGATTTACTCAGTAAGATGTAAAAGTTGGCGTATGTTCATAGGTTTTAGCCAATTTCGCACTTTGGTGGAGAGTAGGTTGGAGTTTACAGTTATGTCAATACTGAGGTCATTAGAGATGATGAACGAAGTCAGCTGCACGGGAATAGGGTAAAGAACTTTGGATGGTTTCGTTGAAGGACCTATCCTGGAATTAATTTTAGGTTAATTATAGGAACCTCATAAATTCAAAATTACGATGACCAGACGTGGATTGAATGACTACTACACTTGTACATATACACAGCTACTCAAGTATCTAGACCATTCTGTCCATGTCAGCAATTTCTTACCTTCTGGTCTTCCATTTCTTATTCAATTACACTTTTATTTACTCATTTCGACGAATCGCGCTATGCTGCCTTCTTTATTTCAGCTATACGTGGTATCAACACAATAGAACTCTGTGATTAAGCATACCCACCAGTCCATCAGTCATCTTTTTCGTCTGGTTATCATTTTTGCCTTATTCTTCATCCACAACGACCCGAGGAGACATCCGCAAAATTTTTGAATAATAATTAAGATATGTGGTGTGTCGGTTACTGTGGGAGTCAGCATCGACACAAACGAGGAAGGAGATAAGGTACGATGGCCGGTGGCAGGAATCCAAAGCGATTCACTATTACTACTCGCAGGACGCGGGCTAATTGTCGTCTCGAATTACTCAGTACTGGTAAGTCAGCGATCAGCGATGGGCAGCTGGTTAAGTCAGCGCTGTCTTCCTGGAGGTGTGACGCTGGCCCCACGGGTCAGCGCCTTCGCGATGCCGTTTCGCGCTGCTACGCTGGTCGGTGTGCAGTAAATGCCTTATAACTGCACAGCATGGATGCAGTCGGCAGAAAAATATTTAAGAAGTTGGTCATAGCTATTGGTTGAGAGTTTTGATGTAAAGATCCTATAATAAGAAAATCTATGTACCTGTCGCTCATTTTTAATTCGATTATGTGTGTGAAAATCTACGAGAAATTCGTTCGTTTTCGAAACTAAAATGGTTTCAGATACAAGGTTTCAATATGGAAGTCCATCGGAACAGTTTTCAGAAAGTGCTAAGGACAGATTAGGCCAAAGATGAACTGGTCCTGATGGTACTGCCCCGTAGCCTACTTGATCCCAAGGTATGGTCCCTTTCTTTTCGGCTCTTGAGAAGAGCTTAGTTTATGAAATACCAATGCGCACTCTTCCAGTGCTGAGGATACTGTGAAGTTTTTATGGAAAGCTAGAACTTGAGTAATAGTTTATTATGCATCACTTGTGTTTTGCCACCATGGTGTTGGTATCTACTTTCAGAAACGCTAAATGTGTCAACGTGTAGCATACAAATCATTGTCAGTTTTTGGTCTGACGGTATCTAATTACTCACGTAATGTTTTATAAGTTTTTTTATTAATTATGCTCTATTACAGTGTAGGTATTGAAGAACACTAGTAGGTATATGAGGAGGTGATGGACTGTTCTTACATTACTCTTAGTTATATTTAAAATATATACACAACCAGATGGTTTAGCGATGGTTAGTCCCCTCGCTGGTATTTTGGCAGATGTTTTCATCAACGCTCTTGAAATAACGTTCTTCAATTCAAGTTCAGAATTACGCCACAAAATCCGTTATTATGCACGTTATGTTGACGACATTATCATTGCTTTTGACGGTACTGATCATGAGTTAGAGCTTCTCTTCATTACTTGCAATGGTTTACATGAAAAAATTTCCTTCACAAAAGAACTTCAGAATGAAAAAGGTGAACTTAACTTTCTTGATTTAACAATCTCTATACAGAATAGTTCCTTCAATATCAATATTTTCCGTAAGGAAACGTATTCAGATAATGTCATCATCCCTGCTGACTCAACTCATCCAAAAGCTCATAAACTGGCGTTTTTTTCATTATGCCATTCACCGTATGGTAACTACTCATTTATCACCTGCCGATCAACAAAAAGAATTGAATGTCATCAAAGCGATTGCGGTTAATAATGGGTACAATCAGAATATGATTGATTACGTGTTCAGTAAGAAAACTTCCCAAAACTGTTCCACTTTGAGCAACAACCTCCCCACTGATAGCAAAGAAGCTAAAAAATTTATTTCTATTCCTTTCTTGGGCAATATATCATATATGATAAAACGTCTTCTAATGAAAAAATATAACTATAACGTCTCCTTCTCTACATATAACAGTTTAAAGAGAACTCTTGTACATTCAGTAGAGATCGCCGGTGATTGGTTTTCCAATTCAGGGGTTTACAAACTAACCTGTAACAACTGTCCTTTATATTATATTGGTCAAACACGCGGAGCTGTGAAAACAAGATATAAAGAACACCTATCAGGTAAAAAAGGAGCGAACACCTCCTGATAGCCAGTCATACGCCAAAACATTTAGAAGAGACTGTTATCCTACACAGAGAAGACAAAGGGCGTAGATTAGATCTGTGGGAAGAGTTACAAATTTTCAAACATCTTGAGCTCAAGGACGGTAACATACTGAACGACCAGTTGAACCTTGCTTGTAGACAATTTTTCGAAGACTTTAAACCTGTACTGTTTAAGGTATAACATTAATGCTGGCATGGATGTGTGTGATGTTCTTAGGTTAGTTAGGTTTAAGTAGTTCTAAGTTCTAGGGGACTGATGACCATAGATGTTAAGTCCCATAGTGCTCAGAGCCATTTGAACCATTAATGCTGGTAACCTTAGTGGTTTATTTCCTCAGGAGGCTGTGATGCACCTTCAGTGTTTTAAGCTCACCACCCCTTATGTAATGGTGGTTTTGTCACGATGTATGTTTGCTACTACATCGGCCCTTATGTGATTTTGTCTGGCTCTGAAATTTTGTTTTTCCTGTGAATGTGTATTAACAGGATCGTGTACCAGTGTTCGTAATTATTTCTTGACAAGAGGCTTTATTGTCAATTTTAAATTTCTGACATGTACACCGTTTGTGGGCTTCACTAATATAGTAATGTAATTTTTTATATATTTTGGCTGTATATGCCACTGGGCGTAAGTTTCTCGGCGTAAGCGCCACCTGCCTTATTTCATGTATAACTACATTATTTGTACCAATGCTCCCATATTGTTATAACGGGAGTGTTAATTTCCTTCCTTTTTTTAGTGTTACTATACCTAAGGACGTTATTAATACTGATAATTTACACGTTGCCTTTGTACAATTGGCACGTGTTTCTCGGCACGAGCGCCACCTGTCCTGTTTTCAGAGTTACTACGCTCGCCGATTACACTCAGGATCTGCAAGATCCATGAGCTATTTTATATTAACGTGACAAACCCTAATTCTAGGGCTATATTTTATTTCTGACACATGTATCTATGCCGACAATTGTAAAAACGGCGATGGTACATTACTCCTTACTAATGTAAAATTGTAAGTATTAGTCGTCGTTATCATACTTCTGTAATGCAGGAGTTCTCTAATTTGTCTTAAAATTTATTCTTGGCTTATAAGTTTCATACTTTTCTAATATAAGCTATGATGTTCATTGCCCTTAGGTTACCTTCTGAAGAAGACAAGTTTATATTTGTCGAAACCTAGGTAAAGAATTTCTTTATCCATTGCAACTGGTCGGCTGTTTATAATTTTATTACGTGAAACTGTTGCTATTGTGCAGCTATGTTTAAAATATTATATTTAAGAGTCTGTCTAGATCTATAGTACAGTCCAGACCACATCAAAATAAAATTATCCTGGTATAAGGTACAGGATTGCACGGACTGATTAAGTTCAGATTGTCTTGTTCATTGATCCATCGCAGCCTGATTTATTTGTGGTTGCTCGACAGTACACGCTAGCCTATGTGGCGCATACGCACTGCTCGTTTAGCGAGCACGAGATGGCGTCGAACCATTGACACAGACAAGTTCACCCTTTTTTATGAAATATTACATTTCGAGAATGTAGTGGGTGATAAAATAACTCTGCCTCTTCCTTTCCTTTAACTGGCGGACAATCAGTGGTGTTACTGTTACAATTACTGGTTCCAGATATATTCTAGAATAGCATCCAGACCAAGTTTACAAGTCTTCTTACACTGAAACATTGATCAGAAGATGGCAGCAGATTATCACTGAAACTGATTATTGTGTGGTATCAAGTATCGATCGATACCGCCCCACTGGCGTTCTGCAGTTGGTAACGGAAAGCCAGTTTCCGTCAGCCGCCGATAGCGGCTGCGCGGGATCTGACGGACCCAATGTTGTGCGCTCGCTGAGCCACGACGCCCAGCGGCAGCCCCTCAGCCCCACTCCCACGGCTCCGACTCCATTGTTCGTGCTTAGTACAGAGACCCTCACCGTTGTTGCTGTTGTAATAGCTGGACTATTTCTTGCTGCATTATTTGTTATGAGTCTTTGTACACTTGGAGAAACGTGAGTTAAGTAACTCTTATCTTCACTGTGATGACCTGTTCGCTAATCATTTCTGCTCCAGCCCAGCTTTCCTACGACGACAGTTGATGCACTACTCTGTAGCCCACCTCCCCTCACTGTTTTGTGTGAGTTTAGTTTTAGTTATGTTCCGTAGATCATTTTCCCGATTATTTTATCGATATGATGTGGAACAAGTCAGATTACAGTTATAACGAGAATGTTAATTTCCTTCCTTTTTTTAGTGTTACTTTACCTAAGGACGTTATTAATACTGACAATTTACACGTTGCTTTTGTACGCCAATTGGCACGTGTTTCTCGGCACGAGCGCGACATGAATAGTACTAATATTAATATTACTGACATTTTTAGTTCTGCACGTACAACTACATTTAAAGGTACATTTTTTACCATTTCTGAAACAGAAACGCGTCCATGGAGTAAAAGAGTTGTCCAAAAGAAATGATTTTAAGCTAGATTTAAAACTTGATCTGCTACCTGCCAGACACTTTATGTTGCTGGGCAAATGATCAAAGATTTTTTTGCTGAATAATGTACTCCTTTTTGAGCAACTGACAGCTTCAATAACGGATAGGGAAGGTCATTTTTCCCCTCTAGTGTTGTACGTATGAACATCACTGTTCTTCGCGAATTGAGATGGATTATTTGTAACGAATTTCATTAGCGAATATATGTACTCTGATGGTGCTGTTAAAATACCTACCTCCTTGAAAAGGTGCCTACATGACGTCCTTGGGTGAACACCACTAATTATTCTCACTGCTCGCTTTTGTGCAATCAATACTTTATGTCTAAGTGGTGAGTTACCCCAGAAAACTAGTTGCAAGAAACAAACTGTAAAAGTAAAATCAGCGATTGTCGTCGATTAAATGAAGAAGAAAGAAGGTCCACTCGTGTTGATTGTTGCAGTGGCAAACAGACACAGTACACGAAATTGTACGGTCTTTTAAAGCTGTGAGGACAAGACGACGATCATTGCACGCTGTATTCACGCCATCATGTTCCTGCACCCAATACTTCCCTCTCAAAAACATAAGTATTCAACAACAACAAAAGACCGCCTGTGGACATTATTTGAGTAATCAAGAGATCTTTAGCTTAATTTGGAAGATCATAAGACGTTCATACCAATAAATTTGCACCTTGTTTCACAGAAATTATTTTTAAATAAGGTATCAAAAATTTCGTAGCTTAATAGTCAAGACACGTTAAAAAAGGAACTAAAACATTACCCTGCTGAAAATGATGTGTTTTAGGTTAGTTGTACTGAACTGCAAAGTTAATAACTACATGAAAAATGTAAAAACAGTAACATTAAAGATGAAATGAAATGATCGTATGGCATTGTTGGCCGGGAGGCCCCATCCGGTAAAGTTCGGCCACCGAGTGAGAGTCTTCTTGCAGTCGACGCCACATTGGGCGACTGGTGTGCCGGTGATGAGGATGAAATGAGGATGAGGACAACACAACACCCAGAACACGAGAGGAGAAGATCTCCAAACCGGCCGGGAATCGAACCTGGGCCCGCTGCATGGCAAGCACGTAATCACTCAGCTAAGCAGGAGGACATTAAAGATAAAAATTCCTTAAAACAGTTCTTGTTTTTATTGAAACTGCCCAACAACTCATTTGTCATGCAGATATAAATTTTCGACTTACTCTCTATTGGCTAGTTCTTATTAAAAACGAATTGCTTCCTTTGTTTCTTTCCTATTTTTTGTTTTGGGTTTACTCTATCAGGTTACATGGGACCATGCGAGTCCAAGCATCTCGGTCATGGAACGGTCATAACGTAATTCAAAGACTACTGTTACATACCTTAAAAATCGACAGTAACTAAAATAATAAAAAATAACAAAACAAAATTTGCGATAATTTATACAGACTAGCTTAGCGCCCGCTGCTTCGCTCGCGTAGATTTTATGGCCTGCAGAGATTTTTATGTTTTTATTTAATCGAATTTTTATGCTGTTCACAAATTGCAACACCTAAGCTTTTCACGATAATTAAGGCCATATAAGCAAGGTCTTTTCCGAATGTACTTTTGATCAAACAGACTCTGGTAGCTGGTATCCAAAGTTTTTGTTAATAATGTCTTTTGCGTTCTTGTGAAGATATTTCCATAGCAACTTTCTCCCCTAACTAATATTGCTTTGTATCTACCCGAGAAATGAAATACCAATTTTCATAAAATTTTTTCAAAGTAACGAAATGTTTTCTTAAAAATTTTCATCCCCTCTTGCACTCCCTTAGCGGCTGAATTTCTAGAACCACTGAAAAACTTATTTTTTTTTATTTCTAACATAGAAGTCGAATAACAGTAGTCACAGATGTGGCCTTAAAATCCTATAGTATTTCTTTAGTAATTGTTTATTTTTTTTAAAAAAATTCACCAACAATTTTATCCCCTTAGTGGGTGAATTTCCAAAAAAGCTACAACACGTATTTTTTATTTTCTCACTGAGAAACAAATACAGTTGTCGTATTTCTACACTATGTGATCAAAAGTATCCGGCCACCTAGCTGAAAATGACTTCAAAGTTCGTGGCGCCCTCCATCGGTAATGTAGGAATTCAATATTGTGTTAGCCCACCCTTAGGCTTGATGACACCTTCCACTCTCTCAGGCATACGTTCAACCAGGTGCTGGAAGGTTTCTTGGGAAATGGCAGCCCATTCTTCACGGAGTGCTGCACTGAGATGCCGGTCGGCGAGGCCTGGCACGTAGTCGGCGATCCAAAACATCCCAAAGGTATTCTATAGGATTCAGGTCAGGACTCTGCAAGCCAGTCCATTATAGGGATGTTATTGTCGTGTAACCACTCCGTCACAGGCCGTGCATTATGAACAGGTTCTCGATCATATTGAAAGATGCAATCGCCATCCCCGAATTGCTCTTCAACAGTGGGAAGCAAGAAGGTGCTTAAAACATCAATGTAGGCCTGTGCCGTGATACTGCCATGCAACACAACAAGGGGTGAAAGCCCCCTCCATGAAAAACACGACTACACTATAAGACCACCGCCTCCGAATTATACTGTTTGCACTACACATACTGGCAGATAACGCTCACCGTACATTCGCCATACCCATACCCTGCCATCGGATCGCCACATTGTGTACCGTGATTCGTCACTCCACACAACGTTTTTCCACTGTTCAATCGTCCACTGTTTACGCTCCTTATACCAAGCAAGGTGTCGTCTGGCATTTACTGGCGTGAAGTGTGGGTTATGAGCAGCCGCTCGACCATGAAATCCAAGTTTTCTCACCTCCCGCCTAACTGTCATAATACTTACAGTGGATCCTGATGTAGCTTGGAATTCTAAGTGATGGTCTCGATAGAGGTCTGCCTATTACACATTACGACCATCTTCAACTTTCGGCGGTTTCTGTCAGTCAACAGACGAGGTCGGCCTGTACGCTTTTGTTCTGTACGTGTCCCTTCACGTTTCCGCTTCACTATGACATCGGAAGCAGTATATCTAGGGATGTTTGGAGTGTGGAAATCTCGCGTACGGACGTATGACACAAGTGACACCCAATCACCTGACCACGTTCGAAGACCGTGAATTCCGCGGAGCGCCCCATTCTGCTCTCTCACGATGTCTAATGACTACTGAGGTCGCTGATACGGAGTACCTGACAGTAGGTGGCAGCACAACGCACCTAATATGAAAAGCTTATGTTTTTGGAGGTGTCCGGATACTCTTGATCGCACAGTGTAGCTTCAAAATTCCCTGAATAGCTACATACCTTCAAAAAGCTTCTCATCCCCTCTCTCACTCCTTTAGGAATGGAATTTCAGACAATACCTTCTTAAACGATGCCAACAGTATACGATCTACAACGTCGCCAGACTTCAAGCTTCTAACCTTAGCAATTAGGGTTGGCGATGATGAGACAATGAATCAGTCTGACCCTATTTCATCCCTTAAGGGTCGAATTTCCAAAAACAGTGAAACACGTATTTTTTCGTCTGTAACCGCGAAGCCAAACACCAATTGTCAAAGATTTAGCTTTAAAAGTGCTTTCACCATGAAATATTTCCATAGAGCATTTCATCCCCTATTTTACGCCCTTAGGTTTGAATTTCCAAAAATAGTGACATGCATATGTTTTATTTCTAACAGACAAGCCAAATACAAATTTTCATAGATTTAGCTTCTGAAATGCTTGCACAATGATTTGTTTCCACGAAAACCTTCCTTCGCCGTTAACCCCCATAGGGGTCGATTTTCCAAAAACCGTGAAACCTTTTTTTATTTTACTTCTAACTCAGAAGCCAAATTAAATTTTCATAAATTTAGCTTTAGAAATTATTTCTTGATAAAATATTTCCATAAAAAATGTCATCCCCTATTTCACCCCCTTAGGGGTTCAGTTTCCAAAAACACTGAAACACGGACTTTTTTATTTGTAACCGAGAAGTCAAATACCGATGTTCATAGCGGTAACTTTAAAAATACTTTAATAGTTCCTTAGTAATGATATATTTTCTAAAAAAAGGCCCACAGGGTTTAATTTCCAAAATTGCTGAAACACGGATTTCTTTGTTTCTGACCGAGAAACCAAATAACAATTTTCGAAACTCTAGCTTCAAAACTGCCTCAATAGCGACATTAAAAAGAACTTTATCACCTGTCCTGTTTCATCCCCTTAGGGTTGGCATTTCGGATAATCCCTCCTTAAACGAAACCTGTAATATAAGATCCACACCTTCTCCAAATTTCATTTTTCTATCCTTAGCGGTTTGGACTGGACGATGATGAATCAGTCAGTCAGTCAAGCAGTACATTTCCTTTTATATACAGAGGTGAGTAATTAATTACAACCGAGCGAGGTGGCGCCATGGATAGCGCACTGGACCCGCATTTGGGAGGACGATGGTTCAATCCCGCATCTGGCCATCCTGAGTTAGGTTTTCTGTGATTTCCCTAAATCGCTCCAGGCAAATGCTGGGATGGTTCCTTTGAAAGGGCACGGCTGACTTCCTTCCCTGTCCTTCCCTAATCCGATGAGAGCGATGACCTCACTGTCTGGCCTCCTCCTCCAAACAACCCAACCAACTCTGCGAGGTGCCTGGGCTAGCAGTGTATTTAACACTAAATTCTTCAAGAATCTTCATATATAAATGATGCTCTAAGCCCCCCCTCCCTATTCTTACTCCGACTTTTGCTGTTGCACATGGATTAAAAAGAAACGCGAACTGACTGTAATCGACCCTGCAAGTTTGGCACCTGCAATAATTTAATTTGATAAATAAGTTAAATAAAGGAGAGTTTCATTAACATAGTGAGCAATGAAAGGTTTGTCTACCGATTAACAGAATGACAGTTCTGTCCAAAATAACAATATGATTTATTATGACTAAACTCAAATTAATAAACAAAACACATGAAACATTTATAATACATCAAATTGGCTCAAATTGGATACTCAAATAAATGCTGTGAAGGTGAAGTTGTCCCTAAACTAGATTGTGACATTTATGACGAAGTGGTATGTGGAGCCAATTCCCAATTCCTTGCAACTCAAATCTTAAGAGAAACACACAGCCAACCCAACATTAATTGCTGCTACAGTAGTGAGAACTCAGACAATGAACACCCAAGACAGAACAAAGTTAGAAAAAGATAAAACAGGTGCGCTCCGCTGAGCTCTGATTATCAGCTAGGAAAATCACTAATCTGCCGCTGCTGCAGACATACATTACCAAGCTGTCTTCTTAACTGCAAGAACACGATCTGGTGTACCAGAGGCGGTGGCTGGTTGCTTCGACGTCCCGTCGTAGTGATGATAATGTCGCGAGTATAGCCCGAAACACATTATCCTGGTCTGGTTATTCCAGACTAAAGACTTCCTAGCAATACAAATGCGCCTCTGAGGGAGACGAAGAAGGCTCGCCACACAATCACTGACAGTACAGTGATTGATTTTAACAAGCGAAGTCACACAGTAACTCAGATACAGTCAACTTTAGCCAAAACTGCTCAAGACAGACAACATAGGCCGCTTGTACGCAGAACGCTCAACTGCCAACTGTACTCGGAAAGTTACGTTGAAGTCGGAACTTCAGCAACTTCGTCAAACAGTTACAATTAAATAAAAGTATATTAGACAGCCAATGGAAGGCAGGCTGTTCAGAGCAGCGAGAGCTCAGTCTTGTAACCTACTCCATCCGAAAGCCGATAGCCGACCCTCACAAGAGCACCTGTACAAACCAAACACAGAACATTCCCGCCCCCACGACAGTGGCCGTGGTTAAACATTCCAATCAGCAACTCGAAAACCGGCGGAAAATTCCACTCTATTGTCGAAGCACTACCTTTCCACCAATGGAGATTCTTGGCTCCAATTTCTGCGCCGATTTTGCTATGTCACGGAGTTATGCCATGAGCAAGCAAATCACAGTTACGATTTTGCAGAAAACGCGGGAATTTGCCCGCCAAGACTGCCTGGGAACACAAGTCTTTCCCACGACTCGCTGGTAGCCCGCCAGAAACGGTTTTCACTAAGTTTCTGCAAAGTAACGGAATCTCTAGCGCAGCCGCTCCATCAGGCCCCTGTGGGCGCAATCGCCGCCGCTCTTATGACAATGTCGGCGTCTGGAAAGCATTCACTCAACTCCCTCACACCCGTCGGCTTAACCCATTTAAGATCAGTAGTTCCCGCCTGTCACCGGACCACCCGGGTGACGAGAGACGCTGCGTGGGAAGTCCGCGTGTGGAGGAATAGCGACTTTTCACCGCATGCAATTAGAGAGGAAGAACGAATTACTCAGAGAAATATGTGAGGGGGCTCATGCCACCTCCCATAGTCCTTACGCCATTTTAGATTGTAATTGGTGAGCGGTTGCCTCACTTGCCCAAGAACAATTTTGCAAACTGACTCCACATGCCGCACCCTATACAAAAATCACTGCAGCAGAAAATGCAGCTCATAAAGGGAGGATTATTTATGATGTAGCCAACTTCACCTTCTTAATATGGAAATCTAACAGTCACATCACACATCCATAGCCAGGGAGCCCCTAACAAACACCGATTCACACGGACATTCAGGCTCTTAATATGGCCCAGTCATGTAAGCCAAATATGGAGCAGTTTATTCTTTACAATCAGAGTTGGAGTGCTCCGCAATTAAATGCTCAAGATGTTACAACAATTTCAATCATTAAACTAACCAGAACTCGATCACACATGTTACTATTTAAGTTAACAATCTCTTTGTGAACTTTCAGAATCTAATTACAACCCCCTATTCATTCTGTCTCCCTGCAGCAAGAATAACCTTTACAAAATGTTCCCTGAACTGATGGTCCATTCATAATGACAGTGATGGTATCTGCTTCAGTTTATGGGGACTTCAGGCACACTGTTTGCATACACACAACAATAAATACAGAATACAAAAAAAAAACATGGTGTAGAGAACAATACAGTACTTTGTGCGCCCTACTCTATTACTTACATAAGAATTACAATGCAAAACACAAACACATACAAGGTATAACATACATTACAAAAACAACACTAGAGAACGAAATTTAAGAAAGAAACAAGGTTCATGGGGTGTCAAGTTGTGCTTGCACATTGCACAATGTTCACGACTGTGCTGAGAATGAGGCACTAAATCACATTGTTAGAAATATTCGAAGCACTTCGCAAATTTGTTAGTTTCTCTGAGGGGGTTGGCATGTTGAGTCATATGCATTGATGCTTGTGGTTCCATGTCTTGAGCATCGGAGGGGGGCTTTTGGGATGGGGCCACAGTGCTGACATCACATAGGGCTAAACGTCGGGTGTTGTTGCTACGTTGTTGCAACAGCAATAGGGTGTGCTGGAGCATCTGCAGTACGCTGTTGAGATTGCAGCAACACCAACGGATATGATCACGGTAGTACGGTAGGAAGACATAGTGATAGGCTCTCCTCACGTCGATTAATTGTCTCTGAGGTCTACTAGTTGGGATATATCACTAGTACAGGTCTCTTCTCTCCCTGGACAGTACATTACGTTTCCCAATATTGCAGTTCGACGAGGGATGATGACACGTGGAGTGACTCCACAAGTGTGTGAGGTCATCCAGACAGGATTGAACTAGGAGCGACGATTGCTACAACTGCTCTCTAAGTGAGAGGAGAAGTTAGAAACGAGACAATTCATTTGTTAGAGTTTGTGGCATGATACTGCTTTGTGTATGCAGATCGGCCAATGCTAGTGAGCTGTAAAAAGTCAAACAGGTGATTATATAGCGTCCCTTTCTGTCCTGAGGCACATGAGGCGCAGGTTCTGACACCTTATGTGATCTTCTTCATGTACTCACGACAACGTGGTCCGCCGCAGGGAATCCCTCCAAACGGCTGCCGCGTCCGGAGAGCTAGCTGGCTGTTGCGTGCTGGTCGCGTGTCAGTGTCAACGGCCAGCCACACTTTCGCTTGTGGCCCAGCGAGGGTTGTCCATCGCTAATCCCTCAGGTATACGGCCCGGTGGCTGTCAGCTTGTAGGACCGGACGCTCCCGCGCCCTTCCCGTCAAGTAGCACGCTGACGCTCCCCTTCTTGCAGGTAGCCGATGAACTCTTGTTTTTGCCCCGGCTGGCTTCTGCATTGCCACGATACCCGTCATCTGCACAATTCTGACAAAAATCTTATGCCTAACTTTTTCCCATGACCTTCCGTGTTATAATAAATTTCACATAACGATACATTGATGGTCTGTCATTTCAGACATTCTTATTTTAATTTTATAGTTATTAATCTATCGCTATCATTATAACAAAATCTTGGTGTATGGAATCTAGACATGGAAATAATTTATCTTGATACTTGTGTAGTGACCGATCTCACTACTGTACATGATGTGTGACAACTGATGCTATGTAATGGATGAACAACTAAATGTGCTGGCCCACACTAATATTACTATTACTTATATAGAGCGACAGTAGACATGCTCAAGAATTAAGTACCATTTGCCAACGATCTACATTCTATGTCTTTTGAATAAATTATGTTATTATGCAGGTGGAAGTTTTACTGAGTTATAAAGAACATGCAACTATTCTACGTTTGCTCGCTCGTCGTCCCTCCATCTCGGGGTCTGTGGTTTGGTGACCTGAAAAATAGCATCCCAACAGGCGAGCGCCAAACACTTGTGGTACAAAATCCCCACAATATTAAGGATCTAGTTATTGTTAAATCCTAAAGTTTAACTTATCCTAGTATATGGTACTCTCCTTTTTTTACCTTATACAATACTCTTACATAATTCCTGTTACGCTGAGATGTCTCACTGCTCGCCGCTATTGACGACGACAGTGATGTGCGCGCCGTACGACACGGCCTCAAAAATGGTTCAAATGGCTCTGAGCACTATGGGACTTAACATCTATGGTCATCAGTCCCCTAGAACTTATAACTACTTAAACCTAACTAACCTAAGGACATCACATAACACCCAGTCATCACGAGGCAGAGAAAATCCCTGACCCCGCCGGGAATCGAACCCGGGAACCCGGGAGCGGGAGACACGGCCTCCGAGTTCTAACTACGCCTCACTGAAACTCCAGAGACTGGGTTAGCCATGGCTATACAAGACAATAAATTATAGTTGCAACTTCTTTTTCTATGTGATGCGATTTTCGCGATCAAAGCACATCTTTCCAGAGGCAATGTAATATGACCAAGCCAGGACTGGTTCCTGTTGAGGATTTCGTCGCCCACCACACACCAGCTACACAGTATGTCACGAATCTCCAAGTATAATTCCTTGGTTATTCATTTGTGACAGTCACGAGCAGCACGCTAAATCCCCAACCAGCACATTGGCATGGTAGGCTTTATGCCCGAATTTCTACCGTCTAGGGCACCACTGGAGTCAAGCGCTCACAGGTTCACCCCGACTTGCAAGACAACGATGCTGGCACATCACTACTAAAAACTATACTGCCCATATTCATCCTCGAAAGCACGCAATATACCACAATCTTGCAGTGCACTGACGCGTGCCTGCAAGCATTGGTATGAACGTCTCACGAACTGGTTGTGGCCGCTATGGAGCGTATCACGACTTCTCAGAACGCTTCTAAGAGCACGTTCTTGTATGCGCCCGTTTGTGCGACATCTCCTCACTCATAGTTATCCCTTAACATGGACACCAGATAGGGAAGGACAATAACATTGCTCATGGAAAGGTAGTGTCTCCTGCTCCATCGCCATTGGAAGTCGCGAACATAAACAAAAAAGGATAGCAGCAGTAAATTCTTATGCGAGACAACTCAGCGTGTTAATACTTCAGCAATCTTAATCTATTAATGCAACGATTATTGTTTCCCGAAGAAAGGTTCATATATTTGCCTATTCTACTATGTACACCACTTACACTACTAGTATAGCAAGGTTCACGTATTTGCCCATTCTACTATGTACACCACTTACACTACTACTATTCCACGAACTCCTTTATGTGAGAGATGTGGTGGAGTCCTATGGACTTCTTTCCTTTCAGCGTCTCCAATTCATAAGCATTGTGGTGAGCTCCTCTCCTTATACGGTACGGGCCGTTGTAAACAGAATAGAATTTTTGGCATTTCATTTTTTGTTTGTTCGAGAGTCGGAAAGACTTCACGAGCACGGTTTGTCCAATTTGGAAGTGTCGTAGACGAGCTCCCCTGTCGGCACGTCTCTTCCTGACCTCTGCTGCAGCCCGTATCCTCTTGAGAGCCGAATCCACTATGGCTAGGTGCTGCGTTTGAGCCCTTGGTGGGAAGTTTACGACCTCGGTTATCAAGTCCTTAGGTATTCGGTTTTTCAGTACTGTAATGGGTGCCAATTTTGTTATCCCATGGGGTGCCTCATTAATCACCTCCTGGAAGTCTTTAAGGAAAACGTCCCATGTCGTGTGCTGTTTGTTACAGTACAACTTACAGCCGGCACAAGTTTCCGAGTTCCTTAATAACCCGTTCTGTAGCATTCGAGCTCGGATCGTGTGAAGATATAAAAATGGGATCAATTTTACATCGACGCAACGTCTCCTTCCATGTTTTTGACTTAAACTGTGGCCCGTTATCAGAAATAATTTTACTCATATGACCAACCTGTGGTAGGAAATCCCGGATTAGGGCTCGTGATACAGTTCTTCCTGTCGCCCTCTTCAGTGCCGTAAAGGTAACGTATTTGAACGTTAGTTCAACAAAGACTAATACGTCAGTATATCCTCTTCTTGTTCTTGGCAAATGGCCCATCAAATCTGTTGCTGCTAATTGTCTTAATTTGGTCGGTACGTTTGGGTATAATGGTGCCTGCATGCTCACAGTGGCGTGCTTAGCCTTTTGGCAGTCTTTACACACCAATAGTGTGGTGTCACCGCCAGACACCACACTTGCTAGGTGGCAGCCTTTAAATCGGCCGCGGTCCGTTAGTATACGTCGGACTCGCGTGCCCTACTATCTTCGATTGCAGACCGAGCGCCGCCACACGACAGGTCTAGAGAGACTTCCTAGCACTCGCCCCAGTTGTACAACCGACTTTGCTAGCGATGGTTCACTGACAAAATACGCTCTCATTTGCCGAGAAGATAGTTAGCATAGCCTTCAGCTACGTCATTTGCTACGACCTAGCAAGGCGCCATTACCAGTTACTATTGATACTGTGAATCATGTACCGTCAAGAGCGACGTTCACCATTAATGAATTAAAGTTAAGTATTCCACCAGCTACGTCCGTTTTTTCTAAATTCTAATTTCCTTGTCCTGTTCCAGACCTCACGCCAGCCTGCGTGAGCTAAAACGCGTGCCTTTCTGCTTCCTCTAGTAACACGGTGTTGGCTCTCCTGCCAACCACAACAGATAGTACCCTCCGAATTCGACGCTCCTTGTTTCGAAAGTAACACATGGTCCTTAGCTTGAGATTGCACTTGCGTGGTCCGAAGTATCCATAGCTGAGGTGAGTATGCCATATAACCTTCTTTATTAGGTGTTCAGGGATGCATACCCCCCATTCAGTCTCATTGGCATAATTTCGGTGGAAGATTATGCCTTTCCGCAAGAGGTAGAACTGCCTGACGGTGGCGTGTCTTCTGTCTATCCATTTCTGTTTCAATAACACAAGGGCAGGGTCCTTGTCTTGCTCCTTCCTGATGTCCTGCATACTACAGGTAATAAAATTTTCAAAGGCTACTTTCTGCATATAGAAAAGGCAGTAGTGATTTTCCTCCAGATCTTCTTCCATGTTGTGCTCAAATGCGATCGGTGACCGTGATAAGGCGTCTGCAATAATGTTCTGGCTGCCGGGGATATATTCTATCGAAAATTTGTACTGCTGCAGATATGATGCCCACCTAATGAGCCGCCTTAAGCTTTGCAGTCATCAGGAAATCGAGTGCCTTTTGGTCTGTGTAGACCCTCGTCTTGCGATCAAACAGAAGGTACCTGAATTATTCAAACGCCCATACAATAGCCAGCGCCTCTAACTCGGTTACTGAGTAATTCCTCTCACTCTTGGCTAGTACTCTGCTACCAAACGCAATTGTCTTCCACACCCTGTTTCCTTCATGTACAGTCGTGCTCAAAAGTATCCGAACGTCCTGAATTGCATTTCGCCTGATTCGCATGCAACCAACATAGCGCAACTGTCTAGCAGGTCCTCTAATCGCTCCTTGGTACAGTCGTTTGAGTATTGAAAATGGTTCCAACAAGTTTCCACTAGAAAACACTGCTCTGTGTCGCAATAACTCAAGATGTAAAGTTTTACCACGATACTAGAAAAATCATGGAACACCTTATCACAGATAAGACTGTCCTTAAGGCTTGTCAGCTCACATTTATTGCAATAAATTACATACCTGAAATGTTACCACTCTCATTATTACATCAGATAGGTAACGCACGTAGTAAGTTCGTCGTATCCATGATTTCCTCTTCAAAGTAACATATCGTACTTGTTATTTAACACAAAATTACATTTAAAATTTAAGTTATTCACAAGCAGGTAGTTGAGAACATGTATGAACTTCAAATGACACGACGAACCGTCTCGTTCTGCATATGGATTCAAACCCAGGTCATGCAGACTAAGCAAAGATTTCGTGACTGACAGAAACTAACAGTCATTCCTGACTAGATGTACAGAGAGTGATATACCTCGATTTTAGAGAGTATCAGTTAGGAAATATCAACTTTAAATTACATAACGTAAACATTTTTAACGGACGCGAATTCCTACACAGCATCTATTGTCCCTGCTAACGAATTACGAGAGATGTTAAATATCGCTTATTCAAAAGTAACTTACTTGAAATGCCTTGAGGTAAAGCTTTGTGTTGGACAGGGGTTCGAACCCAGAACCTAATCGAATTTTTATCGAAGCACAATCAACTGTGACATATCCGATTTTCACGGCAGTAACTAATTGTTTTAACTGAAATAACGAGACGAAACATTAATTTTTTCCTTCTCAGAACTCCAACCCGGCACCTATCGCTGTTATATTCTAGAGAAAACGAATGTTAAATATGGGTTTGTTACACGAGCAGCGACATGTGAGCATGTTTGAACTAGAAATAATACGGCGAAGGGTTCATTGCTGACTGGGAATCGAACCCACACATATTGTTGTTGACTACACAAAAAAAGACGTCAGTTACCGAATTTTTCTCCGCCAGAAGCTCGGAATAACATCCTTGAACTTACAGTGATCTCTCAAATAGTTTTGTGTCTCACTGGGAGTCAAAAACGTCAGATTTCGTTAGTGCTGGCAGCGAATGAAAATGCATTAAAAATCAAAATTATTATCGACCAGCAGATAAGTGTTCTCATGCCAGAGATTGATAATACATAATGAAAACTTTAGTGCCGGGCGACGATTCGAACCCATTCACGCGCAATATGTGGAGATGTTGAGGAATCTGCAGTTTTGAACAAACAACAAATAGTAGTCGAGCTGAAGGGATCAAATTCCGCGTTAAGGGCGGTCTGAGTTGCATTCCAAGTTCAGAACCAATTTCATCGACATACAGAAGCTCATATAAAAGATGGAATAAGTGTCCTGTGACCCTACATAGAGTTTGTTTCGTCGCTAGAAATAACTAGTATAATAAAGGTTACTGGTGATAGAGTTCCCACATTTCGCCACTCCTGACTTTATTGTGGTTCAACCTAACGTCTACTTGTTAGAGAAGGAATATCATGTTTAATGTGAATTTCAGACCTCAATGCCATTATACCTTCTTCACTTGGCGTAGCCAGAAGAGAATAGAATCTGCCTCTCCCTATTAAAAACCATCGGCAGAAGTTGGGATCGAACCCACACTATCAGCATAGCAACCTACCATCAATCCGACAGACCACCAAATCCTGTACAGTACGACACATTTTTCTATCATAACACCGTTGCAGCACACCCGATGAAAAATCCTGACACACAGGCTACCTGTAGTGGTTTGCAGCATGTTCAGTACTTGTGCCTAGAAATGGCCGTCGAATACTGCCAAACCAAAGGCCAAGGGATCATTCTGCCTGCCGATATACCTCACTGTCAGTTCTTCCATATGATTTGGTTGACGTGACCTGTTTCAAGTCGTGTATGACAGAGAATGTTTTGGAAAATCTATTGTTTCCTTTGCAATAAACAGAAAGATTTTCATTCTAAGCTATCCAAGTTGAAAATTTTCGCAGTATTAGTTCAAATTTAATATTCGCTTCTATAATGTAGGAAAGTATTTCACAGTTGCAAAACTGGCAGTAAGATCCCTTGGCTTTTGGTTTTGCAGTATTCGACTGCCATTTCTAGGCGCAAGTAAATGAAAAAGGGCAACGCGTTTTTATTATCAAAAACGTCTTCATCAATTACTTTAGTTTTAATGGCATCTACGAGTAATTGCTGATGTTTGATATTAACACGAAAAGCATTCCTTACACAGGGAATGAACCTGTTCTTAGGCAACTACTTCTATAATGACGAAAAGGCCATAAATGATCTTCAAGCACTTGTATTCCAGCAGCGGTATGAAGAAAATGGTAGTAATAATGACAGTAATAATCGAATTATCCGGTAACTTCACTTTTCATAGTGGATTTACTTGACTAAGAAATTTCCTTAATTAGTGAAAATTTCAAAATGGCTTCACATCGAGGCTATGATGCCTAGAAGAGTCTTTACATCCTGATGACGTGAGAACAGCATAATCTCCACGTCAGAAGCTTGCTTCTACTTAACCATTTCATAGACTCGTATTTATTTCCACCGTGACTAATTTTGTAAGTTAAGCACATCATCCGTTACAGCACACTCCTGGGGCTGGAAAATGTGGCCACAATGGTCTGGTGGAACGAACTATCGCAAGTGCAATTCGTGGGTTCATGCATTTACTTTTAAGAGGCACAAACAGATTTACTTTACCTCTGATAACCTCAAGAGAAAGACGTTAGAATCCAGAACCCGCATTAAACATCACGTTCCTTCATTCCCAACTGAACAGAGCCGCTTTACTTTGGGAAATGACATAGGTGGAGGTCATGGTAAACAGAAATACTGTCGCCAGTAAACTTACTTACATTAGAAAATTTTATTTTATTTCATGAACCGATAGCCATTTAAAGAAAAAGGGCTCTTATGTTACTTGTACTTGATTGAACTATAGGCGTTGAAAATTTGGTTCTGCACTATGATTCGAATTCGTATCTCCTCTTTCGAGGATCTGAATCTCTCGGAACAGTATAGTTTAATCATTTCGTTCCTTTTTCCAAGACTGTAATCTTCTCTAGGTCTCCTCCAAAGGAAAGTATGTGGGTCCGATTCCTGATGCAGTACAAAAATATTCATAATTTCATTTCAAGTCCTATCACGTGCATAAAGGCCTGCTAGTGCAAATTAACGCGCATTTTTAATGTCTGTTCATCTGTTGCCAACAATTTCTGGTCAAACACGCACATATCTTACTGTTGGTGAGTAAGGAATTGACACTTAAGCTATATTTGTGAACGATAAAGAAGAACGATAGGAGTGCGGTTCGAATGTCGCTCAGGCACAACAATTTGTATCCATATTTTAGATTCAAACACCTAGCAACTGGTAAGAAAAACCGATTCGTAACATTTTATTTTACTTTGTTAACAATCCGATTACGTGTTGGGTTCGTATCTCCGTCACAGAACTTCACATTATGTGATTCATCTTTAAATGCATATAGACTTTGTTACTTCTGAATGGAGGCATATCAGACATCTTTCGTGGTTAGTTAACAGGGATGAAAGGGTCTTGATAGGAGTTCCGGTTTATTACAAAAACTGTCGTCTTTTATTTTCAAGTTTAGATTTGGTTACTGATACTGGCAAAAATTTCGGTAATTCATGACTGTTCACGGCTAGAGAGCAATATGATATGATTAGATTAGGTTAGATAAATACTTGTTCCATAGATCATGAATACGACTTATCTTAATGATGTGGACCATGGCATTTTAATGAAAGATTTCTATACATAGCGGTATTCAATTTCTTTACAACAATTTTTTACCTCTCTCTCATTCTTTTTTACTTTTGTCTCTCTCTCTCTCTCTCTCTCTCTCTCTCTCTCTCTCACACACACACACACACACACACACACACAAACTCACATACGTTCTTTTTTTTATTTTTATTTGTTTGGTGTGCTCGACTATCGGCGAGGCACAAAAACGTCCGTGAATGAGTTTCTTAGTTTTGAATACAGTTACGAAAGAAATGCAAAAACAACTATGAGACTTATTGATTTATGATGCTTAGTTTGCAGTCAGTTCTCGGTATTATTAGTAACTACGCTCCAGTCCCTAAACCTAGTTACAGAAATGCGAGTCAGACGCAGTACGTATTCCACGCCGTAGCAGCCGCGTCTTTGAGACGTCAGCTATGGTCTCTTCCCAGACCGCTGTAGGATCACCTCAGTTCGTATTCTTCCTGCTGCCGGCCGGTGTGGCCGTGCGGCTAAAGGCGCTTCAGTCTGGAACCGCGTGACCGCTACGGTCGCAGGTTCGAATCCTGCCTCGGGCATGGATGTGTGTGATGTCCTTAGGTTAGTTAGGTTTCATTAGTTCTAAGTTCTAGGCGACTGATGACCTCAGAAGTTGAGTCGCATAGTGCTCAGAGCCATTTCATTTTCTTCCTGCTTGTACTGTAACTGAGTTTTGGCAACAACGCAAGGTATGTTTGGCAACTCTGTGACCACGAGTTACTTCCTGGTGTGCACAGAATTAAGCCTCAAAGTTCACTTGATATTTCCTGTCATTTCCATTGAATAATCTGACTTATTATCTCTTGAGGTGTAACAAAAGATTGTAAATCTACGGTTGTCAGCCCAGGAAAGCCGTTGCACGTGGAAATCGCAACTAATTTCGTCCTTTAAATAGCGGTTTACAAGTTGTAGCCACTATTGCCCTCGTAAGTGGAAGGCACAACGCATACCTCTTCGCTAGCTGTGTGTGACGTATTGAGCTGTGAAGAAGTGTCTGTGATGATTCAAGGTTACAGTTACGTTTTTATCCCTTCTGTGAAATAGCTACAAGCAGTCAGATCAAACCTCGATAAGGGAATCGCAAGAAAATGCTTTCAGCTCATAGTGCAATGATGAAAAACTTACAATGCTGCACAACAGGTGACTCCTCATTCCGCTGCTGACTAGCAAATTTTTGGTTTCTAGGAATACATAACTTTATTTATGAAATGTCACATTTGCGTACCTGTTGAGTATGACACAGCGTACCAATTAAACACAGACCCAATCGAAATCGAAGTGAGTAGTATTTTACTAATTCGTGCCGATAGAGGAACGCTTGTGTACAGATAGTTTTATTAAAACAGACTTTCGTCGTAAGGTTATCGTGGGTAGTTTTATTTCATTTCTTATAATACAGTGCACAATTTTCGTAAGGTTTCTTTTGGTGTTGTTAAACCAATACTAAACATGAGAGAGAAATTAATCATCAACGATACATGCGAATTCTCTGATGTTATCTAAAACAGTCTGACAATGCACATGCAGTTTATTGATAACATCCATGTAGAAAACTTGTCCTGAGTTAAAGCTGTCAAACAAGGTTTGAAGAAGAATAAAATGCCACTACCAGACGACAGCTAATGTAGAAAATACTTTTCTATTTTGGCACGATGCGCTCACCCCATACATAATACAAAAGTTTCGAGATGCATCTGCTGCCTGGCCGTCTATTAGACCTGAAAAGAACAAAATGTCGCAGAAGTTAGCCCTTTTTCCACATGGGGCTATTTGGGGTTGAGAAGTGAATGGAGTTATTTTCAAAGATCCATTAAATTGGTAACTGCAGCAGACAGCAGAATTGCATTTTAAAAAATGTAGCAGCGAATTTAATAGAACTCGAGACGCCTTATTTACGGTGCGCGACGCTTACCATTACGTTACCACCTATCGCATGCGTACAGAAGCTCCAGAAGTCAACAACAGTTTCTCCAGAACTTAGGCATTCCACAGTGCTGTGAGATAATGCGTATGGCCGGATCTAGACTTCTGAGAGACAGACAGTTACAGCTTTTCTTTTGGTCTGGGTTCGATTCCAACTTCCGCCGATGGTTTTTAATAGGGAGAGGCAGATTCTATTCTCTTCTGGCTACGCCAAGTGAAGAAGGTATAATGGCATTGAGGTCTGAAATTCACATTAAACATGATATTCCTTCTCTAACAAGTAGACGTTAGTTTGAACCACAATAAAGTCAGGAGTGGCGAAATGTGGGAACTCTATCACCAGTAACCTTTATTATACTAGTTATTTCTAGCGACGAAACAAACTCTATGTAGGGTCACAGGACGCTTATTCCATCTTTTATATGAGCTTCTGTATGTCGATGAAACTGGTTCTGAACTTGGAATGCAACTCAGACCGCCCTTAACGCGGAATTTGATCCCTTCAGCTCGACTACTATTTGTTGTTTGTTCAAAACTGCAGATTCCTCAACATCTCCACATATTGCGCGTGAATGGGTTCGAATCGTCGCCCGGCACTAAAGTTTTCACTATGTATTATCAAGCTCTGGCATGAGAACACTTATCTGCTGGTCGATAATAATTTTGATTTTTAATGCATTTTCATTCGCTGCCAGCACTAACGAAATCTGACGTTTTTGACTCCCAGTGAGACACAAAACTATTTGAGAGATCACTGTAAGTTCAAGGATGTTATTCCGAGCTTCTGGCGGAGAAAAATTCGGTAGCTGACGTCTTTTTTTGTGTAGTCAACAACAATATGTGTGGGTTCGATTCCCAGTCAGCAATGAACCCTTCGCCGTATTATTTCTAGTTCAAACATGCTCACATGTCGCTGCTCGTGTAACAAACCCGTATTTAACGTTCGTTTTCTCTAGAATATAACAGCGACAGTTTCTCATTTCAGTTAAAACATCTAGCTACTGTCGAGAAAATGGGATATGTCACAGTTGATCGTGCTTCGATAAAAATTCGATTAGGTTCTGGGTTCGGACCCCTATCCAACACAAAGCTTTACTTCAAGGCATTTCAAGTAAGTTACTTGTGAATAAGCAATATTTAACATATCTCGTAATTCGTTAACAGGGACAATAGATGCTGTGTAGGAATTCGCGTCCGTTAAAAATGTTTGCGTTATGTAATTTAAAGCTGATATTTCCTAACTGATACTCTCTGAAATCGAGGTATATCACTCTCTGTACATCTAGTCAGGAATGACTGTTAGTTTCCGTCAGTCACGAAATCTTTGCTTAGTGTGCATGACCTCGGTTTGAATCCATATGCAGAACAGACGGTTCGTCGTGTCATTTGAAGTTCATACATGTTCTCAACTACCTGCTCGTGAATAACTTAAATTTTTAATGCAATTTTGTGTTAAATGACAAGTACGATATGTTACTTTGAAGAGGAAATCATGAATACGACGAACTTACTACGCGCGCTACTTATCTGACATAATAATGCGAGTGGTAACATCTCAGGTATGTCATTTATTGCATAAATGTGAGCTCACAAGCCTTAAGAACAGTCTTATCTGTGATAAGGTGTTCCATGATATTTCTAGTATCGTGGTATAACTTTACATCTTGAGTTATTGCGGTACAGAGCAGTGTTTTCTAGTGGTGACTTGTTGGAACCATTTTCAATAGTCAAACGACTGTTCCAAGGAGCGATTAGAGGGCCTGATAGGCAGCTGGGTTATGTGGGTTGTATGCGAATCAGGCGAAATGCAATTCAGGGTGTTCGGTTACTTTTGAGCATGACTGTACATAGTCTTGGAACACCATGACAGTCATACCTGAATACGAACTGTCCGTTACTATGCAAAGCTCTTCTGCTAAATTAGGGTGTGAGAGGATGGGTACTTGTAATAATACGAATTTTAAGGCTTTCCATTCAGATTCGGCCACCTCATCCCCAAGGAATCTTCTTTCCTGTAAGTTGGTGTAGCCTAGGACTGCTCTGAGTTTTGACATGTATGACGCGGTTGTAAAAATTTATGATCCCTAAGAAACCCCTTAACTGCATCTTTGTCGTAGGAATGGGAAACTTTTCAATCGCTTCGATCTTTTCGGGATTTGGCGCAATGCCCTCACCCGTGATGATATGTCCTAGAAATTTGACAGAAGACGTCCCAAAAATCGATTTTTCGATATTGATAGTCACTCCGTATTCCTTGAATGTCGCTAGGAGTTCACCGAGGACCGCATTGTGCTCTCCCCAAGATTTCTCCGCGATCAGCAAATCGTCCACATAGCTGGTGACATGACGTTTCAAATTATCGCTTAGTGTGCCGTCCAGCCCCCGAATGAATGCGGCAAACGAAATGTTCAAACCAAATGGTAGACGACGAAACCGGTAACATCTTCCAAATGCAAAAAAGGCTGTGTACTGTCTGCAATTTGGGTGGAGCTCGATCTGCCAGAAACTCGATTTTAGATCAACTGATGAGAAGATTGATATTCCATGGAAGTTTTGTAAGATTTCCTATAATATTTCCGGTCTGTCTGTTTCGGGTTCTATTATGGTATTAATTTGTCGCGAGTCTAAGACTAAACGAATACCACCATCTGTCTTCTCGGCTACTCTTAACGGGTTATTATAGGCTGAAGCCGTAGGTTCTATTAGTCCTTCACTCAGCATTCGCGTAATTTCAGCTGCTACTTTCTGTCTATATGCCAAGGGGATTGGGTAGAGTGGCACACGAAACTGGTTGTGCGGACTTACACGGAATTCATATTGGAAGTTCTTTATTGATCCTGTCTTGGGAATGAAAACCTCCGCATGTTCTACTAGTAATTTATGAAGTCCTTTGCGGTGGTCGGACCTTATATTCTTTATTGCTTCCACTTTTTCTCCTATTTTCTCCTTTATTTCTCCCATTATTACGACTTCATTCTCATCCGTGTCCTCTCCCCTACCCGCAACGTCGACCTGTTCTTCCTTTCTGTCTTTCTGACACGCATAGTTTATCCGTACACAGTTAGACGGTAACTGAGCTGGGATCAGCTGGTCGTCGAACTTAATGTGGACGGGATTCCCTTTCCTCAAAACCACTTCACCTCGTCCTAGATCAACTATCGCTTTATGCTCATTTAGGAAGTCCGTTCCTATTATCATGTCGATCGCCAGATTTGGCACGATCCAGAAGTTAGACTCTATTTTGTGTCCTTGGCCGGAGAATTCCAGTCTTGTTTGTTGGGTGACCTCCGTACATTTACCCGCTAATGCCCCTTTTATTTTGATTTTATTAACCGATAGGACAGGCCAGTCCACCTCCTGAGAGCACCTCTTGTATGCTGCCTCAGATATTGCTGTTATGTAGCTTCCACTGTCTATTATCGCATTCATACTCTTTTCAGCTCTTGCTACTGTGATAAGAGGCTGCCGATCCTGTCGAGGAGCTGTTTTATGTTCTTAGAGCAGGATTTCTGATAAATCTTCGTAATTTATCATCCGTAATTGGCCAAGTCCGAGATTACGTGCGAAATTCCGGCGGCCTGTGTTCGCACTAGTCTGGCGTCAATCCCTTGTTAAGCTCCCCCTCCTCTGACGTGCATTAGGATTTGCGGGTCTACTTTCAGTCTCCTGGCTCCACTGTTGTCCTTGGTTTCGCTCTTTCCGATTACGGTCGCTTTGCCGTTCGTTATTCCTCCTATCCCAGATTCCTTGTCTAGATTGACCTGTCTCTGGTTTCCATAACCTTGAATAGCGTAACCTTGACTTCCGTAACCCTGGTTTCCTAACTGACCAGTGCGATTATGCCATCTGTTGTCGTCTTCCCTTCCTGGCCTGTGGTATTTGTTACTTTGCCCCTTCTTCCTGTCCTTTGCGTCTTGTTTATCAAAGACTACTTCGAGTTCGCGCAATAAACTCTTGAATGCTTCTATGTCAGATCCACACTTCCCGACAAGTGTCTGTTGGTACCTAACTGGCAATTTGGAAAAGCAAAATTTAATGATTTCTCCGTTGCTATATGGACTATCTAAAAATTGATTCTTCTTGAGTAAATCATCAAGAAATTTAGTTGCGCTCCTATGCCCGGACACTTCCAGTTCAGGACAAAATATTATTTCTTCTTTAATCCTGTCTTGCGTTTCCTTTGACCAGTAGGTCCGCAGGAATGCACCAACAAATTCCTGATAAGTCCGACACGTCGCTGCCACACCCCGCATCTTTTCCGCGGCTTGGCCTTCGATGTGTCCACACATGAATTCTAATTTTGCCTGGTTTGGCCATGATGCCGGTAATGAATTTGTAAACTGCATCAGCCAGCTCTTCGGATGCATCGACTCTCCTATTTCTTTGAACTTCTGAAATTTTAGCATCGGCAGGAAGTGATTCTGATCAAAATCCTGTCCGATCCTCGCACTGGTGTTGTCACTCGTTTCCGATACTTGCACGTCTGCTGAGTGTCCTGATCTATCTTGCTGATAACTGTATCACAGTGGAAGTGGCATTCAGCATTCACTCTTCTAAGTGGGCTGCAATTATTGGAGATATTACTCGCTGTTTCTGCGTGTGCATTGTTAGTTCGGCACTCTGTCACTGGGCTAGAGCGCGGCGGGCTTTTCCTCAGAAACACAATTCTGTGTACTCCATCATTGGTATCCGAACGCGCAGTGCTAGTGTGCCCGTTTCACTCTAGTTTTGCTATCCGACTCTCTACTTCTTTCATTCGTTCCGTGATGTTCGTAACCGCGATATTACCTTGAGTTTTTAAGAACGTTAGGGATTTTGAGTGGGCTTTTGTCGCACGTCGCAAGCGCCCTGCGAGTTGCTGCCGTTTTGGCTAGGCCTGCTACTTTTTGTGCTACCACTGGCATTTGTTTTGCTTCTCCACATTCTTTCTTTATTGTTAGTAATTCCCCACGAATTTCTCCTATACGCGAAATTATAGTCTGAGTGTCCTTCTTACGCTGTTCGTCCGCTTCTTCCTTCTCCTTCTTACGTTGTTCGTCAGCTTCTTTCATTGATCGCAGGAAGCTCAGTATTGGGTTAATGTCATCTTTGTGATCCTCGTCACACATGGGCGATGTAACTCTGAACACCTGGGCGCTAGAGCTCTGACGTGACCGAGTTGACCTCTGTCTGCTCTCGTTCGTTTGACTATAAACTTCTGCTACCGTCTCGACCTGTGTGCCTGTCTCTATTCCATCCTCTATCTCACTATCAGAGTCACGGTCGCGACGTTGCTCTAAGATCGCGTCAAAATCATCTTCCTTATCAATGACCCTGCCGTCCTGTCCTGCTAAAAATGTACCCATCTCATCTCCGAACCTATCCCCGTCAGTAAACTTCCCCTTATCCATTATGCTATCCTCTTTAGTTTTAGCTTCGCTCTATAATAGTCGCCCCTTACTTCTCGTGATCATTCATGAAAACAAATTTATCTAACATGCAAAATAAAATTAATCTATTCCCTGTATTTTTTACACATAGACACAAAATTTCAACAACGGCGTTCCAACGCTGTAATTACATGCACAATTTGTTGTGGTACAGAAACTGCACGTTAACCCGACAAAGTGTGATGTGGTACGGACACAACAACAAAGAAACACAAAAAACAATGAACAAACAAAAAATATATACACTGAAAACAAAAACTGTAATCATGCGCCGCTACTTAAATCTAATCGCGGAAAAACAAGAAAAAGAACTTCGGTATTAATTGTGGTGTCACCGCCAGACACCACACTTGCTAGGTGGTAGATTAAATCGGCCGCGGTCCATTTAGTACATGTCGGACCCGCGTGTCGCCACTGAGTGATCGCAGACCTAGCGCCACCACAAGGCAGGTCTCGTGATACAAACAAGCTCTCGCCCCAGTTGTACGGACTACCTAGCTAGCGACTAGATGTACGAAGCCTTTCTCTCTCATTAGCCGAGAGACAGAATAGCCTTCAGCTAAGTTAATGGCTACGAACTAGCAAGGCGCCATTAGCCTTACAGTGATTGTAATTAAAGTCTCCTGTGTATAGTCAAGAGCGATGTACCACAATGATTGATTAAAGATAAGTATTAATCCAGCTACGTACTTTTCTTCATAGCATTAATTACGTAGCCTGTTCCAGTACTTCACGCCCATCTGCGTTAGTCTAGCGTGCATTTTCAGCCATCTCGATCTACAAGGTGTTGGCCCAGCTGCCGACACATCACATGGCGACGAGTCTACAAAGGATCTTGTGTTTTACTTTGCCCTAATTTATTTGTGTCATGGCTTCGCCACATTCTCCAGATGTACTGTCCAAATTTTATCGCTTGCAGAATCAGCAGACGCAGGCGTTATTGGATGCCCTTGGACAGCTCGTCCAGGGTCAACGTGCCATTCAATCTGATGCAGCCGCCGCCGCTTCACCGGTACCGCAGCCACAACATTCCGTTGCACCGCCTTTTAGGCACTACGACCCGAACCACGAGACTTGGCAGGAATGGTCCCGCCAGTTTGCCTTCCACCTCGCCGCCTACAGAATTCAAGGTAATGAGCGGCAGCCGTTTTTGCTTTCTGGTGTCGGTGTGTCCACCTACCGTGTGATAGTGAAATTGTTTCCCCGACGCGACGTAGCAACTCTGTCCTACGAGGAAATTTTGTCTGCTTTAGATGCCTATTTCAAAGAAACAGTTAATGTGGTTGCAAAACGGTATACGTTTTTTCGTACAAAACGTACGGCCGGTCAAACTAATAGGGAGTGGGTAACAACATTGCAAGGACTTACTAGGGACTGTGCCTTTGACTGTGACTGTGGCCTTTCTTATTCAGATACAATGGTACGTGATGCTATTGCACAGAACGTTTCTGATGTTCGCATACGGGAGCAAATTTTGAAACTAGTTAATCCCTCCCTTCAACAAGTGATAGACATATTGGATAGACAAGACACACTTGACTGTGCTCAGGAATCTTTTGAAACTTCGCCAGCAGTGTGTAACAATAACCGATCCGCCGGGCGAGCTGCGCGGCCCGGTCAACTGCCCTCGCGCAAACAAACGCAGCTGCCGCCGCGCTGTAAACCAGGTGTGCCGCGCCAGCACACAAATGCAGTGAAATCATGCCCGCGGTGTGCTACTAGACATTCGCGTGAACATTGCCCGTCACGCCAAGCTATTTGCTTTTTCTGCAATAGGAAAGGACATGTTCAAAGTGTTTGCCAGAAAAGGCTCAGATCAGACAATCACAATCATTCCAGGCCCTTTGCTTCGCGCCGGAATCGAACCAAGGACACTCAGGATCGTGGACCTTCGCCCATGGACATTCATGTAGTTAATTCCGATTTGTCCAGTGACACTTTCTCTAACAGTGACTGTGTTCGTCCCACACAAACTGTGCGTCGACGTCGCCGGAAATCACGTCAATTAGCAAGTGATTCTGTACCAGTGTCTATTCAAATGGCACAAAACAGTCGCTCTTGTCGTCAGCAGGACAATAAACTTTTTGTGGACTTAGACTTTGAAGGCAAAGTGATACCATTCCAGCTCGATACCGGAGCTGCAGTTTCATTGCTCAATCACGACACGTACAAACAACTGGGCGCACCTCCGTTGCGTGCCGCAAATGTTCAGTTAAAAAGTTATTCAGGACAGAAAATTCCTGTGTTAGGACAGTGCACTCTTTTTGCAACATATAAGGGACAAACAAAACTTGTGTCGTTTTACGTTCTTCGTTCTTCTACTGCAGTGAACTTGTTTGGCTTAGATTTATTTCAGTTGTTTCACATGTCTATTGTAAATCAGGTCCTATCAGTGAATCAAACTGTGCCTACGGACAGTGTTTCTAGTGTATGTGAAGAATTTGCAGACATTTTTGCACCGGGCTTAGGTTGCGCTAAAAACTATGAAGCACCATTGGAACTGAAAGTAAACGCGCAACAGCAATTTTTCAGAGCGCGCAATGTTCCTCACGCATTGCGTCATGAGGTCGCAAGAACATTGAACAATGTCGAATCACAAGGTGTGAGTGAATGTGCGCAATGCCTCTTCTCTTTCAGCTCCGCTTCATCGTGTACGCTGTGCAGGTGTTCCGTTTCTCTGGACGACGGAATGCGAGAGCGCTTTTCGCCAGTTGAAATCGGCGTGGCTTTCTCATACTTGCCTCACGCCTTTCGATCCCCGGAAACCCCTTTTGTTGATGGTAGATGCATCGGATTTCGGAATCGGTGCTGTCCTTGCGCACAAAGTTGGCTCGCATGATCGCCCTATTGCCTTTGCGTCCAAATTGCTCTCGTCTGCGCAAAGAAATTACTCGCAGATAGAGAAAGAAGCGTTGGCTCTCGTGTTTGGTGTTACTAAGTTCCATGATTTCTTGTATGGTCGTCATTTCACCATCATCACAGACCACAAACCTTTGACATCGCTTTTTCATCCGACCAAGCCTGTACCTCCACATACAGCGCAGAAATTCATTCGCTGGTCTATTTTCCTCTCACAGTACCGCTACGATATCTTGTATCGGTCCACTGCTAAGCACGGAAACGCCGATGCGTTGTCCCGTTGCCGGTTGCTGAGGATAAAGCATTCGATTCTTCCGAACTTGCTTGCATGTTCATTGATACGGAAACGGATGAAGTGGTCGAATCGTTTCCGATCGACTTTCGTCGTGTAGCTACAGCCACAGCTGCTGACCCAGTCCTTGCTACTGTTTTACGTTTTGTTGCTACGCAATGGCCTTTGTCAAAGTCTCGGATCGAGGATCTGTTGGTTCGCAGATTTTTTGCTCACAAGGAGAGACTTTTTGTTCGACGTGGTGTTTTGTTGTTGCGTTCTGATAATGATCAGTCCAGAGTCGTGGTCCCACGTTCGTTACAGTCCTCTGTTTTACGGCTTCTTCACCAAGGACATTGGGGTATAGTGCGAACGAAACAACTTGCTCGTCAGCATTGTACTTGGTTCGGAATCGATGCTGCGATTACGAATATGTGTTCTTCTTGCATGGCGTGTGCCGAACAACAATCCGCACCGCCGCGGAAAGTCTTTGCATGGCCAAAAGCCACTTCCCCTTGGCAACGCTTGCACATT
The DNA here is from genome assembly GCF_021461385.2 of Schistocerca piceifrons. NCBI lineage: Eukaryota > Metazoa > Arthropoda > Insecta > Orthoptera > Acrididae > Schistocerca > Schistocerca piceifrons. The sequence goes on from NC_060149.1 coordinate 907,133,621, forward strand.
GATTTTGCTGGTCCATTCTGGAATGCTCGATGGTTGGTTCTGGTCGACGCTTTCAGTAATTTTCCTTTTGTTGTCCGGATGTCTTCCACGACGTCCTCCGCCACCATCAAAGCGTTGTTTGCTATCTTTTGCATTGAAGGTCTTCCGCAGACTATTGTTTCCGACAATGGCCCACAATTCATGTCCGCAGAATTTCAGTCATTCTGCCAGGCCCATGGTATTCAACATCTGACATCCGCGCCGTTTTCGCCTCAGTCAAACGGTGCCGCTGAACGATTGGTCCGGACTTTCAAGTCACGGATGTTGAAATTGAAAGAGTCGCATTCTCGGGAGGACGCATTGTTGCTCTTTTTGTCTTCGTATCGCTCTCAGCCCCGAGATGGTCGCTCGCCGGCTGAGTTGCTCCATGGTCGTCCTCATCGCACCTTGATGTCTTTGCTGCATCCGCCGCATCAGGTTCCTGTGCAGTGGCAGACTCCTGCTTTTGCTCCAGGCGACGTTGTATTTTATCGCAACAATCGAGGTTCACGGCGTTGGTTAGCAGGGCGCATTCTTCGCTGCCTCGGCCGCGCGATGTATTTGGTTTTGGGGGCCTCTGGTGAGGTGCGTCGGCATCTCAATCAGCTGTGCCTCTGTCGTCGCACGGGTTCTGCCGCTCCCCGTCTGCTTTCAGCGACGGTGCCGTCCAGTCAGCGCCCTGGGGACCCATCTCCTGGCTCGCCTCATCCCCAGGTGTTACCGACGATGCCTTCCATTTTGCCCCATGGCGACGCGCCGCCGCAGCAGCCGCCGCCGCCGCAGCCGCCGGTACTCCGGCCGGCGCCGCCCGCATTCGACGCTTCGCTGCAGCTGCCAAGCGCCTCCCAGGGTCACGCGCCGCCGATCGCTTCCCGTGACCACCTGTCCTCCGCCATGGAACTCCCGCCCGCTCCGGACCACATGATGTCATCGCGCGTCGGCTACCCCGACGCAATGGAGGTCGACCCTTCGGCCCCTCCTGTTTCTTTACGGGCGCATACACCGCATGTTGACGTGCACCCTGGACTAGTTTTTCAGGCGTTTCCTAGCTCCCCTCGGACCGAATGGCCGGGTGCGGGTGGCACAGCCTCGCCTGTTGTTAGGCTCCCCACCCCATCGCATACGTCAACATGGGGTCCTCCCCACGGCGGGCGGAAGCCTTATAACACGACCGTTCGCCGATTTGCGGGGGAGGAATGTGGTGTCACCGCCAGACACCACACTTGCTAGGTGGTAGATTAAATCGGCCGCGGTCCATTTAGTACATGTCGGACCCGCGTGTCGCCACTGAGTGATCGCAGACCTAGCGCCACCACAAGGCAGGTCTCGTGATACGAACAAGCTCTCGCCCCAGTTGTACGGACGAACTAGCTAGCGACTAGATGTATGAAGCCTTTCTCTCTCATTAGCCGAGAGACAGAATAGCCTTCAGCTAAGTTAATGGCTACGAACTAGCAAGGCGCCATTAGCCTTACAGTGATTGTAATTAAAGTCTCCTGTGTATAGTCAAGAGCGATGTACCACAATGATTGATTAAAGATAAGTATTAATCCAGCTACGTACTTTTCTTCATAGCATTAATTACGTAGCCTGTTCCAGTACTTCACGCCCGTCTGCGTTAGTCTAGCGTGCATTTTCAGCCATCTCGATCTACAAGGTGATGGCCCAGCAGCCGACACATCATTAATCATTAAAAAAGTAAAGAAAAAAATTTGAATGTTCCTACTGGGGATACTGTTTGCTTATCAGCGATTCACAGGAAAGATCCGAGGCTAAGGGTCGCAATTTTATGCGAGGTGCCGGGGCTAGCAGTGTATTTAACACTAAATTCTTCTAGAATCTTCATATATAAACGATGCTCTAAGCCCTCCCCCCCCCTATCCTAACTCCGACTTTTGCTGTTGCACATGGATTAAAAAGAAACGCGAACTGACTGTAAACGACCCTGCAAGTGGAGTAGAAAAGGGTTTGGCGCCTGCAACAATTTAATTTGATAAATAAGTTAAATAAAGGAAAGGTTCATTAACATAGTGAGCAATGAAAGGGTTGCTCTACCGATTAACGGAATGACAGCTCTGTCCAAAATAACAATATGATTTATTATGACTAAACTCAAAATAACAAGCAAAACACATGAAACATTTACAGTACATCAAATCGGCTCAAATTGTATACTCAAATAAATACTGTGAAGGTGAAGTTGACCCTAAACTAGATTGTGACATTTATGATGAAGTGGTATGTGGAGCCAATTCCCAATTCCTTGCAACTCAAATCTTAAGAGAAACACACAGCCAACCCAACATTAATTGCTGCTACAGTAGTGAGAACTCAGACAATGAACACCCAAGACAGAACAAAGTTAGAAAAAGATGAACAGGTACGCTCTGCTGAGCTCTGATTATCAGCTAGGAAAATCCCTAATCTGCCGGTGCTGCAGACATACATTAACAAGCTGTCTTCTTAACTGCAAGAACACGATCTGGTGTACTGGAGGCGATGGCTGGTTGCTTCGACGTCCCGTCGTAGTGATGATGATGTCGCGAGTATAGCCCAAAACAAATTATCCTAGTCTGGCTGATCCAGACTAAAGACTTCCTAGCAATACAAATGCGCCTCTGAGGGAGACGAAGAACGCTCGCCACACAATCACTGACAGTACAGTGATTGATTTTAACAAGCGAAGTCACACAGTAACCCCAATACAGTCAACTTCAGCCAAAATTGCTCAAGACAGACAACATAGGCCGCTTGTACGCAGAACGCTCAACTGCCAGCTGTACTCGGAAAGTCACGTTGAAGTCGGAACTTCAGCAACTTCGTCAAACAGCTACAATTAAACAAAAGTATATTAGACAGCCAACGGAAGGCAGGCTGTCCAGAGCAGCGAGAGCTCAGTCTTGTAACCTACTCCGACCGAAAGGCGAGAGCCGATCCTCACAAGAGCACCTGTACAAACCAAACACAGAACATTCCCGCCCCCACGACAGTGGCTGTGGTTAAATGTTCCAATCAGCAACTCGAAAACCGGCGGAAAATTCCACTCTATTGCTGAAGCACTACCTTTCCACCAATGAAGATTCTTGGCTCCAATTTCTGCGCCGATTTTGGTACGTCACGGAGCTATGCCCTGAGCAAGCCAATCACAGTTACGATTTTGCAGAAAACGCGGGAATTTGCCTGGGAACACAAGTCTTTCCCACTCCTCGCTGGTAGCCCGCCAGAAACGGTTTTCACAAAGTTTCTGCGAAGTAACGGAATCTCTATCCCAGCCGCTCCGTCAGGCCCCTGTGGGCGTGTCGCCGCCGCTCTTCTGACAATGTCGGCGCCTGGAAAGCATTCACTCAACTCCCTCACACCCATTGGCTTAACCCATTCAAGATCAGAAGTGCCCGCCTGTCACCGGATCACCTGGGTGACGAGAGACGTTGCGTGGGAAGTCCGCGTGTGAAGCAATAGCGACTTTTCACCCCATGCAATTAGAGAGGAAGATCGAATTACTCAGAGAAATATGAGAGGGAGCTCATGCCACCACTCAACCCAACTAATTACAGCGAAAGGGCCTCTGTTACTACTACTATGTACAATACTGAAGAGCATCATCTTCAGTCTTCAGGAGATCTTGCATCAGTTACGAGGAAACATTTGTCATCTGAGCCGGACTCGTGACTTTACTCGTATTAAGAAATACACTCCTGGAAATGGAAAAAAGAACACATTGACACCGGTGTGTCAGACCCACCATACTTGCTCCGGACACTGCGAGAGGGCTGTACAAGCAATGATCACACGCACGGCACAGCGGACACACCAGGAACCGCGGTGTTGGCCGTCGAATGGCGCTAGCTGCGCAGCATTTGTGCACCGCCGCCGTCAGTGTCAGCCAGTTTGCCGTGGCATACGGAGCTCCATCGCAGTCTTTAACACTGGTAGTATGCCGCGACAGCGTGGACGTGAACCGTATGTGCAGTTGACGGACTTTGAGCGAGGGCATATAGTGGGCATGCGGGAGGACGGGTGGACGTACCGCCGAATAGCTGAACACGTGGGGCGTGAGGTCTCCACAGTACATCGATGTTGTCGCCAGTGGTCGGCGGAAGGTGCACGTGCCTGTCGACCTGGGACCGGACCGCAGCGACGCACGGATGCACGCCAAGAAAGTAGGATCCTACACAGTGCCGTAGGGGACCGCACCGCCACTTCCCAGCAAATTAGGGACACTGTTGCTCCTGGGGTATCGGCGAGGACCATTCGCAACCGTCTCCATGAAGCTGGGCTACGGTCCCGCACACCGTTAGGCCGTCTTCCGCTCACGCCCCAACATCGTGCAGCCCGCCTCCAGTGGTGTCGCGACAGGCGTGAATGGAGGGACGAATGGAGACGTGTCGTCTTCAGCGATGAGAGTCGCTTCTTCCTTGGTGCCAATGATGGTCGTATGCGTGTTTGGCGCCGTGCAGGTGAGCGCCACAATCAGGACTGCATACGACCGAGGCACACAGGACCAACACCCGGCATCATGGTGTGGGGAGCGATCTCCTACACTGGCCGTACACCACTGGTGACCGTCGAGGGGACACTGAATAGTGCACGGTACATCCAAACCGTCATCGAACCCATCGTTCTACCATTCCTAGACCGGCAAGGGAACTTGCTGTTCCAACAGGACAATGCACGTCCGCATGTATCCCGTGCCACCCAACGTGCTCTAGAAGGTGTAAGTCAACTACCCTGGCCAGCAAGATCTCCGGATCTGTCCCCCATTGAGCATGTTTGGGACTAGATGATGCGTCGTCTCACGCGGTCTGCGCGTCCAGCACGAACGCTGGTCCAACTGAGGCGCCAGGTGGAAATGGCATGGCAAGCCGTTCCACAGGACTACATCCAGCATCTCTACGATCGTCTCCATGGGAGAATAGCAGCCTGCATTGCTGCGAAAGGTGGATATACACTGTACTAGTGCTGACATTGTGCATGCTCTGTTGCCTGTGTCTATGTGCCTGTGGTTCTGTCAGTGTGATCATGTGATGTATCTGACCCCAGGAATGTGTCAATAAAGTTTCCCCTTCCTGGGACAATGAATTCACGGTGTTCTTATTTCAATTTCCAGGAGTGTATATTAAACGTTACTTACGAATCAGCCATTATGCATCAAATACTTAGAAGCCTATTGCATACAGTATAGCAGCAAATTGCGATGCAGTTTTGTCCGCCGTTATTCTTAAACTGCGACCGAAAGGTGTCTGCTTTTGGCAACACATGGCAGCTGCGATGGACACACCCCTGAGGAGGAGTTCCTATGGCATAACATCCGTTTTCACCAAGAGATACAAAAATATGTTCACCTGGCTTTTGCTCGAGTATATGTCTTTTGTTATGGCTCAGCCGTTTGTTTCTTTTTAAGAAGTGAATACAAAAGCTTCATAGCTCGGTACGAGTAACCAGTAGCTTAGGAATGCTCAAAGTATGAACTGATGGTGTTCAAGCTAAAATGCCGTGACAACACTGTTGTGATTTTTTGTTGCTTTGAATTAAGAGCATGGAGTACTTGCCTACTGAATGGAAATGTCGTACGACGCTTAAATGGTCGCAGTTCATCACATATGTCTGCTATCGAGACTTCCTGAATGTGGAAAATCAGTCATGCCAGAACGACCTCTCTTGAAACGAGAAAATCCTATGCCGCCCGTTGTGGCCGAGCGGTTCTAGGCGCTTCAGTCTCGAACCGCGCGATCGCTACGGTCGCAGGTTCGAATCCTGCCTCGGGCATGGATGTGTGTGATGTCCTTAGGTTAGCTAGGTTCAAGTAGTTCTAAGTTCTAGGGGACTGATGACCATAGATGTTAAGTCCCACAGTGCTCAGAGCCATTTGAACCATTTTTTTTTTAAATCCTTTTCTGGCGTGTTTTGCGCAAAAGGCACTCGTACCACACACAGTTCAAGGGTTCCGAGCTACCTCTGCTGCCTTCACCTCTTTGTTAAACCCAAAGCGAATAACACGTCGCAAATGTTAGACCTTTTCCCAGTTGCTAGTCTACAAATCTTGAACATCGTTCATAAGTTTGGTTCAAATGGTTCAAATGTCTCTGAGCACTATGGAACTTAACTTCTGAGGTCATCAGTCCCCTAGAACTTAGAACTACTTAAACCTAACTAACCTAAAGACATCACACACATCCATGCCCGAGGCAGGATTCGAATCTGCGACCGTAGCGGTTCCTGACTGTAGCGCCTAGAACCGCTCAGCCACTCCGGCCGGCGTTCGTAAGTTTCAAACATGTAAAATCCAGTATGTGACTGCAAGATAAATACTAGAACTTCAAATAAGAAAATTACATTTGATAAATACACTCATAGCGCCGTGCTGCGTTCACTTGGCGGATGGCGCCTGGGGTTAGGCTGCGGGTGGCCTGCGGCCGGTAGTCGGTGGCAGTTGTAGGGCGAGGAACTCTCGAGCGTTAACTATTCTGATCGTGACGCAGCAACAAGCTGTTTGGCAGAATAGTTTCTCGAAGTGTTTTCTATTACAGGTGGGTTAGAAAGTGAAGCAAATTATCTTTGTGGTTCCCTAAGACCGGTAACTTTGACAGTCAACCGAAACGCGATTTCAAAATATAGTGAATGCAGTGGATTCGAGGCTTTATATCTACGTAATGCGACGTTCACCCCCCCCCCCTCCCGTTTATTTTTCTTCACTTTTTTCGTTTTTGTTCTCGGCATTTGGTCTGGGCGGACGTCTCATACCACACATTCCAAGTTCATCGTTGAAACCGAACGAGGTGGCGGAGTGATTAGCACACTGGACCCGCATTCGGGAGGACTATGGTTCAAACTCGCGTCCGGCCATCCTGATTTAGGTCTTTGTCATTTCCATAAATCGCTTCCGGCAAATGCCGGGATAGTTCCTTTAAAAGTGCACGGCCGACTTCCTTCCCCACAGTCCCTTAATCCGATGGAACCGATGACCTCGCTGTTTGGTCCCTTCCCCAAACCAACCATCATCGTTGAATCCTTCACTCAGTCTTCTTAGTACAGGATGCAGCCTGCCCTCTGACCGCCGCTGAGCTACCACGCCGGTCCCTTAGTGCACGAGCAGATAAAGCAGTATAATAGCTCATGAAGAGTGACAGCACTTCTTCCATACACTTCCACATCATACAGTGTTGCCAGATGATGCATATGACTAGACTTAGAATGCTAAGGGGCGGCTGGTTATGTTGGCCGCCGTTAAGACCCCAGCTTAGTCTCTGCGGCGGCCCGCCGGCGGCAGGGTTTTACGTCTAAGACTGTACCTTGGCTAAAATCAGTGTGTTCTCTCATGTGGTGCGATTATCAGCGTTTCTCCTTCCATAATTCATCTCATTTTTTACTCTAGTCTCTAACGGTCGTTATTATTTACTGGGCGTTTTTGAGTTTAGCAAAATTTTCTATATAGCGTTTGCTATATCAATCTTATACTAGAAATACTTCATAAATCTGTGTATTGTTAAGTTTATTTGATAGAACCTGTGAAAAGTCAATCATTCTTTACACCCAACATAAAGTAAAGGTGCGGTAAATGGTAGGTAGAATCATGAAAAGCCAGTATATCAGAGAACTGTATCGATAGCGTACATGTACAGGATGAAGAAAAATTCGCTCACTCGTATTCCTTACATACTAGCAATACAAAAATGTCTCTTACAAAATTTCATTATGTGCATATTTCGGACAGTAAATGGATGTTGAAGACTGACGATCTGGCAACACAGTAATCATGTGTATAACAACTACCTCTGTCAGGAAAAAGCAGTAGTGGTGTGCAGTTGGTGCAGAGGATAGTGTTTTGGGTTAGCATGCAGGAAGGCCGAGCGGTTCTAGGCGCTTCAGTCCGGAACCGCGCTGCTGCTACGGTCGCAGATTCGAATCCTGCACCGGGCATGGAAGTGTGTGATGTCCTTGGGTTAGTTAGGTATAAATAGTTCTAAGTCTATGGGACTGATGACCTCAGATGATAAGTCCCATAGTGCTCAGAGCCATTTCAACCATTTTTGAACCATGCAGGAAGTGGAGGGTTCGATTGTAGGTCGAGGCTTACTTGTTTCTATTTGCTAAAAGTAGTCTGCATGGTACGGTATCTGGCACCTTAATAGTGATACAGTAGTTACAGCTGGTCTTCGACAAAACATTTGTAGTTACGTACTACGAACACAGACATGGAAATAAAATCGTTTGTATTGGTCAGCTTGTATAGAAACCTTCTGCGCAAATTGTTTCGCACCACTGCATCTACTAGATTCCAGACTTGTTTTTTGTGTACCCTTCCCCAAGGGTCCCATCGATTAATCGGTTAATACTATTATTCTTGCCACATCCAGGTCCATTACATTTCGTTAAGGCCTTATGTCACCAGTAGGGCTAGCAACGTGCTTTGCAAATAATTTCGATGAGATGGTAGGGAGAGAGTACATAGAAAACAGGGTTGGAATCTAGTAGATGCAGTGGCGCGAAACAGTTTGCGTCGATGACTTGCAAAAGACTTCTTTAAAAGCTGATCAATGAAAACGATTGTACTTCCATTTCTGTGTTCATAGTACTTAATTGCAAATGTTTTGTGAAAGACCCACTATAATCGCTGTACGACGATTAAGACGCCAGGTACCGTACCACGCAGAATACTTTTAGCAAATAAAAACAAATAAGCGTCGACCCAGAATCGAACCCTCTATCTCCTGCATGCTAACCTAAAACGCTATCGCCGCGCGGTTTGAGGCGCCATGTCTCGGATTACGCGGCCCCTCCCGCCGGAGGTTCGAGTCCTCCCTCAGGCATGGGTGTGTGCGTTGTTCTTAGCATAAGTTAGTTTACGTAGTGTATAAGTCTAGGGACCGATGACCTCAGCAGTTTGGTCCCTTAAGAATTCACACACATTTGAACATTTTTTAAAACAATATCCACTGCACCAACTGCACAGCACTGCTGTATTTTCTGACAGAGGTATTTACCGTACATGTGATTAGTGTTGCCAGATTGCCAGTCTTTAACATCCATTTACTGTCCGAAATATGCGCAGGACGAAATTTTTTAATAGACGTTTTTGTATTTCCGGTATGTGTGGAATGGCGCAACGAACTCAAAGAGCGTGAAATTTTCTTCACTCTGTGTTTGGAGTGTACAAGAATTTATAAGTATCGACATCATCTCTTCATTATATCGACAATCCCAGCTTATCGATATATAAATGCCATCTACACACTAAGACCCCATTCATGCACCTTTCAAAGGGCACGGCCGACTTCCTTCCCCGTCCTTCCCTAATCCGATGAGACCGATGACCTCGGTGTCTGGTCTCCTTCCCCGAAACAACCAACCAACCAACCAACCCATTCATGCACTCCAAATTTTACGAGACAGTCCTTCTAATACTGAGTGTGGAAGATTCATAGGCAAAATAGTACTGACTGCTTCTCGTGCCTGATGAAGGGTGCTTGTGGTGAATGGTGGGGTCGAAGTGGCACCAAACTACATCTATGTTAGCTTCGGTACATTTTGCTTTGTGGCTCAGTGCGACAAACACAGATGGCTCTGAGCACTATGGGACTTAACATCTTAGGTCATCAGTCCCCTAGAACTTAGAACTACTTAAACCTAACTAACCTAAGGACATCACACACATCCATGCCCGAGGCAGGATTCGAGTCTGCGACCGTAGCAGACCCGCGGTTCCGAACTGCAGCGCCTAGAACCGCACGGCCACCGCGGCCGGCGACAAGCACACTTCTCCTCGTTTACTCTGGCCGGCTGCGGAGTATAAGTGGCGGCGTCCGCCTGGAATGGTGTCGGCACCCGGCGATGCTGACAGATGGCCCGTGGATAGCCATCAGTCTACTAGGCCATGGCCGTGAAACCAGCAGCGAACTGCTTCTCTCGGCTATGTTGGGAGGGGGGGGGGGGGGGGGGAGGCTGTCGGATGGCCTCCACAGGCATCTCGGTGGGGCTCTGATCGGGAACTGATCGAATGGCCCAGGGCAAGAGTCGCTGTGGCATTGAGTCTTCGAAACTCAGCGCTGGCTTCAGCAGCGACCGCGGCAGGCTGGCTGCACTGGGCCGCTAACATGTAAGTCCCACCAGGAACTCAGTGCTGAAAATGGTGGGTGCAACCCAGCCTCAAAACCGTGGCTGCTGCTGGCAACGCTCCATCGTCCCGCGGCTCAGCGCGGCCCAAGCGTAGTGGCAGTGCTGCAAAACTAGGTGGCTGTACACAGATGACAAATGGACGAAGAGTTAATGACGAGATTGCCCTACTTCACAGTACTGCATTATAGTATTCGTAGCTCTGTAGCACATTTGTCCCATAAGACTCATGGTTAGTCTATGCGTAGTAGGGTGCCGTCGCCTCGCCCACTGCGGCGGCTATTGCTGCGTTATAATATTCTTTTTTTTTTTTTACCTGCGGTCAGTTGCGTTCGTTACGCAGCCCAGTTGCCTGTCTGTTTACACATAGATGACAAGTCATGAGACACCACCTAATATTGTATCGAACCTCCTTTTTCCCGGTGTAGTGCAGCAGCTCGACGTGGCATGGGCTCAGAAAATCGTTGGAATTCCCCTGCTGAAATGCTGAGAAATGCTGCTGCCTCTGCCGGCCGCGGTGGTCGTGCGGTTCTAGGCGCTCCAGTCCGGAGCCGCGCTGCTGCTATGGTCGCAGGTTCAAATCCTGCCTCGGGCATGGATGTGTGTGATGTCCTTAGGTTAGTTCGGTTTAATTAGTTCTAAGTTCTAGGGGACTGATGACCACAGCAGTTGAGTCCCATAGTGCTCAGAGCCATTTGAACCATTTTTTGCTGCTGCCTCTATGGCCGTCCGTAATTGCGAAAGTATTGCCGGTGCAGGATTTTGTGTACGAACTGACCTCTGTTATGTCCCATAAATGTTTGATGAGATACATTTCGGGCGATCTTGGTGGCCAGATGATTTGCTCGAATTGCCCAGAATGCCCTTCGAACCAATTACGAACAACTGTGCCCCCGTGACCTGGCACATTCCATCGTTGTTTGGAGACATGAAGTCCATGAATGGCTGCAAATGGTCTCCAAGTAGCCGTAAATAACCATTTCCAGTGAATCATCGGTCCAGTTGGACCAGAGGACTCAGTCTACTCCATGCAAACACAGTTCACACCGTCACGGAACCACCACTAACTTCCACAGTGCCTTATTGGGTCCGTGGCGTCGTGGGGTCTGCGCCACACTCGAACCCTACTGTTAGCTCTTATCAACTGAAATCGGGGCTCATCTGACGAGACCACAGTCTTCCAGTCGTCTGGTATCTAAGCGATACGGTCACGAGCGCAGAAGAGGCGCTGCAGGCGACATCGTGCTGTTAGCAAAGGCACTCGCGCCGATTGTCTGCTCCCGTACCCCATTAATGCCAGATTTGGCCGCACTGTCCTAATAGATACGTTCGTTTTATGTTCCACATTGAATTCCGCGGTTATTTCACGCACTGTTGCTTGTCTGTTAGCACTGAAATCTCAACTCAAACGCTGCTGCTCTCAGTCGTTAAGTGAAGGCCGGCGGCAACCGCGTAGTTCGTGGTGAGAGATAATGCGTGAAATTTGGTATTCTCGGCACAGTTTTGACACTGTGGATCACGGAATATTTAATTCTCTAACGGTTTCCGAAATGGAATGTCACATGCGCCTTGCTCCAACTACCGTTCCGCGTTCAAGGTCTGTTAAGTCCCGTCATGCTGCCAGAATCACGCCGGAATCATTTTCACACGAGTCACCTGAGTATAAACGACAGCTCTGCCAATGCACTGCTCATTTATACCTTGTGTACGCGGTACTGCCGCGATCAGTATGTGTGCATATCGCTAACCCATCACTATTGTCACCTCAGTGTATACTGTCCCACATGACGTCACTCTTTTATCACTTTTTCGCGAAACTTAGGCCGTGGCGTTACACCGTAATTTGTATGAGAAATCAAATGAAAAGTTTCTAAAATATTAATTAGCCCTCGAAACTTGATAACGGGCAGTATTTAATCGCGCTGCGCTAGGTCTAGATAAAGCGACAAATGACACCAATTAAAAACTAATTTCCAGGCACGAAACAGTTTTTCTACCGTACGAGATAACGAAGTAAGCAGTCTCCATCAAATTCTTAAAAATTGTAGGTCAATAACCATTTTACAAAGAGGTACCTTTAGACTTTTTTTTTAATTCTTTAGCAATGCACGGAATTTCAGGTTTCTAAGTTTATCATCCAGTGCTTTTGATATATTTACAAATGCTAAATATCTTCGAAAATAAGTACTTAATTGCTCTGAATCTTTAAAGAAGATAGATTTAAAGTAATCTATGTATGTGGATAAGCTTCAATTTGTGACGTTTGCTCTTCGAAATCATGCAAACTTATGTACTACTTGGTGACTGATTGAGCAGACATTTCCTTCCTTGGAAAACCCGAGCAGCTATGGCGTAAGGCCATACATTGTGTCCCCGTCCCACGTAGTGCACGGAATACGAAATGTTGTAATGTTGTTACATTCCCTCTGCAATAAAAGTGAAAAGAGTCTACGTTGTAGAGATTTTCAACTTACAGTACGCTTAAGAGAGAAAACTAAATAACTATAGGTTCAGCTAGATAATTCTCATCTGAATATTATGGTAGCGTAGACGCGTCGTTCGTATCAAAACGCCAGAGGCTAAATTGATAACACTCATGCAGGCGCTGCATAGAATCTCAGCACCGTGCTCTTTCGACGTAATTTCTCTACCAGCGCGTAGCCGTTCCTTCTGGTACGCTGCATCTCGCACCAGTTTCGCGGGCAGTAATTCCTCTTCTCTGTCAGTGTGATAACACGAAGAACACGAACTCTAATCTCTTGATTCCACTCAGCTTACATTATGACTGAAGCTTTTGACATACAATGCACTGTTTTATATGGAGTGTGTTTAAGGGCGCTCTGCGGCAAGAGGTTATTAGCGCCTTCTCTTATGCAGAAGACCATTTATTGCTGAAAGGACAAACGCAAATGTACTAAATAAAACACCAAAAGTTATCGGGTAATTAATACGAAGGAAAAAAAGTTTGTTGCAATAATGCACAGATAAATTACGTTAAAAGGTAAAACAGGCCAAACTAGAAAAGTGGCATTAAATATTGCTGACGTATTTTAATGCGACGACAGTTACGAAACTAATTTTTACTCAACCAGTGTCCTACATACTACGTTAATAAAATTCTTGGAGGGTGTATTAGTATATACGGGGTGACAATTATTGCATTATATGAAATAAAATCGTCATAACTTCTGAACGGTTTGAGTTAGGACGTTCAAACTGCACGGTTGGCGGTGGGGCATGATGGGAATTCGTATGTGCATGCGCACGCGGCTTGTTGTTGTCGGCCATTTGCACGTGAAAATGTCACGGTTCAGCGTGCCTGAGCGTATAGCGCTCCTGACGGCCTACTATGCGAGCAGTAACAGCCCAACTGCGAATCAAACAGTTTGCGACCGAGTTCAAGCTGACGACAACAGCTCCAGGTGTGCTAACAATCAGGAATTTGATTCGCAAGTTTGAGAGGACAGGTAGTGTTCACGATGACAATGTCGGTCGTCCAGAAAGGGCGTAAACGCCTGAAAACATCGAGAAGACGCTGTGTTTCAAACCAGCCGCAGGAAATCGATCAGATGAGCTATACAATCAACCAGGAGACACTGCGACAAATTGAAGATCTGCATCTCTTCCCATACAAAATTCAAACCCATCAGCCATTAAGCCCCTAGGGCCATGGAACAGCGGTTTTTTCGCCAACGCTGTTGTCCACAGAATTGATGAACAGGACTTTTATGTGAATAATGTTTGGTTTAGCGACGAAGCCCGCCTTCATTTGGATGGGTTCGTTGATAAGGAAAATTGGTGCATTTGGGGGACTGAGGAACCGTATTTCGCGATCTACACTCCTGGAAATGGAAAAAAGAACACATTGACACCGGTGTGTCAGACCCACCATACTTGCTCCGGACACTGCGAGAGGGCTGTACAAGCAATGATCACACTCACGGCACAGCGGACACACCAGGAACCGCGGTGTTGGCCGTCGAATGGCGCTAGCTGCGCAGCATTTGTGCACCGCCGCCGTCAGTGTCAGCCAGTTTGCCGTGGCATACGGAGCTCCATCGCAGTCTTTAACACTGGTAGCATGCCGCGACAGCGTGGAAGTGAACCGTATGTGCAGTTGACGCACTTTGAGCGAGGGCGTACAGTGGGCATGCGGGAGGCCGGGTGGACGTACCGCCGAATTGCTCAACACGTGGGGCGTGAGGTCTCCACAGTACATCGATGTTGTCGCCAGTGGTCGGCGGAAGGTGCACGTGCCCGTCGACCTGGGACCGGACCGCAGCGACGCACGGATGCACGCCAAGACCGTAGGATCCTACGCAGTGCCGTAGGGGACCGCACCGCCACTTCCCAGCAAATTAGGGACACTGTTGCTCCTGGGGAATCGGCGAGGACCATTCGCAACCGTCTCCATGAAGCTGGGCTACGGTCCCGCACACCGTTAGGCCGTCTTCCGCTCACGCCCCAACATCGCGCAGCCCGCCTCCAGTGGTGTCGCGACAGGCGTGAATGGAGGGACGAATGGAGACGTGTCGTCTTCAGCGATGAGAGTCGCTTCTGCCTTGGTGCCAATGATGGTCGTATGCGTGTTTGGCGCCTTGCAGGTGAGCGCCACAATCAGGACTGCATACGACCGAGGCACACAGGGCCAACACCCGGCATCATGGTGTGGGGAGCGATCTCCTACACTGGCCGTACACCACTGGTGATCGTCGAGGGGACACTGAATAGTGCACGGTACATCCAAACCGTCATCGAACCCATCGTTCTACCATTCCTAGACCGGCAAGGGAACTTGCTGTTCCAACAGGACAATGCACGTCCGCATGTATCCCGTGCCACCCAACGTGCTCTAGAAGGTGTAAGTCAACTACCCTGGCCAGCAAGATCTCCGGATCTGACCCCCATTGAGCATGTTTGGGACTGGATGAAGCGTCGTCTCACGCGGTCTGCACGTCCAGCACGAACGCTGGTCCAACTGAGGCGCCAGGTGGAAATGGCATGGCAAGCCGTTCCACAGGACTACATCCAGCATCTCTACGATCGTCTCCATGGGAGAATAGCAGCCTGCATTGCTGCGAAAGGTGGATATACACTGTACTAGTGCCGACATTGTGCATGCTCTGTTGCCTGTGTCTATGTGCCTGTGGTTCTGTCAGTGTGATCATGTGATGTATCTGACCCCAGGAATGTGTCAATAAAGTTTCCCCTTCCTGGGACAATGAATTCACGGTGTTCTTATTTCAATTTCCAGGAGTGTAGAAGCCTCTTCACCCTCAAAGGGCGATTGTGGTGTGCAATGTCCAATCACGGAATAATCGGTGCGATATTTCTTGATGGCACGAAGACTACCGAACGGTGCGTGAAGGTTTTCAAAGATGATTTCATCCCCGTTATCCAAATTTACCCTGATTTCGACAACATGTGGTTCATGCAAGACGGAGATCGATCCCATCGAACAGAGGAGTGTTTGATGTCCGGGAGGAGCACTTTGGGGACCACATTCTGGCTCTGGGGTACCCAGAACCCGCGCCATGGGCCTCGATTGGCCGCCATATTCTCCAGATCTGAACACATGCGACTCCTTTTTGTGGGGCTATATCAAAGACATGGTGTGCAGCAATAGCCCCAGAACCATTGCTGAGCTGAAAATAGCCATTCAGGAGGTGATCGACAGCATCGATGTTCCGACACTTCAGCTGGTCATACAGAATTTCGCTATTCGTATGAGCCACATCATCGCCAATGATAGCAGACATATCGAACATGCCATAACCTAAATCCGAATATCTGTAGTGACGTTTGCATATTGAATGAAGTGTGTCCACGCCGTAGTTATAACTAATTTACGTTTTTGTCATATAATTCAATAATTGTCACCCTGTATTTGGCATAGACAGTGCGCGCTTGAGGTCGTGACTCGCGACAGGTGCTGCGATAAACAGTGCCCCACGTATTCATCATGTTGTCTGACCGATGGGCTCTGAAGCAGTCACTAAGATAAAAGTGGGAAGACATGATGTTTGCTCAGAATGCAGTGTGCACGGTCTTCGAGTAGTCACCGTGAAACTCTATTCACAGATCCCAGCAAGTTGACCAGCATCATGTCCTTAATCATCGAAATATTCCGATGACTATTGTTCCCAGACAATTCATCCAGCCGGCCAGAATCTCCGAGCGGTTCTAGGCGTTGCAGTCTGGAGCCGCGCGACCGCTGCGGTCGCAGGTTCGAATCCTGCCTTGGGCATGGATGTGTGTGATGTCCTTAGGTTAGTTAGGTTTAAGTAGTTCTAAGTTCTAGGGGACTGATGACCTCAGCAGTTAAGTCCCATAGTGCTCAGAGACATTTGAGTCAATTCATCCATTTATTGCCCTGCTTAATGAAAACGAGACCAATTATTCATTTTCCGAACAAGACAACGCTACTACTCATGCGACACACCAGTCTCTAAGAGTCTTAGATGAGATCCTTAGAGACAAAGTAATTACGATGGGTCTCTGGCCCCGCGCTCACCGAATCTGTCTCCGCCCGACTATTTCCTTTGGAGTGCGGCTGAAACATTTGTGTATCAAAATAACTCACAGACAATAGATGAACTGAAGGCAGCGGTAATTTATTATCTACATTCGATTACACGTGAAACATTGGTAATGGCGTTCGCAAATAAATGTAAACGTGTTGAAGTATGTCTCCAAGAAAGGGGAAACATGAAACTGCCTGGCAGATTAGAACTGTGTACCGGACCGAGACTCGAACCCGGGCAAGTGCTCTACCAACTGAGCTACCCAAGCACGACTCACGCCTCGTCCTCACAACTTTACTTCTGCCAGTACCTCGTCTCGGTCCGGCACACAGTTTTAATCTGCCAGGAAGTTTCATATCAGCGCACACTCCGCTGCAGAGGGAAAATCTCATTCGAGGGGAAACATCTCCATCACTTACTGTAATATTGGTGCGTACAGTGTCATCATCATCATCATCAGCCAATTCAATCATTAGATGATGTGGCCTCTTCGAGTCGTGGATTCAGGTAGGCTTTCAGAAGTCTTCTCCAAGTGGGACGGTCTTGGGCAGTTCTCTGCCAGGTGTTACCAGCGATCTTCTTGATGTCTTTGTCCCATCTGTCTGGTGGTCTTCCTCTAGGCCTCCGGTGCTCTCTCGGACTCCACTCCAGTACTAGCTTCGTCCACCTGTTGTCTTTCCTTCTTGCGACGTGGCCAGCCCACTGCCATTTCAAGGAACCTACTCTCTCTAAGATGTCATTAACCTTCGTCACAGACCGGATGTCATCTGCCCTTTTCCTGTCCTTTCTTGTATAGCCCAGCATTGATCTCTCCATGGCTCTCTGTGCTGTCCTAAGTTTCCCTTTTGTGAATGAGTTCAGTGTCCATGTCTCGCATCCGTACGTCATCACAGGAAGAATGCATTGATCAAATACTGCTTTCTTCAGATTTACTGGCATTTTTGATCTGAATACTTTTGAATTCTTCCCAAATGCTTGCCAGCCAAGCTTGATCCGTCGATAGATTTCTAGTCTTATGTCTCCCTTCATATTTATAATCTGGCCAAGGTAGACATATTCACTGACCTCTTCTAGTAGACTGTCCTTGACTTTCACATCTCCAGCTGGGACCCATTTGTTGGATATTACTTTTGTTTTGGAAAGGTTCATGTTCAAGCCAACCAGCTGACATTCCGATGCAAGATCTGTAACTAAGTTTTGGAGCTCTGCGAAGTCTTTGGCCAGTAAGGCAATATCATCAGCAAATCTCAAGTTGGTAAGCCTTCTTCCATTAATTCTAATTCCCTTACCTTCCCAGCTCAGCTTTGACATAGCCATTTCCAATACAGCAGAGAACAGTTTTGGGGAGATGGGATCGCCTTGCTTGACACCCCTCATGATGCGGAATTCTTGAGTTGATTCGCCGATGTTAACATAAGCTGAAGAATTCTCGTAGGTTTTCCTGAGCACTTCAATGTATGCTGCTCCCACTCCTTGCTCACTCAAAGCTTGGAGGACAGCTACGTGGCTAACGGAGTCAAATGCCTTTTCAAAGTCAACAAAGGCAATGCAGAGAGGCAGTTGGTATTCATTCGCTCTGCTTATCACTTCACTAACGGTCAGAATGTGGTCAATAGTGCTAAAATTGCTTCGGAATCCAGCTTGTTCTATAGGTTGGGCTGAGTCTAGGGTGGAACTAATTCGGTTTAACAAGATCTTTGTAAAAATTTTGTACAAAATTGAGAGCAAGCTGATAGGACGGTAGTTTTTAATATTATGAATACTTCCTTTCTTGTGTATCAAAATAATCTTAGCCTTGTTCCACGATAGTGGGATTGAAGCATAGTGCAGGCAGGAAGTAAATACTTTTGCCAAGTGATTTATTGTTACCTCTCCTGCCAGAGGTAGTACAGTGTATTTAATTATAATTAACTAATTTCATTGTTTTAATTGTGATAACGTTTAACGCATCTTCCAATTAACTGCAGCCACTAGCAGTGAATCCTGGCCACTAATTCATACAGAGACATGACTGTGCTGGCCGCCTTAGGCGTCCTGCAAAGCAAGACACGCTCATCTTGCCGCTTCGGAGAGACTATGCGGATGCACTGTAGTACCCAAGTAAGTTTTCTGAGAAGCATATAATTGACTTTCTCCTCTCATTTCATAGTACTTATTTCAGTATGAAGAGAGAAAAATAAACATTTTAGGGTTTGACCCCAGATTCTTACCATAGATCCTATCAGAAACATTTCAGAAAGCTGGGAGCTCCATTTTTTAGTCCAACAGTCGGGGGACATGCAGCAAAGGAGAGTATCCCATACAGGAGTGAAGTTTCTTGCGCGTGTCTGCATTCAGCACTGACTGCCAGATGCCACAGCGCTTACCAGAATTCACGCGACAGGCAACTCAACTGTCAGAGCAGTTCAGATCCGATTCAGCAAGTCGGCAGGTGAGGGACTGAAAGTCAAATTAACGTCGCTTTCCGAGACATATTCAACCCAAAATGAGTACTGATTAACATAACCGAGTGTTAAAGCAATTACGCTTCGATAATTCCCACACGAATATTCTGATAGCCGAAAGGACCAATTACTGTGCAACTATCAGAAATTAATGGAGACCAAAATGAAAGAACTAGAGAAAATACGTGGAGACTCCGCTCATCGCCCCGTTCTGTTAACGTCTTATTGCTATTTTGGATTCTGTCTTAGGTGTACTGCAAATAGAAATTCTCATTCACAAGGCGCTTTACCCTTTTTTTGGCAAAGCGTTAGCAGCAATTATATTGTAAATATTGGTAGTTTATGATAGTAGTAACTTTATGATCAGAACAGTACATCCCAGGTATACTGAATAATGTTCATGTCTTGGGAGTTTGGTGGCCAGTGGAAGTGTTTAAATTCAGAAGAGTTCTCATGGAGCCACTCTGTAGCAATTTTGGACGTGTGGGGTGTCATTGTCCTGATGGAATTGCCCAAGTCCTACAGAATGCACAATGGACATGAATGGATGCAGGTAATCAGACAGGATACTTACGTACGTGTCACCAATCAGAGTCGTATCATGATGTATCAGAGGTCTCATATCACTCCAACTGTACACGCCCCACGTCATTACAGAACCTCCACCATCTTGAACAGTCCCCTGCTTGCATGCAGGGTCCATGGATTCATGAGGTTGTCTCCATACCCGTACACATCCATCCGCTCGATACAATTTGAAAAAGAGACCATTCCGACCAGGCAACTTGTTTCCAGTCATCTATCAACAGTCCAATTCGGTGTTGACGGACCCAGTCGAGGCATAAAGCTTTGTATCGTGCAGTCATCAAGAGTACACGAGTGGGCTTTCGCCTCCGAAAGCCCATATCTATGATGTTTCATGGAATGGTTCGCACGCTGACACTTGTTGCTCGCCCAGCACTGAGATCTGCAGCAATTTGCTTAAGGGCTGCATTTCTGTCACATAAAACGATTCTCTTCAGTCGTCTTTAGTATCCTTCTTGCAGGATCTTTTTTCGGCCGCAGCCATGTCGGAAATTTGAAGGCTCTGAGCACTATGGGACTTAACAGCTGTGGTCATCAGTCCCCTAGAACTTAGAACTACTTAAACCTAACTAACCTAAGGACATCACACACATCCATGCCCGAGGAAGGATTCGAACCTGCGACCGTAGCAGTTGCGCGGTTCCGGACTGCGCGCCTAGAACGGCGAGACCACTGCGGCCGGCGGAAATTTGATGATTTACCGTATTCTTGATTTCACGGTGCCCTCCTGAAGTGATCATACGGGAAAATCCCCACTTCATCGCTAACTCGGAGGTGCTGCGTCCCATTGTTCGTGCGCCGACTGTTACGCCACGTTTAAAATCACTTAAAACTTTAAAACCTGCCATTGTAGCATCAGTAACCGATCTAACAATTGCGCTTGACACTTGTTTTATATACGCATTGCCGACCGCAGCGCCGTATTCTGTCTATTTACATATCTCCATTTGAATAAGCATGCCATTACCCGTTTCTTTAGTGCTTCAGTGTATCTGGTGAAATGGGCTCTATCTGAAGCCAAATATGAAAAGTAAAAACTGAAGTCCGGCGTTGGGTGGCCGAGCGGTTCTAGGTGCCACAGTCTGGAACTGCGCGACCTCTACGGTCGCAGGTTCGAATCCTGCCTCGGGTATGGATGTGTGTGATGTCCTTAGGTTAGTTAGGTTTAAGTAGTTCTAGGTTCTAGGGAACTGATGGTCTCAGAAGTTAAGTCCCATAGTGCTCAGATCCATTTGAACTGTGATGTCACCGCCAGACACCACGCTTGCTAGGTGGTAGCCTTTAAATCGGCCGCGGTCCGGTAGTATACGTCGGACCCGCGTGTCGCCACTATCAGTGATTGCAGACCGAACGCCGCCACACGGCAGGTCTAGAGAGACTTCCTAGCACTCGCCCCAGTTGTACAGCCGACTTTGCTAGCGATGGTTCACTGACAAATTACGCTCTCATTTGCCGAGACGATAGTTAGCATAGCCTTCAGCTACGTCATTTGCTACGACCTAGCAAGGCGCCATTATCATTTGCTATTTATCTTGTGATGCATGTATCGTCAGACAGATGTTCACCAATTATGGATTAAAGTTAAGTATTCCAGAAGCTACGTACTTTATTTGCTAGTCTTCATTACTTGTCCTGTTCCAGACCTCACGCCATCCTGCATGAGCTTAAACGCGTGCCTTTCGGCTACCCGTCACAGTGGATTGGCTGTCTTGCCAGTCCACAAAATGAACCATTTGAAAAACTAAAGCAAGATGTAACATTTCAACAGCATGAGAAAAGCAGGAGTTGCTCAGAGCTTATAATTAGTGACGAATCTCTGAATAAAAATTCATCACGCGTTTGGGGAAAATAAATCGTTGGTTCTGTTGCAATATCAGTTGATCCTATAACACAAAATGATATAATGAATAAGTGAAAACAAAAACTTACCTGCAGATTTTTCTCTCTGTAGTTGCATGCTCTGCGAAATCAAGAAATTCATGTTGCTGTCTCTGTATTCACCGGTCCGTATGTCCCAATCACGAGCCCCGTTCTCGACTTCCTTTGTTAAAATTTGTGTAGCTTTCGTCTACGTCCATAGGACACAGTGTGAAAGACAACTTGTTCTCAGACACACGAAACGGCGAACGTAACACTGCCTGCAGTCAGCAGCAGGCCCACTCCTAGCGCTGATTGTCCCTCTTCGCACATCTGGCGCAAGTGAACTGCCCAATTGTTTCCGTGGTCCATAGCAGTGGCCGCAGCACGACTTCCCTCTCGCTATGGGCGATGTGGCTGGCAAGCGGGGAAATTCTGCAACTGCAGACGTTCCGCCCTGTGTGGGCCGCTACAACTACCCCGAGCGCCAGAGGGGTGCGTCCATTTATGGCGCAGCTGACGTTCCGCTCGTGTGGCCACAGCCCTAAGTGAGTTCACACTGCGCACCGGCTCGAGAATAGGACTTGATGTTTTTAAAAATCGGATGTAAAGGATGAGCCAGACAATAAGGGATTTTACTTAATTATATGAGCACCCAAACGGTAGCTTCATTTTTTCATTGCGGCCAAGCCACGGCCGGCAGTGTTAGCTGCCTGTAAATTCTTTCGTCCCACGGTCTAGTAACAGGAAGTCAGCACCGATGAAGGGCACCTTGATCACGAGCCTCTCTCATGTGCTTACGAGGTAACGCCGCCCCAGGCGTCGCTTAGCAGCCAACGCTCTGGAAAGTTCCATGCCGCCCGCACGGTTTGCTCGGTCCTGACCAATCAGGGCGGAGGAAGCCGCGTGGTGCGTCGAACATACCCGCCCGCCCGTCGCCGGGCTCGCGCTCTTGTATTCTTGCTCACCCGCGAGTCGGATGCGCACCCTGTAGCATTGAACATCTCCCGCTTCTCCCGGTGCTGCGGCACTGTGGACTTAGTTTTCGCAGACAACAACTTTCGGTAGCTTCGCGAACAATGTTCGCCAAACTCTAAGCTCTGGCTCACCCTCACCTCCCTAGGCCTATGTAGCCCCTTCCAACATGCTTTAGCCAATAAATGGCCTTTCTCTAAAAATTACCCTATTATTCCATAACGCCCACCGCCTGCCCATACGCGCCATCCTGTACACGGAAATCCGATATATCTATATTTGAAAAAAAAAAAAATATCAACATGGGGCCCGATATAACGAAAAAAGTTCGGTAAACCAACGGAAAAAATGCCGACTTGCCGGCCTATAAAAATCTGCACATAGTGAATCTACTACCGATTTAAAGCTGTATATTTAAGTTTTGATTTGTTATTAGATATTTTGTACATCAACAAGCTAGCAGCATGCCTATACCCTTAAGAACAAGATTTGAAAGAAAACGATGCATGTTCACACATGCCATAACCACTTTGCTAACAATGGTAACTGGATGTAAGTGGCACACTGAACGGTGCCCAGTGGCCTATCGTTGGATTTCGTCGCAAATCAGACTCAAGCGGAACACTTCATGTCACGTTCCCTGTTTTTTTCATTTCTGCCAACGCCGGCGACCTAGCAGTTGCAGTATCTACACTGCATGGTGAAGCCAAATATTGCAGTTTCCGTTGGTAGCGCCAGTTACGTTAGTATTGCGCCTCACACGTTTCCGTCCACCGCAAATACCAGTCTTACCATTTAGATTTCGCTTCATCATTTTCAGAAACTGTTTTTGAAGTATGACGACCTATTCATCGAACTATTAGCTACTCTAATGTTCCATTACAATTTCAGAGGAACAACTTCAATTATTTACCGAAAATTGAGAAACAAATAATACAAAATAAAAATATCGGCATTCGACGTTGCAATTTTTATATCGATATATCGATGTATATCGACATTTTTTTTGGAAAAGTATCGATATTTTATATGCAGCGCTATAATCCGTTCACCATAAGAATAAACCTGATGTAAACATTGCATTATGTATTCTTGCGCGTTTGCTGGAACCTCATTGGATTTCCGTTTCACGTGGGACTGCAGCTAAGCTGTCTCGAGTACTGTCAATTACGATGATAAGGGTACATTTTGTGCTCTGCTTTACTCGCACATCGACTTAGGGATAATACGGTTCAAATGGCTCTGAGCACTATGGGACTTAACATCTAAGGTCATCAGTCCCCTAGAACTTAGAACTACTTAAACTTAACTAACCTAAGGACATCACACACATTCATGCCCGAGGCAGGATTCGAACCAGCGTCCGAAGCGGTCGCGAGGTTCCAGACAGAAGCGCTTAGAACCGCTCGGTCACATCGGCCGGCGATAATACGGAACAACAGCTTTACCGGCGCATTTAAGTTTGACAGCACTGGCCTTCCAGTTGGTACAGTGACGTGGCTAGCTGCAGTTCACACGTACAAAGAGACGAGCAGAGGAGCAATAGAGTTTCGAATGTCATTTAATTTTTAAGCAGAAAGAAATAATACACTGCAGATCTCCCACAATGTGCTCCTTAGACGAATCGACGAAAACTGCAACACGTTATCGTTTTTAGCTAACGTACTATTGTAATTAAAAACAAGAGTGATGAAAATTCCTGACTTAACCACAATGTAATTTTCCTGCATAAGCTGTCTGTAACGTAAGAGAGTACTGAAGGATTTCGCCGTATAGTTAAATATTTAAGCCACTGAAAGTATTACTTACAGTCAGCGTCTGGTAATCTCTTAGCTCCTTCCTTATCCGAAACAGAGAAATACATTTCAGTTCTGGAAGTGTCACCTGATACGTTGTTAACGAGCCTATCAACAACAGAATCTACGAAGCCAACCAGACGCAGCATTTTCTCTTCTTTTGTGACGAGCCGTTCTATATTCCGCCAGCGTTCTGCAGTGATGTGTGAAAAAGCTGCGAGCGTTAGTTCCAGTACGTCTGGCAGCTTAACAGTCTTGTTACTTCTCGGGCCAAATCTCGCAGTTTGGCTCCAGATCAGTTCTGTTGGGTACATATCGTAATGGTGCAGTAGCAAATGTAAAAATGCAGCGTTTGTACGATGTGTTCGATACTGTGAAAATGATTGTTTTTCATGTTTCTACGATATGTATCTAACTCTGTGGAATAAAATGATGGGCATAGTCAAAATAAAGAGGATTTGGTTTTTCATTTTTGCTTTAAAAATTAAATTGTTATGTTTTCTTAATTTCAACAACTTTTATGAACAGTCTTTCGTAAAACATCGATAATTAAGAATTTGTATTGGAAATGGAAACAGGGATTTCGCAACCAATATGTAATTAGAAACAAGAAGTCGTGCATTGCTCATAAAAATGATGATGAGTTTTATAATTACGGGATGTAGGTATGTCAAATTGAACGAGAAAAAAATTACACGGTGGAGTTCTGAACCACAGTACGATCAACCGCATTTGGTTCCCACTCCATTACGCTACCGACTACACTTCCGGTTTGAGTTCGTTTATCAATTGTAGTATATACAACACTGGAAAACTTCAAAGCCGATTATCCTTGTAAATTGATAAAAAACATTAAGAACAATCTATTTCTCGGCACTTTTTAACTGTGTTTCACTACGAAACAGAAAGCAGTCTCAGCCATTCTCATACTGCGCATTAGCAGCGCCACTATCAGGTTCAAAAATGGTTCAAATGGCTCTGAGCACTAAAGGACTTAACAGCTGTGGTCATCAGTCCCCTAGAACTTAGAACTACTTAAACCTAACTAACCTAAGGACATCACACACATCCATGCCCGAGGCAGGATTCGAACCTGCGACCGTAGCAGTCGCAGGGTTCCGGACTGCCACTATCAGGGCTCAACGCTGCAGACGCTGTGACTGTACACGATTTTTGAAATAAAATCTACGTAGCTAAAGCGTGATTAAGAAAAATGTTGATGGTTGTTAATACATTTGAGTATTTTAAAAGTTTCATTTAACGTAACTTAGTGAAAATATATCTAATACATAAGTAGGACCTACTTCCAAGAGCGTAACAGCACCAGTGTACGTGTGATTCGGCTTCCGACCAACTATCGCGTTTGTGTTTGTTTACATCAGGTTTATTCTTATGCTGAACGGATTAAAGTGGAGACGTGCCAGGTCGGGCCGGGCCGGGCCGGGATGCACCTGGATATCAATGATAACATGTTGTGAAAGTTCGTACGAAATACACCTTAAAGATATTTATGTATACAGTAGATATACACTGACGCGCCAAAGAAATTGTTATAGGCATACTTATACAAATACAGAGATGTGTAAAAAGGCAGAATACTCCGCTACGGTCGGCAACGCTTAATAAGACAACAAGTGTCTGGCTCAGTTGTTACATCGATTACTGCTGCTACAATGGCATGTTATCAAGATTTAAGTGAGTTTAGGCGTGGTGCTATAGTCGGCGCACGAACTGTGGGACACAGCATCTCCAAGGTAGCGATGAAGTGCGGATTTTCCCGTTCGACCTTTTCACGAGGGCACCATGAATTTCAGGAATCCGGTAAAACATAAAACCTCCGACATCGCTGTGGCCGTAAAGAGATCCTGCAAGAATGGGACCAACGACGACTGAAGGCAATTGTTCAATGCAACAGAACTGTAACTCTTCCGTAAATTGCAGCAGATTTTAATGCTGGGCCATCAACAAGTGTCAGCGAGCGAACCCTTCAACGAAACATCATCGATATGGACTTTCGGAGCTGAAGGCTCACTCGAGTACTCTTGATGACTGCACGACACAAAGCTTTACGCCTCGCCTGGGCGCGTCAACACCGACTAGATGACTGGAAACATTGCTTGGACGGACGAGTCTCGTTTCAAATTTTATCGAGCGGATGGGCGTGTACGGGTATGCAGACAACCTGATGAAAAAAATGGTTCAAATGGCTCTGAGCACTGTGGGACTCAACTTAAGAGGTCATCAGTCCCTAGAACTTAGAACTACTTAAACCTAACTAACCTAAGGACATCACACACATCCATGCCCGAGGCAGGATTCGAACCTGCGACCGTAGCGGTCGCGCGGTTCCAGACTGTAGTGCCTAGAACCGCTCGGCCACTCCGGCCGCCCAACCTGATGAAGCCATGGACTCTGCATGTCAGCAGGGAACTGTTCAAGCAGGTTGAGGCTCTGTAATGGTGTGGGGCGTGTGCAATTGGAGCGATATGGCACCCGTGATACGACTAGATACGGCTCTGAGACGTACGTAAGCATCCTGTATCCAGTCATGTCTGACGAACACGGGCAACTCCAGCAGGACAATGTGACATTCCGTACGTCCAGAATTGCTACAGAGTGGTTCCAGGAACACTGTTCCGAGTTTAAACTCCTCCGCTGGCCAGCAGACTCCCCAGACATGAACATTATTCAGCATATCTGGGATGCCTTGCAACGTGCTGTTCAGAAGAGATCACCACCCCCTCTTATTCATACGGATTTATGGACATCCCTGCTGGATTCATGGTGTATATTCCCTCCAGCACTAATTCAGACATTAGTCGAGTCCATGCCACGTCGTGTTGTGCCAGTTCTGTGTGTTCTCGCTTCCCGCGCCCGGGTTCCCGGGTTCGATTCCCGGCGGGGTCAGGGATTTTCTCTGCCTCGTGATGACTGGGTGTTGTGTGATGTCCTTAGGTTAGCTAGGTTTAAGTTGTTCTAAGTTCGAGGGGACTGTTGACCATTGATGTTAAGTCCCATAGTGTTCAGAGCCATTTGAACCAATTTTTTAGTTCTGTGTGTTCGCGGGGGCCCTACACGATATTAGGCTCTTCATTATGTATACTGATTTGATTGTTAACCACACGTCGCGAAGTTTCATTTCACAAGAAAGGAAAGAAAAATATTACGATTATCAGAATATTACCAAATGCACCGAAAAAATACCTAATACCTTCTTTTCGGTCGCATTCACCACTTTCCTTTTTTTTTAAAAATATCATATCTGTTGGAAATTAATCATTCAGTATTTGCTTATTATAACTTCCATTTGACATGATATACAATTTAAATGAAAGTAAAAGAGAAATTTGCTGCCAAGAAGGTTGGAACTACAGATTCACCTATTACCATACTGTGGATGCCTTGACTGCACGACCGCCGACCTCGCTCTGTTGTACACAGTGAATGGCGGAAAACCAAGCTACTGCATGGAAACCCAAAAACTTTAGTAACTGACGCTGGACTCCATATTTTATTAGTAAAAATGTTTATTTTTAGACGCTCTTTGAATGTATAGCATTAAAAATACAATTTCCTGCCATCAACTTTGAACTCGACTTTTTTTCAAGCGCTAGGGAGTGTCTATCAAAACGCCGGAACACGTGTCTTTATTTTCAGTGCCTGTAGAACGTCGTTGTATAATTTGATCAAAATTGGTGACCCACTTACCAGACCCTCCCTTTGTAAGGCTCTACATGAGGGAAAGGTTTTCATTTTCGTCAGATTTTATCAGTAGCATTCTTTTTCTAGGTCTTACTACATCGTTTCCCCAAATCTGTATTTGCATACTTTCCAAAATTAAGCTTGACCACGAACTATAAGTCAAAAGAAATTTGACAGGAGCTTTAAGGACAGCGAGCAGACATTTGTATCTCTATCTATCTTTCTAGACCCATGGTTAAAAACCAAACCATTTTGAATCCAAATTTCTCGTGGACAGTTCTAAAATAGATTAGTAATGTCACTGTAGAACTCTCTGACACAGAAATGACAACAGTAACAGATTATTCAGGCACAACATACGGGCACATCACTAGCTGGTCGCAATGAATACAGCCAGGAAGGTGGGGGTGCCTTTGTCCTGAGCTGGGAGCCTTGGGTTATCAGGAACAGTCCTCCACACGTAGACTCCTGTAGTTGTCAATCACACAGCGAATCCCCCAGAGAAAATCTGAACCATCTGTACACGTCTCTTCGTTCTGGAAGAGTTTGTTGCAGCGACTGCTGTGCCATCCAAGAGGATGTTTTCGAAGGTTGACAACGTTGAGAATAAAATAGATTGTGTGACAATTTTTTTAATTGCCTGGCTGATACACACACTCTGTCAACTTGTTTGTGTAAATCGCGATATATACGTTACTGCTGCTGATTCCCCATACTGTTTGCAGTTTGGAAGAACCATTTCCTCTGTGAATCTACATTAAACTAAGCGTAATTAACCAGTTGTATAAGTTTTCTTTAACATAAAAACTACGAAATGTTACAGATGTTACCTGTGAAAACTTAAGTTTCCTGTTCAGCGTTTGTGTAACGGAGAGACCTTTAATATAACTGTTTTAAATAATAACATGTTTCTGTCTCAAAGGTAATATACTTTTCCAGTAATAAAAGTTCTCATGATCTATCGAAAAAACTGATACATCGAACAAAGCGCTATTTTAACCTCAATACATTGTCATCAATAGTATCTCTTGGACAATTTATCAAAATACTATATATCGATACTTCGGTAAAATTAATCATTTTGTAGCCGTCACTGTCAGATGTAGATGTTGGCGTGTGGTGGAGGAATGAAGGACGTGGATGGAAACTGTCAGGATGCGCCGTATTCAAAAATGGTTCAAATGGCTCTGAGCACTATGGGACTAAACATCTATGGTTATCAGTACCCTAGAACTTAGAACTACTTAAACCTAACTAACCTAAGGACATCACACAACACCCAGTCATCACGAGGCAGAGAAAATCCCTGACCCCGCCGGGAATCGAACCCGGGAACCCGGGCGCGGGAAGCGAGAACGCTACCGCACGACCACGAGCTGCGGACTCGCCGTATTAAAACTGTGCCATGATATTCAAGTGTTTTATTATTCCCAGCTACAGTGCTGCGTTCCTCTCTGTCTACGTCACAGCGTCCCGCAATGCTGAGGTTGCCACTTTGTTGTCTGCAAAACAGCTTGGCGCAGAGAGTTTTGACGTCAGGAGGCTCCAGCAGCCGACTCAGTGGCCGTCGCCTCAGGATGCCTCCGGTGTGTGTTGGGAGCCAACAAGACTGCCCATGGTAGCGAGCCGTCCAGTGGACCGCCACTGGCTGCCTGTGGACCCCGTGTTGGCCTCAGAGGATCGAACCAGCGACCTGCCATGCACTGGAATGCTGGCGCCCCATCTGCTCCTGCGTGTGTGACATGCCCCACTGTCCAGAAGAGCTGCCACACTTGAATGCCCCTTGTTAGAAAACCGGTACCTATTTATACGCGGGTGTGCGCCCCTGTTTTGCTAACGCGCTACTCTGAGTCGTGTACTCATAACACCTAGGTTGGGCCAGTGATCCCCTTTTGCCTGAAACTTGCGCCATGCGAACCAGTGTGTTCACTCTTTTCCGCGGTTCTATGGCCTTGTGGCCTCCATTCTAATTCGCAGCTGCTGGTAAGTGTAACTTACTGTCAACAGGCTCGCACCTGGCTGTAACTTGTGCTCTCAGAAATATTGCACCGAATCTAACTTTTTCCTATCTTAAATGGTGGTGCCACTTCATTATCCCCCCTTCAGAAAGACCTGGTCCCCGGGTCGACCTCTAACTACTCTTTAACTTCTTTGGGTTAGCATGTACTTACGACATATTCACTACTATTATTAGAAAACTTAGATGTGGTCTAGTCCTCGTAAAACACATGTCATGAGACAAAACGTAAAAATTTCTTACTGGGAGACCACCCCACTTAATGCTCGATTAACCCCTTACGTACCTGCCTTACACCCTCGGTATACAATCCACTGGGATTTGGACTACTGCCGATTCCCTCTCGGAATTGGTTCTCTGCCTGATCAGAATGAAAATAACACACAACAAAGTTATCGCTGAAATGGCACTTGGCATAGAGGTGCTCAAAATAATCGTTACTCGTCGTTGCCTTTCCCTATACTGAGCAACATGCTGCACAAGTTTCTCGGCTGATATCCTCTGAATGAAATACTTTACAGATTTCAACAGATCTGACTCCAGAGTTTCATTTAACAAGGTCAGATTCTGCCTCGGCAAAACTCTAAAGTTGCTTCTGACCAGTACAGTTGTGGCTGTGTAAAATTCAATTGCGTGACTCCTGAAATTGACGCTGGCAGACGGAAGGTTGGTCCTCTTATGTTACGTGCAGTTCTATTGATTAAAATTCCGCTCCCCTCGAGCTCTATATATTTCGCTTCTGCAAATACTCCTTGCTCAAAACAACTTGTTACTACTACCAAATTTTCGTAGGTGGAGAAGATCCAATGCATCCCAACCTATTGCAAGCTCGATTTTGACTCCACGATGTCCCTTGGACAGTCTATTTCTTTCCTCCTGGCTAAAAATAACTGCACCGTCGTTGTGTCCGGATTCGTGCTTATCGCCCTGGCTGGACATACCGTTACCTTCCCTCTATGGCAGCTCCGTAATTCCTCCCTTGTCATCTCGGCGTATCGGCTGTTAACTGCCGAGATCAGCAATACCTCGTGAGGTTTTTACTTCTACAAACTTGCCCAACGCTCCCCTTTTCAGTGACCTGAGGACAGGGATCATTATCACCCATCCTTCCTCTTCAAAAAGACTGCTGTTTCCAGCAGTTTCACTATACTCAGAAACACATACAACATATGAAAATACCACTTCTAATTAATCTGCACAAACCCAATGATACATAACAAGAAAACAAAAACTGCAAATACTCTGCTACTTTTTGGATCACAAGGCATACGGTACAGCATGCTGTACAGCGGTACAGCTCCCGGGTTCTCCCCGCACTTAACACTTCTCTCCTCTCTCTCTTTCTTCCTCTTCCCTTCCTGTGACACGCCTGGAATCACATCCGGACAACCGTTCAATGGCCACAACCGCCCAATGTGTACTATCGTTGTTCTAGTTGGCAGCTGAAGCTTAAAATTAATGGGGGATGAGGTTTCACTACTTGTTATGGCCCTCGATACCTCATGACGAACTTCTTCGTTTTCGCTTTTGGCGTAGAGGGGCTGGACAGCATTACCCATTGCCCTACACTATACTGCGGTAAACTTCCTTTCCGCTTCACTGTGTCTTCCTGTCTATCCAAAGCCTTCGTATTCGCCTTTTGTACCCGCTTCCAAACATCCCGAATTGTTCTCGCGAATTGATGTACAGACTCACTGGTCCTTCTTTTCTGTAGCTTCACTAAATCAAACGGTGACGGCATTTTTCGCCCGTACACTACCTCACATGCAGACAAACCGGTATTGGTATGGACTTTTGCATTATATGCGGATACAGTATCCCTCAAATACCTGTCCCACTGACATTGATGAGAATCCACATCAAAACACAGCATCTTCCCTATTGTTCTGTGTACCCGTTCTGTCCTTCCGTTTGCCTGTGGATGCAATGCACCCGTCCTCAACTTCTTGACGTTCAACAATTTACACAGCTCCTTCATTAAATTCGACATGAAGGTGGTCCCTTGGTCAGTATATATTGTGTCAAGTACACCAAATTTCAAAATCCAGTTGTTCACTAACGCTTGCGCGACCATTGCTGTCTGATGATTTGGCATAGCTATCATCTCCCCATACCTTACAAAATGGTCTATGATTGTGAGAATGAATCTGTTTCCCGATGGTGATCACCTGAAAGGACCTAAGACATCAACTCCCAACATCGAAAATAGACATGTCGCTTCTGGCAATTGCAGTTCCCAACTCAAATGTGCTCTCTGCGCACGTGGTATACAATTCTTCACATACTGATCCACATCTACTTTCCTACCCCTCCATCAATACCTCTCCGCCACTCTCCTATTCGTCGCTCTACTCCCATCATGACCAGATAACATGATCATGTGCTTCTTTTACAACCTCATCTCTCAGCGTAGCTGGCGCTACTACCTTTGGCCCTAACTTCGTTTCCCTGCGCAGAAGACCGTGGTACATATTAAATTGTGCCTGTGTCTCATACAGTTTACAATCGTTGTCAGCGTCCTGTAATTCTTGCCATACTGCTAGGTCATAACCTGTGACTTCTACTTTTGCCACCTTTCTACTCAGTGCATCCGTATTATCGTGCTTCTTCCCAGGCTTGTGCACCACCTCGTAGTCAAATTCACGAAGCCCCACAGCCAACCAAGCGATTCTAGTGGACGGATCGCTAACCCCAACACCCACTTCAATGCAGCATGATCTGTCAGTACCCATATAAATAACATTTAAAATATGTGATTCGATAGATTAAGCTAAGCATCGCCCTCTCTGTTGTTGAGTAGTTCCTCTCTGCTGCATTCAACTGCCTAGACGCATAGGCTACAGGATGTTCTTTTCCATCAATTTCCACACCCTAATGCTTAATTCGATGCACTGCATGCTAGAATAAATTCCTTTTGAAAATCTGGAAACACAAGAACCAGACTTGATGTTAACACTTCTTTCAGTTTGTCAAACGCTTTCTGACACTCTTCTGTCCGCTCAAATTTCACACCCTTCCATAACAATCGCGTCAATGGCTGTGCTAAATCTGCAAAACCTTTCACAAACTTTAGATAGAACTTGCAAATTCCGTTGAATGACTGCACTTCCTTAACTGTTTTTGGCTCCCGAAAATCCCTTACAGCCTGTACCAACCTCGGATCTGTTCGCACTCCATCCTTACTGGTGATATGACCTAAATATTTCAGTTCTTCCAATGCAAAATGACACTTCTCCAGGCTCAACGTCAAACGAGCTGCTCCTAACCTCAAACACTTCCCTTAACCGCTGTCTATGCTGCTCCATACTACTTGAAAACACTACAATTATTATCCCAATAGACAAGACACTGCCGTGGTTTCAAACATTTTAACACACTGTATAACCTCTGAAACGTTGCCGGAGCATTTTTCTCGGAAACGTTTACATTTATCGTCTGGCAACTAAAGTCGCGTCATGTATGCGGTCGCACCACTCTGTCGAAGTAGAAGTGGCATTCTGATGTACTGATAATGGCCTCCAGGAGTGGAGAAAGCAGTTACTGGACGATCCTCTGGAGCCACCTCTAACTGATGATAACCACTTGTCAAATCCATCGTAGGAAAGTACTGGCACTGTCCTAAGTGATCCAAAGTCTCTGATATGTTTGGAATGGGGTATGCATCCATTACTGTTATTATAGAGGTATCAGTAGTCACAACAGAACCTGTATTTTTTAGTTCCATCCATAGGCTTTTAGGCACAACGACAATGCCCGCTTTCCAGCAACTATTACTATGCTCTGTAATGCCGTCCGCAAGCTGCTGAGCAATGAAATCCTCCAGAGTCGGCTGTAAATACCTCGGTATTCTGTATGGTTTACGGTGAACAGTTACTTCGTTCCCTGTTGGTATCCTATGTTCAACTAATGGAGTTGCTGGTAACGGCCCTCACGGAAAAAACAAATCATTATATTCCCGCAACAATTATTCCACATGCTCTTTTTCTCCTCCTTTCAAATGCTTAACTTTGTTACACAATGCCGTTCAATCGGCAGTTAGTGGTTGATCGCTACGCCTACCTCTCGAACACCAGTCTTCGTCATCTGGTACATCCAAATTTGCTACTAAAACTCCTTTCCTCAAATTCGCGTCTACAGCGCTAAAATCATCCACGTTCATGGGGACTACTCGCCCGTCGTTTCCCACTTGTACACGCACAATACTACAAGTCAAAATGGTTCAAATGGCTCTGAGCACTATGGGACTTAACATCTATGGTCATCAGTCCCCTAGAACTTAGAACTACTTAAACCTAACTAACCTAAGGACATCACACAACACCCAGCCATCACGAGGCAGAGAAAATCCCTGACCCCGCCGGGAATCGAACCCGAGAACGCGGGCGTGGGAAGCGAGAACGCTACCGCACGACCACGAGATGCGGGCTCTACAAGTCACAAAACCACCTAATGGATCCAAAATTTCATTATCCTCCAATGGTTCAATAACACATACCATACCCAAAGGTAGGCTTGGCTCTACAATTACCCTAAGCGACTTCCCAGTGCCACTACACGCGCACGCACACGCGCACGCGCACGCGCATGTTAAGACTTAATGCTAATGTACGCGTCTCAATTGGTTTGTTCATTACGTTGAACGCCCCTTGCAACAGCTCTGCCTCGACAACAGTTTCCTCTAGCTGAAATAACATTCCACTAAGTTCGCCTGAGTAGCAGATTCATCAGAGATCTTTCAGTCCTTCTGAGGCTACCCAAGCCGACGGTTGGTGACGTCATTGTGAAGCGGAAACTACCACAGCTAAACCGAGACCAGGCGGACCTCGTGCACTGACGGACAGGAACCGTCGAGCACTGTGAAATGTGGTTAAAAAAAAGAGTCTTGTAATGAGCGGATGGAATTACCTGTGAGTTCCAGAGTGCTATCAGTAGTCCAACTAGCACAATGATTGTGTGTAAGGAGTTAAAAAGAATGTGGTTCAATGATTCAACAGCTCCTCAAAAGCCACACACTTCCGTAGTCTTGGTTAAGCGACGCCACTGGACAGTGGATGACTGGAAACGAGCGATTTGGAATGGAGAATGACGCTGTACCCTGTCGCAATCCGGCAGAAGGGTTTGATTTTGGTGAATTCCTGGAGAATGTTACCTGCCATTGTGTGTAGTGCCAATAGTGAAATACGGAAGAAGCGGTATTAACGGGATGTGTGTGTTCTTCGTGCTTACTCGGAGGGTCTGGATGCCAACACGGTACCACGTTGGTGGTCGACGTTGGAACCAACGTCTTCCTGCGACAATAACCTCCTCACTATCCACGTACTGTTCCCGCGGAGTGCATCCTTTGTGGGCCAAACAGTGGAAGTCGGAAGATGCAAGATCCAGGCTTTAGGATGCTTGAGGAAGAACACTCCAATGTAGTTTTGTGAACTCCTCTCGGGTGTGCAGACTTGCGTGAGGCCTTGCGTTGTCACGGAGACAGAGAAATGTGGCGACGAACACGCTCAAGTCGTTTCTTCAATTTCCTGGGGGTAGCGCAATACACTTCATAGTTGATCTTTGAACCGTGAGGGAGGACATCAAACAGAATAGCCCCTTCAGAGTTCATCCTGACTTTACCGGCTTCGTGTGCGGCTTTGCTCTATTTCTTCGGAGGAGAGATGGTGTGCCGCCACTCCATGGATGGCCGTTTTGTTTCCGGTTCGAAGCGATGCAGCCACGTTTCATCGCCTGTGGCGAGGTTCTACGAAAAGTTTCACGATCAGCCTCGTAACGTGCAATCAGTTTTACACAGATGGTCCTTCGTTCCTCTTTATGGTCTTCTGTTAGGCATCGAGGAAGTCAGCGGTCACACATCTTTCAGTTTCCCAACTGGTGGGCGAGTGTATCAGCACTACCAACAGAGACGTCCAGTTGTGCAGCGAGGTGTTTGCGATCCTTCGATGCCTTCGAACGAGAGTGTCCGCACGTTCCAACATTGCAGGAGTCAGAGCTGTGTGTGGCCGGCCAGCACGCGGGAGATCGGACAGGTTTGCGCTACCTTATTGCGACGATAACAGACGCGTCGCCCAACGATTCACCGTGCTTTTGTTCACGACCAGGCCTCCGTAGACATTCTTCGAGCTCCTAAGAATATCTGCGATGCGCTCTGTTTTTCCGCTAAGAGAAATTCAGTGACAGCTCTCTGCTTGGAACAATCTCCATTAGAGATGCCATTGCCGGCCAGTGTGGCCGTGCGGTTCTAGGCGCTTCAGTGTGGAACCGCGTGACCGCTACGGTCGCAGGTTAGAATCCTGCCTCGGGCATGGATGTGTGTGATGTCCTTAGGTTAGTTAGGTTTAAGTAGTTCTATGTTCTAGGGGACTGATGACCACAGATGTTAGGTCCCATAGTGCTCAGAGCCATTTGAACCATTTTTTGAACCAAGATGCCATTTTGAAGGCTACGTATAGCGTCGCAATCCATCGGAACTTCTACATCTACATTTATACTCCGCAAGCCACCCAACGGTGTGTGGCGGAGCAGGCTGAAGCAGGTATATTCCACGATGTCCCAAAACAAATTCCGCATTTTATCAACCGAATTTGGCTGAGAAAAAATGTGTTGCATTACTTGTTGAACGCCCCTCGTGTCTACTTTGGTGGATGGATGTCCACTTCGGAGCTATTCGTGTGACGTAGAGCGGATGCATAACATAGCTCTTGTTGCTGTGCTTGATTTACGAAACTCTGAGGCATGCATAGCAGCTCTGTCTTAAGAATAGGTGCAATAGAGAGCGTTTTCAGTGCTCTACTGTAGCTCTTCCGGTGTGAAAGAATTATTTGAATACATCTGACCCTTTAGGAGGCACATAAGGCAATCGAGGTGGCCAGGAGATCGTAGTGTCTCTGTCGATTGTCCTCTCCTCACCGAACACCTCATGTACTGACGCATTTCCGGTTGTCTTCTCTCTCGGGGTCTTCTGCCGACGTCTGTGTAACTATTCTTCTGACATTAAAAAAAAGTCAGCCCAAATTATTGAGAGATAATACCAACAGGGAACTTGTCAATAAGTGGCCACGGAAGCCTCATCAGTTTTGTATGTCACACACTCGTGACAAGCTTGTCAAGGCGGTGTGTGCAGTTGCCCCGTTTTGCTGAAAATATCCCCAGAGTTGCTCATTTTCTGTGACTTGATCCACATATGGATTAAGCAGTTTCTGGATATGTCGGATAGCATTCACAGTTTGCTGAAAGAATCATGTTCCGTTGCGGACACCAGACATTGTGCAACAAACACCAGTCTTAAGATAATGCAGAAGCTGTTCAAAGTGCAGGTGCGGATTTTCTTATGTATAGTGTAGCATATTCTGTGAGTTCGCATATCCTAACAGTCTTAACCGGGCCTCATCTGAAAAGTGAAAAACTAAACATCCGAAAGTTCCAAATCAAAGTCACTCAGAAACCACAGTCAGAACTCAACACGCGAAAGTTTGTCTCGACGCTTTAACTCATGCATAACAGTAAATTTCTAAGGATATAGATACAGCTACTTTCTGACATTGTTTCGACACGTCGGCATCTTAATTACCATTTGCACAGGTGAACGGCTTTGAGATTTCGTTGGGGTTTGTTCCAGGGTTTCCATCACTCGACCATTGTTTACTGATGTTCGCATTCTTTTCGGATAATGAGAACGAAAGCTCCAGAACTTGCTGCAGTAAAGTAATATGTTTTTAATGTTTTCACGACAGGCCTGTCACGGCTTATTGCAATTATAAAATGACCTGCGAAAACAACGTTGATAAGGTTATCTACACGTAAATCGTGACTGTTTTTTATGCTTACATTAGCGTTGGTAGTTACGTCTCTTTGGAAGTGACGGCCATATTGCATCTATAGTAAAATTTTTCTTTCAAGTCGTGGTAAGTATAATATTTTTTGTAGTTACGAAACGTAAAATTATGTTTTTGACAGATATTTTGACAGTTCGACATTTTGATATCTCTTCACTACGATGTTGTATGTTCACAAAGTATACAGGGTGTTACAAAAAGGTACGGCCAAACTTTCAGGAAACATTCCTCACACAGAAATAAAGAAAAGATGTTATGTGTATATGTGTCCGGAAACGCTTAATTTCCGTGTTAGAGCTCATTTTAGTTTCGTCGGTATGTACGCTCAATGGAGTACGTTATCATGATTTCATACGGGATACTCTACCTGTACTGCTAGAACATGTGGTTCATGCACGATGGAGCTCCTGCACATTTCAGTCGAAGTGGTCGTACGCTTCTCAACAACAGATTCGGTGACCGATGGATTGGTAGAGGCGGACCAATTCCATGGCTTCCACGCTCTCCTGACCTCAACCCACTTGACTTTTATTTATGGGGGCATTTGAAAGCTCTTGTCTACGCAACCCCGGTACCAAATGTAGAGACTCTTCGTGCTCGTATTGTGGACGGCTGTGATACAATACGTCATTCTCCAGGGCTGCATCAGCGCATCAGGGCTTGCATGCGACGGAGGGTGGATGCATGTATCCTCGCTAACGGAGGACGTTTTGAACACTTCCTGTAACAAAGTGTTTGAAGTCACGCAGGTACGTTCTGTTGCTGTGTGTTTCCATTCCATGATTCATGTGATCTGAAGAGAAGTAATAAAAAGAGCTCTAACATGGAAAGTAAGCGTTTCCGGACACATGTCCACATAACATATTTTCTTTCTTTGTGTGTGAGGAATGTTTCCTGAAAGTTTGGCCGTACCTTTTTGTAACACCCTGTATACAGCTTACCGGAGATGATGTTATATATCGTTGTTGCTATTTTTCTTTAATTCTTGTCTATAGTTTGTGTATGTTTTGTTTTCCATATGACTATCCCTTTTCGTATGCTATTATGTTAGTAAAGTTTTCGAAATAGTATTCATGTTTAAAATTTGTGTATTCATTCAGAATTTCTTGCGGAAAATTTCTAGTATGAATATATATTTTCGGGTCTTGGAGAATGTTCATAACAAGTCCTTTCGGCGTTCTGTGTAAAATTTCTAACGTAAATGCGTTAGAAATATTACACAAAATACAGGAAAGACTTACTATGAACATTCTCCAGAAACTGGAAATTGTATTCATACAAGAAAATGTCCACAAAAACTTCTAAATGAGCAAACAGATTTTAAACATAAATACTGTCTCGGAAACTCTATTGACATAATAGAATACGAAAAGGGATAGTCACATGGAAAACAAAGCATACACAGACCAAAGACAAAATTCAAAGGAAAATAACCACAACGAAGTGTAACGTCATCTCTGGTAAGGTGTATGTGCTTCGTAAGCAAATAGCATCGTAGTAAAGAACTGTCAAAATATATACAAAAAACGCATTTTTACGTTTCGTAAGTACAAAAATATTATACTTACCACGACTTGACAGAAAAAAAATTACTATAGGTGCAATGTGGTCGTCACTTCCAACTATACGTAAGTACCAATGTAAATATAAACATAAAACAGCCACGATTTATGTATAAATAATCTTACCAATGTTATTTTAGCAGGTCACTTTATGATGCTAATAAGCCGAAACAGGCTTGGCGTGTAAAATATTAAAAATATATTATCTTATTGCACTAGTTTCGAAAGTTTCATTTTCATTATGTCTTATAATGATGTATACTATGCTGCAGGCCGAGAGGGACGTAAAATCGTCTCAGGTAGTTATTTTTATCCAACACTCAGCCTTTTTAGTACCATATTGCCACTAAGTTTTAGATTGCAGGCTTTGTTGCAGGTTTTACGAAAACACTTCCCGTCTTAAAATCGTACGCAAACAGTCAATAAAATTGTTCTGGGTGTCTGATCGCATAGTGAACGTGTGAAATTCTCCGACGTTTCGGCGAATGTTGCAAACGGCCTGCCTCAGGGTGTGTTTTTATCTTCTATCTTCTGAATGAGAAAAGTTTTAGTTCTTATATACTGACTTTAGAGGCTTTTATCTCCTCTGGTAGGGTATCGAGGATGAGGAGAGAGGTGCTAGACGTCCGTAATTGGTGTTTACATTATTTCTTTTCACTGATGGAAATAGACGCTCTTAATTGGTGTTTGCTTAATTGCTTGCTACTGCTGGAAACAGGAGAATGGGAAACAAGCGGCAGCGATGACGTAGCGTTGTTTACTTGTTGCAGTGCCGGCTGAGACGTGTCAGTACTCTGTGTACCTGCCGCAGCTGTCGTCTCCCCCACTACTGTTTTCTCATTCCGCGGAAAAAAAAAACAGAGCAGAGGAAGGCCATTTGCAGCAGTTGCCGAAACCTGGGAGAATTTTACACTATGACAATTCGGTCGCATAGTCAGAAGAATTCCACTGACTAAAAATGGCAGCGGGAGCCTACGCTTACATCTTGCGCAAACAGTTCTGCGTACGTTTTCCACGAGGTGTGCTTCCATTCATTTGGTCACTAACACGTCTACTCCTCTCAATCACTTAAACCAGGGCTGTCCAACTCGTAGCCCGTGGGCCGCATTCGGTCCAAAGCAAGTTTCTATGCCACCCAAAAAGTGAGCATCTATCACACGATCGGTAGATCGAAAAGAAAATTCCATAAAATCCCGTTTATGTAAAATTATACTAAATTGAATAGTTTCAATTTGAAACTCTCGCCACACCACGAGGCTATTCTCTCATTAGTCCATACCCCCACCACCTTCTTAACTTTTGCTTGGCGGTTACTGTTAGTGTTAAATACTTGTCTTCCTCCAGTGTGGCCCAAGTAAGTTAAAACGTTGGACACCTCTGACTTAAACGTTATGACGCAGTGAAGTACTCGGGGTAGATCGGTTATTGCTGCTACAATGGCAGGTTATCAAGATTTATGTGAGACTGAACGTGGTGTTATAGTCGGTTTTCGAGCGTTAGGATACAGCATCTCCGAAGTAGCGATGAAGTGGGTATTTTTCCGTACGGCCATTTCACGAGTGTACCATGAATATCAGGAATCCGGTAAAACATTAAATCTCTGACATCGCTGCTGACAGAAAAAGATCCTGCAAGAACGTGACCAACAACGACTGAAGAGCATCGCTGAACGTGGCAGAAGTGCAACCCTTCCCCAAACTGCTGCAGATGTCAATGCTGGGCCATCAACAAGTGTCAGCGGAAGAACGACACACAACGAAGGCACGCTCGTGTACCCTTGATTGCGCGACAAAAAGTTTTACGCCTCGCCTGGGCCCGTCAACACCGGCATTGGACTGTTGATGACTGGAAGCATGTTGCCTGGTCGGACGAGTCTCGTTTCAAATTGTATCGAGCGGATGGACATGTACGAGTATGGAGAGAACCTCATCAATCCATGGACCCTGCATGTCAGCAGGGACTGTTCAAGATGGTGGGGGCTCTGTAATGGTGTGGGGCGTGTGCAGTTGTAGTGATATGGGGCTCCTGATACGTCTAGACACGGCTTTGACAGGTGACAAGTACGTAAGCATCCTGTTTGATCACCTGTATCTGTTCATGTCCATTGTGCATTCCGACGAGCTTGGGCAATTCCATCAGGACAATGCGAAACCCCAGACGTCTAGAATTACTACAGAGTGGCTCCAGGAATGCTCCTCTGAGTTTAAGTACTTCCGCTGGCCACCAAACTCCCCAGACGTGAACATTATTGAGCATATCTGTGATTCCTTGCAACGTGTTGTTCAGAAGAGATCCCTACCCCCTCGTACTATTACGGATTGATGGACATACCTGCAGGATTCATGGTGTCAGTCCCCACCAGTATTACTTCAGACATTCGACGAGTCTATTTCACGTCGTGTTGCGGCACTTCAGCGTGCTCGCGGGGGCCCTACACCATATTAGGTAGGTGTACCAGCTTCTTTGGCTCTTCAGTGCATAACGGCATGTAGATGGAAATCACTGTTTCTAGAAACTTCTGTGATGGGCAGTTCTGTTCATTAACGAGGGTCAGTTCTGTGGTGTCTTACAAATATTTACCGGGTCAGTTACATTTTTGCCCACCATGTATAAACGACACCACGTACAGAACACGTGTATATCTTGAGTATTTGGAATACCCGCCAGGTCAGCTTAAAGAAAGACTTAGCAGCGATTAAGAGGCGTGTTGCTGGATTTGTTACCAGTAGTTTTGATCGACACGCGGGTATTGTGGAAATTCTCCGTGAACTCAAATCGGAATATTTAGAGGTGAGAATACGTTCTTTTCGCGAACACTATTGACAAAGTTTAGAAAACCAGTATTTGCGACAGAATGTAGAACGTTCCTATTGCCAGCAACATACAATTCGCGGAAGGACCGAAAGGCAAGATAAGAAAAACCAGGGCTCTCACGAAAGTATATACTCAGTCGTCTTTCCCTGGCTACATCTGCGAGGGGAAAAGAAATTAGTAGCAATAATACGTACTCGCCGTCATCCACCGTTTGTTAGCTTGCAGAGTATATACAATGACGGAAAAAAATCGCAGCATCTCAAAATAATTAATGTATAGTAATGAAATTTAGGGAATACATTTGTCTAGGTAACATTTATAAGTGATTAACTTCGCCAGATCACAGGTTAATGAAATCGCGAGATAAACCACTGCAAATGTGAAATGCCGGTACGTTAATAACCGGTATAACAGCCAGAATGTCGAACGCAAGCGTGCATGCATTGTGTTGTACAGGTGTCGGATGGCAGTTTGTGGGATGGAGTTCCGTGCCTGTTGCACTTGGTCAATACAAAGACGGTTAATGCTATTTGTGGACAATTCTGGAGTTGTCGTCCGATGGTGTCCCATATGTGCTAGAATGGTGACAGGCCTGGTGATGGAGCAGGTCAAGGCAACATGTCGACACTGTAGAGCATGTTACGTTACAGCAGCGGTATGTGGCCGAGCGTTATCCTGTTGGAGAACACCCCCTGGAATGCTGTTCATGAATGGCAGTACAACAGGTTGAATCAACAGACTGATGTACAAATCTGCAGTCACTGTGCGTGGGGTAGCGACGAAAGTTCTCCTGGTGTCATACGAAATAGCACCCCAGACCATAACTCCAAGTGTAGGTTCAGTGTGCCTAGCACGCAGGTACGTTGGTTGCAGTTTCTCAACTGGACTATTAGTGACCAACACACTGCCATTACTGGTACAGAGAGAGAACCAGATTTCATAAGTAAACACAACAGACTTCCACCCTGCCCTCTAATGAGCACTCGCGTGACACTGCTGAAGTCGCAAATTGCGGTGGTTTGGTGTCAGTGGAATGCACGTGACCGGGAGTGTGGCTCTGAGCTACTCGATTTATAACAGTTCGTTGTTCACTGTGGTGCCAACTGCTACTCAGACTGCTGCTGCAGATTCAGTATGATGTCACAGAGCCATACACAGAATACGATGGGCTTCCCTCTCGGTAGTGCCAAATGGCCATCCGGAGCCAGTTCTTCATGTGAACATAGATTCTCGTGACGACCGCTGCCAGCAATCATGTACACTCGCTACATTACTGCCCAGTCTTTCTGCAGTATTGCAGAAGAAACATCCAGCTTTTCTTAGCCCTATTACATGACCTCGTTTAAACTCAGTGTGGTGCTGATTATGGAGTTTTTTCGCCTTAAAGGCATTCTTGACCAGCATCAACTCACAACGTCGAATCTGAAAGGTAACTAACGGTCACGACGGTTACAGCGTGTACTGAACGCAAACCTGATTTGTATCCTCATAGTGGCGCTACTAGCGCCATTCATATTACGACTGGCACGAAATGTGAAGACAACATTTTTTCTTTCAGATGTAAAAATATACCTACCATCTTTCGGTTATGTGGCACAACTCCTCCTTGGTGTTGCGATTTTTTTGTTCCGTCAGCGTAAGTAGATGAAGTTGCAGAGCTGCCTAATCGGGAAGATATTCTTCTTCCACGCACTGTGAGGAGTTTTACTCCTTGACATCTTAGATTTGTATGTTAAATGTAATTATTTAATTTAGGGTTTTGATATAGTGTTGTGCTTATGTTGTCGATGATGATGAGAGAAAGGAGAGAGAGCGAGAGAGAGAGAGAGAGAGAGAGAGAGAGAGAGAGAGAGAGAGATAGAGGGAGGGAGAGAGAGCAAGAGAAAGAGAGGGGCTGAAACAAGAGAGAGGCTGCAGAACTACATGGGCTCCGACTTTCGTCTTGAAACAGAAGACTATCAACCGTGTCACAGACCCACAGAGCGGGCCTGGTGACTCAGAGGACGTAAACTACTGCAATCACAGAAAACAGACCCGCCCCCTGCCTTTATGTCGTTCCGTTTACACTGGCGCGCGGTGGGCCAGGTTAATGCGGCAGTACCGAGCTTTTACGAGGCACTGAAATGAGGGGTTTTACGAGCATATCGAGACTACCACGTCTAACATTTCACCGCTGATGCGTGCGTCATACGCCGATCGATATTTGCTTCGTTACACGTGTTTGAAATATTGTATGCGGGGATGAACCGAATGACGTTCGCTTCTTCCACGAGGATGGGGACTGTTGCTGCGATGACCGTGGTTGCTGACGAAAGATATCTTTTTACTGTTTTGAAGGCTGGCGGTGCGTTCTCTACGTTTCTGATGGTTACGTATGCAATTAGATGTCTAGTGTATTTCCAGCTGCTATGAGAACTTGACAATTGGTCTGCATGT
Source organism: Schistocerca piceifrons (assembly GCF_021461385.2). Taxonomy (NCBI): domain Eukaryota; kingdom Metazoa; phylum Arthropoda; class Insecta; order Orthoptera; family Acrididae; genus Schistocerca; species Schistocerca piceifrons. The sequence goes on from NC_060149.1 coordinate 907,178,293, forward strand.
GCCACGGTCAGGTCATAAGATCTCGACATGGCACAGAGAAGGAGTTGGTGTCAATAAAATTTTGTTTTTCTAATGTTTGAATAAGTTGCTTATCTATGTAAGTCAAGTGACAAGTAAGAATTTTTAATCGACAAATTTTAAATTGGATGTGTTAAGTGTTTCTTTTCATATGATTTTCTGGAGTGCTTTAGTTTGTTTCGGACAGTTCATCATGGTTGGTCAAGGTTTAGAAGAAGTTGCTTCTTCATTTTCAACAATTAAATACAAGTGCGGCTTATTAGCATCAGCCTTCATCTCTTGACGATAATCTGTGTGAAGGATGTCCACGAAACTGCAGCCGTAGAGAAAATTTGTTTGACGACCGGGCGAGGTGGCGTAGTAGTTATCACAGTGTACTCACATTCGGGAGGACGACGTTTCAAATCCGAGTCCTGTCATCCAGATTTAGGTTCAAAAATGTGTGTGAAATCTTGTGGGACTTAACTGCTAGGGTCATCAGTCCCTAAGCTTACACACTACTTAACCTAAATTATCTTAAGGACAAACACACACACCCACGCCCGAGGGAGGACTCGAACCTCCGCCGGGACCAGGCGCACAGTCCATGACTGCAGCGCCTAAGACCGCTCGACTAATCCCGCGCGGCTCCAGATTTAGGTGTTCCGTGAGTCCTCTAATTCACTTAAGGCAATTGCCAGCATAGTTCGTTTAAAAAGACACTGCCGATTTCCTTTCCCATCCTTGAAATGTTCCTAGCTTGTGCCTCATCTCTAGTGACTAGACTTCCTTCTTCCTTCCTTGTTTGATGACAGTGAATTAAAACTAAAGCCGCAGGCATCATACACATCACAAAAAGTGTGCAGTACATTTTATATGATGATTTAATTGTGAGAAACCTTTGTACAAATTGTATGCAAAATTTATTCACAGACGACGAAAATCAAAATCAAAGTTAATTTCTCAGTTATGTTTAAACCATAAAAAAAAAGAATCCGATTATTTCATTTTCCAGAAGAGCCTGTGACCTAAAAAGATATTTTGGTTATTGATTACCTTGAAAAGAATGTAGTAACCTCCGAATAGTATACAAGTCTTGTGCACCCTCTGAATAAAATACACGAGAAAAAGCATGCAATGGAAAAAATAATTTTTTAGCACGAAAAAGCATTTGACCACAAAGGTGCCCTAGCAGTGGGAAAACTGAATGATTTGGACAATGTTCTGTGGGAACGTCCACCCTGTTCATCACATATGACACCCTCGTACTTTTACTACACGTCCACACCTAAAAAAAATTGTGATTGGAAAACGTTTTACATCCTACGAAGGACTTTAGCAGAGTGGGTGTGTGTTTGCATTCCTTCCAGAGTCACTCTCCAGGGGTGAAATCTCCATTCTGGAAAAATGTTTTGGTTTAAAAGGGAACTGCGTCAAAAAGTAAGTCCATTTTTTAATCTAAAAGACACACTTTCATTATTGGGCCAGGGCCTGCTTCCACTCTTAGGTGCAATATTCAGAGCAAACAAAAACTCAAATTTTCTTATTGTTTCTTTATTCTCCTATTTCTATACAACAGCACTCTTGTATGGGGTCAAATTGTCAATCCAAGTGATTCGTTCGACACATGGAGTTGGAACCCATTTTTACTGGTTTTGTTTGAAATTCGCTGCATTGAAATATTGAAGTAGGGCTTCTTGTAATTTAAGTATGTGATGGAATCACATGCGTTTCTGCGATCAGTATTTCTGCGTCGTAGTTGCATATTTTGTTGTTCTGGGCAGGGCTTGGGAGTTAACGCATGACGCTGGCACGACGTTTATTAACCAGTAAGAATAAACCGTCGTCTATTTTCCGGTGCCCACCGATAATGACGAATATTACATTGACCCCACGATTAGGACCGGCCATCCCCCCTAGCGAGCGCCGTCCACACTATAGTGAGTTAATGACCTCTGCTACTTCAGTGTCTTGGCAGTACAAATACATTCCAAAAATGTTCGGTTTGTCACGAAACTGGTGTAGTTCTAACATTCAAAAACTTTTATATCGCATGCTGAGACTGCCAGTTCAAACACCAGAGAAAGTGTAATTTCCCTTATTTTATTGCACTCCTGGAAATTGAAATAAGAACACCGTGAATTCATTGTCCCAGGAAGGGGAAACTTTATTGACACATTCCTGGGGTCAGATACATCACATGATCACACTGACAGAACCACAGGCACATAGACACAGGCAACAGAGCATGCACAATGTCGGCACTAGTACAGTGAATATCCACCTTTCGCAGCAATGCAGGCTGCTATTCTCCCATGGAGACGATCGTAGAGATGCTGGATGTAGTCCTGTGGAACGGCTTGCCATGCCATTTCCACCTGGCGCCTCAGTTGGACCAGCGTTCGTGCTGGACGTGCAGACCGCGTGAGACGACGCTTCATCCAGTCCCAAACATGCACAATGGGGGACAGATCCGGAGATCTTGCTGGCCAGGGTAGTTGACTTACACCTTCTAGAGCACGTTGGGTGGCACGGGATACATGCGGACGTACATATTTGTATATCCTACTATTTTAGCTCAAATTAAAAAAGTAAAAATAAATTAACGTGAGGATGGAGGCTTTCCCGGCATATACTGCTGATGAAATCTTCTCGGCTTTCCATCTGGGTGGCTGCGTTCAAATTCTTCGACGTTTCGGTGAGTTCTATTCTCATCATATTCTGGCAAAGTCGCTTCGCCAGAAGATGATGAGAATGATACTCATCGAAACGTCACGGAATTTGAACGCAGCCACACGCATGGAAGCCCACGAAGTTGACATTTCGTCAGAAGGGAAACCAAGGATTTTGCAGAGCGAGAAAAAAGTCGCGGATGAAATATTAACGTTTCTGCAAGATGAGTCAGTAGAATGTGTGGTGTAGTATACGCTCGACTGTACGGGCAATGTACATGAGGAGTACAATGATGACGATACGAGCTTAACAAGTGAAAGTGATAACTGAAACAGGTGTCACGCCGTGTAGTTCATCGTCCTTGTCGGACAGGGAGCCACAAATCCCGTCCCGAAATGTAGTAAGGACAATGTTTGTCCGAGGAGCGAGTACTAGACATAATTACGTACATGGAAGATCATCCGCAGTATAGCAAAAAAACAATTATGAACAGATTTAGAGTAAGTCCGCAACAATATGACTGTTGTGCATAAGAAAAACTACAGACATTCAAGGTAGGACAAGGTGCTTGGTGTTTGCGCGTTTCAAGGATGCTCGATACAATTTGCAGGATGTTCATGATAATGACCCACTACGTTACGCACCTAAACTTGCGTGCGACATAGATTACGTGATGTCAGGGGTAGCAACGTATAATTGCATAACTTCAATCAGTGCTAAAGTACTGGAACACGTAAGTTAACGAAATTGCGATGCACAGCAAACTGCAGAATAACCCGAAAATTTGTAGATGAGACACACAAACTTATCCCATCGTTCAGTAAGGAATTAATTTTCAACTGAGACCAGTCGGGAGGCAAAGAGGAGATGCACATGAATGGAATCCTGGAAATTAAAAGTACCTCGAGTGTTGTATCAAGATCAGCTAACATCAATGACCTAACGCATTCGTATACAATTACGCCGACTGTTAAACAAGATCATAAATTGGCTGGAAAAATGTTCATTGTGCTGCGAGAAGATGGAGGTGCTCTGCCCCTACGATTCTTTCTCGTGTGTGTGATCTTGCAAGGCAGTGGGGACTATTTACGTCACAGCAAGCAAGAGTGGAAAAATCGCCGTAAGACAACTACAACTATAGTATGAGCACTACTTTTTGCCGATAGTTGGTCAAAATAAGTTGTTTTTGCTTCATCTCTGGTTTGTGTACAAAAATCCTACTTGTTTAGAACAAACTATCCCTCCTGAAAATGTGTGACGTTGCATTTCTTACTACCTGGAACCACTGGATAAATTCATCCTATGGCTGTTTGTTTTTTTCCATGCCTATAAAAAATATTACCGCACTGTCTGCAGCTACTCTGTGAAGGATAGCCAGTTTCACGATAATCTTCACGACACTGTTTCTCATTCGGATGCATGCCATCACGTTCCATCAGCTCTCATCTTCCCGTCACACCAATATGATTCTGTATGCATTCTTTTAGAGCGGATACCTAGCTGGACGCCCTGCAGGGTTTGCAACTCCCAAGGAAGTTCTGGTCAGTAAGTGGATCGAAACAGCATATCCAGACACTCTGGGATGATGATGGCATTGAAACAGAGGATGACACGCGTAAAGCTGAAATACTAAACACCTTTTTCCGAAGCTGTTTCACAGAGGAAGACCTCACTGCAGTTCCTTCTCTAAATCCTCGCACAAACGAAAAAATGGCTGACATCGAAATAAGTGTCCAAGGAATAGAAAAGCAACTGGAATCACTCAACAGAGGAAAGTCCACTGGGATACCAATTCGATTCTACACGCGAAAGAACTTGCCCCCCTTCTAACAGCCGTGTACCGCAAGTCTCTAGAAGAATGGAAGGTTCCAAATGATTGGAAAAGAGCACAGGTAGTCCCAGTCAAGAAGGGTCGTCGAGCAGATGCGCAAAACTATAGGTCTATATCTCTGACATCGATCTGTTGTAGAATTTAAGAACATGTTTTAGAAAATGTAGTCCATCAACAAAGGAGGTGGCTTACAAAAGACTCGTTCGGCCTATACTTGAGTATTGCTCATCAGTGTGGGATCCGTATCAGGTCGGGTTGACAGAGGAGATAGAGAAGATCCAAAGAAGAGCGGCGCGTTTCGTCACAGGGTTATTTGGTAAGCGTGATAGCGTTACGGAGATGTTTAGCAAACTCAAGTGGCAGACACTTCAAGAGAGGCGCTCTGCATCGCGGTGTAGCTTGCTGTCCAGGTTTCGAGAGGGTGCTTTTCTGGATAAGGTATCGAATATATTGCTTCCCCCTACTTATACCTCCCGAGAAGATCACGAATGTAAAATTAGAGAGATTCGAGCGCGCACGCAGACTTTCTGGCAGTCGTTCTTCCCGCGAACCAAACGCGAGTGGAACGGCAAAGGGATGTAATGACAGTGGCACGTAAAGTGCACTCTGCCACACACCGTTGGGTGGCTTGCGGAGTATAAATGTAGATGTAGAGTTTGCTGGTGCGAACCTTAGTGGTCACTGTGGCACGCCATTTTTCATTCGGTGTTCGTGGTGCAAGTTAATGGTTTGTTCTGAACATTTCTTGAATGTCGAGGATATCCATTTTGTGAAGTGTAATACATACATCCCATAGGAGGTTGATCTCTGCAGCTCCCGGACACTCATTCTGTCGCCCTCCTGTTGAACATGGTGAGTCCTTAGTAGATAATACTTTTCGTATCGTGATGGTTAACACAACACTGTCGAATGAGCATTACTACAGGTTGAACTTTCGACCTCGCGCTCAGCAGTTTCCTTGTCAATCAGTAAGGTAAGAGCACTAATAACAGAGTAGTATCATTACTATAACAGCCCCAGTTGACTAGCCTGTTTCTTTGTGGAGAGGATTTCTGGTTCTCATAGCAAAAATTATGTTTAAAGATAAAATGATTTGCTAACTCATCCAATAAGCTCGCAATAACATATTTTTGTTGCTATTGACAATATATTTAATAATATATAAAAACCGAGCGAAGTGGATCAGTGGTTAACACACTGGAGTCTTGTTCAGGAGGACGAAGGTACAAGCCCGCGTCCTACTATGCTGATTTAGGTATTCCGTGATTTCTTTAAATCGCTGCAGGCAAATGGCGGAATGGTTCCTTTGAAAGGGCACGGCCGATTTCCGTCCCCGCCTTTCCCTCATCCGATGGGACCGATGACCTCGCTGTTTGTCCCCTTCCCCAAATCAACCAACCAATATATGAAGTCCTACAGAAGCAGTAACAAAACTTTATGAAACACGTGACGGGAAGGAGAGTTATAACTTTTGCATTTGTTATCTGCACGGAATTTAGGACAATGTTTTAACTTTCGAGTGAGCTAGTTACATTTAGGTAATGCAACTTGCTCATTAGCTGTGCATAAGAATAAGTCAATATCACATCAACTAGATACTAAAACAGGTGATTCAAACTGCTTAAGCCGGCCGGTGTGGCCGAGCGGTTCTAGGCGCTTCAGTCTGGAACCGCGCGACCGCTACGGTCGCAGGTTCGAATCCTGCCTTGGGCATGGATGTGTGTGCTGTCCTTAGGTTAATTAGGTTTAAGTAGTTCTAAGTTCTAGGGGACTGATGACCACAGATGTTAAGTCCCATAGTGCTCAGAGCCATTTTGAACCAAACTGCTTAACTACAATCTAAAACTGCCTGCAGTATTGTTAAGACAACCATATGAGCCCGGAGTGGTTACTGGGTGTTTTTCTTTCCTATTCAATATTCACATACACTAGACTTCTTAAATTAATTAATACTTTAAATACTTAGAGATGCCCGCTGCCGGCCGGAGTGGCCGTGCGGTTCTGGGCGCTACAGTGTGGAGCCGAGCGACCGCTACGGTCGCAGGTTCGAATCCTGCCTCGGGCATGGATGTGTGTGATGTCCTTAGGTTAGTTAGGTTTAATTAGTTCTAAGTTCTAGGCGACTGATGACCTCAGAAGATAAGTCGCATAGTGCTCAGAGCCGTTTTTGCCATTTTTTAGATGCCCACTGAATAACTATGCTTGGATTCAGTACTGGGATGGGAGACAGTACAACCTCAGATTTTGATTTTCCCAACAAACAAAGAACGCAGTTAAACATTTTATGCCATGCTGTGCTCGCTACAAGTGAGAGCACTCCGAGTGGGAAGGGGTGACAGGCGCAGAGCATCAACAAAATTTCCCCCTCACAACTCCGGGAAGCACATAGGTTGGTCGGAAGTAGCGGTGTGGCTTGACCACTGTATGTAGGAATCAGCCGTCAGTCTTACATTCCCTAATTTTATAACTGTCCTCTTCGTCGTGCAGGAGATTTCCAGGTATTAAAGTATGCAAAAATGTAGTGTAATTGTTGTGTCCTCCAACAGTTTATTCAACGTAACTTCTACAATACAATAGCTGGCTGTACAATAGATGTAGACGTCCGTCGATCTAGCCGGAGATGTGGTTCCTCTCGGTCGGCTGGTACTTCGATCGGCGGTGCAGTACAGCGGCTTCGGTGATATCTTCTCGGAGACTCTGCTATAGCTGTTGCCATTAGCAGCGGACGAAGACTGGTCTGCCTTCGACCGGCCGGGTCTATATAGTGAGCTGGAGCCAATAGAAACCCGGCGTAGGAATCCGTGGCCGGATATGTCGCGACCCCTGCAAGGAAAGGTTCCTATTAATCCACTGGAATCTTCGGCGAGTTTACCTGATGTCTTCGCCTGTTTGGCTGTTATGCGGTGCTGCCTGCTATTTACGGGAACCCGATGGCAGACGGTACACACCTCCCTTCCCGGGGAGGGGGGGGGGGAGGAGGGCGACGTCGTCCTGCTCGGCCTTGGCGGCCTCGTGGAGGAGGCGGTGAAAACTCGCCCCCGCAGAGAAGGGCGCGCCGTGGCGGGCCAGACGGGCGGAGCAGCGTCGCGGAAGAGGCGAGGAAGCCGGCCGCGACGGCGCCAGGGGCGTAGGATCATCGACGTCCGCGGGATGCTGCCCGGAAAGTGGACCGTGCGGGCGTCGCTGGCTGGGCTGCGACATCGGCGGTGGCGGTGCCGAGGGCATGGGGGCATCGTCAACGATGGCGGATGGTGCAGCCGGTCGGGCCGGCGGAGGAGCGAGTGGAGCCTGCAGCCGCTGTGGAGATGACGGCTGTTGCTGCTGGACGCCTCTGCCCGCCGACCGTGGGTGGAAGGGAGCACATCCGGGCCGCCGGAAGAAGGCGGCGGAGCGGCTTGCTGGAAAGAAGAGGCGATCGGAAAACCCTGATACCGGCGCCGGAGTTGGCTGCGGTGCCGGCGGACCACTGTGTCGGCGATGCGGACGTCAAAGATCTGACGGCCTCGAGGCCGGACGATCACCCTCTGAGTCTATCCGGCTCTCTGGCCGAAACCTCGCGCCCAGATAAGGGATCCCGGAACAAAGGGAGCCTGTGCAGTCGGAACCCGTCGTTTGGGTACGGGCCGGAGCAGGTGCAAAAGGGTACGAGGTTGCCGGCCATGCAAAAGTTCCGCCGGACTACGGGAGCCGATGGGCGTCGACCGATAGGAACTGAGGAACAACGTCAGCGACTCGTCCAAAGTGTGGGCGGAGGCTTATTTTGTCATTTGGTCCTTAAATGTCCGTACGAGGCGTTCGGTCTATCTGTTCGATTGCGGGTGAAAGGGCGGAGTGAGGACATGTTGGATGCCGTTGGCAGAACGAAACGTCGCGAATTCCTGGCTCCGGAATTGAGGGCCGTTATCGGTAACAATTGTTAGCGGCAACCCTTCCAAGGAAAAAACTTTCTGGGGAGCAGCGAGGGTCGCTTCCGAAGTGGTGCTGGTACAACGGATAACGAACGGAAAATCTGAAAAGGCATCGGTGACGAGAAGCCATTGGTAGCCGAGAAAGGGGCCGGCGAAGTCCAAATGAATGCGATCCCAGGGACCCGCCGGCTTAGGCCAAGAGAGGAAGGTTTGAGGGGGCCGGGACAGTTGTTGGGCGCACGTGGAGCAATTCTGAACCATGTGAGTGACGTGTCTGGTAAGCCCGAACCAAAAGACGTGACGCCGAGGCAACGCCTTGGTGCGAGCGATTCCCCAATGGCCTTGATGTAAGAGACGCAAGACTTAGGTCCGTAGATGCTGGGGAACGACCACACGCGGAGTGGACGTAGGCTCTACCCACAATAGGACACCATCCACCGCCGACAGCTGATGGCGGATAGAAAAAAAGAACCGAAGGTACTGCTGGTCGCGGGTGGGACCACAGCTGGGCCACCCGCTCTGAACATAGCAGCGGACACGGTGCAACAGTGGGTCACGCGTGGTCGCAATTGCCACAGTGGAGGCCGTGATGGGAAACCCGCGCAGGGTGTCGTGGATCGCTTCATCGACTTGGAACACGAGGACGTCCGAAGAGTCAAACGCAGGGTTGTGACCAAGAGGAAGGCTGGGAAGAGCATCCGCGTTGGCGTGCTGGGAGATGGACTTAAAAAACAAGGTGTAACGGAATTGCGAGAGGAACAAGGCCAATCGTTGAAGCCCCTGAGACGTCTTCGTAGGAAGCCGGGCCTCCAGGGAAAACAGGGAGAGGAGGGGCTTGTGGTCAGTGACGATATGAAAGGCCCGTCCATATAAAAAAGGCATGAGTTTGGAATAGGTGAATACGATAGCCAATGCCTCCTTTTCGATCTGAGAGTACTTCAGCTGGGTGGCAGTTAGGGCCTTGGATACAAAAGCCACCAGACGTTCTGTCCCATCCGGAAGCTTGTGGGAGAGGACAGCCCTGACCCCGTAATCAGAGGCGTCCGTGGCCAGGAGCAACGGCAGAGACGGATCATACGGCATCAGGCAGGAGGCCGATTGCAACTGGTGTTTGAGGGTGGAAAAGGCCGTCTCACAGGCCGGGGACCAACTGAAGGGGACATTTTTGCAGCATAAGTGATATAAGGGGGCCGCCACCTGAGCGGCCGACGGAAGGAACTTCCGGTAATAGGATATGTTTCCAAGGAAGGATTTCAGCTGATGGATGTCCCGTGGGGGAGGCAGGCGGTGTATGGCGTCCATATAGGAAAATGACGGAGATATGCCTTTATGGGAAATAACATGTCCTAAATAGGAAATAGAAGGTTGAAAGAAGGAACACTTCTCCTTATTGCATTTTAGCCCAGCTTGGCGGAGGCGAAGAAACAGCTGACGCAAGTTGGTAAGATGGGCTGCAGCAGTAGGGCCCGTAACGACAATGTCGTCGAGGTAATTAATGCAACCGGGAATATCCAGCAGAAGTTGTTCCAAGAAGCGTTGGAAAATGGCCGGGGCGCTAGCCAGGCCAAACATGAGGCGTGTGACTTGGAACAGGCAGGTGGGCGTATTCAGAACGGTGAGGGCTTGAGAAGCTTCATCCAAAGGAACCTGGAAGGCTCTTCTCGGATGGCTGCGACGTCGGCCCACGTTTCCAATCTGCGATCAGCTGCAGTGGAAACTTCAAACTTGAATGCAAGTTCTATGATTTGATCTTGCGACGGGTCCTCCTACTTTAAGGCGTCGTGGCGGAAAGCCGCGTCTGGGGCTGCTTGGATCAGGTGATCCCGGACCATGTCATCTGCGTAAGATTCCCGGGACATGCGGGTGACAAAGTTGCACTTCCGAGCGAGACCTTGGAGTTCAGCAGCCCATTGTCGGTACGTCTGATCGGGTTTCTACCGACTCTGGTGAAATTCCACCCTTGCTGCCATGATGTGATATCTGCGGCGATAGTAGGAGGTGAGACACTCACATATGGCGGTGAAGGTAAGACTGTCAGGATCACGTGGCTGGAGTCTCGTCAGGAGCACGTACATACGGGAGACATTCCAAGAAAGAAAATAGGTTCTCTGATCATTTTCCTGGGATACTTGATGAATCCGGAAATGTTGACGAATCTTCTTTTCGTATGTTTCCCAATCTTCAGCGTCTTCATCGAATGCCGGGAACGCTGGCGGTGTCGGTGGACGGTGAAGACTTTGAATTTCGGCAATCAGTTGCTGCTGCAGTATCGCGAACTGTTGAAAGGTTGATTCAGTACCTGCTGCACTAATAGATTCTGCTGTTGCAGTTGTGGTTCCATCTTCTTTGGGTTGTAGAATCCTTACTCGTCGCCACTGCTGTGTTCTCCAACAGTTTGTTGAACGTAACTTCATCTACAATACAATAGCTGGCTGTACAACAGATGTAGACGTCCGTCGATCTAGCCGGAGATGTGGTTCCTCTCGACGGCTGGTACTTCGATCGGCGGTGCAGTACAGCGGCTTCGGTGATATCTTCTCGGAGACTCTGCTATAGCTGTTGCCATTAGCAGCGGACGAAGACTGGTCTGCCTTCGACCGGCCGGACCTATATAGTGAGCTGGAGCCAATAGAAACCCGGCGTAGGAATCCGTGGCCGGATATGTCGCGGCGACTCCTGCAAGGAAAGGTTCCTATTAATCGACTGGGATCTTCGGCGTGTTTAGCTGATGTCTTCGCTTGTTTGACTGTTGGTTTGTTTCCCTCATAGCGTGGCTGTTATGCGGTGCTGCCTGCCATTTAGGGGAACGCGATGGCAGACAGTACAGTTATTAACATAGAGCCTTCAAGCGCTGTGTAATAGTTACCCAGAAATAAAGATATTTTCAGGGATTGGACTGATAAGAAACCCTGCACAGCATATTAAGTAAGTATCTACATTTCAATGCACCCCGGCGATGACGACATCTTAAAACAGTGGAGCAGAGCTGATAAGGATATCAAAGATTGGTTGTAGTTGCAAGATGTATCTTATGTATCCAAACAACAAGCTCCCCTAGTGAATAGTGCTTTATGAAATCTTTGATGTTAATAACAAATCGCCACTGCCAAATAAATCCGGAGCGCATGTGTGATCGTCTGCTAATCAACGCTATCTATAAATTCTCTTAAATTTGAGGTGGGCCGGCCGAAGTGGCCGTGCGGTTAAAGGCGCTGCAGTCTGGAACCGCAAGACGGCTACGGTCGCAGGTTCGAATCCTGACTCGGGCATGGATGTGTGTGATGTCCTTAGGTTAGTTAGGTTTAATTAGTTCTAAGTTCTAGGCGACTGATGACCTTAGAAGTTAAGTTGCATAGTGCTCAGAGCCATTTGAACCATTTTTTTTTGAGGTGGGGAACCGGGGTCGGAGAAGACAGCTTAAGGAAATAGGTACACATTACTGTGTACTTTTTTTATTTCATAACTAACCTGTTTCTACGGGTTATTATGTTATTGTTGGGAATGGAGACGCCTATTGCTTGTGAAATTAACGTGAGAAGATTAGGGTCGCCACCGATTCTAACCATACAACTAATCAAGGGTTTGGCCGAGTCGGAAAATAAATTAATTTGATCACAGACCAAAAACTCATGACAGTGCATACACTATGATGTCTCTCATAGGGGACGCGATGTAATTAATAGTACTGCCCGCGCACTGTTCACGAGAATCAAACAAAATAAAACAGATTGTGCACGAACACTGTGCGTAAGATCAGTTCCCAGCAACACGCCTGAAAATACGACTTAATCTAAAGCATGCCCACGTGGTTTGTGGAGACGCAATTTCTAAGTATTGTGGCCAAGTTGCCACAATATCGCATCACGCGATCATGAAAAGTTAACATTCTTTGAAACACACATGAGATCGGATAGTCAGTGATGACGGTAGCCCAACAAAGTAATGTTCAACCCCGTTGTTGGCTCCCCACGTACGAAAGATACATAAAGCAAGGAAAATTCACGAGAAGGCAAAGCTATTAATATTTAGAGAGATAATACAGGCACAGCTGAAGGCAAACAGGCATTCATACAGAAGCGAGCGCTCACTTCTTGTAGTTGCGACACCTTTGTGTGGTGCTCTTCCGGCGGATCCAAGTCTGCTATAGAAATTTACTAAAAGAAAAATCTGCCAAAGTTTTGCATTCCTTGGTGCGACAAGGCAAAGCAATCTTTCAGAGTTGAAAAGCGAGACCAAAAGCTAACAGCTCTCCTCTCGCCAAGTAACAACGCGCCACGCGGTAATTCTAACTCACCCTTCTCCGACTGGGGCACAGCTGTGAATGCTTGCCGCACCGGCGACAGACTGCCTCCCTTTTTCATCTCCAGTCTCTTCGACGCTCCGCGTGGCCCGGAAAACCCAAAGATGCCATTTCCGCCACCAATCTAGCGCAGGTAGATTTCTCATAAGTAGCGCAAACCTCTCTGCCTACTTGACCACTACAAGAGTTGGCTATTCTGTACAACTGCTGCTGAATCTGTATGACTATCTCAGACTTTCTGCAGCAGACTACGCCACCGTCTAGCAACGCGACACACAACCACATTCATTCAATCACACCATTATGAGGGTTATGAAAAAAGAGAAACAAGGAAAAGAAAGAGAAATGCTAGTGAAAGTGGGCTACCGGACTAATTAAAGGTGGCTACAGGACCCTTTCATCACCTCAAATGTTCCAGAAAAGACTGTGCTGCGAATTTTCTCGCCATGCTAGGAGATTCGTCAATTGCAACAGGCAAACAGCAGCACAAAAGAATTGATTAACCTCTTATATCCAAATTAGTTTTATCTGACCTTATTCAATAATTGTGACCTCATGCTGTCCGCAAAGCAAACAGAACAAAATTAAAGTCAATGTGATATTGTACGCTAATATCATGTCACCTGACCTACTACGACAACAAACATGAGATATTATCTTAAAATTGCTTTAACCAATTATCAAAAGTTAACAGGGACTAGGTGAACAGGTACACAAAATATATACACCTATATACAAATACAATGACGCAAAATCATTACCACGAACCAAAGGAGTGTCAGCTGGTGCTGACATATATAAAAACATCTAAGTTAAAGTGCAAAACTCAATGTGCATAACAGATACAGTGCCACAAAATCATTAATGACCCCAGTGGAATGAAAGCTGGTAAATGACCACCTATTGAAAATAAGACATGAGTACAAAAACACATACAGAAACCAGCTTGGTGACACCCTGTCATTTTGCAGTTTTGTCACACGGTAGTTTCACTGGGTATTCTCTTTAGTTGCTGGGGTGGGCATCTCTTCTAAAGGCGACTTGGAGTATAAGACACTAGGGGACCACAACACTGAACTGGGGAGTTCGCGGCGGCGTTGATTGTAACGTCCGTTGTAACCCAGGTTGTTCATCCTAGACAGCACCCCGCGACATTGCCTCGTGCCCGTTTCCACCCTCTGTGTCCATACTGTGGGATGGTTCGACGTTGCAGATTTGTAGGACATCGTCGCTTGTCGGGCCTGCCTCATCATCGAGAGGGCGGCTTGGTGGTCGTCGTCCGCGTATTGCGGAGGAATGTGTTTTACGACACGCGCCCTGTTCTCCTGTCGTGTCAATGGAGAGGCACACGCTCTTCTGCGTCACATCGAGGTCGACGTAGACTCGTGCGGGTGCTGGGCATGAGACCCGCCTACCACCTCTTTGTGCCGTCTCAGCTGATGCGTCAGTGGTGGGACATGTGTCCGTCCGGGCAGTGGGCGTTACCTCACCGCAGCCGCCGTCTGCACTAGGGGCGCTCAGTGATCGGCGAACTCGCCGGACGTGCGTCATACTTTCCCTTTCGCTTGTCAAATGACTAGCGCGTGGAGGGGAGCGCCGGCCATCACCTGGCGCTGCCGTGGTGACACGCCTGCGGCGGGCCCCGGTGTGATCCGGTGTTGGGGGAAGACCAGCATCCCATCCCCTCTGGTAGGGAAACAGCTGTGACCGCTCGCCACACCAGTGCTTCGCTAGGGTTCTGCAACGCCTGCCGGTGGACCAAGCCCCGTACTTTCCGACGCGGAGGCTCAGTAGGCGGACTTGCGCCCACTTAAGAGCTGAGATCACAGAGATCGTTACAAAACATCATGTGTACAGATTACCATAAAATCAGCGGAGTTCCTTACTCCTGATCAATACTTGGAATATTGCCCAAAATTAACTTGACGAGAGGGGCCATCTTAACAATACTAATAAAAAAACAATGAGGAAAATTACATAATCAATATTCAAACAAAAAATCCATTTTATAAACTATAGGTCCAGCATTACATCTGCTGTCAATCATTCAGGGTATATCTTGTACAAGATTTGGTCAGGATTTGGATAGGATTTGGCGCCACGGCTACGTACAGACAAAAAACTCTGCCTACTCCTAACTACGCTCTCACACACAATCTACACAGCTCATACTAGTCACCATCACCACATAGCCCGACTACAATTCCCACATATAAACAAAATATTCCTTTCAACACCAATACCCATATCGTTGTTCATTGACTGCTCCTCCAAGGTTTGCAGCACACGTTTGCTCATCTCTGAAAAATTTCCGAGACTTCTTTTCTATGGACATTGCATAATATAAGTTATGATTAATGAGACATAGAAAGTTCATTAAAGTCACACCTGGAATGGTAAATGTTTCAACATCTATTCATTAAACTAATGCAAAACGTCAGTGGGCATAAAAATGGAAATAAAACTCATTCTATCCTATTTGCAAACACAAACACTTCGTCCTATAAGTACATACAAAAGACTGTCAACAGAAATCCATTGTCCAGGGCCATGAGTACCCAACTTACTGCTGTCATAAGATATAATGATTGCACGATTACTCACCACGTGCCCACAGGGATCCTCACCTACCATCATGTTATTTCAGCTTTGAGGTAGTCGCATTGATTCTCTATTAAATATCAAGTTGCCTCTTACAAGCTGTTGCCACGTGCGTCTACAGGGGTTTCACATTCTGGTACCCTGAACCGTACCTAGTAGTATGTGGCGGCAAGTTACACTTTCCAAACATCTTATAAGGTGGCAACTCTGAAAGTCAAACACTATTTATCTCCCTTCATACACAAATCCTTCACATACAAGTCACCAAGTCGCTTCATCAACATCGCAGTACAGTTGCAAAATCTCACTGAATCATGCCCACCTAGGGGGAATAAGCACACTACGACTATAATTTATCATTAAGAATTACCTTACGACTATTGACTCGCCACGCCAACACACCGGATACCTTTTTAGTCATTAACAAACAAAAGCCATCTTACTGTAATAGGAAACGCTTCATCTGAGCCTCAATCATTCACATTCAGACGTTATAAAGCTGCACAATACTACTCTTTTCTGCTGAGAAGAAGAAGTAACTACACACATATTGGGGAACCCTTTACAGTTCATACAAAATATACACTTTAATTTTAATCAAAACACTGGAAAATATACATTGCAATATTACTAAACAGACACGACTGGGTTTACCGCAGGCACACCAATACTGTGGCCCTACCTCAACAACTCTTCCCTAATATCGTCTTCCTTTATCAAATGCACATCAATATCATCAATATCACCGGTCCTCATTAAGTTGACGCCAACCGAGTCAGGCAATAGTCACTGATCCTTTTGATTAGGGGCATTTGCGGATTGTGCCGCGGGTTTGCGGGACGAATTTCAACAGCCACTGGCGGACCACCCGTACTGTTCATAGCACCCTGTTGTTGCTTGTTAGATAATTATTTTGTGGTCGGTCACGACTACCGTTCCTAGGTCCGCTATAATTGCGTCTAAACCTCTGCTCAGTACCATATCTTCTAAAAAATGGTTCAAATGGCTCTGAGCACTATGCGACTTAACTTCTGAGGTCATCAGTCGCCTAGAAATAATTAAACCTAACTAACCTAAGGACATCACACACATCCATGTCCGAGGCAGGATTCGAACCTGCGACCGTTGCTGTCGCTCGGCTCCAGGCTGCAGCGCCTAGAACCGCACGGCCACTCCGGCCGGCATGTCTTCTAAACTCCCGGGAGTGTCTTTGATTTCCTCTCGGCGTATGATGACCATTGGCATCGTTTGTTCTGCCCGCGTTCCATGAGGAATCGCGACGCTGCCAACGCTCACGCGCTCTGTAACTCTCAGGCGACCTGTATCTACGGCTGCAGCTTCGCTCGCGCGGCCGCTGCTCGTAGGCGCTCTGACCGTTCTGCGTGGTGCCATTCGCGTCGCACTCAAGCTCTAAAAGGAGACTGCGAAACCCCTCTACGTCATCCTTACATCGTCCTGCAAGGATAACGTGCCGCAACTGCATTGGAAATTTTCCCAGGCAAATACGAATAATTTGCACAGGTCCATAAGGATCGTCAAGATGTTCATTCGCCTGCAGCATGTGCTCGAACATCTGCACAGGGTTGGAGAATTTCGACCGGTTTAACTCTGGTAGCATAATGAGTCCGTGTTTTACACGACTCTGCGCCGCCACTGACCAACAAATCGACAGGAAGTGTTGACGAAACTCCCTGAATGTGTAGCAATTGCGTGCAATTGACCTCATCCGTGCCGCTGGCTCACTTTCGAGGTAGCCGCACATGTATTCTATTTTTTGCGCACTGGGCCACGTAGGAGGAAGGGAGAACTCGAACTGCTATAACCAGGTCCTCAGGTGAATCCCCGTAGCTGAGTTACGGAAGACTTCAAACTTCCTCACCGTCAAAAAATGTTTAAAGTCAAATTCGTGAGTTTTCCCTGGCGAACGTTCCTGAGGGGATCCGCGTTGTTCCCACCCGGTACCAGATCCGTGATCGTGACGATGCTCAAATTCGCCATCGTTCCCGGAATCATCGTCCGAATAAGGGCCCTTTCGTTCATTTCTTTCAACTTCATGGGCCGTTAACCCTTTTATGTGAAGTTCTAAACGGGCCATGAGCTCACATAGTCCCTCGGTAGCCCCTCTTTGTTGTATATTTATTTCACACTGTCCGCGCAGACATTTCATTATCGACCGTATTTCGTCCGCATCCGCAGATGACGAGGTAATCGTTTCCTATTATTGTCAGACTTAAGCGCTACTGCGTCTGATCTCCTGGATGTTTCTGCTCGCATCTCTCGATGGGCCGTGCCTGGTTGTGTTTGCATACGTCCTTGCTCTCGCTCGAGGGCTGTTATGGCCTGGCTGAGGGTTTCTACCTGCGCGCGAAGGTGGATCGGGCACTTAGCCGCAGTGTCCTCTATTCGGGACACAAGAGCCACGTGGTCACTCCGGCATTGTTGTGCTAACGCGCGGAAATCCCCAGCGGAACTTTGTCCTACTCGCGACTCAAGAGCCACATGTTGAATCCGGTGTTGTTCAATTTACATCTCTGTATCCACTGGGGTCTCATACACAAGTGATTTTAGACTTCCCCATAGGAAATGATCGACGGGATTCAGATCAGGTGATCTCACAGGCCATGGAGTAGGATCTACCCTTCCAACCCAGCGACCAGAAAATACAGCATTGAGATGGTTGCGGACATCCACCCTGAAGTGAGATGGTGCACCATCATGTTATATCCCTATCCTCTCACGAACAGCCAGGGGTACGTTCTCCAGCAACTCAGGCAGAACTCTTTGCACGAACCTCAAGTTCAGGTGGCCATTCAGACGGCCAGGTAGAAGATATGGAGGTAAATAAACGGTACCAATGCGTGTAAACTTGTATGCATGTTGTAAATAAGCTGAAAAACAGTACTGATCGGCAAAACGGTACTCAAGCTACTACCATATCTCCTTAAGCTGGCTTCTCCGACCCCAGCATACTCTATGCCCTGTTCCATTTTTGCACGCTCTTACGGAAACACCCTGTGTAACGTTCTTACGATATGTTCATTATAAATACAGTCATGTTGTGAATTTCAGGATAATATTCATTTAATATATACATAGTTCCCTTTTAGTGAAGGGCACAATAAGTCTGGAAAAGAGTCTTATCTTTTTTTACGATTGTACGGAAATATCAAATTATTTTCCACGTGCTATGTGAAGTTAAATGTGTCATGTAAGTGTTCTTGGAAACGCTGCTTTTGTGACAGAGAGAGAGAGAGAGAGAGAGAGAGAGACGTTTCATTTCTGCAGGGCGGCCAGGCGAGGCGAGGTGAGGCGAGCATGGCAATGCGATCTGAGACGTCAGCGAAGACCGATCATGCTCGTGTATTGGCGTATGAGGAGTCCGGGCAACAGACATGGACCGAAGGCCGAGCAGAACTGTGTGGGGCCGGCCGCTAGCAGCTCTTTCCGCCCTTGCAGCAATCGACTTTCTTGTCTCAGCTGGTCTGTGTAATAAGAAACTGCGTGAAAGGATCAACAACGAACTTCAGCGGATATCATGTGACGTCCGCTACGACCAAATACAGCGAACAATAATGAACAAAATGCAAAAAAAAAAAAAAAAAAACCCTCGAGACAAGTGACTTCTGCAGTGGAACTGGTGTTCCATTCCTGTACCGAGTCTCGTTTGTTTCGAATGGTAATTTTTGTTTACACGTCAGAGCCAGAATCGCGTGACTTGTGAGCATGGTTGAGAAAGCTGTCTGCTCAATGTGCTGAGAATGCTGGCATGTAATCGGTGAAAGTGAGGTTATGAGAGACTATTCCTTTACGGAAAAAAACGAAATATATTAACGAAGTGTAGGAACAAGCGATGATAATAAATTCATAGCGGAGTTTCTAGTTAAAGGACTAAAAAACTAAAAGAACTAAAACAATAGGAAAATTGTCATCAAAACACTTCAGAACATACACACTTATCAGCCCTCCCCCCTTCCCACCCTCCCCCCAATCAACCGTGGACCTTGCCGTTGGAGGGGAGGCTTGCGTGCCTCAGCGATACAGATAGCCAGCCTTTTCACTACTTGTAGGGGCAGCAGTCTGGATCATTTACAGAACTGGCCTTGCAACATCAACCAAAAGAGCATCGCTGTGCTCGTACTGCAAACGGTTGAAAGCAAAGGGAAACTACAGTAGTAATTTTTGCAGAGGGCATGCAGCTTTACTGTATGGTTAATTGATGATGGCGTCCTCCTGGGTAAAACATTCCGTAGGTAAAATAGTCCCCCATTCGGATTCAGGACGGGAACTAGTCAGGAGAACGTCGTTATCACTGGCGTTCTACGGATCGAGCGTGGTATCCCATATCCCTTAATCAAGCAGGTACGTTAGAAAATTTATAAACGGAAATGATAGATTAAAATTGTGGTGTCACCGCCAGACACCACACTTGCTAGGTGGTAGCTTTTAAATCGGCCGCGGTCCGGTAGTATACGTCGGACCCGCGTGTCGCCACTGTCAGTGATCGCAGACCGAGCGCCACCACACGGCAGGTCTAGAGAGACGTACTAGCACTCGCCCCAGTTGTACAGCCGACTTTGCCTGAGATGGATTACTGACAATTACACTCTCATTAGCCGAGACGATAGTTAGCATAGCCTTCAGCTAAGTCATTTGCTACGACCTAGCAAGGCGCCGTTATCCTTTGTTATATTGCTATTATACTTCTGTATCATCAAGAGCGATGTTCTACAATTATGGATTAAAGTTAAGTATTCCAGAAGCTACGTACTTTTCTTTATAGCATTCATTACGTATCCTGTTTCAGACCTCACGCCAGCCTGCGTGAGTTTAAGCGCGTGCCTTTCGGCTTCCGCTCATTGTGTCTAGGCTGTCTTGCCTAGACACAACAAAAATTAGATGGAGTTGTGTAACAACAACGACGCTGTACTATTGTACATATAAGTAATTTTTTTCTTCTGAATTTTCGATAAACTTGTGTAATTGATGTTCTGATTTCATTTCTTTTTTGTTTCATGTCATTGTGTTAAGAAAACTGTAAACAAATTTCAATGTGAAGATTAATGTTTATGTAAAATGTCAAGTAATATTTTGATAGAGTTGAAATGTAACAAATTTTGGAACTGTTGTAAGATGTTTAAAATTGTAATTGTGCGTCTGGTCCATACGTAGGCAATGTGTTAGGATATGTAGAATGCAAAACTTCGGGTGAATACCCGGCCTGTCAGGGAGCGGTAAAAGGTGGATGGCAGGCGAGCGCGGGAAAATGCACGCGGGCACTGCGCGGCACAACGGGCTCAGCAGTAGTAGTTGGAGTTTGGCACTGGTTTGAGCAACACGTTCTGGAGCGAGGAGGCTCTCCTGGAAGACATAGCTTCACTGAGCCTCGGGTATGTCGTTCCAGCGCCTACACAGCATGGCAAAATTCCATAGGCACTAAATGGAAAAGTATTGCGACGCTAAGAAGAATTAAAGTGCCGATACATCAAGAGCCATAGCTATGGTTGTATGTGTGCTCTGTGCCTCGCCACCTTGCCGCCCGCCAACCGCCGCATCGATACAAGCAGGTTGAAACTTTTAGTACTGTATTCGTATGGATCAGAGAGTGAACAATAATAACCTAAATTTTACCAGAACTTTCCCATCATTTAATTATCCTCACAACTAACCTAGACAGGGTCCTTTCCAAATATTGTGCAATCCGAGTGTCCCGAAATGAAAAATTAAATTTTGTGTTAATAATAATTATTTGCAGTCCTGGCTATGTTAGAATGGTGTTTAAAGAAATGTTTCGTTAATGAACCAGTAAATGAATAACGAAAGTCTAACGAAGTTGAAAGATAACTTTAATATTGATATAGTAATGAAGTTTAATTATTTCGAGACAGATATAAAGGTATTTAAATGAGCAGTAAATAAGATGAAAAGAGTAGTAACTTATATACTGGAAATTTTGAACGCATAATAAATTCAGTAATCGTTTTTTTTTATAGTGATCATAACAGTTTCAGGCCCCCCCCCTTTTTTTCTCATTTGCGTTCTGAAGTGTTCTAAATTGGTTTGACCAGCAAAAGTTAAAGTCAATATAAAAGTCAAAATTTATCAGTGTTTTATCTTTATCAAAATTGACATTTTGTGTGTAGCACGAAAGTGATATTTCTAGGGTAACCTACGCCCGATTTTAATCAGATTAATAGACAGTATAAAGTTTTGTAGTATACATTATAGTGTAGTGTTATGTATTCATCGGTTTTACATATCAGTACAGAACGTGAAACTGTCAGTTCAATAGATTTTCTGGTTCTAAAATTCTACTATATTATGCAGTGTTACTACGTGTTGTTTTGCATGAATATATACCAACTTGTACAGGGTAGAAACTCAGTTAATGCCTAATTAGGCTGGCGACCGTATTATTATCAAATTGGTAGCATCTTCAGTGTTGCTTTTGGTCCATCCTGACGTGTAATTGCATTTCGGACTTGCTTGACGGATCATTGTTATTACAGAGTGAGTGTAAGTCTGATTTGCCACCATTCAGGTACACGCGGTCGATATCTATACGAAAATCCTTTCTCATAAGGTGAACCCCGCTCACTTACCATAGTACAGGCTTTAATGAGTATTGTGTGCCCTACGCGCACATTACAGTTGGAATTAGTGAAGTTCTGTGGCAGGAGGAACAGGGCTTCTGATCAAATTAATACGGAGTTTTAAACATAAAATCAAATAGCGGTAATACAGGTTTAATAATAAAAAAATAGGAACGCTGATAAGCTGCTATGAACAGTATGGTGAACGCATTATTGTAGCCAAGATAGACACGAAGCCTACGCCTGCCACAGTAGTACAAGTTTATATGTCAACTGGCTCCGCAGATGAAGAGATTGAAGAAATATATGCTGAGATGAAAGAAATTATTCAGATAGTTAAGGGAGACGAAAATTTAATAGTCATGGGGGACTGAAATTCGATAGTATGAAAAGTGAGAAAAGTCAAGGTAGTAGCTGAATATGGACTGGAGGAAAGGAATGAAAAAGGAATCCACCTGGTAGAATTTTATACAGAGCATAACTTAATCATCGTGAACACTTCGCTTAAGAATCCTGAAGGAAGGCTCTATTTGTGGAAGAGACCTGAAGACGCCTTAAGGTTTCAGATTGATTATGTAATGATAAGACAGAGATTTAGGAACTAGGTTTTAAACTGTAAGGCATTTGGGGGGGCACATGTGGACTGACCGCAATTTATTGGTTACGAATTGTAGATTAAAGCTGTAGATTGTAGATTAGAACTACAAAAAGGTATGAATTTAAGGAGATGGGACCTGAATAAAATGAAAGCGCGAGAGGCTGTACAGAATTTCAGACGGAACATTATGGTACGATTGAGAAGAGCAGGGAAATAAATACAGTATAAAAAGAATGAGTAGCTTTGAGAGATGTAATAGTGAAGTCAGCAGAGGATCAAGTACGTAAAAAGACGAGGTCTAGTAGAAATCCTTGGGTAGCAAAAGAGATACTGAATTTAATTGATGAAAGTAGAAAATATAAAAATGCAGCAAATGAATCAGGCGAAAAGGAGTACAAACGTCTCAGAAATGAGATCGATAGCAAGTGCAAAACGTCTAAGCGGGAATGACTAGAGGATAAATGTAAGGATCTAGAAGCATATATCACTAGAGCCAAGACAGATGCCGCCTACAGCAAAATTAAAGACCTTTGGAGAAAAGAGAACCACCTGTATGAATATGAAGAGCTGAGATGGAAAACGAGTCCTAAGCAAAGATGGGAAAACAGAAAGGTGGAAGGAGTATATAGAGTGTCGATACAAGGGCGATGTACTTGAGGGGTGAGGAATTTGACAGAGCGCTGAAAGACCTAAGTGGAAATAGGGCCCCGGTAGTAGACAATATTCCGTCAGAACTACTGATAGCCTTGGGAGAGCCAGCCATGACACAACTCTTCTATCTGGTGACCAAGATGTATGAGACAGGCGAAATACCCTGAGACGTCAAGAAAAATATAATAATTCCAATTCTAAAGGAAACAGGTGCTGACAGGTTTGAAAATGACCGAACTATCCGTTTAATAAGTCGCGGCTGCAAAATACTAATACGAACTCCTTACAGAAGAATGGAAATAAACTGGTATATGACAGCCTTGCGGAAGGTCAGTTTGAATTCCGATGAACTGTAGGAACTCGCGAGGCAATACTGACCCTACGACTTATCTTAGAACATAGGTTACGGAAAGGGAAACCTACATTCATAGCATTTGTAGACTTAGACAAAGCTTTTGACAATGTTGACTGGAATACTGTCTTTCATACTCTGAAGGTGGCAGGGGTAAAATACAGGTAGCGAAAGGCTATTAATAATTTGTACGGAAACCAGATGGCAGTCATAAGAGTCGAGGGATACGAAAGGGAAGCAGTGGTTGAGAAGGGAGTGAGACGATGTTGCAGTCGATTCCGAAGTTATTCAATCTGTGTAGTGAGCAAGCAATAAAGGAAACGAAAGAAATAGGGTTGAAAATCTTTTCTGAACAGAACGTTGCAAGGCATCCCAGATATGCTCAATAATGTTCATGTGTTGGAAGTTTGCTGGCCAGTGGAAGTTCAAAATGGTTCAAATGGCTCTGAGCACTATGGGACTTAACATCTGAGGTCATCAGTCCCCTAGAACTACTTAAACCTAACTATCCTAAGGACATCACACACATCCATGCCCGTGGCAGGATTCGAACCTAGAAGTCGCGCGGTTCCAGACAGCAGCGCCTAGAACCGCTCGGCCATCGCTGCCGGCTGCCAGCGTAAGTGTTTAAACTCACAAGAGTGTTCCTGGAGCCGCTCTGTAGCAATTCTGGGCGTGTGGCGTGTCGTATTGTCCTGTTGGAATTGCCCAACTTCATCGGAATGCACAATAGACATGAATGGATGCAGGTAATCAGACAGGATGGTTATTTACGTGTCACCCGTCAGTCATATCATGATGATCAGAGGTCCCATATCACTCCAACTAGCCGGCCGTGGTGGCCGTGCGGTTCTGGCGCTGCAGTCTGGAACCGCGGGACTGCTACGGTCGCAGGTTCGAATCCTGCCTCGGGCATGGATGTGTGTGATGTCCTTAGGTTAGTTAGGTTTAAGTAGTTCTAAGTTCTAGGGGACTGATGACCTAAGATGTTAAGTCCCATAGTGCTCAGAGCTATTTTTTCACTCCAACTGCACACGCCCCACAACATTACAGAGCCTCCACCAGCTTGAACAGTTCCCTGATGACATGCAGGGTTGCACTTTTCTCTTCAGTCGTCGTTGGTCCCGTTCTTGCAGCATCTTTTTAAGGCCGCAGCGATGTCGGAGATTTCTTTTACCCATTTCCTGATTTTCACGGTACACTCGTGAAATGGTCATACGGGAAAATCTCCACTTCATTTATACCTCGGAGATGCTGTGTCCCATCGCTCGTGCGTCGGCTACAACACCACATTCAGACTCACCTAAATCTTGATAACCTGCCGTTGTAGCAGCAGTAACCGATCCACCAACTGCCCCAGACAGTTGTTGTCTTATATACGTTGTTGCATCCACGGACCCAACCAAACAACCAACTCGCGCACGCGCGCCCTGACTGTGACATCGCTGGCCACAGTTCCTGTCGCGACCCTCGGCGTCTCAGGGCGTTACCGCCGACGGAGATGTCGCGCCATGGCTGAGCTCGGGTCCGCAGCGCCCTCTGCCTTTTGCATATAAGGAGGAGCGCTGGCCCCGAGACGGACAGTCTATTGTCGATTGTCTATTGCTAGCCTTTCGTAGAGTTTATAGCGGAGCCATTGCAGTGTGATATTTGCTATTGTATTCGACTAGGCTCAGTACACGGATTACTCTTGGATATTACTTGGACTTGTATTGCTTGTGCACGTTTCGCCAGAAATAAAGATAAGTTATCTCTTCATTCTCGCTGGCGCAATTCTTGCCATTAATTATTTTTCGGCCAACAGAGATAGCTACATGCTGGTCACTACCCATGCTTTATACAATTTGTGGTGGCTGCCCCAAAAGTACCGCCGAGGACCTTGGGTTTGGGAGCCGTCACAAAATAGGTGTTGCCGGCCGCAGCGCTGTATCTGTCTCTTTACATATCTCTGTATTTGAATACGCATGCTTATATCAGTTTCTTTGGTAGTTCAGTGTATCAATCAACAATCCTATTTTGACGAATATGATAAAGTTAATAAGTCCTAGAATAATAGGTGTTTTCAAATAGTAAATGCTTTTCCCTAATTGGCGTAATATTTTTCAAATTAATAGATATCTTGTACTACACACTTTCTATAGTAGCCAACATTCTTCCTCGGCGTTCAAGGTACAGTGGATAGGCAAAATAATATAATCACCTGTACTTACTTGGGGATGGTTTACTAATAAGGGGCTGGACACCCATTTGCCCGTAATACAGCTGCGGCTCTTTCTGGAATACTGGCATATAATGATTGTATAGTCTACAGTGGAATGTTGTTCCACTCTGATCAAAAAATGGTTCAAATGGCTCTGAGCACTATGGGACTTAACATCTGAGGTCATCAGTCCCCTAGAACTTAGAACTACTTAAACCTAACTAACCTAAGGATATTACACACAACCATGCCCGAGGCAGGGTTCGAACCTGCGACCGTAGCGGTCGTGCGGTTCCAGTCTGTAGTGCCTAGAACTGCTCGGCTACACCGGCCTGCCCACTCTGATCAGAACCTCTTCTAGCTCCTGTAGTGACGAGGGAGGCGGAAATCTGCTCAGCAGTCTGCGCTCCAATATCGCCCATAAAGTTTGACAGTGTTCAAGTCCGGGGAGTGTCCCGCCAGGGAAGACGCTGCGGTTCAGTTGCGTGCTCCTCATACCACAATTGTACTGCCCTGGCTGTGTGAATGGGTGCTTTATTGCCCAGAAATATGGCATCATTGTTGTGATCAACATCTGAATCATGGCGTGCACCTGATCACCTAAACTGTTCACATAATCGTTGGCTGTAACACTGCCTTTGAGAGTCATGGTGGGACCACAAGAATACCATGCTATGGCTGCCCACACTATCAGACTTCCACCTTCATAGTTAACCGTTGGAATGAAGCATTCTGGATTGTAGGCTTATTTTTGGCGTTCTCCAGACGTAAACCCGGCCCGATCTTGGAAGTAACGAAAACGTTGGCTCGTCGGATGATACGACGTATTTCCACTGATCAGCCATCGAGGATTTATGCTCCTGATACCATGTTTTACGCATCTTTGCGTTGGCTGTCGTCACTAATGGTTTCGGTATAGCAGCTTGTCCATGAATATTAGCTTTATGGAGTTCTCGGCGAACAGTTTCGATAGATACGGGGTCTCGAAGATGGTTATCGAGCTCGGCAGTCACTTTAGTCGCCGTAGTTTTGTGTTGTTTCGACGCAATTCGTGTTAGCGTACGATGATCTCTCATTTAGTTTTCATTTGCGCCCGCTATTACGTTTACACGACGATATTTTTCCATGTTTTAAGTAGGCTGCTATGATTGTCGAAACAGTTGCTCTTGAAAGTTGGCTGTCTTTGTTACTGATGCTCCAGCTAATCGGCCCCCCCACAATCTGCCCTCTTTGGAACTCTGTTAGGTCCATCACTGCACGTCGACCTCGGCCTCTGAATGCAAATACGAAGTGTGCGCTAGTCGTAAAAACCTCCACTGATGTCTAGTCCGTACTGAACGCACAGAGTCCAGCGCGACACTTTCCTTACCTGCGTTGTTGACCGTCAAACACATCCATCCCATTGCTACCACTGTTAAAATTATTTTGCCTATATACTGTATGCCCATTCCAGATTTCATCAAAATCGTTTCAGAGGTTGATTCGTGAAAAGGTAAGAGAGAAGCACAGTATCGCTTTTACAAAACTTTAACTTTCGATATCTTTTTCTTCGCGATCCGCATTTAGTGAAATAAAGCCTGTTTGTTGCCCATGAAAATTCGTCTAGTAGTTTTTGAGATGAATGTGTTCGAACAGACAAACAGACAGACAACAATTTTACAGTTTTATTGTTACTATAGATTATCAAAGCTGCCAGTGGCTTAGAAAGCGGCCAGTGGCAGCAACAAACATTTTTGATCATTTGGACAATAACACATAATGCCTGACAGCTAGAAACCAAGTTTTAAATCTAACCTGAAGTCATTTCTCCCTTACAATTCATTTATCTGATGGATGAATTTCTATTTAAAAATGGTAGCCTGTAAAGAACCCTTGTTTTGAAGTGTAATGTCATGAGTACAACTAAAAATGTTTATTGATGTTAATATTATTCACGTATACTACTTCTGTAAACTGGCTCCTCCCACATCATTTCAATTAAGACTCGTTTAAATGATCTGTGGGACATGTAACTAACTAAATGATCGTGGCCGAAGCTTTTGCTGTGAACTCAATGCCGTGGGCAAGGCATGCAGTCACATCCTGAATGAATCTATGTCTATATCTACATCTACATGTACACTCTGCAAATTACACTCAACTGCCTTGCAGAGGGTTCATCAAACCACCATCACAATTATTCTCCATTATTCCACTCTCGAACGCTGCGCGAAGAAAACGTGCACCTATATCTTTTCGTCAAAGCTCTGATTTCCCTTATTTTATTATGATGATCGTTTTTTCTTATGTAGGTCGCAGTGAACAAAATAATTCCGCATTCGGAGGAGAAAGTTGTTGATTGAAATTTCGTGAGAAGATTTCGCCGCAATGAAAAACGCCATTGTTTTAATGCTGTTGTGACGTCGCAAGTTATTACGGGATAAAATTTATTGCAGAAAGATACCTAGACGTGGAGCCCGGTGAACGTACAGGAGGCTGCAAACTTGTCTTAGCCATGGCTCATAGCACATCTGTCGCTACTAGCGAGCGTGAGAACGGAATTCTGTGTCACTAAGAACGACCGTATATTCATAACCCCTACGAATCTAAATAAAACAATAATTATTAACCGATTATTTTCAAACTTGGTATACTATTTTTTTGTTATTCAGAAGAAGATCTCTCAAAATTTCAAAGCTGCACATATAATACTTTCGGAGATTCAGAAAATTACCTAAAACCCACCAAACCGACACAGGGTGAAACATTCCGTGAGAAACGATTACAGTTTGTCTTTTGTTACCATTTTAAATCATTCACGGAGTTCTCAATATATAAAATCAATTAGTTTGGATTTTTATTTGCAAAACTTTAATTACTTTTCATTTCATAGATTAAAATTCAGGAAAAATTAATAGCTGTTTATGATGTTGTTGTGTGAATATATGGGAATGAGTGAGAGTGTGTAGGTGGAACATACGTTAAAAAAATTCAATATTATATTATGTACAACATTACGTAACTGGAACGTGGGAAAAATGTGTTGTAGCCACATTGCTGATGTATGTTTAGGTGTGATTGCTTTTGTGAGAAGGCAGCCAGAATATCAGTTTAAAGTGCAATCGTTTTCTAAATTATTTTCAAGATTAATTTTATTTCGTTTTGTTTTATTAAACATTGTGTTATATTTGCATTTTGGGATGATGTAAATTACTTTCAGAACAGTGATTGGCTTAGGCGAGTTTTGCCGCGGAAATGATCTCGAAGGATCAATCTGATTGGTGCGTCAGACTGATCACCCAATCAGAATTAAATAGTTCCCACTCACATCTAGTTAGATATGCTGCGAGTGAGGCAGTATTGGGAGAGTTGCTCGCCAGCTTCGGACGTGGAAGGACGTGTCAAATGTGATGATTCTCATTATGTGTAATATGAAGAAATATTGAGTTCCTCGCGTTTAATACGTGTCGTGACTAACGCAGATGTAGTTACGAACTGTATGATGAAAGTCTGGAATTTCAGTAGTTTTGCTGGAAAGTTAGTTGCATGTGAACTTTCGGTCTTTATGAAAATTCCGTGTGGCGCATCCTGTATTCAGCTATGGAGTATTTGGCGAGCAGTTTCTTTTGAAGAAACCCACTGAAAAAGACCGAATGTGAAACTCATTTATAGTAGCGGATCAGTGACAGATTGCGTCATCAATCGGGTCGGACTTGAGTAAATTTCTGGCTGCTTGGTGTATGAAATTGGTTGTACGAACAGTGAACGGAGAGCTATAGATACGTTAGTTAGGTAAATGCGGACTTGATAGCCCATTTTCATGTCTTCTAGAAGCAGTAAAAAGGCATATCTACTAATTTTTTGAATATAACTGTTAGAAAAATGCACCATATCACTACTCAAAATCTTGATATATGTGAGATTGCAGGACCTGAAATATTACTCTTTTTTGCCGTCTATTAAGTATCTACGATTGCAGAGTGAAGGGACGTCGAGCAGAAGCTGACTGAAGTAGGTGGACATTCAACAACGAACGAAAAATATCGTAACCCGCCCCGCCGCACTGTCCATCCCAAATCCTGTGTCACGTCCATGACACACACTATGCTGTTTCTCGACATTAGAAAACGTGCTGCCCTTCTTTGAACTTTCTCGATGTACTCCGTTAATTCTATCTGGATCCCAGACCGCGCAGCAGTACCGCAAAAGAGGACGGACAAGCATAGTGTAGACAGTATCTTTACTAGGTCTGTTATATTTTCAGTGTTCAACCAGTTAAACGCAGTTTTGGTTTGCCTTCTCCACAACATTTTCTGTGTATTCTTTCCAAAGTAAATTGTACATAGTTGTGATTCCTAGGTATTTAGCTGAATTTATGGCCTTTAGATTAGACTGATTTATCACGTAACCGAAGTTTAACGGATTACTTTTAGCCCTCATGTGGATGACATCACACTTTTCATTATTTAGGGTCAGTTGCCAATTTTCGCAGATTTCAGATATCTTTTTGAACTCGTGTTGCATTTTGTTTTGATCTTCTGATGAGTTTATTAGACAATAAACGACAGTATCGCCTATAAACAGCCTACGACGGCTACTCAGATTGGCTCCCAAATAACACCGGAAATCA
Source organism: Schistocerca piceifrons (assembly GCF_021461385.2). Taxonomy (NCBI): domain Eukaryota; kingdom Metazoa; phylum Arthropoda; class Insecta; order Orthoptera; family Acrididae; genus Schistocerca; species Schistocerca piceifrons. The sequence continues at coordinate 907,208,603 of NC_060149.1, forward strand.
TTTCTATTCTACTCGGTGACTTTCCGTCAATTACTACGAACTGGACTGACGGGAAATCACGAACAGTTACATAACAGACGATACTCCATAAGCACGCAATTTCACTACAAGCCACTTGTGTGATACAGTGTCAAAAGCTTTCTGGAAATCTAGAAGTACGGAATTAATTTGAAATCCCTTGTCAATAGCACTTCACATTTGATGTGTGTAAAGAGCTAGTTATGTTTCACAGAACGATGTTTTCTAAGTCCGTGTTGACTGTGTGCCAATAGACCGTTCTCTTAGACGTATTTCACAATGTTTGAACACAATATATGTTCCAAAATCCTGCTGCATATCGACTTTAATGATAAAGGTCTGTAATTTAGTGGATTACTCCTGCTACCTATCTTTAATATCAGTAGGATCTGTGCAACTTTTCAGTCTTTGGGTACAGACCTCTCGTCGAGCGAGTGGTTGTATATGATTGTTAAGATGGAGCGTTTGTATCAGCATACTTCGAATGGACCTAATGTTATACATTCTGGACCAGAAGACTTGGTTTTAGTAAGTGATTTAAGTCGCTTCACTACTCCGAGGATATCTACTTTTAAGTTACTCATGTTGTCAGTTGTTCTTGGTTCTAATTCTGGAATATTTACTTCGTCTTATTGAGTGAAGGAATTTCAGAGAGCTGTGTTTAGTAACTCGCTTTCACAGCACTGTCGTCGAATGATCCCATAACATGTGAAACTGTGCTTGCATGTGAGACATGGGAAGTCGGCAGCCCATCCTCCTTAAGAATGTCCATGTTCTATGTAGTATTCCGTATTGATACCACCCCATGGGTGTGGAAGTTGGCAACAGAATTGCAAGTTTCCATCAGATGCCGAAAGCGCTCGTGTGGGATCCGGTGGACACAATGGTGCGCGCCTGCTGAGCCACATCAGCAGCAGCTCTTAAGGCTCTGTATAAAGGAAAGTATGGCCATCCTATTCCCCTGCGTTTGCCGCCATCCGCAGTTCAGGAATGGCTGAAACCGCGTCACGTGACATTAGCAGCCACTGTGGGCCCAAGTATTACGTGTGAAGCATAGGAAGTGTGTATATTCGAAGTTTTAAGCAGAGTAATGCCTCAGTGCTGTGCTTTTGGCTACTGGTTTCATGGCGAAAAGGAAGGGAAACTGTCAACGTGTGACCACTGCAGCATAAGTCCTTATACATTTTCTAATTTTATGGTTGATCTTGGTCGCAATGGAAAAGTTTGCAGGAACTCAACCATTCAGTTGATTTTATTCATGTCTGCCCGTTTGTCTGTCTTTTTACGTTTCTGTTGCTTAGTTTCCAATCCATTCGAACAGCAAAAAAAGTCAGAAGAGGTAATAGGATGGTTTAATGGAAATTTAATTACATAATAGAAATCTTAGAGATAAAACTGCCACTGTTAGCACATAAATCGAAAAATAGTGAGTGGTACCGTACGAAGTTATCATGACTAGTAAAAAATGAGACCTGACTGGCTGTACAGTATGGTTTAAACTTATATTTAGGCTGCTCACAATAATAAATTGCACTTCGTTCCACACAATATAATGAACAAAGAGAAAAAAGTTTTATACCACGCAAGTACCGAACTTACGACGTGTCACTCCCCAACCATTAACGGAACCAGGAGATTGCTATTACTGTTGCAACCTAGCCGCTAATCTACATCGTATGACTACGAATACAGTCGTTACTGTTTCCTACAGCCTACTTTTGATCGTAGGCCTAGATTTATTCCAACAAATTTTAAAAATATTGTATTCTCTTGCACTTTTGTAATCGTTCTCCTAATGTCTTAGTATAATTATTTGCAGACAAAATTTTATGGGATGGATCTGACAAAAATATAAAGCCTGCGTAATCATATAAGCACGTTCATCAATTCTATTAACTTAGGTACCGCGCATATATATTTGAACCCAATGCTTTATTCCGTATAACAAAAGAGACATTGGGCGAATTTTCGTGGTACCGAGTAGCAGGAACAAGAAGTAAATCGATATAGAGTTTTAAATTAGAGATGGATGTTTTCTTGCACTTAGAACTAATATTGGTTTCCTTTTGTCCTGTTGACTATTGGATGTGACCAATTTAACGCTAATTACGAAAACAGGTGTTTAAACTCTATACTGCAACAAATGGCTCTGAGCACTATGGGACTTATTATCTGAGGTCATCAGTCCCCTAGAACTTAGAACTACTTAAACCTAACTAACCTAAGGACATCACACACATCCATGCCCGAGGCAGGATTCGAACCTGCGACCGTAGCAGTCCCGCGGTTCCGGACTGAAGCACCTAGAACCGCTCGGTCGCCGCGGCCGCCATACTGCAACAAGAACTGCGAAATTTGCTTTCACTGTTAATAAAGGATAGCAAGGAAAAAACTGTTTCATGCTCGCCACATGAAATGCTTTTAGACTCATTTAGCTCAAATTTGTTGAGATTTTTTTGTTGCTAAATATCCGACATGTTCCGTTTGAAGCCACTGATCAGTTTTAGCAGTGCATTAGACGATTGAGTATACGTTTTTAATATACACGGCTAAATATCCTGCAGAAGTCATGTATCACCAGCTTCGCAGTGGGCCCAAAATGGCGGCCACTGGCAAGTTGGCCGTACTTTCTCTTTATAAAGCTTAAGCAGTTCTGGACTACAAGCGCCCTCTGCCGCCGCTATGTAGCACGCCGGCAGCAGTCCTGGCGCTAGGAGCCATTTCACTACGCAGACGCCGCCTATTCACGGCTCCAACTCCATCGATCATGCTTTGTACAGAGAGCATCCTCGTTGTTACTGTTGTGTGAGCTGGATTCTTTCTTGCTGCATTATCTGTAATGAGTGTTACCACGCTTAGAGAGGCAAGTAAATCTTCTCTTTACTGGACTTGTTCTGTCCAGCTTTCCTACGACAGTTGCCACACCATTCTGCAAAAATGGTTCAAATGGCTCTGAGCACTATGCGACTTAACTTCTGAGGTCATCAATCGCCTAGAACTTAGAACTAATTAAATCTAACTACCCTAAGGACAGCACACCCATCCATGCCCGAGGCAGGATTCGAACCTGCGACCGTAGCGGCCGCTCGGTTCCATACTGAAGCGCCTAGAACCGCACGGCCACTCCGGCCGGCACACCATTCTGTAGCCCACCCCTCCTTACAGTTGTGAATTAGGTCGTACACAACTTTCTTGGTTTTATTTGGTTTGGTTTGTTTTGGAGAAGGAGACCAGACAGCGAGGTCATCGGTCTCATCGGATTAGGGAAGGACGGGGAAGGAAGTCGGCCGTGCCCTTTGAAAGGAACCATCCCGGCATTTGCCTGGAGCGATTTAGGGAAATCACGGAAAACCTAAATCAGGATGGCCGGACGCGGGATTGAACCGTCGTCCTCCCGAATGAGAGTCCAGTGTTTAACCACTGCGCCACCTCGCTCGGTCTAACTTTCTTATCGACACTGATTAAACTATAGCCTAGATGCACCTACTGACTGTAATATTTGGTTAACAAAGCGCAGAGTTCCATGAAAGACAAAGCAATAGGGTCTGTGAGTGCGTCGGGGCTCGAGCACCCACGAAAGTTTTAGTTTGGTAAAAACAAAATAAAAATTTCTCACTTTATCAAAACGTATTGGGCTGTTAAAGCACTGGGATGTAAGTTAAAACCTTTGACTTTTAAAACATGTGTTTGTGTCAGATGTCTTTGTGCAAAGGCAAACAAGCAAGACACTCTCCAGTTCCTTTTTCTGGTCAACTCAGAGGCACTCCCCCGAATAATAGTCGCACTATACTGTTAATAGAATCCCGTCTTTTCAGCTTGCTTTCATGCTTCCTTCAGGTGACACGCTACATTACGCCCACTCCATTCGTCAACAACTGTTTTAAAATATCTGCTTGCCAATATTGAGCAATAATGAAAAATAATCCGAGGCACGCCGGCCGCGGTGGCCGAGCGGTCTAGGCGCTTCAGTCCGGAACCGCGCGACCGCTACGGTCGCAGATTCGAATCCTGCCTCGGGCATGGATGTGTGTGATGTCCTTAGGTTAGTTAGCTTTAAGTAGTTCTAAGTTCTAGGGGACTGATGACCTCAGATGTTAAGTCCCATAGTGCTCAGAGCCTTTTGAACCATTTGAATCCGAGGCACAAGAAAGCTGATTGTTACAGACTATCTCAATAGTAATTTTTTTAAAAACATAACAGTGGTGTGATTTAAGATCTCAGTGCAATTGTTTTCACGTAATCTGGATTGTTGTTTTGTTTGTTGAGACAATGGCTTCGAACGACGCAGGAGCTTATATTGTAGACTGAAGCTGTGTTACCGCATTAATAGCGAGTACAAAGAAGATGGTCTACTGATGGAATGTGTGGAGCAAAAGCTCTTCACCGGGCAAAAATTTTCGCAGTTTTCAAACGCTGCGCGATTACTGGACGCGTGTGGAAAGCTGAAACTCAATATTGAGTATTGCTTCTATACATCGTTTCCTGTTCGAACAGTTTTCTAGACACTATGGATAAATTCGTCATACGTTTGTCATCTCATATGGGTATTATAGTGAAAAGCGTGTTCAGCCAAAAAATAACGAACCAGAGAATGTGTCTTCTCAGTTAGGTCAATCTCGAAAATGTGCTTATAGAACAGGTATGTTTTACTTTATCACAGTACAGATCTTTATAACACAGGCAGTGTTCATAAAAGATTATAAATGAAACATAACCATTTTAAAAAATATCTATACTCCCCAGAAAATATATACTACATTCCGCCATTGATATGCACCCACAGAAATTTTGGAAAGTCGGCGTCCTCGATAGAGAGGACGGTTGCAATTTCTGCACCACTTCGAATAAGCGACTGCTGGAAGACAAGAGCACTTCACTTTGGTAATTACCATAAATGCTATTAGCAAAACAGTAAGCTAAATTCACACGACCTCACTGCTTGCGGTGCTGACTGGCAGGCGCGTGTTTTTAAACAGCCGCATTCAGAGATTTTCCCCCGAGACTCAACGAATTTTCGAACTCGTATCGACCTCAATACGGAGAAATGCAGTGAGGAAAATACATCATCGTAGCATGACGCTACTAAACATTACTATGTCTCAGTGACTTACACGGGTGGCCGCGCGGTTCTGGCGCTGCAGTCTGGAACCGCGAGACCGCTACGGTCGCAGGTTCGAATCCTGCCTCTGGCATGGATGTGTGTGATGTCCTTAGGTTAGTTAGGTTTAACTAGTTCTAAGTTCTAGGGGACTAATGACCTCAGCAGTTGAGTCCCATAGTGCTCAGAGCCATTTGAACCATTTTTTTGAACTTACACGGGTATTACACGATCATATTTCTTTGACGAAAAAATAGGATCAATTATTCGTCGTGGCGCTAAAAATGGGTATTATACTGTCATCATATTTTTCATCAAAGTTCAAGATGGCAGGCAACAACAACTTGTTATGGGCTGCAGCTACTTGTACCAGAATTGCACTGAGTAAGATTGCAATTGCAATGCCGATGACATCGCAATTCTGTCAGAGAGTGTTGTGGTTGGCAGGAGAGCCAACACCGTGTTACTAGAGGAGGCCGAAATGCACGCGTTTTAGCTCACGCAGGCTGGCGTGAGGTCTGGAATAGGACAGGGAAATTAGAATTTAGAAAAACGGAAGTAGCTGGTGGAATACTTAACTTTAATCCATTAATGATGAACGTCGCTCTTAACGGTACATGATTCACAATATCAATAGCAACTGAATATGGCGTCTTGGTAGGTCGTAGCAAATGACGTAGCTGAAGGCTATGCTAAACTATCGTCTCGGCAAATAAGAGCGTATTTAGTCAGTGAACCATCGCTAGCAAAGTCGGCTGTACAACTGGGGCGAGTGCTAGGAAGTCTCTCTAGACCTGCCGTGTGGCGGCGCTCGGTCTGCAATCACTGATAGTGGCGACACACGGGTCCGACGTATACTAACGGACCGCGACCGATTTAAAGGCTACCACCTAGCAAATGTGGTGTCTGGCGGTGACACCACAGACAGCAAAGGACCTGGAAGAGCAATTGAATGGAATGGACAGTGTCTCGAAAGGAGGATATAAGATGAACGTCAACAAAACCAAAACGAAGATAGTCGAATGTAGTCGAATTAAATTAGGTGATGTTGAGAGAATTAGATTAGGAAATGAGACACTCACAGTACGCTATTTGGGGAGCAAAATAACTGATGATGGTTGGAGTAGAGAGGATATAAAATGTAGACTGGCAATGGCAACGAAAGCGTTCCTGAAGAGAAATTTGCTAACATCGAGTATTTGTATGGAGTGCAGCCACACGGAAACATTTAACATGGACGATACATAGTTTAGACAAGAAGAGAATAAAAGATTTCGAAGTGTGGTGCTAGAGATGAATGATGAAGATTAGATGGGTAGATCACGTATCTAATGAGGAGGTACTTGGCTCAAATGGCTCTGAGCACTATGGGATTTAACATCTGAGGTCATCAGTCCCCTAGAACTTAGAACTACTTAAACCTAACTAAACGAAGGACACCACACACATCCATGCCCGAGGCAGGATTCGAACATGCGACCGTAGCGCCTAGAACCGCTAGGCCACACCGGCCGGCGAGGAGGTACTGAATAGAATTGGGGAGAAGAGAAATTTGTTGCACAGCTTGACTAGAAGAAGGTTTCAGTTGGTAAAACATTCTGAGAGATCGAGGGATCACCAATTTAGTATTGGAGGGAAGCGTGGAGGGTAAACATCAAAGAGGGAGACCAAGAGATGAATACACTAAGCACATTCAGAAGGATGTAGGTTGCAGTATTTACTCGGAGATGAAGAGGCTTGCACAGGATAGAGAAGCATGGAGAGCCTCATCAAACCAGTTTCTGGACTGAAGACCACCACCACAACAACAACAACAATATACACTCCTGGAAATTGAAATAAGAACACCGTGAATTCATTGTCCCAGGAAGGGGAAACTTTATTGACACATTCCTGGGGTCAGATACATCACACGATCACACTGACAGAACCACATGCACATAGACACAGGCAACAGAGCATGCACAATGTCGGCACTAGTACAGTGTATATCCACCTTTCGCAGCAATGCAGGCTGCTATTCTCCCATGGAGACGATCGTAGAGATGCTGGATGTAGTCCTGTGGAACGGCTTGCCATGCCATTTCCACCTGGCGCCTCAGTTGGACCAGCGTTCGTGCTGGACGTGCAGACCGCGTGAGACGACGCTTCATCCAGTCCCAAACATGCTCAATGGGGGACAGATCCGGAGATCTTGCTGGCCAGGGTAGTTGACGTACACCTTCTAGAGCACGTTGGGTGGCACGGGATACATGCGGACGTGCATTGTCCTGTTGGAACAGCAAGTTCCCTTGCCGGTCTAGGAATGGTAGAACGATGGGTTCGATGACGGTTTGGATGTACCGTGCACTATTCAGTGTCCCCTCGACGATCACCAGTGGTGTACGGCCAGTGTAGGAGATCGCTCCCCACACCATGATGCCGGGTGTTGGCCCTGTGTGCCTCGGTCGTATGCAGTCCTGATTGTGGCGCTCACCTGCACGGCGCCAAACACGCATACGACCATCATTGGCACCAAGGCAGAAGCGACTCTCATCGCTGAAGACGACACGTCTCCATTCGTCCCTCCATTCACGCCTGTCGCGACACCACTGGAGGCGGGCTGCACGATGTTGGGGCGTGAGCGGAAGACGGCCTAACGGTGCGCGGGACCGTAGTCCAGCTTCATGGAGACGGTTGCGAATGGTCCTCGCCGATACCCCAGGAGCAACAGTGTCCCTAATTTGCTGGGAAGTGGCGGTGCGGTCCCCTACGGCACTGCGTAGGATCATACGGTCTTGGCGTGCATCCGTGCGTCGCTGCGGTCCGGTCCCAGGTCGACGGGCACGTGCACCTTCCGCCGACCACTGGCGACAACATCGATGTACTGTGGAGACCTCACGCCCCACGTGTTGAGCAATTCGGCGGTACGTCCACCCGGCCTCCCGCATGCCCACTATACGCCCTCGCTCAAAGTCCGTCAACTGCACACACGGTTCACGTCCACGCTGTCGCGGCATGCTACCAGTGTTAAAGACTGCGATGGAGCTCCGTATGCCACGGCAAACTGGCTGACACTGACGGCGGCGGTGCACAAATGCTGCGCAGCTAGCGCCATTCGACGGCCAACACCGCGGTTCCTGGTGTGTCCGCTGTGCCGTGCGTGTGATCATTGCTTGTACAGCCCTCTCGCAGTGTCCGGAGCAAGTATGGTGGGTCTGACACGCCGGTGTCAATGTGTTCTTTTTTCCATTTCCAGGAGTGTACTTTGGTGAAGCCGTTGGTTTTATGTCGAGATAATAAAAATATTTAGCAAAATTCGTTACGAGACCTGCAAGTGGTGGACGTCAAGTCTTGTATAAATTACTTACGTACGGATGAGACCCTTGATGTGTCAGCACAGCATGGAATTCAACTTTTGCACAACGACACAAGCTCAGTACAATAGGCTGTGGGGTGGTAGGACTGGACCAAGTGACATATCAGGCAATCACCATCGACAACTGCACTGAACATTTATTTGGTACATTTAAACAAGACAAATAACAAAACCATCAACACATTTTTAAAATTACCATTTAGGTGACAGCAAGCTACTTCAAAATTTAAACATTCATAAACCACGACACTTATGGCCTATTACAGTTAAATGAGCTAAAAATTATTTACTCAAAAACTTTGATCAACCTGAAGAACAATTTACTAAAATTTAACGAGGAAAAGTAGTCTTTCGTTACTACAGTGATTGGTATTGCCAAAGTAATTCAGACTACAGGCAACAACAAATCAGATACCATGGCACACAAGCCGGCCGCGGTGATCTAGCGGTTCTAGGCGCGCAGTCCGGAACCGCGCGACTGCTACGGTCGCAGGTTCGAATCCTGCCTCGGGCATGGATGTGTGTGATGTCCTTAGGTTAGTTAGGTTTAAGTGGTTCTAAGTTCTAGGGGACTGATGACCACAGATATTAAGTCCCATAGTGCTCAGAGCCATTTGAACCATGGCACACAACCACGTTACATAAATGGCAGGCAACCTACAATGTAGGATATAAAATGTCATGTGACCAAGCAACCTCGTGGGATTCGACAAACTACGCCCAGAAGCGGATGCCCGTCCACTTGACTGTTTCCAATACAGGCCCGAGATGGACACCTAAACGGGAGCAGCAACGGTCACGAATAGGCACGAAAAATCCCAGAACTAGTGGCTATCTACAACAGACTGACATCTACCTTAAGTAACTAGAAACACAGTAATTGATTACAGCACATCAGCTGTAGAATTAGTCAACCTATTAATGAACATCAGCTAAGCAGTACAAATCTATTATCTTATGGCCGGCCATGACTGGCTGAGAGGTTCTAGGCGCTACAGTCTGGAACCGCGCGACCGCTACGGTCGCAGATTCGAATCCTGCCTCGGGCATGGATGTGTGTGATGTCCTTAGGATAGTTAGATTTAAGTAGGTCTAAGTTTTAGGGGACTGATGACCTCAGAAGTCAAGTCCCATAGTGCTCAGAGCCATTTGAACCATATTATCTTATGCGTGTAAGGCCAATTATACATTACGCCGTGAGCGAACTAGATGCAAGGCCAGGCGGCACGCGCAGGCAAAGGGGGCGGATAATACACAACAGCACAAGCAGGACGCAACCCAGGACCCCGCACCCGCTACCGAGACAAACAGCGGAAGTCCCAATAAAACGAAATGAAATGCAAGTAAGTAGCGTGCAGGCTAACGGTATATCGAGACCGCGCGCAACCATTAGGCAACTCAACCTGCCACAACAGAGACATAAGAGTGCTGCCTGAATAAAGCAGGCCAGCTTGGGTTTCTGATAGTCTCACAATCTTCACGGGATCCGTTCAGCATGCCGCACCTGACAACGGGTTGCAACACCAATCCAACGTGACTAGCCAGGTATATGACTGAGTAGGAATTTTCAGAGCAGCTCATTTATCATATCAGTGGGAGCAACAAAATGAGCAAACCAAACTTAATGGAGACTAAGAAGAAAATAAGAATATATACGAGTCACGAAACAGAGTGCAAGTTCACCAGGGAAAAAAAGTCATGTGTTCCGAGGCATCTTCAGATAAATTGGTAGGTGTCTCGGAATGCAGATTGTTTAAAAAGTTACGAAACATTCCTTCGGGAATCTCGAGTATGGTAAGACATGTTTGTGAATTTGACCTGCAGTTTTTTCACTTCAAAAATATTTTGAAAGATGACAAAGACTTAGTGGTTGACAAATCTGTGGAAAAGTGTGCTAAGGACTTGACACCATTTAGTAGTACGTAGCCTTTCTAAAATAGGGGCAAACTGTGGTTGAAATAGGAAAAAGCTATAGCTCAGTGGTGGTATACAACGTAGTGCGAAGAAAGCTTAGTACGAAAGAAAAGCTCCTTCTTTCAGACTTCTACCTTTAACATTAACATAATATGAAAAACGAACTTCGTGTTTATAAAATGTATTTGGGGAATTTAGAATGAACTGTTTTGGCGACTTAGAATGAATTCGTCGAACACACAACACACATCCTCCTAAAGGTAATTAAAACTGGTGTGACTGGTATCATATTTGGTTGGAACACACTAACGTTATAGAAACTAGACTTCCAAAACCTTACTTTAGTTGGTGTTGCAGTATAACAGACATCTTTAGTTTCTTATGTTCAAAGGATCTCGACTTTCAGAGGTGGTTTTCATTATTGTGGAAAGTATGTGTTAGAGGCGACATGATGATGGTTCGAACTATAGCCAGTACTAGTTGAAAGAGGGTGAAGTTGCAGAGAAAACCGCCAAAACCTTACTTTAGTTGGCGTTGCAGTATAACAGACATCTTTGGTTTCTTATGGTCAAAGGATCTCGACTTTCAGAGGTGATACTTATTATTGCGGGAAGTATGTGTTAGAGACGACATGATGATGGTTCGAATTATAGCCAGTACTAGGCGTACGAGGGTGAGTTGCAGAGCAAACCGTTCATATCGAAGGAAACACATAAGCCCAAAATACGCCGAAAAGAGAAAAAGGGATAAATCAAAACTTCCATTTTCTGGCCTACAATATATTCCAAACTAATCTGTATTTCCTTGAGCCTCGATTGTGATGGGCGGGCATTTTCATCAACTTCCGAACCCTACCCATAACACTGCACTGAAAGCGAACTGAATAAACTGCTACGTAGCGTAGCACAGCGGAAAGACGGGCAGACAAGCAAGACTCCATAGCGGGCTTGGATGGGAGTTACACAGCCCGCCCGTTCTGCTGATAACGCGCGGCAGCTTGCCTGCCTCGCTAGCAGGCAGGCATGGGAGTGAAAAGCGGAATGTGTACACCTGTGGTTGTTGGTGCCGTTCCTGTTGAGCTGCAAACTGTTATTGTTGTTCATGGAGCTCTTGCTGCCACTTTTACAGAAACTTGAGATCCATAAATTTGGCACTGGGTCCAAACCTGTCGCCGGAAGCACGGTAGGGTAATAAGACCTTGTCGGCACTTTTCTGTCGGCTCCACGTATGAATGTCTTCAAATGGTTCAAATGGCTCTGAGCACTATGGGACTTAGCTTCTGAGGTCATCAGTCCCCTAGAACTTAGAACTACTTAAACCTAACTAACCTAAGGACATCACACAGCCGGCCGGAGTGGCCGTGCGGTTCTAGGCGCTACAGTCTGGAACCGAGCGACAGCTACGGTCGCAGGTTCGAACCCTGCCTTGGGCATGGATGTGTGTGATGTCCTTAGGTTAGTTAGGTTTAATTAGTTCTAAGTTCTAGGCGACTGATGACCTCAGAAGTTAAGTCGCATAGTGCTCAGAGCCATTTGAACCATTTGACATCACACACATCCATGCCCGAGGCAGGATTCGAACCTGCGACCGTAGCGGTCGCGCGGTTCCAGACTGTAGCGCCTAGAACCGCTCGGCACACCGGCCGGCTACGAATGTGTAATCCGTAAACAAAGATAAGTTCCTCATGAGCAGAACACTGAATGAAAGCCAATAACGAGAGCAAGAAGATCGAGGTACAACACACGGTCCACTCCATTAAGCCGAATGCCACGATCAATTGTAAGTAGCTCATGCGACGGACTGCCTGATCGTCAACCACAAGCTGTAGCACCTCTGAGCCGTGATCAATATCGGCCATTGGCGGGGATATTAAAAATATGACTGGCTTTTATTTACTCCACAGCTTCGTGATTTTCAAAATTACTATTCTTCCAAAACGATAATTATAATTTTGTTTCAGGCCCAGCTTCATTATTCTGTAGTTTCCACGTAATTGCATAACATCTTAGAAGTTTGGTTTCATTTCACATTAAGATTCCTGAGAAAGTGTTGGTGCAGGTAGGGACGGGGTGGGGCGTTGAGCCTAGAGGACAGTGTACGTAAGAACAAAGGAGTTTTTTGGTCAGTACCTCAGCCTAGTGAACGATTTTAGTATCACTGAAGGAATGCGCACTGCAGACAGCCATAAGCAGTTTCCGCCATTTTTACAGTTTTTGTTGTTACTAGATATGAAGGCGTGTTTAGTGCAGCATTCGTAAATATTTAAGCGCTATATAATGTATTAAAGCTATTTGGATTGTAGTTTTAATTCTTCAGGCACTGAATTTTATGGCGAGGAAAAGGCTAAATATTTTTAGAATTATTTATCGAAAATGTGGACAGTTAAGTCATACTTCGTCAGTCGTGCACCGTCTTGTACCATGAAACAGTAAAACGCTTTTTACCATGGAACATGCGATACGTTCAAATGAACTGAGTTTTTTTAATATTCTAATAATTTTACCCGTATTGTAAACGGGAATTTTTGTTGGTTTTAACAGCTTCAATTTCAAAATGTCTTTAACTTGCAACTGGATTTTCATAGCACTTCTGCTTAATTTGAGTTAACTTACTGATTACTGGTGTGTAGCAGAGTAATGAGGTAATTAAATGTCGTGTGGCTAGGGCCTCCCGTCGGGTAGACCGTTCGCCTGGTGCAGGTCTTTCGAGTTGACGCCACTTAGGCGACCTGCGCGTCGATGTGGATGAAGTGATGATGATTAGGACAACACAACACCCAGTCCCTGAGCGGAGAAAATCTCCGACCCAGCCGGGAATCGAATCCGGGACCGTAGGATTGACATTCCGTCACGCTGACCACTCAGCTACCGGGGCCGGACAGTAATGAGGTAACGGATAGACAATTAAACACAACACTAACAAAATTTTCTGGACTGCAACGTTTTTAAATTTCGAAAGCATTTTTTTTCTATGTACATGACTGTGTTGTACCTTGGAATATGTTATCACATTTGGGAAAAACCTAAATTTTCCAGAGTAACTTTAGTAATTTCCGATAAAGACTGCACCACATAAAAAGTGAGTGCGGTCATTTAAAAATGGAATTAGATAATATTTTAGTCTTCATTTACAGGACTGCCTAAGGATGAAAGTCTCAAAAGTTCACCAAGTTATAACACTCTCACCTACTCGTCTTTTTGAGTGGCTGTGGAGTGAGTCTGGAGCGAAGCCTGCTTATCAGATGTGACACCGTAAAGTGACGTAAAATCTGGAGAAGAAGCAATTTAAACTTAGAAGATAACTGTTAAATTGTTACTGGATTTCGTTTCTATTTTCTAACAACCGTCTACTTGAGAACACGAGTTCGTTACGTACTGAGGATAAAAAAATTAATACATGCATCTTCCCATAATTAGCCATATGACGTATTTTTAAATCGTGTCCAACGTGAGAAAGCTTTTGCAAAATCCGCGTGAGATGCGCAGATAATAGACACAAATTTTTTATATACAGTTTGAACTTAAATGTTGACATTGCTTCTCCACATGGTCGCCACCCAAATTCAAAAATTTGTCATACCGTGACCCAGCTTCCTTATCCCTACATCAAAGAGTGGTTCCGCCTTGTGCTGCAGTCAGTTGTTGACAGCTTCCTTGAGCTTATCGTAGGTCGCCGAGAGCTGAGTAATCGGCGAGGCATTCATCTTGTGGAAGAGATGAAAGCCGCTCGGTGCCAAGTCCGGACCATATGGAAGTTGTTGAAAAATATCCAAGTTAAAAAAGTCTGTGTCTTTCCATCGTTCGGTTCGCAGTATGTGATCGCTCACTGTCGTGAAGGAGTATGATGCCTTTGATAATCATCGCACGCCTGTCCTTTCGGATTGACCTTCGGAGTTTGGTAAGGAGGCCTAAATCTCTGTCGAGCCCTCTCTGCAAGCACGTATGTCAAGATGTGGTGACGCAGTGCTACATGTCTCACCAGCCTACTGACGTTGGCGCTTACCCCGAGCTCTCTTACTGCTCCAGTGCCGCTGACAGACGTCCCGAAAACCTTTTTCTACTTGGAAAACAATAAGCACACTACACAAATGCTGCATTTTTACAGTTGTCACCTTAACGCCGCAATCCGAAACCAATAGAATCGATCTGGAACCAAGTTAAGGGATTTTTCATGAGAAATAACAACACTTTTAAGCTGCCAAACGTGCTGGAACTAATGCACGAAGTTTTGTGACACGTCACGGCCGAACGATGGCGAAATGCAGAGGAGGAGCAAATGTGGACTTTTTGGTGGCTTGGGATTCTGTTGCTGAAAGCCTCGTTATCAACGTAGCAGTTCTGAAAGGTGCCGTATTCTTCGGATTCCGATATGGAAAGAGTTCAGAGATTACCAGACGACTGATTGGTGCAATATTTAACTACTTGGTGAAATCCCAGCAGTACGCTTTCACGCCACACATAGCTCACGCAGAAAAATTACCAGTGTTAAAATCAGGAACTTTCATCACTCTTGTTTTTATTTACAATACTATGTTAGCTTAGACCGAGAGCATGTTATGTTTTCCACCAGATCGCCTAAGAAGCGTATCGCCTGAGTTTCGCCATTATTTCCTTCTGTTCAAAATTTAAATGACATTCAAGTCTATATTGTTCTCTGCTCACCTCTTTTTAAGTCTTTACTACAACTGTTCACTTCACTGCGGGTTAGTTGGACTACGTAGCTGGAGAGTGCTGTCCAAGTTCAATGCGCCGGTGAAGCTGCCGTCCCGAATTGTCGCTGAGTCGATGTACGCGTAACGCACAGCATCTCATAATCGTACTTGACTGTACTCGAGACAACTCGGCTTCCGCTCTACGTGAAACTAAATCCAGTGAGGTCCCAGCAAACGCCGAAGAATACATAGTGTAACATTTACATGAGGTTTATTCTTATGATGAACGGAGTATAGTGGAGGGTGCACGTCTGGTTGTTGTGATAAAAGTTTTCCGTTGCTTAATTGAGAAAGATAAAGTCCATTTCTTTTAACAACAGCGCCGGCCGGGGTGGCCGAGTGGTTCTAGGCGCTACAGTCTGGAACCGCGCGACCGCTACGGTCGCAGGTTCGAATCCTGCCTCGGGCATGGATGTGTGTGATGTCCTTAGGTTAGTTAGGTGTAAGTAGTTCTAAGTTCTAGGGGACTGATGACCTTAGAAGTTAGGTCCCATAGTGCTCAGAGCCATTTGAACCAACTTTTAACAACAGTAAAAAAAATAATCTCAAGCTGCAGTTACGGTGTTACAAATTTTATTGCATGATCGATTTCGATAGTTGACGTACCTGTGCACAGTTCGTATACAGGCCGCCAAACGTTGCCTCACTCCCGCTTGTTATCGTCGCCTAACGAGGCTGCAGCTCCACAGACGGCAGCGCGTCCCTGACAGCCGTGCGCACTTCTCACGCCTCTCCCAACACGTTTACATTGCAGAGGACAATCTGCGAAATCTTCATCTCGTTATGAGAACACATTTTTAACCCTGGAGTTTTTTGTTTGTTGCTGTACGTGCGTCACTGGAAATACACCGCCCGCTGCCACAAATGTAAATTCAGCATCGAGTGAGGTCTAGCACAGGACGGACGTTCGAAGTTGCGAGACAGTGTTTTTTAATTAATTTGACAAATACTTTTAAGGGTCACTGTGACCCTGGAGGACACATTATGTAACTGTTCTGTCGCTGAACGTGAAATATATTTATGTGAAAACGGCATGTGGGAATGACATTTCACTAACGGTAGACGCTATGCGCGAAGCATTGTTAAAAGAACCCAATTGTGAAAGCGACGTGAGTGATTTTCGTGGTGCAAGTAATTCAGAAGCTGATTCTCCTGCAGCAGTTACGTACAATGGCGAAACTGCCTAGTCTACCGAGATAGCGATGAAGAAAATACAGTCTTCCACTGTGAGAGTGGTTATTGCTTGAACACAGCTGTCCGTAATATTTCAGGCCTGCCAGCTGCCGATAAACATTGCTGTCCATATTCCAAGAGTGTGGAAATAATGAACGAATGGATTTATCAATAATTCAGAACTCCTCGAAATATCCGTGTAGTAGGTGCGGTTCATTAAATGAATAGCATCTTCATCTAATCAAACTGCAAACAAAGTCTTTCCCTGAAAATTCCATGACAGTTCTTACTTAGTCTCGAATTTGGAATTTATTAATATTTATATTGACTGAAAAAGTACATGAGAGAGGTGAAATAAAATGAGATAAGTACACGAGAGTCCAATTTTATTATAAAACAGTCTATTTTCAGGCAACTTCTCCAGGGAATAACTGAGAGTCACCGTGGCCCTGGTGCACACTTCGTGTGACAGTTTCAGATGTGTACGCTACTAGTGTTAAATAAATAAGAAATATGTCGAGAAACACAAACAGAATTGATACAGCCTGTTACACTGGTTATTGACATTAAATTGGGATGATAAAATTCGTAAAACATTACGATATAACATAAAACTGTGACGGAAGACATTGGCCTAAGTGAAAAGACGGCTGATTATATGTGTCAGTTACACATTAACCCCGTGCCGTATCCAGAAGAACTATCCACTGATGGTCGTTTTGTGTGTGTGTGTGTGTGTGTGTGTGTGTGTGTGTGTGTGTGTGTGTGTGTGTGAGTGTGTGTCTGCTCAAGGCTGTTTCTTTACAAATGTTCAAATGTGTGTGAATTCCTATGGAACCCAACCGCTAATGTCATCGGTCCCTCGACTTACACACTACTTAAACTAACTTATGCTAAGAACACACGCACAGCAATGCCAGAGAGAGGACTCGAACCTCCGGCGGGAGAGACCGCGCAATTAGTGACATGGCTCCTCTAACCGCGCTGCTTTACAGATGTTTTCCTTCCTGTATACATGCTCTTACTTCCGAAGAGGTCCGAAGAGTTTGTCATGTTAGAAACGCCATATTTGTTCCATCCCCAGAAATATTTCACGAATGTGTGAAATTAACGTTGAGCCGGCGGGGACGTCTGCGCAGTCTACCGCTAAGCAGCAGACATTGTAGGTGAATGGGGCTGTGCAAACGTGTTCGCAACCCCTAGCAGCAGTTGCCTTCAACCTGCCATGGATGCAGACGCTCTAGACGTGGAATTTTCCATTGGTAGGGTGAAAAAATATCCTAAAATATGGGACACTTCTCGCAAAGAGTATAATGATAAGATTTGGAATAGAACCACTTAGTTTCGATTATGTGTAAAGTTTTGTGGGGGTTATACTGCGAAACAAAGTGAGGAGATAGCGCTAAGCAGCAAAAGCTTTGCTCCCTGGCTCTGAATGAACAAATCTTCAGTTAACAGTGACAACTTAAAATAAATTCTGTACCTCATCCGGTTTAGTGTAATCAATGCTTTATTGTATTGCAGCCCAAAACACAGTTGTGTACATTTTAATAGCGATATATACTGAATAGTCTTTCACATTCCGGAATATATTGATTGAATGTTCACTACAATTGTTTCCTGTCAGATTTACATATATTTGTCTTACCTTGGCACTTTGCCAGCATTGTCTATAAAGTAATCAGCGAAAACATTTCTTTTACAGTTAAGTGACCTTCCTTCATGGGTTAGTGGAACTTCATTGTCCAGATCTGACAGCTTGTTTTTCAAATCCCGTGGCAATTTTTAGCTATATTTCTTCTGCGCATTACGGTGTGCACTCTTTGTGCAAGACTTCCCACACAGCTTTACATACTTTCCTTAATATTTTACACAGTGTTGTGTGACCGATTCTGTATTGATAAAACATAGCCGGCCGCGGTGGTCTCGCGGTTCTAGGCGCGCAGTCCGGAACCGCGCGACTGTACGGTCGCAGGTTCGAATCCTGCCTCGGGCATGGATGTGTGTGATGTCCTTAGGTTAGTTAGGTTTAAGTAGTTCTAAGTTCTAGGGGACTGATGACCACAGCTGTTAAGTCCCATAGTGCTCAGAGCCATTTTTGATAAAACATAACTATTAGAGTACAGCCACTACCCAGAGATTTTAAAAAGATGAACAGGTGACGTTACAGCTGTTCTTTTATTGTTAATTCAACAATCGACTGTACATTCGTCCGAAATAAAGAATTTACTTGCATCTTCTCTTAAATCTATAAACAGTGTAACGAACGCTACCTCCAGCTGCCGTGAACTAACCATTACGTACGTACAAAACCTCCTGTTGCGTTTCTGGTTGTATACATAAACAAAATAAGCAAACACTGCCTGCTTTCTCCTGCATACGTGCATACTGGTTGCTTCCAATTTTGTACTGCTGCGCCATTATCGGTGCGATGCCGCCGTGTGTGCAGTGAAACGATCTCTGCGCAGCGCTTTCGCTGCGAGCACACGCGGCTGTTATTCGCCCGTGTGCATCGAACCTTAGGCATTGCGCTACGAATAACAAGGCCGCTCCCGCCGGGGATTCGAGTCCCCCTTCGGACGTGGATGTTTGTGGTCCTCATTAGAATAAGTTATGTTAGGCTAGGCTACGTAGTCTAAGGTCATCTTTAATGATATTTGCCGAGTGGAGGGTCTGAATCAGAGGCTGAGACGGTTCTGCGACCGTGTGGGCTGCAGATTCCTCGACTTGCGCCATAGGGTGGTGGGGTTTCGGGTTCCGCTGGATAGGTCAGGAGTCCACTACACGCAACAAGCGGCTACACGGGTAGCAGGGGTTGTGTGGCGTGGGCTGGGCGGTTTTTTAGGTTAGATGGCCTTGGGCAAGTACAGAAAGGGCAACAGCCTCAACGGGTGCGGGGCAAAGTCAGGACATGCGGGGACCAAGCAGCAATCGGTATTGTAATTGTCAACTGTCGAAGCTGCGTTGGTAAAGTACCGGAACTTCAAGCGCTGATAGAAAGCACCGAAGCCGAAATCGTTATAGGTACAGAAAGCTGGCTTAAGCCAGAGATAAATTCTGCCGAAATTTTTACAAAGGTACAGACGGTGTTTAGAAAGGATAGATTGCATGCAACCGGTGGTGGAGTGTTCATCGCTGTTAGTAGTAGTTTATCCTGTAGTGAAGTAGAAGTGGATAGTTCCTGTGAATTATTATGGGTGGAGGTTACACTAAACAACCGAACTAGGTTAATAATTGGCTCCTTTTACCGACCTCCCGACTCAGCAGCATTAGTGGCGGAACAACTGAGAGAAAATTTGGAATACATTTCACATAAATTTTCTCAGCATGTTATAGTCTTAGGTGGAGATTTCAATTTACCAGATATAGACTGGGACACTCAGATGTTTAGGACGGGTGGTAGGGACAGAGCATCGAGTGACATTATACTGAGTGCACTATCCGAAAATTACCTCGAGCAATTAAACAGAGAACCGACTCGTGGAGATAACATATTGGACCTACTGATAACAAACAGACCCGAACTTTTCGAATCTGTATGTACAGAACAGGGAATCAGTGACCATAAGGCCGTTGCAGCATCCCTGAATATGGAAGTTAATAGGAATATAAAAAAAGGGAGGAAGGTTTATCTGTTTAGCAAGAGTAATAGAAGGCAGATTTCAGACTACCTAACAGATCAAAACGAAAATTTCTGTTCCGACACTGACAATGTTGAGTGTTTATGGAAAAAGTTCAAGGCAATCGTAAAATGCGTTTTAGACAGGTACGTGCCGAGTAAAACTGTGAGGGACGGGAAAAACCCACCGTGGTACAACAACAAAGTTAGGAAACTACTGCGAAAGCAAAGAGAGCTCCACTCCAAGTTTAAACGCAGCCAAAACCTCTCAGACAAACAGAAGCTAAACGATGTCAAAGTTAGCGTAAGGAGGGCTATGCGTGAAGCGTTCATTGAATTCGAAAGTAAAATTCTATGTACCGACTTGACAGAAAATCCTAGGAAGTTCTGGTCTTACGTTAAATCAGTAAGTGGCTCGAAACAGCATATCCAGACACTACGGGATGATGATGGCATTGAAACAGAGGATGACACGCGTAAAGCTGAAATACTAAACACCTTTTTCCAAAGCTGTTTCACAGAGGAAGACCGCACTGCAGTTCCTTCTCTAAATCCTCGCACAAACGAAAAAATGGCTGACATCGAAATAAGTGTCCAAGGAATAGAAAAGCAATTGGAATCACTCAACAGAGGAAAGTCCACTGGACCTGACGGGATACCAATTCGATTCTACACAGAGTACGCGAAAGAACTTGCCCCCCTTCTAACAGCCGTGTACCGCAAGTCTCTAGAGGAACGGAGGGTTCCAAATGATTGGAAAAGAGCACAGATAGTCCCAGTCTTCAAGAAGGGTCGTCGAGCAGATGCGCAAAACTATAGACCTATATCTCTTACGTCGATCTCTTGTAGAATTTTAGAACATGTTTTTTGCTCGCGTATCATGTCATTTCTGGAAACCCAGAATCTACTATGTAGGAATCAACATGGATTCCGGAAACAGCGATCGTGTGAGACCCAACTCGCCTTATTTGTTCATGAGACCCAGAAAATATTAGATACAGGCTCCCAGGTAGATGCTATTTTTCTTGACTTCCGGAAGGCGTTCGATACAGTTCCGCACTGTCGCCTGATAAGCAAAGTAAGAGCCTACGGAATATCAGACCAGCTGTGTGGCTGGATTGAGGAGTTTTTGGCAAACAGAACACAGCATGTTGTTATCAATGGAGAGACGTCTACAGACGTTAAAGTAACCTCTGGCGTGCCACAGGGGAGTGTTACGGGACCATTGCTTTTCACAATATATATAAATGACTTAGTAGATAGTGTCGGAAGTTCCATGCGGCTTTTCGCGGATGATGCTGTAGTATACAGAGAAGTTGCTGCATTAGAAAATTGTAGCGAAATACAGGAAGATCTGCAGCGGATAGGCACTTGGTGCAGGGAGTGGCAACTGACCCTTAACATAGACAAATGTAATGTATTGCGAATACATAGAAAGAAGGATCCTTTATTGTATGATTATATGATAGCGGAACAAACACTGGTAGCAGTTACTTCTGTAAAATATCTGGGAGTATGCGTACGGAACGATTTGAAGTGGAATGATCATATAAAACTAATTGTTGGTAAGGCGGGTACCAGGTTGAGATTCATTGGGAGAGTGCTTAGAAAATGTAGTCCATCAACAAAGGAGGTGGCTTACAAAACACTCGTTCGACCTATACTTGAGTATTGCTCATCAGTGTGGGATCCGTACCAGGTCGGGTTGACGGAGGAGATAGAGAAGATCCAAAGGAGAGCGGCGCGTTTCGTCACTGGGTTATTTGGTAACCGTGATAGCGTTACGGAGATGTTTAATAAACTCAAGTGGCAGACTCTGCAAGAGAGGCGCTCTGCATCGCGGTGTAGCTTGCTCGCCAGGTTTCGAGAGGGTGCGTTTCTGGATGAGGTATCGAATATATTGCTTCCCCCTACTTATACTTCCCGAGGAGATCACGAATGTAAAATTAGAGAGATTCGAGCGCGCACGGAGGCTTTCAGACAGTCGTTCTTCCCGCGAACCATACGCGACTGGAACAGGAAAGGGAGGTAATGACAGTGGCACGTAAAGTGCCCTCCGCCACACACCGTTGG
This sequence comes from Schistocerca piceifrons, assembly GCF_021461385.2. Classification (NCBI taxonomy): domain Eukaryota; kingdom Metazoa; phylum Arthropoda; class Insecta; order Orthoptera; family Acrididae; genus Schistocerca; species Schistocerca piceifrons. The sequence goes on from NC_060149.1 coordinate 907,230,567, forward strand.
GTGGCTTGCGGAGTATTAATGTAGATGTAGATGTAGATGTAGAAAACTTCAATATATACAGGGTGATTCTCGAAGATATGTAAATATTTTATTGTTATTCCACAAATAAACTAAAGAAAAAAGTTCATATGAACATAGGTCCGCAAATGTTTGCTTACGGAGTTACGGCTAATAAAAGATTATGCCTGAAATTTAGCAACTTCGCTGATATGAAGCTATCGCAAAACTGTAAGAGGTTCAAGTAAGGCACGATTTCCATTTATTTTGTTGGTATTGATCTGGCGAATCTAATAAAACGTGTCCCATACGTGTATCTGCAGTAGTTTTCCAGAACATCCAGAGAAGCAAAGGAATAATTTCGTAAAATTTTTAATTTATTATAACTACTTGGCCCAATTCGTTTCTTAAATTCCAGACAATTGCACAAAGTTTTCAACAGAAGCTGTAGAGAATTTAATTTTGCAAAAATGATGGTAATAACGTTAAATGAAACTGTATACATTGATGTTTTATGCACATTCTTGCTTCCCATCGTTGAAGGGCAATTCGGGGATGGCGATTGCATCTTTCAACACGATCGAGCACCTGTTCATAATGCACGGCCTTTGGCGGAGTGGTTACACGACAATACCATCACTGTAATGGACTGGCCTGCACAGAGTCCTGGCCTGAATCCTATAGAACACCTTTGGGATGTTTTGGAACGCCGACTTCGTGCCAGGTCTCACCGACCGACATCGATAGCTCTCCTCAGTGCAGCACTCCGTGAAGAATGGGCTGCCATTCCCCAAGAACGCTTCGAGCACCTGATTGAACGTATGCCTGCGAGAGTGGAAGCTGTGATGAAGGCTAAGTGTGGGCCAACACCACGCTGAATTCCAACATTACCGATGGAGGGTGCCACGAACTTGTAAGTCATTTTCAGCCACGTGTAGCAACTGTGTAATCAGGTGAACTTATTAGCTTTTTAATCCACGACGTAAAACGAGGGATGTTTTAAGTTGGACGCCTTTCTCTATCTGCAAGACAATCTGTGGCATCTTAGCTCCGAAACAATTGGTCCAATCTGAATGCGGGTTATTTCTTTTTTTAAAAAAAAAAGAAATAATTGAAGGCTGGTTTAATCGAGATGGTTCGTAGCTATGTTTGATTAAAATCTGCTCTACCGTTTAAAGAACATCAGCTCTAGAAGATAAAAACGTTTTCCGCCAACGCACTCTCTTGCAATATGTTGCCTAACACATTAGTCTCAATTGTAGGTCTCACAGCGACCTACATCTCCACAGAATGCCTTGAAAATCCATACTATAGTAGCTAGAATAACAATGCAACCCAACTGGTGTAGCAAAAATAAACACGGCATTGAAGTATTACATCCATTTTATTGGGGCCTCAATGAAATCATCCCATGTCTGATCAGGCAGGAAAAATTCATTTGTTTCACCAGTTTCTGGTTATTTGCTGGAGAAATTCCCTTCTACAAACAAAATGACAACAGACAATTTGCAAACTCAAATAAAAGATTTTATTGAAGGATGTTAAATAATTTTAATTGAAATAGAAAATTAAGTAGAAGTTTATTTTATTCTTCAGCACAGTGTTGGATTAAGTAGACAACGCGTCATAAGTACAGTTTTTGTCAGCTGCTTTCGCTTCTGCTCCTGAAATGTAGCTTCACTTGGATGTCTTGCTGTTATGAACAATCAAAATATTATTTATCCTATCACTATCTATAAAGCTCCTTTTCTGGGACACTGCCTTGTTAAAATTCCTTTCGCTTGAAGCACTTCTTGCAGGTACGCAGTGAACCTGTTTGCTGAGTGCAGGAAGTTACCATAATTTGTCTTCCACCATGCGATAAGATTCGTCAACTCACCATGTTTGTATATTTCTCAAGTTCAGTTCTTGATTTTGAAGCAGATGATGGCCAATTCTGGAATTTTATTGTGGGAGAAGGCATAAATCTTCGTTCACCTTTGCCAGAACGACTTCTTTCAACATTTGCCAACATCTCGATAAATTTTTCTATTTCCTCTTCAGATGGCACTAGCAATTTCTTGAAAGATGAGTGCAGGAACGTCGCCATGTGGTAAATATTATGAAGCTCATTTAAAACTTTCTCTTTCAAAAACAGTGCTGCCCTTTCCTTTGGTCTCCTCATATTCATATCGTCAATTCCAGTTCGGCAATGATCTAACAGTTTGAGAATCCACGGCACTACAAATGGTAGCGATGGCTCATCTTAGCCTTCCAAATCGTCAACTGCAGGAACTCCACAACTCTTTCCATAGTCGCACAGTGATAAGACTTTATCTTCTCACATTTGAGGATTCACGCAGAACGATCTCTGTTTTGGTCCTTTTGCGTATGAAATGACTCCTTTGCTACATACACACTGTTCTACCTACTTTCAAAGTCCTGGTGCAACGTTTTCTCTAACATAACTGCTAAGCCAGACCTCCTCATAAACTCTACCAGTTTGCGAGCGGCTAGGATGGATTCATAATCGGCAGAAATTTCATCCCCTTAATAATATTTCGATGAAAGTGTACCACACATGGGAGACGTTTATGTGCTTTTAGACCTTTCGTAATGTTAGCCCCCTGATCCCCAACGAAAGTAACTTTTTCCAGTTCTGGGACAGTAACAGAAAGTTCCACCATCGGTTCGTACATTTCCGTAATAATATTTTCGCCAGCCTTTGTCACACTAGGGAACCTCCTTGTTATTAGAATATTATTTTCTATTCCTTATGCGTCTGCAGATTCAACGATGCAGGAGGACGTAACAGTAAGTAGTTTACATTACGGTAACTATTAGTCCAGAGGTCATATGTCATTGCACATTGGTTTCTGAATATTGTGTCTTTCACTTCAAGTGTCTTGCTACAGTCCGTGTGGTAGACACAACTTTGAAGGCGATGACCTGTCCACATTTCGCTCCTATATTTATGAGTTCTTGAGCTAAATTAATGAACTCTTCTCCAGTTACTATCAGTGGCGTAACGTGAGGGGAGACTTTGAGACTTAGTCTCCCCTGTATTCGTGCTTGAAAAAGATGCAATATTAATTCATAACGAAAATATAAACAACTTTCTACTAAGAGCACTAAATGTGCGAAGACATCAGTTTTGTAGCCCGCGCCGCCGCACCCAGAGTATTGGGAGTATTGGTGTGTCTGCCTGCTTGATACTCGACTGCTCTTCGTGCAGTCTCTGCCTCCCTGCCTCCCTTCCCTTACCTGGCTGCGTTAGTGGCACTCTCGGCTCCCCTCCACTTCCCCTCTTCCACGAGCGCCAGTGCGCTGCGCTTGCTAGCAGGTGTGGAGACTAGTCTCTGCCACTTCTACGCTGGCTTTCAACACGGAAGTGAACAGTCGCGCTGTTTATGTTCATAGTCACTCTTTGTGTGATTTTAGTGCATATTTTCGATGTGTCGCCAACATGAGTGAGCCAGCAACTGAACACCTTATAGAATTTTTATTAAAAACGCCTTTTTCTACATTAACGTACGAAAAAAAGTGCGAATTGAAGGACAAACGACCTACTCCTATACTCAGTGCAGTCTTAAGTGAAGCCAAACAAAAACGCACTTTTCAGACAGCCTGCTACGAAAAGTATGCTTGGCTGACTGCGAATGCAGTTAATAACAGATTATATTGTTATATATGTCTTCCGTTTGGTGGTGAAAAGGAATGATGCAATGAGGGCATTTGTACAATAAAGAACTTTGACAGGAAAGCACAAAAACATCAGATATCAAAACGTCATCTGCAGAACAAAGAATCATTTCAGTTGTTGGGCAAAAGTAGAATTGTGCACACCCTTTCTGAAGCCGCTCGTCTGACAGCAATAAAATACAATAAACAAGTTGCATCCAGCAGGAGAGTATTGGCTCGTCTTATTCAGGCAACTGTATTTCCTTGTAAACAAGAACTAGTCTTTCGCGGCCATCGAGAAGACGAATCCTCCAGCAACAAAGGTAACTAAGTACCTGGAATTGTTGGATTTACTAGCTCAAGGAGAGCAGGTAATCCGAGACCATCTGTCATCAACTTCAACCTTTAAAGGAACTTCTACAGATATGCAGAATGATGTAATAGAAATGGTAACTCTGGTAGTTAATGAGAAAATAAAATCTGAAATTCAGAACTGCAATTTCATTTCAATTCAGGCTGATGAAGCATTAGACGTGTCATGCAAGAGTCAAATGAGTATAATATTCAGGTACTGTATTGAAGACAAAACTGAGGAAAGATTCGTTGGATTTTACGATGTTTCTGGAGATAAAACTGCTGAAGGTTTGTCAAACATTATTCACGCAATATTGAAAGAATGGAATGCGGAAGGAAAAGTGTTTAGTCAAACATATGATGGCGCTTCAGTAATGGCCGGCAGAGAAAGAGGGCTACAACAATTGGTGAAGCAGTTCTGTCCCTATGCGCTGTTTATTCGTTGTTGCGCACACCAGCGGAATTTGGTACTGTTACATGACTCCAAAATCATACGACAAGTACGCATGTTTGTAGCTGCTCTTACTGCATTCCATTCGTTTCTCAGCAAATCATCAAAACGAACTGTATTGCTAACTGAGAAAGGATTTAAACTTCCACTTGCAAGCAACACTCGCTGGAACTTTCGTTCCAGGGCAGTTTCAAGAACATCTCGTCATTTCTCAGGGCTATATAGTGTTTTTAATTATATATTTAATGATACAGACTCTCTGTGGGATCCAGAATCTTTGAGCTGTGATGTGGGAATGAAACGACGGATGGATGATCCTACGTTTGTCTACTTGCTTTGCTTCTACCGAGGGTGCTTTGTTTATGTTGATCATCTCTTTAATGTTCTTCAGTCAAAATCTGTCAGTACAACTGCTTGCCACCACGAAATAAGAACTGTTTTGAGAATCTTACGACAATTAAGAACGGAAACATTCGTTGATGAATGCATTGAATGCAGCTTGTATTTGAATGGCAACTTATCATTCGGTGGCAGTCAAAAGACATCTCTCAGGACACTAACTTACGGGATACTGGATTTGCAAACTGTTCGTATGTAAGAAGGCTTCAAGACTTCCCCCAAATTCAGTTTGTTGAACTTTTGAAAGAAAAGTGTTTCCCGAATTATCAAAAAGAATTCCCAAAGTTGAAACTACTTCAATTATTAGAACAGTACCTTTTTTTCAAACAAGAACAACTTGAAAATGAACTGTGTAACATAAACGCTGATGAGAAAAAACGCTTATCTCCAAAAAATCCCCTTAAAGTACATTGTCAACAATGGTTTAGACTCCATTTATGAAGAAACAACGAAGTTCCCGCGTTTGGTTTTGACCCTACCCGCAACTACAGCAAGCAGTGAACGAAGCATGAGTGCTCTTAAACAAGCGAAGAATTGTTTAAGGAATTCAATGTCCAACATCCGGCTGTCGTGTTTGAGCACGTTAACAATAGAAAAGACACTAGTTGGAGAGCTATCCAGTGATTAGATGTTTGTAGACCGAGTTATAGATTTATTTGCGGAAAGAAAAAACAGGCCCATTGCACTTGTGAACAAGAAAATATAAGTGCTTCTTCTCTTGCTGCTGGAGTTATACAAATTTTATCATAGTTTCTTGAACAAGTTAATTATTATTATTATTATTACAATTAGTGGTAGTGGTGGTGGTGGTGGTAGTAGTAGTAGTAGCTGTTGTTGTTGTTTTATTTGATGCCTTTTGCTTCATTTGTTTAAATTATTGTTTATTGTACTGCTTTGTCTCCCTATAATAACTGCAGAGTCTCCCCAACCTTTACAACCACACTATGCCACTGGTTACTATATGAAAAATTCGGACATCACTAACACACATGAAAATATATTTCTCTCAAATAGCCAGTTTTTCAGCACTCGAAGCTGCAACATTTGATAAATGTCGCCATTCTATACACATAACTGTTACCATGCCTCCTGTGCTCCCCTTATAGACAAGTAGTGCTCCACAATCTTCATTTCGGCAATGGACATAGCCAACGGGAAGATAAGTGTCTTTTCCACAACTACATGAAAAAGGCATAATAATAAGATTAATATACTCGTATATTTAATGAAAACAATTTGTGTTTAAGTAGCTGTCAGACCAAAAGAGATAAAGCTAAAAACCGATGAAGTAAAAAGATTAATCGAATAGTGCACTATTATCCTGTCTGTAATTTGTAAGGTATATTTTATGGACATTTAGTAATCGTAGAAGTGCTCACCTTAATTTTTTCCAACTACAATTAAATTTTCTTAGTCATGGACTATTCAGTAGAATTTACGTCCCACCATTTAGTTCATTGAAAGCAGTTTCTTTTGTGATTACCGATATTGTAGTATGTCGGCTTATCGTCGCGGCTTCACTTCTGCTCGTGTTCAGTTAAATGCCGTGAACAGCTGAAGGCTAGCCCACGCTCCACGGCGGGAATATCGGCTAGCTCGGGTACTCGACGTCTCGTGCCGCTTCGACAGGTGTCGACGCCAACTCGCTCCGCATTGTGACGTCAGCTGTCCCCACTCAATGCGCCAGAATCGGCGGTAATTAAGCCGTCGGCACACGGACCGTGCGTTCGAACTTGGGGGTTGAGAGTGCCGAGTTTCTGACATCATAGAGTGGAAAACGCATATTGGGGAGTCTTTCCGAACGTGCAGAGCAATATCTAGCGCGACAGGTATTCTCAACGTGCGTTTGAAGATTGACCTGTGAGATGGAAGAAGGCCGCTTACGTCACATGCACGCCATCTCTCCTAAGTGCAGAGTCGCGGGTCACTACCCTGGCTTTCAGTTGAAGTCCATATGTATCTGTGGCGTGCGTACTGTAAGAACTTCGGTACACACACCATCAGATTATTTGACTTGTCGCTCTAATGAAGTAGGTGAGTGTCAGCAATATGTCTCGTGGTCTTATCGTGGCGTATTTATCTTCTGCCGTTAGGTCAGACGATAGAAATGCCACTTGCACGCTTAGAGTAGCAGATTGACGGTGACCAACTTTAAACAGAACTTGATTAATTTTCACACACATTTATTAAAATAATAAAAAGCATAAACATTACGTAACCTGATTCTGGATGCCATTTACAATCTGAAGTTCCTTTGGTCTTGGTACGTTAATCTTATTCTCACATATCTCTGATACTTGACGAAGTGTCTATACATTTCTCTTCATGGCTATGTACAGGAATATGATAATCTTATTAGGCGCAGACTGAAACTTGACTATAGACTGGTACAGACTAATGCAGACTGGTACAGACTAATGCAGACAAATGCAGACTGACTAATTGGAGGTCTGTACACTCGTTATAATACCTCGCGTGTTCAGGTATCACAGCGCGAGTGTGATCCACGAGGAGAAAAGGTTCTACGTTAGCAGCAATCTCATTGGCTGCGTTACATATTAATACACAGATCGGCGGAAGCAGAATTTGGTCTGTCTCTAAGGCAGCGCCATCTTGTAGTGCAGAGACAGACGAGTGCTGCACCTGCGCTGTTGCGCTTAGTGGGGCGCGCTCTAGTGGGAAAGTTGTGTACGCGCTGACTACGCGGAACTATGTACACAACAGTATCTGTGCAATTTCTGAGCATCAGTGTATTGAGGATGTCTCGAAAACCCGTCGTTAATTGTATGGTTTGTTGTAGTATAATGACGCAGGCCGTCGTATTGGTGGTTGAAGAATTACTGTAACTTGCGTATTATGGAAGTATGCCGTTTCGAGGCTACAGCACACTGAGGACCCATAAGAAATGCAGTGTTTTTGGTTCCATTTGTTATAATTAAATGGCATTTAATAACGTATCTGCGATTAAAGCCTTCAGTTAATATATCTACGATTAAAGCTTTCAGGAGATGGTAAACTGTAAAGTATGGTCTCATAACGGCAATGGACAGTATAGCGCAATAAAATAACCCCTGATGTGTTGCTGGTTCGCATCTATCTCCATCAAAGTAGATTTTTACTAGCCTTCGTGTTTTCCAATAGGTTCTAATACTTTCTTATTAGTTTAATAAAATTATGTTTTTTAATATTCGATGTTACATAAATGTAAGCGCGTGCTTTCTGAGGAGTGAGTTTGTTCGTTTGGTTTAATCTACAAGACAGCGTGCACTACTTGCACTCTTTTGTTTTTTTTTATTTCGCATATTGTGAAGATTTTGCGGAACGGCGATCAAGTAAGAATGATTTTAGAATTTACTAAAAAGTGTGAATGATGAAATAATTTTTATTTTGTGTGGGGAACTATTCTACATTTATATCGCGCTATTTGTAAAGGAACCTGAATAAGTTGATTCCCTTATTGACTGGACATGGTACTTTCCATTTTGGCTTATAACACGTCCATAGATATGTTTTTATTTATGTACGTTTCAGGCAGAACAACATATTGTTAATGTATACGATCCCACTTCTGGTCGCCAATGTTAATACATACGGGGAGGGCAGGGGGGAAAAGGTTGTTACATGTGCCTCGTGGCGACAGTATGCATGAGGTCGAGCGGTCAGGATTTGAGAGTGGTCATCCAGGCCTGCCGTTAAATGACAAAACAGGAAATTAGGCACAATAAAGAGGATATATTTCAATGTACGGTGTACAAGGGGCGCGCCTAGGGTCGTAAGTTACCCGGTTTAGCCCAGTCTAGCAGGTGGAACAATCAATTGAAATGGGCATCGGAAGGGGAAGCGGTTCATGTTAACTTACGTTGCTGGCCGGTAGTGAAAAGACGTCTGTTCTGCTCGAGGTCTGGATTACATGAGAGAGGCAACTGTGTTCCGTACCGCAGAACACTCCAGCGTCCACACACGTGACCTGTATCCCACGCACGCTATTGGCTAAAACCAATGGCGTGAATTCGCTAGCAGTTTCAGCAGAGGTCTCAGGGCGTATCCAGTCACTAGCTTTAAATGAACAGAACTGCCTCAGTTTTGAAAGACAGCCAACTTGCGTCACGTAGGCACAGCATAAATTACTCTTGGAAAAAGCTTGTAAAGATTTCACTGGGCCTTTGAAATAAACTTTTAAACCAATTCTCCTAAAATATTCCTTGACTAGCTGCCACCATGTACAGTCTTAGACATAAAAACTGACCGCCAAGTGGCCGCCACAGAGACTAAGTCCGAGTCGTTCACTTAAGGTGGCCAATAAAACCGACCGCCCCTGACAGCGCTAAGTCCGGCCATCTGCACGATCTGGCAACACTGCTAGATGCGGAAGGGTCAGGAGGAAGTGTTGTCCACTTCCGAGCCGGCACGGTAGCCCAGCGTGTTCGGTCAGAGTGCCGGTTGGCCTCTGTAATAAAAAAACTGAGTGGAAGGATCAACAAACGAACTTTAGTGGATGTCATGTGACGTCCGCAACGACCAAACCCAACGAAAAAAAAGAGGTAATCGTCGCGAATTCTGAACTTATAGTCGCGTGTTTGCGTCCAACGGCACTTTTTTTTACTACATTTCGGCTCTCATCTAAAGTTATGAGTCTGATTGAACATTGAAGATAATTCGCTTCACATTCTACCCAACAGCAATAACAAGTACCTCCAGAAACTATTCCGCAGGACAGTTCATGGCGGTGTCGCGATCAGAACAGCTTACGCTCGAGCGTTTACTCGCGGTGCGGCGGTTACCGGCCACCGGCCAGACGCCACCCGCCGCCTGAAATCCGGCGCCGCCCAGGTGAACGCGGCGCGACGCTGTCAGTGTATGTATCAACTGTCATTTTCGAATTTCAAGTTCTAGTTATCATCTTGCAGTTAAGCATTGGATTTTGCATACTTGAAAATCATTAACTATGGTTAAACGTTGTAAAATTGTGTCACAAGTCGAAAGGGTGTAACATCTTCAACACAATATTTACCTTTGGTATAACAGAGGGGTGAATGCAGAGGAGACAGCTAGAAAGATTTGAACTGTGTGTGGAGCGAGTGCTTTCAGGAAAAATACGCCAGAAAAAGAAATTCTTGTTTCAACAAAGATCGTTCTGGTGTGAATGATTTTCCACATTAAGGAAGTCTCGACTACTGATATATGTGATGGATTACCATTTAACTATCATGCGACACTTTCATTCAACAGGCAAAGTTCAGAAGTCTGGTGTAGGAGTACTGCATGCTCTAATTCGAAACAACAAAAATCAACGGAGTGACTATTATTTAACGTCATCAGGTTGCTCAATGAGCATTCCTACGCAGTACTGTTACTGGTGACGAGTTATGATGCCTTTATCGTTAAATTCCTAAGAAGAAATGAAAGGTTGAGCCCCACCAAAAGACGTAAACTCTATCAAAGAGTAGTGTGAACATAATATTTTACATCTGATAGCTCCAAAAATATGTTTTGGGCTACGAATTCTGCCCTAAGGAATGTGTGCATCACAGCTGGAATTTGTTGCCAACAACTGAGACACCTTGCAGTCGCAGTGTAAGAAAATCGACCGACGGAACTATATCACATGTGCTACCGAATGATAAGGCACTCTGTTGATTTGAGAAACGAAACCATCCAGGGAATTGATAGGAAAGTAATCTCTCAGGCACTTGGTTTGATAGGGAAGTCCTGTCCCAAGTATTTGTCCCTCTCATCATTCATTCGTAAAATTTTACATTTCCCGCTCTTGATCGATCAACCGTCAAAGCAATTCATTTCTAGACGAAAATGCTCTTCATCCTACACTGATTTAATGACATCGTTAGAACCAGTAGGTTTCTATGGGCATAGAATTTGTAAACTACTTTAGCATTGTCAGATTGTTTTAGATATCGTGAAAGAAAATCCTTCTGCTGATTAATTTTTCTTTATGATTGCTATGGCATTCAGTAAACTAATGGAAAACGCAGTTAAAATATTCACTAGACAATACAAATTAAATTCAGCTTACTCAGAAACATCACGACGGCAGTCTATCTTAATAAATCAGTAAGTTTCTGTAAGACGATTGAGCATATTTTAACACGATTTAGTATGATATTACCGACTTTGAAAATATCTGTGTTTACTTCATGTCCTGTACCCTTTGCAAGTATTATGAAAATGTGGTAGTTCATAGATAAAATTACTTATTCACAACAACAAAAATATGTCAGAAGAAAACAAAAGTGGCATTATGAACTTTGCAGTACCGTAAGGTTTTCGCTCTGACACTAGGGGTACTGAAAGTAGCAAGACGAATTTTGATCGAGCTTTATCTTGTGATTCCCTTATTAAGTTTGTATCTGCCTGCTTGTAGCTCTGCTACAAAAGAATTAAAAATCTGGCTTTCAGCGAGTCTCGAAAGGCGAACAGAGGCAGCGCGCACCTGACAGGCAAGCACGTTACCTAGGAGCTAGCGAATAGGTACTTATAGGCCCAGTAGGCGTTATGGCACATAAATCGCAACATAAGAGGCGAGAGTAGTTGTATTTCCCGTGTGCAACGACTTTCGTTGACTCAGAAGGATTAAATGATACCCTTATCTCACATATCAAGAGAAAATCACTTACATTATTCAGATGAAATAACAAGATAATTTCAAGTGAATTTAGCAGGATAGTTCTGTGCTATCAAGGAAGTAACTCTTCGGTCACAGAGTTGCCAAACATATTCTGCGCTGTTGCCATGTTTCAGTGATACTGACAGGAAGGATACCAGCTGATATGTTCTCTGAGTGAGCTTGGAAGTGACTATAGCTTCGTCTCAAAGTTGTGGTTTGCAAGGGCCGTAATATCCTCATTTTGTGTCAATGAGCCTTATCCGCATTTCTGTATCTAGGTTTAGGGGCTAGAGTGTGATTACTTGTAATACATCGACGCACTGAGTGCAAACAAAAGTCATAAATTAATAACTTCGACAATTATTTGTGATTTACTGTCTTAATCGGAAAGAAACCTTGAAAACGTGTTCACCAGACGCGAATCACAATGTTGGAGCTTCTCCAGTGGTTGAGTTGGCAACGTATCTTTGCTGTACAATACTGTTATTGAGATCACTGTCGTTAGCACATCCGCCAGAAGACAGGCATGGCCTGGCTTTTTGCTGTCATATTTTCTGACGGATATTCTGCCTTTGCTCGAAACGTGAAGACTTAAGGTGAATTCGAATGTTCCGTATGGCGAAAATCTGATATTTCTATTCTTCCAGGTCTAACATTCAAAAAACAGTTATAATAAGCGGCAGAAAAGCGCCTGTGAACCCCAACAATTAATAATGCAGTAATAATCAGTGGAATCTCACAAATTCCATTTGTCATCTGATGATTGTGAAAACTATTTTTTTTATCTGCGAACTCAAGGGTTTCGTAGGATTCCTATACTTAATTTCGTTGTGATCGTTTTCAATGACGGTAGGGGAGGAGCAAAACTATCTGATTTGAAACGTACTTCTCCAGCGGGATTTGAATCTTTGGCTACAGTTGCAGTAGCACATCCAGTAAGGTATCAAGAATGTGAGCAATCACTCATTGCTGTAGTATAGGCTACGGCAGAAATAAGCAGGTGTCCGACAAAGTAAACGATGAAAGACACTGTCTCTGTTACTTATTAAACAGGAATTGTTCAGAAAATTACAACTATATCTAGTGAAATGAGTAGGCTGATGCAGCTCTAGCCCGGCACTACCATCGAGGTGCCAAACATTTTCCGAAAAGCACTAATGGTAAAAACGTGTGTGTGTGTGTGTGTGTGTGTGTGTGTGTGTGTGTGTCTGTCTGTCTGTTCTTTCGGACATTTCCGAAAGAACAGACACTACAAATCGAAATAGACAGCCTTGTTAATCAATTAAATATCGAAGGACAGATGTCCAGGCTGTCATGGACGTTAAAATAGAACAACGGCGTCAGATGAAAACTTGTGCCTGACCAGGTTCGAACCCGGATTCGTAGTGTCTTTTGTTTCGGACATGTCCGAAAGAACAGACACCACACACATATCCATATACAGGGTGTTTTCGGAGGAATAGTAGATATTTTAGCAGGTGGTAGTACAGACGAATTGCTTAAAAAATTTCATATAAATGCGTCCACCTCTTATTCGCGTCTGACGAGGAGCGTGTATAGATAGGTGCTGCAGAGATGTTGCTGCTGTGTCCCAATAGTGCCCACCGTCGGGGGTTCGAGTCCTCCCTCCGGCAAGGGTGTGTGTGTTGTCCACAGCGTAAGTTTAAGTTAGATTAAGTAGTGTGTAAGCTTAGGCACCGATGACCTAAGCAGCTTGGTCCCGTAAGATCTTACCACAAATTTACAAAATTTTATATCCAAAATACTGCATCTCGGTTCTTACAATAGTGCAATAGGTGCGCACTGGTTAGGTGTAACCGAAGAGAGACTCCAACTCGGATTGTGGTTAAGGGCGAATCCCAAGCGCATGGCTACGAACAATTGGGAGCGGAAACTTAGTGTCATCAGAGCCTTGTTGAAGGGCCATGATATGAGATCGTTAGACCGACTACAGAAAGTTCAGTTTATAAATACATACATACTTAGCAAAATGTATCATGTTGCAGCTGTCTTACCGACACCGCAGGTCACCGCACATAAAATACTCTCTGCAGCGTGTTGGTATGTGCGGAAACAAAATATCTTTAAAGTATCCTTCCAGACGGCGACTTTGCAGAGGAAAAACGGAGAACTTGGAATTAAATATGTTAAATCTATATGTGCGTGTTTTTAAACTAATACATGCCACTAAGACAGGCATCACGAAACTTCTGTTCCTCTCGTTAGATCCTGGGGATAGGAACGCTCCTGTTAATATAGCACATATAGATGCCAGCCTAGATTACGTCAGAAAGTACTATGTCGATTGAAGCTATATAAGACCTCAACCAGCACAAACAAACACTAGAACCGTCTATAATTATATTACCAGGCATCGTCTTCACAACACAACTCAGCTAAATTAATCTACTAAAAACTGGATGAACGTCTGGAAAAAATCAAAAGTAAAATTCTACCAACTAGAGTCAGTGCCGTATGGTACGACGTTGTAAACTAAACCATACCCACAGCGGAACGATTATGGAAAATCAAACTGAGACCATCTCCATACTGCGACAAATGTCGGCTTGAAAAACTGTACCGCACATGTTCTTATGTGAAAATAGAATCAGAATTTGGAACTGGACTAGGAAGAAATTAACACTTATCAACAGAGCCGCAGAAAGTCATATACCGAAAGCTGAAGCTTTACAACCCGACTGGAAATGTTAGCCGTTCGTAAAGAATAACAGTTATTCGTGGCTTCTGGGACAGTTTGTGTTTTACGTGTTAACAAACAAAACTTCGAACTTAGAAGAGTACATGTTTTGTATTGCAGAAGAACGTTTTAAGTTGAAGAAGAATGCCGATTGTAAGGAATGGTTTCAAAATTTTTTATCTATTGCTTTATGTGGGCCACAAGGAGGTGGACAGTGTTATTGATTAGAAGCAGGATACTACTCTTTCACTTTTTTTATTCCTGGAATCTTCTTTTATTTAGGTTCTAAAATCAGAACTGTTCTAATTTGGCAAAATCCCTCCGGCCCCGAAATTTCTGTCATTTGTTGAAAAATATATGACTTCATTACAGACCTCATATGCATCCAGTGCATAATAACTTAAATTGTGAATATGTTTCTGAATGAATGTTTGTTATGTATTTTTCCGTCACCCTTTTGCCTGTCATAAGTTATGTTCTACAAGGAACGCACGTCATTGGAAGCGGCAATCTGTAATTTATTTTACTTTAATTACTACCTCAATTTTGTTATACCATTTAAGGCATATATGGGAACAAACATGGAATACATGGGAATAATGCAGCTACTCAGTGACAGGGATGGGGGAGGCATTGTGGCAAGGCCTCGGAACTTCGACCCCTGCCCTCTTTGCCTCCGCCTACCTAGTGCTGAAAGTCTTCTCAAACTTAAAAAAAAGAAAGACAGTGCAGTGGTCAGGACGACTGCCTAATAAGCAGGAGGTCCAGGTTCGAAGCCCGGTCGGTCACAAATTTTCATCTACCGTCGTTGCTGTATTTCAACGCTCTGTGACAGTGTGGACGTCGTTCCTTCGATATTTAAGATGCAATTGTTTATTGAGGCAATAGAGGTGATTTGCGCGCATTTGTCTTGCGATCCACCCCTTAGTCATTGCTTTGTGACGGCGCTAACCCTTGTCATCTACATGCGAATCAGAGTGTAGCGCCGGCCAGAGTGGTCGAGCGGTTCTAGGCGCTACAGTCTGGAACCGCGAGACCGCTACGATCGCAGGTTCGAATCCTGCCTCGGGCATGGATGTGTGTCATGGCCTTAGGTCAGTTAGGTTTAAGTAGTTCTAAGTTCTAGGGGACTGATAAATCTCAGAAGTTAAGTCCCATAGTGCTCAGACCCATTTGAACCAGAGTGTAGTGCATATTTAGTCAAATAACGAATGGTCAGTATACAAGTATTTACGAACAGTAGAAGCATGATTGCAGCGAACTGATCACTTAACCAAGTGCAACACAGAGTACCTGTGTAATGAGTCATTCCAGCTGCATAGGTGAGGGTAATATTTGCTAAGCAATTCACTGCAGGCCGGCCGGTGTGGCCGTGCGGTTCTAGGCGCTTCAGTCTGGAACGACGTGACCGCTACGGTCGCAGGTTCGAATCCTGCCTCGGGCATGGATGTGTGTGATGTCCTTAGGTTAGTTAGGTTTAAGTAGTTCTAAGTTCTAGGGGACTGATAACCACAGATGTTAAGTCCCATAGTGCTCAGAGCCAATTCACTGCAGAATTAATGTAAGTCCCTCACGATGATCTCTGTAGTCATACTGTATCATTAGCAGATCGCCAATGGAGTACTGTGTTCGTTAAATCGGATTACTCAAGCTGATGCCAAATAAAGAGAAGCGACGATGCCACCATACTATCTTTACTGAAGTAGGTAGTCAGCTCTAAATTATGTGCGCCACCATTAACGTTACTGAAAGCAGTTTGACAGCATAACAGCACCACACCCACTGAAAACCTGTATCATTATCATCACACAGTTGTAACTCGCAGTGATTACAAGTTGCTGATGTTTGTCAAGAATAGCAGAAAGCGCCTCATGAATGTGAAGTTCCATTTGCATTACGACTAGGACGGAGAGAATCCTAAATAACTGTAATATGTTACCCAGCGAAGAGTCCATGTATTGTCTCAAGTTCTTGCAGTTTGATATTGATGCAGTTCGCAGTGGTTTCACACTAACGGGTGTTTTTGGCTATCGGAATGGGAATTGGATTGAATACGACTCGGAAAGCCACGTTAATTTGACGTTTCCGTCCATCTTCTGACGTCTTACTGAATGCAGTCAGAAGTGCACTCACAGCTGTGTTGCCTGCCGCATGGATTCTGTGAAGTGTTGTGGCAGCTGGCAGTCATTGCTGAATACAGACGTGTGCAAATATCCTCACTGCTCTAGGGGAACTCGTCTTTGTTGCATTTTTTGCATACCGTAATTAGCACAATAACATAGGGCTTATTCTGCCGAAGAACTTGCCCGCAATTCCTTAAATAAGAATCTTCAAAAATGTGTGAAATCTTATGGGACTTAACTGCTAAGGTCATCAGTCCCTAAGCTTCCACACTACTTAACCTAAATTATCCTAAGGACAAACACACACAACCATACCCGAGGGAGAACACGAACCTCCGCCGGGACCAGCCGCACACTCCATGACTGCAGCGCCTTAAACCTCTCGGCTAATCCCGAGTGGTTAAGAATCTTCGAGCGGTAGTAATGCATGAAAGGAAACAGACTGTTAGACAAAAGAAAGGACAGCTCCCTGCTTTTTGCATTTCTGATAGCGCCTACGATAAGAATCTGGTGTCATATTATGCTTCAGAACCCTGAACTGTTTACTTTTTTACTTCATACTACAACAAAAGCTATGATATGAGAAGAGGAAATGACTCACATGCTTCTCAGAAACTTTACTTTTTCGTGTTTATTTTCTCACTTCATACTAAAATAAGGGCGTTACTATGAGAAGACGAAATGAAATATACGCTTCCAAGACATAATATTTCCTTGTGTGCTACTAATGTGTGCATGAAAGCTCTGCAGTTAATTTTTGTATGTTGGATAAATTTTGATATCACCTCACATTCCTTTGTGAGAAGGTTCCTATTTTCTTGTGGTTCAAATAGAGTGGACAGTTCATCACTGGTTAATATTCTGATGACTAATGACATGATATCCTTTCCAGTTCCTCCATGGCACCTGTGAATAGAGTCTCACTTTGGTTGCTATAAGAACACGCAGGCAGTGATGTCCGCTTACTGCAGTCAGAGCCAAGGTGATTTCTTTCTGTTTATGGTGAAGCGTCTGCTGCAGGGTCCACGCTCAGCCAACATAAACAAATCGTGGCGGCATTGGGCACTGCTAATCGCTGCACTTGCTGCGAGCCGCGACAACAAGAGCGCAATGTCTCTGCTAACGATATTATGGAGTTAATACATCTTACTTTTTTAACGTAATATGCAGGACGTGGGTTGGGTAAAAATTCAGTTTGTAACTTCCCATCGCATTAAAATACTTTACATTTATATTTGATGCAGTATCTATTGTCTCTCTAATGTTAATAGTATTGATTCAGATTGTGCGTGAACACGAAAACACACACACACACACACAAACAGTCCCTGATTCCAGTGAGGGTGACGACTGCTGTGTGTTGAACAACACATGCACCAATCCATTCCTCAGTTGGCGTCGAGTGGATGAGATTTTTCAATTATCTTGCATTGCAAGAATTGTAAGGAGGAGACTGAAAGTAAATGGACTTCTATGCTTAAGAGCTGCGACAAAGCAAAGCTTGACCGATTATCACGTAATTGTCCACATGGGTTTTGTGGACGAGTGTACTTTTAGTAACCAATCCACCCATCATCATTACGTAAGATTTCTCGAAGGTGTAGAGGCATTGATTTCAGTAGGTCTTCGATAGTGTAGCGTGATGGTTTGCTTTCCACCATACGGTTTCTATATCCGTCCAAAGGTCGCTTGCATTTGTAGGTCCACATGGCAATGACCTCGTTACCTCTGCCCACATATTCTTTATCTGGTTGATGTTCGGTGGTCGTGGAGCAAACGGCAACAGCTTTACCCTCTCTTGGCCCTGAAACCAATCTTGCACTGCTCTGCTCTGATGGATGGGGCTCTGCTCCTGTAAATAAACTGTTATCTCGTTTCTTCATATATTTATATTTAAATAAAGTATTTGTAATAAGCGTATTGTATTAGTATTTTCCATAGTGTTTAAGAATTCGGGCCCTGTCATAGATAAGTGACGTAGTGATCTAGTCCGATTAAGAATATGGTTTACCCAGTCTATCATATGATGAGAGCCGTAGACAGATATCCACATTAAGACTAACTGGCTGAATCCGATTAGAACGATCTGGTATCGAAATGAAATTACAGAAATTGCATAATTTGAACGTGTGTATTGCAACAATGCTGCGCATATAAATTCCTTTGCTGGAGTAACAGGTAGCAACTGTCTAAGAAAAGTGAGGAATATGTCTCCTAGCAGCAATGTAATGTAATTATAACCCATATTTATGTGATGGAAATATTGAATCGAACAATACACATCTATTTCAGTGGTGGGAAGGTACACCATATCGGATTTGCTGATGAAATGTGTGGTATCACCGCCAGACACCACACTTGCTAGGTGGTAGCCTTTAAATCGGCTGCGGTCCGTTAGTATACGTCGGACCCGCGTGTCGCCACTCTCAGTGATTGCAGACCGAGCGCCGCCACACGACAGGTCTAGAGAGACTTCCTAGCACTCGCCCCAGTTGTACAACCTACTTTGCTAGCGATGGTTCACTGACAAAATACGCTCTCATTTGCCGAGACGATAGTTAGCATAGCCTTCAGCTACGTCATTTGCTACGACCTAGCAAGGCGCCATGTTCAGTTACTATTGATATTGTGAATGATGTACAGTCAAGAACGACGTTCACCATTAATGGATTAAGGTTAAGTATTCCACCAGCTACGTCCGTTTTTTCTAAAGTGTAATTTCCTTGTCCTGTTCCAGACCTCACGCCAGCCTGCGTGAGCTAAAACGCGTGCCTTTCGGCTTCCTCTAGTAACTCGGCGTTGGCTCTCCTGCCAACCCACAGCAAAATGATGATGATGATGATGATGATGATAATAATAATAATAATAATAATCCCATGTGGCTGGGGAAAGTCTCCCACATATGGGTGGTACCGAGGTAATCAAATACTTGGGGTGAACCAAATACTAACACAATCCTGAACGGCTACTCAACCCGTTGAACCCAAAATACAGAAACGTCTGAGTGAAAATCACCGGTGCTCTGGTCACCGTCTGTTAGCTCAATGAGCTCGGCTGAAAATATTTGCTTCCAAAGGCTTCAACACCATATATATGGTCCTGTCCGGTCCTGGTATCACCCAGGCGAAACCAATGAAACACAAGTAGACATGAACTGTGCAAGCAAAGACAACTTTACTCCAGGTGGTACACAACCCGCCGGTCGACAGGCGGCAGCTGGATTATCGGATTCTGGGGAGTTCAGGCTAGCACGGCAGAGAATATTGGAGATCTCTGGTAAATTTCCCTACAAGAAGAAAATATGCATTCGAAAACTAAACATCGATACATTGATCCAAACACGAAAACTAAATAATCTCACGTAAGAAACCGACCGACAAAAAATTCTCATCCTTGCTCTTCAAGAACCACGACTAACTGACAATGTAACCTTACATCACGGAAACTATCGCATCTTCAAGAGCAAAACACAACAAAAGGTAGCGAAAGGCGCACCAATCTTTGGCATGGCATTTCTCGAACACAGATCTATCATCAACTCTGTCAAAGAAATCACACCTATCAACAATCGACTTATGACTATGCTCATTCAGAGCCCCAATAAAAAATATACACTCATCAATGCAAATTTCACCACCAACATCGGAAATAAGAAAAACACCGAAAATGTCGAAAAATTCTGGAACACACTCGAAAAAATCATGAGCAAAATTCATCAAGATGACATGAAAATACTGATGGGAGACTTCAACTCTCTATTTGGGACAGAAAAAACCTATAGGTAAACCATTGGCACGAATTCAACATACCGAAACACTTACACCAACGGCACACGTCTGACTGACATTTGTCAACAATTCAACCTCAAATTGATGTCTACCCACTTTAGAAAAAAACCAGTTTCCAGGTAACATGCTTGGCTACCAGGTGGAAGCTGCTTTCGTTCGCCTTTCGAGACACGCTGAAAGCCAAATTTTTAATTCTTTTGTAGTAGAGCTACAAGCAGGCAGATACAAACTCAATAAGGGAATCGTAAGACAACGCTCGAGCAAAATTCGTCTTGCTACTTTTAGTACCACTTAGTGTCTGAACTGTCAGAGCGAAAACCTTAAGGTACTGCAAAATGCCACTTTTGTTTTCTGCCGACGTATTTGTTGTTGTTATGAATACATAATTTTATCTATGAACTGCCACATTTTCATAATACTTGCAAATGATACAGGACATGAAGTAAACACAGATATTTTCAAAGTCAGTAATATCTTACTAATTCGTGTTAAAATAGGCTCAATCGTCTTACAGAAACTTACTGCTTTATTAAGATAGACTGCCGTCGTGATGTTTCTGTAGTAAGCTGAATTTAATTTTTATTAGTACAGTGAATATTTTAACTTCGTTTTCCATTAGTTTACTGAACGCAACAATAATCATCAAAGTGAAATTAATCAACAGCAGGATTTTTTTCACGATATCTAAAACAATCTGACAATGCTAAAGTAGTTTACAAATTCTACACGCGTAGAGTATTTTCGTGTAGATTTGCCTTGGCGGTTGATCGATCAAGAGTGGGAAAGGTAAAATTTTGCGATTATATGATGAGAGGGACAAGTGCTTGAGAGAGGACTTCCCTATCGATACAAGTGCCTGAGAGATGACTTTCCTATCAATCTCCTGGACAGTTTTGTTTCTCAAATCAACAGAGTGCCTTATGACACGTGATGTACTTTTGTCGGTCGATTTTCTTACACTGTGACCGCAAGGTGTCTCAGTTGTTGGCAACAAATTCCAGCTGTGATGCTCTAGCTGTCTCCTCTGCATTTTCCTCTCTGTTATACCAAAAGTAAATATTGTGTTGCAGATGTTATACCTTTCTCCACTTGTGACACAATTTTACAACGTTTAACCGTAGTTCATGATTTTCAAGTATGCAAAATCCAATGCGTAACTGCAAGATGATAACTAGAACTTTAAATTCGAAAATGACAGTTGGTACATACACTGACAGCGTCACACCGCGTTCGCCTGGGCGGCGCCGGATTTCAGGCGGCGGGTGGCGTCTGGCCGGTAGCCGCTGCAGCGCAAGTAAACGCTCGAGCGTAAGCTGTTCTGATCGTGACACCGCCACGAGCTGTCCTGCGGAATAGTTTCTGGAGGTGCTTGTTATTGCTGGTGGGTAGAATGTGAAGCGAATTATCTTCAATGTTCAATCAGACTCATAACTTTAGACGAGAGCCGAAATGTGGTGAAAAAAAAAAAATGCCGTTGGACGCAAACACGCGACTATAAGTTCAGAATTCGCGACGATTACCTCTTTTTTTTCGTTGGGTTTGCTCGTTGCGGACGTCACATGACATCCGCTAAAGTTTGTTTGTTGATCCTTCCGGATCGCTCTCCAATTGTATCGC
The DNA here is from genome assembly GCF_021461385.2 of Schistocerca piceifrons. NCBI lineage: Eukaryota > Metazoa > Arthropoda > Insecta > Orthoptera > Acrididae > Schistocerca > Schistocerca piceifrons. Next base: position 907,252,276 of record NC_060149.1, read on the forward strand.
CTCCATTTCTCCGTTTGTTTAACAGGGTGTACCAAAGCTGTCCCGTTCGCACTGATTTTCGACGATGTTATAAGTTGCGCTAGGGACCGCATCTACCTTCTTTCGAAGTTAGCATGCAACTACGCTGTTATGCGGCGGCTCGTTTCGGCCCATTCAACATCTGTGCTTCAAGTGTAACGAGCGAGTAACAGAGTTTATACACTCCTGGAAATTGAAATAAGAACACCGTGAATTCATTGTCCCAGGAAGGGGAAACTTTATTGATACATTCCTGGGGTCAGATACATCACATGATCACACTGACAGAACCACAGGCACATAGACACAGGCAACAGAGCATGCACAATGACGGCACTAGTACAGTGTATATCCACCTTTCGCAGCAATGGAGGCTGCTATTCTCCCATGGAGACGATCGTAGAGATGCTGGATGTAGTCCTGTTGAACGGCTTGCCATGCCATTTCCACCTGGCGCCTCAGTTGGACCAGCGTTCGTGCTGGACGTGCAGACTGCGTGAGACGACGCTTCATCCAGTCCCAAACATGCTCAATGGGGGACAGATCCGGAGATCTTGCTGGCCAGGGTAGTTGACTTACACCTTCTAGAGCACGTTGGGTGGCACGCGATACATGCGGACGTGCATTGTCCTGTTGGAACAGCAAGTTCCCTTGCCGGTCTAGGAATGGTAGAACGATGGGTTCGATGACGGTTTGGATGTACCGTGCACTATTCAGTGTCCCCTCGACGATCACCAGTGGTGTACGGCCAGTGTAGGAGATCGCTCCCCACACCATGATGCCGGGTGTTGGCCCTGTGTGCCTCGGTCGTATGCAGTCCTGATTGTGGCGCTCACCTGCACGGCGCCAAACACGCATACGACCATCATTGGCACCAAGGCAGAAGCGACTCTCATCGCTGAAGACGACACGTCTCCATTCGTCCCTCCATTCACGCCTGTCGCGACACCACTGGAGGCAGGCTGCACGATGTTGGGGCGTGAGCGGAAGACGGCCTAACGGTGTGCGGGACCGTAGCCCAGCTTCATGGAGGCGGTTGCGAATGGTCCTCGCCGATACCCCAGGAGCAACAGTGTCCCTAATTTGCTGGGAAGTGGCGGTGCGGTCCCCTACGGCACTGCGTAGGATCCTACGGTCTTGGCGTGCATCCGTGCGTCGCTGCGGTCCAGTCCCAGGTCGACGGGCACGTGCACCTTCCGCCGACCACTGGCGACAACATCGATGTACTGTGGAGACCTCACGCCCCACGTGTTGAGCAATTCGGCGGTACGTCCACCCGGCCTCCCGCATGCCCACTATACGCCCTCGCTCAAAGTCCGTCAACTGCACATACGGTTCACGTCCACGCTGTCGCGGCATGCTACCAGTGTTAAAGACTGCGATGGAGCTCCGTATGCCACGGCAAACTGGCTGAAACTGACGGCGGCGGTGCACAAATGCCGCGCAGCTAGCGCCATTCGACGGCCAACACCGCGGTTCCTGGTGTGTCCGCTGTGCCGTGCGTGTGATCATTGCTTGTACAGCCCTCTCGCAGTGTCCTGAGCAAGTATGGTGGGTCTGACACACCGGTGTCAATGTGTTCTTTTTTCCATTTCCAGGAGTGTATTTCATACCTGCCACAGCAAATTTGTGTTCGTGGGGTCTCTATTCTAATTCGAACGTTTGGCTTACACTATACGTATTCGTTTCGGAATATCGTTTCCACGTCTTCCGTTAACTGTACGTGGTAAACATTATGTTGTGGATTGGTAAGAGAGCCAACCCACTATGAGAGGAAGCCGAAAGGCACGGGTTTTAGCTCACGCAGACTGGCGTGATGTCTGGAACAGGTAAAGGAAATGAGACTAGCAAAAAACGTACGTAGCTGCTGAAATACTTAACTTTAATCCATAATTGGTGAACATCGCTCTTGACGGTACATGTTTTACAGCATCAATAGTAACTGGTAATGGCGCCTTGCTAGGTCGCAGCAAATGATGTAGCTGAAGGCTATGCTAACTATCGTCTCGGCAATTGAGAGCGTATTTTGTCAGTGAACCGTCGCTAGCAAAGTCGGCTGTACAACTGGGGCGAGTGCTAGGAAGTGTCTCTAGACCTGCCGTGTGGCGGCGCTCGGTCTGCAATCATTGATAGTGGCGACACGCGGGTCCGACGTATACTAACGGACCGCGGCCGATTTAAAGGCTACCACCTAGCAAGTGTGGTGTCTGGCGGTGACACCACACATTATGAAGACAATTAATAACATTTGTGTAATACAACTTTGTCTGGCGTGAGGTCAGTCGTTGGACGGCGCGTTTCGGGGCGGGCCCGCCCGTTGCCGGCGCGCCGTAGGGCACGGAAGCTCGCACTGGGGCGTATCGCTTTCCAGTCGGGTGTGCCGCGGCAGTCCTCACAGGGGAAGTGAAGCGTCTCTTATAGCCTCTCCTTCCCAAGTGGCTCTTTCCGCCTTCCCGTGGTGCCAGATGTTAAGCTTGGCGTTCTGCCTTGCGACAAAAGGGAGAGCTGCGACCCAACCCGATGCGAAAGCGAAGGGTGCGTGGCACAGGGGGAGCTGTGTCAAGGGACCGAACACCAGTCCCTTTCTGTTCGCAGGGCACAGACCAGCAGGTGCTCTGCATGCCGGCGACCTCGTTTGTCGGCGTGGGATAACGGCGCGAGTCGGCAAGGGTGCTTCGCCGCGCCCCTGGGTAACCGGGGCGTGTTCTGCCAAACCCAGGAGGTGGTAACATCGCCTGGGCTAGGTTAGATGGGCCCAGACCGCCGAACGACGGGGGGACCGACCCACCACCTGAGTAGGAGTGGGTCCTTGGCCTTCAGGTGGAAGCTCGGGCAAGTAGGCGGCGAAGGGCGAGGGGTGCATCCGCCTCTCCGGAGTGCGGGGTGCAATTGCCGAGGAGCGTCGTGTGAAATCGTCGACGACGAGGCCATCGATGGGGACCAGTGCGCTGGCGACGGCGCGTTGAACCCTGCAGCTCTGAAGTGCCCTTGACCTAGGGGTGAGGTCGGTGGGCGAGCTGCAATAGTCCCCCCCCATGCCAGAGGAGCCGGTCCGGGGCAAGAGACGGGCTCCCAACATTTTTCACTCGTCAAATAAATCATGGCTGACCAAGAGACGAGTGAGTCGAGTGTTAATTCGAGGTGTTTGACACTTACTGTTCCCACCCCTGAAGAGGGCCTGGGGCAGAACGCAGAGAACGTGACAGACTGGCATACTAAAATAAATCAATTGTTAGACACTAGTATCAAAAATGGTAAAATAAGTAACACAGCAGTACTCTCAATTAAGAAGGAGCTCGCCGCCTGGGCTATCGCTAGCGCGAAGCTCGAGGGACGACTCGAGGAATTGGAAAAGGAAAATGAACGACTACGGAAACAGCCCACCAAAACGTGGGCAGGAGTGGTCGCACAAGCGGCCACCAAAACACAAACCACAAAAGAGACTATTGAAAAGGTATCCAAAAAGCCTGACACGGCTGTCTTCTTAAGACCCCTGCCAGGCCAGGATATCAAAAAAGTACAGGAATTATTTACAACTACTATAAACCCGGCAGCAGATAAAATAAAAATAAACAAGGTAAAGGCAACAAAAAACGTTGTTATAGTAGATGTTGCCACTGAAGAAGACCGGGACAAAATATTAAATCATGAGCAACTAAAAAAGGTTGTTAAGTGTGAACCGCCCAAAAAGCGGAATCCCCTAGTAATCCTATACGACGTGCCCACTGCAATAAACGAGAACGACATCTATGAGACAATAAATCAACAAAATTTTGAGAACATGAGTCTGGAAAATTTCAAAAAAGAGTTCAAATTACGTTTTAGAACTGGACCCAGAGAGCGCGATGTTGTACACCATGTAGCTGAAGTTTCGGGGAATATGTGGCGTAAGCTCACTACCATGGGCAGAATCTACATGGGGTTCCACTCGATAAACGTTAGGGACTACCTTGTAGTTCCCCGGTGTCATAATTGTGGAGACCTCGATCATGTTCACAAACACTGTGAGCGAAAGCCGGCTTGCTCCAGGTGTGGCGCAGAAGATCACACCAGGAAAACCTGTGGCAAAACAGGGATATGTATCCCTTGTACAAGACGAGGAAAGAAGAACTGTAATGCCACGGGAAGAAATTGCCCCACATATAGGTTATTAGAACAAAGACTTATCTCGAGAACTGATTATGGCTGAGTCCATATCAGGCGGCAGGAAGCCTAAGAGAAAGTCTCCGAGTAAAAGGGTGAGGGATGCACTAAGGGCCAGCAGATTTAGGGAGTTCTTACAAGGAGTTACCAATATCCGAATCATGAAAGTAGATACAAAAGATGCTGGCGTACAAACGGACCCCTGTGGTTACATTGGTGCATCCTCTCCCCTAAGACGGGGACTAGGGTCGCTTAAAGAGCTGGAACGACCAAAAGGGCATCCTGTGGCAGAACAACAGACGAAAGCACCAGAGAAACAAGACATACAAGTCAACATAATAAACAGTACATTTTCCTCTACCAACTCTGGCATACAAAAAGGTTTGGGCGTAGATCCCAATAGGGTATACCCCAACCTAGAACACGCTCTACAATTATCACGCCTGGAGGAGCCGGCGGTCCTCACCACAGCCCTGAGGCACGTGGTGCGTGTCGGTCACGAATACGGCAGAGACGTCACCTTCTCGGTGATGGAGGCTGTCGACAGAATACAGCTGAAGACAATGAATCTCCCCACCGACTTTGGAGCCCTGCGTGACCTGATCAAAAAAGTATTTGATAGACGAAATGAGAAATTCGATCTAGATGAACTTTACAGTCAATCTGTCATAACAAATGGAAGAATAGCTGACGACTGGAACAAGAACTGGCCCGAATCGCATATTAGAACATATTATGCACGAGACCCATTTAAACGTAGGACAGATTAACTCACATAACAGCAAATTAGTCATGCAGGAACTCCGCAGAGTCGTGGAGGAGAGGAGTCTGGATGTGCTCTGTTTGCAGGAACCATACTCCCTGGCTGGGCGAATTCCATTTGCGGCAGCAAGCTGGCAAGTCATTCACAGCGGAGCAGAACCCAGAGCAGCTATAATGATCATCAATAAAGCGCTAAGAGCCACAGTTCTCTCCCAGTTCTCCGACGATCACTGCAACGTCGTGGAACTACAAACACCAGCTGGAGTACTATATATCATAAACATGTATTTCCAGTACGGCCGGACAATAGAGGAATTCCTAGACAAGCTTACACAAGTAACCACGGCGTTGCGAGGACGTCGATGTGTCATTACAGCAGACATAAATGCCAAGTCCCCCCTGTGGTTCAGCGGCACGCGAGATGACCGAGGAGAAAAGGCTGAAGAGACCATCATGGCGCTACAGCTAATGGTCGCCAATAAGCAAGGAAACCCGCCCACCTACGCAGGAGGTGGGGGCGAGGGCACTAACATTGATGTTACATTGGTCACGCCCAATCTCGCCACCAGAGTAACAAACTGGATGGTCTGGGACCAGGTAACAACCAGTGATCACAATCTCATCACATTCTCATTGGGAGACGAAGAATGCCGCTGGGACATGGGGTGGGAGACACAGCTAAACTACAACAGAGCTGACTGGGATCGCCTGGCGAGGGAGTGTGAAATACCGACATTGCCCGACGGTGACGAAAATGTCGAAGGATACGCAGAGGAGCTGGTGAAAGCAGTCGTAAGGGCGGTAAAGGCCGCTGTACCAACCAGGAGGAGAGCCGTAGCGGCCTCTCCGTCACCATGGTCAACCGAACTGGGACAGATGCGCCAGTCGGTCAGGAGAGCCAGGAGGTACTACCAGCGAAGTGTCGTCTGGGAAGAAAAGCAACGTTGGCTGCTGAGATATAGAGAGGCTAAGGAGCACTTCCAGCAAGAGCTTAAAACAGTGAGGCTACAGAGCTGGGAAAAATATGTACAAACGCAACTTGTTACAGACCCATGGGGTGTACCATACAAGTTAGTACGGGAAAAGATCAGGTCACCCATGGTGTTGTCCACCGTCAGGGATCAGGGCAGGATGACGGAAACCTGGCAGGAGACTGCTGAGGTCCTCCTCCGTGTCCTGCTGCCTGACGATGGCGAAGATGATGACTCTGAAGCACAACAGCAGATTCGGAGACAAGATCTAGAGGAATACCGAAACAACAATATGGTATATCCCTTCTCCGAGGAAGAAGTAGCTACACAAATAAAAGCCCTTAAAAGAGGCAAGGCTCCAGGCCCAGACGGCATCACCGCAGAGGTGGTGCAATTCCTGGCTCCCCAATTGGTGGCACCTCTCACAAAGTTGTACAACGAGTGTCTGCGGCTCGGGAAATTCCCCCAAATATGGAAAAGGACTACAGTTGTAATAATCAAGAAAAGTCGAGACAAAGATCCACGAGAACCCAAATCCTACAGGCCCATATGTCTATTAGACACACTGGGGAAACTTTTTGAGAGGTTGCTGGCAGACAGACTGGCAGCACATCGAGTTTTGTGCGGGATGAGTAACAGACAATTCGGTTTCAGGACCGGGAGATCGGCGTCTGACGCCATCGCCCTGGCTGCGGAGGTCTGCGCCTCTACCCCGCACAAATACGTGGTCGGCATCATGGTGGATATCAGTGGCGCCTTTGACAACCTGTGGTGGCCCTCGCTCTTCTCTCGACTGCGAGAGAAGGAGTGCCCAGCGTCGCTATATGGCTGTCTCAGGAGCTATTGTGAGAATAGAGAAGTCTGGCTATCGTCCCCTAGCGGAAGAGTAAGCAAGAAGATCACCAGGGGGTGTCCACAGGGGTCAGTCCTGGGGCCACTCTTTTGGGATGTTAATATGGAACCTCTTTTGGACAACCTTCAGAACAGCGACGATGTGCTAGAGGGCATAGCCTACGCGGACGACCTCCTTCTGCTGGTTGGTGGCCGTAGCCGCGAAGACTTAGAGCCGAAAATTGAAAGGGCCATAACAATCCTAAGTACATGGTGCCACCTGTCCAAAATGAAGATTTCCCCAACAAAATCTACATATCTACTCCTAAAAGGACAACTAGTTAGAAATCCAACTGTGAGGATAGACGGCTCACCAGTTCTTCGACGCCATGAAGCGCGATACCTGGGCGTAGTCGTCGATGAGAGGTGGACATATGCATCACACATAGACACCGTCACACAAAAATCTTTAGAAACATTAAATCATCTCATTGCAATTGGACATAAGCGATTCCACTTACCACCAGAACTAATCAAATTATACCATAACAGCATATTGACTTCAATTGTAGGTTATGGATCAGGAATCTGGGCCCACAGACTCACGAGGGTTATGCCTGCCATGGCTGTGAGAAGAGTGCAGCGGAGCATGTTACTAAGATCAGTGGGAGCATACAGAACTACACCTGGAGGAGCCCTAACAGTACTGATGGGGCTCTGCCCGCTCGACATTAAAATCCGGGAACAGGCAGCATGGTACTGGATAAAAAAGGGAAACAGGGACAAAGTAGTTGACTTGATGGGGATATACGTGGAGAACAAAATTGAAATCAAACGAAGGGGGGAAGAACTTTGGCAAGAACAATGGGATAACGAGGAAACCGGTCGGCGAACACATGAACTGCTGCCCAATATCAGGGAAAGGTTACAACTAAAACACTTCACACCATCACGAGGACTGCTGCACTTCCTCACAGGTCATGGACCCTACCCGGCATATCTATGCCGGTTCGGGAAACAGGCGACACCAGCGTGTGACTGTGGGGCCACACCAGGCACCCCGGAACACGTGGTGTATGAGTGCCACCTCTTCGACGATGTAGCCGCGCAACTTCGTCAGCAATTACCAAACCATGACACGTATCACCTGCTCAGGCATGAGGACCACTTTACAATCTTGAATAAATTATCCAACGAAATATCACTCAAAGTGATAAGGGACTATTTAAGGAACAACAATTAAGATCTAACTATTCCCAAATTAGACTCCGCGCACCTGACCTGTTCCGCCGAGGCGAGGACTTGGCCAGCCGCTTTACGGCTGGAATCCGCCATGCCTAGGATTAGGAGGTGGGGTGCGCCCAACTACCGATTTGAGACACTCACCAACATTGACACTAGGTTAAGATAGAGTAGACGTAGGATAAGCTAGGATAGAAACCATTAGTATAGTACTGCAGCGTACCGTAACTCCGGCCAGCCCGGTGCCAGGGGCACGTTCACCGGGATTAGCTCGGTGAACAGGGCCAACAATGTAGGTTTATACTATTCTGGCACAAATGTAAACGCTGCAGGTAGAAGTAGCTTAGCACAAGTAGAATAAAATAATGTAGGAAGATAGACAGAAGTGCCCATAGTGTGAGCAACAGAAAAGTAATATATTGCGTTAGCTGTAGTACTAATATAAAATACAAATGTATCAAATAGGACCCACTAATTGTATAAGGTGGTGGGTTGTTTGTATCATATAAAATATTGAGAATAAAGAATTCTTTTTAAAAAAAAAAAAAAAAATACAACTTTGTTTGCGGAAAACATAATGATGTTCGAAGCCGCCAGTTTTTCCACGACAAACGACTTTCAACAACTTATTATATGCATAATTGTTTCAACTGATTACCGGGAATTATATATATATATATATATATATATATATATATATATATATATATATATGTGTGTGTGTGTGTGTGTGTCTGTGTGTGTGTGTGTGTGTGTGTGCATTTGAATTGCAGGAAACAAATATTTAAAAAAAAGGTTGCATGGCGCGAGATTCGATCCGGCGACCTTCGGATTACGAACCCGAGCGCTTACCGCTGCGCCACGACGCTGTAGAGAATAATTAATCGTAGAGAGTATTTCACCGCAACGGTTTCTTTTAACTGTCGATTTTCTCGACAACGGCTGAGAAGTGCATCTTGGTTCTTTGCCACATTACACTTCTGGCTATGAGCTTTTATTATGCGCAGTATGAATCGAATCTGAATTTCCTAATTGGCGGCCTCCCCTTGTAAGACTGTACAATATCATATGGACAAATGTGCGTTTTAATGGAGCTAACGAACGAATTTTACATCCGTCCATTTTGTAAACAGCACGACTTACGAGCCAGATACAATCGACCACAGCCACTGGAACGCCCTGCGATCGCATATACCACGTTAAGGTACACGTACCATATGCACAAGTCGCATCGTTTCTCTGTGTTTACCAGCAGGTTGAACTTGAGACGTTCAACATTGACGTTCAACCTCATGGTCCATTTGTGGACTCTGCAATTGTCGAAATCGATCATGCCGTTAAACTTGTAACATCATAACCGCAGCTTCAGGCTATTTTATTGTTGTTAATACCATACGTGGCTGCGTTCCCACCATCGATAATGAATATATGTTCATTTATTTTGCTCAGACTGTGGAGAAAGTTTTGTTCCTGTAATGACAGTTTTTACAAATCCGAGGTGGTGTTATTGTCGTGGTCTTCCGCCCGAAGAGTGGCTTGATGAAGTTCTCCATGTTACACTGTCTTGTGCAAGCCTCTTCGTCTGTGAATAACTACTGAAACTTACATCCCTCTGAATCTGCTTGCAGTATTCGTCTCTTAGCCCCCCTCTACGATTTTTACTCCTCACACTTCGTTCAAATACTACATTCGTGATCCCTTGGTGTCTCAGAATGTGTGCTATCAAGCGATACCTTCTAGCCAGTAGTGCCACCAATTTCTTTTCTCCTCAGTTCTGTTCAGTTGCTCCTCATGAGGTACGCATTCTTCTGTAGCACCATATTTCAGAACCTTCAATTCTCTTCTTGTCTGAACTGTTTATTGTCCATGTTTCACTTCCATACATGGCTACACCCCATATAAATACTTTAAGAAAAGACTTTCGAACACATAAATCAATAATAGATGTTTACAAAATTCTCTTCTTCAGAAACTCTTTCCTTTTCAGCGCCATGCTACATTTTATATCCTCTCTACTTCGGCCATCATCAGTTATTTCGCTGCCCAGATAGCAAAACTCATCGACTACTTTAAGTGTCTTGTTTCCTTATCTAATTCCCTTAGTATCACCCCTATCCTCGTTTTGTTCATCTTAGATCCTCTTTCCAAGACACTGTCCATTCCGTTCAACTGCTGCTCCAAGTCCTTTGGTGTCACCGACAGAATTACGATGTCATCGGCAAGCCTAATAGTTTTTATTTATTCTCCGAGATGTTTAACTCCTGTTCAAAATTTTTCTTTAGTTTCTTTTACTGCTTCTTCAATGTACAGATCGAATAACATTGGAGATAGGCTACAACGCTGTCTCAATCTCTTCTCAACCACTGCTTCCCTTTCACACCCCTGGCCTCCTGTAACGGCCATCTGATTTCTACAAATAGTAAAGGTCTTTCATTCCCTGTATTTTACCCATGATACCTTCAGAATTTCGAGGACAGTATTCCAGTCAAAATCTTCAAAAGCTTGCTGTAAGTGTACAAATGCTATGGTCGTTGGTTTGCCTTTCCTTAACCCATCTTCTAAGATAAGTCGTAGGGTCATTATTGCCTCACGTGTTCCTACATTTCACCAGAAATCAAACTGACCTTCCGCAAGGCCGTCTTCTACCAGATCTTCCATTCATCCGTAAGGAATTCGTGTTAGTATTTTGCAACCATGACACATTAAACTGATAGTTGATTAATTTTCACACCTATCAGCAACTGGTTTCTTTGAAATTGGATTTACTACATTCTTCTTGAAGTATGAGGGTATTTCGCCTGTCTCAACCATCTTGCATACCAAATGGAAGATTTTTGTCATGGCCAGCTCTTCCAAGGCTATCAGCAGCTCTGATGAAATGTCGTCTAATCCCTGGGCCTTGTTTCGACTAAGCTTTTTCAGTGCTCTGTTAAATTCTTCTCGCAGTATCGTACCTCCAATCTCATGTGCATCTACGTCTTCTTCCATTTGTATAATATTGCCTTCAAGTTCATCTCCCTTGTATAGACACTCGATATAGTACTTCTTAACCTTTCCCTTCTTTGCTTAGGACTGATTTTCAAACTGATCTCTCGATATTCATATAGCTGCTTCCCTTTTCTCCAAGACCCTATATAATTTTCCTGTAGGCGGTACCTATCTTTCTTCTAGCGATATACGTTTCTAAATCCTTGCGTTTGTCTCCTCTAGCCATTCCTGCTTAGCCATTCTGCACTTCCACTTCATTTGCTGCATTTTTATATTTTCTCATTTCATCAGTTAAATTCTTTATATCTTGTGTTATCTAAATATTTCTTCTAAGCCTTGTATTTTTACCTATTTGATACTGTGCAGCCTTCACTATTTCATCTCTCAAAGCTACCCACTCGTCTTCTACTGTATTGCTTTTCCCTGTTCTTGGCAACTGTTGCGTAATGCTCCCTCTGGAACTCTCAACAACCTCGGGCTCTTTCAACTCATTCAGGTCCCATCTCCTTAAATTCCTACCCTTTTGCAATTTCTTCCATTTTAAGCTCCATTTCATAACCAATAAATTCAAGTTAGAGTCCACATTTGCACCAGGAAATGTCTTTAAAATCTGTTTCTGTAATCTCTGTCTTACTATTAAATAATCAGTCTGAAACCTTCCGGCGTCTTCAGGCCTCTTCCACGCATACAACCTTCTTTCGTGATCCTTAAACAAGGTCTTAGCGATGATTAAATAACGCTATGTGCAAAATTCTACCAGGCGGCTTCCTCTTTCATTCCGTTCCTCCAGTCCATATTCAGCTACTATTTTTCCTTCTCATCCTTTTCCTACTATCTAATTCCAATCACCCATCATAATTAAATTTTCGTCTCCCTTAACTTTCTGGATAATTTCTTTTATCTCATCATATATTCTTTCAATCTCTTCACCGTCTGCGGAGTTATTTCGCATATAAACTTGTACTGATGTGGTGGGTATGGGCTTCGTGTCTGTCTTGGCTACGATAATGCGTTCGCTATGCTGTCCATAGCAGCATATCCGCATTCCTATTTTCTTATTCGTTATTAAACCTACTCCTGCAGTACCCCTACTTAATTTTGTATTTATATGCATGTATTCACCTGATCAGAAATCCTGTTCCTCCTGCAATTGAAATTTACGATTTCCTACTATATCTAACTTCGACCTATTCATTTCCCTTTTAAAATTTTCTGACCTACCTACCAGATCAGAAGATATAACTTTCCACGCTCCGATCCGCAGAATGCCAGTTTTGTTTCTCCTGATGACGACATCCTCCTGAGTAGTCCCCGCCAGGAGATCCGAATGGGGAACTATTTTACCTCCGCAGTATTTTACCCAAGAGCATGTCATCATCATTTAGCCACACAGCAGAGCTGCATGCCTTTGGGAAAAATTATGGCTATAGTTCCCCCTTGCTCTCAGCCGTTCGCAGTACCTGCACAGCTAGTCAGTTTTGGTTGATGTTACAAGGCCAAATCAGTTAATGATCCAGGCTGTTGCTCCTGCAACTACTGAAATAGCTGCTGCCCCTCATCAGGAACCACACGTTTGTCTGGCCTTTCGACAGATATCACTCCATTGTGATTTCATCTACTGTTCCGCCATCTGTACAGCTGAGGCACACAAACCACCCTACCAACGGCCAGGTTCTTGGTTCGTGGATAACAGCCGATTAACCTCTATTCCCGGAACAGCGCGGGAAACGCTTTGTATGAGCGCGAAATGTGAGCTAAGCGGAGTATAAACTCGAAATAATTAAAACGGCTGTTCCGGGCTGGATCAGAGATGTTTTAGCCGGCCGGAGTGGCCGTGCGGTTCTAGGCGCTACAGTCTGGAACCGAGCGACCGCTACGGTCGCAGGTTCGAATCCTACCTCGGGCATGGATGTGTGTGATGTCCTTAGGTTAGTTAGGTTTAATTAGTTCTAAGTTCTAGGCGACTGATGACCTCAGAAGTTAAGTCGCATAGTGCTCAGAGCCATTTCAGAGATGTTATTTGGATAATAAATTTGTCGAGCAGTCAGAAAAAGCTATAGAATCAGACAATGAAGATGAGATTTTGCAGAATTATACGTCACAATGAGAAGAGTTAAGAAAGTGAGATGTTGTCGCTATTATTTGAAAGAATAAATCGACTCAGAGTTTGTAACTAGGATGCGTTTATCGAAGTGAGATAAACTCAGCTTTTTCGATCTTGTAAATGAGAACTGGATACAGCAACGGTGTGAAACTGTACCTATATTCCAGCATAGTTCTATTGTTTGCTATATCTGTAGTACATGACGGTAACCAGACCACACGTTTTTGCTTACTTGCGATATGTCATGTCATAACTGCGTTAGAGAATGACGAGAACAATATTTTGTAATTTTATTTATAATAAACTGAACGCCTCTCCATTAGCGCTGAAAGAGCCAGAAATATACATCCTGATGAAAATTTCCGTCTTCCCATTTTACCATTGCGACAGTTTTTTGCAATTCGTCTTTTTATTTAGAAAAAACAATGCATAAATGGCTTAGAAATACTGAAGAAAACCTTGCGAAATAAATGGATACAGCGTGCCAACTCCCCCCCCCCCCCTCCTGCCCCCGCCTCGTTCACCAAATGAAAGTGATAGTTTCCACCCACTACCTTCAAAGGTCTTTAGAACAATTTTCTTACATTTTGTGGAAGTATTAAAACGAAAGGCTCATTAATACTGGAAAGAAACAAAATTATTTCTCGTCTAGCATCACTCGCGGCAAGTTTACGGTTGGGGCAGGCTTTTGTTGACCGCATTTGTGCTCCTGTTCTGAAGAAAAGGCTTCCAATATGATGGTGGAGTTACCTACAAGTTCTGACTGATATTGATTTCTACGCCAAGAAAGAGAATGCAGATGTCACAAGATTGTCTCATATAGTTTTTATTTCAGAAATGGCTATTCCCCCCAGTGACTATTAACATATTTCGTCTGCAGATTTGCTTCTGTCTGTGGGTGACTTTGACTGGTATTGACAATGGGACAACCAGCAGGACATTGTTTTAATCTCATAATCAGTTTTGCATCTTTTCTTTGCTTGTGTGAAGTTTCTAGGCACAAAAGAAACACGGAGAGTTTCTTCTAGATGACTTCATTCCCATCAGTATTTGTTACCACACATTGTTCCTTATAATAATGAAAACCAAGTTTCTTGAAAAATATATATATATATATATATATATATATATATATATATAATGCTATACATTTTATGTCCTGTATTACTCTCAATCTGTGGTGCAGCTCAGTGAATTTCACACACTTTGATTCTTAAAATGCATTGTCATACGAACAGTGAAACTAAAATAGTGAGAAGCTATGTTTACAGCTTTTTCCCTTAAGTACAAGTCATCATATACAGCTTGCATTTATAATTTTAGGGAATTATTCGAAAATCTACTTTGTAGTTTAACAGCTTACAAGAAATGGGTTCCAGAAAGTTTACAGTATTCGCATTCCACACATTTTTCAGAGGTCCTTAAAAGCATGAAGATCTACCTTGTAATGAATTAAAAGAATTTATTATGTAGCTTTTGTCAGTCTTGCTTGTTCGTTATGTGACTACCGTTACTGACAGAAATTGTGGTAGCTAGCTCAGTATCACAACATTAGTGCATGTGCACAACAAATGCCAAATTGATGTAGAACCGATGTGTAAACAAAAGCAAATAATTTACAATTTTTCTTTGTCAGGACACACATTGCTGATTCCATTAATTAATCATTCAATGATGAAAGTACAACAAGCTAGTCTGTGAGTAATATTGGAGGGTCGGTGTATGTTCTGGCTCAAATCGCTATGTCAGCACTTTTTTCTAGAGTCATATTGCAGCTGATGCAGTTGTGCATGTCATATTCAAGGTCACTGGCGGCACTGTCAAGACCATTTCAGGGAAGGGGAGGAAGGTGGGAGGATATAAGTAGGGGATAGTGAGGTCAGCCAATGGGAATCAAGCTGCATACCCCATCCCCCTTTTGCTCTCGTCCAATGGGAATCATTCATAGTCTGTACTCAGCAGTCAGAACACCAATTTTCCAGACTTTGGTCTAGTTTTTTTTTTTATTTTTGCTATTATATTGCGTAATCACCATCATTTACTGTATGTGCTTCATTCTGTTGATGTGATGAAGGGACCCCACTGCTATCGGACATATGCTCTCCATTGTTGCTCAGTGCTCTGTAGTGAGGGGATTAAGATGTGTGTATTTCTTATAACAAATTATTTTATTATTATTACTTCAATTACGAGATGCAGTGGTGAGAAGCACACAGTATAGAATAATCATGAGACATAGATGAGTCTGCAAAATGTTGGTTGGTGAACCCCTCCTATTCTCAGGCAATTTTTGCTCTGACTTAAACAAAAATATGATTGTCAGACTGCCACACTCTATATGTGTGCACATCTCGTAGGTAACATATCTGTAGAATGCTAACTGAGCAATATATTATTTTTTTGTGAACACACCGAGACGTGTAACATGGCGTAAATACACCGACTAGTGGTGTATATTCATATACGTATAAGTGGTGATTCGACAGCACCACTCTGACTTCGATGTACATGTGGCGTGATTTTTTCGCAGATGTAGCGTTTTAGCATGCGTCGTACAGCGCTCCTTTGAATCCGAAACAGACGCCAGCATGCGCCAGCTTTATGGGGTGATTCCACATCACGTTGTATGCAGGAAAACATTATCGATAACCTGCTTCCAAAAGAGCTATATAGGATAAAAATTAATACGAGATGTACTGAAATGCGTAACGAGTGATGTATATTCAAATACCTGACAGTATTATGGCGTATGAAATGTGTAAATACTCCTCCTATAACGCAGGACGGCTATGAAACGCTATCAGCAAGGACCACAAAACAGGTAGAAGAGGACTGAAAGTAAGTATTCTATTCTGTGAGTTACAACTGTCACCATTATCAGCACCACTCGTCAGACATACCTCACCCGTTAAGGCGATGTTATTCTGTATACCATACATTCCAAATGCGTAACATTTGCTTGTAGGTTTACCCTCAGCAGAGTGGCGGCACTTGAAAATCTAATGCATTCCCACAATGAATGACGTGTATGTACTCAGATATATATGCAGTGTCCAACAGTCAAACACCTCCTATGCTACTAGACTACCCGGGAACAGTTAAGAATTGTAGCAACTTGAATACTAAAGAGTGTATTTACATTCAAGAATCAAACCTAAAGGGTGCAAGCTCAGCCATTTGGATTGATACAAGTACGCGTATGGATTTTTAGGAAATATATGGTATGCACTTGCGGAACACACTCGTCAGAACACCTCAAGTCCCTTTTTGCAAAGGAATTTGATATCACATCTATGTGCGTGGTATGTCACTAGCTGATGTAGGTAAAGGACTACGTACACCTGAAGTACTGAATGAGGAAGAACACACCGAAATTCTAGTGTGTGATTGTGTGTATGTGTAACTTTATAGACGGCGTGTAAACAGACTATTGAAGTAACGTTATGATGTTCCATAACGAGCAGTCTGTCAAGTCACCGAAACCACGATGATAGCAATTGGCAGACAATTATCTTCTTTTCAGAGCAACATTGTCATCTGAATCGCGTAAAAATGACTAACATTTACTAAAAAAAGGGTGACACAGTATTCCCCCAGCGTCGTTGCACGATGTGTATTTATCTCACCTACTGACAAAGACATACCGCGGTCGTCTTGCCCTTGGTTAGGACACACCCGCGCCGCTGAAATCTGATCAGCGCTGTCAATAACTGCTTCATCTTCCAGCAGCGGCACTGCAGCGAACCAGAGAAAAACACTAGTCAGCATAAACTCTCAGAGTATCCGAATTATTTGTTCCACTGCGGTGGAATATCGTCTTTTTTGATAAATAAAAATATGTAGTCATATAATTGTTCATCACATTTATACAAGTGTAACAAAAATGTACGGCACAAATTGCACGAAGCATTCCCACACGCAGACGAAGAAATTATGTTACATGAACATGAATCAGGAATAGCATTGATTCGATGCTATAAATCATTTCCTCCCACTCGTTAATCATGGGAAACACACAAGATCAGACCGTTAGAATCCTGGGGAAGGTGCACTCTTGTTAACGTCTGGTTACGTTGTACACCGGAAGTGCTTTGTTTTACATGTCCCTGCTGCCATGCAACGTGCGTCATTGCTTGTTTACAGGTAACATCAACTGTTCCAGCGATGAGTACAGCCGTTGCAAGCACACGGGTTACTACGTAGAGTCAATCACAGACATGGCACGTGCAATGGCAGATACGCATTTGATGTTTGGGTTATCTGACGGCACTGGCGCTCGCGCTTGTACCAGCAGAGATTACCAGGACGAAGGTGTCCCGACAGGAAAACGTTTGAATCCACTGAACGTCGTCTTAGAGAACATGGGGAGGCCTTGAAGGACGAGAGCACTGCAACGGGAGGCGGTTGACGACGACCCTAGTGTCAGTACAAGACATGTAGCTGCAACACTGGATGTTGACAACATGGCTGTCTGGCGACTGTTACACGAGGACCAGCTGTATCCATACCATTTATAGCATGTGCAGGCACCATCAGCAGCTGGTTTTCCTGCGTAGATACTCTTCTGAGAATGGTTTATTCAACAAAGTGTCTAAGCTATCATAATTTCGTAGAGAATGTTCTACCTGCTCTGTTAGCAACTGCGCGACAAGGCACATACTTCATGCACGATGGAGCACCTCCACGCTCTTCGAACCTAAACTCATTGGCCTTTCATTTCGGGGAAATTGAAAGCTCTTGTGTATGAAACCCCAGTACAAGATGGTCAGAGTCTCCGTTCCCGTCTTATATAAGGCTACGAAACCATACACAGCACTTCAGGGATTCACTACGACGGCGGGTTGATGAATGTATCAATGCCCACAGATCTCCTGTGAGAAAGAGTTGCATGCGGTATGCTGGTGCGTTCTGTTCGTGTGTGTTTCCCATGATTCGTGAGTAGGAGTTGTGACATGGAAACAAAGCGTTTCCAGGCCTATGTTCATATAAGATCATTTCTTCGCCTACGTGTGAGGAATGTGTCCTGCAATTTGCGTCCTACATTTTTGTGACACCCTGTATATGTTCTGGGGTGATAAGGTCACTGCTCCGATCTTGTTCCCTTCACGCTGCACACAGAGAAAAAATTCTACTAGTGGGCATTAGAAAAAAAAGTGGTCTCCTATTTCACAGGCTTTCTCTCCTAAATGATTAAACATATATTTTAATATTAGCCGGCCGCGGTGACCGAGCGGTTGTAGGCGCTACAGTCTGGAACCGCGCGACCGCTACGGTTGCAGGTTCGCATCCTGCCTCGGGCATGGATGTGTGTGCTGTCCTTAGGTTAGTTAGGTTTAAGTAGTTCTAAGTTCTAGGGGACTGATGACCTCAAATGTTAAGTCCCATAGTGCTCAGAGCCATTTCAACAATTTTTTTTAATATTACCTCGAAGAAAAAGTTATTTTCCAAACAAATGCAGTACTTATATTTTTATACTCTTATGTTAACTTAGTCAAAGCACACAGCGGTATGAATAGGTTTCAAATGTAAGTTGCTACTTTCTCCCACAGCGATAGCAACACTACAGTACTTTCACATCGAGGCATAGGCGGCTCTAAGAAAACATTTCCTCTCGTATCACACAACAGAAGCTGTGGCCAGTGGACTTCCCATGTGAAAAATTTATTCCCACAGCAACACGCAGTATGCCGCAATTCTTCTGCTTTCGTGCTATTTACAACATAGCGCGTGTTCAACAAAAGAAAAAGCCATGCGTGGGATAGTGAAAACCCTACCACATAATCTATATACGATCAAAAATAATATGAGAACTGTCAAGGGAAATCCGTCGCTTCTTCCCTCTAGTCGCATAACCGAGAGGTATTATACTCCAGCCTACCAATAATCTTTTCCATGTCAGCTAATAAAACAATAAAAGGAACTTGACTCTACAATGTCGCGCTACAGTCCTGAAGAGTGCTCTGGGGAGTTTTGGAGCTGCGGATAGCTGTTCTATAAAATGATACACAGAAATTTTTATTATTCGGTAATGTATGGTTCTCGCACGGAAAGGATAGGAGCCGATAAACCTCGTATATTTCTTCTGTAACTTGTCATTTGAACAGGGTGTCAAGGAGACGCCACATACCGTAGCTGTATGTGGTAGCGGATACCGTGTACCACTCAGAAATGAGGCGAGGGAAAAAAGATTTCTTACCAGCCCTGATTTCTCTTATCTTGTCTTCACGGTCCGTATGAAAAAGAAAAATGCAAGCTCTCAATAGTGCTTCGCGAAAAGAATGTCGTTTTCCCATCTGAGTTCATGGAGTATCTCTGTACTAGTTCCACGCTGATAGAATCTAGCGGCACACCTTCGGTGTCTCTCTCTTTAATCCAGCCTGCTCGACAAGTTTTCTGTACGCTGTCTTCTTCGTAGACGAACTGCACTTTTCCTAATAAACTGCAGGCGATCTTACATTCTCTTTCCATTTCATATCGCTTTTGCAACGTCAGCCATAGCCATCGACGCTGCTGACTAATGCCGTTTTCGGAGTTTTTCATACTCATCTGCGTTTACAGTCGCTCAGAAGATTATTTATGTATACTGTAAGGTGCCTCTTACGTGAGGAAGACATTTTTACCTGTTTTAATAAATTATTGTCTCTTATTGATGTATTCACGATAGTTAGGAAGTGCTGTAGTCCGTAGCCGGCCATGAGTCGGAGAGCATTTCCCACGCTGGCTGGCTAGGTGACGAAGAGACCATATGTCGCGCGTAGTGGGGTGGGGCTCTGCGCTAGACCGTAGCAACAAGCGTTAGCCTGGGAAATATACACGACGGGAAGTACCGCCATCTTGGCGCCAAAGTCACCGATTTTGTTTATTTATATTTAATAATTACAGTTATTTATGACAACATGAATACTATGAGGAGCCTCTGGATGTTTACAACTATTTATCATAATTCTGCCTCGTTAAAATTCACACCCGTTCATTAACAAATGCATATCTTTGTAAGTACGAACTTGATCGGAAATCCACGAACTATGACGAAACTAGTAAGAGATACGGACTGCGGGCCAAAGTCGGCAGTCGGCGTTAAGAGCTCTTACTGTCTTGTTCGATGGTAGCCATGCTCTCGGTTACGAGTAGTTTGTGACATGAGCGTTTCATTATTGATCTAATAGAAATAAAAGCGATGTTGCGGCATTCTGAATGTTAATTTCGAGTAAATAGATACCCCAAAATTGACCGACAGCAATTTCAGATAATCAGCTTCCACCGACAGAGACATCCAATGCGCCAATGAAGAGCCTGCACGGGACGACATTTACGAGAGCTGCACCGCGCACAGGTAGGACGAAATCCGACGACACGACCCACCAAGGCGGATCGAGGAAGGTCCGACTTACACTCGCAAATTCCGGGTGGAAATGCTGACAAGTCATACTGTACGCCACATATACCACCCTCTACGGACTCGCGGCTAAGCTGAGTAATAACAGTATCAGTTTAGAAGCGAGGGGATCTTGCATTTGGCATCCCTTGCGGGGAATAAAACTGCGTGGGAGGAAGATCATTAAGAAGACAGTTGCCAAATCTTGCAATTGGCATCCATTTCGGTGGAATAAAGCTGTGTGAGAAGAAGAGCATTAAGAAGACAGATTCCAAGTTTGCACTTGGCGTCCATGACCTCGGATAAAACTGCGTGGGTGGACGAATACTATCAAGAAGATTATTATTGAAGATACTGAATTTGCATTCGAGAGTGCCGACTTGTAAAAATTGTTACGAACAGCAAGTAATAGTGATTTCAAGTGACTGAATCGGAAGCAGGAAGTGAATAGTGAACTTAAAACTAGTAGAGGGTAGCAACATTAAAAGTGAACGGTATGCGTCGTGGAGTGCGTAATTGGTGTCGCGAAACGCAATAAAGTCGTGTTGTGGAAAAATTGCCTGTGAGGATTGCGAACGTTTCGCGGTCGCGAGTGGAACGATCGATCGTCGGGAAGACATGGAGGAAAAGGAGGCGGCAGCAACGGACGTCGCAAGGACCGCCACAGATACGGAGGAGGCAGCAGCGCGCGGCAGGCAGATCGAAGGAGCGTCATAGCAGGGGTGCGCCGGAGGCGCGCTCGCGGCAGTTCGGAGTTCGACGCTCCGGCGCAGCGGTCGAGCCAGTCTCAAATTAATGCCACGGCTGGAGAGTAACGAAATTTACCTAACGTAAGTCGAACTTTAAACATTCTAGGGGTGTTAGATTCGAGATTCGGGTGCAGAAGGGTATGTTGTTGAGAAATGGGAAAAACGTTGAAATGAGTGACTTAACGGAAAACATAGAGCAAAATATGGCCAAAGCCAACGCAAATTTAATGGAGAGTAGTGATGAATTGTTAACACTTGCTAGGTCTAAAGAGCGACCGGAAAAGGTAATGGTTGATGCAGTAGGGAATGATGAGCAGGGAAAGATGGTAGAAACTTTAGAAACGGCAGAAACAGGGGCTTTGTCTCCCACTGGAAACGTTGTTAGAGAGGGTGTAAACACAGTACCTGTGGCTATACAGAGTAGAGGTGAAGAAATGGGCATCACGGAAGTGTTGATAGCTATAATGAATGGTAACAAAGCGCTGAGTAAGAAAATAGAGAAAATTAAGAAAAATACTAATAGGCTAGATGAGTATATAATAAAAGCTGACAATAAATTCACCGAAATAGAGGGAAGGATATCAACAACAGTAAAAGAGCAGAAAACGGTAGCAAGTGATTTGTCAAAGAGGATAACCACAAGTGAGACTGCAATAGTGCATCACAGTAGAGATATCAGTGAACTTAAACAAAGTATCACAACTTTCGATAAGTATGTTACTAAGGGGATTAAAAAGCAAAAAAAGGGAAAATATCCAAAGTAAACGAGAGAGTGGAGGAAATAAAGTCAGAATTGTCGGATTTGGTAGAGAATAATACTAAAGAGATATCTGACAGGGTAGCTAGTATTCAGCAAGAAGTCAGTGATTTTACAAACAGGGGCACTGATGTCTTTGCTGAAAAGATAGAAAACAAATTAGATGCTAAATTTAAAAATCTAATGGAAACAGGTAATAATATTGGAAAAATTAGTAATGAGGACAACTATCTCAGGGTGTGTACTTTCCATAATTTCGATGCGAGAGTTAAGTTACATTCCAAAGCATTTATAAAGCAATTTAAAGGGGTTTTGCCAGAAAATTGGAATGACAGAAGAAAAATAGGTTGTGCCACTAGCAGAATGGAAGGGGACACTTTGTCGTGGGGAATGAGAGCAGGAGAAGCATGCCAAACATACGACGAATTTATTACGAAATTTTTGGACAAATATTGGTTTAATAGTACACAAGATAATGTACGTAATAGTATCTTTCAAGGGAGAAATTTTCTTGGGAGTGGGTACGATAGTTACAAAGATTATTTCCAGAGTTTCTGTGAAAAAAATTTGTATTTAGATAATCCACTGAGTGAGGAGGATCTTATTGCTGTAGTGTTGGTGAAACTGCCGATATCTGTGCAAGAACAACTGATAGGCATACCCAAAAAGAAAGCTGAGGACATATTACAAGCACTTGATCAATTATTAGATGCTTTATCAGGGGAGGAAACATCCAGTAACGGCTGGAGAGGTGTAAATTGGAGGTCAAGGGAACATGAGAACTGGAGAGTGCGTAACAGGAATCACAATAACATGAGGGATAACGAGAGGCTTGATAACGGGCATAACAGACGTGGTAGAGGAGGTTGGAACCGAGGTGGTTCGAACGGCCATGGTAACAGACGGTACGAAGAACAGGGAGACGGATATGAGGGTGGCAGGACCGAAAGAGGTCCCGAAAGAGAAATTACCGAGCAGGAAAACTGGAGGGGAGTTCGTGTGGGGTCCGAGCACGAACTCAAATGATCAGTGGACCAAGACAGATCAAAAGGATAATAAAAGAGGATTGGTGCGATATTAAAGAAACTCTTTTAGAGGAAGATGAAATGGTGAGTAAGGAAGAGTACCAACCGATAATAGATGTGGATATTAATGGTACCGAAGCAGTAGCAGTCATTGATACAGGTAGTGAGTTGGGCACCATAGTCCGCAGCTCGTGGTCGTGCAGTAGCGTTCTCGCTTCCCATGCCCGGGTTCGATTCCCGGCGGGATCAGGGATTTTCTCTGCCTCGTGATGACTGGGTGTTGTGTGATGTCCTCAGGTTAGTTAGGTTTAAGTAGTTCTAAGTTCTAGGGGACTGATGACCATAGCTGTTACGTCCCATAGTGCTCAGAGCCATTTTTTTGTGCGCCATAGCAGAGAGGCTTTATGACCAAATAAGAGACCAGGAAGAGGTACCTATGTTACCGTTACAAAGAGTTAGAGTCTTGGGTGCAGTAGGAGAAAAATTAAGGTAATAAAAGACCAAGTGTTATTGGAAGTGAGATTTCAAGGAATTGTATTAGTAGTTAATGCTATAGTGGTACCTGACCTTTGCGTAGGGATTATACTAGGGATGGATTTATTGGTAGACAATGCAGCTGTTGTAGAATTAGAAAGGGGTTGTGTGATCCAGGCAGTAAATGGTACTAGAAACGAGTTTAAATTAGGCGGGGCCATTCAAGCTAAAGAGGAGGCGCAGGGAAAATTCTACCTGAAAATAATGCGTGAGTGTTTCCAATGTGAAGCAGATTCGAAGGGGAGTGACTGTAGGAAAGGGAGACGAGAGCCAGTTGAGGCAGAACGGTCAGTAGAAGATATCAAAGCTAAATTAAATAATATCGATGATATGGACCAAGGTGCAAAAAAATAACTAGGAGAGTTGCTGGTAAAGTATGAGAAAGTATTTTCAAATGGACCTGGGTTAATGAAAGGAGAACCTTATGAGTTTAAAGTCAAACCGTACCAACCATTCAAACTGAGACCCCATGTGATACCTTTGGCAAGAAGGGAGGCAATAGAAAAATAGTTACAAAGGATGATAAAATTGCAAATTTTCGAAAGATCGACGAGTCAATATTGCAATCCGTTAGTATATGTGACAAAGAAAGATGGTGCATTGAGAGTAACCTTGGATGCCAGGATACTGAAGAAGATAATAGAGCCTCAGAATGATAGGCCAGAATCTCTTGAAGAATTATTGCAAAAGTTCGAAGGGGCCAGTAAATTATCTAGCCTCGATATGACTGCCGGGTATGGGCAAATAAAATTGGCTGAGAAATCTAAACAGTACACAGCTTTTGTATATAGAGGCAGGTGCTATCATTTCAAAGTTCTCCCATTCGGATTGAATATATCGGTAGCAGCGTTCATAAGGGTGTTGGATAACTTACTGGGAGAAGAATTATTGTCTAGAATCACCGTTTATGTGGACAACATCCTGATTGCTGCCAGTGATTAGCAAGAGCACAATAGGATTGTGGAAGACGTGTTGAAAGCGTTTCAAGGGGGCAATGTTACCGCGAATTTAACCAAGTCCGATTTCGGAAAGAGCGAAATACAATTTTTAGGGCATATTATATCAGCAGAGGGTATTAAGCCGAATCTTAAGAAATTGGAGTCTATCAAAGAATTCCCACAGCCGAGAAACAAGAAACAAATAAAATCGTTTCTCGGTTTGTGTAATTTTTACCGAAAATTCGTGGATAAACAGGTATTAAATGCAAAGTCACTGCATAATTTAACCGGAAAGAATGTACCTTGGGTGTGGACAGAGCAGTGTCAGAAGAGTTCGATGACATCAAAGAAGGTCTATGTAAAGGCGGAATACTCTACCACCTTAAACTGGACACAGAATTTTGTCTGTCAGCAGATAGTTCGGACTTTGGAATTGGTGCCAACCTATTCCAGATGATAGTGACGGAAGAGGGGGTAGAACATCGAACTATCGTATTCGCGAGTAGGTTGTTGACAAAATGCGAGCGTAACTATATCGTTACTGAAAAGGAGGCAATGGCCATAGTATGGGCCTTCAAAAAGTTCTGATATTTAATGGGTAGAAAAGTAAAAGTATACACAGACCACAAGGCTTTATCTTTTATGAAAAGCTGCAGATTAAAACATGGCAGACTCACTCGTTGGACTATAGCTCTTCAGGAATACCAATATGTGATACATTACAGACCTGGTAAAGACAACGTAGTAGCGGACGTGCTGTCCAGATTGCCATTGGGGATGAACCAGGAGAATCAAGATTTGTCGGATTCTCGAGAAATTCATTTGTTATATATGGAAGGGTTGGAATATGAGGATAAGATTAAAGGATATCTGAGGAATATATCTCAGGAACAAGAGAAGGACGGAAGGTTGCTTAAGGCAAAGGATAAATGGGAAGAAAATCAAGAACGACAAGTGAGGCAATATTATCTAGTAGAAAAGGGAATACTATATCGCAGGACTAGCCTGGTATGGAATAACTGGAAGTTGTGTTTACCTGAACATACCATAAATGAATTTCTCTGGTATATTCACATGAGCTATGGACATTTCAGACCTAAAAAGTGTTCTGCAAAATTGGCAGAAACACGTATCTTCAGCTGTATGGTGAAGAGGGCTAGAAAGGTACTGGAAAGATGCGAGAAGTGTCAGAAAACGAAGACACCTACAACTAGTAGCAAGGGTCGGATGTATTGTATTATACCAGAAGAAATAGGAGAGATGGCATCGGCGGATGTATTCGGGCCACTACCAACCTCAAGAGGGGGGTTTAAACACGTTTTGGTGATAATGGACGTATTTTAGAAATTTTTGAGGCTGTATCTCTTAAGGAGATGTACAGGGAGTGTAATGACAAATAAGTTAGAAAAGGATTAAGTTTGCACTGTGGGTAAACCAAAAAAAAAGTGCTCAGTGATAATGGGTCTCAGTTAGTACCCAGAGCATGGAAGATGATGTTGGAGAAGCTAGACCTCAAAGTCATATATATAACAAGGTTTCACCCAGCTTCGAACCCGGTAGAGAGAGTGATGAAACAGCTGGGACGGCTTTGTAGGGCTTACTGCCACGACCATCACACTGCCTGGGGAATGTATATTAAAGAGTTTGAGGAGATACTGAACGAACTGCCAAACTGCCACATTCGACAACTGAGGTATCTCCATATGTGCTGCTAACGGGCAAAAAACATAGAAATATGATTGAGAATGTAGTGAAATTCCCAAAGAGATCAGACATGACTGTAGAAGAGAAACGCGAATTGGTGTTAAGCAGGATGAAAGCGAAAGGGGCTTATCGGAAGGCAAGGCATGATAGGAATATTATACCCAAGGAATATGTACTGGGAGACGTAGTATTGGTTAGAGCTCACAGGAAATCGTCCAAAATTGACGCTGAAATAAAGAAATTTTATGAGATTTTTGAAGGTTCTTATGTGGTACGTAGGGTACCACACCCTAATGTCGTGGAAGTGGCTCACCCTGAGTCGAAAGTAGTCAGAGGAATTTACAATGTAGTGGATGTAAAACGATATCGTGGTAGTTACGGGGAAGCCCCTTAAGTTGACGAGCATGAATAGTAGCTGCCAGGCAGATATCTCTTTAGCGTAAAAAAAGAAAAGAAATGAAAAAAATATAATGAAAAACACTCTAATCCGACGTAACAACTAACTTATTTGTGTATTAAATATAGAAAGACGTGATAATAAGGAAAGAATCTGTAATAAACATAAGGGGAATGACAAAATCATAATATTTACTTTAAGAGTAGGTCAGTACGTGAATGACCCAGTTTCGATGAACGAGAGCCACCGGTTGGTCTTAATGAGCTTTTCTCTGACCGGCACAGCTGACGGGTCGGTGCCCTAGCGTCTGAGAGTGACGTCATGAGGGTGTGTCTACGACTTTGTTTACAAACGAAGGCTTACATACTGACACAGTGGTGTTTAGTGGGATGAACTGTAATGAAATGTGGTACATAAATCTTAGTATTATTATTGCTTTATAGCTTTGTTATTTGATTCCCCAGGGACTGTCGTAAAATATTATTGTATTCTTCTGTCTAAAGCAGTCTTTTTTTGTTTCATGTACCATTGTAATGTAACTGGTGAATGATGAGACGTAATGTGGACGCCCTTGTAAGCTGACCAGGGAATCTGGGAA
This sequence comes from Schistocerca piceifrons, assembly GCF_021461385.2. Classification (NCBI taxonomy): domain Eukaryota; kingdom Metazoa; phylum Arthropoda; class Insecta; order Orthoptera; family Acrididae; genus Schistocerca; species Schistocerca piceifrons. The sequence goes on from NC_060149.1 coordinate 907,279,412, forward strand.
ACCTATCCAAATCAATATCAATTAAAAGGGAAGAACTGATAATGGCTGTTGCTTCCGGATCCCAGCGGAACCAGCGAACCGAAGAACCCTAACTTCGGGATTACAGTGAATACTGGTTCGAAAGAAAGTGTTATCAGTGGCGTACGAAAAAAGAAATGAATAAAATTGTCTTGAGCCATCAGTGTTCAGTGGTGTAAAATAGGGTAGATAAATTTGGTGAGTATCTAAGTGTGCTGAAGATATAGTTTATCCTCAATGTATATAGTGGTCCGTTTGATTGAAAGAAAGAACGCTCTTGGTAACTTTTTGAAAAACGGTGATAGAGCCGATACGAAAGTCAAGCGTCTTGTTTAGTGTTGAGGTGACGTATTCTTCGACAGGCGTCACGAATTATTGAAAAATTCCCTACATAAAATGTATACCTAATGTTTTGTGAACTGAATTGTATAACAAATTGTCTTGTATCTTGGTTATTCATTTGTATTGGTGTTATTTGGGAAATGTTTATCCTCTTTCACTATTTCAATTAATCATTTATATATAGTGAAAGTATAGGTGTTCATAACGAGAGCATGGAGATTAATATTCTAATAATATGGTGACATAGGAGAGCAATAATACAGACCGATTAGTAATTTTGTAATGAAATTTAAAGAAAAATTGTTTATGTACAATTAAAAGTTAAAAGAAATACTGAGTTAAAGGAAAAGTTAAAGATCTCAATAGAAAGCAAATAACCAGAATGTAAAGGCTGCTCCTAGAATTTTGCAATACCGCGATTTTGTTATTTCCAAAATTGCGATTTTGTCTCACGAAAAAGAACAATTTTGGAAAGACACAACGGGGGGAATATGTAAGGTGCCTCTTACGTGAGGAAGGCATTTTTACCTGTTTTAATAAATTATTGTCTCTTATTGATATATTCACGATAGTTAAGAAGTGCTGTAGTCCGTAGCTGGCCATGAATCGGAGAACATTTCCCACGCTGGCTGGCTAGGTGACGAAGCGACCATATGTCGCGCGTAGTGGGGTGGGGCTCTGCGCTGGACCGTAGCAACAAGCGTTAGCCTGGGAAATATACACGACGGGAAGTACCGCCATCTTGGCGCCAAAGTCACCGATTTTGTTTATTTATATTTAATAATTACAGTTATTTGTGACAACATGAATACTATGAGGAGCCTCTGGATGTTTAAAGCTATTTATCATAATTTTGCCTCGTTAAAATTCACACCCGTTCATTAACAAATGCATATCTTTGTAAGTACGAACTTGATCGGAAATCCACGAACTATGACGAAACTAGTAAGAGATACGGACTGCGCGCCAAAGTCGGCAGTCGGCGTTAAGAGCTCTTCCTGTCTTGTTCGATGGTAGCCATGCTCTCGGTTACGAGTAGTTTGTGACATGAGTGTTTCATTGTTGATCTAATAGAAATAAAAGCGATGTTACGGCATTCTGAATGTTAATTTCGAGTAAATAGATACCCCAAAGTTGACTGACAGCAATATCAGATAATTAGCTTCCACCGACAGAGACACCCAATGCGCTAATGAAGAATCTGCACGGGACGACATTTACGAGAGCTGCACCGCGCACGGGTAGGAGGAAATCCTATGACACGACCCACCAAGGCGGATCAAGAAAGGTCCGACTTAAGTTGGGTTCCCATGGGGCATGAGCACGAATGTGTGCCACGCCTTCGTGCTTGATTTCGTGCCATGACAGGAGTGAAGCCATCAGTCGTGGGGTGTGGACAGTGCACGTGGAGTGGAGTGTCAACGAAAGCGTGATTCAGTTGATCGCGGGAATCCGGCCATGAACGAGCTCCATATCGTGAGTTGTGCTGTGGTGAGTTCGATTTTTGCTACTGTTTTGGCACAGAGAATGAATCGGTTGGTGGAACTTCAAGAAAATCGGAAGAAAAGACGATGGTGGGTCAGGAACTGTATACTTCAACGAACATCGAGGGCACATAATTTGGTTGACGTGGAACTAAGAAACCATTACCCCGAAGATTTCAAAAACTTATTACGAATGTCTCAGGCGCAGTTTGACTACCTTTTGGAATGCGTTTCACCTCTGATTTCAAAATCAGATACTAATAAGTGACAAGCAGTGAAAGCAAAAATTAAACTTCAAGTAACTTTACGCTATTTAGCCACAGGGAACTCTTTTAAAAGTCTGGAATATTTATTTCGTGTTCCAAAGAACACACTTAGTAAATTTATACCTGAAACCTACGAAGCAGTCCACAAGGCACTTATGGAATACATACAGGTAATTACAATAACATATAGTATACAACTTTTTCCTTTATTATTTTATTTGAATTTTCAACATAGTAATGTACGAGTATTCTAGGTCTAAGTATTTAAGGAATAGAAAGAAACAATAATACGAAAATGGTTGATCATCATAATAATATTGATCATTAAAAATGTTACCATCATAGAAAAAAGTAATTGCTTGAGTAATAAAATAAGATCGACCTATAAATTTGTAAATAAATAGTCATCTGAGAAATCAGCACTCATATTTGATTCTCTCTCACTTGGTAATGTTGATTGGTTGGAGGGAGTTGGTGGTGGGCACATCGCATTTGTTATTTGTGACTTAATTGTCTCTTGAAGCCTCATGGCAACTGGAGGCCCAGTACTGCGTAGCACTGACGCGACATACTTTCCGAAACAGTCGTAGGAGTCCTCTTGGTTCATTAGTGCAGCACGATTTGAAATAGCTTGTAATTTCTCAATCGCACATGAAAAAAAAAACAAAAAAAAAAACACGATTTACGAGTCGTGCAGAACATTTTCGCCGCTTTTTGATGATGAAGGCTGCGAAGGAGTTGAAGGGACTTTTCGTTTTAGTACTGCCCTGGGTGTTTCAGATTCTGCTGGAATCTGTGATGTGCTTGTTGGCGTGGTCCCGTTGAGATCGTCAACAGCAGTGAAATCTACAGATAGGGATTGTGGCTTCTCCAGTTGTGATTGTTCATTTGTGTTTATTGGTGACACATGCAATCAAAACATTAATTTTGTTTCTGGCGCTGGCAACTTAAGAGGGATGGAAAAATATAGAGTATGGGTTTAGAGAACGATGGAACTTTCCAGGCTGTTCAGGAGCTCTGGACGGAAAACACATTATCATTCGTGTCCCTCCCGCTACTGGATCTGATTATTACAATTACAAAAGTAGTTTCAGTATTGTATTTCTAACTTTAGCTGATTCAGATTATTGTTTCCTGTATGTTAATGTAGGGGCTAAAGGAAGAAATTATGATGGTGGTATATTTCAAAACAGCTCATTGTACAACGCTTTGGAGACAAATTCCCTTGCAATGACAAGTGATTCTAGAGGATGCGTTTCCACTAAAGACTTATCTGATGAAACCTTACAGTCGGCGTAACATCTCTCGACAGGAAAGAATCTACACCTATCGAGTTTAAAGGGCTCGAAGAGTTGTAGAAAATACTTTCGGCATACTTGTGAGTAAATTTCAAAAATGATTCAAATGGCTCTGAGCACTATGGGACTTAACATCTGTGGTCATCAGTCCCCTAGGACTTAGAACTACTTAAACCTAACTAACCTAAGGACATCACACACATCCATGCCCGAGGCAGGATTCGAACCTGCGACGTAGCAGTCGCGCGGTTCCGGACTGCGCGCATAGAACCGCTAGACCACCGCGGCTGGCCATGAGTAAATTTAGAGTCTTTTAAAAACCAATATCTTTAGAAATACAGTCGGTGGACAAAGTAGTGCTAGCCTGCTATTCGTTGCACAACTGGCTGCGGAAAACGAATCCCGCCTACATCTCACGAGGTTTAATTGACTTCGAGGATGAAAACCATCGTATTTTCCCTGGATCGTGGCGTCAAGAGGAAATTACTGGCCTACATAAACTTCCGCAAACTGCTAACAGACATCCACATCGACAGGCACAACAAATTCGGGATGAGTACCGCGATTACTTTAATAATAAAGTTGCTGTGCCCTAGCAAAATGTACTACTCGGCGACGTTCCAAATACAAAACCGTAGAGCACATCAGTGTCAATATTGTGCTCAGTTATTTTGTACATGATTGTCTTCAATTAGTATGTGTCACAAAGTAAGTGCATTGCTACATATATTTTATCATAAGAATGTATTGTTACAGTGCTAGATATTGTTGTATTAAAAGAAGCTGGTACAGTTCCTATGATATACCTACTATTCTGTATAATCATTATAAAAACTTTTGTAATAACGTAAATGTAAGGAACAATTTTGAAAATGTATAAAATTTGAAATATGGAAATAAACTTTTATTTCACTTACCAGATTTGATAGTGTGGGTCGTTGCTGAACGAATAGGCGAATGAAAGAATTCATCTTGTCAAACCAGAAGATTTTTCGTTTTAAACGTCGTCAGTGCCAGCTCCAGACCGTTCGCTTACGATTACTTTCTTCAGTTCCTGACAATACGAACTACTCGAGTTTTTAAATTTCGCAATAACTTCTTTCGGTCCGAATCCTGGAATTTGGAGCGCATCACTAATTCTTTTGGCAGCAGCCATTCTTGCATCTCGGTCTCTGTATTCTTCTCTGCTTACATCATACAAGACCTGCTCAGTAGCGCAAAGTTCCAGAAATTCTGAAGTTTCACTGTCTTGCAACTTGACCACACGACCTTTAATGGCACTAATTGCCAGGTTGTTGTTCATAGCACTAGATGTTGTAATCTGACACAGCCACAGACGAGGCAAACTCACAACTGAAAATCAAACACGTTTGGTATGAAGCGTGAGCCCTTACGCCTGCCCGTGACGTCACAGTAAAACTCACGTCTCTTCGTTCACACGGGTGTTGTTCCACGACGGCATGTCTCACGCTAGCGTGTCACGTCCCGTGGGAACCCGGCTTTTCACTCGCAAATTCCGGGTGGAAATGCTGACCAGTCATACTGTACGTCAGATATACCACCCTCTACGGACTCGCGGCTAAGCTGAGTAATAACAGTATCAGTTTAGAAGCGAGGGGATCCTGTAATACGGATAAGAACAGCGGTCCTATCCTAGGAATCTGCATGCCCATTTTTGTACGAGCGATATGCATTATTACATTGGAACAGAGAGAGATATTCTCGATAAAATGCAAGCTAAGTAATGAATGTGTTCTCTGCTGATGTAATTCCCCATATATTATATTCAAGGTCACTACCCTCCCATCCTCCTCGATTTAGGTTTATGTCAACGTCACCGCACTCTCAGCCAATCGCTGGTGTTTTCGCATACTCATATATGCCCGACATTTCTTTAATCTAGCTAGTCTTCGAAACAATGTTGATGTTTGTGAATACATTTCACTTAACCGTTTGCGGTGGTAAACGCTAACATTAACAACGTTGTTATAGAACTGGAAAATGTAGAGCAGCGATTATGTGTTCAATTAAATCAAGTTGAGTGGTACAGCTTATACGAGGATCTTGCGTATGCAGAGAGCCAGTTAGCCTCTGTATAAATCTATATGAGGTGGAGATCGACAGTTTTGTTGCAATTAAAAACATTTGCAATCGTTTTAAAACGCTGCTGTTTCATTTTCTTATAAATATTATAATGTAATCTGCCTGTGTGAACATTTAATGTTTAATTTGTAAGATATACGGAAGTGTAACTCTGTTTCGTAATTCCATTATGTATTTTTGGTGAAATGTTTGAGCAAAGTGAAAGCAAGACTCCGTCGATATTACGAAATGGATTTTTGTCAGAATTTCCATAGCCAAACGAAGAGTGTTAAATAAACAATTGGGGTATCAAACTGACAAACATGATGTCTAGTTTCACAAGAAAGAAAATTTAATTGCTTGAAAGTAATAATGGTAAATAAGAAAAATTTAATTAGTGATATGAAGGGAAAATTGAAGCCTTTGACGAACAGATCTGCACGCCCTAGCTATTTTGTACATAAAATGTTACAAAGGGGTGATATTTAACTGTTAGTAAAAAAATATGAAACAAAAAATATGAAAAACTCGATCAAATATTTTGTGTAAAAGAAAGAAAAATAAGGACATTTAGCATGGCTTTGAATGGTGCTTGAGATCGTATACAAGAAAAAAGGAAACAACAGAGAATTTAAAGTTCAATGTTTAACTTAGAATCTTTGAATTTTAAAAATTACTAGACGAAATTTGTCTTGTGGATTATGTAGAACATCCAGTCCTATTTGGTACGTATGATCTTGAGCATCAATCAGTGGCTCGACATATGTTTTTCTATTCTATCTTTTTTCTTAGTTTTAGACAAATCATTTCACAAAATATTTTATCGTTTTTTCCAATTATTTTTATTATAGCTTAGAGCATAAACTAGGATCCTACCGCGTAGCAGAATCTGAGATGGCGGAAAACAACATGAGAAACAGTGAGCATACAGTAAAAGATCGCCATGAGTTCCTGACTTAACAGATCTGTGTGTTAATTGTACAGGAAATGAGTAGTTTCTGCTTGAAACAGGCTCGTTTTAAAGATAATAGAAAGCAGTATATCAGACTCATAACGTCTCAGAAATGTTTGCATTGACGTTGTGAGCAAACCTAAGGTTTGGTTCTTCACAACATAATATCACAAATACTGTGGACGAAGGGGAAATTCGGTTCCCATCCAGCGGCTAGGAGGGACGCGGACTTGCGGGCTTTCTGCAGCCACGCAGAGTTAGCGAAGAGCCTGGCTGACAATGAGAAGCCATGCAGAAACTGTGGAGCCTTGCAGGGAGTAAGAAAAAGCACAGGCACAAAAGCATCAATACTACATATGTGGAGGCTGTGAGGCTTCTAGCTATCAGGAGCCGTTTTCACCTGCCTTAAAAAAAAGGAGAACGTGTCGAGAATTCCAGCAACCCCACAGGCACTGGGGCGGAGCGAAGACAGAAAGGGTCAATAATTTGCACAGGGCGACGTGTGAAACCAAGTAACTGTGGAAGAAATCAGCCTGCTTAAAAAAAAAAAAAAATGTTTTCTGGACTGTAAGGAGTTGCTTATACGCTGATCAGCCAGAACATTACGACCACCTACCTAATAGCCGGTATGTCCATCTTCGGTACGGATAACAGCTGTGCCGCGTCGTGGTATACAAGCAGTTACCTAATTCCCGTAAATTCCGGGGAGGGGGCAATGAGCTCTGACACCACGTTCAGTCATATCCCAGATTCGTTCGAGCGGCTTCAGATCTGGCAAGTTGGGAAGAGGGCGGGGGGGGGGGGGGGGAGGCAGCACGTCAATTGGAACTCGCCTCAAACCACTCCATCACACTCCTGGCCTCTTGACACGGCGCATTATTTTGTTGAAAAATGCTACTGCTGTCGGGAAACGTGATCGCCATGAATGGGTGTACGTGGTCTGCAACCAGTGCACGATACACCTTTGCCGTCATGGTACCTTGCACGAGCTCCCATGGACCCTTAGGCGCCCATGTGAATAATGTTCCCCACAGCATAATGAAGGCCCCACTAGCTTGTGTCCCGCAGTACAGGTGTCGAGGAGCTGTACCCCTGGAAGACGACAGATTCACGTCCTCCCATCGGCATGATGAAGAAGGTATCGGGATTCATCAGATATGCAACGCTCTGCCACTGCGCCAACGTCCAGTGCCAACGGTCACATGCCCATTTCAGTCATAGTTTCCGATGTCGTGGTGGCACATGTTTGGGTCGTCGGTTGAGGAGGCCCATCGTTAGGAGTGTTCGGTGCACTGTGCGTTCAGACACACTTGTAGCCTACACAGCATTAAAGTCTGATGCTAGTTCAGCCACAGTTCCTGTTTCACCAGTCTGCTCAGCCTACGACGTCCGATATCTGTAATGAGAGGTGGCGGCCCAACCCCACGACGTCTGAACGTGGTTTCACCGAGTGTTGAAGACACTCACCAAAGCACTCTTCGAACACCCGCCAAGTCGTGCAGTTTTGGAAATGCTCGTGCCGAGTCTGCGGGCCATCTTAATCTGCTCTCGGTCAAACTCAAATATTTGGGTATTAATAACCGCTTCAGCTCTGTTTAGTCCTTCGTTATTGGATTAATACCGGTTTTGTAGCACTAAAATCCACATATTCAGGTGAACATTTGTATAACAACAAATCCTGAAGGAATAACAACCCTGAGATATATTCTGATATGGTAAATTCTAAGTTTTTAATTTTTTTTAAAAAGTTTAAGAACTTTCACATGAGAATATCGAAATGTTAGTATTCACATTACTAAAACACTAGAGCAGGAAAGCTCTGAATCTTTTTACCCAATATTCGTTGTCCATCAGAACAAAACACTGGTAAAAGGCAGTATGTCATAGAATAAAACAGACGGATCTGATGGACAACGAATTTTGGCTAAAGAGATTTCGAGCTTTGCCACTCTAATATTTTAGTCATGTGAGTACTAACATTTCGATTACTCATGTGAAAGTATTTAACATTTTTAAAAATTTTATTTCCTTAAACTTGTGTTAGTTATGTTTTAGTCATGTGAGTACTATCATTTCGATATGCTCATGTGAAAGTTTTTAACATTTAAATTTTTTTTTTAAATTTATAATTTAAATTACCAGTGTATATCTAAGGGTTGTTATTCCTTATGGATTTAATATTATACAGATGTTCACCTGCAGACGTGGCCTTTAGTGTCACGAAACCGGTAGTGATCCAATAACAAAGGACTAAATACAGCTGAAGCGGTTATTAATAACCAAGATGACTAACCATTGCTGCGGATGCCCCACCTGCAAGGTTGTCTGCAAACTCAGATAGATCGCGTGCTCGGTCAAACTCAGACAGATCGCACTCTCACTGATACTATATCCACCGTGCGCATGTCTGATTAGCACTCATTCCTCTCCAGGCGACGCTGCTATCGCTTGGACGGGTGTACATCAACAGTACGTCGGTGGTCATGATGTTCTGGCTGATCGGTGTAAATAAGAAGCGGCAGAAGATTCTTAGCCGAAGCACAAGCATGAGACTGTCGAGGCCTCACGCAGAGGTAGCCATTACAAAGAACTGTTGTGTGACTGCTTTCACAGCATCTAAAGAATGCAGAAAATCATCGAAACGATATGCCACCAACGCTGGAAACAACTTCGACAGTGAAATGGTGAGAAAGTTGCCAATTCTGGAGTCACACATCAGTACACGCGAGATAGAAAAATTCCACTCTGCACTGGGAGACGCGGTCACGAAACGGCGATGTCTCTGGGCAGTATTGCAAATTTAGTCCGCCAATGACAACGTCGGGTGGAGGAAAAATTTGAGGAGTCGCTGGAGAAGTGAAAGCACAATCGGCGAGACAGCGCAGAAGCAAGAGGATATGGGGGCTCTTCCATCCACCCGCTTCCGAGACCGTCATACTGTAGCTTCGGCTACGGCACCACAGGGCGACAACGCGGTCACCTCGCCGTACAGCCACTGGTCGTTGATGAGAGCTGCCAAATCGCCGCCGCGAAGAAGTTACGCGCCCTACCGACTCAGCATCTGCCGCCAACATCTCCACACGACGATGACCACGAACAATGGTGAGATGATTCATTGCCCTATCCTTCCCGTTAATAACTGGCCCTGATATTTGTAATTTTTTATGTAAAAGGTACTGAAATAAATGCAGTCATTTCATGTTTTATTCGTCTAAACAATCTGTCCTATTCCCTTATCAGAATGCTTTAATCTCACGACCTTCTGCTTTTTGATTTCACTTAATTAATGATTTAATTATTGGCTCCAAGTGTTGGGCGATCTAATTAGCAATCTTCGTGCTGTGCGATGTCACGAAAAATTCTCAAGTCACTGCATTTTTGGCGCCCAGCGTGAGACAAATTAATTAGTAATCTGCGTGTCATTTTATGCGAGAAATCAAAAATTCTCATTTCACATCAGTGCATTATCTTGACTATGTTTTGAAGCGTGGAATCCTTAGACATCTTGAAAAAGCACCACCATATCCGATATTGGTAGTGCATCAGTGCCGATTCCATGTAGGCATCGGGTGACGAATCACTCAATGCTACCGCGTAACCTGATTCCCGCCCACTGTTCTCAGGGAATTGTGTGTGGTATATTCAAGGTTTCAAGGTCAAGATGTAACCTGATACCTGCCACGTGTCAAGATGATTTCCTCCTCTGCTCCGCAAGGCACCCACGTGCGTGACATTGTTAGACGTGCATATTTCTATTGTCTATTGTCAAACCACAATTTATGAAAGATGTTTATATTTTATTAATAGGATTAAGTAGGAATAATTAATATTTCTCATTTTGGAAATAATTGTGGTAGCAGGGAATGCCTTCACCAAAGTATTGTTGGTGGGAGAGACCGCACATTGACATAATTTTAAAAAGGGCGGGAGAGGCCGCGTATCGATACATTTTAAGAAAAGAGCGGGAAAGTCCGCGCATTGATACATTTTGTAATGGTAGTAGGGATTGTCTGCACCAGAAAGCATTGTTGGCGGGAGAGACCGCACTTTAGCGTTCGTAGGAAGTCAGTAGTAAGCGAGATTTGAAGCGAGTCGGTAGCAGGTCTGAAGCGAGAGGTTGAGAGGAGCGGTGTGCCTGCCAGCCACCAGCTATGATTTGTAAGAGATTATAAAAGGATGTACAGAGACATCAGCTAACTGTTATCATAAGAGGAACTAATATTATTGAATTTTTTTTTGAGAAGCTCAAGACTACTGGAGGTGACACAGCGCAGTGCAGCACTACGGATGGAGAAACCACATTAAATTGCTTGCTATATGTACTTTGTTATTCGAAAAAATTTTTCTGCATTGAACATGATGTCTTTTACATCACATACATACATAGGAAAAACAGATCACGCCAAATGTCAGCATACCGATTCACACTCTGCGTAAAATACAAATGTTTTCTCTTAAATAACAATGACGATGTGTGCTACACAACTCAAACATAATTTATAGTCGACTGACAATATGACTCGTAACTGAAGACCACATTACCGAACAGAACACACAAAAGGAAATTGATCTACTGAAGTCACAAAAAGTGACATAGTTTGTCAAAATGTACTTGCATATTTCAAAAACTATGAAGTTAAATAAGAGACTCTTGATGTAATTGTTTATACAAACACCAAACAATGATTTAGCTAAAGGAAATTTAACTACTAAAGTCACAGAAAGTGACACAGCTTGTCCAAATGTATTTGTATATTTCACAACCTGTGAAGTAATATAACAGTGCCTTTATGTAATTATTTATATGAGCACCAGATTATGATTTATTTAAAGGAAATGTATCTGCTTAAGTCACAGAAAGTGACATAGTTTGTATAAAGGTACTTGTCTATTTTATTTAAAATGTTGATGTCTACATGTACTACTAAATTCCACTTACAGGAATATTTGTTTATGCTATTAACTGTCACGTAATGTCATATCCACTGTAGGCTGAATTCACTACAGATGAAAAATGTGTTTTGTATGTAATTGTCTAAAACTATAAACTTTTTCTACAGTCATACAAGGTGACATATTTTGTCCTTTTAAACGTAAAATAAGAATACGGTAAAAATAATTTTTATGAGCATAGAGGAAAGAGATGATGTAAAATTTGGTAATAACGGTATCAACCATATTCGTGAACCTTTTGACAAAATGCCTATACCCGTACCTTAATTCCTGTGCATCCCCATGGTTAGGGAGCACAAAAAATGTGAATAGTCAACCACGTCTCTTCAACCTACGATGTTTTCTATGAGGTGTTGGCATACCAAGATGCACACCACAGTCATGATGTACGTCAATAGGTGCTTGCATACCAAGATGCACACCATCACTACTAATGGACAGTTGGAGTTCGAACTCGTACCTGATGTAGCTGCGGTAGCTCAGGCAATTCGACGGTTAACTTAGTGTTTGGTTTCACTGAAACTATGGATCAAAGAGACGACGGAATCACATGGCGAAACATGGTGTTGTGCTATGTGAGGGAAAGAAACGGGCTTTTGAGTTCATTCACAGACAGTTGCCATTGTTTTGACCATACTATCCAATTCCTTTTTTTTCCTTCCTTGAATGTGGTACTAATATATGCCAGTTTTACCAGTGAAACAAAGTTATAATGAAACATAAACTATGTTCTAATTTTTTGCCATTCATTACTATTAGAAATAAAAATAACTTTTACTACCTGATGTACACTTCCAACTTACTGACTCATATTATTTGTATATTTTGATGTATACTCTTTTGAATATTCTCTTTGTTAGACTTAGAATATTTCTTTCAACAAAGCACGTACATATACTGTCATAAGAATTTGTTTTCCTATCATTAACTTACTTATTACTACACATATTTCTATAATCAAATTTTCTCCTTACGTCAAGTCCAAATGACTTAACGACGCAGAAAAATTTTAAGGAAACCCAGTGGAGGATTATGTAAGACGTGTATATTTCTATTGTCTATTGTCAAACCATAATTTAAGAAAGATGTTAATATTTTATTAATAGGATTAAGTAGGAATAATTAATATTTGTTATTTTGGAAATAATTGTGGTAGCAGGGAATGTCTGCACCAAAGTATTGAGCGGGAGGGACCGCACATTGATATAATTTTAAAAAGAGCGGGAGAGACCGCGTATGGATACATTTTAAGAAAAGAGCGGGAAAGACCGCGCAATGTACATTTTGTAATGGTAGCAGGGATTGTCTGCACCAGAAAGCATTGTTGGCGGGAGAGACCGCACTATAGCGTTCGTAGGAAATCAGTAGTAAGCGAGATGTGAAGCGAGTCGGTAGCAGGTCTGAAGCGAGAGGTTGAGAGGAGCGGTGTGCCTGCCAGCCACCAGCTATGATTTACAAGAGATTATAAACGGATGTACAGAGACATCAGCTAACTATTATCATAAGAGGAAGTAATGTTTTTGAGAAACTCAGGACTACTAAAAGTATGTTTGCGCAATGCTAGTCGTAAGATTACTGTAAAAAGTAAGTCCCATTTGAACGTTTGTGATATCATTTCATTACCAACAGTAAATATTTGAAGATTCGTTTTCAGAAAGTAATTAATTTTTGCCAGCAATATTGCATTACTGATTTTAATCCATCCCAAAAACCATCAACGTAAAACTTTGCAAAGTTTTATTGTTATCAAGAAAAAGTTTAACTATGAATTACGTAACTTCAGTCAAATTAATTAAAGAATAATGTCAGCTTTGCTATTAAAGAATAATGTCGGCTTTGGTAATAAATACAGCAACTTATTATGACAACCCACCAGCAGCTAATAGAGTATAGTAAAGCAGAGTAAGTATATTCATGTCGCAGTTCGATGTAGCAGTCAGATGGCGATTCAGTAACAGTAAAAAAGATAAGGTACAGTTTTGGGTTATTGCAGGTAGCGACTGAGGACCAATACGATGACACATTCTATGTTTCGTCGAAATAATCAGCAAATCACTTTTAATAAGCAGCATTTAAATTTGTATGCGAAGATTGCACTTATTATTGAGAAAGAGAATTAATTTCAAGTGGAAGATTTCATTTGTTATTATTAAGCAAGAGACAGAAATCCTAAGGGAAGGTTTCATACGTCATTGTAGAAATGGTTCATATGGCTCTGAGCACTATGGGACTTAACTTCTGAGGTCATCAGTCCCCTAGAACTTAGAACTACTTAAACCTAACTAACCTAAGGACATCATCCACATCCATGCCCGAGGCAGGATTCGAACCTGCGACCGTAGCAGTCGCGCGGTTCCAGATTGTAGCGCCAAGAACCGCTCGGCCACTTCCGCCGGCGGTTATTGTAGAAGGGAAGGTTGCGTAACAAAAGAGATATAGAGGAGACGGGAAGGTTTCAACATTAAATGACGAGAAAATGAAGGTCCTTCTCCCCTACCCTCTCTCCTCCTAACCACTGATCTAGGCCAACAGGATGACTTAAACAAGTCCCCCTCGCCCACCCCCTTTTTACACTAGGCCAGTTCTGTGATTGCAGTCATATGTGCTCTGTGCACTGTAGTCACTGTACTGAAAGTATCATTAGAGGGATCAGTCACTACCCCAAAGGCATAATAAAGAAAAACTGCACAGTCGAATGTAAGTATTATCAATCAGTTCCTTTCATTACTATGAGACAGTACTAAAGAATGGCGTTTTCTGAAAACTCTATAACGTATGACCATCTCCCATTGCTGTTTAAAATTATAGGACAATGTACTGCAATATCACCAATTTTCTCCTACTTTTCAAGATCATCAACCAAAACACACATAAATATGAGACTTTTAATGTTTAAAAATTATCACAGTGCATTATTTAAACAAATAAACTATAGCTTCATTCAATATCTATTTGAAACTTGTCCCTGCAATATATTGTGTGGTGTCATAGTGTGTTAAAGACAATGATATTTTCTGTAACCACTGCAACACATGACTACCTCCCATTATTATTTACAATGCTGGAGTGTTTTGTTACAGTTTTGACCGATTTTAACTTACTCTTCAAGATCATCATCCTAAGATACACGATGGCATCATCCCTAACTGACCGACGCGCAACCTTCCCGCGCCGGTAGAACAGTGTGGCGCGACCAGCGTCCTCTGCCGACTTCCACGAGGGGCGGCCCGGCCGGAGCCAGAACGGTTGCAACCAGAGAGCGAGACGGACTGCGTCAACCTGCTACACGACGTGTCCCGGACAGAGCGGTATCGGGACACCGTGGATAGTACCGATCATTAACCTTTGAGTTATAGTGAGCTGTGGTGATTGGAACGGTCGTCGTCCAGGGATCTGAATACCGGGCGTGTTCTATGTGGCTCAGCTGTGGCGTATATTCTGATAGTTGTGTTTTCTTTTGTAACTGATTGCATTGAGCAGAGGTAGACGAATGAGGAACTGCAATAATTTTGATAGGACGAGCACATGTGTTATATTCACGTCTGGTTGTAAAGTTTTCTTGCCTAAGAAACCACTTTAAATTAAGTGTTTCACTGTAAACATTTTTGGCATATTATTTTAAATCAGTTATTTCGTGTTGTTTGTAAAAGTTTGGGTTTAAAAATATATGCTTAGAACTGTTGCATTTCGCCTACCTCCTCACCCCAAGCCCTTCCACTTAATGCCCTGCTACAGTTTTGTTCAGTCTTCTGTGTGCAGCACGTTTAGCTTCCGCATACGAGGGAATTAATATTTTTACATTCAAGTGAGATAGTGCGGCAGTGAAATTAACAGCTTGCTCACCTAGTATGAGCACTGGTTTATCTTCAAATATTGGGCTTTATTTAAGGCGTGTGTTGTAGTTTCTGGCAAATAATCGCTATTGTCAACGTTTTGGCGTGTGTTGCTCTAAAGGCTATTACAATATCGCTGGGATGTTCGTAATTTCGTCCCCCCTTACAATTCCTGTTTTCGTCCCGGGGACGAAATTTGGAACTGTTATTAAAAACTAATTTTATTTGCAATTTATAGAGAGTATATTGTTTTGTTCTCTTGAAAAAGGCAAGCGGAGAGAAATGGATTTGGTGCACGAGACGCTTAGTTTGTAATCACGAAACATGCTCTTCATCTAACCGGACGAATTCATATGGGACAGAGTTTAGAAGGCTGAAAATTATTTGAAAACATTGTTGATTCGTGGGTTTCAAGTGCTTTATAATGGTGAAAGTGTTTGGAATGTTATAATGGAAAAATACATTTAAATTACTCGTATTTTTGAGAAATGCCATGGAGCACGAAATTGCGAACACTTTTTTGTATTTCTGTTTTTGCAGTGCTAACGTTTATGTTAAATACTGGCTGTAGTATGTTTTAACGGTTTAATTGTAAGCTGCCTACAAATCGAGAGTAAATTCGGGAATTATATACCAATCAGTAGTCTTTTCCATAACCATTCATGGCTTATGCAGATCCTAACCTACTAAGGCGACGAAGTTAGGGCCCCCTACCTTACGCTTGTATCCCACGTTAAACAATTAGCACAGTAGGATATTTCAACAGCTACAGCAATATCCCATGTTCAAAAATTAGCACATTGCAACAAACATACCCTTCTTACGTACCAAGTCTGTGAGGAACTTATTCATGAACTATTAGTGGGTGGAAAACAATGATGTCGCTGTCATCCTGCCTTAGAGGAGTCACACATTATAATATTACTACAGACTTGTAAATAACGGAGGGAAAATACGAGCAGGAGCGTTTCTACCGACAAGTATTTTACTTTGAAAAACACGCTAAATTCCACTGCAAACAGTTACTCGCATCTTTTCTGTTACTGCCACAACTGACATTGGATAGGAATGGTAGAGGAAACGCATTGTATTTAAAACAAACTAAGTAATGCAAGGTGGAGATCCTTATGCCAGCGTCTCCACTCTAATGTTGCCCTAGCACGCCTCAGAGTCTACTGTCGACTGTCGCAATAGCTCGCTGCCACCAGACGCCCACCCTCCCACATGTCGGAAAGAGCAGCAGTCTCGATAAGAACTTGCAACTCTCAACTCGCAGCGATCACATGCCTGTCAGAATAGCTCGCACCTGACAGATAATGCTACTGGGGACAGACAGAGAGGGAGAACTCTTTGTGGCATAGGCAACCACCGGGAGCACCCCACACAAGCCAGCAGAGCGCAGGTCACATATCACAGAAGCTACGGGCCCCTCTTCTCGATATCAGCCGCCCAGGTTGCACCACGCTCCATTGCCAGTTTCCTTCTAAAGAGGCCTTCAGCCTAGCTACGCCAAGCAGCAGACTTCTGTAGGCTGGTGTCTAGATAATTGATTCAATGTGCTGCTTGATTAAGCGCCAAGCACTGCACTGAGTCACTCTAATACGTTTTTATAGTTCTATTAATCATCAGGACTATTTCCAGAAATGAAGCATTATTAACACTACATCGACTTGAAATATTTTCCTGTAGCAGGACCTATACAGTAACCACTTTTTTACGTTAGCGTGACATACTATTCCTACCTGTATGGCGCTATACGTATACTCTGGTCGCAGACTTTAAGAGTACAAAACTCGTGTCCACTGACGACACAGGGGCTGCTACAACCACTGCCACGGTCGTGGGTCACCTGATACAGATTCTTGCTGTGCCATCCTTCACTGATTAAGCACAGTTTTTATTTCCTCCAAGACGTCTGCTACTACCATCCGTACCATTCACGAATGACCCATGCAAAGAATGACTGCTGGTAAACATACAGCTTTTTTCCTCGTGGTCATTTCGTGAGATGTGTGGGTGTGGTAATCGCTGAAAAAGGTTTTTCCTAAATCACTTCTTCGTGTGATAAATCATATTTCTGTAAGACTTTACCAACGATCCTTAGTACTGCATATGATTCTCCTTTAACTTGCAATATGTGATCATTCTACGAGGGTTACCCAGAAAGTAATGCACAGCATTTTTTTTTTTCTCGGCCGAAAGTAATGCTACGAATCCGAAACATTACGTATGTATTACTTGGAAGTCTCCTGCGTGAGCGCGCCTAGATTCCGTCACTTCCGACAGATAGCGTAGCTGCTGGACAGTTTCAAAATGGCGTCTCTAGGTGATGTACGTTACAAGCAAGGTGCCGTCATTGAATTTCTCGCTGCTGAGAAAGAAACTGTGGGGAATATTCACAAATGCTTGTTCAAAGTCTATGGAGCATCTGCTGTCGACAGAAGTGGTGGTAGTCGCTGGGCACGGAGTGTGAGGTCATCAGAAGGTGGTTCGGCGGAGCTCCACGATTTGCAACTGTCAGGGAGACCACTCACACCTATCACACCTGATAGGCCTATGTTGCAGCGAGCTGATGTTGTCATTCGCGAGGACTGGTACCAACAGGGCATACACGCCGTTGTTTCACGCTGGAGGAGGGCCATAGAACGGGATGGAGATTACGTGGAAAAATAGGGTATGTAGATAAAACACTATTTTTTGTGTTTGAAATTCTCATTATGTTCAATAAAGAAATGTTGAAGAAAGAAATGTGGCTCATTGCTTTCCAGGCAACCACTGTACATTAATTGGGTCTTGGCAGTTACTCCTAACAATTATATGCCTCTTACTTATTCCATTGACTTACCACCTCAATGTACAATATGTTACATTTATTTACAGCCAATCCCTGCACCAGTCAGCGATCCTGCACACCTCTTCTAGTAAATCGCTAGCATCCCTCCCTTGGAATGAACAGTCTATGAACAGCCAGCATCCAAACACATATTCCACAAGTCCCTGTGCAGCGCATGGTCATGGGCTACATCGTAAGTGTTCTCGGTTTTCCTTCCATTGCAGTCTCACGCACTGATCGAGTAAAAAACTGATTGTCTGTATGTCTCCGTACATACTATAATCTCTTATATGATCACTACGCCAGATATAATTTTTGTAATGGCGAGCATATAGGGGGGAGGCAGACCAATGATGAACGAAGCCTGGCTACTGCACCTTTAATTGTACTGTGCTTAGTATAGTATCTGCACGATATCGGATTGTGCCTAGAGTTGTGTGTTCCCTTTAGTTGCTTGATAGTGCACGGTACGCTGTGTGATTCACATTATGCATATGTTACTTGAGCAAAAGTATCTAGACACCTACATACATATTGCAGGAACTTAAACTGGATTCCATGGAACAAATGCAACAAATTTCCAAGAGAATCCTAATGTTTGTACGGGGGAGTATCGAGAAATAAGATTCATAACACACGCATGCCACCTTTTTGTGTGTGGAGAGTACATTAACACCCATTCGCCTGGAGAGAATGGCTGTCGGTAAACATCCGCAGTTCCTGGTTGTAGTCATTTTGCGAGATGTGTGTGTGATGAAATATGTTGATGCACCACGCCCTTCTCGTTGCATCTACCACAGAAGCTCCTTGTTGACCGTCACCATAATATTCTCGCGCCGACTAAACGATTCTATGACAAAACGTTCAGCTATTTTTTTAATCCAACCTGGTAAGGGTCTAAGGCCAATGAGCGAATACTCGTAAAAATAGACGTAACAGGTGTCCTGTAACTCACTTATTTCGTGGATGATGAAATTCGTTCCATTAACATTCTTCCAATGAACCTGGCGTCTGATTTCCCTACAAGTTGTACTGTGTGTTCACCCTACATTTTGCTCAGTCAAGATGGGTACTACTGGGTATTATACGGCAGTTACTGATTCCAGCAGCGTATTCGAACAGTAGTGGACCCGTTCGTCTAATTGTACACAATATGTTACATTTATTTACATCTAGTATCTGCACTAATCGTCAATCCTACGCAGTTCACTGCTATCAAATGATTGTCTATATATGTCTCTGTACGCATCCTAATCTCTTTTACCGTATTGTTATGTTCGCTATGTCAGAAATACAATGGTGGCGGCATAATGGTGTCAAAGTCTTTATAAATGCCCAGTCGCGTACATCGATATAATACGATCGTAACAGTCATAGAAATTCCGACATGATCCATTAGATCATTTACACCGACATGGCTGCATCGCAGGTCAGCCATAACCAATTATGTAACACAGTATTGTCAGTAACAGTGTTTTGCAAAAACCACTTCCTTGACTGGTGAATTACAGTCCGGTGTCTGCTTTTGCCTTGTGTGTTTGTTCCACTTTAAACCTGTTGCTCCTATGGTACTTACTGTTTACAGCGATAGTGTAACAGAAGAGTACAGGATTTCTTCTTCTGTGTAAGCACAAGTTGTTAAGACCTGTAGAATAACTGTATCTAAAGCGACAGTAACAGTTTAGGAAATTTGTGGTAAGTTCCTATGGGACCACACTGCTGAGGTCATCGGTCCCTAGGCTTACACATTACTTAATCAAACTTAAACAACTTACGCTAAGGACAACACACCCGTGCCCGAGGAAGGACTCGAACCTCCGGGGGGGGGGGGGGGGGGGGAGGAGGAAGCCGCGCGAACCATGGCAAGGCTCCTGAGACCGAGCGACTACCCCTCGCTTCAACAGAACAGTTTAGGGAGCTTATTTTTAAAGAGCTATGGAATAACACTGCAGATGACAACAGGTCTCCCAATACAGTTACTGTAACAACTGGTGTGGTAAACTAAATTCACAAAGACTGTAATTTTAATACAACATTTGTTAACGGCGAGAATATAAGAAAAAAATGGATTAATACTGTGGCAGCCGTGCCGCAAAAATGTGAACGGAACAAAGCTGCTCACAACCGGCACACTTTAGCTGCGTCAGGAATCCGTCGGCGCGCGCACCTACCGATAAGCAAAAATCTGAAAAACGTGTGGCACGCACGGGTGTGGGTCAGCAAAAAGCAACGGCAATGCAAACTGAGCACAGGCGCGTTTTTCCAGAATCTATAACTGCAATCCGCTGACAGCGTGGGTCGAGCTTAACAGGAGCTCACCACCAGGGCGTACGGAACTTTAATTGGCGCTCTCCGTCCGTTTTCGCTCTCGCTTCGTCACGTCTGCGAAATGCACGACGTTCTGCGAACGGGAGAAATTTCGCTTCGTTCCGGACACGCGTCCGTTATTCTCCCGCAATGACACGATCCGACGAAGCACTCGTTACCGAGGAGTGTGGACCCTCCGGGATCGGTATTCGAGTGCAACTGTTATACAATCGAATTTCATTTTTGTCACTTGTTCATTTCCCCATTTGTGCAGAATAAATATATATACGACAAACGTGTACGTCATCAATTCCCGTAACCACACGGTCACCGTAGCGTACACGGGGCCAATGAGATATACGGGGGCCCCGCATTGTTGACGTCACACTGATCGACTTGCCCGCCACACTTCGCGAACGGCCGCACGGGGTAGCCACGCGGTCTAGGGCGCCTTGTCATCGTCGGAGCTTCGAGTCCTCCCTCGGGCACGGTGTATGTGTTGACCATAGCGTAAGTTAGTTTAAGTTAGATTAAGTAGTGTGTAGGCTTAGGGACCGATGAATGGCAAATGGTTCAAATGGCTCTGAGCACTATGCGACTTAACTTCTGAGGTCATCAGTCGCCTAGAACTTAGAACTAATTAAACCTAACTAACCTAAGGACATCACACACATCCATGCCCGAGGCAGGATTCGAACCTGCGACCGTAGCGGTCACGCGGTTCCAGACTGAATCGCCTTTAACCGCACGGCCACACCGGCCGGCAGGGACCGATGATGTCAGCAGTTTGGTCCCATCAGTCCTTACCACAAATTTCCAAATTTTCTTCGCGAACGCTCGGCTCCGTGCAGGGTTCACGGGAAATCAATATATAATTGAAAAGGTACCCACTAAATGTCTTAAATTTCTCGTGTGCTATGGAGAGCTTACACGCATTTAAACGAGCAGCTGTGAACAACTGAACAAGACTGAAATAGTTACTCGCTGCCCGCCGGAGACGGCTGCTGGTACTCGTAAGACCTGCAGTGTCACGTGCTGTGACGGCCTGCCTTTCTCGTGGGTCTCGAGCCTACTCTGAGGCCGCCCGCTGCTACCGTGCGGGCACGATACATTCTCTTACACGCGGTCGGTACTGAAGACTGCCGATACTACACTAATGTCGAGTCGGACCTCCTTTAACCCGGTCTAATGCAGCAGCTCGGGGTGGCATGGACTCAACAAGTCGTTGGAAGTCCTCTGCAGAAATAATCAGCCACGATACTTCTACAGCTGTCCATTACTGCGAAGTGTTGCCGGTGCAGGATTTTGTGCACGAACTGACTTCTCGCTTATTTCCCATAAATGTTCGATGGGATTCCTGTCGGGCGATCTGGGTGGCCAAATCATTCGCTCGACATGTCCAGAATATCCTTCAAACCAGTCGCGAACAACTGTGGCCTGCTGACATGGCGTTTTGTCATCCATTCACATCGTTGTTTGGCTCCAAATGGTCTCAAAGTAGCCGAAAATAAGAGTTTCCAGTCAATGATCGGTTCAGCTGGACCAGAGGATCCGGTCCATTCCGTGTAAACACAGTCCAAACCATCACGGAACCACCACCAGCTTGCACAGTGCCTTGTTGACAACTTGGGTGGTCCGTGGCTTCGAGGGGTCTGCGCCACTATCGAACCCTTCCAACTGAAATCGGGACTCATCTGACGAGGCCACGGTTTTTGCTGTCGTTTAAAGTCCAACCCATATGGCCACGCGCGCAGGAAAGACTCTGCAGGCGATCTCGTGCTTTTAGCAAAGGCAATTGCGGCGGCCGTCTGCTCCCATAGTCCATTAACGCCAGATTCGGCGGACTGTCCTAACGGATACATTCGTCGTACGTTCCACATTGATTACTGCGGTTACTTCACGTTCTGTTGCATGTCTGTTAGCACTGACAACTCGATGCAAACGCCGTTGCTCTCGGTCGTTAAGTGGGGCCATCGGCCACTGCGTTGTCCGTGGTGAGAGGTAATGTCTGAAATTTGGCATTCTCTGCACACTGTTGATCCTGTGCATCTCGAAATGTTGAGTTCCCTAAATATTTCCGAAACTGACTGTCCTATGCGTCTAACTACCACTACATTTCCGCTTTCGAAGTCTGGTAATTCCTGACTTGCGGTTACAATCACGTCGGAATCCTTTGCACATTAATCATCTAGGTGCAAATGACAGCTCCGCCAATTCACTAGTCGGCCGCTGTGGCCGAGCGGTTATAGGCGCTTCGGTTCGGAACCGCGCTGCTGCTATGGTCGCAAATTCGAATCCTGCCTCGGGCATGGATGTGTGTGATGTCCTTAAGTTAGTTAGGTTTAAGTAGTTCTAAGTCTAGGGTACTGATGACCTTATGTTAAGTCCCATAGTGCTTAGAGCCATTTGAACCATTTGAGCTAATGCACTGCCCTTTTATATCTCGTTACGCCCTCTGTATACGTGCATATCACTATCCCACGACTGTTGTCACCTCAGTGTATACGATCGACAGCTGACGCTGGAGTTACGTTAAATTGTTAGTATTCTTTCCATTGTCATAATTATTACAGTATGACAGCGTACACTTCGGACAGTATATCACATGTGCATAGTATCTGCGGTAGTGTTGCTTTTAAGACCAATATTGTGTTACACAAATGTCTGATCGAATGATTCTGTCGTGAAGAAATGCAAAGATTTCACGCCGGTACTCATTACTTTTATTCGCCATCTCGTCACATAGGTCTTTACACGTCAGTTATTAGGCTGCAAACAGCGTGTTGTTCTAGTGTGTTTGTCACTGAGTGAAATTTTATTCTTGATTCTTTTCCCTGTGCGACCAGCTCGCACTTCATGTTGCACTTTCCCTGAGCGCGAATGTACCGTGCCCGCTTCGTTGGAAAAAACAAAGGCAGGTACACAAGTTAGTTGACACAAACAGACGACAGAAAAGCGGCCGAGTGTATGCAGTTCGATACAGGCACAACACAGCAACAAAGAAACAAACTGCGTAATGCCGTAGTGGATACTGCGGCGCCGCGAAGTAATGTACTGCGTAGGTTGATATCAGTTACAAGCAGCACGAAACTTTACAAATTCTGTCGTTCTGTTCCTCGGTTCAGTGGAGATCTGCGAGAGGGGAGGGGGGAGGGGTAGGAGAGGGGGAAATAGTGGGTGACAGGGGAAGGGGGCTGGCGGTACAGAGATCAGGAAAAGTAGAGTAACATACCACTCTCATCAACTTAATTTTCTGGTCTCTAATAAAATAATAATCAGAGAACACACTTCTTTAATTGAGCATCTATTAACTTAATACACGTAATCATACTGAAAAGTTTTAAATTCCGAGCTGGTCTCCTTCTAATGGAAAAGGAAGAAACAACTATTTTCATTTCTATTCAATTGCTTTAAATTTGTTTTACTGGTATCTCGATGTTTGGGGCGAGATTACAGGTCATCAAATGCATTGCTCCGGTCAGATGAATGTCAGTAAGACCACTCCTAAGCTTCGAATTTGTTAATTTCCTTATTGAAAAATACTTTCACACAAATGTGCTGTCCTGAACATATTGCAGACTCGAGGAGCTATTCGAAAAAAACGGAAGCTGTTCTCGAGGGAAGTTGTAAGAAACCTCTGCCTGAGCAAACGACTACACTGAAAGTCAATCAGCTCCAGCTGAATTTCAGGAGTCGCACTTTCAATGTCCATTGCAAAAGGAGTTGCAATATTACTGAAATCAAGTCCATGTGCATTTGAGTCATTAAATATACTATCAAAGTTTTCTAACAAAACGTGTACCATCGTAACAAATTTATCGACATGTTATCTAAATGTCTCATTCTCAAAATTTATTCCATTTAAAACTACTGCAACATTCTAAAGGCGCGCAAAGACTTTTTTCAAAGTTGCTTTATGCACAACGCTAATTTCCTTTTAAAAACCCAAATGGGTGTCAAAAACATCGGTAATTAGTTTGTGTCTATCCTGCAAAGTTGTACCCAAGAGACGCGCGGAGTGGTCGCGTGGTTTAGGGCGCAATGTTACGGACTGCGCAGCCCCTCCCGCCGGAGGTTCGAGTCCTCCCTCGGTTATGGGTGTATGTGTTGTTCTTAGTTAGTGTAAGCTAGTTTAAGTAGTGTGTAAATCTAGGGACTGATGACCTCAGCAGATTGGTCCCTTAGGAATTCACACACATTTGAACATTTGAACGTTTGTACTCAAGACATCCGGGTATTTTAAGAGATCGGCTATAAATGCAAGGTCTAATACCCACTGGGAGTCAGCAAACTCCTGGCGTTCCTTTCATGGTTATGTTTGTGTTTCAATAAAACAGGGATCTTCTTCCCACTGCCGGTCGAATCGTAGAGATTCGACCGATTTTCATTTTGTGCGTCTCAACTCCACCTCAACCAATGTCCGCTCACTGATTTTGTTCTACCACGAACGCCAACAAGACTTCGACACCGAGAACACTACAGGTCCCCACAAACGATCAAACGTTTGGCAAAATCGCTCTTATCTAGTCACGGATTTGCCGAGCAAGCTCTACACGCTCAAACAGTGTTTGTCAGTTTAACCTCAGTGTGAAGCAGGCACTATTCGTGTTCGTGTGTATTTTGAGACTTGAGAGTAGTGAGAACAGCCAAGAATGCAGACAAAGCAGTCCTGGCATTGACTTTATCTCTGTTTTTAAAGAAGAAGAAGAAGAAGAAGAAGAAGAAGAGAACAAGACTCTGGCCCATGGAATAGCTTAAAATGAGAGATTTAGTCATGAAAATATTCTAAAGGAAATATTACCTTGAGAACCCGATGAGTGCATCAACTTTCTTCGAATGGACAATGAAACTTTTTAAAACTTATTTAGTCCTTCCTAAAAGAGCAAACTTGCCTGTGAAGTTCGCTTTTATCTAGCCACGGATGTGTCGAACAAGCCTGTACATGTACTAAGAAAGCTTGTCAATTTAACCTTACTTATGAAGCAAACGCTTTCGTGTATGCTGTGTTTTGACACTCGTGGGAATGGCTACAAATGCAGATAAAGCATTGACTCTGGCACTGTGTTTAAAAAAGAAGAAAACAAGACGCTGGTGCAGGGAATGGTTTAAAATGAGAAACATACAACTTGGAAACCTGTTAATGGAAATTTTAAACTCAGAACCTGATGATTACGTCAACTTTCTGCTTGTGGTCAGTGAAACGTTTAATAACTTGTTTAGCGTTACTTCACCCTCACACGGGAAAAGAAGACACAAGTACGCGAAAATTTATTTTCTTCTACTTGGTCCTCTAATGAATGTCTTTAAATACCGCAGCGTGGGAACATTTAGCCCGTATCGGCCGTGGAAGTACCAGGGAACTTCGATTTCTTTTATTTCATTCCACTCTGCTTGTATGTCACTGTATGTGTAAAATATTGATTTTGCTCATAGCCTCCTCATGCGTAATATAACTCTAGGAAAGATTTGGTACCTTTACCATTTTGGTAATAGTCAGTGCTATTTTGTTTTTATACTTGATCGTAGTTTTCATAATATTGGAAACTCATGATACAGAGAGATAAATCGCAATAAAACAATTTTTCACTAGACATATGCGACACAAACAGCGTCCGCCATCTTGTCAAACTTTCTGTCAATCAAAATTTCTCGCAAACACGTCAGACACGACCTATGTTTGACAAACACGTCAAACTGCACCGTACACGGTCAAACATTTGGCAAGCTTAGTTAAGTTTGACAATATGTTTGATCGTTTACGGGGCCCTTAATGGCGCGAAGTAACCAGGCCCGTTTTGCCGCCCGCGCGTCGGTAACAAATGTGTGATGTTATCAGAGGTGTGGAGGGGAACTGTTGGCTTCCAGCGCCCGCGGGCAAGCAATGAGAGCACTCACGTTAGCGGATTTGACGACTCCAGACTTACATCCTGAACGTAGAGCATAGGTGCAGCAGAAAACACGACTCACTGCACGGCAGACATATAAGCGTCCATACCCACACATTTCCGTTTCAGTACTTCTTCATATCAGTGATCAAACAGACCTTGCTGCTGTATCCTTACTTCTACATCACTTACATATCTTTCTGAAGATGGAAACGAACTGTAGTTTAGAGCCATTAGGGCCGCCCGCCTGCTACACATACGTTTACCTGACAGTTTTTCGATCATCCACAGCTTTTTCCTAGACAATGATAGCGTTCATATCAAAATCAAATGCGTGACACCCACACACCGCCCTATGGCGTGTCGTGGAGAGTACATTTGAGATTTAATACTTGTCCACGCTCCATTCATGTGGAGAGAATGATTATCAGTAAAAAACATTGTATTAGCTATAATTCCTCCTTTTCTGGTAATTTCGCAAGACGTATGTGTGAGAAAAAATAATATACTGCCTGCAACATACCCCGTTCGATTGTTGCAGTAGTAAATAAACCTCTCTGTGATACAGATCGTCACTGGAATCTGTTCAGCATATCCATAACGATACCACGACGAAATGTACCTCTCGTCGTTGGATCGTGTCTGTCTTTCATTTATCCAACCTGTTAAATGTCCCAGGCTGACGAGTAATAATATAAAAAATTAGTCGAGTTAGTGTTTTGTAAGCCGATGAGATTCCCATCAGCCTAGTACCACCTTTTCATACTATTTGTCTTATGCGATCATTATACTGTAGGTCGCCCCTCTCCTAGGTATTTTACAGTTATTAGGGTCACTAAAGATGTACCACCAGCAGTGTAAGAATAGTAATGGCTCTATTCGTCTATTTGTATGCACTACGTTACATTTACCGGTGCTGACGTTCCTTTAGCAATCGTCCATCCTCAGTATTTCCCTGCCTTATTATTGATAGCCACATCATAATCTACTGCCTTGCGCAGTAAAGCGATACATACTGCAAAATCCCAGTCTACCTGCAGAGTTTTGTATGATTGTGATCCCATAAGCCGCGCGGAGTGGCCGCCAGGTTTAGGGTGCCATGTCACGGATTGCGCGGCCCCTCCCGCCGGAGGTCCGAGTCCTCCCTCGGGCATGGATGTGTGTATTGTTCTAAGCTTAAGTTAGTTTACGTAGTGTGTAAGTCTAGTGACCGATGACCTCAGCAGTTTGGTCCTTTAGGAATTAACACACACATTTTTTTGATCCCACAAAAGAATCCTTGACTGACTGGGTAAGTGTTCCGGTGGCTCCTTAACGAAGCATAACCCCACCTAAACCACGACTGCACTCCCTTATTTGATATCATCTCCCTCTTACTTATCTGACAGCATGTGTTTACATAGTTTAACCGACCCATGCACTATATAATTTGACGTCTAATTTAAAATGCTTTGTCGTCTTTCTCCTGTTAAAGTACAAATATGTGATGCCTTTTCCGTCATACATATCTAATACTAATATTAGAACTCCCTAGCCTCTCTAGCAAATTCCAATTACTTCCTGCGGTATCATTTTTTCTTAAATGTTAATTCGTTCGTGATTCTTGATAACTAAAAAATGGTAATGGTTGTACGAGTACATCTACAGTTATACGTCGTGACTACCTAATGTGGCGGAGGGAACTTCTGGTGCGTACTACTGTCGTTTCACTTGTTTCCTTATCCATTGCCGGCCGGAGTGGCCGTGCGGTTGTAGGCGCTACAGTCTGGAGCCGAGTGACCGCTGCGGTCGCAGGTTCGAATCCTGCCTCGGGCATGGATGTGTGTGATGTCCTTAGGTTAGTTAGGTTTAATTAGTTCTAAGTTCTAGGCGACTGATGACCTCAGAAGTTAAGTCGCATAGTGCTCAGAGCCATTTGGACCATTTGAGCCTTATCCATTGGTGGGCCTCCATGTGAGTTGTAATTTCTCTGGTTTTCCCGTCACGACCATTTCCCGAGATGTACGTCGGAGGATGTAATATGTTGTCTAGCTTCTATATCTAAAATAATCAGAGGAGAAGCAAGTCGTTTGCATGGCTCGAAATGATATAATAAATCAAAATTAAGTACAAAAATACATTTTTAATAAAGAGAAAATAAAACAGAAAATTTTAGACACTGAAAATCTATTTAAAAATGGTAATTCTTTTTGTTTCAATTTCTCGAACCTTGATTTTGTGGCTGCATCACGTCACTTCTTTGCCCACAGTATGTCGATAGCAGTAGCGGTTATTTGTTGTTCCAGATATTAGAGGGTACTCTCGAGCACTTCTTTTGGTGCAGAGTAGCTGATCTTTTCGTCTCCTTCCTTTTCTTCATCATCTGACTCCTCTTGCTCAATACTACACTGTTGCAAGACAAGATCGATGATATGATCAATCTCAGGTTCTTCATTGGTAACAGCAGCAACTTCATCTTCAGCTAGCCATTTCTCTGTGTTAGCGGGACGGATATAATTCTGAACAGTTTGCAAATAAGAGACTAAACCTGCACTGAGTTCCCTTGCTCTTGGTTTAGGCTGGGACAAACCTTCTTCCAAGATATTCGTAGAGTGATTTTCTGAAGGTCTTCCGAAGCTTGAACAACTGTGTAAATTGCATCTTTTATGTTGAGGCCTTTCGTTGCTTCAAATAGGTCACAGCCCTGTTCTGTGTTCTCTAACAAAGCGCTGACGTATTTCGTCCTGTAACGTCGTTTTAGCCAGTCGATAACACCTTGGTCCATTCGTTGGGTTATTGAAGTCACAGGGGGTTCGGGGGAAGGGGGGGGGGGCGGGAGGGAAACAGAAACATAGAGTTTATGTTACCTGCAGGGCAGCGAACAGTCCAGCAGAACAGCGGTCTGTCAACCGAGCATGTGGGAGAAGCGTGACTCAGACATGTGTTGTGACGCAGTGAAACCGATCGATAACGCTGCCTCGCTGTTGGGCGCCGAGCACAGAGGATGGTAGGACACATGGTCAGTTCATCCAAGTAGTCGGTTCATCGAAGGCTGTTCTACTGTACACAAATACTCCACAAGCCCCCGTAAGGTGCGTGACAGAGGGTACGCTGTACCATTACTACGTTTTCTTTCCTGTTCCACCCGAAGCAAGTAAAACGACTACCGGCATGAATATGTCTCCGTATGAGCT
This sequence comes from Schistocerca piceifrons, assembly GCF_021461385.2. Lineage (NCBI taxonomy): Eukaryota > Metazoa > Arthropoda > Insecta > Orthoptera > Acrididae > Schistocerca > Schistocerca piceifrons. The sequence continues at coordinate 907,308,838 of NC_060149.1, forward strand.
CTAATTTCTCATATCTTTTCTTCGTTGTCCTCACGCGAAATGTACGGCGAGAGCAGCAGCAGCATCGTCCTGCAGTCGGCTTCAAATAGCTCTAAATTTTCTCAACAGTGTTCATCGGAAACAGGGATGCTCAAGCATTTTTGGCTTCAGATCTACTACAGGTAGTTTAGTACATTTAGAGATCTGCTGACTTAAAAATGCAGAAAGGTTTAAACACAACAACACTGCAACCATTTTAATTACACAAAGTACACGAAAGGTAATTTTACCTCCATCAATATTTTCTCTCCATCAAAAGTTTGTTAGGCCTACTACTCAATTTTCAAGATATTACACATATGAAAAAATTAAAATAAGCGTCGTCATAAAAGTTGAAAAAATTTAGTGAGAGACTTATCTTTGCATACCATTGGCAAGTTTATTATAACGTAGTGAATAATTTGTCAGAGCCAATCTTACACAGTCTGAAAGATGACGATTAGTCAGTTAATTCCCACACTTAGATTTCGTTATGATCATCGTCGAAAACGCTGCCTCACGTAGATAAATTTATGAAAAAACGATGAAACACGCAGTGCCACTTTTACAATGTTACACTCACTAATTTCCAATTGTATTCTGAGTTTAAGGAAATATCAGTCTGAAATCGAGTTATTTCCTTTAAAGCTCAGTCTCATTACAAGAGAAAAGAGTAATTATTTTACTTGAAATATCTTCCACATCCAATTTTTGGAAAGGTTCAGCCATGAGAACTAGAACAGGTTCCATTGACTTGACATCTGAAAATCGGTTTTCAAACTCTGTCTTCAGAACTACGTGGTATCTGTTGATCCTGCAGTTCTGACTGCATTCGAGGAAAGTATTTCACATTTAATTTCTGTACCTGTACTATACAAAGGCCAAGTTTTTGAGTGTAACACTTTATAGAAGATATAAGAGTTATGACGGTTTGGTGTTTTCTTGAAGTTCTTTGTTTACCTCACTTACTTTAACTGTTATATCAGCTGTAAATACCAGTTGCCATTCACAGACACGGAAGATTTGATCGCTGACAGAAGTTACCTAAATCTGTTTATAGCCATACTTCTACTCATCCATCTAACGTTGGTGGGCAACAGCGGGTTTCCATACTGGCTATCCAAATATTCTAATAGTAGTCTAAAATTTCTTATCTGTAGTGATTGTGAGCAAACTGAATTCACAATTTTTGTGACAATACTCATAACATGCATCGTTCTCGGAATATGTCCACAAAACACTTGCCGATGCACTATACAATGAAACTTAAAACGAAGGAGGGGAAGATTCGTCGTTAGTACACATGCTAACAGTCTTTGTGTTTGCCTACCATGAAATGCGCTCCATCAGTAGTGATAGACGAAAGATCTGAAGTGACAAATCATACTGGGAAATGAAAGATTTGAATGCATTGTAAAAGTCCTCTTCACAATTAGTGCCTTTCCAGGTCAAAATCTTCTTTGACACTGCAATCCGAAAGCATCAGCCTTACAAAAATCATGACTTCAGATGAATCGCCACCATCTACTGACTCGTCAAACTGCAATGAGAAACCCAAGGGGGATTGGAAATCTGTTATCAGATGACCTTTCATATTTTCCGCTATTAATTCCACTTTTCTTGCAGCAGGTGTTGACAGAGGCGTGTCTCTGCTGGCTGATAGGCGAGTGGGGCGCTCTCAGCCCTTGTGAGGCCAATTGAGGAACTACTCGATTGAGAATTAGCGACTCTGGTCACGAAAACTGACAACGGCTGGGAGAGCGGTGCGCCGACCACATCCAGTGATACCTGTCGTCTGAGGATAACACGGCGGTCGGTCGGTGCTGTTGAGCCCTCCGAGGCCTGTTCGAACGGAGTTTAATTTTTAGGTGCGGCTAAAGTAGCATCAGATGCTTTCGTAGAGCATAGTTCGAAACACATGTGTGTGCTTAATTATTTTGCTCTAGGCACTGGTACCGTTTAATAGTAATTCTTCTTGCATTAGCTATTAATCGTGTTGACACGTAGCATATTAATGATGTACGTCATACAATATCGTTTAAGATATTGCATCGTCACTGGCGTTTCGGATTTGTACAAATATTTACTTTTAGGCTGTGACCAGTTGGGCTAGAACGAAGTTTCAGAAGAGTATACTTTTGGTTTAGTCTCTTCTCTTTATAGTATGACAATTTGTAATCATTTCTGTATCTTTTTTTTTTTTGGCCGGCCGCGGTGGCCGTGCGGTTCTGGCGCTGCAGTCCGGAACCGCGGGATTGCTGCGGTCGCAGGTTCGAATCCTGCCTCGGACATGGGTGTGTGTGATGTCCTTAGGTTAGTTAGGTTTAAGTAGCTTTTAGTTCTAGGGGACTTATGACCTAAGATGTTGAGTCCCATAGTGCTCAGAGCCATTTGAACCATTTGAACAATTTCTGTAATCGAGCGGTCTTAGGCGCTGCAGTCATGGACTGTGCGGCTGGTCCCGGCAGAGGTTCGAGTCCTCCCTCGGCCGTGTGTGTGTGTGTTTGTCCTTAGGACAATTTAGGTTAAGTAGTGTGTAAACTTAGGGACTGATGACGTTAGCAGTTAAGTCCCATAAGTAAAAAAAAAAATCTGTAATACTTTAGTATAACTGTGTTACTGTTAGTGTTGGGTCTAGTTGAGTTTACTTCACTGACAATGATTAGCGGGGCATTTATATTGAATAAAACTTCCCCTCTCGCATAAGACACTTGTTGCCAGAATGTTTTGTAATTTATGATTCAGTCGTGTCGCAAAAGAGTGATTTTGTGATGGAATTTATTTTTTCGGCATCAAGAGGAGAGAATTTACGATTAAAGAGTAACATTTTCCCGATAGCGTGATCGTTAGAAACGGACAGTGGCCCTGTCACAAAAGGATCGACGTATAAAATAGATTTGACACTATCGAAAGAAACTTTGCAGACTTAATCTAAGTTATGCAGGAAAGGGAAACAAAGAGAAAGCGAAATCAGGATAGCACCACCCGAAAACGAGATCGTTATATTTACATCGGCACTAGCTAACTCTGTCTGTCATTAAGTGAGGTGGTATTGTAGTGACGAATTTCAGTAGATCTAAAGATTTGATTCGAAAACTGGAATATAAACCGAGATAACATTACGAGCCAAATTGCACAGAGAGATAACAGAAGTTTTCTAATAGTGACGAGACCATTTTATGTATGGAGTTTATTTGCCCTCTTCTTGGCTCTACTTTGTAAATACTAACGTTCACCGTTCCTTAGGCAGCTCCACCAATTTCTTTTAAGTGCTTCGCTTTTTGGTTTTCCTTCAAACTGTTGAGTCATTCTAGTTTTCAGTAACATCCATGAAACCACTCGGTTTTCAGAACTGCAGCTTCGTAATTGAGCTCCGTGTGTTTCCTCGTGCTTCCGTCTGTCAGATATAGTAGATGATCATCTTGCGTTACCAGTCACGTTTCTTTCTTCTATCACTTAGCTTCGAAAATTCATAATGACGAACGCGAGTGCGACAGGGACACGAAATCCAACATCCGTGCAAGTATAAAGTGAGCGCGGCATCGCGTAGCTAACGAGCAGTTGTAATGCCACCGAAAACGGAAACCTAAGTTGTCGGCTTCTGGCCGCATGTAATCGAGTACAGGACGACTGCTCCACAAGACTAATAACAGTTATTTCCTTGTTACTTTCGTGGTATTTGCTTATAAAAATTTGTATTTTTCGTTATTAATACTTTGAAATAAATGAATTTTTATGCATATTTATGGATTGGAAACTACATATCAGGGTTCTCGATAACGGGCTGCTACCTGCGATGTCCATTCGTCACGATCTGATACCTGCAAGTTGCTAGACTTTTCAGTTGGAACTGCTTCTCATTACAGCCAGCTTCGGTATCTGGTATATCCACATTTATTTAAAACTGGCCAAGTGTTCTGTGTTTCTTGACTGCAAGGTCGTTAAAGATAGAACGCCAGTTCAGTATGAGAGTGATGGGACAGGAAAGCGACCGTAGCCTTGCTAAAGGAGGCGTTCCTTTGAACTTATTTAAGGGAACCACAGAGGACACAAATCCGGTATGGCTGGACGGAATTTGAGCACAGTTCCTATTGTTTGAGGGACCAGCGTCTTAATTACTACACTGACTCACTCCTTCAAAAATTCAGATTGCAACTATTATTTCAACTAAGTGCACCTGGTTTATATAAAGATGGCAACAATCCCTCTACTCTCTCAGAATAAGTTAAATTGTGATGGATACCTCAAAGATCAAAATTCATTGTTCCGCTATTTAAATATTTTCTTGGATTTATACTCCTACATTTATGTTTGCTTTTCTCTCTCTGTGTGAGATACAGCGTATAGCACGTAAAAGGTAACTGTAATAACACGGCTGTTTTAAATGATAGATCTGACTGCCTCAAACCAAAAGTTGCTTGTGCACTGGTTGTTAAAATACTTTTATTAAAAAGTCACTACTGGTTTCGCGTCAATAGAGATGCACCTTCAGATGATCTGAACAAGAAATTAAAAATTACGTAATTAGAATGGTTTATAAAAGAGATGTGATCCTTGTTTGCATAAGACACGGGTTTTAATTTTATTTTCAATTCTTGTAATTGGACATTAAAAACAACTTCTTTATGTGCATACAATACTATGGATACGCTATACGCTTGTTGATTCTAAAAAATAGCGCAATGTAGCATTAAAAAATTCATTTTATTAGCTGAGTTTTTTCAGGGTTGTATTAATTTGTATTTCAGAATTTTTAAGCGTTTCTAGCTGTTCAAGAAAACTCCAGTATCGTCAGGAGAGCCCCAGAGAAGTGTGATATACATAAATGATTTGGCGGACAGGGTTGGCACCAATCTGCGGTTGTTTGGTGATGATGCCGTGGTGTACGGTAAAGTATCGAAGTATCTTTAGGAAGACCAAGACGACTTAGACAAAATTTCTAGTTGGTGTGATGAATGGCAGCTAGCTCTAAATGTGGAAAAATCTAAGTTAATGAGGATAAGCAGGAAGAACAAACCCGTAATGTTCGGACACAGTATTCCTAGTGTCCTGCTTTACACAGTCAAGTCGTTTAAATATCTAGGAATAACGCTGCAACGCGATATGAAATGGAACGAGCATTTGAGAACTGTGGTAGGAAGGAGAATTGGAAATTTGTGGTAAGGACTATGGGACCAAACAGCTGAGGTCATCGGTCCCTAGGCTTACGCACTACTTACGCTAACTTAAAGTAACTTACGCTAAGGACAACACATACACACTCATGCCCGACGGAGGACTCGAACCTCCGACGGGGGCAGCCGCGAGAAGAGTGACAAGGAGGCTCAGACCGCACGGCTACGCCGCGCATCTAAGGAGAATTGTCGACTTCGGTTCGTTGAGAGAAATTTTAGGAAAGAGTGGTTCACCTATATAGGAGACCGCATATAGGACTCTGGGGCGACTTATTCTTGAGTACTGGTGGAGTGTCTGGGATCCGTACCAGGTCGGATTGAAGGAAGGCATTGAAGTAATTCAGAGTCAGGATGCTAGATTTGTTACCGGTAGGTTCGAACAACACGTAAATGCATTGTAGATGCTTCAGGAACTCAAATTAGAATCCCTGGAGGGGAGGCGACATTTTTTTCGAGAAACACTGTTGAGAAAATTTAGACAACCGACATTTGAAGCTGACTGCCACGTGATTCCACTGCCGGCAACATAAATTGCGCATAAGGACCCTGACAATAAGATACGAGAAATTAGAGCTCATACGGAGACATAGACAGTCGTTTTTCCCTCGCTCTATTTGGAACTGGAACAGAAAAGGAAGTGACCAGTAGTGCTGCCGGGTACCCTCCGCCACGCACAGTACGGTGGCTTGCAAAGTATCTAAGTACATATGGATTTAGATGTAGAACACGTAATAGTACGTAAATTACACGCACTGTGAAGCCAACCCTCACCTTTCTAGTCACAGTGACTTTTTGATAAATGTATTTTGACAGTCAGTATGGAAGATTTTATTCACCATGCGGAATTATGGCTGCGGTTGCCCGATCTATAAAATAATATGTTCAAAAGTTGCTTCGACGTGATAAGACGCACTCCGTGCTGTGAACAATATGTACGTAAGCAGACAGGTAAAATAGCAGTTTCTGGTGTGAAAAATTAAGTGATATGAGTATTCTGTACGCTGGAAAAAACTATTGAGTGCATTTAAAACTGCGATTCTTGTGTCGTTCCTCCGGCAGACTGATTCCTTCGCCCATTGGAAGGTTATACAGTTGCCACTGGAACTATCTGCTCCGAAATAAGAGCTCTTTGAAAAATTGTGACTGTGTGTGCCCCACTTTCTTGGTTGGTTGGTTGTTTTGGGGAAGGAGACCAGACAGCGTGGTCATCGGTCTCATCGGATTAGGGAAGGATGGTGAAGGAAGTCGGGCGTGCCCTTTCAGAGGAACCATCCCGGCATTTGCCTGGAGTGATTTAGGAAAATCACGGAAAACCTAAATCAGGATGGTCGGACGCGGGATTGAACCGTCGTCCTCCCGAATGCGAGTCCAGTGTCTAACCACTGCGCCACCTCGCTCCCACTTTCTTCTTTACCTAACTGTTGACCAGTGAAACATGTGGACGCATCAAATTTTACCACAGATCGCATGCAGGGACAAAAGATGTAAGCTGTAATGTCACAGACACGGAATTCTGGAAGTTTTCTCCTGCTTTTTGTCATCGCTTCATCAGAGCTTCTGCGGTCCCAGTCTGAGCGTTTCCATGCAGTCAGATACTGTATTGCTGTCACCGTAATATGACAGAGGAGGACACAATTGATCTGTTGCTCTGTGCGTCGTCTGCGCCTCGTGTAGCCGGCTATCCGTGGGTCCCCTCCACATCAACTCCAGTTCCGTCTGAAGATGTCAGGCGACTATCTGGCCTTCATATCGTATATGGCCCACATATCTAGTATAATGCTTGACCTTCAACCTTTCTCTGAGTGCACCCTACGCGTACGTACTCTGTATTCATGATTTTCTGCAACGTGAGTTTATTACTTACTTCAGGAGTCGACGTATTATTGTCTAGTTTATGTTACATATCAGATGTACTTCGGGCAAAATGTGTTTTAGTTTTCCTGTGTTCGTTCTGTCCACTTGCGATTTCGTGCTGACGACTTATGTAAAAGTGTTGAAGATATTTTTCCTATATTCTGACGTCGGTTGGAGTAATGACTCGTAATATGCTTCTTTTGAAGCGTTTGTCGAGTAGCACAGTCAGCTGTTATCACCGCTACCATTCCCCCTGTTTGTGTATGAGGAAACAAGTGCGTTTTGTTTACTTTTGTTGCAGGTTTGTAAGTGAAGAGTATGTTCGATTACACCAAAACGCTGACAACTTTGTTCAAATTCAAAGTACCTGTAGCTTTTAATAATGTCATTAACGTCTTATAAAGTCATACCGCGTTTAAGGAACTAAACTCTTATTTCAGAGGATGGAAGCTCAAATCTCGGCCCACTCACCTTCATTCCCTAAATCGCTTAAGACAAGTAACAAGATTAACCGTTCTACGCGTCCGCAGCTGATTCTTTTTTATTCTTCTCCATCCAAAAAGTACCTGTCCACTTTGTATGATACTCTCCCGTTTTTTGTGTAACATTCAGTCGTTTATGTCAAGTGTTGATTTCCTCTTTTGTTGTTTTGTTACTTAAATGGAGATTTAAGTTTAGTTGCTGAATAAGTGATATTTCCCGTCTTATCCCCCCCCCTTCCATCTCCCTCCCCATTACAGCAATTTAACTCAGCGTATTTTTCTTCCGTCCTGCTGATTATTTCTTGTCAATCTTTTTTTTAAGCATCTTCGTGAACCTGTGCTTCGTTATTAGTCAGCCAAAGGCTAGACGATTTATTTTGGTTCTATTATAAATCCAGTCATGCACCACAAATGTTTATTAATGAGGTAATTAATTTCCGTCAACGATGGCCATCTTCAGATCTGAATAAATGCAGTATAGAGTATAATCTCTGTCATTTTGTATTTTGATGGTACAGTCTCATTAATTAGCCATACAGACTTTGTCAGTTTATTATGATTTCTTGTGTGGTAATCATGTCTTCCAATATTTCCCTAGTTTCTTCCAACCAGCTGTTTTTGACCTTCTTCGAGTTAATAATGTTGAATAATCTTTTGTGAGTCTATTGTTCTCCATTCTATAAACATGGCCACAGAATTTCGAGTGACTCTAGGGAGCGATGTTAGTGAACCTATCTGTTCGCATGTACCAGTCACATGTATTTTTCAGAGAATTTCTCGTAACTGTTTTGCGATATCAGCAACGTTATAGTGATCTCCAACAGGTATGGTTTCTGAGGCGTATCGATCTTCTGGCACAAAAAGCTTTTTGTAATGTCGCAATTTCGTATTGTGGCAAAACACTTTCTTGTTGTAGTGGCTCTACGTGATTTCACACATACTTCTTCTGGAGACGGCAACAGGATCAGTTTGGAATTTCCCTACGAAGGTGTTTGGTGACGTCCAAGGTTTCCTTTCATGTGGAGGTCTTGCAAAGTGCGTGAACATTACTGTCAAATGAAGGGGTATACAGAATTCTATCATACTCTCTTAATATTTATTCGTCATCCAGCGTGCTGGGTGAAGGTCCACTATCAATTTTTGATCAACTGTTGATTTACACTGATGAGCCTAAACATTACGTCCACTGCTCACCACAAGACTGAAAGCCACCATAGTGGCGTTGCTGGTACGTGCCGCGGTAAGGGAAGCCGAGGGTTATTCAGAGAGTAAGTAACGACCGGTCGTGAAATGGAAACCACAGTGAAAATCAAAACTGCAACCCTTAGCTACACCTTCCAGCTACTGCACTACGTAGTCGCCATTCCGTCTTAGACTACTCTCGTAGAAATGTACCAACTTTCCCATACATTCGCCACAGAAGACATCCTCCTTTGCTTTCCGATAATTTTCTACGCCGTACTGCAGCTCGTTGTTTGTGCCAAAATTTTGTCTGCATAGCCAGCAGTTCATACGAGTGGAGATGAAAATCAGAGGGAGCCAAGTCCGGGTTGTATAGTGGGTGATCAAACACTTCCCAACGACCACACTGCTGTAGCGTCCTCATTGCCCCTACAGTGCGCGGCCGGGAACTGTCACGAAAAAGGAACTGATGACAGTTGTGTTATGTGAGGTTACATGTAATCGGGCGAAATCTCTCGGCAGGCACCCACACTTGGCGGGAGACATTATTTTCTAGGCATCTTTGCTCGCTCATTGTGCGCTCTGAACTGAGAAGAGTGACGTGGTGCTACTTACGGGCGTACTAGAGACGGTGCACAACACATATGTACGAAGTTTTATCGGATTTTCACTGTGGTTTCCATTTCGCGACCGATCATTCCTTACTTTCCGAATAGCCCTCGTATATAAGCGGAGCAGAGACGAACTGGGAATCATTCTAGTGGTGATCCGGGCCCAGAATAATGATGGAAAACACCTGGAACACTACCGGGCGTCCAGCTCCGCGATTATAAACTACTGTCCCGTAATTTACGGGAATTGCTTGATCTGTGGGTGGGGGTCTGATGTCAGATACCCGCGGAAACCTACCAAGCAATTTTCGAATCCGTGCACCCTGAGTCGTTCCAAAGGTGAACTAGCAGGGTATTAAGCAGGTGGTCCTAATGTTTGGGGTCATTAGTGTAAAAAATGGTTCAAATGGCTCTGAGCACTATGGGACTCAACATCTTGGGTCATAAGTCCCCTAGAACTTAGAACTACTTAAACCTAACTAACCTAAGGACATCACACACACCCATGCCCGAGGCAGGATTCGAACCTGCAACCGTAGCAGTCCCGCGGTTCCGGACTGCAGCGGTCATTAGTGTATTTTAAACAATTTATAGTCGTGTCTCTCACAATACCGGGTGATTCAAAAAGAAAGAATAGGTTTCAATTGTTTAATACAGACAAACTACAAAAGAATGAAACACATTGCGCATGTCACTAGGTAGAGGAAGGTTCAAAGTTTTGACACATCTGCGCTTTTGATTGTAGCAACTTGGCGACTACACCACAAGAGAAATTATTGTGTGGGCTGGAATATGCATATAGTCAATTCATTGTTCAAGTGCAACCTGCATCTCGTAGTCAATTCAGCAACTAGCCGCCTCTGCACAAGAAGATTTATGACTGGCATACAAAATTCTTGGAAGTTGGTGGCGTATTCAAAGGGAAGAGCACTGGTCGCACTTCTGATGAAATAGTCCAGAGCATCCGAGAGGCGTTCATACGGAACCCTCAAAGTCCAGGCCAGGAACTTCAACTTCCTAAACCAAATACGCGGCGTGTTGTGAAATAACTTCTACGTATGAGCCTTACAAGTTGCAGTCACTGCAGCAATTGCGTCCCACAACCGTAACAGAAGGTACGAATTTTCCATTTCAATTCTTCAGAATATGGCAGAGGACACTTTTTTCCGAACGACCCATCTTTACGGACGAATCGATGTTTAATCTATCGGATAAAGTAAACGACGATAATGTAAGAATTTGTGGGTCACGATATCCTGGCTTCGTCGTCGAAGGAGAAAGAGAGACTCAGTAAGACTGAATGAGTTTTCGAGGCGATTCTGTAATCAAAGTTTATCGGCCTTTCATTTTTGTGAAGAAAACTGTGAAGGAATGTCATACCTGGTCATGCTGCAAAATTTGTTGTTTCCTCAACTTCACGAAGACTCCATTGATTCCATTTTTATGCGTGACAGCGCCGCGCCTACCTTTCACCGTGAGGTGCGACGTTATCTTAACGATACCATCCCACAACGTTGGATTGGAAGAGGTGAACAAGATCTTGGTCATTGCTTTTGGTCTTCCAGGTCACAAGATCTCACACCTTGCAATTTTTTCCTGTGGGGTACATAAAAGACAGTCTTCGTCCTACCTATGGCAGCTACTCTTCAAGAGCTGAAAAATAGAATTGCTGAAGCTGTCTATTCAACAAACAGAGACCTGTTGATTCGTGTTTAGAATGAAATGATCTACCATTTCGATGTTTCTCGAGCAGCACATGCTGCTCATGATGAGTTTATGTTATAGTGTCTGTGCGAACATAAAACTTTGAATCAAAAAACCCAGCAACGTGCGCAATGTTTTCTATCTTTCATAGTTTCTTTGTAATAAACAACTGAAATCTGTTCTTCCTCTTTGCATCACCCTGTATTATGTTCAGAAAATTTCCTTTTAAGGTGATGAGCCCATCTCCGTAGAGGAACGATCATCGTGTGTGCGCTTCGTGATAAGGACAAAGATTCGATGCCTAGGACTATCAATCAGTTTTTGCCGGTAAGGTGAATCGTGGGTGATACTGGGTTCATTCAGCAAGGCGAGGGTAAATGAGATAGTTGATAGGAAATAACTGACATTAATGTCTCGGAGATAGGTGCCCCTCCAGTAACCCCTTAGCGAGGGCGAAGCGACAGTCGGTCTGCATGTCAGCGTCCATTATATTGATGAATTTACTTATTCATTCAAGTTTCTACGACATATCTCCAACATTTTTCTTTCAAATTCAGTTTTCTATCTTCTATTTAATACTGTTCATTTACCAATGAACCATATTGTCAAATGTACTTTTGGCCAAGTTAGCTACTATTTAGCCGGCCGGTGTGGCCGAGCGGTTCTAGGAGCTTTAGTCTGGAGCCGCGTGACCGCTACGGTCGCAGGTTCGAATCCTGCCTCGGGCATGGATGTGTGTGATGTCCTTAGGTTTAAGTAGTTCTAAGTTCTAGGGGACTGATGACCATAGATGTTAAGTCCCATAGTGCTCAGTGCCATTTGAACCATTTTTTTAGCTACTAGTTATGAATTTGTTTGGGACGGAGAACGAATTTCTGATGAAAACCTCGTCGAGGATACTTCAGACGCATTATGAGCACCGGTCTAACCATTGCAAACGCAAATCAGCCCGTAAAGAGAGTTTTGTTATACGACGGGTCAGAGAAATTTTCTCGGGCAAGGTAACAAAATTTGTGTTGTTACCTGGTTGGGTCCCTTAATCGGGCAGGTATGTTAGAAAATTTAAACTGCGGAATGGATAGGCTGAAGTTTGATATAGTGGGAAGTAGTGAAGTTCGTTGGCTGGAGGAACAGGACTTTTAAACATGTGAACACAGCGGTAATGTAGAAGTGGGTTTAATAATAATAAGAAAATAGGAATACTACTACGAACAGCATAGTGAACGCATTATCGTAACGGAGATAGACACGAAACCTACGCCTGCCACAGCAGTACAAGTTTCAAACCAGCTAGGTCCGCAGATGAAGAAGAGATTGAAGGAATATTTGATGAGATAAAAGAAATTTTTCAGATAGTTAAAGGAAGCGAAAATTTAATTGTGATGGGGGACTGGAATTCAATAGTAGGAAAAGGAAGGAAAAGTAGTAGCTGAACCTGGACTGGGAGAAAGCGATGAAAGAGGAAGCCACGTGGTAGAATTCTGCGCAGAGCACAATTTAATTATCGCTAACACTTGGTTTCAGAATCATAAATGAAGGTTGTATACATGGAAGAGACCTGGATACACCGGAAGGTTTCAGATTGATCAAATTATAGTTAGAGATTTAGGAACGATATTTTAAATTGTGAGACATTTAGAGGAGCAGATGTGGACTCTGACCATAATTTATTGGTTACGAACTGTAGATTAAAACTGAAAAAAAACTGGAAAAAGATAGGAAATTACAGAGGTGGCATCTGTATAAGTTGAAAGAACCAGAGGTTGTTGAGCGTTTCAGAGAGAGCATTAGGCAACGGATGATTAGGATAGGGGAAAGGTATACAATAGGAGACGAATGAGTAGCTTTAAGAGATGAAATAGTGAAGGCGGCAAAGTGTCAAATAGGTAAAAAGACAACGCCGAGTAGAAGTCCTGGGATAACACTAGATATTGAATTTAACTGATGAAAGGAGAAAATTTAAAAATGCAGGAAATGAAGTGGATGAAAGTGGCAACAAACGTTTAAAAAATGAGACTGACAGGAAGTGCAAAATTGCTAAGCAGTAATAGCTACAGGACAAATGTAACGATTTAGAAGCAGATTTCACTAGGGGAAAAATAAGTACCGCGTATAGGAAAATTAAAGAGGCCTTTGGGGGAAAGAGAAGCAGCTGTATGTATATCAAGAGCTGAGATGGTAAACCAATCCTAAGCAAAGAAAGGAAAACTAACAGGTGGTATACTGAATGTCTGTACAAGAGAGATGAACTTGAAATCAGTATTATAGAAGGGAAAGTGGACGTAGATGAAGACGAGATGGGAGACATGACCTTGCCAGCAGAATTTGACAAAGCTCTAAAAGACCTAAGTCGAAACAAGGCCCTAGGGGAAGCTGATATTTCGTCAGAGTTACTCATAGCCTCTGGGAGAGCCAGCCATGGCAAAACTCTTTCATCTGGTGTGCAAAATACCCTCAGACTTTAAGAATTGTAATAATCCCAATTCCAAAGACAGCAGTTGCTGACAGGTGTGAAAACTGCCGGACTACCAGTTTAATAAGTCATGGTTACAAAATACTTACACGAATTCTTTAGAAATGTTAGAACTTCCCCCACCTCGAGGAAGAACAATTTGTATTCCGGAGAAGTGTAGGAATACGTGAGGCAATACTAACCCTACGACTTATCTTAGCAGATCACTTAAGACAAGGTAAACCTACATTTATAGCATTTGTAGACTCTGAGAAGAGTTTTGATAATGTTGAGTGGAACACTCTCTTTGATATTCTGTAGCAGGGATAAGATAGAGGGAATGAAAGGCTATTTGCATCTTGTATAGAAACCATACGGCCGTTGTATGCGTAGAGGGGCATGAAAGGGAAGCAGTGAATGAGAAGGGAGAGAGACAGGGTTGTAGCCTATCCCCACTGTTATTCAATTTGTACATTGAACAAGCAAAGAAAAATTTGGAATAGGAATTAAAGATCACCGAGAAGAGATAAAAACTATGAGGTTTGCCAATGACATTGTAATTCTATCGGAGACAGCAAAGGACTTGGAAGAGCAACTGGACGGTATGGACAATGTCTTGGATGGAGGATCTAAGATGAACATCAATAAAAGCAACCCGAGGATAATGGAAATTAGTCGAATTACTAAGGGAATTAGATTAGGAAACGAAGCACTTAGAATAGTAGATGAGCTTTGCTATTTGGGCAGCAAAATAACTGATGATGACCGAAACAGAGATATAATATGAGGAGTGGCAATGGCAAGAAAAGCATTTCTGAAGAAGAGAAATTTGTTAATATAGAATATAGATTTGAATAGTAGGAACTCTTTTTCTGAAGGTTTTGGAAATTTGTGGTAAGGTCTTATGGGACCAAACTGCTGAGCTCATCGGTCCCTAAGCTTACACACTACTCAATCTAACTTAAAGTAACTTACTCTAAGGATGATACACACACACACACACACGTGCCCGAGGGAGGACTCGAACCTCCGACGGGGGAGCCGCGCGGACCGTGACAAGACGCGTCAGGCCGCGCCGCTATTTGTCTGGAGTGAAGCCATATATGGGAGTGAAACATGGAAGATAAACAGTTTAGATACAAAGAGAATAGAAGCTTTCGAAATGTGGAGTTACAGAAGAATGCTGAGGATTAGATGGGCCGATCATGCAACTAATGAAGATGTACTGAATAGAATTGGGGAGACAAGAAATTTGTGATACAACTTGTCCAATAGAAGGGATAGGTTGATAGCACACATTCTGAGACATCAAGGGATCAGCAATTTAGTACTAGAGAGAAGGGTGTGGGATTATGACCATAGAGTGAGATCAGGAAATGAAAAGAGTAAGCAGATTCAGAAAGATGTAGGTTGCAGTTGTTATTCGGAATTGAAGATGCGTGCTCAGGATAGAGCAGCATGGAGATCTGCATCAAACTAGACTTCGGACTAAAGACCACACAACAACAAAAACAACAACATGGTGCTCAATAACCTGAATACATTGTTAACTTGTGCGATTTTTGTGAACATATGCTTCTTGTTAATTAAAATTATTCCAATCGCGTATTACGATAGTTGGGTTAAAATTACTGAAAGACACTTAACAACATCGTTTTAGTTATACGCGTTTTGGTCAACATTACTCACATTACTTCTGAAAATAGTTGAAAGAAATTTCAGATTTTACAGAATCTGAATATTAGCCGCACAGAAGGCTTCTTGTGGAACTGTACCTATATTAAGCTGGAATGATTCAAGTAAATCAAAGAAATATACGTGAAATGTTTTGGGGTAGCGAAGGCATGGAGTCATCCAGAGTATGAATCTGTAGTTCCTGTATCAGATGATCACGCTCAGTTGAAAAATTCTACACAGGGCTACGAAATGAAGCGAAATTGGCGTAGAATGCAGTATCAAACCTAAAAGAGTCATATTGCATGTAGTTCAGATTTCACAACATCGTAATTACATTTACTGAAAGGAGGAATTCAATTAGCAGAACGTTTCTCTCTGGAATAACGTTCGAAGGTAGTGTCAGTGCTATGAAAATGAGGATCATTAACTTTCCGTCTAGAAGTCGTTATAGAGTTCTAGAAGGGCCTTCGGGACTAGATTGAATTTAGGTACTTCAAAGGTCCAAGACCGAGTAAATCCACCTATTTACTCTTATATTTATCTATTTATTTATTTTTAATGTGCTCTCACTCAATTTCAGCGGCAATTGGAAGAGCGATGGAGTTGGTGTTTTCATCGGACACAGAGACCCTAACTATCTACGCCCTGCTTCGTATATACATACCCATCTATGCTTAACAACAGTACCAGAATGATGAGTCGATAAATTTTAACACAGTTTATTTATCCTTGATGAAAGTATCTGGCCCCTAATTAGTCTGATACAGGTTCACATCATTCATTCTGTCTATTCACAACGAAAGATTCACCTTGTGATTTACGATCAGAAAGCTCTAACTGTGTCTCTAGTTTCCTCGATAAGTTGAATAACTTCTTCCGTCACCCAATTATATCTACGATCACTTTTATTACATTCACACAGCCTTGCAGCATCAGTGGCTGCCACCCACGTGTTACTTCACGATCTTCTTTTACTACTTATAACTTTTGAAGCTACACTTGTAAATCCACGGAAGTCCGTCCATACGTAAATAAACGCATCCACTATGCACGATACTTATCATAACGTTAATCGGACTAACATTTCGTCAACGATGTTAACTTGCTTCCGCATTTAGTCCGCACCCCGACCATAACTCTTGGCCACTCGCAACCCTCTGCACCACCTCTCTAGCATCTCCCATGTGCGCTATGGATAATAGAAAAATGACCAGTGTAGAAACTAGAAAGCCAACGATATAGTAGTCACCGGAAGTAGGTGGTTGTTATCGATTATTAATAAGGGTATCGATATTCGTACTCTTACAGTAGGATTCAAAATTAGTACGTCTTATGTTCCTGCTGTGAATGTTGAATGCACAGAGGTCACTTCATAACATACTGAAAGGAACAAAAGATTTGATTTTAACGTCTGTCAACGAAGATATCATTTGAGACACAGCCCAAGTTCACGTTGGATTAGGATGTGTAACAGAAAGGCTCTGATCTTTTAAAACGAACGATCCCGCCATTCACAATAATCAGTTTAGGGGAATCACGGAACACAAAAATTTCGGTGGGCACGTGGAAATTTGAATCTCTCAGGACGAAAGTCCAGCTCCTTACTTACTGCATCTTCTAGCTACAGCCGGCCGAAGTGGCCGCGCGGTTCTAGGCGCTACAGTCTGGAGCCGAGCGACCGCTACGGTCGCAAGTTCGAATCCTGCCTCGGGCATGGATGTGTGTGATGTCCTTAGGTTAGTTAGGTTTAATTAGTTCTAAGTTCTAGGCGACTGATGAACTCATAAGTTAAGTCGCATAGTTCAAAAAATGGTTCAAAGGGCTCTGAGCACTATGGGACTTAACATCTATGGTCATCAGTCCCCTAGAACTTAGAACGACTTAAACCTAACTAACCTAAGGACATCACACACATCCATGCCCGAGGCAGGATTCGAACCTGCGACCGTAGCAGTCCCACGGTTCCAGACTGAGCGCCTAGAACCGCTAGACCACCGCGGCCGGCTAAGTCGCATCGTGCTCAGAGCCATTTGAACCATTCCTAGCTACAGTTTGGTGTTAGAGCTGTATTCTTATAGTATTTTGCACCTAACTTAGAGTAGGTTAAAAATTTACCTTAATTAAATAAGCTTTTTGGTAGTAGCTACGCTATACTTAATTGAAAAAAGAGATATATTTGGTTTCAGATAAAATTAGGGAAGGGGACCACTTGTGTCGGATGAGGAAACAATATCTGTTGTTGGATAGTGCAGATAATAAAGTTTTCTTAACCTAGGATCATTTTTGTTACATTGCCAAAGATAAATTTCAAATTTCCTAACAGATTAAGACTGTGTTCCGCGCCAGGACTCAAAACCGGAGCCCTTGCCTTTCGCGGGTAATTGCTGTGTTGACTGACATCTCTTTGCGCGCCTTCACAGCTCTACTATTGCCAGCTTCTCTCCTACGTTATAAAACTCACAGAAATTCTCAACGCTCACTATCCTGCAGAGGGAAAATCCTGCATCTACGTCTACATCTACACTCCGTACACGCTTACTAAACGAATTCGTGACGAAACGCGCCACTTCGTAGAACCCTCTCTATTGCTTCTGTTAATCATATTTAGCAGGGGTCACAGACTGATGAAAAATACTCAAAAATCCGTCGAAAAAGGGTTTAGAGAGATGTGTGAGGCACATCTTTCGTGCAAGAATTACATTTCCTGCGGATTTTTCCAATTATCCTCAGTTTGCCATCTCCTTATCCCACAAATTGTTTTACATCTACAGGACTACACTGCAAATCACACTTAAGTGTGATTCATCGAACCACTTTCATAATAATTCTCAGTAGTCCACGCTCGAATAGTGCGCGGAAATTGTAAACACATATTAGTCCAAAAAAATGGCTCTGAGCAGTATGAGACTTAACTTCTGAGGTCATCAGTCCGCTAGAACTTAGAACTTCTGAATCCTAACTAACTTAAGGACAACACACACATCCATGCCCGAGGCAGGATTCGAACCTGCGACCGTAGTGGTCGCGCGGCTCCAGACTGTAGCGCCCAGAACCGCTCGGCCGCTCCGGCCGGCCACATATTAGTTAGTTAGCATTGAGGTTAGCCAATCAGGACATTGCATGTGCAAATTCAAGCACCTCCAAGCGCCAAAATGCTATAATGCACAGACTTCTGTGGGTCCGTGAGTTACCACATAGTTGAAATGCTCATTACCAGTTAAAAATGTTCTAGGCGCTACAGTCTGGAACCGCGCGACCGCTACGGTCGCAGGTTCGAATCCTGCCTCGGGCATGGATGTGTGTGATGTCCTTAGGTTAGTTAGGTTTAAGTACTTCTAAGTTCTAGGGGACTGATGACCTTAGAAGTTAAGTTCTACAGTGCTCAGAGCCATTTGAACCATTTTTCTTTGAGTTAAAAATGTGCCTTTTTCGGAAGTGATAAATTGAAGCTAAATGAGCAAAAGCTTGCGTTTCTTCGGTTTGACGTAACTAAATGCAGAACACGTTTGGCGACACTGTTTCTGGCAGGCTGCCTGAATTTGCGCGCGCGTCGACCTGATTGGCTAACTTGAATGCTAAATAATTTGGAAACGACGCCACATTTTGATTTCTTTCTTGACATGCGCATTTTCTCTGGTGTTTCGTCAGATATCTGCAATTTGGTTTTTGCAGTGTGTTGCTGGAGTCAACCCAGACAAATACAGCTTCTTAAGTCTATCATGCGACGCCCGGTGTTGACATAAAGCTACGCTTTGTTTTCCGATACTAACACATCGAGTTTTAAAGTGGAATTTTACGTGCGCGTTCGATGGGTAGTCCCAAATTAGTCTAGTGGGTTATTTGTTTTATCGATATGTATTAATAGTGATAGTAAAACATAAAGTATGACTGGTGTTGTGGATTGGCAAGAGAGCCAACCCACTATGAGAGGAAGCCGAAAGGTACGCGTTTTAGCTCACGCCGGCTGGCGTGAGGTCTGGAACAGGACAAGGAAGTAAGACTAGAAAAAAAAAGGATGTAGCTGGTGGAATACTTAACTTTAATCCATTAATGTTGAACGTAGCTCTTGTCTGTACATTGTTTACAATATCAATAGCAACTGATAATGGCGCCTTGCTAGGTCATAGCAAATGACGTAGCTGAAACCTATGCTAACTATCGTCTCGGCAAATGAGAACGTATTTTGTCAGTGAACCATCGCTAGCAAAGTCGGCTGTACAACTGGGGCGAGTGCTAGGAAGTCTCTCTAGACCTGCCGTGTGGCGGCGCTCGGTCTGCAATCACTGATGGTGGCGACACGCGGGTCCGACGTATACTAACGGACCGCGGCCGATTTAAAGGCTACTACCTAGCAAGTGTGGTGTCTGGCAGTGACACCACAACTGGTATTCCAGCAGCGACTGAAGGGCGCGGTAGCCGTCAGCGCGGGCTTGGGCGGTGCTATTGCTGCGGGTACTGTTGTTCTTCGTGTTTTACTGCCCCTTCTAATAGCTATCGATAATACGAACACCTCGATAGACTAATTTGGGGCCGCTCAGTCCAATGGGCAGATAAAATTCCGATTTAAAAATAATTTTTCTCGTGACGGGAAAGAAACCGACGCTTTCCGCCGACATTGGGCGTCCAATGAAAGACGTGACGAGCTGTGTTTGTTTGGGCTGACTCCAGCAATACACTGCAAAAATATAAATTGCAAATATCTGCCGAAACAACACAGAAAATGCTCCCGATGACCTGTAAGAGAGACACCCTGTATATGTGTATGATCTACTGGATAACGTATTGCAAACAATAGTGCTATCTACAGGTAGGTTGCAGCGATAGAAGACTGTGGCGAAATGCGGAATAAACCGTGCTTGGCAGCTCCGCGAAAGTCACGATGACATGTTTCTTTGACTGCAAGGGCCCATTGCTCATTAATTTTCTGGAACGCGGAGCGAAATTTGAAGCACGCTGTCAAGTTCAAATGTCCCGGCATAATTCTGATGCTGGATAATGCCCGCCCAGGGCTGTTCGTACTACGCTGCAGAATACAGTCCCGATGTCTCCGCACTCGATACCCGAATTTTGGGAGCCCTGAAGAAAGACATCTGTGATCTTCGATTTCCTTCGACTGAAGAGGTGCACCCCTGGGTTCCGTAGGCAACCGCAAACATTCTTCCATGGAGGCATTGACACTTTTGTGTCACAGAGGGGTAAATGTACTGAAACTTACTTACTTGCTTTCTATATATTTTGTTCTCATTTGACTGCCACTTTATATATGCGACAGACCGACAGGTATAACCGCTGCACGTACGGCATGTGGTGATGACACACGTTGACCATTTGCCATCCAGTTTTGACGATATTTCCTATCATTTGCGATCCAATATGTCTCATATTAAATTAACTGTCTAAGCGTCATCTACGTCGCTTTGGGGTTTCTTACACGTTAATAAGAATCACCCTGTATATTGTAAATGGTATTGTGCGACACTCCATCCGGGTACTCCAGAAATACTTTTACATCTGTCGACTTCATTCCATTAAGAACAACGTATCGAGTTCCATCTCTTAGAAAGTCCTGAATCCAGACACAAAGCTCGTATTTCGTATCTGAAAATGCAGAGCTGTATCGAATGCCTTCTGGAAACCGAGGAACACGGTATCAGCCTCGGCACCTTTTTCCACGTCAACCTCGGTTTCGTGGACGAAACTTTTTGATTTTGGAAATAAATTGCTAGGCTGTGGCTACGCCATTATCTTCGCAATATCGTCTCCTCTAGCAATGCTAGTTGCGTAATATATGCAGGAGGACACCTGTGAAGTCCGGAAGGTCGGAAAGAATGACTGGCGGAAGTAAGCGCTGAGGGTGGATCGTGAATCGGGTCCCACCTTTGGTGGGTAAGGCTAGGTGAACCATGAAGGAAAAGGGAGCGGACACAGAAAGACAACATACTCTGTAAACGAGTACCAGCACTACACAACCAAAGAAAAGCAACATCAGACGTCATCGATATTGGACTATTAACAACGGGTGAGCAAGTAGGCCTATCTCTCTCCCTGTGTTGCTTGGCCAGGGAGAGTGCAGGAGTCCAAGCAGACTATAAGCTACTTTGTTTATAAGGTCACTTGCCAATTTAATCTCAGCATGTTCTTTAATAACGACGTCCCAGTAACTACAAGTGCACACCATAATCTCCATGTTCTTATACTCCATCGGATAACCGGTAATGTATTGTATTGTGTATTTAAACTGGGGACCTAGAAACGACGGAGACGATTCGTCCCACAGTAGCCCTCAGTGGTTCACAAGCCCACAACAGGCCACAGCAGTCCACCCACCCCTCCGCCGCACCATACCGAACCCAGGGTTATTGTGCGGTTCGGCCTCCCCAGTGGACCCCTACCACCCTCCCCCCAACTCTCCCATGAACGTCTCGTACCAGACGAATGTAGCCCCAAATGCTTGCTTGTGTGGTAGAGTAATGATGGTGTACGCGTACATGGAGGCAGTGTTTGCGCAGCAATCGCCGACATAGTGTAACTGGGGCGTAATAAAGGGAACCAGCCCGCATTCGCCGAGGTAGATGGAAAACCGCCTTAAAAACCATCCACAGGCTGGCCCGCACACCAGACCTCGACACTAATCCACAGGGCGGATTCGTGCTAGTGACCGGCACGCCGGATAACCAGTACTAAGGAAATGTTCTACAATAGTAAATTTGATATGTTGTTGTAAGCGTGTGTGATGGTTCTGCAATATACACCATTCCTCCACGGTCCTTGTAGCCTGACCAATGCCACAGCTGTACAGGATACGGTAACACCCGCCTTATGCGAACCAAGTCATCCTTTATAGTCCCTGAAAGGGTCGTAATCTTAGATGATAGTGGAAAAACACACTTCACTCCATGTTTCCTCGGAATACCACCAGTCTTGCTGGAAATATCATCTGCATGAGTGTTACTGGATTTTTTTTTATTTTAATATGTTCTGTTTTATGTTTCTGGTCCAGTATGTTAAACTGAATCTCTGTATTTCTAGTATATTGCCCACTCTATGTGTGACTTTGTTGCTGTATGTCATTATGTGTCATTTTTTGCTACCTTTCAACTAATCTGACGTGTGTGTGTGTGTGTGTGTGTGCGTGTGTGTGTTTAACGGTTATATGGAATCTATTTCTGTATTTTGTTTTTTTATTTTAGCTGCTGTCTGTATCACAGCCATTATCCAGTGCTGTTTGCTTCGTTATGTTTAGTTCTTCAATGTGTTGTTATTTCTTCGTAGCTGCTCTGTTCAGTCTATGTAGTAAGGATCCGAAGCTACCTTCTGTATCTCCTATGGGTCATTGGGTTGCTTGCAGGTAAGTGTGCTAATGGTTGTGGATTTCCTATTTATTATGAACCCATTCTGAATCTGTTTCTTGTACATCTCGACGTCCAAGAAATTAAGTCTTTTTCTGTTTCTGACTGAATGGGGAACTGTATTGTGTCATAATTTAGGTTTTTTGTACAAGGCAAATTACATCAACTACGTATCAGTACCCATATTTCGTTTTGCATTGCGTCGGTTTTACTAATTTAGCAAAGAACTGTAGAAATTTTAGAACCAGATACACTCATGTTCAGAAAAAAGCACAGCACCTTGAACGACTAGAGATAGGACGTCCATATTCACAGGACATGTACACTATTATGTTCTCCAGAAATGATTAGCAGCTGAACCATGTCGGCCCGCGGCTTCAAGGTCAGCATCGAAAACGCGGCGCAACACAACCTATCGGTAAAATGTGACTGCGGCTCTCTTTGTTGCTATAAACCTAAGGCAATGGATCAGTGTGACTTCAGCAGGCGTGTAGGATGCCTCGTAGACGTATGAACGAACCGTACCGTCAAACCAGTGAGTTCGAAAGAGGACGCATTATTGACATGAGAGAATGCGGTGTATCCGTATGGGAAACTGTTGCTGGTGTGGGACGAAGTGTTTCAGCAGTGCAACTGATGTGTGCAGAATGGATAACGGAAGGCCGTGGAATATGACGAGATGAGTCAGGTCGCACCACCCAGAGCACTGCAGGACGTATTTGCGTTCTCCTCGGCTCTGGATCAACAGCGGAACACATACAGGTGTGGCAGTCCTTCACCGTTATTTCTGCATAGCTTACATGCACGTCATCCAAATCTCCGCCTACGTTTGACGAATGTGCAGAAACATGCTAGACGACAGTGGTGTATGGAACGACGTCGTTGGGTACAGGAATGGCATCAGGTAGTGTTTTCGGACGAATCCAGGTTCTGTGTGTTTGAAAACGAAGAACGATTTTGGTTCGCAACAGATAAGGGGAGTGGTATCATAGTGACTGCATTCACACAACACGTACATCGCCAACTAGAAGCCATATGGTATGGGGTGCTATTGGGTACAACCACAAATCACAGCTGGTGCGTGTCCGGGGCACTGTGACCAGTGTGACTTACGTGAATGACATCCTGCGACCCGGAGCCATACCCTTTCTGCACAACATCCCAGACGCTATTTTTTTTTAGCAAGTCAATGCACGGCCACATGTTGCTGCACGAATACGTGCCTTCTTGGTATCACAGGACGTCAGCCTTTTGCCCTGGCTCACCAGATCACCAGACTTATCGCCCATCGAAAATATGTAGGATATGGTGAAACGACGAGTGCAGCGCTATGACCCAGTGCCAACCACCACAGATGAGCTTTGGAACCAGGTGAACGCAGTATGAATGGCTATACCACAGGACGCCATTCGCACCTTATTCGAGTCGATGCCATCGCGCATGGAACAAGTTATCAGAACCCCTGGCGGACCCTGTACCTGCTAGGTAACAGCACACATGCTGAACCGAGGTGACTGAAATGCTAATTAGTTCTTCAAAACATACTAATGAAGATGTTCTGTGAATATAAACGTCCTATCCCTTGTCGTTCAAGACGTTCTGTTTTTCTTTCTGAACATGGGTGTATTAAGAACAATTGAGAACTAAAAACGTAATAACTCCCACTCAGCTTTTGCTGACAAATCCAAAACCCAACGAACATAGAAATCGATTTAATAATTCTTAAAACTAGCAATAGCTTGAACCAAACGTTAATAATGGAAGAAATTCAACACGTAGAAAAAATATGTATCACTCTACAATGAAACACTATTATCAACAACAGAATAACTGCACAAATAAACAAACAAAACCACAAACGAAACACATCAGACCCCTCCCCAAACCCAGCCTCTATCACTCTCAAATACTTACACTAACCGCATTACTTCTTCCCAAGTAACATATGGCTATTCTCTGCACCAAAGATCGCCTCCCCACTACCACTCTACCACTCAAAATTTCTCTACAACTCACTTTGTTTGCCTGTCTGTCTCTCTACCACTCTCACCCACTTTCTCATTTACTCTCTCTCTCTCTCTCTCTCTCTCTCTCTCTCTCTCGCTCTCTCGCTCGCTCTCTCTACCTCTTACACACACACACACACACACACACACACACACACACACACACACACACACAAACCCGCGCGCGCGCGCGTGCGCAGCTAAATAATCCGAGTGTTAATAACGTTTTGAAACGTTCTGGGCAACCCTTGTATATTCTAAGAGGGTTAAATGAATCCCTGTAGGAACTAAGCTTCTATTGAATACTGTACATATATACGACTTATCAGTAACTGAAACATCTATACTACACACTGATTTTACGTTCTCGACCTGGTGCTGCTTACCAAACACTTCAAAATGGCTCTGAGCACTATGGGACTCAACTGCTGTGGTCATCAGTCCCCTAGAACTTAGAACTAATTAAACCTAACTAAACTAAGGACATCACACACATCCATGCCCGAGGCAGGATTCGAACCTGCGACCGTAGCAGCAGCGCGGCTCCGGACTGGAGCGCCTAGAACCGCACGACCGCCGCGTCCGGCTCCAAACACTTCCTTTACGACTGACCATATAGCTTTAATTTCTCGATTGTGACTGCTTCTAACATTTTCATATAATTCCCACTTTGTTCTACATGATGCTCTCATCCTCCTAGTCAGCCGCTACTCGGGTGCCTGTTATTGCTAATACACTGTTTCCAACGAGATAATGGAAAGCAACGTTCAAAGAGAATTAGAAATGTGTTGAGGAATGCTTTATATTTATCGTCTAGGTTATCAGCGCTGTAAACATCCCGCCATTCTTGTTTCCTAATGAGGCTTTAAAAGATCTTTATTGCAACTGGATTAGCTTTTCTAAACAGTTTATAACTAAATTTTACGTGTAATTGGGCACAAAAACCTTTTAGCGTTAAACGTTGTGCATCATTGACTGAAAGGCTGTTCACCGACTTCGCTCTTGCTGTGTGATTAACGAATTAGAAATATATCGCTTTCAAAGACGAGTTTAATTACAACTAGTACTACGCGAAACTACAAAATGCGATTTTCGCTCTTCTTTTTTGTCTTCGCCAATATACACTCCTGGAAATGGAAAAAAGAACACATTGACACCGGTGTGTCAGACCCACCATACTTGCTCCGGACACTGCGAGAGGGCTGTACAAGCAATGATCACACGCACGGCACAGCGGACACACCAGGAACCGCGGTGTTGGCCGTCGAATGGCGCTAGCTGCGCAGCATTTGTGCACCGCCGCCGTCAGTGTCAGCCAGTTTGCCGTGGCATACGGAGCTCCATCGCAGTCTTTAACACTGGTAGCATGCCGCGACAGCGTGGACGTGAACCGTATGTGCAGTTGACGCACTTTGAGCGAGGGCGTACAGTGGGCATGCGGGAGGCCGGGTGGACGTACCGCCGAATTGCTCAACACGTGGGGCGTGAGGTCTCCACAGTACATCGATGTTGTCGCCAGTGGTCGGCGGAAGGTGCACGTGCCCGTCGACCTGGGACCGGACCGCAGCGACGCACGGATGCACGCCAAGACCGTAGGATCCTACGCAGTGCCGTAAGGGACCGCACCGCCACTTCCCAGCAAATTAGGGACACTGTTGCTCCTGGGGTATCGGCGAGGACCATTCGCAACCGTCTCCATGAAGCTGGGCTACGGTCCCGCACACCGTTAGGCCGTCTTCCGCTCACGCCCCAACATCGTGCAGCCCGCCTCCAGTGGTGTCGCGACAGGCGTGAATGGAGGGACGAATGGAGACGTGTCGTCTTCAGCGATGAGAGTCACTTCTGCCTTGGTGCCAATGATGGTCGTATGCGTGTTTGGCGCCGTGCAGGTGAGCGCCACAATCAGGACTGCATACGACCGAGGCACACAGGGCCAACACCCGGCATCATGGTGTGGGAAGCGATCTCCTACACTGGCCGTACACCACTGGTGATCGTCGAGGGGACACTGAATAGTGCACGGTACATCCAAACCGTCATCGAACCCATCGTTCTACCATTCCTAGACCGGCAAGGGAACTTGCTGTTCCAACAGGACAATGCACGTCCGCATGTATCCCGTGCCACCCAACGTGCTCTAGAAGGTGTAAGTCAACTACCCTGGCCAGCAAGATCTCCGGATCTGTCCCCCATTGAGCATGTTTGGGACTGGGTGAAGCGTCGTCTCACGCGGTCTGCACGTCCAGCACGAACGCTGGTCCAACTGAGGCGCCAGGTGGAAATGGCATGGCAAGCCGTTCCACAGGACTACATCCAGCATCTCTATGATCGTCTCCATTGGAGAATAGCAGCCTGCATTGCTGCGAAAGGTGGATATACACTGTACTAGTGCCGACATTGTGCATGTTCTGTTGCCTGTGTCTATGTGCCTGTGGTTCCGTCAGTGTGATCATGTGATGTATATGACCCCAGGAATGTGTCAATAAAGTTTCCCCTTCCTGGGACAATGAATTCACGGTGTTCAGGAGTGTATATATATATATATATATATATATATATATATATATATATATATATCGGGTTACTATAATTAAACTTTCAAAACGCTGTAGAAATGACACCACTGGTCAGAAAGATGTCAAATTGTTACGGCATATTATCGGAGAAAAATAGTGTGAAAATTGGTCAATAGATGGCGCTGTATGTGTCAGAATACGTAAATGATAACCTGTCATGCGCATGACCCATTGAAGTTGGTATAAACACGACGGGTACACGGTTTTTCCTCCTTTCGCGTCTGCGACGTTCGCCATGACTGTCTCAGTGCAGGATCGCGCTCTGCTTGTAAAGCTAAATAACAAAAATGAAGACATGACGGTACACACGTCACACTGTAGAAGTTCCGGACACTGAAGGGTTTGAGAAAAGGCGCTGGTCCAATGACTGCCGTGGGTCTGGAGAAAATGATTCGGAAATTCGCAAAGACTGGTTCTTTTGGAGTGCAACATAGATAGAGGTAGGAACCGATTTGATTCGACACCAGTGGAAGCAGTGGCCACAGCAGTACAGGAGGAGACGAGTGGTGATGTGCAAACGTGTAGTGCACGGAGAATTTCCCGAACGTTGGACATACCCATGAGCACGGTGCGTAAAATCCTACGAAACATCCTTCTTTGCTATCCATTCAAAATTACCCATGTGCACGAGTTGCTTCCTGTTGACCTACCAGCAAGAGAGAGCTTTGCTTTAGAATTTCTTGCTCGCATGGAAGTGGGAAATGATTAGCTGTGGAAGATTTTGTGGAAAGACGAAACCCACTTCCATCTGACAGTATTTGTCTATACACAGAATTGTCGAATACGGCCAACGGGAAATCCACATGCAAATCAACCAGTATCACTTCATCCTGAAAAGACTACTGTGTGGTGCGGGTTTACTGCATCATTTATAATTTTTTCGAAGAGACAGTTGATTCCGGTCCTGTTACCTGTACCGTCACTGGTAAGCGCTGTGAGTGTCTTTTCAGCTCTCCAACAGCGTACGTTTTCCCCTTGACGTCATTCATATATATATATATATATATATATATATATATATATATATATATATATATATAGGGTATATAAGAATAATAATGGCGTGGGACGAGGGCCTCCCGTCGGGTACACCGCTCGCCTGGTGCAAGTCTTTCGATTTGACGCCACTTCGGCGACTTGCGCGTCGATGGGAATGAAATGATGATGATTAGGACAACACAACACCCAGTCCCTGAGCGGAAAAAATCTCCGACCCAGCCGGGAATCGAACCCGGGCCCTTAGGGTTGACAGTCTGTCGCGCTCACCACATTTTTTTTAATTTATTGGTATTCTATTCGGATACAAAATTAGGCAGTTCACAAACACTAAATTAAATGCATCCTCTGCAAAAAAAAAAAAAAAATCATTTTAAAACAAATCAGAAATTTAAAGGCACAGGGATGTTGTTTTTTTATTTATGTATTTCAATAAAGATCATTCTGTTAAAAGGAACATGTAGATCATTTCATCGTATAGTACGTGCATTACATATTGAGCGGTGAGAGAAGCGTGAGGTTCATTATCAGCTGTCAAATGTGCACACCGACTCCACCCAGCACATCCCAACTGCGTGGGGTGTCGAGGAAGACTGCCTGAAGATAGTTGGCAAAGGTTTTCCGATAGTGTGACCATCTACGAACATCATTGTGGGCTTGCTGCAAGAAATACCAAACGTCAAGCCGCGACTTGGCAGCATCCCCATAGAGGTACGCGATCGTCCAACCTTTGACCCAGATGATCGAGTGTGATTTAGTCGCCGGAAAGTAGTCACTCTCCGGATGTAAGAAGGAAGCAGGTGTAATATGTTGCAGGGTCACACGGAGGTAGCAAGCCACCATCTGTCTTCCTAGGAGCCATACGTCCTCCACCGCGACACAAGTTAAGCGGTGATGGTTGTCATCCACTTGGCGACATTTCGGGCATAGTGGAGTGTCCACTAGTCCAATTGCATGGAGCCGTTGGTTGATGTTGAACGTGCCACAGGCGACAGAGAACCACAGTGCCCGAACGAAGGTAGGAAGGAATTTTTGATGCACATGTCTCCAAATCTTCGGCCAATGCAACCTGGGGTGTTTGAGTTCAATGACATTACGACTTATCCGTCGTAGCAGACAAACATAAAAATCCTTCGCGCATGGCGGTCTCGTGAGCGGAAGCTCGTCTCTGATATAACTAAGTTCCACGATAAATGTTGATACATGCGCAAAATGTGGCGTAATGTTGCCCACCGCCATCGGAGGTGTGAGGGACACTGGAGCCAGGAGATCCAGTAGGCGGGATGTAAGCGAATCACGCCCGCTACGCCATTGCTTGTACATCGTGGCTAGAAGGAGCGCCGTCGCTCGGCAGTGAACATTCGTAAGTCCGAGTCCCCCCTTGTCCGTAGGGAGCGTGAGCGTTTCGTATCGCACCTTGAGGGGCGATCCAATCAACACAAAATAGCCTAGTGCTGATTGAAGTCGACGTACGAGCGTGAGTGGTAGGGGAAGGATCTGCGAAATATGCACCATTCGAGAAACCACATAAGTGTTCAGATACTCGACTCGCTGCAAAGGATCAAGGCGCCGTAGGAGATGTTGTTGGACCATGGTACGTGTTGTCTGTAAAATACGTCGGTAGTTAACTGCCGCAGTATGTTTTACAGATGAGGTAGTCTATGCCGAGATAGCGGAATCGTTGCACATAAGGAAACGGACTGATTTCTTCCGGCGTAAGGCCCCTTCCAACCGGCATTGCCGCCGATTTGTTCATGTTCACTGCACTACCCGCCGTCACACTGTGGTCCAACAACAGTTCAAGGACTGTCTTCACCTCCTCCTCAAAACGAACGAGCAGCAGGAGGTCGTCCGCATAGGCGCGACATTTGAAGGTGTAGCCCCGTAGTTCCATCCCAGAAAGAGAATTGGTTAGCCTCCCAATTAATGGTTCCAACGCTATCGCGAACAGCAGCATCGAAAGAGGGCAGCCCTGGCGAATGGATCGTCGAATCTGAATGGGCCCTGCTATACGCCCATTAACCTGTACCAAGGATTGTGCGCCCCCATAAATCCTTCTAATGAGACCAGTAAAACTGTCTGGAAATCCCATTTGTTCCAGTACAGCGTACAGATAGTTGTGGCGCACCTTATCAAAAGCACTGTCAAAAACAACCGCCACCATCGCCGCTTTAAGCCGGCACTCCTCCGCCAGCGCTATCACATCACAGCATTCGCCAGTAGCTGTTTGCACATTCACCGATCCAACCGGTGTCGTCTGTTCTGGAGAGAGAACGATACGAATTAACATACGACATCGGGACGCTAGCAACCGTGCAAAGATCTTATAGTCGGCATTAAGCAGGGTGATGGGGCGATAATGTGTGACCGTAATTCCTGGCTTCGGTTTATGTACTGGCACCAAGAGGCCTTCCATAAAAGCCGGTGGAATAGGCGCATCGGAATTTAACATCTCGTTGTACATTTCCGTCCATCGCGGTGCCATTTCGTTGCGAAATTCTCGATAAAATTCAGCAGGAAGCCCTATAATGCCTGGGGACCGATTCAACGCACCTTGTGCGATCGCATCATGTACTTCCTCACAGCTAATGGCTTCCAGTAAGGTTCCCGCGGCTTCCACCGTCAGTGTACGGGAGACGTACCTGGCTATACGGTCGAGGTCATCGACAGTGGCTGCTTCTTCCCGATAGATGTGTTGGTAATGGTCGACGTATGCAGAGACAATGTCTGCTGGACGCGTCACTTTTCGGTCTTCGCGGGTAATTAATTCCTGTACCAAAACACGTCGTCGGTGCTTTCGTTCATTCACGACGTGGTGCATGGAAGGAATCTCGTGCCTTACCGTATCGTGACATCTGGCGCGCACCATGGTTCCCTGCAGATGTTTCCGAGCTAAAGCCACTAGTTTAGCTTTTATCCTTTTGCGTTCGATCCATTTGTCCTGTCCCGGCGGACCATCATCCAGGTCGCGCAGTGCTGCAAAATAAAAGTCGGTCGTACGGCGGCGCCATTCTGCCATCTCCCTGCTATATGAGATGAACGTACGGCGAAGCGCCGGTTTAGCACAAGTCAGCCACCAATCAAGCATCGTCGTATACCTTGCAACCCTTCGCTCACACATCGTCCATGTCTCAAGGATCCGTTGACGGCATTCAGGATCATGTAGATGTTGAATGTTTAGGTTCCACGCGGCCTTACTGTTACACACCTCTCTACGGGGAAGAAGCACCGTACAGATGTAAGCGCTGTGATCTGAAAATGCCAATGGCCAGCGTTCCGCGTCCTGGACATCATTTGCATGAGCCCGTGAGATATAAATGCGATCTAATCTTCTCGCCGAATGATTTGTCACACAGGTGTATCCCGGTGCATCTCCATGTCGTAATTCCCACGTGTCACTAAGTACAAGGTCGTTGACAACGATTCGCAACTCCTGGCTGATGTTTGCTTGCGGCCATTGGTCTTTCTGGCTGAGAACACAGTTGAAATCTCCACCAATTGTTACACATTCATAACGTCCATGGAATAGTGGGGCAATGTCTTCTGCATAAAATCGAGCCCTTTCCCGCAGCTGATTATTTCCCGACGGTGCATAAACATTGATGATGCGTGTGCCAAACGTCGTGAAAGCCACTCCCCTGGCCGACGGAAGATAACACACGTTTTCCACTGGGAAGCCATCTCGCACATAAACTGCCACCCCACTCCCATTGTGATCTCCATGTGGCGAATAGGATTGGTAGTCTGCGATGTATGGGAGTGCAGCTATGTGGACTTCCTGCGGCAAAGCAATATCCACATCAGATGCCCAAATCGTTTCCTTCAGTAGGTGTATTTTGGCCAGTGAACGCACGTCATTTATATTTAATGTCACAATACGGTTCGCATGGCCTTGAATCCCACTCTGTCGAGGGGCAACAACATCTCCCTACATCGGCGCTGGGGGCTGAGTTAGAAGACGTTCTCTCGCCCCTCTCCCCTCACCTTCAGCAATTATTAGGCCGTCTTCGTGAGTGTCGGCTGCCTCTGTATGACGTCCGGCACCTCCTCAATATCGTCATACCACATCTTTTCAGGCTGTGATATATTCGTGTCCATATCCACAGCATCTGCGTCTGGAGAGCCAACTGGCTGTGATTCCTCTTCAGCATCACCACGTCCCGGTACCGTCAATGTGACGGACCGCTGTGGGTCTGATCGAACAGTTCCTATTGCCTCATCCTTTTTCGTAGAGGCTGTTGTGTCGTCTTGGTCCACATGCACATCGTCGTCGGGGCAAGGGGAGTTATCCCGAGGAGATGTCGTGCGACGCCGTCGTTTCCTCCTTTTCGGGGAACATTGTTTGCGTGATCTTCCTCCCGTGTCCTCAGATTGTAGGGAATCACGGCTGCCCGACAGAAAAACATCCGTAGGAACTGGAAGTGTTTCGAATCCCATCGTTGTATTTGGCGGAAGTTCGGTCGAAACTGATGTTGTCGTCTCAGAGTGCGTTCCAGACGGAACAGCATCCGTAGTGGCTGGAACTGCTTCGTGTACTATGGGTGTGCTTGGTGGGAGTTCGGTCTCATCTGATGTTGTCGCCGTCGATTGTATGCTCGATGGAACAGCATCCTCTGTCATCCCGACGCCTGCGACAAGGTTTCGGAGAGTGCCATCCTGATCTTCCACCGGGGCTGTGTCCTTTCGGTCATCAGCGGACGCAATGAGGGCTTTGGCATAGGTGATCGGCAGTACTGTCATCGCCGGCGATGGCTCCCGCACATCTGAAGGCAGTTAAGTAATCCGCCGTTGCATACAGTTCGACCTGAGGTGTCCCTCCTGGCCACAGCCAGAACATGTACGAGGTTGACCATAGTAAATCACCACCACCCGACAACCACCAATTGTCAGATAGGACGGTACATGCTTCTGAAGATCAATAGTGATCTGTCGCACTCCGTTAAGAACGGGGTACGTGGCGAATTGTGTCCAGCGTTCTGCCGTGTGACCATGTACCGTGCCGTATGGCTTAAAAGCCTCGATAACTTCTTCAGCCGGGAGCTCAAATGGCATCTCGAGAACACGCATTGTCCGTACACCCCGACCAGCATGTTCTACAGTTACCGTGCCGACACTCCCGTCACTATGGCAAAATCGGAGACCTGCTTTTGTCGCCTGTAGAATTCTCTCACACGCCGCGTCATTTACAATCTTAACATACACCGTGGGACTAATGATGGACAGGTGAATTCCGACAATATCGTTTGGCGGTATCTTGACTTCCCCTCGAATGAATAGTTCCACTGCTAAAGCCTTTGGTCGTTCGTAGTCTTTGCAGAAATTGAATCGTAATGTAGTTCTCCTGTACTTGTTCGCCATGATCGTTGTTACTAGCCCGCGCGCAGACTAAGTCCACAAGTAAACAAACACTCGCACACGCCGCACAGGCGGAAGTATCGGACCTCCGCTTCGCACGGCCGCTAGCGCCGAACTGTTGTAAGTTAAACTTTCAAATCGCTGTATAAATAACACCACTGGTCAGAATGACGTCAAGAGGAAAACGTATTGCAGAATAAAAATAAATAGTTACAAAATCTAGCAATAGATGGCGCTGTAAGCATCATAATTTAATAGTGACGAATACCAATAACAAATGAATCATACAACAATGCTTAAGGTGTAGGTATGACGTTAAACAATCTGCTACTCAGTGTGCATTAGTGTACAGGTGTGATACTATTAGTTATGTAAGCCCGTCCAGCACAGTGCGGTCTTATCACGTCGGATGGGAGAAATCGGTTTTTAATTGTCCTGAGACCCAAAAAACGCATAAAAAGCGTCAATCACACACACACACACACACACACACACACACACACGTGTCAGATTTGAACATAATGGTGAATTCTCAATTTAAGTGCGTGAATGCAGTTTTCATGCCTACATACAGACTGAAAAATAACATGCTAATCAGGTGGTTGACATTTCAAGCAAGACCTAAATGAGCGATGTAGCAAAAATAACCCGACCAGACATGTAACTAAGGAAACACATATTGGCTAAAATGCTATGCGATGCAAGCAAACACAAACAAAATGGCAGGAAGTAGTACTGCCAGCTACTGGAAGGATAAAATTAATTCCATTTTTTGGGCTTGCACTTGGTGTAAAACACAATGGAGCTTCAAATTAAATATTTCCACATTTAAATTGACATCTGAGGCTTGTCAAGTGTAACAGTGGTGTCTCCATATCTACAACACGTAAAGGCTATTGTCATCTCAATGTGAGCTATATTATTAGAATGACCTGACATCACCTAGCGTTTCTCGGTAATGTCTTACATTTTCAGGGCCCGTTTTATGGGGGACAAAGATAATGTTATGTATAATATCAACTATAAAGGCTGGCTGCAGTAATTACCAGTCAAAACCATGGCGTCAAGACTCTCTAAATCTGTATTTACAGTTATCAACTAGTAAATAACACCAAATCAAATAAAAAACCTGATATAAATACACACATTCACACATAACTAAGCCAAAAGACAAAAGAAACGTACTGAACACGGTTCTAGGAACGAATGAAGGAAGAAGCTGTTTTGACGAGATTTTATATAACGATATAGTACTCAAACTGCATATTTAGTGGGATTCTAGGTGAACTTTTGCGTTTACATTCATCACAACAAGACCAAAGATGGGTGTGATGGGTCGAGACACACATGGAAAATAGTCAATGGTAATGGTGGAATAAGACAGAGATGTGTAGTCAGTATCTCCAAAATAAATTCTTTACCAGCAGAATAAAATTATTTATCATAATAAGTAACAATTTTGTGCAAAAAATACATGCAGGTTTCTTACTGTAACAAACAATTATCATTACAGACACCTGATCACAAACGAAAATTCACACTTTGAAGCAAAATAAAACTGTATTATTTCCCAAAATATGTAACATTTCGAGCAAAAAATACACTACTGTCGTAATTTAAATATTCTGTCAGACGTTTTTAATAAACGCATGTGGCTTGCATATAGGAACTACTGATAAAACTTGCGGGTTAAGTAGCACTTGTTGAGTTGATCTTTGTGCCACACTTTGGAACCACACTGGACCTTCTAATTAAATGTTTCTAGATATAAACTGTCAATATTACTTATTAATAGCAGTGGGTAGCACACTGGACTCGCATTCAGGAGGATGACAGTTCAAAACGCGTTCGGACAACCTGATTTAGGTTATCTGTGATTTCCCTAAATCGCTTGAGGCACATGCTGGGATGGTTCCTTTGAAAGGGCACGGCCGACTTCCTTCCCCATCCTCTCCTAATCCGATTGGACTGATGACTCCGCTGTTCGGTCCGGTCACTCCCCCATATCAACCGACAAACCAACGAACATACAGCAGGCTTCTGTATCAACCTGTGGTGAAACTGTAATAACTTGCCCAGAAAACTATAAGAATTTGCACCTAAAGGTGTAACAACGGGTCCCCAAAACTGTTACAACTTGCTCTCCAAAACTGTGTCATTGATTATGCATATCTTAAGGGCACACATACCTTCGACATCACGTTTCTTGGAACTGTGGAAGAGAGAGAAGATGCATATGTTGACAAGAAAGAACTTATCTCTTTGTTGCCTGTAAGAGCACACTTAGAAACTGCAGTGAACTTATTGAGTAGGTCTTTCACGCAACATAAGACATTTTGGGGAATCCGTCCCTGATCTTCCTGCTTCATGCAGTTTCATGGGGAAGTCTATACAGTTTCAGGGGAATGTTAATGCAGTTTTTGGGCAAATGTAGTACTTTGAGGGCCAGGTTAATACAGTTTTGGAGCAAGCTATTACAGTTTTGGAAGCAAATTGTTAACATTGTGAGGCAAATTGTTACAATTATAAGGCAAGTTGTTTCTGTAGCAGGAGGCACATTGTTACAATTAGAAGGGGACAGGAGAGTTGTTATAGTTTTGTTACGGTTTTTCTATCTGATGTTGGTCGTTGTACTTTAAGATCGGCAGTCTATTCAAGAAACGTCAAGTAAAGTGTTCCTTTCACCACCCAGCGCGAGTGCAAACGATTCTGGGTTCTGTTAAAAATAACCTAGGTCTAAGGAGACCAAGAATATAT
Organism: Schistocerca piceifrons; assembly: GCF_021461385.2. NCBI lineage: Eukaryota > Metazoa > Arthropoda > Insecta > Orthoptera > Acrididae > Schistocerca > Schistocerca piceifrons. The sequence continues at coordinate 907,345,031 of NC_060149.1, forward strand.
AAAAGAGCGTGTCAGTGTGAAAAACCATACACTGACCAGACGTTTCGCACTGTTAAGGATAGGTACGGTGAACATAAACGTCACATCAGATTGGCTTAGCCAGGAAAAGCTAAACACTATCTTAAGACACGACGTAGCACGAATTGCGGAGAGGCAAAGATGCTATCGTCCGCCTCTGCGTACTGGGACTACATTATTGAAGAAGCAGTCGAAAAACGTATAACTAACTAAGGACACAGGGAGCTCAGGATGTCAACGTCCTTTATGATGCAGCTACGATGACGTTATAGCTGTGAATTTTAAAATTTTCCCGGCGATTTGAATGTTCGAAAAAATGGCGGGTTTGCAGCCAGTCATTGCTTAATTCATTGCACGATATTTCTACTGGGCCCCTGCCAGTCATCTCCTGGTGAGCCATCGAAGACTGACGAAGACTTGCTCCGTTCCGCCCTGTACAGAACGCTGTGAGTATTCCGCGCTCACGGATCCAGGTGACGGTGGTAACGCCCTCGCAGAACTCAGCTGAGCTCTGTATTAACGCACGGCGCGGACGTAGCTGCACTCTGTCGTCTTCGATTAGAACACATCGTGGAGATGATGGGGTTCAGCGCACTGTCCAACTGGTATCCGCTGTCATCTTTCAACAGATTTACCGCCAGGCGTATTTCCACGGATTCTTTAGTAATGGAGTCCCAAAAAGATGTAGCTGTGGTCAGAATCACAGTTGTATCATACTTCATTGAACGTCGAGGGGAAATACAGTGTTCGGCAATAGAGGAGTTGATTGGTTGCAAAAGGCGAGTGCAACGTTGATGTCAAGTGCAGTGTTCTTTCACAGTGCGTGTCGTCTGTCATATGAAAGCCATAACACACTGATAAGGTGTTTTGTACATTTCGGCCTTCCGCAATAACAAGTCGTCCTTCACCGATGCCAAAAGGTCGCAGATCGAAGACGTTGGCCTTGTACACCCACATGAGGCCAGCGTACCACTTAGTCTTTAGTCTTTTAGGACCACCGGATTAACATCGAACTCCAACTGGTACGCCACCTACAAGAGTCGGCTAAGGGAACCTGGGACCCACACATGCCTGTTCCTTTTCAATAGCATATTATGATTTCAAATACGGAAATGAAGCAACACTTACCTCTTTTACCCATCCAAGGAATGTTGCGTTGGGCCTGTTATACCACGAAGTCCACAAATAATAAAATAAATAAAGGTCTGTAATCTTAAATGGTGGACGGAAAATCACTTTCACTTGAAATTTACAGACGATTCTTGCTATTTTAAACGAAATATTGCCGACAAAAGGAAGAAAAGCTAAAGAATTTGCCAGCGTGTTCTCCTTTTTATCCACTTCATGATTCTTGATTTTGATGGACAGTGCCTGTTAATCTGCTGGGTGGACTTTTCATTTTTATAAACACTGTCTTTAGGTAGGCGAGCTCAGACTATGTAGATCTGAAACGGTGCTACCTCTGTGTACGAGTGTCTTAAGCACGCTCATAGTTTGCGACGCGTGATGACAAGTTGACGCTTGCAAATACAAATCAGTATGATTTACGATAAACTGAATGCCCCACTGAGCCATCATTCTTTCGTCTAACCATGATACCCAAGAAAGGCAGACAACCGTCTTTCTCTGTTTCCATGGTGAAACGGATATTGTTATAAATGGAGTTGAGATGGTGAAGAAACTCTGCCCGTTTATCTTCTCCATGAGGCCACACTATGACAGTAGCGTGCATACCTCCAAAATATAATTGATTTAAGGGCAGCTGACTGAAGCGCTCTCTCCTCGATATCCTCCATAAAACGTCTGGCCACCGAGGGAGACAGAAGGCCGCCCTTGGCGACGCCGTCAGTCTGTTCAAAATATTCTCGCTTGGACATAAAATAGATTGAGAATAGAGCGTGCCGAAACAAAGCAGTGATGTCCACCAGAACTTTATTACCAATTAGTGCCAAAGCATCTGCGAGAGGAACCTTTGTAAAAAGTGATACTACATCAAAGCTAACCAAACAGTCAGAGCTGCTTATACGGAGAGCCCCCAGTCTATTGATAAAGTCGGCAGAGTTACGGTCGTGATGTGGGTATTATCCTGCCAACGGTCTCAGAAATGTAGAGAGATGTTTTGCTAAATCATACGTAGATATGTAGGTGCTCCAGTGCTGCTCATTATGGACGTAAAGGAACACTTTCCTTGTGAAATTTTGGAAGGCCACATAGTCTTGGTGGTAGACAAGAACGTGGACTTAACCTCTTGATGACCTCTTGACGTAAGAAGGAGGAATGTAATAGTGCAGAAGTTTTCCATTGCACACGTCCTGTCGGGTCTTAATCCATCCTCCTACAGGTAGTCCCTTAGCAGACCATACATCTTGTCGTCATACACATTAGGACGTAACAAAACGGTTGCATTACATTTATCAGCCTTCAGTATGTGTCGGGACATCCTCCTCTAGCATTACTTTCCCTCAACAGCAGTTGTCGATGCCAGTATTATTTTTCGAATTTTGGACTGATCAACATTATCTCGGCAGCTTTTCTGAAAACTTTCATATAATTTTTTACACAGTGTGTTATATTTCAAGCTAAAATTTATGAAAAGGAATTACTTTATTTTCGATGTTATAATCGATCAGTAGTAGTTTCTGAATGCACAGTTAAAATTATTTTTTTTGGAAACATTTGAAATTACGAACTATTGTCACACTTAAAATTTCTATTATTAAATACGCAAACTGTACTGGCTCAGAGCCATTTGAACCATAATAATGTAACAGAAACTAATAGAAATTCATTTTTCAAGAAAAATTGTGAACCCTTTGGAATACTGTTATTTCCTCTGAGTGAGTCAGTAGTAAGCTTGCCTCTGATATGATCGGACGTATTTTTGTATTTTGTGCGAACTTTGTAATTTCGGCTTTGTTAATGTGAAAATTCAAAAGACTGTATGATATACTAAAATATGACAAAATATATTAACGTAACAATAAAAATTCTGCAACAACAATCTTCAAATTTATTTAGATCAATCCAATAGTGAGGACCTAAGATGTCACATTTTTAGCTTCAAGAATCAGACCCGTAGACAAGAAGAACTGGAGCCAACCCTACATCAAAAGGTAAGTAAACCAGAAAGTTTATTGTAATCTTCGCTCCTCTCAAATCATCAGAAAAGACTTTGCTTATTGTGGACAATAGCTGCAAGTAGGAAAGAGGGGGTAGATTACAAGTACCACCACATCTTTGTCCTCACGTAGATTTCGTAGTGCAGCCGTTTCCGCAGAGGTTACGTTACTACGTTGAGGAGGAGTTTTCAAAAGAGCAAGACAAGTTTCTCTTCTTATTTCTTCTGCAGCATCCGAAGGAAGGAGCCTTATTGCTTCTTCAAAACCGCTCACAAAAGCTAATTAAAGGCGGAGCTCTAGGTGTAGGCGCAAAATTGGGTCCCTTGCTTAATACAGAAAGCATCGCATCGTACGCATATTTCTCGGTGAAACTGGCAGCGGAACGTCGTGCAGGTACCTCTTGTGGCGACGACTGCTGTGGCAACAGAGGATCAGATTCTGACATCTGCCGAAAACTCACATACTTTTGTATCCATTCGAAGCTGGCCCAAGTCACTCCATCACCCAATCCAGTGATACAGGAGAGAGATGTCCTGCAACCTTTAGATACAACTGGTACAATGCTACTGACACAGCATCGAGTCTGCGTCTTGTATAGCAAATCCTCTCTTTGACTATAGTATGACTAGCCTTCGCAGTAATCTTCCGCGCAGCGGCAGTCTTAATAAAATACGTCACTCTGGCAAATTTTGGTATTATGCCACGGTCCCGACATCTCAATAAAAAGCCTACAGAAGTTAACAGTTTTCCTCTCTTACCGCGTAGCTTGTTGAAACTTCAAACATGTGAGGCCATTTCCTCTCCCTAAAGTCGATTGATGTGAATTTTAAAATTTTCCCGGCGAATTGACTGCTCGAACAAATTTCGGGCTTGTTTAATTAACTGCACGATATTTCGACTGAGCGCCTGCCCGTCATCTTCAGGTGAGCCATCGAAGACTGACGAAGATTTGCTCCTTTCCTCCATTTACAGGGTGCTGCGAGTATTCCTGAAGTTGACAGGAGGACCACCCGTCACAGCGGCAGCGCCCTCGCTGGTGGAACCCCGGCAGTTGGCACATTCTGCCGTTTTCGGTTAGAAAAAAATGATGGACACGAAGGGGCTCCGCACTGTCCAACTGGTATCCGCTGTCATCTTTCAACAGATTTACCGCCAGGCGTATTTCCACGGATTCTTCAGTAATGGAGTCCCAAAAAGATGTAGCTGAGGTCAGAATCATAGTTCTATCATACTCCATTGAATGTCAAGTGAAAATACAGTGTTGGGCAATAGAGGAGTTGCTTGGTTGCAAAAGGTGAGTTGATGTTCAATGCAGCGTTCTTTCACAGTACGTGTCGTTTGTCCTATGTAAGCCATACCACACTGACAAGGTATTTTGTACATTTCGGCCTTCCGCAACAACAAGTCGTCCTTCACCAATCCCAAAAGGTCGCAGATCACAGGCATTGTCCTTTTACACCCACATGAGGCCAGGGTACCACTTAGTCTTTTAGGACCATCGGATTAGCATCGACCTGCCTGTCTTCATGTGGACAGGGAAATCAAGCTCATACTTCACCAGCAAGAGTCGGCTAAGGGACCCTGGGACACATACATGCCTGTTCCTTTTCAACAGTATATTCTGATTTCAAATAAGGAAATGTAGCAACACTTACCTCTTTTACGCATCCAAGGAAAGTTGCGATGGGCCTGTTATACCCCGAAGTCAGCAAATAATAAGATAAATAAATGTATAAAAATAAAAAGCAATGCGTCCGTGAGAAGCTGAAAATAACGAGGAGATGTCTTGCAGAAATATTGTGCAGCCGTCACAACATTATCCGCACTGACATTCACGAAATACTGAAGCGATTATTACACTGAGAAAGTTTCAGAAAGTACAGATGTATACACTGACCAGTTATAACAATGTAACCATCTGTCAAGAGTCCTATTGCAGTGTGGACCACTGCGAGATACGCAGGAAGACAGTCAGTGAGGTTCTGGAAGGCAGCCTCCTCCAGTGCCGTGGTTCCTCGTGACACGAACAGGCCGACCGACGCAGTTCAACACATTCTCAATTGGTTTTAAATTTTAGGAGTCTGGTGGCAAGGGGAGTACAGTAAACTCATCCTGGTGATGTACGAACCACGCACGTGCACTGTCAGCTGGGTCACATGTTGCACTGACCTTCTGCTAAATGCTATTTTGCCGAGGAAAAACAGACTGCATGTAGAGGTGGACATGATCCCAAAAGAGAGATGCATACCCGTCTTGATCGACTGGGCCTTCCAAAACGACGAAATCTCCTGGGGAATGCCACGAAAACATTATGTAAGCCATAACACTCCCTCCTCTGGCTTTTACGTTTGGTTTCTGACATCTCACGCTGTACATGTAAACTGCCTTCTGTTTGATGGAGCATAAAACCTGTCAACACGCAGTGGATGTCCAGTTGTGATATTGGTACGCAAATTCCAGCCTTGGACCTCGAAGAACAGGAGTCAGCTTGGGTGCGTGAACCAGGTGCATGATGCAGTGGCCCATGTGCAGCAACTTTCGCTGTACGATCGTTGAGGAGACCCATTCGTTCATCTGGGTGGTCGGTTGCTCAACAGTTGCACGTCTATTTGCCCACACACATCTCCACAGCCATCGTTCACCCCTTTCATCTATGGGCCGTGCTGCACCACAGTTGCATCAATGCCGGTTTCGGATAGCGCCATTTTGCCAAGCACGATATACTTTAACCACGGCGGTACACGAACAGTTTACAAACTTAGCCGTTTCGCAAATGGCTCCACCCTTAGACTGGAAGCCAACGATCATGCCCTTTTGGACGTCAAATACATCACTACGTTTCCCCATTTCGACAACGACTGTAATGTTTTCCACATCTCCACGACACGCTTTCTATACCATCCACTACTACTGCTGCCTGTGACTGGCCGTTGCACGTAGACGTCGGTTATAACCTAACGTGACAAAATCAATGGGATATCTCCTAATATTGTGTCAGATCTCCTTTTGCCCGTCGTAGTGCAGTAATTCGACATGGCATGGACACAACAAGTCGTCGGAAGTCAAACCAGAGATACTGATCCATGATGCCTCTATAGCCGTCCATAATTCTGAAAGTGTTGTCGGTCCAGAATTTTGTACACGGAGTGACCTCTAGATTATGTCCCATAATGTTCTTTGGAATTCATATCGCATGATTTGGGTGGCCGATCATTCGCTCGAACTGTCCAGAATGTTCTTCAAAACAATTGCGAACAATTGTGGCCCGGTAACATGGCGCACTGTCATACATAAAAATTGCATCGTCGTTTGGAAACATAAAGTCCACGAAAGGCTGCAAATGGTCAATGATCGGTTCAGCTGGACCATAGCACACGGTCCATGCCTCGTGAACACAGCCCACATCATTCTGAAGTCATAACCAGCTTTCAAAGCTCTTTGTTTACAACACCGGTCCACGGCTTCGTGGGGTCTGCGCCGCTCACGAAACCTACCGTCAGCTTTTATCAACTGAAACCTTACTCATCCGACCAGACCACTGTTTTCCGGTCGTCTCGAGTCCAACCGATATGGTCACGCCGTGCTGTTAGCAAAGGCACTCGCGTCCGTCGTGTGCTACCATTGCCCTTTAACACCACTTTTCGCCGCAGTGTCCTAACAGATACGTTCATCGTATGTCCCACATTGATTTCTGCCGTTATTTCACACAGTGTTGCTTGTCTGTTAGCACTGACAACTTTACCGAAACGCTACTGATGTCGGTGGTTAAGTGAAGGCCTTTGGCCACTGCGTTGTCCGTGGTGGGAGGTAATACATGAAATGTGGTGGTTTTCTCGTCACGCTCTTGACATTGTGGATCTTGGAATATTCATTTCCCTAACGATTTCCGAAACAGAATGTCCCATGTGTCTAGCTCCAACTATCATTCCGCGTTCGAAGTCTGTTAATTCACGTCGTGTGGCCGTAATCACATCGGAAAACTCTTCACATGAATAGCTGTGTGCAAATAACAACTCGGCCAATGCACTTCTCTTTTATACGCGATACTACCACCATCTGTTTATGTACATATCGTCATCCCTTGACTTATGTCAACTCACTGTAGGTGGTGGTCATTTATCTGTCAGACGTTGATGCTTGGAGGATTATTTTCTGTTGCACGTTTGGTTTTATTTTATTTTCCATTTAGTTACTGGGCTTAGCAGACTTAGTCCTTTCCGTATACGAAGTGATAGTGTAATCACTTGCATGAGATGAGAACGTTGTGACGTAGCTTCAAGCTACAGGCACTTTCTTCCTTTCTCTGATAGCTGTGGGCCAGTTCGGTTGCTTTCTTTTCGCCCGGGTGGCAGGGGTAAAGACCAACGAGAGAAGCGAGCCATCTTGCTATTTTGAAATCGAGCCCTTTGATTGGTCCTGTAGAATTCTGCCCGGAACTTTCTGGAACTTTTCTCTGCTCAAAAAGAATCTGAGGGCTACGGACTGCCGCGCTTTCCTTAGCCCTGGGGTTGGCTTAGCGGCCCGCGATTTTTAGCGGGTGCAAGGGGTTGGTCACTTCCCACAGCTCTGGACACAGCGTCTGGGAGAGGCTTGTGAATTTCGATAGAGAGATACTCGGATAGGAGCAGCTGGCGAGTACGCACGCTCTGATAGAGCGTGGATTTAGATATTAAATCGGGTTGAGATTTGCATGTTGGGTCACGATTAAACCAGTTGTATCAGCCCCATAAGGAGCAGGGAGTGATTCACTTTACTTGTTTTCACATTTGCGTGTAAAGTTCAATTGTTTCAGGTGGAACTTCGAATCATGTCTTTAAGTTGTTGCGTTGGCTTTTACAAATTTGCGTGGTCACGCTACGAGATCCGTGATTAATTGTACATTTGTTCTCCCCCTGAGATCCTCAGATGTAGCTGGGTTGCCTAGGCATTAATTCAGTTTGTTCTAAATTTAGTGTTGAGCAAGTCTTGTGACTTTTTTACCATGATGTCGGACGCCAAGAGGTCACTGGCCACTGCAACTTTAACTGTAGCCGCCTTAGTCGGAGAGAACTCAGCCTCCTGAGTCACTGTATCAAATGAATAATTTGCACCTCCGAGAGGGGTTTTTAGTGCTGAATTCCCATACCAAACTGACGAAATCCACCCTCTATTTGTGTATACGTAAGAGACTGAAGTTTTATAAGAATGTCTATGTTTTGTGTATGTTCAGTCTGGTACCAAACTTTATAATAAGTGTTGTATTCTCCAACAGTTTATTGAACGTAACTTCTTCTACAATACAATAGTTGGCTGTACAATAGATGTAGACGTCCGTCGATCTAGCCGGAGATGTGGTTCCTCTCGGTCGGCTGGTACTTCGATCGGCGGTGCAGTACAGCGGGTTCGATGATATCTTCTCGGAGACTCTGCTGTAGTGGTTGCCATTAGCAGGGGATGAAAGCTGGTCTGCCTTTTTTTTTTTTCTTTATTGAATTTCAATTCCCCCCGAAAGGGGCGGGCTGGCAGCAGCTTACTACGCCGCTCTTCAGCCTACAGAATTTGTGTTAAAAAGATGAAGATAATAAAAAAATAACAGTTGGCGATAAAATCGGTGACTTAAAGGTAAAATGGCAGAAAATTCTAGAACTTAAAACATAAAACACAGGGTTGATGATGCTAAGAAAATACACAAGAAGCAGAAAAATAACAGACAGTTAAAAAAACACAGCGACAGTCTGGTTTCTGTTCGCAAGATATAAAATGCACACCCAGCGACAGCATGATTTCTGTTCGCAACACTGTGGAAAGACGCACAACACTGAACACTCACTTAAACACGGCACTAAAAAGTTGGCACAAATATGACATACCACAGCCGAGAGCAGGTGGGGAGGAAACTGGACAGATGATGGAGAAATAAAAAAGGGGGGAAGGAGAGGAAAAGTGAAGGGTGGGAGGGGGGAAAGAAGCCAATGGAGAATGAGGACCCATAAGAGGGGCGGGGGGTGCTGAGCAGACGTGCCAGGGAGTGGGGAAGGCAGAGGAGGGGAATGCAAAAGGACTCAGAGGGTGGGGGGGGAGAAGGGACATAGGGGGAGGTTGGGCGGGGAGAAAACAGAGGATGGAAGGGTGGAGGAAGAGGGAGCCCAGGGAAAGGATGGAGGAAAGGAGAGGGGTGAGGATCAGAGTTGATAGGAGGGATAAATGGAGGGAGAGAGGGCATCGTCCGGGAGGGGGAGTTGATGGAAGCCACCTTGGGAAAGGAGATGTAGGGTGGAGAGATGGAGGGTAGGGGGGACACAACGGTGAAGACGTGGCAGGGGGCGGGGATGGGAGAGGAGTGGAGCAACCAGGGGGTGAGGGGGTTCAAGACGGCGGGAGGTGTAGAGGATGAGGATATGTTCGAGGAATAGGAGCAGATGGGGGAAAGGAATGAGATCATAGAGGATCCGCGTGGGGGACGGGAGGCGTATACGGAAGGCGAAGCGGAGTGCATGATGCTCAAGGATCAGGAGGGACTTATAGAATTTGGGGGGGGGGGGGCAGATATCCAGGCAGGACTGGCATAACAGAGGATGGTCTGCCTTCGACCGGCCAGGCCTATATAGTGAGCTGGAGCCAATAGAAACCCGGCGTAAGAATCCGTGGCCGGATATGTCACGGCAACATCTGCAAGGAAAGGTTCCTATTAATCGACTGGAATCTTCGGCGTGTTTACCTGATGTCTTCGCGTGTTTAGCTCTTGATTTGTTTCCTTCATAGCGTGGCTGTTATGCGGTGCTGCCTGCCATTTAGTGGAACCCGATAGCAGACAGTACAAGAAGTAACCGGATTTCTGAACGCAGGTTAATTGTTATTTAAGATTATTCCACCTTTCTTTTCCTTCAGAGGGTATCGATATGATACCAACAATCCATCAGAGAAAATGTATGCTGAATGAAAGTAAACAATTTCGTCACTGCATAGTCGTGCCGGATCTTAGCGTTTCGATTGCGCTTGTGTGTTGTTTTTTTCTTTTGCCAGATCAGTTAGAAAGTATAGGGCTTAAATGTTTCACTTTAACAGGTAAGAATCCTAGGCGACCAGTGCACGTACAGTTAACAATTTATCAGCCCACGAAGCGAGATGTGGCATGTGAAACCTTGCTCTATGTGCTGACTTAAATGAAATCCCCCTGTTTTCGTGACAACATGGGTTACGAAAGACCGTTTAATGAGAGAATGTGGTAGAATTAGGGTAACATCAATGGCAGCTAAGTACAGAATTAAGATATCTCCTCTTCATGAGGCGATTCTGCTTGGGTTTGCATCAGGGAATGTAGAGCCGTACCGTAAGCGTAAATAGGATGTCCCTCTTCTACTTTCCTTATAAGAAGTGCACTTGCCCCATATCAATCGTCTTGTTGACTCGAGATACATTAAAACCAGGAAAGAAAAATAGTTCATTTGGAGGTAGCCACGTCGCAGATACACTGAAGTGACAAAAGTCATTAGACAGCGATATGCGCATATACAGGTATCGGTAGCATCACGTACACGAAGTACAAAAAGGGCAGTTCTTTGGCGGAACTGTCACTGCCAATCAGGTGATTCATATGAAAAGATGTTCCACGTGATTATGGTCACAGAGCGGGAATTAACAGGCTTTGAACTCGCTAGATGCACGGAACATACCATTTCGGAAATCGTTAGGGAATTCAATATTCCGAGATGAACAGGGTGAGGAGTGTGCCGAAAATAGCACATTTCAGGCATCGCCTCTGGCACAGAGAACACAGTGGACGACGGCCTTCAGTTAGCGACCGAGAACAGTGGTGTTTGTGTAAAGTTGTCAGTGCTGACAGACAAACAACAATGCATGAAATAAACGCAGAAATCAACGTGCGACGTACGACTAACACATCCGTTAGGACAGTGCGGCGAAATTTGGAGTTACGGGCTACGGGTGCAGACGACCGTCGCTAGTGCCTTTGCTAACAGCGTGGCATCGCATGCAGCGTCTCTCTTGGGCTCGTGACCACATCGATTGGACCCTAGGCGACTGGAAAAAAGTAGCCTGATCAGATGAGTCCCGATTTCAGCTGGTAATAGCGAATGGGAGGGTTGGTTACAGTGTGGCGCAGACCTCACGGAGCCACGGACCCAGATTGTCAACAAGGCACAGTGCAAGCTGGTGATGGCACCATAATGGTGTGGGTTGTGTTTGCTTTGGCAATTATGGACGACTATAGAGGCAACAAGGCCCAATATTTCTGCAGGGGTCTTCCGTGCACGTCGAGTTGCTGCACTCCGCTGTGAAAAGGAGATCCGACACGATATTAAGAGGTATTCGATGACTTTTGTCACCTCAGTGTGTGGCACATACTGATACTGCTTGGAGCTTAATACATGCAGGATGCTGCTTTTACCACTTTTAATTGAAAGTGAGTTCCGTTGTATTATTTTCTTTACAATTCCCGCTTCTCTTGACTCCTATACTCAGTAGTGGTTATGCAATGAATTCTTTGACGTTATTGTTGTTCGATCCTGCATGTGGGCCACCAATTATCTGCCTTACTACAATCATTAATGTATTATGAACTGCCCTGGTTGAGCCGTCCCGAACAATTTGACTCTCTTGAAGGCCATGAGGCTGTGGGTGGGTACTGATAATTTGCTATCGGAATAATTGTGTGAACGCGGTTTGGCATCCATAAGCTTTTTGCGTGTTATCTGCATGGAATGCACTCTCTCCTGTGCATTTCTCTGTTGGGGTGCTGATGTCTCCACCTGAGCCCTATTTGCTTCATTAGTGCCTCTTGAATTGTTATCCCTCGGCCCCCAAGGTTGTGTGGAAAACCACCCACCCTCCCCATTTGTCTTAGTGTGCATGCGCGGTGTATGCCAGGTCTTATTCCAGCCTGAGTATCGTTCAAGCCACTCGCGCTCACACTATTGGATGGCCGGCTCCGTGGTACGTACTAACCGATCTACATTGAAACGTCCCCTTTCAACAATTATACATGACTGTGCTTAAACTGACACACAATATTTTGTTAGCGCAACGCAATCTGACTTTCAAAATTCCCTACAAAAGAATGGCCCTGACTAACATTAAACTATACCTTTCACAAATCACTTACCTCACAAAAATCTTCGCTGCTCAAGCTACTGCAATACAGCAAGCGCCACTACTGCCAGCTAAATAAAAGATTCAAACTATGGAAGGCACTAACTACTGATAGGGATAGTTAGCAAATGAAAGATATTAATAGAGAACGAACAATGTATTTACCTTGATATCATCATATATAAATATAGCAGTTCATGACAATTTACAAACCTCCGCCATCTCTCTGCCCACATCCACCACTGCTGGCGGCTCACCTCCAACTGCTCAACGCTACGCGCTGTTAACAGCCAGCTGCCGCTGCCCAACACTACAATGGCAGACAACAATGCAAACTAGACACAGACTGCACACAGCACAGCCAGTGATTTTCATACAGAGGTGGCGTTACCAATAAAAAACCTAAACAGTCTACTTACATAGCCCCCATGCTCCCCATAAAAAATTTTACAAATTGTGTTGGACAGTGGCCAATACAGATTTGAAGAAATTTTTCATAATTACAATAACAAAGATATCAAATGCACACACTTATTGATACAATGTTGGTCAAAAGCAAAAATTTTCTCGCAGTCCATAAAGATAGTCCTGATCGTTGAATTGCAGTGTTTTTTTCAAAGTCTGAGCAGTAAAAGAAAATGCACACAGAAGTAGTGGATTTCCATGCAGTCTTGAAGAAGTAGTGTTGTCCTTCCAACGGAAAGACAGTGCTGACTCTTGACATGCATACAGGTAATGGGCCACAACAGAGCAAACCCACAGCAGAGTCAGTCGAAATTTTGAAGAGTATTGGTAGGTAGGTCATCACAGAGCAGACCCACTGTAGTCCTGGTGGAGATTACGGTATTGGTGGGCCACCAGAGGTGCAGACCCACTGCAGTCCTTGCAGAAATAATGGTATTGATGGATCATCAAAGATGTAGACCCACTGTAGTCCTTGTAGAGATAATGGTACTGGTGGGTCATCAAAGATGCAGACCCACTGTAGTCCTTGTAGAGATAGCCAGCAGCCATCTGTTGTGACTGTGCAGGTGCACAATCACCATTGAAGAGTCTTGCGGATAATATAGCAAGTCCATAAACCACCACTTGTGCACTCACAAAGTTTTTGAAATTGTCCTTAGAACCAGCAATGCTGTTATCCAGTCCCTTGCTGAATTATTAACACACGTGCAAACACTAACAGTCCCTACTCCTCACATATTGTCCATATACTATGACCAACAGAAACGTGTGCAGTGAAATGTAACTAACAAGTTAATAATATCATGAACTGGTGACAATTACAACTTTATAACATAAGAATACAATAAAGGTACAAAATACATCATTAAAGAACATAACAATACAGATAACATTTGTAGTAATAGGGGCTTTACAAAAGAATAGAAATAGACATATACGTCAGTGTTACAGGAATTATGACATGAGTACATACATAGAAGATCAGAATAATTATTGAAACATCAACTTCACACATGAGCATTTAAACAGAATGAATAATGTCTAACATCTTTACAAAGTAAATAACGTATTATTAATGCCAATTATATTTGAGGATAACAGTATTCCTCATCATAGTGAATGTAGCTTAATATTAAAAGAGAAAAAAATTCTATGAAACTACACAGAGACAGGAAGAAAACAAATACACAAGGGTACACAAACACATAGTGGGATAACACAAAAGGAAAGGACAGGGTTCGTTTTCAGTGTAAGATTTGGTACTGCAGTCCATCCCAAAACTTCATTCCATAGATCTTTCGTCTTATTTCAACCTTTGCTTCCACCAAAAAAATCTTATCCAAGCATGCTTTCTGTATTTATTTCACATATGTCTTACCTCATTATTTATTTCCAAAAAGTCCTATCTAAGCCTGCTTTCTGTATTCTGTTCATATTTCTTTCAAAATAATTATTTCTGATTGTACAATACTCATTTGGGCCCAAATCCTTTTTATATAACTTCGCAATGCATTCTTTACCTATTCTCCATAGTCAGTTTCTCATATAGTCTACCCCCTCTTAAGCTAACTTAAATCTACTGAGCTCAGATGCTAAACTAAGGGATGAGGCAATGCAGCAGCACGTAAAACAATTATTATAAACAGCAATGAAAAAAATGGAAAATTGCAAAGCAAGCTACAGTAAATCTAAATTAACAGAAAAAATGCAAAATTACAACTAATATGAGCCAATGTGCAGCAACATGAAAAATAAATGAGTAGTAAAATTGGCTTAGCAGAGTAACACAAAGTCAAATTCAGTAACACTACGCCTGGCAAACAGCAGTAACTTATACCTAAACATGACATAGCTCAAGCAGAAAAAATATTACAGTAAAAACAACAATGCAGATAAGGGAAATGTATATTCACATCTTAATATCTATGTAATTAAAGTGGTGCACCACAACAACTTATTGTAAAAGAAATATTACCATGTACTTGAAAAGAATATTATGTATGCAGTTACTGTTACTAGTTCCTTCTTATTGTTCTTTCCTTTCCAAGAGCTCCTTTGGTATGGATTCATGATTTTTAAAGTACGTTTGAGGCAGATGACACGATGTGTATTATGCTGTTGAGGTATGTTTATGATCAATAAGCTGATGCTATATGAGGAATTTGGTTATGCTATGTATTTATTATGATGAAATATTGAAGTGCCGTCGCAAGATTGACGTGTCGACGAATATATATATATGTGTAATAAGGTAAGGAGTAATGAATAGTGATTAGGGACTCTGACTTATGGAAAAGGATGTTGGAAACCAAGAATCATACTTTAGAATTATGAAATGTGTGTACATGTGTGAATCATGTGTGAATGTATCACAATGCCACAGAAAATTTTTTTGGACACTGTTATATTCATAGGATTTTGTTTCTACAGATTTGCAACGCTAATTCTTGACCTGTGAAATATTTTTATGTGAGACTGTCACTGTAGCGGAAACTGCTGTCGTAAATTTTTCCATAAGAAAGTTAAGTGACCACCTGCACGTAATGCGTTGCGGGCACCCACCTGGGCGACAGCCGCCCGAAAAAAAAAAAAAAAAAGCCATTAGCCTTTCAGCGGCACAGGTAGAAAAAAAAAGGGAGGCCATTATCCTGGCAGGGTCGCCATATGAAACGTCCCCTTTCAACAATTATACATGACTGTGCTTAAACTGACACACAATATTTTGTTAGCGCAACGCAATCTGACTTTCAAAATTCCCTACAAAAGAATGGCCCTGACTAACGTTAAACTATACCTTTCACAAATCACTTACCTCACAAAAATCTTCGCTGCTCAAGCTACTGCAATACAGTGAGCGCCACTACTGGCAGCTAAATAAAAGATTCAAACTATGGAAGGCACTAACTACTGATAGGGATAGTTAGCAAATGAAAGATATTAATAGAGAACGAACAATGTATTTACCTTGATATCATCATATATAAATATAGCAGTTCATGACAAATTACAAACCTCCGCCATCTCTCTGCCCACATCCACCACTGCTGGCGGCTCACCTCCAACTGCTCAACGCTACGCGCTGTTAACAGCCAGCTGCCGCTGCCCAACACTACAATGGCAGACAACAATGCAAACTAGACACAGACTGCACACAGCACAGCCAGTGATTTTCATACAGAGGTGGCGTTACCAATAAAAAAAACCTAAACAGCCTACTTACAACATACGGTCCTCGGGCGGGATTACACCCGACCTTATTATGCAATGGACCGTAGCTCGGGTGGATTTCCAACCAACATTGTTAATATTGCTAATTTTTTGTTCTATTTTAGGATGTACCACAATAGCCCACGAAATTGTTCACCACCCCAGAAGAGGTTTTAGAGGAGTTGCAAAGGCAAATGGCGATGGATTCTGATAATGAGGATGAAACAGTTTTGATGAATATGGCTCGGACATCAGATGGCGTATCATCTGTTGATGAGGCCGTTGCCGATTAATTCGAATCCGAGGAAGGATTCCTTGAAGAAGAAGGACAGCTCCCCGAAGACGATTACGAAGAAGCTACATATTTTACGGCTAGGGAAACATTTGGAAACAACACAGACGAGCACATCTCCAAACTCTAAATACGCCAAAACGCGCACAAAAGGTATGGTATTACACCTTCATTCATCTAAGGGTATGGCTAAGGGCATGACAGATGAGGGACAACTATTCCCGTAGTTTGTAGATGAAGAAATGATTCAAGTTTTGGTAAAATACACAAATTAGGAAATCGAACGAATAGCTGGGTGATTCAGTTCTGTCCTGTGGTACACCACACCTACAGACAATGCTGAGATGAAAGCGCTTTGTGGGTAGTTATACAGGAGCGGATACACAAAGAATTTCCCGTTTCAGCTCCAAACAATGTTTTAAAAATTGACGGACCCCAGATTTTTCGATTTACAATATCTAAAAACCGGTTTGAATTTCTTATACGCGCCCTTAGATCGAGGACAAGAAAACACGAGATCAAAGGAAACAAAACGACAAATTTGCGGGTTTTCGAGACTTTTGGACTATTTTTAGCACTCATTGTAAAGGCCATTATGCATTATCTGAGTACTTGATTATAGATGATACGGTACTAAACTCCACAGGACGATTATCTTCCGAAATGTTTATGCCAAAAAACCTGGCAAGTATGGCATGGAAATTATCAGTATATGTGACGCAAAAACATTTTATTCTTTGCATGGAATTTCTTACGTTAGGAAGGAACCAGAAGACAAAGTATTAGTAAGCCTTTCCATGCAAACGAGTTATGTTCTATAGTTTTGCGAATTTGTAAACAAACACAAACAGAAATATAACGATAGACAAGTCGTTCACATCGTGTGAATTGGCCGACGAGTTGACTAAAATGAAACTCATATTGGTCAGCACGTTACGCAAAAATAAGCCGCAAATGCTGCCGGTAATGATCAAGTCCATTAACGCATCTCCTATGTCGTCTCGTTTTACAAAAATGTTATGCTTTTACCATCCGAGCATGATTCACATAGAATAGATGCGCACTCTCAGAAACGTGAACAAATCGAACTCTATAGTATGATAAAATCCGGAGTGGACATTTCCGACCAACTGCGTCACTATAAGAGCAGCGAACGTAAAACTGGGAAATGGCCACTCCGGTGTTTTTACGGAGTGTTTTTGATGCTGGTGATGTGAATACATTTGTACTTTCAAAATTGAATGGTCCCCATACACACGGTTTCTCGAATAGAGAATGCGGCCAATTCCTTAAAGGACATTCCCTTGATTTAACGGAACCGCTTATGAAGAAGAGAGCGTATAAGTCTCGTCTACCACCAAGAGAACTTCGACTTTCTATCAAGGGTTATCTCGGCGAGGAATAAGCTGAGCCGGAATATGGGAAGCTGCCAAAACAAACTTCGTAGATGTGACTTTTTCAATTAAAATAAGTGTAATAATTATAGACAAGGTTATTCGTGTTGTTAAAAATACTATAGACGTCTGTATGGTGAACATAAGAATGTGGCTTATTCCAATTGTCCTGACATGTAGCAAATTAATAACAATAATTACCTTATTTTTTGTTATTTTTACTTATTTTATAATAAATTGTCTACCTTGTTGGAGTATAATTGTCTGGTCTAATGATGTGAAGAAAGTAACTAGCTATCTGTAATCTGACACTAGTAAAATAATACATGTACACTCAAAATTTTTGGCAATACAGTTACGTGTTACCTATTTTAATAAAATGTTGCTTTTTCTTTTGTTTCTTTTTCCCAACAATATATATACAAAGATCTGATTACTTAATATCAATTGTAATACATTTAATTTGCTTAAAAATACAAATGTATTTCAGTGGGTGGTATACCACCTGAGCTGACCGAGCGAGGTGGCGCAGTGGTTAGACACTGGACTCGCAGTCGAGAGGATGACGGTTCAATCCCGCGTCCGGCCATCCTGATTTAGGTTTTCCCTGATTTCCCTAAATCACTCCAGGCAAATGCCGGGATGGTTCCTCTGAAAGGACACGGCCGACTTCCTTCCCCATCCTTCCCTAATCCGATGAGACCGATGACCACGCTGTCTGGTCTCCTTCCCCAAACAACCAAACCAAACCAACCAAACCACCTGAGCTCGTTGTTTACGTCCTTCCAGTCCACTTTGGTGACAGAGGGTTAAAAATGTGACTTTGTTGATTGCTGTATGTAAGCGGCATTGGTAAAACACGTGGTGACTGTTGAAGCTGTTGACGTGCGCAAGATCTGTTCATTTCTTTCTGTGGTCTGTGTTTATAGGACGCCTACGGTACTAGGCTGAGAGCGTACATATTTCTGGGAAGGCGGGGACATGTTTCCTGTGACGAAATTTGCTTGTAAGGCAGTTTGCCGGTATGTTATACCTTCTAATGCAGAGCTGGTTAATTTGCCTCTGTCTGAGGTACTCCGGGCTCTCTCTAGAATTATACGGATATCCTCCTCAGCAGTGTACACGAAAGGGAAGTGTTTGTTTGGTACACTCCCTAATGTCGTGCGGCCCACAGCGATGTGGTCAGCGTTTGAAGTATGACATTGTTTACTAGGCTGACCGTACCATAGGCAATTAAAGCAATGCACACCAGGTCTCACGCACGGTGCATGAGAACAGCGTACACCATGTGTATTTACGAAGTAAGGCCGTTTCTATGCTTTCAACGTTACAAGACATACCCTCAGACGCAAAAGTATTCGGACAGCACGTAACGGCGCATAATGTTGCAGTTTGCCGCATGAACAAATACAGAAATTGCACTTTGTTATGTATTTGGGACTATGGGTACGATGTCGCAACGTGAAACACGCGTAAAATACGAAGAGTTGTTGTTGGACATGTGTCTGTTACGTAATATTTCCTGAAAACGGCATGGGAAGGTGCAACAAAAGTATTCGGACAAAGGCGGACAACGTGAGAGAGTAGTTCATTCCGAGACGCACAGAGGGTGAAGCGACTGCAGTGTGTCCGACATTTCCGCGAGACGATAGCGATGATTAGTAAACACGTATCGCGAGCCTGTGCAGGTCGACGATGGGACGCAGAGGGAAGTGTTCTACGTTCGAGCAAAGGCAACTTGTCGTTTATCATCACGCGAAGGGGAAAACTTGCAGGGAAATTGCCGCAATAGTGAACATGAAGAAAAGTACAGTTCACTACATTATTAAACGGTTCGAGGAAGAAGACCGATTGGAATTCCGTTGCAGTACAGGACGGCCACTGACATTTTCACAGAGAGATCAACGTGTGATTGTGCGAAAGGTACAACAGAATCCGAAAATATCTGCCACAAGAATTGCAAGTGAGGTGGAGGGAGACCTTGGTATAAAAGTTCATCCCGAAACCGTGCGGAGAGTATTACGACGATCGCAGTACCATGGTCGAGTGGCACGGCGAAAGCCATTCATAAATGCAGTGAACCAGAAGAAACGTATGCAGTGGAATCGGGTGATATTTTGCGACGAATGTAAATTTACATTATGGCAAAGCGACGGAAAGGCAAACGTGTGGCGAAAGACCAATGAAGAGATGAATCCCCGCAACCTCAAACCAACAGTAAAGTTTGGAGGTGGGAGCATCATGGTGTGGGGATGCATGTCCGGCTATGGTGTGAGTGATTTAGTGTTCACTGATGATACGATGAACAAGGAAGCGTATTTGAATATACTGCGAGGACATTTGAAGCAGAGTGCACGACATCTAGGTATAGCGAACAACTTTCATTTTTATCAGGATAATGATTCCAAGCATACCGCGCATATTGTACAAATGTGGTTGCTCTTCAATTGCCCGAAAGTATTGCACCCCCCTCCCCAATCACCAGACCTTAACTCAATCGAACATTTGTGGGATAAATTGAAACTGACCCTCCACGCGGACATCTATACGAAGGAGACCTTGAAAGAGAAACTGCGCCAAGAATGGGCAAATATAGACGCACATTTCAAGAAAAAACTTGTGGAAAGTATGCCTAGTAGATTGGAGGAAGTATTGAAAATGAAAGGTCGACCCACAAGGTATTGACATTTTCGTCGTACAACTTATGAACATTTATTGGACAGTGTCCGAATACTTTTGTAGCAGCAGGGTGTGCAGGATGTTTCAGTTTTGTTGTTAATTTTTCTGTTATTTATGTTTTGGAAACGAAATAATACAATAATTCTTTTGTAATTAATGTTGTTACGCATATATATTGCTAAGAAATATGTTTGGGTTTCATAGTCAGGGTTTCTCGAGTACTCATTGTGAAACTTCCCACTGTTCGAATACTTTTGCGACTGAGTGTAAATGGCCGCAGTTTTCCTCTGGCCTATCCATGCTCCTTGACTTTCTTAACATATCATTCGATTTGAATACTTGATAGTGACACTGAATGACAGGCATTTTCTTCTTGCGACAATTCAGTCATTTCACTTTAGTATTGTCCGTTCTGTGGCGTAGAAAGTTTGTATAATTACTTTATGACCCTCATGCACGAAAACAGCATTGTAAACCAATTAATTAGCAGCTGCTGCTGTCTGTAATTCTGTTTTAACGCGGTTTCGGCCAGATGACGTAATTTACGTAATGCTGTTGGAGGTCTGCAGACCCGGTTTATATAAGGGGGAAACAATTTAATCCATACTCGGGATAGAGATGAGATACAGAATAATGTTTTAGATAGAATTTGTAGGTGACAATGCTAATAATGGCCGTGTCCACCTGAAACGTGATTTTAAAGGAGATTTGGAGGTTAAAGTGATTTTTTAAACTAGGAACTCCAATATTTGATTTAAGATCTGAAAAGAGAGGCAAATTTTACGTATAAAATGATACGTTATGCAAGGTCATGGCAAGGTTCAATGAAGGTGAAATAAGCAAATATGCTTTTAATTCCAGTAGGGATTAACTCGGAATAGAGGAGGGACACATCAAAATACAATGTTAGATGCATATTGGAAGGGACATCAGGGGTCACGTATCAGTACCAATAACCATGATTTTAAAGGTAATTATCGAAGGTAATTCGAAGGTTGAGTTTTGTTTCATGAAAACCCCTATTTGTGACGTCCGATTTGGAAAGAGCAGACAGATATATTAATTTTAAGTGTTAATTAACGTGTTTATTGACAAAAATAAATACATCACAGCGTACAAATATTATTCTGGGATTTGCAGGATAGGAAAAAACATAAATAAAACGTAGATCATTGACTTAAAAGTCGTTGAATGAGTCCCCTCAACTCTCATCACTCGGGATGCCCCTTCCATTTTGTATCTAACATTGAATTTCTCTGTATCCTTCCTTTGTTCTAAGTTAATCTGTGCTAGAACTAAAAACATATTTGCTTATTTGACCTTCACTGAACCTTGCCACGACCTTGAATAATGTATCATTTTATACGCAAAATTTGCCGCTCTTTCCAAATCTTGAATCAAATATTAGGGTTCTCATTTTGAAAAAATCACTTTAACCTCAAAATCACCTTCAAAATAACGTTCAGGGTCACAGCCACTAGTAGTAATGTGTGACCCTCTTTACCATCTACAATTTTAGCTAAAACATTTTGCTGTATCTCATGTCTGTCCCGAGTCATTCCCTAAGATGCATTAAAATGGTCCACATTATATATATATATATATATATATATATATATATATATATATATATATATATATATATATATGTGTGTGTGTGTGTGTGTGTGTGTGTGAGAGAGAGAGAGAGAGAGTGTTGTTAGATCACCCATCGGGCGCCTTCCCAGGTGGCGGATACAGGAAAGCGCCCCATATATGAGTGGTACCGGGGAAATGAAATGTAGAGCAAATGTGTGTGAAATGTTATGGGACTTAATTGCTAAGGTCATCAGTCCCTAAACTTACACACTACTTAACCCAAGGTATTCTAAGGACAAACACACACACTCATGCCCGAGGGAGGACTCGAACCTCCGCTGGGACCAGCCGCACAGTCCATGACTGCAGCGCCGTAGACCGCTCGGCTAATCCTGCGCGAAATGTAGAGGGTGTACCAAATACTAACTTAGAGGGTTGGGTTGTTTTGGGGGGAGGAGACGAGACAGTGAGGTCATCAGTCCCATCGGACTAGGGAAGGACGGGAAAGGAAGTTGGCCGTGCCCTTTCAAAGGAACCATCCCGGCATTTGCCTGGAGCGATTTAGGGAAATGACGGAAAACCTAAATCAGGATGGCCGAGGGATTGAACCGTCGTCCTCCCGAATGCGAGTCCAGACTAACTTAGGCCTACACCCATTAGTGTCTGTTCTAGCATCCAGCGGCCAGCGATCAGCGTCTGTTCACTAAATTGGTGTGTGTGCTACAAATATGTCTTGATTTCAACAATCAAGTCCTTAACATTCGTGGTCTCCAAGGAGATCACTACAACCACCCTCAACTTGAAAAAAATCATTATGGAACAACAGGAAAAATATCCAGTATCCCAGGCCCCGGTAAATACAGGGTGTTACAAAAAGGTACGGCCAAACTTTCAGGAAACATTCCTCACACACAAAGAAATAAAATATGTTATGTGGACATGTGTCCGGAAACGCTTACTTTCCATGTTAGAGGTCATTTTATCACATCTCTTCAAATCACATTAATCATAGAATGGAAACACACAGCAACAGAACGTACCAGCGTGACTTCAAACACATTGTTACAGGAAATGTTCAAAAGGTCCTCCGTTAGCGAGGATACGTGCATCCACCCTCCGTCACATGGAATCCCTGATGCGCTGATGCAGCCCTGGAGAATGGCGTATTGTATCACAGCCGTCCCCAATACGAGCACGAAGAGTCTCTACATTTGGTACCGGGGTTGCGTAGACAAGTGCTTTCAAATGCCCCCATAAATGAAAGTGAAGAGGGTTGAGGTCAGGAGAGCGTGGAGGCCATGGAATTGGTCCGCCTCTACCAATCCATCGGTCACCGAATCTGTTGTTGACAAGCGTAGGAACACTTCGACTGAAATGTGCAGGAGCTCCATCGAGCATGAACTACATATTGTGTCGTACTTGTAAAGGCACATGTTCTAGCAGCACAGGTAGAGTCTCCCGTATTAAATCATGATAACGTGCTCCATTGAGCGTAGGTGAAAGAACATGGGACCCAATCAAGACATCACCAACAATGCCTGCCCAAACTTTCAGAGAAAATCTGTGTTGTTGACGTGACTGCACAACTGCGTGCGGATTCTCGTCAGCCCACACGTGTTGATTGTGAAAATTTACAATTTGATCACGTTGGAATGAAGCCTCATCCGTAAAGAGAACATTTGCACTGAAATGAGGATGGACTCATTGTTGGATGAACCATTCGCAGAAGTGTACCAATCAGCTGCTGATAGTGCCTGCACACGCTGTACATGGTACGGAAACAACTGGTTCTCCCGTAGCACTCTCCATACAGTGACGTGGTCAACGTTACCTTGTACAGCAGCAACTTCTCTGACGCTGACATTAGGGTTATCGTCAACTGCACGAAGAATTGCCTCGTCCATTGCAGGTGTCCTCGTCGTTCTAGGTCTTCCCCAGCCGCGAGTCATAGACTGGAATGTTCCGTGCTCCCTAAGACGCCGATCAATTGCTTCGAACGTCTTCCTGTCGGGACACCTTCGTTCTGGAAATCTGTCTCGATACAAACGTACCGCGCCACGGCTATTGCCCCGTGCTAATCCATACATCAAATGGGCATCTGCCAACTCCACATTTGTAAACATTGCACTGACTGCAAAACCACGTTCGTGATGAACACTAACCTGTTGATGCTACGTACTGATGTGCTTGATGCTCGTACTGTAGAGCAATGAGTCGCATGTCAACACAAGCACCGAAGTCAACATTACCTTCCTTCAATTGGGCCAACTGTCGGTGAATCGAGGAAGTACAGTACATACTGACGAAACTAAAATGAGCTCTAACATGGAGTTTAAGCGTTTCCGGACACATGTCCACATAACATCTTTTCTTTTTTGGGTTGTGAGGAATGTTTCCTGAAAGTTTGGCCGTACCTTTTCGTAACACCCTGTATACTGGACTTTCCTGGTCATCGGATTCTGGGGGTCCAGGGACATTGTGAGAAGATGAAGGATCGGAGCTTCTCGAAACTTCTTCGCAAATACTATATTGGCACTTTTAACACAAATACGTCGGTCAAGATAAGCAAGTTCAAACACCTTACGGATGGAGAATGAGATTTTCACTCTGCAGCGGAGTGTGCGCTGATATGAAACTTCCTGGCAGGTTAAAACTGTGTGCCCGACCAAGACTCGAACTCGGGGCCTTTGCCTTTCGCGGGCAAGTGCTCTACCATCTGAGCTACCGAAGCACGGAAGCACGACTCACGACCGGTCCTCACAGCTTTACTTCTGCCAGTATCTCGTCTCCTACCTTCCAAACTTTACAGAAGCTCTCCTGCGAACCTTGCAGAACTAGAACTCCTGAAAGAAAGGATACTGCGGAGACTTGGCTTAGCCACAGCCTGGGGAATGTTTCCAGAATGAGATTTTCACTCTGCAGCGCAGTGTGCGCTGATATGAAACTTCCTGGCAGATTAAAACTGTATGCCAGGAAGTTTCATCTTACGGATGTTCTGGAACTAATTTCACATCAAAATCCTCGCAATACAAGAGACGCATTTCACAGACGAAAACCATGTCAACACAGAAAACTATAGGATATACAAAGGAAAACCTGCTGTCAGAAGACGAACACCGACGATGTTTGGCACAGGCTTTGTGGTTCACTAATCAGTCATAGACAGCATCCTAGATTTCTATTCAATGTCAGAAAGAATCTCTACAATAACCTTCAAACAAAAGATACACAATCATCAATTCACATGCACCGACAAACGATCACAACAGAAAGAAACCACAAGAAGTCAAAGACTTTTGGGAAGACATGGAAGGAACAGCAAATAAAATACCAAAAAGGCATGTTAAAATTGTATGAGGAGACTTCAATGCACAACTAGAGAAGGAGAAGAAGTACAAGCAAATCGTGGCCCCATCCACAGCACACGAACGCACCAACATGAATAGGGAACATCTCATACTTTACTGTCAAAATTGTTGCTTCAAAATTATGTCAACGCAATTTCAAAAGCCCAAACAAACACTCACAACATGGAAAACGCTAAAAATACATGTGTAACCATCGCAACGAAAAATAAAAGCCAAATTCTGAATGCGACAACACGCAAAGGACTCTTCGAGTCCGACCATCACTTGCTACAAGTAAAAATTAGGCTAATCCCTAGAAACAGAAAGATAACGCAGAATAAAGGCCCAAACGAGAATACTTGACCAAATTGTTGGACAAATTAATAAATGTTCAGCAGGAAATTGGACAGATCTCGCGAAGACAATTCAGAATGAAATGCGTTGGGGTAAACCCCGGAAGAAACGAAAACATAGATGGTGAAGCGCAATTAGCGATCAGGGCACTGAGCGTAGAATCCAGGCCTAGAAGAAGTTCAGCAGCAACAGAACAAAAGAGACATGGCAAGGTTTCCACAAAGTCCAGAAACAATCCTCGAAAGATATTAGAAGAGTGAAAAGGACGTACGACAAAAATAGACTAAATGAAATCGAGGAATACTTAAAAAAAAATAACACGAGAAATTTCTAAAGAATTTTCAGAGAAAATGCAAAAGGTTATCTGTCTAAAAATAAATGCTTCAAAAGATCTCTGGGAACAAATACTAAAGAAAACTGCACAATTCCTAAAAATTATTTCGATAAACTCCTCAATTGCGAGAAGCCTGAAGAAAAATTACTATTCATGAAAACAATACCAAACCCAGATACAAAGCGACCTTCAAAAGCCAAGGTAGAAGAGATTAAAAAACAACTAAGAAACAACAGAGACCCAGGAAAAGACGGCATTATCTCGAGATCTGGAAACTCAAAGATCAAACCATCACAAAAAATCCATGAAAATCTTACAGAAATATGGAATACAGAGAAAATTTCACAGGAATGGAAATGTGCGTTGATTCACCCACTCCACAAAAAGGGCGACGAGACAGACCCTAATAACTACAGAGGTATCTCATCATTACCGGTCACCTACAAAATTTTCTCCAAGGCATCACTGAACAGACTAGAACCACAAGCTGATACAAAGATGGGTAAACACCGAGCAGGCTTCAGAAAAGAATGGTCCTGTATTGAACAAATTTGGAACCTGCGAACTCTACTGAAGGTCAGACAGACGAACAACACTGTAGTCACATTCGTCGACTTTAAGAAGGTCTACTACTCCTCAGCCAGGCAGATTCTCTTTGACACGTTAGAATAATATGGAACAGACAGAAAAACTAGGACGGTCATAAAAAGACACTTCCAGATACCACATCCACAATAAAATTTATGGGAGAAATCTCAAACCCATTCGAATACATACCAGGGTCAGACAAGGTGGTGGTCTATACCCGCTTTTATTCAACAGTGACTTGAACAAAATTATCAAACAATGGGAAGAAAAAGTAAAAGTAATTCAGTTAGGAAGGAAGTGTATAAACAAGACTATTATAGAATGTCTGGCATTTGCAGATGATCTGGCAATACTCAGCAACAATAGACAAGACGCGCAAGAAGTCTCTCCGAAAACGGGTTTACAGATATCGTATGAGAAGATGCAATACATCGAAAGAAAGAACAACATCCCTATCAAGATGGGACCGATGACCTCGCTGTGTGGTCCCCTCTCCTGAATCAACCAACCAACCAACCATATAAACTGGCAAGGACACACTACAATAAAAGAAATACACTACTGGCCATTAAAATTACTACACCACTAAGATGACGTGCTACAGACGCGAAATTTAACCGACAGGAAGAAGATGCTGTGATATGCAAATGATTACCTTTTCAGAGCATTCACACAAGGTTGGCGACGGTGGCGACACCTACGACGTGCTGACATGAGGAAAGTTTCCAACCGATTTCTCATACACAAACAGCAGTTGACCGGCGTTGCCTGGTGAAACGTTGTTGTGATGCCTGTGTAAGGAGGAGAAATGCGTACCATCACGTTTCCGACTTTGATAAAGGTCGGATTGTAGCCTATCGCGATTGCGGTTTATCGTATCGCGACATTTCTGCTCGCGTTGGTCGAGATCCAATGACTGTTAGCAGAATATGGAATCGGTGGGTTCTGGGGGGTAATACGGAACGCGGCGCCGGATCCCAACGGCCTCATATCACTAGCAGTCGAGATTACAGGCATCTTACCCGCATGACTGTAACGGATCGTGCAGCCACGTCTCGATCCCTGAGTCAAAAGATGGGGACGTTTGCAAGACAACGACCATCTGCACGAACAGTTCGACGACGTTTGCAGCAGCATGGACTATCAGCTTGAAGATCATGGCTGCGGTCACCCTTGACGCTGCATCACAGACAGGAGCTCCTGCGATGGTGTACTCAACGACGAACCTGGGTGCACGAATGGCAAAACGTCATTTTTTTGGATGAATCCGGGTTCTGTTTGCAGCATCATAATGGTCGCATCCGTGTTTGGCGACATCGCGGTGAACGCACATTGGAAGCGTGTGTTCGTCATGGCCATACTGGCGTATCACCTGGCTTGATGCTATGGGGTGCCATTGGTTACACGTCTCGGTCACCTCTTGTTCGCATTGACGGTACTTTGAACAGTGGATGTTACATTTCAGATGTGTTACGACCCGTGGCCCTACCCTTCATTCGATCCCTGCGAAACCCTACATTTCAGCAGGATAATGCACGACCGCATGTTGCAGGCCCTGTACTGGCCTTTCTGGATACAGAAAATGTTCGACTGCTGCCCTGGCCAGCACATTCCCCATATCTCTGATCAACTGAAAGGTGGCCGAGCAGCTGGCTCGTTACAATACGCCAGTCACTATTCTTGATGAACTGTGGTATCGTGTTGAAGCTGCATGGGCACCTGTACCTGTACACGCCATCCAGGCTCTGTTTGTCTCAATGCCCAGGCGTATCAAGGCTGCTGTGGTTGTTCTGGGTACTGATTTGTCAGGTTCTATGCACCGAAATTGCGTGAAAATGTAATCACATGTCAGTTCTAGTATAATATATCTGTCCAATGAATACCCGTTTATCATCTGCATTTCTTCTTGGTGTATCAATTTTAATGGCCAGTAGTGTAGTTCAAGACAGGTTAAACGTAGGCACTGCAGTACAGTTGTACTACCAGAAGCTGTCTACGCGTCATGGATCACAGAGACTGAAAAAATAGAACGTAAATTCCTGTGAAAATTGTTTGGAGCAGTGGCATATGGATGAAGAGACCAACCAAAGAATTATATGAACACACAGACAGGCTCAATGACATGATCAGAAAGCGCCTACTAACATTCTGTGGGGAGATACATTGAGTGAACAACAACAGAGACACAAAGACCACTTTTGATGTAGCAAACGGTTCAATAAAAAAAACTATCGGTTTCAAGAAATAGAAAAAGACCTAAAACAAGCAAGGATCAGTATTGAAATGATAAATGAAAGAGACAAATTCAGAAATAAAGTTATTAACACGAAATCTGAATTAAAAGAAAGGAAGACAACAAGCAAAATATAGACAGAACAAAGGAAACAAGAACATAGCCAAGTAATGAAATTACAATGAAATCTATACTATAAGCTGCTTACAGGCGTCGATAAATATCAAAGGGGACAGTTGAAAACGTGTTCCTCACCCGGTACTCGAACCCAGGATTTCCTGCTTATATGGCAGACACTCTATCGGATTTTTTTTTTTTTATCTCGGTTTGCTCTATATTGTTCGTTGAGTTTGTTTGATGTGGACGTCCGATGACACCCATTTAGGTTCACTCAGTTTTTTGTTACAGAGGGTAACTAACACTCTGAACGAACACGCTGAGATACTGTGCCGGCTGAACACACAGACAGGGACTGAGGATAGTGCGACTGCAGGGACTTATCTCTGGCACACTCCCCATGACACCCACATTTCCAACTTAGTGTGGAAGGCACCGTATTATGACTAATCTGAGTTTCGCAAGTGATTTAGTATTTCCAACTACAGTGCCGCATTCCCCTTGGTCTGCGTCATCAGGTCCTGCAATGCTGAGGACACCACTTTGCTGTCTGCAATACGGCTTGGTGCGGAATGGCTGCTGCAGCGAGCCGTGCCACGCCCAACTGTGTGTCGGCCTTGTACGGCCGCGGAGATGCATCGATGTCAGCAGCCAACTCAGCGAACATCGTCCTGTGCTGCCTCAGTGCCGCCCACTGACAACAGCAAGGTGGCCCGCGCCATGCGTCCCTGCCGGCATGGCAATCCATCAGCTGAATCTGCAGCCCTCGGCCCTGATGTCTCCGGTGCATGTTGGGAGTCAAGACGACTGCCCACAGTAGCGAGCTGTGGCGTGACCCGCCGCTGGCTGGCTGCGGACCCTGAATTGGCCTCAGAGGGTCGAACCATCGACCTGCCGTGGACTGGAACGCTGGCGCCCCATCTGCTGCTGCATGTGGCCGGTGGTGTGACACGCCCTGCTGTGCAGGAGAGCTGCCACACTTGAATGCTTTGTTAGTGAACTGTCACCTATTGATATGCATCTGTGCGCCTCTGTTTTGCTAAACGCGTTGCACCGCGTCGCGTCCTCATAACACTTAGGTTGGGCAGTGGGCCCCTTCTGCCTGTGACTTTCGCAACGCAAACCGCAGCGTGTACATTTTCCGGCACTTCTACACCCCTTTGGCCTCTATTTTACTTCGCAACTACTGGTGAGTGTAACTCTCTGTAAACAGGCCTATGCCTGGCTGTAACTTGCGCGCTCAGAAATATTGCACCATAACTGACTTTTCCTATCCCAAACAGTAGTGCCGCTACAGAATAGTCCTATTTCAGCCCCTATATTTTTCCTATAGTTTCATGAGGTTCCGATAGGTGAAGGCACTATATAGGGTGTTTCTGTAACAGCATGCAAGAATGTAGCAGGACATAGAGAATGCTCCACTGAACAATTTGACGTTGGGGATCTGGGGACAGAGAAGCCAGCTTGAGATATGGAAGTAAACTTGCCTACTGCTTTGTCTACCATTACTGTTTTCCAGGTTATTTACTGCTAACGTACGTACAAGGTAACATGTACTGTGCTGTTTACTTACATGTACATTCTTTATTTCCTGCAAGGAAACAAGGAAGACGAGCTTGATTACTAAGAAGTCATGATGTAGGTTTTACTTACTTTGCCGGCCGTTGTGGCCGAGCGGTTCTAGGCGCTACACTCTGGAACCGCGCTACCGCTACGGTTCGAATACTGCCGCTGGCATGGATGTATGTGATGTCCTTAGGTTAGTTAGGTTTAAGTAGTTCTAAGTTCTAGGGGACTGATGACCTCAGATGTTCAGTCCCATAGTGCTCAGAGCCATTTGAACCATTTTTTACTTACTTTACTTTTCCATAAGGTGACTCTGTTGTATCGTATTTACGTTGTCCCATTACAGAACGTGGGTCGACGGCCTTGCCGCAGTGGTAACACTGGTTCCCGTCAGATCACCGAAGTTAAGCGCTGCCAGGCTGGGCTATAGCACTTGGATGGGTGACTATCCGGTCTGCTGAGCGCAGTTGGCAAGCGAGGTGCACTGAGCCCTTGTGAGGCAAACTGAGGAGCTACTTGATTGAGAAGTAGCGGCTCCGGTCTCGTAAACTGACATACGGCCGGGAGAGCGGTGTGCTGACCGCATGCCCCTCCATATCCGCATCCAGTGACGCCTGTGGGCTGAGGATGACACGGCGGCCAGTCCGTAGCTTTGGGCCTTCGTAGCCTGTGCGGGAGGAGATTAGTTTTTTAGTTTTTATTTACAGAACGTGTTAAGAATCAATGACAGACCCATTCATTACTCGGCGCTATTCACGGACGTACGGTACAATACGATGGTGCAGTTCCAGTACAGTTTTGCAGAACTCACTGACATACACTTTGTGTACGGGGCTGTAAAGGGAACGATTTCCTAAACAGGAGCATTGCAGATATCCTTAGGCGCTCGTAGGATGTCTACGGAGACCGGGAAGTGAACAAACGCACGGTGAGTTGTTGGGCGAGACCTCTGCCATAATCACAAGGTCTCGCCAATCTCTCCGATGTCCTGCGTGCTGGCCTGCCGCACAGAGTTGTAACTCCTGCAGTGTTGGAACGTGCGGACACTTTCATTCGAGGTGATCGACGAGTCATAATCACACTGCGATGCTCAACTGGATGTCTCTGTTGCTGTGTGCTGGCACACTCGTCCACCAGTTGGGATTCTCAAAGGTGTGTGCCCGATGGCTTCATTGCCACCTAACAGAAGACCGCCGTGTGGAGTGGCCGCGCAGATTGAGGCGCCATGTCATGGACTGCGCGGCCCCTCCAGCCAGAGGTTTGAGTCCTCCCTCGGGCATGGGTGTGTGTGTGTTGTTAGTTAGTTTAAGTAGTGTGTACGACTAGGGACTGATGAGCTCAGCAGTTTGGTCCCTTAGGAATTTACACACATTTGAACATTTAACAGAAGACCATAAAGAGCGAAATTGCTTGCACGTTACGAGGCCGATCGTGACAATTTTTTGTCAAACTTCGTCACAGGCAATGAAACGTGAGTTCATCACTTCGAGCCGGAAACAAAGCGACCTCTCCCCTGAAGAAAAAGTTAAAAACCACAACCTCTGCCAGTGAAGTTACGGCAACGGGCTTCTGGGACTCTGAAGTGGTTACTCTGTTTCGTGTCCTCCATCATGGTGAAACGGTCAACTATGAAGTGCATTGTGCTGCACCAGGAAATTGAAGAAACAATTTCGTCGCCACGAAAATGCAAACGACTTCTCCTTCGCCATGACAACGCAAGGCCCCACACAAGTCTCCGCATCCGAGAGGAGCTCACAAAAAAATTCGTTGAAGTGTTCTTCCTTTTCCACCGTACAGCCCGAATCTCGCACCTTCAGACTTCCATCTGTTTGGTCCAATGACGGTTGCACTCCGCGGGAAATGGTCGTGGATGATGTGGAGGTTATTGATGCAGCAAGACGTTGGTACTATGCGAACATACAGGCTCTCCCAGTAAGGTGGCGTTAATCTGTCACATTGAACGGAGGTTATGTTGAAAAATAGCGTTTTGTAACCAAAATAATGGGGAATAAAATGGTGTACTGGAATCTTGAATAAAACCAAACTGCTTTCAGAAAAAAAAAAGTTGCATTACTTATTGGACACCCTTGTATATCGTAATCTGTTTTGGTTCTAGGTTGTCGTGGGGGCTGAAACCATGATGGCCTCGAAATTTCCCTAAAAGTGGTTTATTTGCGATCATGTCGCAGATATGTTCAGTGGACGACATATTAGGTGAAAAAGTAAGCCATGGAGGTAATGGTACACTTCAATGGACACTTGGTCGGGCGTTATGCTGTTGAAATACATGTGGAGTTACTTCATGTAGTCACTGCTGTTCAGATTGTCCTCAGTATGCAAATGCCAAAAAACGTTGTATCTCATGGCGCATAAATGAATCCAACCTGTTGTTTCCCACTGCTGTTGTGGTCTTCAGTCCAGAGACTGGTTTGATGCAGCTCTCCATGCTACTCTATCCTGTGGTAGCTTCTTCATCTCCGAGTAACTACTGCAACTTACATCCTTCTGAATCTGCGTAGTGTATTCATCTCTTGGTCTACCTCTACGATTTTTACCCTCCACGATTCCCTCCAATACTAAACTGGTGATCCCTTGGTGCCTCAGAACGTGTCCTACCAACCGGTCTTCCATTTAGTCATGTTGTGCCACAATTTCCTCATCTCTCCAATTCTATTCGGTACCACCTGATTGGTTACGTGATCTACTCATCTAATCTTCAGCATTCTTCTGTAGCACCACATTTCGAAAGCTTCTATTCTATTCCTGTCTAAACTACTTATCGTCCATGTTTCACTTCCATACATGACTACACTCCATACAAATACTTTCAGAAAAGACTTCCTGTCACTTAAATCTATACTCGATTTTAACAAATTTCTCTTCTTCAGAAATGCTTTCCTTGCCGTAGCCAGTCTACATTTTATATCCTCTCTATTTTGATCGTCATCAGTTATTTTCCTCCCCAAACAGCAAAACTCATCTGCTTCTTTAAGTGTCTCATTTCCTAATCTAATTCCCTCAGCATCACCTGACATCATTCGACTACATTCCATTATCCTCGTTTTGCTTTTATTGATGTTCATCTTATATCCTCCTTTCAAGACATTGTCCATTCCATTCAACTGCTCTTCCAGGTCCTTTGCTGTCTCTGACAGAATTACAATGTAATCGGCAACCCTCAACGATTTTATTTCTTCTCCATGGATTTTAATTCCTACTACAAATTTTTCTTTTGTTTCCTTTACTGCTTGCTCAATATATAGATTGAATAACTTCGGTGATAGACTACAACCCTGTCTCACTCCCTTCTCAACCACTGCTTCACTTTCATGCCCCTCTACTCTTATAACTGCAATCTATTTTCTGTACACATTGTAAATAGCCTTTCGCTCCCTGTATTTTAGCCCTGCCACGTTCAGAATTTGAAAGAGAGGATTCCGGTCAACATTGTCAAAAGCTTTCACCAAGTCTACAAATGGTAGAAACGTAGGTTTGCCTTTCCTTAACCAATCTTCTAAGATAAGTCGTAGGGTCAGTATTGCCTCGCATGTTTCAACATTTCAACGGAATCCAAACTGACCTTTCCCAAGTTCGGCTTCTACCAGTTATTCCATTTGTCTGTAAAGAATTCATGTTAAAATTTTGCAGCCACGACTTATTAAACTGACAGTTCGGTAATTTTCACACCTGTCGACAACTGCTTTCTTTGGGATTGGAATTACTATATTCTTCTTAAAGTCTGATGGTACTTCGCCTGTCTCATACATTTTGCTCACCAGATGGTAGAGTTTTGTCATGGCTGGCTCTCCCAAGGCTATCAGTATCTCTCGTGGAATGTTTTCTATTCCAGGGGACTTTTCTCGACTTAAGTCTTTCAGTGCTCTGTCAAATTCTTCACGCAGTATCATATCTCCCATCTCATCTTCATCTACGTCCTCTTCCATTTCCATAACGTTGTCCTCAAGTATATCGCCCTTGTGTAGACCCTCTATATACTTCTTCCACCTTTCTGCATTCCATTCTTTGCTTAGGACTCCTTTTCCATCTGAGCTCTATTCATACAGGTGGTTGTCTTTTCTTCAAAGGTCTCTTTAATTTTCCTGTAAGCAGTATCTATCATACCCATTGTGATATATGCCTCTGCATCCTTAAATTTGTCCTGTAGCCATCCCTGCTTAGCCATTTTGCACTTCCTGTCGATCTCATTTTTGAGACGTTTGTATTCCTTTTCTCGTCCCTCATTCACAACATTTTTATATTTTCTCCTTTCATCGATTAAATTCAGTATCTCTTCTGTTACCCAAGGATTTCTACTAGCCCTTGTCTTTTTACCTACTTGATCCTCTGCGGCCTTCACTATTTCATCTCTCAAAGCTACCCATCCTCCTTCTACTGTAGTTATTTTGACTGTATTTGTCAATCTTACCCTAATGGTCTCTCTGAAACTCTATACAACCTATGGTCCTTTCAGTTTATTCAGGTCTCATCTCATTAAATTCCTACCTTTTGCAGTTTCTTCAGTTTTAATCCACTTTTCATTACCAATAAATTGTGGTCAGACTCCACATCTGCCCCTGGAAATGTCTTACAGTTTAAAACATGTTTCCTAAATCTCTGCCTTACCATTATATCTCCCGAACAGGCCATGAAGGCCCAACGGTACCGACCGGCCGCCGTGTCATCCTCAGACCATAGGTGTCACTGGATGTGGATATGGAGGGGCATGTGGTGAGCACAACGTTCTCCTGGCCGTATGTCAGTTTCCGAGACCGGAGCCGCTAATTCTCAATCAAGTAGCTCTTCGGTTTGCCTCACAAGGGCTGAGTGCACCCCACTTGCCACCAGCTCTCGGCAGACCAGATAGTCACCCATCCAAGTTCTAGCCCAGCCTGACAGCGCTTAACCCCGGTGATCTGACGGGAAGCGGTGTTACCACTACGGCAAGGCCGTTGGCTTACCATTATGTAATCTATCTCAAATCCTCCAGTCTCTCCAGACCTCTTCCACGTATACAACCTTCTTTCATGATTCTTAAACCAAGTGTTAGCTATGATTAAGTTATGCTCTGCGCATAATTCTACCAGACGGCTTCCTCTCTGATTCTGTACCCACAGTTCATATTCACCCACTACTTCTCCTTCTCTTCCTTTCCCTACTATCGAATTCCAGTCCCCAATGCCTTTTAAATTTTCGTCTCCTTAACTTGGCTCTGAGCACTATGGGACTCAACATTGAGGTCATCAGTCCCCTAGAACTTAGAACTACTTAAACCTAACTAACCTAAGGACATCACACACATCCATGCCCGAGGCAGGATTTGAACCTGCGACCTTAGCGATCGCGCGGTTCCAGACTGAGGCGCCTAGAACTGCTCGGCTACAGCGGCCAGCTCTCCTTAACTATCTGAATAATTTATTTTATCGCATCATGCACTTCTTCAATCTCTCCGTCATCTGTGGAGCTTGTTGGCATATAAACTTGTACTACTGTGGTAGGCGTGGGCTTCATGTCTGTCTTGGCTACAATAATGCGTTCACTATGCTGTTCGTAGTAGCTTATCGGCCCTCCTATTTTTTTCATTATTAAACCTTCTCTGGCATTACCCCTATTTGATTTTGTATTTATAACCCTGCATTCACCTAACCAGAAGTGACTATATCTAACTTTAAACCATCCATTTCTCTTTTTAAATTTTCTAACCTACCTGCCCGATTAAGGAATCTGACAGTCCACGCTCCGATCCGTAGAACGCCAGTTTTCTTTCTCCTGATAACGACATCCTCTCCACTTCATAAATGCAGGCCCGCTTTCTTGAGAACCGGGGTAAAAATCCGCACCCGATGATCTAGATTTAGGTTTTCTGTTTCCTTAATTTTTTTAAGATTAAATGCCATGATGGTTACTTTGTAAGTGACATGACCGATTTACTTCTAAAACCTTCCACAATCCGTGTTTGTGTTCCGTCTCTAATGCCCTGTTCCCCGGTGTGGCAATAAACAGAATTCTCCTGCCTACCTTATTAGTCTCAAAACACTATTTGTCGATGACGTTTACTTGCCCATTAGAATCTCAGTCGTTTGTGATTTGCGGTAATGGAAGCTGACGCAATGACACGCTGGCAAACAAAAGATGTTGCAGCAGATACTACCGAGCCGCCTGCACAAATACGTCCACGCTGTAGAGGACCAAAGCTTGGGTACAGTAAATGTTTCCAAGTAGATGTAGGTTGCAGCAGTTATGCGGAGATGAAGAGATTTGCACAGTATAGACCAGTGTGTAGAACTACACCAAACCATTTTTCGGACTGTAGACAACAACAACAATAATAAAAAAGAATACTCCACCTTCCTCAGACCTTAACTCCTTTCAGTTTTATTTGTTCGTGTATTTGAAAGCCTCCTATATCGGACCTCAGTACAAGATGCAGAGATTCTTCGTGCTTGTGTTCTCAAGAGTTGTGAAACCGTATACAGTACTCCAACGATACATCAGCGCATTCGGAGTTCAGTGATACGCCGCGTTTGTGCATTTATCAATGCTAACAGGGGACATTATGATCATTACACGAAACAAACAGTTTCTTGTGGTGTGTTCTGTTTCTGTGTGTTTCCCATGATTAATGTAATATGAAGAATTGTATGAGATGACTTCTGACATGGAAATAAAGAGTTTTCAGATTCATGTGCAAACAAGTAGTTTTTTATTCCGTGCGTCGTGAAAAAGTTCTTAAAGTTTAGCAGGACTGTTTTGTTACGTACATTATATTTCATTCTTAGAACTTTTATTTTCATCATGCATTTGATGCAGTGCCACGACATACAGGGTGTTTCCGTAAGAGCGCGCCAAAGTATAGAGAATGTAAATAAAAAAGTACTCCGTAATGTGATTTTATTCCTATTATTTTCTTAAGCTGGCTACTCCAACCCCAGGTTCTCTACCTCAAATTGTTCAGTGGAGCATCCTCAACGTTCTGTTAAATTTTTACAGGCTGTTACGTAAACACCCTGTGTACTAAGGAATATTTATTCCTATAAGATATCTATCCAGATTGTGCTTAATGGTTGGACTGAGGAATTGGTGAGCCACAGAAGACAACACATTATCCCGGATGAATAGTAATCATCAGAGCTGTAGATACATCGGTTCTGCCGCAGCAGGCAGTGTGTATCTCATGACGTATGTCACGTGTGATGCACTCATGAAGTAAGTGCACTACAGTTTGTAAAATGTGAAACACTGAGATGCAATGGTCGATAACACACCACGATTAGAGGATGTGTAGAACAACGGATAATAAGCGATTTAAATGGTAGAGAGGTGGCGTGCACGTAGGGCCAATATTGCCCTCTTTTGTGTGAAGAGGCAGGTCAGTGTTATGCAACTCACAGTTGCGCAGAGGCGTGATGCGAAGTGGAAACGCCTAACCAAGTGCCAATACCCCTCGCCAACATCACGGGTGGAATTCAGCATGTAAGTGATTTCAAACGGGGCAAAATGATTGGTCTTCGGGAGGCGGGTCTGACGTTCAGTGACACTGTGGTTCGTACAGGGCACGCTGCTCCGACAGTGAGGCGTATGTGGAACCGATGGAGAGAACAGGATCGTACACAGCGCCAGTGCGGTACTGTACGACACAATGTGAGAATAGTGCAAGGTGACAGCCATCTTGTCCGCTTGGCCGTAACGAACAGAACACCTTTATCCACAGTCTTGGCGTGAAGTTGGAGGACTGCAGCGGTTATGGGCATGTCTGCATCGACAGTTAGACTACGTCTCCTGCGAGCTTGACTGGTGGCACGCATGACATTGCGTCGGCTCCCGCTGAGCAGAACCCACCAACGCCGCAGACTGCAATGGACAAGTGAACGGCGACACTTGCGTGCTGAGTTTCAAAATACAGGATTCTTCAACAAGGACTTTACAACTTTGAAAATTCATATAAATTAAATTCATAGTACCTAAAGAGAAGATTGTAGTGTCAGTTTGTAGGGAAATAGATCAAGTTTTGTCTCGCGTAGATCGCTAATGCCGAATCGCACCGTAAGGAGCGCTACTGGCAGTTATGTTAAAGATGGCTGCCTTCACTGGACCCGCGTTTGCTAGCTGTGTGTTTTGGTTTGAAGAATCGAAGTAGATCCCACATATGACTCTTTGGTGTGTGATAAGAAACCGTTTGCATTTGAAACCGTACAGATTGACGATCATACTAGCAATAAAAGACCTGATAAAACTGCTCGCAAGAACTTCTGTGCTGTTATGATAAATCGATTACATGAGGATGAACATTTCTTGGACAAAATCATCTTTTCTGATGAGTCGACTTTTCACTTAAGAGGCAAGGTTAACACACATAACTGTAGGATTTGGGGCAATGAAAATCCACATCAAACATTATAATATGTTCGTGATACCCATAAAGTGAACCTTTTTTGTGCATTGAGCAAGAACAAAGTGTACGATTCTTTTTTTCCGTGAGAAAACCATCAACGGGTTAGTGTACCCGGATACATTCAAACAATTTTTGATACCACAGATCGATGAGGATGACCAAGAACGAAATGTTTATTCATGCGAGATGATGCGCCACCCCACTATCTGGCTGACGTCCGGCATTTTCGCAGTGACCGCTTTCCAGGTCAATGGATTGGCCGTGATGCGCAAATTGCATGGCCGCCCCCACACCTACAATGCTACAGTGAGTTCGAAAAAAAAAGACTTGCGATGGGATGGGTGCAGGATAACCAACGGAAGCCATATACAACATCTTTAGTTTAAGGTAAAAAAAAGTGATGTGCTAACCTACAAAATTACATTATACCCAGCTCTATATCTTCTTTGAAGTTCTTAAGTCCTTTTTGAAACGCCCTGTCGTGTTTTCTTGTGAGTCCCGCTTCAACACGTCAGCCTCAGCTGCAAATAGAAACCAAACTTTACCCAGGTTTCAGCCACAATAATTTAGCCTTCTTCAGAAGCGAGTGACACTAAACTACTAGAGTAGTGGTGCTACTTCGTACTGAATTTCCACAGTCACATTGCATGTACAGGTCTGTAATGCTAATCACTTGTGTAGTGTCACGTCCCTAATCAGTGGAATACATTTCATTGTGACCATATCTTTCAGTCTTGCTGTTTCACTTTTTTCAAACAGTAGTGTACACAAGTGAACTGCAGGCTGCCTGTATGCATTTTGTTTACTGCATTCTTGGGCTGAGGAAATGTTCGCCAATTTAAAGGAAGTTGCTCATCGGTCATTGTCGAAATGACGACATTTGTGAACCTGCTGTATGCCTCCGAGGAAGAAGGGTACGGTGCACTGAGTAATAGCGCCATTGTTAAATGCCTTTTATGGGAGCTGTGAAGCTCCAAGTGTAAATGACATGCAATGTGACGTGATTAAGATGGTGTGCAAACGCCATACGAAGTGCTACACTGAAGCAGAGACACTAAAAATACACCAGAGGGTAACCGGATTCATTTCTACCACAAAAAAAACAGTGGAGATCAGCAGGATATTATCTTGTCCTCAAATAAAGGCAATCGATCAACGAAAAGGACTGCACTAAAAAATATCTAATGCGGGCTACTGCTAATTGAGGATGGCCATACTTCTTCAATTACTGGTGTTTATTGCTTCGTAGGATGGATTCAGGTCAGTGCACACTGCTCTGAGGTGACAAAAGTAACGAGATGTCTCATAATATCATGTCGGACCTTCTTTTGCACGGCGTAGTGCAGCAACTCGACGTGACATCGACTCCACGAGTCGTTGGAAGTCCCCCGCAGAAATATTGAGCCAAGCTGCCTCTATAGTCGTCCATAATTGCGAAAGTGTTGCCAGTACAGGATTTTGTACACGAGCTGACCTCTCCATTATGTACCTTAAGTGTTCGATGGGACTCATGTCGGGTGGTCTGGGTGGCCAAATCATTCGCTCGATATGTCCAAAATGTTCTTCAAACCAATAGCGGACAATTGTGGCCCGGTGTCATCCATAAAAATTTCATCATTATTTGCGAACATGAGCCGCGCGGGATTAGACGAGCGGTCTTAGGCGCTACAGTCACGGACTGTGCGGCTGGTCCCGGCGGAGGTTCGAGTCTTCCTTCTGTCATGGGTGTGTGTGTTTGTCCTTAGGAAAATTTAGGTTAATTAGTGTGTAAGCTTAGGGACTGATGACCTTAGCAGTTAAGTCCCATCAGATTTCACACACATTTGAACATTTTTTTTTTGTTGCGAACATGAAGTCCATGAATGACTGCAAATAGTCTACAAGTAGGTGAACATAACTATTTCCAGTCAATGACCGAGTCAGTTCCATGCAAATATACCCCACAACACTGTGGAGCCACCATCAGCTTTCACAATGCCTTTTTGACATTCTGAGTCCATGGCTTCGTGGGGACTGCGTCACACTCGATCCCTACCATCAGCTCTTATCAGCTGAAATCGGGACTCAGCTTACCAACCCACGGTCAGTCGTCTATGGCCCAATCGATATGGTCACGAGCCACGGAGAGGCAATGCAGCCCATGTGGTGCTGTTAGCAAAGGCACTCGCATAGGCCGTCTGCTGCCATAGACCATTAACGTCAAATTTCTCCGCACTGTCCTAACGGATATGTTCGTCACACGTCGCACATTGATTTCCGCGTTTATTTCACGCAGTGTTGTTTGTCTCAACACAAACGCCGTTGCTCTCGTCGCGTTGTCCGCGGTGAGAGCCAGTTCCTGAAATTTGGTATTCTCGGCACTCTCTTGACACTGTGGATCTCAGAATATTGAATTCCCTAACGATTTCCGAAATGGAATGGGCGATGCCTCTTGCTCCAACTACCATTCTCCGTCGTGTGGCCAGAATCACTTCGGACACCTTTTCACATGAATCACCTGAGTACAAACGACAGTTCAGCCAATGCACTGCCCTTTTATAGTTTGTGTATGCGACAGCACCACCATGTGTATATGTGGACATTGCTATCCCATGACTTTCTCGCCTGAGGGTAATATTGATGGAAGAGCAGAGGGCGATGGCCGGCCAGGGTGGCCGAGCGGTTCTAGGCGCTACAGTCTGGAACCGCGCGACCGCTACTGTCGCAGGTTCGAATCCTGCCTCGGGCATGGATGTGTGTGATGTCCTTAGGTTAGTTAGGTTTAAGTAGTTCTAAGTTCTAGGGGATTGATGACCACAGAAGTTAAGTCCCATACGCCATAGTGCTCAGAGCCATTTGAACCAAGCCAGAGGGCGATGTCGTCATTGTAATGGTTATGTGAAGGTTCCTGTGCCATTTGACACAGATATTGAATAAGAGGACAAACACTATTGACTGTTCTCTTTGAGAATCTATCCTCAGACATGACGTTCACCAGCACACGGTAATGCTCTTCCCCGAGGACGACTGGCTATTCGCCAAGGTAAAGCGCCTTGCCACACAACTAGAAGAATCGTAATCCAACTGAACATGTCCGAAGCCACTTTCGTCGTCGTGTTCGCTGTGTAAATGTTTCCTACACACCCTTCGAGAGGTATAGGGACTACTGAAAATAGCACGTCTGCAGATAGCCATACAGGTTTGTCAGCACCTCATTCTCTTCTGGCTCGCTTAGCGGCTGGGCTGCCGTGTGTGGTTTTAACAGCGGCTTTTTTGCCTACCAGCAGTGCTCATAGCAGCGCGGTTCAACACTGGTAGGTCACATTTGTTATGACTGTGTTAGATTCGATATGAATAACAAGCGTACTGCAGGTAAAGGTGTTTGTAAATGGTCTACTCATGGAATTACAAAGCACACGTTCTGGCAACTGAACACCACGTTTCAAATTTTGAAGACCTCTTCCTGTATAAATTGCTCACCCGTTACATACAGTGTTGTTACTCGAAGCTAACTGCGAAGTTCTATAATATCTGCTTTCGCATCCCGTTTATTTATACACGGACGTAGAGTTTCTTTTGAATCACGCTCGCCTCTTGCTTACGCTATCTACAAAACAAATACAGCAACGTTTTCCTTACACCACTGTCCAAATACGTAAGCTCCTATAGTATCGTTAATTGATATAGCACACTAATATATGATTCTCATATTATGTCTCATTTTTAACGAGGACAACATCTAACACACGTCACTAAACATTATCTGTGCGCTACAAGTGAACCTAAAATTTCTTCGTACCCACTACCCTTTTGTTCTGATTTCATTCATGCCTGAGACGTAGGACTGTCCATATCCTCGTACGGGTTGAATTGAAGCTGTTAAAGCAACAATCGGTGAACGAGTTCACGCTAAAATTCCATTTGTGTTTCCGCCGCAGATTTATCACGTACATAATTCCACAGCAAAAATATGTTCCCGCAGTGTCCCGTCATATGCGAAATGAAAAATCGTCATACGACCTTGATGGCCGGGAGACTCCACCCGGCGAATTTCCGCCTCTGAACGGGAAGTCTTTTAAGTTGACGCCACATTGGGCGACTTGCGTGTCAGTGAGAATGAAATGATGAGGGGGACAACACAACACCCACTGCTCGAGCGGAGAAAATCACCGACCCGCTTCTGTTTCTTCTTCTTGTGATCAGAAGAACACAAGTCGTTGGTGTGCATTCCGTTTGTCGGAAACACCTCAAGAAAAATCGGCAGAATCCTGGGGAAACACAATGTGAAATGTGTATTCCGACCCCCCGCAAAAACCTTGACTCTACTGGGTTCAGTGAAAGATGACCTAGGCCTTCGAAAACCAGGCGTTTTTCAAATTCCCTGTCAGTGCGGAAAATCATACATTGGGGAGACAGTCCCCACTGTAGAAGAGAGGTGCCGCGAACACAAGCGCCATACTGAATTACGCCAGGCCACTAAATCAGCCGTGGCTGACCATTGTATAAAGACTGGCCATACTATGGACTATGAAAAAACAAAAATACTCTGTCAATCCTCCTACTTCTGGGACTGTGTTACTACAGGACGATCTAATTAATAAAAACAGCGGCCTTCAACTTAGTCAGGCTTGGAACCCTGCACTCAGCCTGGAGA
This sequence comes from Schistocerca piceifrons, assembly GCF_021461385.2. NCBI lineage: Eukaryota > Metazoa > Arthropoda > Insecta > Orthoptera > Acrididae > Schistocerca > Schistocerca piceifrons. The sequence continues at coordinate 907,388,431 of NC_060149.1, forward strand.
GAAATATGCAGTCCCAGAGATCGAGGACCGCCCCCGACGGCGGCAGCAGGGAGACTGCAGACCCCAGTTCAGACCCAGGCGCCGCTTCCCCTACCACCTCCAGTAGCCGCACCGAAGACACCAGGAGAGGAATGGTGAAGGGGGTAACGGCTAGTATACATTGGGCGCCGAGAGGAACAGCACAACATTCGTCAGGAACCACCTAAAGATGGCAGCGTGTACGTCTGCCGAAATATTGTGGAGAAATTACGACGCTACCCGGTCGGATACCCGAGAACTGTTCAAATTGGAAATACGCCGGGAAAACTTCAGATTGTATTAGTACTTGTTTTATGTCCCTACAAGGTCATTAAGTGGCGCAGAAGGAAATTTGGTAGCTGATGTATATGGACACAATTTTAGCTGTTGTCTGTTCCAAGGGCGGCTGTGAAAGGAGAAGGGTAAAAGTGACACATCTTAAAAACAAAAAACAAAAAAAAAGGAAAAGAAGTATGGTTGGGGGTGGTGGGGTTCATCTGGCTCCAGACAATAGCAGGCAGTAAGAACCCTGAATAGGGTGACAGATGAAGAAAGTAAAGGGCTTCGATGGCGAAATAAGGTTAGAATGTCAACGACAGAGAAGATGGAGGAATTTTCTTCATTGTGAACCTGAACTTCGTTCAGCACGGTATTTACGGTGGAGAAACTGCGTTTCTATACAAAGTACGTGATGACAGAATCAGCTCCAGAGGAGCGACTGCAACAGGTTTCCGGTAAATTTACCTTCTGGAGTTCGCTACCTCAGTTTTAATCCCACTACCGCTACTAAAGTACATCAGTTACCATTTCGGCTTAGGAGGCAGCTATAAAATGTACGAAATCAGTTATTTACATCAGGAGTTAAATAAACCCCGTCGACATAGGTCGATGTAGGCTGGCTGCCGGATTCTGTGGAGCCTGCGTCGTGTTAGAGGGGAGAGACCCCAATATCCCAGCAGCCACACCGAATCTAACATCAAAGACAACAAGAACAAAATGTTTATTTCATTGGGAACCGTTAGAATACATACCATGATTAAAGTTGTGAAATGAAAACAAGTGACAGACAGTATGAAGTAATATGGAACTGGCAGTCTAGCACTGCAGGAAGTTATATTCAGACAGAAGGTAGGCCTACTTGGCTAGCGTTACTGAATATAAGCATGTAAACGAGAGGCTGTCGTACCTAATGGTGGAGAAAAGAAGCAGACCTGATTCTTGATAACGCGCATACGCTTTCGAAAGATAAAAGTGGAACTGAAACTGCAGGAATCGAACAGTCACAGAAAGCGCTGGATAAGGTAGCAGCAGAAGCAGATAAAAGGAGAGTAAAATTCTTGATAGTTGATTTCAGTGCACTGTTGTATTCAGAGAAGTGTGTCATAGGTGCTGTAGGGGAATACAGAGCTCACAAGAGAACCAAGAAGAATGGAGGAGAACTTGTGAACTGCTGACAGCCCTCTCTTAAAAAATGGTTCAAATGGCTCTGAGCACTATGGGACTTAACATCTGTGGTCATCAGTCCCCTAGAACTTAGAACTACTTAAACCGAACTAACCTAAGGACATCACACACATCCATGCCCGAGGCAGGATTCGAACCTGCGACCGTAGCAGTCGCGAGGTTCCCGACTGCGCGCCTAGAACCGCTAGACCACCGCGGCCGGCAGCCCTCTCTTAATTGTGTAAACTGCTGACAGGGGTAAACTGGGGAAGAGTGGACTGCGGACAGCGGATTAGTCAGCCAGTTAGCGTTTATCGAGAGACACCACGAGGAGGTCGGCTAATTGTCTCCCATATTCTCCACCGAAATTATAACTGAAATATCAATCAACAAACACTGACAAACATCAAATTGTCAAAAATAAGTCGTCTGGTTTCTTCTTCTCCAGTTCTTGGGTCAAAAACTTGAAGCTAGCTCTGTTAGTAAAACCGAATCGATCAATGACTCCTTTCCTCAGTTCTGCCATCTGCATCCGTAAAAATGCTTCCTTCTCAACAGTTCCTTTTTTGGTCGCTTGCGCTGTTCGCAATCATCATTCTCAGGTTTGTCTCTCGTTGCTCCTCAAGCAGAATCTCCGCAAAACGTTAGACGGAAGGCGGGGCAAAATAACGAGTTTCGATATTACCATTCTTCATCACCTCCTGATGTATCAACTTACTCGGCCTGCACAAAATATCTTCGGGTGCTTTTCTTTTCAATGAGTTCACTGTTGGATTGTTAGTCTTTCGTGGCTATGATTAACATGGCTGCCTACACTGAATCGCCAAAGAAACTGGTACACGTGCCTAATATCGTGCAGGGCCGCCACGAGCCACAACACGACGTAGCGTAGACTCGACTAATGTCTGAAGAAGTGCTGGAGGGACAATTCGTCCATGAATATTGCAGGGCTGTCCATAAATCCGTAAGAGTACGAGGGAGTGGAAATCTCTTCGGGACAGCACGTTGCAATGCATCCCAGGTATGCTCAATAATGCTCATATCTGGGGAGTTTGGTGGTAAGTGGAAGTGTCTAAACTCAGAAGAGTGTTCGTGGAGCCACTCTTTCGCAATGCTGGACGTGTGGGGTGTCGCATTGTTCCTCTGGAATTCCCCAAGTACGTCGGAATGCACAATGGACATGAATGGATGCAGGTGATCAGACAGGATGCTTACGTACGTATCACCTGTCAGAGCCGTATCTAGACGTATCAGGGGGCAGGTGATCAGACAGGATGCTTACGTACGTATCACCTGTCAGAGCCGTATCTAGACGTATCAGGGGTCCCATATCACTTCAACTGCACACGCCCAACACCATTAAGGAGCCTCCACCAGCTTGAATAGTCTTCCACTGAGATGCAAGGTCCATGGATTCACGAGGATGTCTCCATACATGGACACGTCCATCCGCTCGATATAATTGGAAACGAGACTCGTCCGACCAGGCGAGGCCTAAAGCTTTGGGTCGTGCAGTCATTAAGGGTACACGAGTGGGCCTTCGGCTCTTAAAATCCATAGTGATGATGTTTCGTTGAATGGTTCGCACGTTGACACTTATTGATGGCCCAACATTGAAATCTGCAGCAATTTTCAGAAGGTTTGCACTTACGTCAGGTTGAACGATTCTCTTCAGTCGTCGTTAGTACCGTTCTTGTAGGAGTTCCATCGCACGTGCGCCGAATGTAACACCACGTTCAAACTCACTTAAATCTTGATAAGCTGCCATTGTAGCAGCGGTAATCGAGCTTGCGCCAGACACTTGTCTTATGCAGGCGTTGCCGAGCGCAGCGCCGTATTCTGGCTGTTTACATATTTCTGTATTTGAATACGCTTGTCTATACCAGTTTCTTTGGCGCTTCAGTGTATGACTTTGTAGGCTTCAAGCAGACATTACAAGCTTTCTTAGTACAAGCACATCTCAGCGTACCATCCTTCAACTCCCTGTGAAGCGTAAACCTAAATCCGTCCACTACAAACAGCCGATGCGATCTTTTGCTGTCCATGAAATCTATGGTTGCTTCCTTGACTCTGTCTGTGGTGTCACCGCCAGACACCACACTTGCTTGGTGGTAGCCTTTAAATCGGCCGCGGTCCGGTAGTATACGTCGGACCCGCGTGTCGCCACTATCAGTGATTGCAGACCGAGCGCCGCCACACGGCAGGTCTAGAGACACTTCCTAGCACTCGCCCCAGTTGTACAGCCGACTTTGCTAGCGGTGGTTCACTGACAAATTACGCTCTCATTTGCCGAGACGATAGTTAGCATAGCCTTCAGCTACGTCATTTGCTACGACCTAGCAAGGCGCCATTATCATTTGCTATTTATCTTGTGATGCACGTACCGTCAGACCGATGTTTACCAATTATGGATTAAAGTTAAGTATTCCAGAAGCTACGTACTTTTTTTACTAGACTCAACTCCTTTAACTGTTCCAGACCTCACGCCAGCCTGCGTGAGCTTAAACTCGTGCCCTTCGGCCTCCCGTCCTCGTGGATTGGCTGGCTTGCCAGTCCACAAAACTGTCAACAGAAAAGAATGTGAAACATCTATATGAGTTTACTCATAAGTTATTATATGTTTCTGTCATAGTATATTTTATTGTCAGCCATTTAGATATTATTAGTTACATGTAAGTATCAATGTTAATGTTAGTATTTGTATTTTGACTCGCCTGCTATCCATACGATAATAGAGCTCCCAATAGACTCTCTCTTGGAGCTTTTCTTTTCTGGGCGAAACTGAAGTGCTACCAGCTTATTAGCTGGAGTTCTGTGTGACACGTAGAAGGATAACAGTATCTTTAGTTATATCTTATGAGCCGTTATGACATGTAGGTTACTGGAGTTGAAACTGTTGAGGAACTTCAGTGATGGCACAGGGAACCCTAATGCGGCGCCAGTGCTGAGGCGTAACAAAGCCTGTGTATTCTCAGTGTCTCGAGTGAGGACGCAAGAGTTCGACCTTATCCAGCAATTTCTGTGTGGTCCATATGAGCAACTCTTAAACAGTCTGTTGGTTCAGCTCAGTGTGTGGATGCAGGACTCGTGCCAACCTTGGTGCCCCCAAGATGTGGCGCAAGCACCTGTTCTGAAATTGTTGAATGGATCAGAAGGAAGGAAGGACATGTTCCCCACGAACAACAGCCATGCAAGATTACTGGGAGGATTGTTGCTTGGAAAAGGCGAAGCTTCGTGTGGACTTGTGTATAGGTGCTGGCAAGCACGGGGTATAGTTGTATGATGAGGTGAAGGACCTGCACCCATTTCTCCTGGACATGTTGTTTAAAGAGAAGGTTGCTCTCCAGGATGACCCACAGGTATTTGTCATGGTCAGCCCATTCCAGTACTCTATGGTGAAGGGTGAGCCTATCACGCGGGTCAGGACACTGGCGTGTAAACATAGCAGCGCGGGTTTTTGTAGCGTTAAGGGTGATGGCATTATCTGCAGCCCACCGTTCGGTAGCAATGAGCAGTTGCTGAAGGCGCCTAATAACTGCATTCACTCGGCGACTGCTCGCCAGTAGGGCGGTATCGTCAGCGAATTGGGCCAGTACCACCCAGAGCAGAGTTGGGAAATCATTCACATGGATGACAGGTAGCAATGGTGACAGTACTGATCACTTGGGGATGTCATCCATGAAGTGTTTCAAGCTGAAGCAATGCCCTTCGATCTTAACTAGGAGTTGTCGATGCTGGAGGAAGCTGTCCGTGAGACAGAGGCAATAGGCTGAAATTGTTCCCAAGTTCTGAACTCTGTCCAATAATTTGCCTTCCAGACACAAGCTTTCTCCAAGTCAATAAAAACAGCGGCTGCACAGTCTGATATATTAAGATTGTAGGCGATGTATTCCGCACTTGTGGAACTTGGAGTTCGGCAGACAGTTTCGGCTGTAATGCAACCTGATCGGATCCAATAATGGCACTGTCCAGAACTGATTGTTTCAATCTGACAAGGATGAACTATTCAATAAGTTTTGATAACGTGGATAGTAAGTTGAGCGGCTGAGTCAGAACTCTGCCAGGTTTTGACAGCTGGACTGTGTTGGCGATCCTTCACTGAGATGGGAAATATTCCAGGAGCAGGCACCAGTTGAAAATATGGATAAGGAATACCAACGGCTTCCTTGGTAGGAACCGACAGACCAGGGTCTTGATTTCAGCAGGTGTTGTCAGCTCTGGCAGCATCATAACAGCTGTGTCCCTGGTTTCCTGTGCCAGTTGTCGCGTCCGTTCCACATCTTCATCGCCACCATTACGAGCTGTTGTACTATGGGCCTCAAATGTTGTTGCGAAGATTTTGCCTTTGCTTCGAGGATCGCAACTCTAGCCTGCTGGGCCCAGCATGGCCAGTTTCAGAGATCATGGGAGGGATCGTACCAATCTCCATTCGTTCCTAGATTGCAGGGTGAGAGTGGCCATCTTGTCCTCCCACATGTCTATCCAGTGTTCAATGGCTCAGACGTGAATCTCCTGTTGTAGTCTCTTCATCTCCCTGCGGTCGACGGGGTTGTGGAACTACTGTCATCGCTGTAAGGCCCTGTTCTTGGGCGTCTTGAGGTTTCGAAATAAGGGACAGAAAGTCTCATAGTGCTGAAATTGGTTTTGGTATGAATTGACGCTTGTTGCAAAGCTCTGTTGATTTTTCCCGTTAGAGTTGACTTGGCTGCATCAGTCCTCTCAGTGGTGGAGTCGTCTACCATTGGGCAGACGTTGTTGTTGAGCCATGTGGCATACTAATCCCAGTTCATGTCCATGGGTGTGGGCAGTTGCACGTGGTCCGGGGAACATTGGGGTGATGGGTCCTGTTGTGTGGAACATGTGTCGGATCTTTGGGGCTGAAGGTAATTGCTCCCAGGCGCCCCTCAAGGGTGTGGGGTTGTTCTCCCTTGGGTTGTTTCGATGAGAGTTCCACCTGTAGTGTTTAGCATTTAGGTCTCCACCTAGGAGGATCCAATGGAAGTGGTCAAAAATTCTTGTGAAGTCTCATTCGTCGAATTGTCTCCATGGACTCAGGAAAGCTGCTATCGTTGTAACAACACCATGGATCGTATTAATGGCGGTAGCCATCGCCTCCAAGGTGGTAAGTTGAGGAGACCACTGAATTCGGGATGGCGTTGTCGATGAATATGACCATACCCCTGCAGCCACCGGCACGATCAGTACCGTAACTTATAACATTTCTCAGCTTGAAGGACTGCGTGGGGCGAAGGTGGGTCTCTGTCAAAAACAGAATATCCACGTTGTGGTGAAATCATCGAGTTCTGGTTTCTTGCGAAGTACTCCATTGGCACTGAAGGTACAAAACGTGAAGTTTTTCACCTTTCAAGGTCCATGAGCCGTTGTTGGGGCGAAGATCTTCATGGCGCCGTCAAAGAGGATGAGAGATTTTGATATTGCATCTGGTGCACTGCTGAACTTTTGAAACCTCTCCCTGAGGACTGAGAAAGATGTTCTTCTGGCAGAATGTGGACACGAATTCAGAGATGGTGGACAAAAGTCGAAGGCGGGCTGGTTTGAAGCCGCCGCCCCTGGCGTTTGTCCATTCCAGTAGTTGGGTGGATGTCCTATGGAAGTTTACGGGGCGGCCTTCAGTTGCAGTGACAGGAAACCTTTTTGGGTGTCCATCAGTAGTGCCAGTGAGATTAGGATTTGTTGCTGCTGGAAGGCTAGTGCCGCTTGGCCCTGTGCCACGTAAATTTACAGTGCCTGCTGAAACATTGGACATGCCTTCCATGTAGTAGGATGCTCGTATTGGCAGGTGACACATTTGGATTTCTGGGTGGCAGTATCAGTGCATTCCTCAGATGGGTGACTGCCAGTACACTTGACGCAGTGGGATGGTAGAGGGTAGTAGTCTGCCATATGGAAGAACCACTGACTGCATCTGCACTGTGGCGGTCCTTCCTTCAGGTGACAAGCCTCGATTTTTACCTCGGTGTCCCATATGTGTCGCACATCGTAGATGGACTGACTGGTTGGACGTACTAGGAACCTAACACAATAGACTAGTTGAGGCACAAGGTTATTGGTCTTTTCGTCTCTAGATTGGAACTGATGAATTGATACCTGTGGAAATTCCAGCAATCTAAGTTCATTTTCAACAGCTTCTGCGGTAATCTCCGCTAGCATGTATTTAACCACGACTTTCAGTGACTTATCAACTGGTGGATGATGCATGAAGAATGGGATGTTCACTATCCAGAAGAAGCGAAGTCGCAGTATTTGGTCTGCGATCGATTCAAAATGACATTTGATGGTGTCACTTTCTTACATGCCTTTGATTGGGCCATGGACGTCTGCCTCTAGTTTTGTATTCAGAGTGAGGTATTCGCTTGTATACTGAATTGTGATAGGTAGAATTTTTGTCTTTTGCAACCGAGCTTGCGAGTAGGTTGGGTGGTTGCTCCTGTAGTCGTCAGCTGTGCTGTGATGTCTATTTGTTACGACTGTCTGGAGAGGGTCGAATTCATTGGACGTCGGAACTGGTAGTTGACGTTTGCTGATGTCATCGATGTTTTGGGAGATTCTCCTTTTGCGCCCATCCGCATCGATGTCAGTCGCTAGGAAGCGGTCCGTGTCGGAGTCGGAGACGGGCTCACGTGTGTGGTCTTCGTCAGACTGTGTATCCATGTCGTTTCACATTAACTGGACGCACTTGCGGCGCAGTTCCTGGCTTGCCGTTTCGTGTCTTCTACGGCGATCGATTGGCTTGTGTCTCCAGGTTGAGATCCTATAGGAATCGTCGCAAGCACCGCCGGACGGCGATCAGTCGGCCCCTGCGAGGCCGCGCGCTCGCATCGATATGCTCGCCTTTGCATCGTGTTCTCGACTGTCTCGTGGAGCCCGATTGGTGGTCTCATTATACACTTGGTTTGTGGGTCTGTGGTGGCGCTTCCCGCAGAGGCGTCGTACTTCCGCGTCCAGCGACTGGACGGCGCTAGCCGCTGTGTCTTCCTCTGGCGGCCGCTACTGAACTCTTAATTGCCAACTTCTGCTGCTGAATCGAGTGGGAATGTCAAACACCTACGTGATTATTGAGTAAATAAAAATAATTAAAAGTGAGTGGATCAACAAAACGACGTGCTTCTAGCACGTGAGTAAATGACTGCCCGCAGTTCACAAGTTTCGACAGCGAGAATCGAGGGGCGGTTATTGGATTAGTCGATAACTGATAAGTTGGTTGAGCCCGCAGTTCACTTAGCAACACAATGAGGTGGAATCCGAAGTATGCAGTTCACATGCAACCGAATGGAGAAAGGATAGTAGGTCTGTACAGGAGGCACAAAATAACAATCATCACCATCCATCTTGAAACGAAGACAAATCAGAAAACACTCTGGCAATAAGAAAGATAGCTACACCATGCAGTTTACCGAAACAATAACCTCAGGGAGATTATCAGCACAAGAAGAGAGTAGGAAGGAACGAAGGTTCGGTGTAACGTCCCAGTGGCCGAGCGGTTCTAGGCGCTTCAGTCCGGAACCGCGCGACTGCTACGGTCGCAGGTTCGAATCCTGCCTCGGACATGGATGTGTGTGATGTCCTTAGGTTAGTTAGGTTTAAGTAGTTCTAAGTTCTAGGGGACTGATGACCTCAGATGTTAAGTCTCATAGCGCTCAGAGCCATTTTGTAACGTACCAGCGACAGCGAGATAATTAGAGACGGAGCATACGCTCGGAAAGTCTCAAGCATAAGGAAGGCAATCGCCACTACTCATTCAAAGGGACTATCGCGGCATTTGCCGGACGCGTGTTTGAACTGTCGACCTCCCCAATTCGAGTCTAGACCGCTACAAGAGTCAGAAAAAAAGTTGGAATTGATTGTGACCATTATCTCAAAGAAATTAAATCTACAGAAGCTTTAACGCACATTATATTGACAAGAAATTTTTGTAGAGATTTAAGGTTGAACTTGAAACGAACCTTACTATTAAAACAAGTAGGAAAAAGTGGGATCATGATAAAAGTAGAATTGGAACAATTGGATAAAAGTAACAAAAGAAGAAAACAGAGTCTGGAGATGCAGCTGAGTCTGGAACGAAAACATAGAGGGTGTAACTGACACAGAAGAAACAAGACGACCTGTAAGCTATGTGGCAGTGAGAAGAACAACTCCTAAAATAATAAGAAATTCCATCAGAAGCTGATGGAATGAGGAGTTGTAAGAAGCGGAAGAGATATTCGAGACAAACAATCACAAGCTCTCTCCGAGACGAAGAACAGAACAAACTGCTAGAAAGCGAGAGATTCCCTTGTGAAAGGGCATGGTTGTGAAATTCAGTTAGAAGTATGTATGGAATGGCAAGGCAGATCAAGCAGCTGCCCCCTCCCCACCATCACTCTACCTCTCTGAAATTCCAACACAGCAATACAGCAGGGAGAACAACAGAAGTCACAGTGTGATATAATTATATACAAATTGCCACTCTTTCCGTTAATTCGATATCGACTGCAACCACTTTATCTATTCTAAATCGATTTGCTTCGAATGAAAGCTGCTTTTTTTCATAATAACCTTAATTTTGCCTAATAAAAGTTGCTTGTCATGTAACATAACTCACTTTCAACCAGGAAAGTTTGTACGAATTACAGTACAGGTTTACAGTTCTGTTTTACAATTTCCTTCTAAGTTTTAACAAACTCTCAGTTCTTCATACAATAATATTAAAGAGCTACCTAGTGATTTGTGTGTGAGAGTATCTGAAACGTATTTCACTGCTCTCTTCAAATATGTTTCATTTGTTTTAAACCCAGTAGCAGTAATCTCATAGTAATGTAACCGCAGGCACTAAACGTAAACATCATCCAACAGACCGTAATCAGAAATGCTCATCGCCAGGACATGAATAAGGCATCTAAATATTAACGAGCTTAGCACAGCGGTTACAGATCTTAAGGAGAGATAGAGTACACCCAGATGGAAAATCACATAGCAGTGCATTGTCGGAAACACTGTCCTGGCGCTGTGATGACAACACAAAACATAAGAAAGTAAGGACACAAACAGAGTGTGAAAACATGTTAAATATGCTTAGTAAAGATAAACCAAGAAGTAAGAACAAAATCAGACAAAACAAAGCCTTCCGTTTACAGTTGCAACACACTAACCAGCAGCTGACCCATGGGTAATCCACGGTCATGGTCCGAAATTAGCAATTCTTTGCTACTATGGCAAAGTCCGTTCTACATTTTCGATTCCGGAGCGCTAGTTTATCTGGCAACGCTGCGTTAAATCAACAGGAGTAGTTGCAGAGTTGTGCCAGCATATCTGTCCTCCCATTGTCAACTTTATGTATCTCACTTCTCCTGTAGCGTTGACCACGAGGAGCCGAAGTAAATGAGTGTATTCTGCGTGACGTAACATTCAGTATTCCCTTCTTTCATAGCCACTCTTCATGTGCATCGATACCAAATAGGGACGTGAAAACTCTTGCGAGTGAGAGAATGACAATAATAATCGTAACAACATCAAGCAAATAATGAATGACGTTTATTGCAATGCAGAACGAGAATGGCTGTGAAAATAAAAATCTATAAAAATAGGTTGATCGTTGAGTTGGCACAATGCAAATATCTTCTTAGCATTTTGTTACTGAATTTAGTTCTGGATGTTTGCAGAGAAAAGGGAAAAGTCGGTACTTCTCGCTAGTGTAATACGAGGGTTATTCCAAAAGTAAGGTCCGATCGGTCGCGAAATGGAAACGACTATGAAAATCCGATAAAGCTTTGCACAGATGTGTTGGGTAGTGTCTCTAGTATAACCCCAGTTAGCATCACGTCGCTCTTCTCATTTCTGAGCTCGCAGTGAGTGCGTAAAGATGTCTAGAAAATAGTGTCTGCCGCCAAGTACGAGGGCCTGGTGAGAAATTTCGCCTGAAGCTATGCAGCCAACATTACATAACCGTCGTGCTGTTTCGTCTTCACGACAATTCTCAGTCGCATTCTGCAGGGGCAATGAAGATGCTCCTGCATCGTTTTCAAATGGAAATGTTAGATTACCCACAATACAGTCCGCAATTGTCTCCCCCTGAGTTTCATCTCTGGTCACATGAACCGCTGTCTTTGAAGACAACATTTTGACACAGACAACGAGGTGTAGGGCAGCGTGGAGAATTGGCGGAGAGCACTGGCGGCTGCCTTCTATGATGAAGCTATTGAAAAGTTGGTACAACGCTATGACAAAAGTCTAAGTCAGAACGGCGACTACGTAGAGAAGTAGCTGAAAGGTGTAGCTAATTGTTACAAGTAAAACATTTCTGATGTTCACTGTGGTTTCAATTTGGCAATCAATCGGACCTTACTTTTGGAATAACCCTCGTATAATGTGAACCAGCAACTACCCTTTCCTTAGAACACGACTCAAGCAGGTCCCCAAGTAGCTACCAAGGCACTGCTGCATTCTGTTCCCTGACATTTCTCTGATGACGGTTTATGCAGATAGCTCCGATTATAAAATACAAAACGTATTGCAGGTTAGTTCATAGGATCGTAATATTAAATTTGCTATGTAGATGGCACATGAACGTGACGACTATCCAGATTACTCATCAATATAAAAAGACAATATTTTGGGAAATGAGCATGGTCCTTTGGCACCAGTCCTGAAAGAGAGTGAATGACCACAGGCGTGCCAAACCCTTTTCAAAACGTCTGCCTAGTACCAGAAACAGAAGCAATATGAAGAACGCAACGGATAGATGAGAAGGGCCTCATTGCTATTCACAGCCTGTTTCTATCACCCCTAGTGGAGCTGCGCTGCCAGACGCCAACCCTAAAGCACATTACACAACTCAAATCTACGGATGAATTGTGTACTTATACTGATCAGCTTCAGTGAAATTTGTTATACATGACTAGAATATCAGATGTTATAATGGCTAATAGTCCAACACGTGAAACTCATATGGTGGATTCACAAAGAAGAATGTAATGTGAGACTACTGATGAAGAAAGGAACAATGGGAAAATGCACTGATGTGTATTTTCATACGTTTTTATCTTCATAGCTGCCGTAGTTAATACATCAATAATAACCTCGTTTATTGCTTCAGTGACTGTTACTGTCTTGTTTGACACCCAGATGATGTAAACAACACAAATTCGGGTCCCAGACATTTAATTCTAGTCTCTTCGGCGACTTAGTCTTGTTTTGTTGGTATTAGCGAAAAATACTACTGTCGCGAATTCTGAGAGGCTTCCAGAGCCCATATGATACGGACGGTCTCTTAGTTGTGACCTTTAGAATAGCACTTGCCGTGCTGGGTGGCCGAGCGGTCTGGGGCGACGTGTCACATATTGGTTCAAATGGCTCTGAGCACTATGGGACTTAACTTCTGAGGTCATCAGTCCACTAGAACTTAGAACTACTTAAACCTGACTAACCTAAGGACATCACACACATCCATGCCCGAAGCTGGATTCGAACCTACGATCGTAGCGGTCACGCGGTTCCAGAATGTAGCGCCTAGAACCGGTCGGCCACCCCGTCCGGCTGTCACAGATTTAGAGGCCGCTTCTGCCGGAGGTTCGAATCCTCCCCAGGATATGGATGTTGTCCTTAGAATAAGTTAGTTTAATTTAGTGCAAGTAGTTTCTACGTCTAGGGACTGATGACCCTAGCAGTTTGGTCCCTTAGGCATTAGAACTTAAAAGAAGAGCACTAGCGGAAGGAACTGATAAGATCAAGCTTTTGCAGAAAAACTGGAACTAATGGAAAAAACAGCTATAGTTATGTTAATTGAGCACTTTACTGCAGCAGTGGCTTGTTCGCACAGTAGTAAATACTGCCCTTACCATAATCGTAGCTGACGTATACAGCTCGCAACGTGAAATATGAGAGTACGACCACCTTTTTCATGAAGCGATCACTCTGAACTGAAATACGTTTCCTAACACAAAACCACTCCTTCTGTGATAATTATTCACAATTTTTGGTCGAGATGACAAGAAAATATGAAATAGATGTAGCAGATACAACACAGTCCCACAGCCGGAAATGATTCTCATACCAACACAGTTGCCAAAAAAGGCGTACGACCTTGTGAGTCCTTGACTACGTTAGTGGCAAGAAGATTCAGTTTTCTTAGCAGGAATTCTTCAAGAACGGATGGGGATACAATGCAATCCGAATGACAGATATGGCGGTATGCCTACATGTTTAAAAAGAGCAGAAAACCTAATTGTTAACTCTTTGAGTAATATTCCCACTTCTGTGACTCGTATCATGGTTAAAGCCCATGTATTACCACTGTTCACGCTTACCGACTATTACCTATATCATCTGTAACATTTGTGATACTAAATGTAACACTTATGTCACTAAATGTAACTGGGTTTTCTTTTTTGATGTTGTCAATTGTCAGGATGAGCATTCTAAAGCATTCTGTGAGGGTGAAAATATTAAATAAATTAACGTTTCTCTCTTAACAACATGTGGGCAGGGTGGGTTCTTCCTTGGCTCGGGTATGAGGTCGAATGAAACATCATTTTTACATAAGATAACTTTTATTGAAGATTTGTACAACTGTATCTTACGGAATGTTCTGGTTCGGAGAGCGGCAGCTGTGTCGTTTGCGTAGCCTTCTGCAGCGGCAGCGGCGGCGGCGGCGGCGGCGGCGGCGGCGTCTGATTACGCGTAGCGGTGTGTATCTCGTGTTGCCGTTTCGCCCAGCTGACTGGAGACGCGCAGCGCGAGGTGGCCCGTTTAATTATTGCGAGCGAAGTCGTGCATCGGATGGTGATACCTTGGATGTGGCGTCCCAGTGTTTCTCTTCTCTAAGCGGCCGCGTGTGTTGTGCGTCGGCCAGCGGAGCGGCGCGGCGGGGGAAGGCCAGTGTCCCAGACTCGAACAACGGACTCCCGCTTGCCAGTCTTCTGTTGTCAGATCTCCATCCCAGCTCACGGGTGACTGCTGATGTGAGGCCGTCTCCTTCCCGTCCTCACGAGTCACCCGGGTATGTAAAAACCAGACTTCAAATACCTTTTAACTTCTGTCTTCAGGCGCCGAGGCTGCTGCTTGCTGTTCCATTACAGCGGCGGACTTGGTGCGTCTGTGCATGATGCAGTCTCTTCTTGCATGACGGTCTTCAGCACCGAAACTGACTGAAAACTACTGCTACTCTTCTCTTCTTCCTTCTTCGTCCCTCGTCTCGTCTCTCCTCTCCGTCTGTCGGGCCCACCGCGTCTCGCGTATTTATTCACTTCAGTTCACTGGAGGTGAACGACTTCACGGCCATTGCCTCTTCTGTCACGTTGAAAAGCTTCTCGAAGAATCTTCTTAACGTCGGTCATTGGCTCTTGGAATGTAGGCGGGGGCCTCTGATCGCATGTGACGACTGAGAAACACGTGAGCCGGTCATTGCCTCTTCCGTCACGTTGAAAAGCTTCTCGAAGAATCTTCTTAACGTCGGTCGTTGGCTGTTGGGATGTAGGCGAGGGCCTTTGCTCACATGCGACAACTGAGAAACACGTGAGCCAGTCGGGCGATGCCCTGACGGCTGAATCGACAGCGCCCGCTTATGTGGAACTTGCTGACTTCATGGTCATTGCCTCTTCTGTTCTGTCCGCAGTATGCCAGTATGTAACTCTCTAAACTAAACCAAGTTTTTCATTTATATTCTAATTTCTACTTCACCTTGATTTCACTAATTTAATTACTTAAGTACCACTCAACACATCAAATAACAGCAGGAACGGAGAGAAATACTTTCGGAGTAGATGCCTTGATATTTGAATTCATTTTTGGATGAAGCAGGTTTTCTTTTTCAATAAAGCTATTGTTTCTATTTCCAGACAACATTTCATATCCATCTTACATCCAATACTCTCGGAGTAGACGCCTTGATATTTGAATTCATTTTTGGATTAAGCAGGTTTTCTTTTTCAATAAAGCTATTGTTTCTATTTCCAGACAACATTTCATAAAAAAAACATATGTTCAAATGTGTGTGAAATCTTATGGGACTTAACTGCTAAGGTCATCAGTCCCTAAGCTTACACACTAATTAACCTAAATTACCCTAAGAACAAACACACACCCATGCCCGAGGGAGGACTCGAACCTCCGCCAGGACCAGCTGCACAGTCTGACGCAGCAGTTATTTTGCTGTCCACATGGGAAACCACGCCTACGACTACCATCATCTCATTTCCTGACCTAATACCCTCTGCATA
Source organism: Schistocerca piceifrons (assembly GCF_021461385.2). Taxonomy (NCBI): domain Eukaryota; kingdom Metazoa; phylum Arthropoda; class Insecta; order Orthoptera; family Acrididae; genus Schistocerca; species Schistocerca piceifrons. The sequence goes on from NC_060149.1 coordinate 907,404,105, forward strand.
GCCTTACTAAATTTTACTACTGCTCATTACCCTTTTATTAAAGGCAACACACCAAGGAAAGAGAAATAACACCTACATGTAATGTTTACCTTGATGCAATCTGGAAATTGTGCTAATAAAAGCGCTCAGAACCACTGAACGAGCCTTTCAATTTGCAGCACACTTCAGACCGAATGAAAGAAAATAATACCAAGAGGAGTAAGTTGACCATAGCGAGCGTGGGGATGGTTTGGTGTAGTGCCGTGAAGTTGGACCAGTTTCCGCCGAATTTAGTTCCTGATAGAACATAATGTGATCTTGATACAAAAGCATCAGTGTGCTCATATGGGAACTACTTCCAACGTGTAATTGATAGAATACATGGTCACGTTACGCAGCGTTTCGCTTGCGGCCATCACTAATTTTAATTTCAGCCCATTCCTTGATGACGCACTGAAATGTTTTCGAACTTTTCTCATTGTTTCCGGCCTCAAAGGTTTCCTAAAGCGTTATTTAGCGTGTTAGTCACACAGTAAGTTAGACACCCATAAAGCTCTGACTTGCTTTAGAGCATCAAATCATTTGAACAGCGAATCGAAAATACAAAAGACCACTTCTGAAGAAGGGTCTGCTGGCAACAGGTCCTGGAATACAACACTGTGGGCAGAAACAATGCCCATGTTTTACGTCACAAGATTCAGAAGTGATTTATATACTTTTCGAAAAACTCATTTCATGAATGCTTTCGAGTCCGATAGCGCGTGGGGAGGTTCAAATGGCTCTGAGCACTATGGAACTTAACATCTGATTTCATCAGTCCCGTAACTAACCTAAGGAGATCACACACATCCATGCCCGAGGCAGGATTCTAACCTGCGACCGTAGCGGTCGCGCGGTTCCAGACTGAAGCGTCTAGAACCGCTCGGCCACCCCGGCCAGCCGTATGGGAAAGGTGTTTTTGTGATGATAAAATGTCGGGTAACGCAGATTTCACTAGTTCCGTTGGATTTGAGAATGGGAATCAGTTTTTGGGTAGTCGAGTGATGTGATCATGGTCAAGACTGACTGCTATTTCTACATGACAGTGGCTGCCTCAGCGTTCCTGTTTCGTCAACACAAACACCACGTGACTAGGCACACTGCTCATGACGTCACATGCTGCGAGTGCCCGTGTCAAGAGGGCGCAGTGTTTTTTCATTTTACTCAAGTAATAATTCAAATGGATTACATGAATATTATAAGTGGGGCAGAAACCTTAATTGACCTTTTACTGCTTATTTGTGGTCTGACTTAAATGAACAACAGCATCATTTAATATCTTGCCTAATGATTGTCGTTTCTTTCTTAATAGTGATTCTTCACAATGTATTTTAACGAAGTTTATATTTTTGTGTGTCAGATAACTGAAAAAAGATATTCTTTAATTTGGCAGTCTTTGTTTCTCCACTGAGTTGTATATGGTTCTCTTTATAAAACGCGTGGTAACGTCACAAGGGCGACAGTCGCAATGCAGTCGCAGTGGAATCGAGAGAGTGGGGTGCGTGTGGTTGCACTGATTGAGCATCGCAACTACTCGGCATCATAAGCTGGAAAAAAGTGTGGTGTACCGGCAAGAACAGCTAGACGCTGGTGGAAAAAATACCAGGTAAGGGGCTATATAGGGCGAAAAAGAGGAAGTGACCGGCCCCGTGTGTCTACTGCAGCAGATGATCAACGTGTTTTGGAGAATATACGTGATAATCCATTCCTCAGTTGCCGTGGTCTGAAAGAGATATCTCAGTTTCCCGGCAGCGGAAAGACTGTTGCGAGGAGACTGAAAGACGCCGGATTATATTGTCGGAGAACTGCTACAAAACAGCCATTGACCGACTATCAGAGGATTGACCGCATGGCTTTTTCAGCAGAATATATCGACTTTGACTGGAGTAGAGTAATCTTTTAGGATGAAAAAATATTTTCTGCCTGTAGCAACGCCCCTGTTCAGGTGAGACACGAAATTTTCTCCATAAAGTTATTAGTTCATGCTGTTAGTGATTTTACATTTGTAGTAGGCACAAAATAATAAATATAAACAGTTCCCTATAGCATGATTTTAGTAGCTCATCCCTCGTCTGGTAAGTTAATGTGACCCCTGAATTTGTGAATATTTGTATTAACACGCAAATGTTTTTTGCGTTAGGTACACCGCCCACGAGGACAACGCTTCTAGCCAATGTATCTTAACGAAAGACAAAGATGTGGACGGTTCTCTGTAGCTGTATGGAGTTATATTTCGGCTCATGGGGCAGGTCCTCTCTGTAGAATAGAGGGAATTCTCAACGGAGAGGCCTACATTAACATACTGAATTCATTATGAAGCCTAGTGCTGAAATGCTGTACCCAGACGGTGAAATATATCTTCTGCAGGTATGAATAGTGGACGTGTGGAACAACTTAGAGTACTTCCGGTTTTTCCTACGATTTATTCATTGCTATGATTAGCTCTGCTTCTTATCGAAGTGACTGCTCTACTTTGTCAGTCGTATAATTTTGATTTCTCCACCTTGCTTTGATATTGATGGCCGTGAAGAAATATAGCTTTCCCGTGCATCATCTTAGTTTCTTCCTTAGTACCTCGTTCCGTAATTGTATGTGTAAGGAAGACGCCGTGTATAAATAACTGATATATATAAATTTCATTTTCCTACTTACCTTTTCTCTTCTTAGGCTTCTCTCCACAGTTACTTCTTATGCGACCCCAAAACATTCGGTATCCTGTTACCTGTAGGCTGACCATACTTTATTTTTTCAGATCCAGTCTTTCACTTCCAAAGAAAAGAATACTCCACATCATCCATTTTCCAGTGTGTTTCTATATTTCTATCACTTGTATGTTTACTTGAAAGAATATAATTCGTAAACATAAATGGTTTGCCAGTGCTGTTCTTCGTTTTACTTTTGCTAAGCATCTATCTCTCTCTCATTCTGGTCCTGATGTGGCTGAAGTGCTATACTTTTAATGCCATCGGTTTTTATTGCTGTGTACATATGTTTATTACTTCTTCTCATTGCCATTACCATTTGTTGTTGTTCTTACATTCCAGTGTTACTATTTTCTCGATTTTCGAATAATACCTGCAAAGTGTTATTCATTTTGTTTTTAAATCTGGAACTATTAGGAAATTGTTAACAAATGTGATGCAGCGTATCTTTTCACGATTGAATTTAACTGTTAATGTTAACTGTTGCGTTGTTTGTATTGCTTCTGTAATATATATATATATATATATATATATATATATATATGGCCGGTCGGGGTGGCCGAGCGGTTCTAGGCGCTGCAGTCTGGAACCGCGTGACCGCTACGGTCGCAGGTTCGAATCCTGCCTCGGGCATGGATGTGTGTGATGTCCTTAGGTTAGTTAGGTTTAAGTAGTTCTAAGTTCTAGGGGACTGATGACCTCAGAAGTTAAGTCCATAGTGCTCAGAGCCATTTGAACCATTATATATATATATATATATATATATATATATATATATATATATATATATATATATATATATAAGGTGTTATGGAAAGTAGTATTTCACAGTGGTAAAGGTGAAGAAGTGCTCATTGCTCTTAAGATATTCATTTCAGACTCATTGCTCTTGTTTCTGTCCATCCTATCAGCTCTCGAAATATGGATTACTTCCAGAATGAGATTTTCACTCTGCAGCGGAGTGTGCGCTGATATGAAACTTCCTTTTTAAAACTGTGTGCCGGACCGACACTCGAACTTGGGGCATTTGTCTTTCGCGATCAAGTGCTCTACCATCTTTTTTTTTTTAATCTCATTTTGCTCTATATTTCTTCGTGGCGGACGTCCGATGACACCCGTTCAGGTTCTATGTTGATGCGTTCACTCAGTTTTTTTTATTACGGAGGGTAGCTAACCCTCTGACCGAGCACGCTCACCTACCGTGCCGGTTACCATCTGAGCTACCCAAGCACGACTCACGACTCGTCCACATAGCTTCAATTCTGCCAGGACCTCGTCTCCTACTTTCAAAACATCACAGAAGCTATTCTGCGAATCTTGCAGAACTAGCACTCCTGGAAGAAAGGATATTGCGGAGACATGGCTTAGCCACATGAAGTTTCATATCAGCGCACACTCAGCTGCAGAGTGAAAATCTCATTCTGGAAACATCCCCCAGGGTCTAGCTAAGCCACGTCTCCGCAATATCCTTTCTTCCAGGAGTGCTAGTCTGCAAGGTTCGCAGAAGAGCTTCTGTGAAGTTAAGAAAGTAGGAGACGAGGTCGTGGCAGAATTGAAGCTGTGAGGACGGGTCGTGAGTCGTGCTTGGGTAGCTCAGATGGTAGAGCACTTGCACGCGAAAGGCAAAGGTCCCGAGTTCGAGTCTCGATCCGGCTCACAATTTTATGGATTACTGTTTTTAATACCCTATATTCGAAGCAGATATGTAGACAAAGGACGTCCTCGCTTACGTACCAGACGTTATATTACTATTTTATTCCATTTGTATTGATTATTGGGCTGTAATGGATTCAAAAATTGGAACTAATCAACTCAATCCAGGCCAATTTTTTATAATAGTAAAACTAACCTTCCATTTCGAACCATTCCTAAATCAATGAAGGAAATCTTTCTTTATCGATTCATTTCTTCTCTTTTAGCTAGCAGCACATACAAACCTGAAACTGATTTGGTTGTTCTTACTTTGTTCCCGAAAAGACCTGCCCCAATAAACTGATGTATATTTCCTTTTATTAAAATTGTACGATATTCGTACGTTTCATGGAGACATGCTGTACTTTTCACTGTTGACTGCCTTGGCTGATATTTCTTTTAAAGTTAAGCGTAACATAAAATATACTTTACAGTACTTTACTAACATTACAATCATGATCTATAACAGCCGGACGCAGCGGTCGAGATGTTCTAGGCGCTACAGTCTGGAACCGCGCGACCACTGCGGTCGCAGGTTCGAATCCTGCCTCGGGCATGGATGTATGTGATGTCCTTAGGTTAGTTAGGTTTAAGTAGTTCTAAGTTCTAGGCGACTGATGACCTCAGAAGTTAAGTCCCATAGTGCTGAGAGCCAGCCATGATCTATAACATATGCCCCAAAGTATACACTCTTTTTCTCCAGGTCACTTCTCGTAACTTAGAGTATAATTGCGCAGTAATGTCGACATGTAAAATTAAAATGTATTCAACGTTTTCGTAAGTGCATTTCCTCACCTCCAAGCATGGGTGAATGATAACATCTGTCAAACAGGAGAGGCGAGGACTGTATCACCTAATCCCATGTCGTACGCACTCGTTTCTGCCAGCCACTTTGACATGGGAAGTGCGTGGTGACGGGGCTAGGAATCGGAGAGTGAACGTACTGGTGACGTAATTTGAGGTTCCTGGTGTCTCAACCTAAAGCCATTCACTCTAGTTCCTTTCTGTCAGCAAATATCGTCCTCGAAAAGTGGACAGGATGGTTCTCTCCTCCTTTGAAATTGTGAGATAGCCGCATCAGCACGTTTCCAGGATAGTACACAGTTGTTCATGGGTTCATTTGTTTCTCGTATACCTTTTTCTTTATTCCTCCGTTATATTCAGTTTTGATATCAGCTCGCAACTGCCCGCAATGCCTTGATTAAAAATTATATGTCAAAGAAACAAATTGTTTTCATGTTTAATATTCCGTAGGTGCATGCAAATATATGCATTGGGTTACGATTTACAGATTTTACGATCTTAGTCATAACAGTCACGTTGCATACACGAATTGTTCTTGAGCAATGAGCATTACATAAAGATACGCACTCGTAGTGGTATTTAGTTCTCACTAATATGAAGGGAAGACTTATTTCATTAACATTCCTGAAATCAGCTATTTATTTCAAATGTAGGCGTTTACCCCGAGCGCGGGGCCGCGTAGACACGAGGTGTGAACAGGCGACGTCACCGGCCACGGTCGCCTTCGGTAAATGCAACAAAAAAATGGTTCAAATGGCTCTGAGCACTATGGGACTTAACATCTTAGGTCGTCAGTCCCCTAGAACTTAGAACTACTTAAACCTAACTAACCTAAGGACATCACACACATCCATGCCCGAGGCAGGATTCGAACCTGCGACCGTAGCAATCGCGCGGTTCCGGACTGCAGCGCCTAGAACCGCAAGACCACCGCGGCCGGCGTAAATGCAACACATTGAGCGAACGAGCACGTGTAAAGTCCGTAGTGAATATCTCGCTATAAAACAGATTTGTTTCTTCTATATACCTTTGTCAGTGGAAAGATAGAAAAAAGAATTCTATAGTGGAGGATAGCAATCGTTTTGAATAAGCGAAGCGGATTAGCTTTACAACCATACAACAGAGTCTAACAGTTCAACAGACTGCTGCACTGTATTGAACAACTTACACCCCACCTCATCATTATCAAAGCATAGGAGGGCGGTATATTCTGAAAGAAGGCCTACCTAAATGTTATAACTGGCGCCTTAAACTATATTACCATTCGCTCTGTATTCTGATCTCTGTCTGTAAGGTGTCAGGCATATCCAACACCTTCCATGAAAACGCTGACATGATAAGCAAATCCAGTAGTATGTCACATAGCTCCGAATAGATCGTGACATTAAATTAACCATAGTAATACGAGAAACGAGTAAGCAAATGGTATACCACAGACTAACACAAGAATGCCTGCCGGCCAGGGTGGCTGAGCGGTTCTAGGCGCTACAGTCTAGAACCGCGCGACCGCTACGGCCCCAGGTTCGAATCCTGCCTCGGGCATGGATGTGTGTGGTGTCCTTAGGTTAGTTAGGTTTAAGTAGTTCTAAGTTCTAGGCGATTGATGACCTCAGAAGTTAAGTCGTATAGTGCTCAGAGCCATTTGAACAAGAATGCCTAAATGCATGTCATACCTTCCCACCGTGAGACAGACGCAGTTCCGAGGGGAGAAACGAGAACAGAAGCCGAGAGCAGAACCGTGTTAAGCTGGAAGGCCCTACGAGAGGGGCCGGACACCCACGTCGCCAGTTAACCGCTAGGACCACCCCAGCCCATGTTAAAAGCTAGAGCCCTCCAGAAGAACAGTATACATCTTAACGATAACACAAAAAGAGCCACACCACCCGCAAGTTTTAGCGTGAGACTTTTTCGCGTCTCTGTTACGTCAGGACCACCCCCCAGCCCATGTTAAAAGATAGAGCCCTCCAGAAGAACAGTATAGATCTTACGATGACACTAAAAGGACCACACCAGCTGCAAGTTTTAGCGTGAGACTTTTTCGCGTCTCTGTTACGTTGCAAACTTTAAAAACATTGCCCCACCACGAAAAGTATAACGTTTCTCATTGGATAGACAGAATTTTTGCAGGCGGAGCTTAAGGTTAACATTGAGACCCTGATTGGTCAGATGAAAACACAGCCAGATAGATTTTTTAAACCAACTTCGGTAAATTGCAGTAAGGAGAAGTTAGGAGAGAGTTGCTTCCGAGACGGCGAGGTGAGCGGAGCTGTGCTGCCTGCCGCCCCCTGACAAACACCGACAAGGTAATGAACGCACGCGATGCCGCATAACAGCGCATAAAGCTTCACTCAGAACTGCAGAAGTCTCATCTGTTACACCCCGTTTTTGCGTAATACTAGTGTCGATCGTCAATTAAAGCTCATGGTGTTCACATTTGCCACTTGAAGTAAAAATCTGAAACGCGATGATATTTCTGTTATATACACTCCTGGAAATTGAAATAAGAACACCGTGAATTCATTGTCCCAGGAAGGGGAAACTTTATTGACACATTCCTGGGGTCAGATACATCACATGATCACACTGACAGACCCACAGGCACATAGACACAGGCAACAGAGCATGCACAATGTCGGCACTAGTACAGTGTATATCCACCTTTCGCAGCAATGCAGGCTGCTATTCTCCCATGGAGACGATCGTAGAGATGCTGGATGTAGTCCTGTGGAACGGCTTGCCATGCCATTTCCACCTGGCGCCTCAGTTGGACCAGCGTTCGTGCTGGACGTGCAGACCGCGTGAGACGACGCTTCATCCAGTCCCAAACATGCTCAATGGGGGACAGATCCGGAGATCTTGCTGGCCAGAGTAGTTGACTTACACCTTCTAGAGCACGTTGGGTGGCACGGGATACATGCGGACGTGCGTTGTCCTGTTGGAACAGCAAGTTCCCTTGCCGGTCTAGGAATGGTAGAACGATGGGTTCGATGACGGTTTGGATGTACCGTGCACTATTCAGTGTCCCCTCGACGATCACCAGTGGTGTACGGCCAGTGTAGGAGATCGCTCCCCACACCATGATGCCGGGTGTTGGCCCTGTGTGCCTCGGTCGTATGCAGTCCTGATTGTGGCGCTCACCTGCACGGCGCCAAACACGCATACGACCATCATTGGCACCAAGGCAGAAGCGACTCTCATCGCTGAAGACGACACGCATCCATTCGTCCCTCCATTCACGCCTGTCGCGACACCACTGGAGGCGGGCTGCACGATGTTGAGGCGTGAGCGGAAGACGGCCTAACGGTGTGCGGGACCGTAGCCCAGCTTCATGGAGACGGTTGCGAATGGTCCTTGCCGATACCCCAGGAGCAACAGTGTCCCTAATTTGCTGGGAAGTGGCGGTGCGGTCCCCTACGGCACTGCGTAGGATCCTACGGTCTTGGCGTGCATCCGTGCGTCGCTGCGGTCCGGTCCCAGGTCGACGGGCACGTGCACCTTCCGCCGACCACTGGCGACAACATCGATGTACTGTGGAGACCTCACGCCCCACGTGTTGAGCAATTCGGCGGTACGTCCACCCGGCCTCCCGCATGCCCACTATACGCCCTCGCTCAAAGTCCGTCAACTGCACATACGGTTCACGTCCACGCTGTCGCGGCATGCTACCAGTGTTAAAGACTGCGATGGAGCTCCGTATGCCACGGCAAACTGGCTGACACTGACGGCGGCGGTGCACAAATGCTGCGCAGCTAGCGCCATTCGACGGCCAACACCGCGGTTCCTGGTGTGTCCGCTGTGCCGTGCGTGTGATCATTGCTTGTACAGCCCTCTCGCAGTGTCCGGAGCAAGTATGGTGGGTCTGACACACCGGTGTCAATGTGTTCTTTTTTCCATTTCCAGGAGTGTAGTTATTGAAAAGCCACATCAGCCACTGTAATTTAAGACAAGTTAGATGAGTAATTACAGATAATTGAGGGTCACTGTAGACCATTTTGATAGTTTTCTCTCTTGTGAAACTTAATTTAAACCTAGATTATAGATGTGATATGGCATAGGTCATCCTTCGATCCATTGTAGAACTTGGAAACCCACTCAGGGAATATTCGTTCACATTTTTGTTGAACGCAGTTGGTTTTTACCATCCTGTATTAAAACATATCCTTTTATCAATAGCGCAATTTATAAACAATGTTTTGTGAGTAGAATAAAATTTCCAATGGTAAACTTAACTGCTTTTTCGACGTTATTTTACCAGCTAACTAAAAATAGGAAAGCCTTGAACCCCTTCCACTAAATTTAGTTAGTATTAAGATTCTTTTACAGGGAGTGCAGTGGAGCTGACGCTGAAACCATTAAGTATTTGGTTATATCATCGCTAGTCTCACTGAACTCTTCTGAATTCTACATGTCATGTGTGGTCTGGCGTCTCCTTACCAGCAACAGGTCCCAGGTTAAAACTAGTCAATTCCCTAAAAAACACGCTCAGAGCGTCGTTGCGCGAAAGTGGTAGGGAGACACGATATAGAACAAACAGACACCACGCAGAATGTTAGACGTCCCAGCACCCTCCCCTTGTCAATGTAGATTTTCGTCAACAGCTATCAGCAAAGTATTTTGGAATGTAGAATCCTCCGAATAATTTATAAACCTGTATTTTAGACTACACAGCCATTGCAGTTGTCGAATTTTTTCACAGTATAGAAATTAAGTATTCATAGTATTAGAAGTATTGAATTTCTAAGTTAATGGATAATCATTTCTTTACAATACCATTGCCCGATTCATAATAGCAGAGCCGTCCAGAACTTGTTCCAAGGTCAGCAGAGAATAAAACTTCTTCCTTTCGTGCCAAAATCACCAGACCTCAACCCCATTGAAAATATGTGGGCTGAGGTTACGAGGTCGTTACCACCTGGATCAAGGAATTCAGAAACTCTGTGGGACAATGTAAAGAATACATGGTGGGAGATAAACGATCATCACAATCTCTCGAGGAATTTAGCCTTATCACTTTCCAGTCGTCTTCGAGCAATTATAGAAGACGAGGGAGGATGGGTAGGGCACTGAAAGAAAAATAAAGGCCAAACCAGTTGCGAGGTCCTAAAGTGTTCCGGAAACCTACTAAAGCTAAATGGTCCCTGTGTATTCTCATTAAATGTGTCACTGCGTGATTCTTACACATAGCAACTCCTAATTAAATTTTTTACTCAAAGAAATAAATAAACAAATGTATGTGCAACGGATAAATGTTTTATTTTGTAGTACCAACCCCAAATTTGGTACACTGTTAATCACCCGACTGTGTTTAAAGAAAATGCGTAAGTAGCCGGAATCGTAACTGGATCTGCATTATAACTCCTTCTCTGTTCTGTAAGCTATTTCTTTTCATTCTGTCTTACTTTCATCTCTCAAAACATAGTAACAGTATTACCAGCAACATACAATCTTAAATTTCCTAACATATGATCTTGTAACAACACATATAAAGATATTTCTATTTCCTATGGTCTATTACGAAGATAACCTTTCTCTCACCCACGGGAAGGAATGAAGGATAGCCCACAATGCTTGATTCATAACGTCACAGCAACACACTATCACCCTTATCACCATTGGGCAAAGCAATGATCGTATCTCCACGCGGACTAGTACTAGAAAAATTCTGTAACTTCTTCAATCACTGTCTGATCCCAAAAACACCTCTCACTTATTGACGTGCCTCGCTGTGAACTAAGTCTCGCGTGGTTGGAAAGTTCGCGCGGTCGCGATTCTGAAATTTACGTTCCCCTCATATTCAGGCGCAGCACGTTATTGCAACTGAAAAAAAACCCTCCACAAGTTACTTAGACTGATTTCCTAATTATATCTCGGCACCGTTAAATAATATACCATCCAAAACCTCCCCTCCAAAAGATATATAAATACACACACAGAACTTTTCACAATACTTATAGTTCGTGTATAGCGTGCATAGCATGGTTACACGAACTACTATTATGCTGTTTCCCCTTTATTTAACTCAGGAAAGCGATCTCACTGATTCCCATGTATCTTTCAAATCCCGTTGTTCTAAAAATTAGCTTCACCCGTAAATTTCTACTGACTCATTTCATAAGAGGTGACATCTTATACTTTCATATTAAATTAGACCCTTGCCTCTATCCATGAATTTCAGAAACTCGTCAAATTACAAATTGAAACACATGCAAGCTACAAATGGCTTCTTTGAAAACTAATCCTTTCAGATCAAAATTAAGAGCATTACTTTCTACCATAAATTTCTGTTAGCAGCTCGATTAGTTAAACCCACGAGATAATATTTTCCTGCACTTCCAGACCAGATTTTGAATCAAGCTAACTAAAATCATAAATTTAAATTGACCATTACTAAAAAGAATTATGGTAAATCAACACATCCCTACTTATAAACTAATGGTTCCTAGCTCTCAGTCATCCACTCTTCATCATTTCCTTCATCAGCCCCATGTGGTGAGTGCCAGGTCTTTACGCTATAACAGTTCGTCACATGCATCCTATTTGTGTCGCACCTGCTTTATGATTGAATTCTAACACTTTACTGTTCACCGAATGACTCAAACGAAATATCAAATTCCGTTAACTTTCAAGTTACTCTTCACGGTCGCGACACAGTATTCTCACATTCGCCTATATTTTACCTGCCTATAAACAATTTGGTTCCCTCCAAAATATTATATTAAATTAAATCTACCCTGAAAGAGAAGGTTTCCACGTAAGGTGGAACATTAAAGCCTTAAATAACTCATTTCCTTTCCCTTTGCGGAGAGCATTTTGCTCCACCACTTCCTCAGCCCATCAGGCTGCCTCAGTCGTCCCCAGGCAAGTGCCTTTCTCTTACCACGCTACCGCTCTCTCCCTGCCTACGGCAACGGTGGTGTGCATCCTGGCCAATTAAGGCTCCAGAATTTCAAGCATTTGAAACTCCTGGCTGTCTTCTCCCCAGCACACAATTAAATCTACCCGCGCTTTTCTACTCAATGAGCTTAACGTAAGAATACAGACAAACCTAGCCCCCGTCTCTCCAATGTCAGAGACAAACCATTATCTCAGAAAACTCCCTTTGTCGCTGCATATCGATACGCCATTGGCTTCCCATGATTCTAATAATTTCGTTTCAATATTCACTCCCATTCTATCCACACTGCATACTATTTACCTTGCTCTCAACCCAATCGTCGACTATTTAGGATACGATAATTGGGGAAAGTGGGTTTTCATACATTATACGAAAATAATAAACTCATCCAGTTGCTCTGATCAGTTTCCTTAACACAGCAGGTAGGTTCAATAAAAATTAACAGCTCAGATCGAGCGTCTGATAACAGATACCTGATACCTGACGTAGCAAGGTATTGTAGCTGTTGTGTCGGTAGCTGGGCCGACACCGTGAAGTTTAGATGGCTGAAAATGCAATCTACACTAACGCTGTAGCCGATAGGGCACGCACGGCTAAAGCAGACGGGCGTGAAGTCTGGAACATGAGAACTTATAAATGAATAAGAAGAAAAGTATGTAGATGTTTATTACTTATCTTTTATTAGTCCTTGGAATACATCTCTCTTGAATACTCGTAAGCTATAGGCACGGATACAAATGGCGCCTTGCTAGTTCGTAGCCATTAACTTAGCTGATGGCTATTCTGTCTCTCGGCTAATGAGAGAGAAAGGCTTCGTACAACTGGGCGGTAGCTAGGTTCTCGTACAACTGGGGCGAGTACTCTCTCGTATCACGAGACCTGCCTTGGTGGTGGCGCTAGGTCTGCGATTACACAGTGGCGACACGCGGGTCCGACATGTACTAAATGGACCGCGGCCGATTTAAGCTACCACCTAGCAAGTGTGGTGTCTGGCGGTGACACCACATTCCTCCCCCGCAAATCGGCGAACGGTCGTGTGATAAGGCTTCCGCCCGCCGTGGGGAGGACCACATGTTGACGTATGCGATGAGGTGGGGAGCCTAACAATAGGCGAGGCTGTGCCACCCGCACCCGGCCATTCGGTCCGAGGGGAGCTAGGAAACGCCTGAAAAACTAGTCCAGGGTGCACGTCAACATGCGGTGTATGCGCCCGTAAAGAGACAGGAGGGACCGAAGGATCAACCTCCATTGCGTCGGGGTAGCCGACGCGCGATGACGTCATGTGGTCCGGAGCGGGCGGGAGTTCCATGGCGGAGGACAGCTGGTCACGGGAAGCGATCGGCGGCGCGTGACCCTGGGAGGCGCTTGGCGGCTGCAACGAAGCGGGCGGGAGAACAAGCGGCGGCGGCGGCTGCTGCTGCTGCTGCAGCGGCGGCGGCGCGTCGCCATGGGGCAAAATGGAAGGCATCGTCGGTAACACCTGGGGATGAGGCGAGCCAGTAGATGGGTCCCCAGGGCGCCGACCGGACGGCACCGTCGCTGAAAGCAGACGGGGAGCGGCAGAACCCGAGCGACGACAGAGGCGCAGCTGATTGAGATGCCGACGCACCTCACCAGAGGCCCCCAAAACCAAATACATCGCGCGGCCGAGGCAGCGAAGAATGCGCCCTGCGAGCCAACGCCGTGAACCTCGATAGGTGCGATAAAATACAACGTCGCCTGGAGCAAAAGCAGGAGTCTGCCGCTGCACAGGAACCTGATGCGGCGGATGCAGCAAAGACATCAAGGTGCGATGAGGACGACCGTGGAGCAACTCAGCCGGCGAGCGACCATTTCGGGGCTGAGAGCGATACGAAGACAAAAAGAGCAACAATGCGTCCTCCCGAGAATGCGACTCTTTCAATTTCAACATCTGTGACTTGAAAGTCCGGACCAATCGTTCAGCGGCACCGTTGGACTGAGGCGAAAACGGCGCGGATGTCAGATGTTGAATACCATTGGCCTGGCAGAAAGACTGAAATTCTGCGGACATGAATTGTGGGCCATTGTCGGAAACAATAGTCTGCGGAAGACCTTCAATGCAAAAGATAGCAGACAACGCTTGGATGGTGGCGGAGGACGTCGTGGAAGACATCCGGACAACAAAAGGAAAATTACTGAAGGCGTCGACCAGAACCAACCATCGAGCATTCCAGAATGGACCAGCAAAATCAATGTGCAAGCGTTGCCAAGGGGAAGTGGCTTTTGGCCATGCAAAGACTTTCCGCGGCGGTGCGGACTGTTGTTCGGCACACGCCGGGCACGAAGAACACATATTCGTAATCGCAGCATCGATTCCGAACCAAGTACAGTGCTGACGAGCAAGTTGTTTCGTTCGCACTATACCCCAATGTCCTTGGTGAAGAAGCCGTAAAACAGAGGACTGTAACGAACGTGGGACCACGACTCTGGACTGATCATTATCAGAACGCAACAACAAAACACCACGTCGAACAAAAAGTCTCTCCTTGTGAGCAAAAAATCGGCGAACCAACGGATCCTCGATCCGAGACTTTCACAAAGGCCATTGCGTAGCAACAAAACGTAAAACAGTAGCAAGGACGGGGTCAGCAGCTGTGGCTGTAGCGACACGACGAAAATCAATCGGAAACGATTCGACCACTTCATCGGTTTCCGAATCAATGAACATGCAAGCAAGTTCGGAAGAATCGAATGCTTTATCCTCAGCAACAGGCAAACGGGACAACGCATCGGCGTTTCCGTGCTTAGCAGTGGACCGATACAAGATATCGTAGCGGTACTGCGAGAGGAAAATAGACCAGCGAATGAATTTCTGCGCTGTACGTGGAGGTACAGGCTTGGTCGGATGAAAAAGCGATGTCAAAGGTTTGTGGTCTGTGATGATGGTAAAGTGACGACCATACAAGAAATCATGGAACTTAGTAACACCAAACACGAGAGCCAAAGCTTCTTTCTCTATCTGTGAATAATTTCTTTGCGCAGACGAGAGCAATTTGGACGCAAAGGCAATAGGGCGATCATGGGAGCCAACTTTGTGCGCAAGCACAGCACCGATCCCGAAATCCGATGCATCTACCATCAACAAAAGGGGTTTCTGGGGATCGAATGGCGTAAGGCAAGTATTAGAAAGCAACGCCGATTTCAACTGGCGAAAGGCGCGTTCACATTCCGTCGTCCAGACGAACGGAACACCTTTACGGCGTAAGCGATGAAGCGGAGCTGAAATGGAAGAGGCATTGCGCACATATTTATTGTAATAATTAATTTTACCCAACACACTCTGTAGCTGTTTCATATTTTGAGGGGAAGGCAATTCTTGTATGGCACGGAGGTGCTCTGGACTCGGATGTATGCCTTGGGCATTAATGACATGTCCCAGGTATGGTAAGTCACGAGCAAAAAACACACATTTGTCCTTCCTCAAGCGAAGACCATTTTGCCGCAAGACCTGAAATAATGTTCGTAAATTCGCAAGATGATCTTCTTCTGTCTGTCCGGAGATCACTATATCGTCCAGATAGTTTGCTGCAGTAGGGACCGACGCACAAATAGTTTGTAAATATTGCTGAAACAAGGCAGGGGCGGATGCACACCCGAATGGCAGTCTTTTGAAGCGGTACAATCCAAGATGCGTGTTAACCACCAATACGCGCTGGGATTCGTCGTCCACCGGTATTTGCAAGTACGCATCGGCTAGGTCCAACTTTGAAAAATATTTTCCCGGGCACAGTTTAGCAAAAAGATCTTCCGGGTGGGGCAAAGGAAAAGTAGCAGTCACTAGCTGTGGATTCACTGTGGCCTTGAAGTCCACGCAAAGTCTCAATTTTCCGGAAGGTTTTGGCAAAATTACTAAGGGTGAGGCCCAGAGAGAAGCTTGCACACGTTCAATTACACCCTGTGATTCGAGATCGTGTAACGTTCTTGCGACCTCATCACGCAATGCGTGGGGAACATTGCGCGCCCTGAAAAATTTCGGTTGCGCGTTTACCTTCAGTTCTAAATGTGCTTCATAGTTTTTAGCGCAACCTAAGCCCGGTGCAAAAATGTCTGCAAATTCGTCACAGAGCCGAGAAACACTGTCTGTAGGCACAGTCTGATTCACTGATAGGACCTGATTGACAATAGACATGTTAAACAACCGAAATAAATCTAGACCAAACAAGTTCACTGCAGAAGAAGAACGAAGAACGTAAAATGACACAAGTTTTGTGTGTCCCTTGAATGTTGCAAGAAGGCTGCACTGTCCTAACACAGGAATTTTCTGTCCGGAATATGTAGTTAGCTTAACATTTGCGGAACGCAACGGAGGTTTGCCCAGTTGTTTGTACGTGTCATGATTGAGCAATGAAACTGCAGCTCCGGTATCGAGCTGGAACGGTATCACTTTGCCTTCAAATTCTAAGTCCACAAAAAGTTTATTGTCCTGCTGACGACAAGAGCGACTGTTTTGTGCAATTGGAACAGACACTGGTACAGAATCACTTGCTAATTGACGTGATTTCCGGCGACGTCGACGCACAGTTTTTGTGGGACGATCACAGTCACTGTTAGAGAAAGTGTCACTGGACGAAGTGGAATTAACGACATGAATGTCCATAGGCGAAGGTCCACGAGCCTGAGTGTCCTTGGATCGATTCCGGCGCGAAGCAAAGGGCCTGGAATGATTGTGATTGTCTGATCTGAGCTTTTTCTGGCAAACACTTTGAACATGTCCTGTCTTATTGCAGAAAAAGCAAATAGCTTGGCGTGACGGGCAATGTTCACGCGAATGTCGAGTAGCACACCGCGGGCATGATTTCACTGCATTTGTGTGCTGGCGCGGCACACGTGGCTTAGCGCGCGGCGGCAGCAGCTGTACGGACGTGCGCGAGGCCCGGTGACCGGGCCGCGCAGCGCGTCCAGCGGGCCGGTTAACGTTACACACGGCTGGCGAAGTGTCAAAAGATTCCTGAGCACAGTCAAGTGTGTCCTGTCTATCCAAGATGTCTATCACTTGTTGAAGGGAGGGATTAACTAGTTTCAAAATTTGCTCCCGTATGCGAACATCAGAAACGTTCTGTGCAATTGCATCACGCACCATTGTATCTGAATAAGAAAGACCACAGTCACATTCAAAGGCACAGTCCCTAGTAAGTCCTTGCAATGTTGCTACCCACTCCCTATTAGTTTGACCGGCCGTACCTTTTGTACGAAAGAACGTATACCGTTTTGCAACCACATTAACCGTTTCTTTGAAATAGGCATCTAAGGCAGACAAAATTTCCTCGTAGGACAGAGTTGCTACGTCGCGTCGGGGAAACAATTTCACTATCACACGGTATGTGGACACACCGACACAAGAAAGCAAAAACGGCTGCCGCTCATTACCTTGAATTCTGTAGGCTGCTAGATGAAAGTTGAACTGGCGAGACCACTCGTGCCAGGTCTCATCGGCTGCCACGTATGGTCGAAAGGGAGGTGCAACAGCGTTTAGTGGCAGCGGTAGCGAAGAAGCGGCGGCGGCCGCATCGGTTTGAATGGTACGTTGACCCTGGACGAGCTGTCCAAGGGCATCCAGTAACGCCTGCGTCTGCTGATTCTGCAAGCGATAAAATTCGGACAGTACATCTGGAGAATGTGGCGAAGCCATGACACAATTAAATGTAAGCAATCAGAACACTTTAAATCGTCGCCAATGTTGCAAACAAATTAATACAAACTCTTTTGCTCGTCGCCAATAAATGTTGTGTCGGTAGCTGGGCCGACACCGTGAAGTTTAGATGGCTGAAAATGCAATCTACACTAACGCTGTAGCCGATAGGGCACGCACGGCTAAAGCAGACGGGCGTGAAGTCTGGAACATGAGAACTTATAAATGAATAAGAAGAAAAGTATGTAGATGTTTATTACTTATCTTTTATTAGTCCTTGGAATACATCTCTCTTGAATACTCGTAAGCTATAGGCACGGATACAAATGGCGCCTTGCTAGTTCGTAGCCATTAACTTAGCTGATGGCTATTCTGTCTCTCGGCTAATGAGAGAGAAAGGCTTCGTACAACTGGGCGGTAGCTAGGTTCTCGTACAACTGGGGCGAGTACTCTCTCGTATCACGAGACCTGCCTTGGTGGTGGCGCTAGGTCTGCGATTACACAGTGGCGACACGCGGGTCCGACATGTACTAAATGGACCGCGGCCGATTTAAGCTACCACCTAGCAAGTGTGGTGTCTGGCGGTGACACCACAGTAGCAATTACATGTGGATAGTAATTCCCGTGTGAATATGCTGATACTTTTGTAGTGACATCGCCTTTGGGCAATCATGAAGTAAATTCGGAGGAATATGGCCAAATTCAGGGCGCTGCGTTGACTGTGCCCACGCTCAGTATGGTGAGCCTGCTGCTTTCCCCGTTATTTTGTTTCTTTCGTTCTGAGGTGTACCACGAAATGAAGTTCTCATCCGCTAAGCGATTTTCGCTACTAATCAAAAAGCTTCTTGAGTAACCCCGCAGTGAACATTACGTAAAAATTATACTTGTAGTTTTTGAAATATGGGCATATGTCTAAGGATAACGAACAGTATTCGGAATTAAACCAGATGATGCTGAAGGAATTAGGGTACGACATGCGACAGTGAGAGTGGTAACCATTGTTTGCTATGTGGGAAGCAAGAAACCCGAGGCCTTCAGTAGTAAAATGTATGTAAAATGCAATAACAAGAAATCCTTTTTGATGGAGTAAGGATACTAATATCATATATATCTGAGGTTCAGCAATCCTTATCTGAAAGTATATGACAGGCTTCCAGCAATTACGAAATGTCGCTCGCTTTCAGTAGACATATAGATAACCCATGGCAGGGCTTTCCCGTCATCCGAATCACATAAATGGGAATAACAATCAGAGGGTTATTACTGAATTGTAGGCACATGGCCACACCACCTATCTAAAATTTGGAGAGCAGAATCTCTCGCGATAGATTGGATGTCTGGATCCTGTCATGAAATATTCAGACTACGAAAACACGTTCTTATTGCTGTCAACATGGTCCATACTGTAACGTTGTAGGCATCCTTTGGCAACCCTGTTGGCATAAAAATGATTTGCAGCTGTGGGACAGATTTATCCTGCTAAATTCGCCTGACATTTTCTTGTCATCTGTATGAAATATACTGAATATTTTGTAAGTACAAGGTCATTTCATGCAGAAGCTACCCATTGTCTCATCCTTCACGTTGCGAGTTATCAGTTATCTACAACAGCCGTGATTATGGCAATGATAGTGTTTATGCAGGAATTCCTTGGCAGCATAGTTGTAAAGTAGTGACTTTACAAAATTGCAGTTGCCTCCGAAAGCAGTTCAAGGTTTGCTGCAAAAGATGTATCAATTCCTTTCGGTAAGTTTTAAATTAGGTGCTACCTGTCACATGTAAGTGGGTCCTAGTAAGCTCGCAGGGGTTGCCATGTTCGTAGACCTCACTAATCATAAGTCACATCAAAATTACTGACAAAATTACTGAACAGATTCGAAGCATCTGTAAGACTCACGAATTTGTACTTTTTTTAATCAACTCGGTCTGAAATAAGAGGGAAAAATTACAGGAACAATGACCAAGTTTGTCTACCTGTGGTAGATCTGGAGGTGAAAACGTACGAAAACGCACAACTGCACTTTTGCGAACTTCTGTTTTATTTTCGCATCAATAGTGTAGTGAACCCACCATTTGGTATCAATGCATTACATTAGCATCCATTATATATAATTATTTTGATAGTTCACCATATATTATAGATGAGTAGGACACAAGGTTGGACGTAGTTGACTAATCCTGCTCAATTCCATAATATTGTCTTTTTATATTGATGAGTAATCTGGACAGTCGTCACGTTCATGTGCCATCTACATCGCAAATTTAATATTACGATCCTAGGAATTAACTTGCAATACGTCTTGTATTTAATAATCGGAGCTATCTGCAGTAACCGTCATCAGAGCAATGTCAGGGAACAGAATACAGCAGTGCCTTGGTAGCTACTTAGGGACCTGCTTGAGTCGTGTCCTAAGGAAAGAGTAGTTGCTGGTTCACATCATATTACACTAGCGAGAAGTACAGATTTTTCCTTTTTCTCTGCAAATACCCAGAACTAAATTCAGTAACAAAATGCTAAGAAGATATTTGCATTGTGCCAACTCAACGATCAACCTATTTTTATAGATTTTTATTTTCACAGCCATTCTCGTTCTGCATTGCAATAAACGTCATTCATTATTTGCTTGATCTTGTTACGATTATTATTGTCACTCTCTCACTCGCAAGAGTTTTCACGTCCCTATTCGGTATCGATGCACGTGAAGAGTGGCTATGAAAGAAGGGAATACTGAATGGTACGTCATGCAGAATACACTCATTTACTTCGGCTCCTCGTGATCAACGCTACAGGAGAAGTGAGATACATAAAGTTGACAATAGGAGGACAGATACGCTGGCACAACTCTGCAACTACTCCTGTTGATTTAACGCAGCGTTACCAGAAAAACTGGTGCTGCGGAATCGAAAATGTAGTAAGGACTATGCCACAGTAGCAGAGAGCTGCTAATTTCGGACCATGACCGTGGATTATCCTTGGGTCAGCTGCTGGTTAGAGTGTTGCAACCGTAAATGGAAGGCTTTGTTTGATAGTCTTGTGCTGATGCTGTCTAAATATACACTCCTGGAAATTGAAATAAGAACACCGTGAATTCATTGTCCCAGGAAGGGGAAACTTTATTGACACATTCCTGGGGTCAGATACATCACATGATCACACTGACAGAACCACAGGCACATAGACACAGGCAACAGAGCATGCACAATGTCGGCACTAGTACAGTGTATATCCACCTTTCGCAGCAATGCAGGCTGCTATTCTCCCATGGAGACGATCGTAGAGATGCTGGATGTAGTCCTGTGGAACGGCTTGCCATGCCATTTCCACCTGGCGCCTCAGTTGGACCAGCGTTCGTGCTGGACGTGCAGACCGCGTGAGACGACGCTTCATCCAGTCCCAAACATGCTCAATGGGGGACCGATCCGGAGATCTTGCTGGCCAGGGTAGTTGACTTACACCTTCTAGAGCACGTTGGGTGGCACGGGATATATGCGGACGTACATTGTCCTGTTGGAACAGCAAGTTCCCTTGCCGGTCTAGGAATGGTAGAACGATGGGTTCGATGACGGTTTGGATGTACCGTGCACTATTCAGTGTCCCCTCGACGATCACCAGTGGTGTACGGCCAGTGTAGGAGATCGCTCCCCACACCATGATGCCGGGTGTTGGCCCTGTGTGCCTCGGTCGTATGCAGTCCTGATTGTGGCGCTCACCTGCACGGCGCCAAACACGCATACGACCATCATTGGCACCAAGGCAGAAGCGACTCTCATCGCTGAAGACGACACGTCTCCATTCGTCCCTCCATTCACGCCTGTCGCGACACCACTGGAGGCGGGCTGCACGATGTTGGGGCGTGAGCGGAAGACGGCCTAACGGTGTGCGGGACCGTAGCCCAGCTTCATGGAGACGGTTGCGAATGGTCCTCGCCGATACCCCAGGAGCAACAGTGTCCCTAATTTGCTGGGAAGTGGCGGTGCGGTCCCCTACGGCATTGCGTAGGATCCTACGGTCTTGGCGTGCATCCGTGCGTCGCTGCGGTCCGGTCCCAGGTCGACGGGCACGTGCACCTTCCGCCGACCACTGGCGACAACATCGATGTACTGTGGAGACCTCACGCCCCACGTGTTGAGCAATTCGGCGGTACGTCCACCCGGCCTCCCGCATGCCCACTATACGCCCTCGCTCAAAGTCCGTCAACTGCACATACGGTTCACGTCCACGCTGTCGCGGCATGCTACCAGTGTTAAAGACTGCGCTGGAGCTCCGTATGCCACGGCAAACTGGCTGACACTGACGGCGGCGGTGCACAAATGCTGCGCAGCTAGCGCCATTCGACGGCCGACACCGCGGTTCCTGGTGTGTCCGCTGTGCCGTGCGTGTGATCATTGCTTGTACAGCCCTCTCGCAGTGTCCGGAGCAAGTATGGTGGGTCTGACACACCGGTGTCAATGTGTTCTTTTTTCCATTTCCAGGAGTGTATTATGCCATTGGATAAAAAACGGTTTAGTTTTGAGACCTAACCATCGAGGTGGCGAGGCACAGTGGTCTGCTTCATGAATTCCAAGCAAAAAAATACAAAAACAACGCAGGAAGGGTTCAAACAACTACTTTCATGCAGAGACATGCATTTGGAATCTGTTCATCGTTAAGGGGCCAAACAAGAGGGTAACATTACGGAAAGAATGATCAGGGTACTTGGTATATAATAGAGCATACAGATTTCAAGGAGGAAACGTATGAAGACTTAGACTTCCTGGTTATCAATATGTGCGGCATATCTTTCGCGTTAACGCTTTACCTCTTCTCACATCTCAAATGAAATGAATGCCTTGAGGAATCGAATATTTGTTGATTGCGTCTCTTCTTGATTCCATCCCTACCAACATATTTCTTCATTCTCGTGATAATCATGACATTCTCTATGTATGCTGCAAAAGATTGCACATGTATCATTCTGGATTAATGATAACTGAATGCCTCAAATGTATACACAGCCCTCAAGACGACGTCAGAAACTATCATGAGAGAGCGCCGCATAAAAACCAAACGTGCGCGTGCGTCTCCCCTCTCAAGAACCGTATCGGACAATCACGACAAGCATTTCGATAAAGAGCTGCCTCGTAAGAGAGCCGAGAATTGGCAGCGACGTAGCAAGTATTTGTCAACACTGTGATAGTGCATTTACTTCCCGGTGTAGCCCGGCATTACCTCGCTAAATTCACTTGACATTCATTTTCCACATCGAAGACTCATACGATATAATCCACTGTAAGACGAGACACTTAGAAAGTATATTTAATTTCTGGACTCCAAGAACGGCGTTCTTCACATAAGTAATACCTGTTTGTGTGTTTAATGTTGCGTTTAGAGGCTCAGGCAACATCGCAGTGACTATAGTCCGCCTGTTGCCGCCAGTGTGCCGTTAGCTCAGTGGTTCGTTACGTGTTGCGATGCTGGTGCTATATGAGATTTCAGTCCAATTTCGGTAAAAGCCGCTGAAAACAACCTTTTATTTTCCATTTTAATTAATGGATTTGCAACCTACTAGTAAAAATTTCTTATACGGAATCTGAAGAATGCCTTTACACATCGATCTTCGCGCAATTTCGACATAGTAAACTGGGTACGGAGGGTGAGGTCATCAGAAGGCGGTTCGGCGGAGCTCCACGATTTGCAGCGGACGGGGAGACGATCCACGGCTGTCACACCTGACATGCTGCAGAGAGCTTCCACTTCTTTCGGCCATTAAAGGATGCCATTCGTGGAAGACATTTTGAGGACGATGATGAAGTGATTCACACAATGAAGCACTGGCTCCGCCACCAGGACAAGGATTGGTACCGATGGGACGTACACGCCCTTGTTTCGCGCTGGAGAAAGCCTACAGAACAGGATGGAGATTACGTGGGAAAATAGGGTGTGTAGATAAAACACCATTCTTTCGTGTGTGTAATTCTACGTTCAATAAAGAATTGTGAAGACAAAATGCGGTGCATTTCTTTCTGGGCAACTCTCTTAGTTGGAGATAGACTCATATGACATTCCATTTCGGAAATCGGTAGGCAAATTTAATATTCCTAAATCCACGGTGTCAGGAGTGTGTCCAATATACCGACACGAGGGGGCGGAGATCTCTTCTGAATAGCACATTGCAAGGCATCCCACATATGCTCAATAATGTTCATATTTGCGGAGTTTGGTGGCCAGCGGAAGTATTTAAACTCAGAAGAGTGTTCATGGAGCCATTCTGTAGCAATTCTCGACGTGTGGGGTGTCGCATTGTCCTGCTGGAATCGCCCAAGTCCGTCGGAATGCACAATGGACATGAATGGATGCAGGTGATTAGACAGGATTCTTACGTACATGTCACCTGTCAGAGTCGCATCTAGACGTATCGGGGTCTCATATTACTCCAACAGCACACGCCCCATACCATTACAGAGCCTCCACCAGCTTGGAAAGTCCCCTGCTGACATACAGGGTCCATGGATTCATGAGGATGTTTCCATGCCTGTACACGATACAATCTGAAACGAGACTCGTCTGACCAGGCAACAGTCCAATGTCGGTGCTGACGCGCCCAGCCGTGAAGCTATGTGTTGTGCAGTCATCAAGAGTACACAAGTGGGCCTTCGGCTCCGAAAGCACATATCAGTGATGTTTGATTTAATGGTTTCCACGCTGACACTTGTTGATGGTCCAGCATCGAAATCTGCAGCAATTTCCGGAGGGGTTGGACATCTGTCACGTTGGACAATTCTCTTCGGTCGTCACTGGTCCCATTCTTGCCGAATCTTTTTCCTGCCGCAGTGATGTCAGAGATTTGATGTTTTACCGGATTCCTGATATTCACGGTACACTTGTGAAATGGTTGTACGGGATAATCCCCACTCCAGCTTCTTTGGCACTTCAGTGTATAACAATGCAACACTTACATGTTCCATATTTTAGTTGTGATTTGTCAGTAGGTACTTATATTTATTGTGCTGGCATAAGCTGTAGCCAATACACCAGACAGCAAGGGGGCTGCAAGAATGTCGATAATAGGCGCTGAATCAACCGTGCCCATCAGGAGACAGGCCAAAGACAGACTCGCAAGCAACGCGCTGACAACGCCCTCATGACCACCAGTATTTAGATCGCCGTCGCTGACCGGAGGGCCTAGTGAGTCACCCCAGTCCCAGACAAAGTTAGTCTTAGTCACAGTCAGCTGATCTACTATTATAGTTGGCGTCTGTCAGTTTACTTTACCAACTACGAGAGTGTAGTGTTATTAGTGGGACTCATACTCCACCTGCATTGAGGCTCACCTGGACTATTACGGAATAGCTTGTACCACAACAACCTGTTTTAAGATAAGTAGCTTCTTGTTCTTGTGAATAAAGAACCCTGTTAATACATGTGTACAGTTGTGTTGTGGGAAGAGGATACTGGCCACCAAACAGCCTCCTCTCCTTGCTTCACATGGTACACGACTGCACTTGCGGCCGCGTCATAAGACGCTCATTAGCCGCCTCAGCAATTTCAAAGGAGAATCTCTTCCAACGAGGGGTTATCGAGTTTCAACGCCGCAGTGCTGACCTCAGGATTGGGAGCCAGCTGAACCACCATATCCAGGATCAGGGAGTCCACACATGAAGCCTTAAACTGCCGATTGGTGCACATAAAATCGCATCGACGGCTGAGACCGTGCAAGTCCGTGACCCAGGAATGATACGATCGACCAGACTGAAACTCCAGCCGAGAGCCGACCACATGGTAGCGTTGGGAATAACAGTTCATCAGCAAAAGGCATATCTCCTGGAAGGAGAGAGCCACAGGATCGGACAACAGTGCCAACTTGCGGAGAAGAAAGAAGTTGTCCGGAGAGGCTCAAGACAAAAACAACGACTGCTGCAAGGAGTCGTCTGTGACTTGAAAAGCTGTGAAATGTTGTATCAGCCGATGTAAGTATGTTTCCCAGTCTTCTTTAGCGTCATTAAATGGAGGGAACGACGGCAGACGTGGGAAAGCATCGTACACCCAAGGACTCGGAAGCTGTTGTGGTAATGCGTCCCGGGCATCGACTTTGTCCGTTAGCAACTGCAGCAGCTGTTGTAAGATGACCAACTGGAGCTGCTGCTGCTGCATGAGCTGCTGCTGTTGCTCCAGAAGACAGACCAACTTCGCCTCCCTGCTAACAGGTACCGCCGTATACCTCGTCGCCAAAATGTAACCGTGACCGGAATGGCCTTGGGGTTGCCGAGAACAAAAGCGCGAATAGACTAAACAGGAGCGGCCCGTAATCAAACAAAATGAACAGGGGAAGACGGACACGAACAACGACGGACGACCGAGCAAGACCTAACGAAAAACAACATGCAAATAGCAACGGGGTCACAAGCGAAACCTCACGAATCCACAACGTCCACATGTACACGGAAACCAAATAACCACGCTGTCTGTAGCTGAGATGTCGATAGACTAACGCGAATATCAGACTCCCTGCTGA
Organism: Schistocerca piceifrons; assembly: GCF_021461385.2. Lineage (NCBI taxonomy): Eukaryota > Metazoa > Arthropoda > Insecta > Orthoptera > Acrididae > Schistocerca > Schistocerca piceifrons. The sequence goes on from NC_060149.1 coordinate 907,430,358, forward strand.
GCGAGAGGCAGGCGCTTAAATACCTCACAGGGTATGTTGCTATTGTCCGCTGGGACGACGCGCTCCACCGTGGCGCCCTCACAGTATACGCGGGCCAGGAGAGCGCGCAGCCACGGCTTACGGCACAACGGCTGCAGAGACCTCTGGTGGTCATCGAGGTCCATGCTGTCTGGCGCGGACTCGAAACCCGCGGCGCTCGGTACCAGAGCACAGGTCACACCAATGTTCAAGAAAGGAATTACGAGTAATCCCTTGAATTACAGACACGTATCACTGACCTCAATTTGCAGTAGGATTTTGGAGCATATACTGTACTCGAACATTATGAATCACCTTGAAGAAAGTGACATATTGATACGTAACCAGCATGGATTCAGAAAATGTCGTTCCTGTGCAATGCAGCTAGCTCTTTATTCCCATGAAGTAACGAGTGTTGTCTACAAAGGATCTCAGATTGATTCCGTAGATTTCCAGAAGGCTTTTGATACCGTCCCTCACAGGCGACTATCGATCAAATTGCGTGCATATGGAGTATCGTCTCAGTTGTGTGACTGGATTCGTGATTACCTCTCAGAGAGGTCACAGTTCGTAGTGATTGATGGTAAATCATCGAGTAGAAGTGAAGTGATATCTGGCGTTCCGCAAGGTAGTGGTTCAAATGGCTCTGAGCACTATGGGACTTAACATCTGTGGTCATCAGTCCCCTAGAACTTAGAACTACTAAAACCTAACTAACCTAAGGACAACACACACATACATGCCTGAGGCAGGATTCGAACCTGCGACCGTAGCAGTCGCGCGGTTCCGGACTGCGCGCCTAGAACCGCTAGACCACCGCGGCCGGCCGCAAGGTAGTGTCATAGGCTCTCTGCTGTTTCTGATTTACATAAATGATCTTGGTGATAATCTGAGTAGCCCCCTCAGATTGTTTACAGATGACGCTGTAATTTACCGTCCAATAAAATCATCAGACGATCAACTCCAATTACAAAATGATCTAGAGAGAATTTCTGTATGGTGCGAAAATTGGCAATTGGTACTAAACAGAGAAAAGTGTGAGGTCATCAACATGGGTACTAAAAGAAATCCGATAAATTTTGGGTATAAGATAAATCGTACAAATCTAAGGGCTGTCAATTCGACTACATACCTAGGAATTACAATTACAAGCAAAGACCACATAGATAATATTGCGGGAAAGGCGAAACAAAGGCTGCGCTTTGTTGGCAGAACACTTAGAAGATGCGACATACCCACTACAGAGACAGCCTACATTACACTTGTCCTTCCTCTGCTGGAATATTGCTGCGCGGTGTGAGATCCTTACGAGATAGGATTGACGGAAGACGTCGAAGAAGTGCAAAGAAGGGCAGCTCGTTTTGTGCTATCGCGCAATAGTGACACCCACCTACGTAGGGAGAAATGATCATCATAATAAAATAAGAGAAATCCGAACTCGAACGGAAAGATTTAGGTGTTCCTTTTTCCCACGCCCCATTCGAGAGTGGAATGGTAGAGAAGTAGTATGAAAATGGTTCGATGAACCCTCTGCCAAGCACTTTAGTGTGAATTGCAGAGTAACCATGTAGATGTAGATGTAGAGGCCAACTGCAATAATACCGTGGCTGAGTAATACGGCTAATCGCGCAGAGCACTAGCTTTCGATTCAGGCAGGTGAGGTGGACCCCGATCGCTCTGGCGCTGCAGATCAACAACAGATGGTCTGGTACAGCGGCCATCCTGGCAGTGGCTTTTAGACAGCTCCCCACACTCGTTTAGGCAAATTATGAGCTGTTCTGCCTCAGAAAATAGAGTAATAAAAGGTACAAGAACACGATATCACACAGAACACAGAGCTACACTACTCACGGGCAGATACCACACACGACTCTCCTTGGACCGATGACAGCAGTTTGGTCCCCTAAGACCTTACCACTACCACACAACTCCTCTCCCTTAGGTTAACTGACGACTGTGGCGACACGAAGATCATTCAACTACAAACAAGATATTAAAAAAAAGTGCCAGATAATGAAAATAGCGCTCGTGTACGACGACATAATCGCTAATACCTAGACTTCCAGTGGAATATCATCTCATTCTAAAATTAGTATGATATTGCTAATTCGTAAGTATTCATAGACCATAGTATCTTACCTCGTTTGGTCAGTTAAGATCACAACCGCTCTACCTATAAGTTAGGTGCGCAGCATACCTATCGGGTGTCATCTCATTTCGATCGCTTTGTTCCCATACAATTTCAGAGTCTTACTAGATTCCCCTAAAACGAGAAGTGGTGAAACATCTAGAAACTGAGTGTGGATGTCTAAAGGGACGCGTAAGCTACGGAACATTTTTGTTCTACATAGTTGTCCTCTTATCTGTTAAAGTATTTATACCAAAATTGAAACAGTCATTCTTCAATACATGTTTTATTAGAAAATTGTTGATTTGTAACGTGCACAGAGGGATGTTACAGTAAAATAAATTTTATCATATAGCGCTAGAAAACACAATTACCTCAAAAAAGGTAAAATTTAAAAATAAGCGAAACAAAAACATATCAATACTTTTTCGAGCTTATACAGGGTGGTCCATTGATCGTGACCGGGCCAAATATCTCACAAAATAAGCGTCAAACGGAAAAACTGCAAAGAACGAAACTTGACTAGCTTGAAGGGGAAAACCAGATGGCGCTATGGTTGGCCCGCTAGATGGCACTGCCATAGGTCAAACATATCAACTGTTTTTTTTAATAGGAACCTCCATTTTTATTACATATTCGTGTAGTACGTAAAGAAATGTCAGTGTTTTAGTTGGACCACTTTTTTCGATTTGTGATAGATGGCGCTGTAATTGTCACAAACATATGGCTCACAATTTTAGACGAACAGTTGGTAACAGGTGGGTTTTTTAAACTACAATACAGAGCGTAGGTACGTTTGAACATTTTATTTCGGTTGTTCCAATGTGATACATGTACCTTTGTGAACTTATCATTTCTGAGAACGCATGCTGTTACAGCGTGATTACCTGTAAATACCACTTTAATGCAATAAATTCTCAAAATGATGTCCGTCAACCTCAATGCATTTGGAAATACGTGTAACGACATTCCTCTCAACAGCGAGTAGTTCGCCTTCCGTGATGTTCACACATGCATTGACAATGCGCTGACGCATGTTGTCAGGTTTTGTCGGGGGATCACGATGGCAAATATCCTTCAACTTTCCCCCCAGAAAGGAATCCGGGGACGTCAGATCCAATGAACTTGCGAGCCATGGTATGGTGCTTCGGCGACCCACCCACCTGTCATGAAATACGCTATTCAATACCGCTTCAACCGCACTCGAGCTATGTGTCGGACATCCATCATGTTGGAAGTACATCGCCATTCTATCGTGCAGTGACACATCTTATTGTAACATCGGTAGAACGTTACGTAGGAAATAAGCATGCATTGCACCATTTACACTCCCATCGATAAAATTGGGGCCAATTATCCTTCCTCCCATAATGCCGCACCATACATTAACCCGTCAAGGTGGCTCATGTTGCACTTGTCGCAGCCATCGTGGAATTTCCGTTGCCCAATAGTGCATGTTATGCCGGTTTACGTTACCGCTGTTGGTGAATGACGCTTCGTTGCTACATAGAACGCGTGCAAGAAAATCTGTCATCGTCCCGTAATTTCTCTTGTGCCCGGTGGCAGAACTGTACGCGACGTTCAGAGTCGTCGCCATGCAATTCCTGGTGCATAGAAATATGGTACAGTTGCAATCGATGTTGATGTAGCATTCTCAACACCGACGTTTTTCAGAATCCCGATTCTCGCGCAATTTGTCTGCTACTGATGTGCGGATTAGCCGCGACAGCAGCTAAAACACCTACTTGGGCATCATCATCTGTTGTAGGTCGTGGTAGCCGTTTCACATGTGGCTGAACACTTCCTGTTTCCTTAAATAACGTAACTATCCGGCCAACGGTCCGGACACTTGGATGATGTCGTCCAGGATACCGAGCAGCATACATAGCACACGCCCGTTGGGCATTTTGATCAAAATAGCCGTACACCAACACAATATCAACCTTTTCCGCATTTGGTAAACGGTCCATTTTAACACGGGTAATGTATCACGAAACAAATACCGTCCGCACGGGCGGAATGTTACGTGAAACCACGTACGTATACGTTTGTCACTTTTACAGCCCTATCTATCACAAAGCGAAAAAAGTCGTCCAACTAAAACATTGATATTTCTTTACGTACTACACGAGTATGTAATAAAATGGGGGTTCCTGTTTAAAAAAACGCAGTTGATATCCGTTTGACCCATGGCAGCGCCATCTAGCGGGCCAACCATAGCGCCATCTGGTTTCCCCCTTCAAGCTAGACGAGTTTCGTTCTTGGTAGTTTTTTCGTTTGATGCTTATTTCGTGAGATATTTGGTCCAGTCACTATCAATGGACCACCCTGTATATAACAACTTTTCCTGTTACTTCTAAATAACTTTCGCACTCACCAATTATAACAGGACACACTTGTCTTCCATCATGGTGAAGAATATTTATTGAGTACAAAATAATAACTACAACCATAAAGATTTTTTTGTGTTTTTGCATGTAAACTTTACTTACCACAAAAGTAAATGTTTTGTTACATAAAAGCGCAGAAGTTACTCGAGCAACTAATTTTTTTACTTATAAAATGCAGTTTATATTTTTTAAGGATATAAAATACACAATGGACTACCACTGAACGATGAACAGTTCTAATCAGGCGAAAAAAAATCCCTCTTTCACATGTTTATGATTCTTTCGCTACCAACACTAGCGGTAATCCTGCCATTTACTACGTTATTTAGGTATTGTACCAAAAGGACCGAAATGTGCAGGGTGTTTCAGAAAGGATTTTACAACCTTGAAAATTCATATAATTTAATTCGTAGTAGCTACAGAGGTGACTGTAGTGTCAATTTGTAAGGAAGTGCGTCAAGTTTTGTCTCGTATACTTCGATAGTGCCGAATCCCACCGTAAGGAGCGCTAGCGGCAGTCGCGTTAAAGATGGCTGACTTCACTGGACCCGTGCGTGCTATTATAGCTGTGTGTTTTGATTTGAAGAATCGAAGTCGGAAACAACAGTCCAGCTCAATTTCCATTCGAAGTACGCCACAGATCCTCCTAGTAGGCCTACAGTTTATGAGTGGCATTAATGTTTTGTAGAAACAGAGTGCTGGGTAAGACATGGGAAATCATTAGGTCGTCCAGGCATATCTGACGACGTCGTTGAGCGAGTGAGACAACGTTTTGTCAACAGCTCTACGAAACTGACCTGGCGTGCACCTCGCGAACTGCAAATGCCATGCCGGCCAGTGTGGCCGAGCGGACAGTCCGCCTTCGGCGCTGCAGCGGCTCGGACGTGCCTAGTGCACCGGTCGCGCCCCGTTTCACCAGAGCTTTGGTTACATCCGTGAGGCTTCGAATAGCGGTGTATTGATTACTACAGATCACGATGGCTCTTTCTTACTGGAAGGTGACTATCAAGTTCACGTTCGACGCACAATACGCAAGACCAAAAGCACACGAAATCGAACGTTACATGTGCGAAGTGGTAAAACTAGATGCCCGGGAGCTGATAGGAATTCACCTATCAATAGTGGCCAGCGTCGTATACGTAAAACTCACAGACGAGGCAGCGTGTGACAGACATATCCGTCGATCCACCGACGGTTACCGCTTTTGTCACGCCGACAGGAACTTGGGTGTGGTCTCTGTTGATCATGCCGGTCTCGGAGTGAGAACGGTTCTCGTATTAGCCGGCCGCGGTGGTCAAGCGGTTCTAGGCGCTGCAGTCCGGAACAGTGCGACTGCTACGGTCGCAGGTTCGAATCCTGCCTCGGGCTTGGATGTGTGTGATGTCCTTACGTTTAAGTAGTTCGAAGTTCTAGGGGACTGATGACCTCAGATGTTAAGTTTCATAGTGCGTATTCGAACTACTGTTCGAAGTTCCTGCGAACATGGTTATCGCAACATTTCGTCCTTACGGCACGGTCCTCAATCATGCTGCGGAGAAATGGACCAGCTTCGAGACGTATCCCGTACTCAACGCAGTGCGCCAAATAAGAATTTAACTCCAGAAACACGTACCATCTTATGTGACAATAGGTGGCTGCCGAGCCATCATTATATACGATGGTCAACCGAAAAGCTTTCCTGGCTGCGGGCAGGAAGACCATGTCCGAACTGACTGTCTTCAGCGACGTCTAGTACAGTTACTTCGGGACACCCAGCAACCGCCACAGCAGATGACGTCGCTGCCTATTACGTCCGTGGAAGCGCTACAGAACGACGTGGGCGACGCGCATGACAAGCCATTGCCCGTAGACCCTACGAGTATCGCCCCCGATCCCACGTCACTGACGGCGCAAATGGCCTTGTCACACCACCAGCCAGACGCCCCACAACAGCTGCGGAGCCACGGTCCTACCCATCAACAGATGTGGAAGCGGATCCGCAAGAGGATCGCACTGAACAGCATCCTTTGGCAGACGTGGAAGCTCCACCACGAAAACAGCGCTCGAAGAAACGAAAGAAGAGACGGCTGTCCACAGAAGACGGGCAAGACGAACAAGGCAATGGGATCGATCCAGATTCGTTTCCACCACCAGGCCAGGACGTCACATCCGTCGGTGCTACAAACCGTGGAGAAGCTGCCAAATCAACGAGACGCGACGGATACAGATATGCAACAGGATGAGGTCCCACCTGCAGATGAACTCCCGTCAAGAGCGAGTGTCCTCACCAATGCATTAGGAGACTGGGGACAAGAAATGGAACAAACTGATGAGATGTAAGAGGATGACTTTCAATCGTTGGCCCCCACCGACAACGAGTCGGGAGGGAACCTTGCCCATGGCGGCCAATGAGGCCGTCTCGTGTGGTCCCGGTCTAGGAAGAACGCTCCGTCGACGGCCGATCAGTAGATGCGTAAAATCAAAGCAGTGCACAACCGATAAGATCTCACACGTCTACTGCATTGGTACAGTTAACATCAATGGTATTAGCACCTCAGTAAAGATACAAATGCTGCAATATATGCTGCGGGCAGCGGACGTCGACATAGTTTTTCTGCAGGAGGTACGAAACGATGCCCCAGTTGAGTTTTACGGTTATGACGTCTATCGTTTAACAGGTTACGACATTAGCGGTGGCACAGCCATACTGTTACGAGAAGGAATAGTGGCGGAAGATGTGGAATACTTACCATCGACCCATGGTGTTGCTCTGACTGTAGGGGATGTACGTTTGGTGAATGTTTACGCACCGTCTGGTTCGACCAAGAGACACGAACGCACAACCTTTTACACAGAGGAAGTGTCGCCGCTATTTCGAGGACGCCAAGAGAATTATATTGTCTGCGGCCGGAGGACCAACGACCACACTTCGTTCCTTGCCCGGCGTTACAGACGCTGGTCCGAGATCATGCACTGCATGACACCTGGGAAATGACGCACGGCGACAGCCGCGGATATACGTACTTCACAAGCCACTCAGCTAGTCGACTCGACAGGGTGTATGTGTCACGTGGGCTACGCAAGGCGACGATTGACGCCGAGGTGTGGCCTACGGCCTTTACAGACCACCAGGCTTACATCTGCACCATCGCTCTGCCACGACAGAAGGCGCAGTAGGGCCCCATGGAAGCCCAACGTTACCCACCTGCAGGATGGAAACTGTTTACGGGAGGTTGAAGTCAGATGGCGACAATGTCAGTGGCGTCAACGTTCGTACGAGTCAACGCTTGAACGGTGGATCTGCTGCGTCAAACCGGCTTTACGCAGAACGTTCGCACGATATGGCCAAGATAAGTCACATTGACAACGAGCGACTTCCGAATTTTATTTCACAGCCCTAAGTGAGTTGGCGAAACAACCACCGTCTGCCGACCGTCAGCAGGCTTTCCAACGTATCGAAGCACAACTGCAATGTGACCGAAAAGAAGTACCCGGCGATACAGTGGCAGAGAATATGGAGAGCGGTCAGTCTTCGCTCTCTCCCTACAAAGGTACGCGCATTGTGGTATGTAGTGGTGAATGGCAAATTCCCGAACCGTCAACGAATGCACTCTATTCATCTGGTCGACACGCCGATATGCCCCCACTGCGCGGTCATCGACTCCGACGAGCATCGTTTGGTTTGTTGCACGGCAATGGACTGTTAACGAGGAAAATGCTGGCCCTTTTACTGCGTACGGCGACAAGACGATCAAAGCTGACGACCTACTGTTCCCGGGCAAAGTATACTTTCCCATCGCCAGGACAAACGCCGTAAACTGGATAAAAAGGGCCGGCCGCGGTGGCCGTGCGGTTCTAGGCGCTCCAGTCCGGAGCCGCGCTGCTGCTACGGTCGCAGGTTCGAATCCTGCCTCGGGCATGGGTGTGTGTGATGTCCTTAGGTTAGTTAGGTTTAAGTAGTTCTAAGTTCTAGGGGACTGATGACCACAGCAGTTGAGTCCCATAGTGCTCAGAGCCATTTGAACCTTTTGGATAAAAGGGATGACGACATATTATCTGTATCGCACCGATGACAAGAACGTGTTAGACTTCTGGTACGTACTGCAAGAGCAACATGATATCTTGCGGCGACACGTGAAATATAGAACATGTTTTTCAAATTACTTGGGTTCGTTATTCACGGATCCTCCGTCAAGTTGGCGTGTTCCGGGTATCAGAAGTGAAAAGAGTAGATAGCTCAACGCTCAGAAACTAACGTTCAAGCCTAATGTAATTCAGGGGACTATACATAGTTTTTAAGCTAACGAGAAGCCAACCTGGACACACGCCAACAGGGCCGTTGCAGGATCCTGTCCTATTCTTTCTTTTCTAGTGAATTCTTTAAATCTAGACGGCGTTAGAATCCGTTTTTATTACATTAAGATGTGTTGAATGACACCTTTAGTTTCTGTATATTGTGTTTTGCACCTACGGGAAAAAATTTAAAAGAACAAAAAAGTGGTAAACGAATAAAAGAACTAAAAAAAGCGGTTCTAGGGGCTTCAGTCTGGAACCGAGCGACCGCTACAGTCGCAGGTTCGAACCCTGCCTCGGGCGTGGATGTTATTGGTGACCTTAGGTTAGTTACGTTTAAGTAGTTCTAAATTCTAGGGGACTGATGACTTCAGATGTTAAGTCCCGTAGTGCTCAGAGCCTTTTATATTTTATTTTTTTTTTGCAAATTCCATATATGGCTCTGAGCACTATGGGACTTAACTTCTGAGGTCATCAGTCCCCTAGAACTTAGAACTAATTAAACCTAACTAACATAAGGACATCACACACATCCATGCCCGAGGCAGGATTCGAACTCGTGACCGTAGTGGTCGCGCGGCTGCAGACTGTAGCGCCTAGAACCGCGCGGCCACCCCGGCCGGCAAATCCCATATATGACTGTTTGGCATGTGTTGAGAAACCGTTTCCATTTGCAACCGTACAGACTGACGATCGTACAAGCAATAAAAGACACTGATAAAATTGCTAGCAAGAACTTCTGTGCATATATGTTGAATCGATTACATGAGGATGAACATTTCTTTGACAAAATCATCTTCTCTGATGAGTCGACTTTTCACTTAAGTGGCTCAAATGGCTCTGAGCACTATGGGACTTAACATCTGTGGTCATCAGTCCCCTAGAACTTAGAACTACTTGAACCTAACTAACCTAAGGACATCACACACATCCATGCCCGAGGCAGGATTCGAACCTGCGACCGTAGCGGTCGCGAGGTTCCGGACTGAGCGCCTAGAGCCGCTAGACCACCGCGGCCGGCTCACTTAAGTGGTATGATTAACACACATAACTGTATGATTTGTGGCAATGAAAATCCACATCAATCATTGCAACATGATCGTGACGTTTTATGTGCATTGAGCAAGAGCTAAGTGTACGGCCTCTGTTTTTCCATGAGAGAACCATCAATGGGATGAGTAACTGGATATGTTACAACAATTTTTGATACCGCAGATCGATGAGGATGACAAAGAACGACATGTTTACTTTATGCAAGATGGTGCACCATACCATTACCTGGCTGACGTCCGGGATTTTCTCAGTGACCGCTTTCCAGGTCAATGGATTGGCCGTGATGCGCCAGTTCAAAAAATGGCCCTGAGCACTGTGGGACTTAACTTCTGAGGTCATCAGTCCCCTAGAACTTAGAACTAATTAAACCTCACTAACCTAAGGACGTCACACACATCCATGCCTGAGGCAGGATTCGAACCTGCGACCGTAGCGGTTGCGCGGTTTCAGTGTGAAGCGCCTAGAACCGCTCAACCACATCGGCCGCCGATGCGCCAGTTGCATGGCCCCCACGTTCCCCAGGCCTGAAGCTACTCGATTTTTTTTATGGGGATTCATCAAGAATATCGTGTTTGTACTTCCTGTGCCGGCTTCTCTACCTGAACTTAGAACAATAATTTACGCCGCCACTGAGCAAGTTACACAAGCAATGCTACAGCGAGTTTGGGAAAAAACTGACTTCCGGTGGGACATGTGTAGGATAACCAACGGAAGCCACATACAACATGTTTAGTTTAAGGTAAAAAAACCTTGATTTCTTTCCCTACAAAATACCACTAACCCCAGGTCTGAATCTTCTTTCAATAAATTTTTGTGCATTTTGAAAGTTGTAAAATCCTTTTTGAAACAGCCTTTAGTTTTCATAGAGCGCAATTCCACCCACAAAACTTTGAGGCAATATCAGTAACTGAAGGAAACGTACTTTAAACACGCAGCTTCTGCATCAGAATCTGCCAGAAATGCACCTTTACTGTCACCAGAAAGAGCCTATTTCTAGGAGTTGTCGAGTAAAGAAGTAAATAAGGCTAATGTGTTTGTCATCTGTGAGCAGCTGCAGACGCGTGACGCAGAGCTAGCGCCGGGGCGCCCCTGCCGTGGCGGGAGGTGTGCCCGCGATTGTTAGCTGGGCACGGCGCCGCTCCAGAAATAGCTGCGATAATTGTGTTGGCCAGCACCAAAATCTGCCTACCTCAAGCAATCCCAGCTCTTTTGTCCCGTCGCGCTACTGGCGCCCGTCTTGTTCTAGAAGCACCGCGATACTTTCACTAACGATGTCCAAGCTCTTGCAACTCGGTTCCACGTAAGCAACGGCAAAAGAAAATGCGCAAACTGATACCACTTGTGAAGATAACACTACAGGTTGACATAGCTACTTGTTTTTCCTTTTCACTGCATTTGCTTTTACTTGCTTCCTGCTTTATTTTCATCATACATTGAAAAGGTTATTTCAGAATGAGTTTTGTAAATTTAATTACTGATGTTATATACTTTCTTATTTGTTAACATGTTTTTTGGATTCATTTTCTTTGGACAGAGTAATATGATTCCTGAGGGTATTTTCATTCCGTCGCTACAACTACAAGAAAATGCGCGTGTGTTTTTTTTTCACCAGACGCGTTTCGCTTTACTAAGGTTGAGCATCATCAGTGGTCTGTAATCAAGGAAAACAAACAACAAATAACACTGTCTCAATTGCAACCTCAAACCGCCCGCAGAATCAGAAACAGACTGCAACCAGATACATGTTAAACGGACCGAATAGGATCCCCCTAAACACTTGTGATTACCAAAAAGAGCTGGCCATTATAAAACAAATAGCATTAAAAAAGGACACAAAGAAACAATAGTAGACCAACTAAACAGCAAAATAGAGACTCAGATAATGAAATAACTAACCAATCGACACCAATACATTCAACCTACACGACCACCAAATAATTGCATACAGTGGCCTACCACAACAATTTGAAACACAAAATAGGTAACATATTCAAAAAACAACACATAAACATTGCTTACAAAACAAACAAAACGGAAATAAAAACCAGAAATATACCATTAATCTACTATGTATCAGCTCAGTTGCAGAGATTGTGAAAAAATATGCATTGGAATGACTGGCAGGACATTCGAAACAAGATATAAAGAACACATGAGAGCACTGAAATACGGTACAAACTTTTCAACATTTGCAGATCATCTACCACAGACCAAGCAGTATCGAAAAAGATATGAACATCTTAAGAATGAGCAAAGACAGACATCTCCTCCCTTCCCAAGAAAATTTCCACATACACTAAACATTAACACAAAATAAACAATTGCTCAATGAACAAATACCTATTGGAAACCAGACACCATATAAAATAATTGAAAAAATCACATGAAAACAAAAAGAACCTTTTCCATCCTTCACCCTCCACTGCTCACCCCTCCCCCTCCCGGCCCATACACACACACACACACACACACACACACACACACACACACACTTTCATTTCACTTCTTTTCTTGCCTGCTCCTCACTTTTTCTCCAGCTCAGTCTCCATCGCACCACTATACACTATGTCCACTCATCTTCGCTTCTCCCTCCCAGCCCGAAGGAAAAAAGGCTAAAAACTACTCCATCATTATTCGTTCATTACTCTTACACAGTACATAAATACACAGCAACATAATTAAATAGAATAACAAACATACAGTTAAGTAAAAAGAGTATAGGTCAAAGATAAACTAGTGGCACTGTTATGTTGGCAACACTACAAAAGACAATACACAGAAGTATAAAAATACACAGTAAATAGTGGTGCACGAAACAGTGTGCTGTGTAAAACGTAAGAAATGCATAGTTCTGCAGAGTAAAGGAAGATCCGACTACAAGTATTGAAGTCTAATGAAAAAAGATATCAAAGACGAGCTAACAGGCGGCATTTCCTGATGTAGGCGGGAAGACAATCAGGAATCACCGTGATTAAAATGGAACTAATTGTTAACGAACTGCTTTTAGAGCTTAAAACAAATCAAATTGTAAATACATTTAATTACTGACCACTGATGATGCTTAACCTCTATAAATCCAAACGCGTCTGGTGAAAAAAGAAAAAAAAAACACATTTTCTTCTAGTTGTAACGAAGGAACGAAAATACCCTCAGGAATTATAGAGCAACTACAAATGAAGAGTAACATGAAATTGCGATTTTGTATACAATTGTAAATAGATGTAATCAGAATTTTTGAAAGTGTTATGTGAAGCGAGGATTGTGAGCGATTTAGTGTACATGGTGGCAGTCAGTCAAGGAATGTTTTAGGGAATTGGCTTAAAAAAGTAATTTCAAAGGTCCAGTGAAATCTTTACAAGTTTTCTCCCAGAGCAACTTACGCAGTGCCTAGTTGCCTGTCTTTCAAAACCGAGGCAGTTCTGTGCAGTTGAAGCTGCTGACAAGAGACGCCCTGAGACCCCTGCGGAAACTGCTAGCGAATCCACGCCATTGGTTTTAGCCAATAGCGTGCGTGGGATACAGGTCACATGTGTGGACGCTGGAGTGTTCTGCGGTGCGGAACACAGTTGCCTCTCTTTCTTGTGATCCAGACCTCGAGCAGAACAGACGTCTTCCCCTTCCGTTGCCCATTTCAATTAATTGTTCAACCTCCTAGACTGGCCTAAACCTGGTAACTTCCGACCCTAGGCACGCCCCTTGTACACCGTACATTGAAATATATCCTCTTTATTGTACCTAATATCCTGTTTTGTCATTTAACGGCAGCCATGGATGCCCACTCTCAAGCCTTGACCGCTCACACTGTCGTCATGAGGCATATGTAACAATCTCCCCCCTTCCCTGCCCGTATACATTGGTGTCAGAGGTGGGATTCGTTCCCACTGTTCGGTCCATAGGGCGGCCTTTTACTTTGGGTTCATGTTGGACGTTGCGTGGTCGGTCAATATTCACCGCTGTTATTCCGGTACGAGCCGAGCCCGAATGTTGCAGCGTGGCGGCTGCGACGCTGCGTCCGCACATACGGGGCAAAGTATACTGCCTGCCTCTCGCAGTGCGCCGCTTCTACACGTGCTCGCTGAGTCCACCGAGATGCGCTTATGCACAACGTGCGCTCTGGCCCCATTTGACGGTCGCAGTCAGTCCATCTTCTCGGTCACCTCCCGCTACCTCTGAACCGCGCACCAAGCCGCCAAAGGAAAGCGCGCGATGCGTCCTTGCTGGTGCCGTGGCTCGCTGAGTGCTGTTCACAGTCGGCCCGACTTCCCTTCCTTCCCGTGCCGCCGCCCGCCTGCCGCCGCCCAACCGCCGCCTCACGTTCACCGCCGATCAGCTCCCCGCTGCCACCTGCGTTTGGGTCCTGGTATCAACGCCCGGAGCGCCTACTTTCAGCTCCTTGCAGCCAGCCGCCCTGCCGCCCACGCCGCTGCTATGCGGGTACCGCGTGCGTACAGCCCTCGGCCGCCGCCCTGCCGCTGCCACTGTCTCTGCTGCACTGTGAGTGTTGATATGCGCTGAGGCCATGCAGCCATTTATCCAGAGGAGAACTTAGAGATAAGTGAATAATAGCACAGATTTTGCGCCTTATCAGTTCTTGCCTTTTGTTTGGATGTGACTTTATTTACAAGAACGATTTGAACTTTAAATTTTTGTGAGTCTAATTACTATGAGGTATGCTGAATGCCTAGATAAGCCCCTCAGATGTAAGGTGGCCGCCCGCGGTGGCTGAGCGGTTCTAGGTGCTTCAGTCCGGAACCGTGCGACTGCTATGGTCGCAGGGTCGAATCCTGCCTCGGGCACGGATGTGTGTGATGTCCTTAGGTTAGTCAGGTTTAAGTAGTTCTAAGGTCTAGGGGACTGATGACCTCAGGTGTTAAGTCCCATAGTGCTCAGAACCATTTGAACCATTTGTATGTTAGTTTCAAAATACACTTCCGTTGAACATGTGTACTTCCATAAATTTCTTATCCTTGTTTTAAACTATGTTGTCGTCGAGGTATATGATGCCTAGTTGTTGTGATGAGAAGTTTTTTAAGGTACATTTTTGAGAGCTTTCAGCTCCAGGGATGTGCAGCTTGCTCAATGTTTTTGGCAACCACAGAGTCTCCCAGCCGTTCATGGCATTCTCTTCCGTTTCGTATTCCTCCGCCCTGTGATGAAAGTAGGTTCCTTCTCCTTGGTCCACAGACGTGAGCGCTTTAAGGGCTCTGTAACGCCCTGTGCCATCCTACCGCATCTGCAAGGTTTCCGAAATTGTTGGCGCACTAAGGAATGAACTTTTTCTACGTTCTCTTTCTTTTCTTTCTTGTCTCTCTGCATCCTCTTTCCCGACCATTTATTCTTTTTCTGCCCATGCCTTCTGATTTTCATAGGTGGTAGTTCCTTGATTGGTTAACTCAATGCACAGAGAGGGTAGATGACTTCCAGCAGTTATCCCCCAGAGGGCAGCGAAGTTTTGTTGATATGAAGATATGTAATACGTTGTTTTACTAAGGTTATTTGTGAGCAGGCACGAGGTCCTGTGGTCATGTGGTTGAAGATAATCAAGTACAGGCAAGAGTTCCTGTGTATGTTGTTGTGAGTGATGTTAAATGATCTGTTTTATGCTGTCACCCAGTAGGTAAGTGCAGAACCGTTAGCCATGTTTCACTTTACCATGCAGCGAGTTTCCAGTTGAGACAATGCTCTTTGAGTCATCTAAATTGCGATCTATGTACCCAGTGAACACTTACTACAATGAGAGACCGAGAGGCGCAAACACGTGGCCTAGCACAGCTGTCGCCTTCCGATAAGCCACCCACGCCCCCAAACGCTACCACTTCTCTCCCTCTTCTTTGTCTGGTCTATCATAAATTAAGTATAATTATCATTTGATTTATAAGTCATTTATTTCATATTTTTTTGAATGACTGTATTCTGAGAGTATTATATGGAGTACTAATATTAAGTGGTTGTAAGTAACTGTTCATAGTTTTAGGAGAAAGATGGCCCAAGTCCATACCTCTTTGTATTATGTGAAAAGTTAAGATATTTTGAAGAATTTGAGGTGTTTAAAGGTACCCTCTCTCAACTACTGTATAGGTCTTTTTGATGTGGTAAATTAAGCTACTTGCATTATTCTGTTTTAGTGCAGAATTTTGGTGTTGTACTGTATTTCACTTGTAGATCTCTTTTATTGACAAGGATTTTGTTTTGCCTTTCGAAAGAATGCGTCACGTTTACCCTACTAAAGTTTTTCTACAGTGATACTTTTTACAGGTGTACGTCATAGAACATTTCCTTTTGTTGTCAAACTTAGAATGTGGAGCCACTCCTTGCGGTGTCTATTCTATTTGTCTTTTATTCCTCAATAGACTGTGATACTTCGTATTTTCATCTAACTTATGGAACTAATGCTCCACTGCTTTTCAGATGAGCTAAGTCTACTGTCATTTTAGAAGCATTTATTTCCCTGTTTCCTTTCAGGCTGCCTAAGATTAAAAAATGATTGCGAGTTTTTCATTCTCATGCCACCAAGTTATATAATGTACTCAATAGAGAAGAGTCGAATGCGCCCCTGAAGTTGAGTAGAAGTGCGCTACCCTCTCGTTGTAGAATGGTAAGCGAAACAGATTTTGTGATGGCACAAAAGTAATTAAGTTTCACCCAAGTAAGTGAAGAATTGTAGTTCACACCGCATGTGCGTTTTGCACGTTTAAGAATTCACCCACATGAACACAAGTTTCGTTATTGTTCATCGTACTTTTTACAAAGTAATTTAGTGATGAAGTGAAGATGTTACGAGCGAGCATGGAGATCGGCACTGCTACTATTTGGATACAGTGCTCCCCCGTGTGTTTAGGAATTGAGAGACACCCGTTTATTTATTCAAACAATCACACCCATGACGTGATAAGATTGAAGCACCCACTGAAATAAGCACTAGATTGTTGATGATTAGCACCCATGACGTGACGTCATCACTCAAGCGCAGTAATGCGTTATCTTGTTGGAAATATAGTTAGCAAGAGACTTCCACCCAAATGAATAAAAGTTTTCATTGTACAATGTCGCAGTAGTTCGCCCCTTCTTTTTTTGCAGCTCACCCAGTTACTTCATGGTTAACTCCCACGAGACGTAATCACCTCTGTGGAGACGGAGCACAGTTCCTCCCTTGCCCCTGCATTGCACTAGATTACTACCATCGCTCTGAGTCGCTCGTCTATTCATTCTAACCTCAACCATAACTTTGTATCTCCCTCCTCCAGGGCCATGTGCCTTACACGATGCGGTTACTGCCCGCCGCAGAGTGCCCAGCTGCTCGGGTTATTTTTTCAGTTTTTGCTTTCATAGATTGATCGCCTACCTATCTCTTTCATCTATCCATCACTGACACATCACGACGTGGCTCGCCTTCGTCTGCACCCTGGTTGGTAGCCACTGCTACTCAGACATATTGCCTTCCCTAAGAGGGAGGAGGGAAGAAAAAACCATGTGACTAGTGGATATATCACTGCTGAATCAGCCTTATCCTGAAACCCGTTACCTGAACTTGTTCCCGATTATACCCAATTCCTTATTCTTTAATGTGAGCACCCTTCCGGTTTGTCCTGGGTGGGCTGCTCGGGATAGATGGCCAATATGTCTAGCTACCCTGGCGTTGCGATCACAGGTGGCTGTCCACGAATATATCCAGAAAAAACCGCGAATTCCACCTACACGTCGACTGCAGGCATTGATTAATGCTACTCCACATTTTTACACTCGTGCTGATCAGGTTGACGAGTAAGCCCCTTTTCAGCATGACCATACACCCCTTCTTACCTCACTACCCTGTTGCTACAAAGGTATACCCCTGCAGTTCTTTGGAATCGGCAGTTTAAATTGCCCAGTGACATAGTGCACACGAGTCTGTTACCCATCGACTATTCGCCCGACACTACAACCTCAGGTAATTACTTACTACTTTTTCATCCACTGTAATATTTCGCATTTGTAACGTAACCACCAGCTGAAGCTAACAAGATTAATTTGTGCGTACAGGTACTCAAGCTTGACCACCTGCACTCTGTTCTACCACCTGTCACCACGACGCCCACTGTCTTCCTCTGTGTGTTAACACAATGACATATTATTTGGTACTCGCTCTTGTTGCTATTGTTGTCGGCCTTCCACCATTTCGGAATCATCCGTCCAACTCAGGAGTTATGTTCGAATTGTTGAATAACATGTTGTATAACCTGCACCAGGTAGTAGTTTCTACCAACTTGGATTTAGTTGTACTTCAAAAAACGTTTGCTCCGAGATCACCTTAGCAAGCACACGTGTGCTGTGCCGAGCGCTGAATGTGCCACACCCACCTCCCCTCCCCCCTCTCGCCATTCCTCACCCCTTGCGCATACTTCTCCACTCTTTACCCTCCCGCAAGATGTGCGTTACGCTGCAGATAATTCCCCCTCCCCCCCCCCCCCCCCCTCCATTACCCAACTAGAGAGAAGCGCCATTTCAGTTTGTCGACGTCACATACGTATCTCTCCCCACCCGCCGGGCAAGCCATGTGCTCTTCTCCCGTCAATCAGAAGTCTGTCGCACAGAATCGCATTCTAGCTGTGAACCTTTTCGTATTTTATTATCTGATTATGAACTCAATGCATATTTTTATGTGAAGTTTTATGAATAGGACGAGGATAATGTTAAATGATGTATCCAGGTGAAGGTAGTTCAAATGGTTCAAATGGCTCTGAGCACTATGGGACTTAACTTCTAAGGTCATCAGTCCCCTAGAACTTAGAACTACTTAAACCTAACTAACCTAAGGACATCACACACATCCATGCCCGAGGCAGGATTCGAACCTGCGACCGTAGCGGCCGCGCGGTTCCAGACTGTAGCGCATTTAACCGCTTGGCCACCACGGCCGGCGTGAAGGTAGTGACAAGACATCACATGCTCTGGCTATTTTATGCTACAATTTTTCCATTTGGAACTACTGAGTAATTTTGACCTAGGTGTAATATTTCACTGTCTTCTTCTCTTACTGTGTGTTCGTATGTGTTCCAGTATGCCATGTTTGAAGGATGATTGCTCTGTTAACTAATTTAAGATACTTTAAAGTGAGAAGGTAGTATTTTGGTATTGGGTATTCGTGCGTCTTGACGTGTAGCCTTTGTTATCCCCTGAATTCATCCATAATTCCAGTATTTTACAAGGAAACTTTTGTACCTTGTATTTTAACATGAGTTAATGTGGTTAGTGTTTCATGTGATTTATGGAACATCAACCCTTCATCTTGCTAACTGCATCCTCCATTTTGCTGAAATGTGTTAATATTTTGTAGCCTGTGAAACTTTGTGCAACTATTACCCGTAACTAATATGTGGAGGATATAGCATAATTTTACGTTTGTTATCACTATTTTTAAATGTACTTCACCCACTTCTTACCCAAGTCAGATGTTAAGAAATTCATTAAGCTGATTTATTACGTTTATTACCCAAATACTTTGATTATCCTAGAACCGAGTATTCTGTCATGTTGTTGATGCATTTGCCCGCAGCTCGTGGTCGTGCGGTAGCGTTCTCGCTTCCCGCGCCCGGGTTCCCGGGTTCGATTCCCGGCGGGGTCAGGGATTTTCTCTGCCTCGTGATGGCTGGGTGTTGTGTGATGTCCTTAGGTTAGTTAGGTTTAAGTAGTTCTAGGGGACTGATGCCCATAGATGTTAAGTCCCATAGTGCTCAGAGCCATTTGTTGATGCATTTTATTTTTGGTATTACTTCCACTATCTAGCAATGAGATTAATATTTGCCAAATAATACAAACAACGCCTGTAAATCATTAAAAGATCGGTGCTGATTCAGTTAGGCCACCAGCTACTCCCTATGACAATGAGTTTGTACTGCAGCTGCAGATTAAGAAAAGATTTTTTTCCTGAACCACACACAAAACCAAAATAGTTTATTCCTCTTTTGTGAAGCGTTCTGGTATGATTTTAACCTCGTATGTTTTAAGATCTGATTATATGGATAGTGATGATTTCAACTATTACCGGAGATATTGCATTGTAATTCGAATAGTTAATATTTTACTGTTTCCTTAATTCATGAAATTTGATGAACTTGACTGCATGTAAGTCCCCTCTCACTTACATACACCAAATGAAGTATTGTAACAGATCCCTCCCATAGTATTAGGCCGCTAATAGGGCAAAGCGTCTATCCAGGGGCTGAGTGATGCCGCTTTGTAAACAATGTCTGTCACCACTTCTCTGGAATGGGGAAGTAACGTACATGGTGGCAGCCAGTCAAAGAATATTTTAGGGAATTGGTTTAAAAAAATCATTTCAAAGGTCCAGTGAAATCCTTACAAGTTTTCTCCCAGAACAACTTACGCTGTGCTTACGTGACACGAGTTGCCTGTCTTTCAAAACCGAGGCAGTTCTGTCACTGGAGTGTTCTGCGGTGCGGAACACGGTTGCCTGCCTATCTTGTAATCCAGACCTCGAGCAGAACAGACATCTTTTTGGAAGGCAGAGCCTCTCGCTCTGCTTTTCACAACCGGGCACCAACATAAGTTAACACGAACCGCTTCCCCTTCCGTCGCCCATTTCAATTAATTGTTCGACTTCCTAGACTGGCCTAAACCTGGTATCTTCCGGTCCTAGGTGCGCCCCTTGTACACCTCTTTATTGCACCTAATTTCCTGTTTCGTCATTTAACGGCAGCCCTGGATGGCCACCGTCAAGCCCTGACCGGCCGACCCCCTGCACATGGTCGCCATGTAACAACCTTTTGCCCCCTGCCCTCCCCGTATACATGAACGGTAGAATCATGTCGAGAGGCCGATAGAGAAAGCATCAGCAGCGAGTGGAGAGCGAGAAGAAGACACTACCACGCGTGTACTGCCACATTCTGTGTTCGTGGCCGTTGAGAACGTCAGTGTTTGTACAGTTCTACATGTATGATCTCGCTATAAAAACTAACGACTAAACACGTCACATTCATCATTTCCCGAACTGCGTTTTACTCATTAAGCATAGAAGTTTGGTATGCAGACTGGTAAGCTGTGTGCACGCCGTGAAGACACTGTTTTCGATTTGTAGACAGCACAAACTGTTTAGTGCATACTACAGACAGAACGAAACAGAACATATGGTAACACATTTTCGCGTCGTATATTGATACGAAGATCTTTAACTGTGAATGTACGATGTGCTGATTGCCGGGTGATTGAAGTGATTACGTAGACAACTGCGCACAGCACTTATTGTTCTATTTAAATAAAAGACTAATGATTTACAGTACAATAGACTTGATTTACTTTGGTAATGTGGACGGATATACTGTGGAAAGTGCCGCACCACGACAGTAAACCACAAATCTGAAAACTATGGCTAAAGTGTCTAACAAAAATTATGATGTCAGAGTACGTCACGCATTAGTGGAAAAGAAGTATCTTTCATTCTCGTTGTTGCATGCAGATATGCAGATTGGAATTAATTCTGCAAATACTAACCGTACCTGTTACATTCACAACTGGCGCTCACGATCAAGGAGATCGCCGGCTGGTGTGGCCGAGCGGTTCCAGGCACTTCAGTCTGGAAGCGCGCGACCGCTCCGGTTGCAGGTTCGAATCCTGCCTCGGGCATAGATGTGTGTGATGTCCTTAGGTTAGTTAGGTTTAATTAGCTTTAAGTTCTGGGGGACTGATGACCGCAGATGCTAAGTCCCATAGTGCTCAGAGGCATTTCAACCATTTTTGATCAAAGAGATCTGCAAGACGACACCAGTTATTGGATTACATGCTCAAGGGTCATGGACTAACGAGGCAGTGTCGACGATTCGCCGGCAGCAGCAGCTATTGAAGGAACATTGACTTAGAGATATCGGAAACTAAATCGTTCAAGTAGTGATGTAAAAGATGATAATATAGAAACAATAACAACTTTTCTTCGTTTTACGTAACTGTTAGTTGCCATATTGCAATATCATTCAGTTTTATTTTCAGTAATCTTCAGAACAGTAATTAAAACTTGGTGTCATTCATTTAGTAATTTCCTTTCATAATCATAATAACTTTGCAAACATATTAATTTCCGACACAGTCATTTTTGCAAACAATAGTTACTAACATTAATGAGATAAGAGTTAAACAGTTTTCGTTGCTTTTCGTTTGCTATTAATTGCCACTTGTTGTTTATTTATGTAGTTTGTAAGTTTTTGCCTGAATCTGTATGTTTTGTTCTACATTTAATCTCGTAAGAATTATTGTGCTCTGTCGATTAATTATGCGTGCTGTGTGTTAAGCGCCATTGCAATAATAGGTAGAAACACTTCGCGTGCGGGATAGCCGTGTGGTCTTGGGCGTCCTCCCTCGAGCATGGGTGTGTGTGTTGTCCTTAGCATAAGTTAGTTTAAGTTAGATTAAGTAACGCGTAAGCCTAGAGACCGATGACCTCAGCAGTTTGGTCCCATAGTCCTTACCACAAATTTCCACTTTGCGAGCCGTTCAGTTTGCTTAGGAGAATATTTTATCGGTGGTAATATGTTTGATTTGGGCTAATCGGTGATCATTCGTATTGTTATAGTTTTTGGGTAATTAGTTGCATGTGTGAATGTAATATTCAGTCAAACTGAAAAAGTAGAGTATTTCTGCCTTCAGAGGACTTAAAATTTCCGGGCGCGGTAAATTTAGGGGAGATGGATCGGAGTATTGAGAGTGCGAGTAGTTTAACACGGTCGACTCTAGCCCAGTCGAGGTTCGAGGAGGTGCTGTTTTTCTGGTACCGCGCCACGCGGAATTTGAATCTTCGCCAGACGTCATGGCGTCGAAGACCCATAGAGGTCTCTGTACCATCGCGCCGTATGCTGTGGTGGCGAGCGCCTCCTGGCCTGCATTTAGAGTGAGGACGCCACAGTGGAACGCGTGGTTGCAGCAGCCAATAGCGGCGTCCCCGATCGAGTACTTAAGCACCTGCCTGTCGCTCAGCCTGTCCCTTCCTATAAACTACGTCCGTCTGATCGGGTCCTTTCTTTTCCAACGTCCTACCTATGTCACCATCCATAACACGGATTCCTATACCTTTTTCCTCTCCACCGGTGTGCCCCAAGGTTCAGTCCTCTCTCCTCTCCTGTACCTTTTGTATACGGCGGACATGCCGCCGCCTTCACCCCACATCCACCTTCTCCAGTACGCCGATGACACCGTCTTCCTTGCCCTCGCCCCCACCCTGCAGCACTCCCAACACCGTCTCCAATCCCATCTTGACCGGTTCGCCAGTTGGTGCAACCAGTGGTTGCTCAAGGTCAATCCTTCCAAGACCCAGGCGATCATTGTAGGCAGAACCACCCGTTTCTTCCGTCTCCTTGACTTCTATGTCACCATCTATGATCATCCTATCGCCCTCACCCCCACCCTTAAGTACCTTGGCGTTACCCTTGACCGGCACCTCTCCTGGACGCCCATCTTCAGACAATCCAAGCCAAGGCATGCTCCCGACTCCGTCTCCTCAAGCTCCTTTCTGGCCTCACATGGGGTCTGGACCCCTCCACAATCCTCCACACCTATAAATCCCTCATCTGCCCTATCATCTGCTACGCCCACCCTGCCTGGATCTCCGCCCCTCCTACCTATTACAAATCCCTTCAAATCCTCGAACGCCATGCTCTCCGCCTTGCCTATCGCATCCATCTCCCCTCCCCCACGCGGATCCTGTACAACCTTATTCCATTCCCACACCTCCTCCTTTTCCTCGAACGGATACAGGTCCTCTACACCTCCCGTAAACTAGATCCCCGTCACCCGCTTGTCTTTCCCATCATCCCCCCCCCCCCCCCCGGTCTGCTGCCGCACCTGTATTCCCACGTCCCACCTGCTCTCCATCTCTCCACTCTCCTTACCCTCTCCCAAGGTGGCTTCCACCAGCTCCCCCTGCCTGATGATGCCCTCATCCCCTCGATCTACCCCTCCTGCCAACTTTGATCCTCCTCTTCCACTTCCTGTGTTTTTTCCTCAGGGCACCCTCCCTCCCTTCTCTCCCTCCTCACTTCCTCCCCCCTGTTCCCTCCAGGCTTCCTTTACCGCCGCCCCATACCTTCTTTCCTCCCCCCATCTCCTCTGCCCCTGGCATCTAAACTCTCCCTTCTCCCCCACCCTCTTCTCCTCTTTTGGCAGGTCTCCGGACTCGCACATGTCTCGTGAACATTAGCGCGCCGGAGGTAATCGCCATCAGTTTTGTGTGTGTGCCGTCGTGTTTGTGCTTTAGTGTTTTTCGCCGCCCACGCTCCATCGTTCACGTGTATCGTCACCATCATCTGTGTTCGTGCACAGTGCTGACGGTCTTTTGTTTTCTTCGCGTGTGAACGGCTTCGTGTTTTTTCTTTATTTACTGTGTCTACTGTTATTTTGATCAACGTTATGTTCTTTTACTGATGTGTCTTCTTTGTTTATCTCTGTTTGTACTATCTGAGGCTGAAGAGCGGCGTAAACTTGCTGCTGTCAGCCCACCTTGTATAAGGTGCAAAATTACAATAAAGGCGAAAAAAAAAGCTCAGCCTGTCAGTCTAAACTTGAGTACGTCTCAGGACATGTCGCCTCGCATTAGACAGCGTATTGACTTTCGTGTTTTCTTTACGAGTGGACGTGGTTATCTTGCTTTGTTTTCGTAACTCTGTTGTCCGTTCTTGTTGTGTCGTAAGGTCCTCCGTTGGTCGTGTCCGTCCTCTCCCGTTGTGTTGTTCGTGGGCCGCTCCGCGGGTCCCGTCGCGTTTCCGTCACTACAACCCCGCGACCGTTCCGGTCGCCGTCACAACAGTTTTGGATGACACAGTTACATTTTGTGATGCCCTCTGATCCGCTATCCCCACAAACACCCATTATGAATACCGTTCTCCCCAGTAACGAAATACACATCATTGTCCTGGGTGGCTCTCACATCTTAATGTAGAGAAATATCCGATCCCTGGTATCACTGCAGAGTCGTAGAATGGTTTAAATTCATCGATCATGCTGTGTTAAGGGTTACGTGTGGTGCTTGGGTGGTGTCTTCTATTGTGAAGCACACAACTTCGCCCTCAAACACCAGAGAAACACAGGCAGAATCACAAACTGAAAAGCTCTCCTGTAGCGAATAATTTAATGTATATCGTTACTATTCGTTATTCCACCATGTTGAGTAGGCGGCCAAAGGACCTCTTTTAAGTGCTCATTGACAAACACTAGACGGTTAGTGGATTTTGCGAAATTATTTACAGCTTTTCTCATTCGCAGAAGATAAAGATATGTTTTTTCCCTTCATTGTTCAGATTTGCGTTACACTGTACTTTTACTGAAAGACATAGTTACAATATGCAAGAGAATGGTATAACGAAGCAGTTCTCGACCTGAAAAATAAACGTGTTTGAACAGAAGACACAACCATGCCGAGCGATGTATGAAATTCTCTTTCTCCTAGACTTTATACGCTGAGTCAGGGAAGTTAAAAAATTAGAACTATGAATCTGCGTTCTTTCTGGCAGATAGATTTCACGATTCAGAGTTTCTATAAAACTGACAGCAGTAAGAGGCAACTTGCCCTGGGGATTAATAGCAACTTTGCCTCCATTCATATTAATACTGCCACAAATGCGAAACGAAAATCAATCATCAATCTTATTGTAAACGGACTATGAAATTATTAGAGGGTGAATAGCAACTTTATTCCCTGTCGATCACAGCAAGTTAAAACTGTCTCTGGTGCAGAGTCGCTGAACAATTTTAATCATTAACTCGTACGACAATCGGAGCAATAAGTGGAACCTTATAAATAATAGTGTATTGTTACCTTCGCTAGGGGCATGAAATTGATGCTTGTTGTCTCCCTGCGTGCTGAGCAGCTGTGGTCAGCGAGTTAGTATTTATATAGCAGCTTGAGCTTTTCACCTCAGAAGCGCCGCAGTCGGATAATTTTCTCTTTTGTGGGGGTCTGTTTGTATTTTTGCAGTTACTCCTCAGTGCTTTGTTTGCATTTTTGAGATCTTATTCTGTTTTTTACACAGTACGATATGGATAGGGACTGCGCTAGTTGTGAGTGGACACAAGGAGAATTGGCTGGTGTCTGTAAACAGCTGGAGGCTACATTGGTCACAGTAGACCGGCTTCTGGGTACTGCTCAAAAGTGTGGCGACATCAGTGCGCCAGTGACGAGAACTGGCGATATGCAACATCTGAGCGGTTCGTTTTCACTCAGGAGTGTGTGGTAGGCAATGATGGGTTTGCGTTCACTGGCTGGGTGCAACAAACTGCAAACAGCACACATGACAGCACAAATGACATGTGCTGTCTGGGTTTATTTATTTACACGTCTAGTTCCGTAGGACCAAATTGAGGAGCAAATCTCCAAGGCCATGGAATGTGTCAATAGATGAAATTACAACATAAAAGAATAACAGATAAAATAAAATGTTTAAGAATTCAAAAATAGTGAAGTCATAAGTTTAAGTAAACGCAATCAACAATATTACCTAAGAATCAGCTTAATTTTCCAAGAACTCCTCAGCAGAATAGATGGAGTGATTCATGAGGAAACTCTTCAGTTTAGATTCGAATGCGCGTGATTACTGCTAAAATGTTTGAATTCTTGTGGGGGCTTATTGAAAATGGATGCAATAATATACTGAACACCTTTCTGCACAAGAGTTAAGGAAGTGCGATCCAAATGCGTATTGGATTTCTGCCGAGTATTAACTGAGTGAAAGCTGCTAATTCTTGGGAATGAGCTGATATTGTTAACAATGTAATGAATGTATATATTGAGAAGGCAATGTCAAAATACCGAGACTAGCGAACAGGGGTCGACAAGAGGTTCGCGAACTTATACCACTTCCTGCCCGAAATGCTCGTTTCTGAGCCAAAAATATCGTTTTAGAATGGGAAGAGTTACCCCAAAATATAATATCATACGACAGAAACGAATGAAAATGAGCAAAGCAGACTAATTTTCGTGTCGAACCATCACTTACTTCAGATACCGTTCGAATAGTAAAAATGGCAGCATTAAGTCTTTGCACAAGATCCTGAACATGGGCTTTCTGTGGCTATCCTCAGTTCCTTTCGGCGAATGGCTGATTTGTTGAAGACAGCTAGCAATGCATGTGGGATGCAGGCAAAGCTGTCTTTAGGTTTTGAGCAGAGTTGAAGGTCTGAGCCAAAAGCTTAGATGGCCCCGCGATGATATCGAATGCGAATTTCTCGACCTCCACTATCGGGTGGTGAATTGTAGGGTTCCCCTTAATAGGTGAGGCGTGCACTACACACAGGAAGCGGCTACTAGGGTAGCAGAGTGCAGGTGGAATGCACATGGAGGTTTTTAGGTTAGAGGAGCACCCACTTTGGATCAGAGACGAATTACCTGTCATAATGGATGTTACATCAGTCAAAACGTTCTCTGAGAACGTGTGTCCTCGCTGATCGAATATAGAAAAGGTTAATTTGATATCAGTAGGCTGCAGGAGCATCCGAGGAGAGGTCCCAAAAATAGTATCGCTTATCGAAGATTACGATGTTCAGATAGCATTACGAACAGAAATTTGGTCGAAACCAGAACTGAACAGCAGGCTGAAGTATTTGTAATAAGGAGAGGTTAGTCGCCAATGGTGGCGGCATATTTATTGCAGTGAGGTATTCGATAATATCTTGAGAGGTTATCACAAATTCCGTATGTGAATTAATCTGGAAGAAGTTAGGCATCAAAGGCCTGTCAAAAATGGTAATCGGACGCTTTTATAGACCTCCTTGGTCGTGAGCTGTAGCGGTAGAGCGCTGCAGAGACAAATTGTAGAATATTATTAGTAATTTTGCTCGCCATGACGATCTAGTAAGGGGTGCCTTCAGTCTGACAGGTCTAGAGTGGAATTCATGCTATCAAAACTGGTGCCAGAGAGTGGGATTCATATGACATTGTTCTGAATGTCTTATTCGAAAATTACTTCGAGCAGATAACTAAAAAGTCAACTCATGAAGGTAACATCTTACACCTCCAAGCAGCAAACAGATCTGAACTTGTCGAATCAGTTAACGTAGAGGAAGGTATCAGTGGTCAGAAGGCTATGATAGCGAGTATGACCACGGGTTTTACAAGAAATGTTGAGAAGATAGGAAAATATTTTTGCTTAGCAAGACTGACAGGACACAAATTAGAGAGCATCCGAGTATCCAGCATTAAATATTCATTGCTGAGGACGAATGTGTGGAGCACAAATGTAAAAAATTCAAAAGCTTTGCTCCGGATGCCTTACACAAATTTGTTCCGATCAAGGTCTTAAGGGATGGGAAAGACTCATCGTGGTTTAACAGCCATCTTGGAAAACTACTAAGAAAGTAAAAAGGGCTTCATCACAGATTCAAGAGAAGTCAAAACCTATCTGATAGACACAGGCTGAACGAAGAGAAAATGGGCGTAAAGAGAGCAATGAAAAAAGCGTTCAATGACTTCGAAAGTAAAATTTTGTAAACAGATGTGAGTAAAAATCCTACGAAGTTTTGGTCATACGTAAAATCAGTAGGCGGTTCGAAATCGTCTGTTCATTTACTCAGTGACCATATTGGCACCGAAACGAAAGATAACAGAGAGAAGGCCATAATACTGAATTCGGTCTTCCAGAATTGTTTCACCGCGGAAGATCGCAACACGGTCCTTACTTTCAGTCATCGTACGAACGTCGAAATGGCAGATAACGAAATAACGGATCACGAAGTAGGAAAGCTACTACAGTCGCTTAGCAGTGAAAAAGCATCAGGACCAGATGAGATACGTATAAGATTCTACAACGATTATGCGAAAGAACTTGCTCCCCTTCTGCCAACAGATTACCGTAGATCGCTGGAGCAATGAAGGGTACCTAGAGCCTAGAGAAAAGCTGAGGTCATTCTCTTTTTCAAGAAGGTTCATAGGACAGATGCACGTAATATAAACCTATATCGTTGATGCCAATCTGTTGAAGAATTATGGAGCATGTTTTGTGCTCAAGTATTATAAAGTTTTAGAGAACGAAAATCTCCTCCCTAAAAAAAAAAACAGAGTGGATTCCATAAACAGAGATCTTTAGAAACTCAGCTCTCTCTGTTCCTGCATGAGAATCATAGCACTGTAGACGATGGCGCTCAGGAAGATGTCTTGTTCCTTGAAATCAGGTAGGCATTTGACACCGTCCCGCACTGCCATCTAGGAAAAAAAAATTCGTGTTAACGAGTATTGGGTCAGATTTGTGACTGAATACGAGACTTCCTTACAAATAGAACTCAACACGTCGCTCGTAACGGGAGAAAATCGACAGATGTAAAGATAATTTCCGGAGTACCCATGGGAAGTGTGATAGAACCGTTACTGTTTGCAATG
The DNA here is from genome assembly GCF_021461385.2 of Schistocerca piceifrons. Lineage (NCBI taxonomy): Eukaryota > Metazoa > Arthropoda > Insecta > Orthoptera > Acrididae > Schistocerca > Schistocerca piceifrons. The sequence continues at coordinate 907,459,564 of NC_060149.1, forward strand.
TTTATGTACGATCAAGTACAAAGCGTCGGAAGCTCCTTAAGACTATTTACAGATGATGCAGTTGTTTACAAGAAAGTAGCAACGCCAGAAGCAGCATCGATTTGCCGTATGACCTGCAGATGACTGATGAATGGCGCTGGCTCTGCAGTTGACCCTGCATGTAAATATATATAACATATTGCATATACACAGGAACAGAAATCTACTACTGGACAGTTACACTATTGATAACAAATTGTTGGAAATTGTGTCTACCGCAAAATATCTAGGAGTAACTATCCAGAGTGACCGTAAGTGTGATGAGCATATAAAACAAGTAGTAGAAAGAGCAGAAGCCTGAAATTCGTAGGAAGAATCTTAAGGAAATGTAACTTATCCATAAAAAAAGCTGCTTACAGGGTGCTAATTCGACCGATTCCTGATTATTGTTCATCACTACCCTTTCCAGGTAGGACATAAAAGAGACTGAGTAGTTCCAACGAAGTGAGGCGCGTTTCGCCATAAGATCGTTTTCCGCGCGAGAGCGTTACAGACATGCTCAATGAACTACGAGAGGGGCTTGTGCACCACAGAGAGGTTTACTATTGAAATCTCGAGAGAGCACTTTCGGGGAAGAGTCGGATAACATATAACTTCCTTCCACATACACCTCATGAAATGACCGAGAAGTTACAGCTAATACTAACCGACAATTATCCTACCCGCGAGTGGAACAGGGGAGGAGGGATCAGTCAATAGTACCAGAAGTACCCTCCGCCACACACCGTTATATGGCTTGTGGAGTAAGATGTAGATGCAGATATAGTTCATTCCCAAATCCTCTATCGTCTGCCATCCACTGTAGGAGGACCAGGATTTGGACATCAAAGCCTCACCAAATAGTTCCGTACCAAAAATTATTCCCTGAATCAGCAAATCAATTGTGATCAAAAAATTGTGAGTCAAAATGAAACGTAGGTAACAGTTTTCTGGCAACAACTTTTGGCTCGAGTAGAAGGGAAACGCAGTAACACAGAGACTGCTACGGTGTTGGGCTGTGGGTTTAAAGCCCCTGCCTTTATGAGCAACGCCGTATTTGCGGAGGTAGCTCGTATTTTGATTAATTTATGTAGACGTAAAGGAAGCTTGGTAACTGTTTCAGTTTACAGCTATGCATGCCTCTCGGAGAAACAGAGCCGCTCATATCACGCATGCAAACGTGAAAGGAAGATACACAACTCAGAACATGCACCAGGAATACTGCCCGATATTACTGCTGTTGGCCTCCCGTGGCCATTATCGGAGACAGGTGGTGACGTTACAGTGAACAATTACAGTGGTGACTCAGGAAAGTCCATCGCACTGTGAATCATTTCAAGTGGTTCAGCGTTTTGTCTTGAAATATCACAATAAAAACTCACGATAAACCAACCTAAGCGACCTGGTCGACTAATGTATGGAGAAAGATCAAGGGAAGACTTAGAGTATTGCCTTCCAAATATTACAAAGTTGTGTTTATTCGCATATTCAACAAATTGTGCAGAATAAATAATTATTACATGTAAACAAAAATAGTCTTTCGTTGCAATAAAGAAGTAAAATAACGGCATTTCAGCGTTATTCGAGCAATGTAAAAGGTTACTAAAAAAGGAAAAGTAAGGAAGGTAGATTGGCGTCTGACGCGCCGTCAGCAACGATATCGGTAAAGATGGAGCACAATCTCGGATTATGGAAGGTCGGGGAGAAAAATTGACGCGCTTTCCAAAGGAACCATCGAAGCATTTGCCTGGAACAATTTAGGAAAATCACAGACAACCAAAACCTGGGTGGTCGGACAGGGATTGGAACCGTCGTCCTTCCGAATGCGAATCCAGTGCGCCAAATTTTGCGACCCCTCGCTCGGTGTTTTCCAAACAAATACTTTAATATCTCGATAACAGTGTACACTAAAATGAACTATACTATAAATGGTGATATATTTTATGCTAATAGAAAGCCAAGTGTCACGTTGAAAGAAATTCTTTCGCTCTATTCTTTTTTTTTTCAAATTTTATAAAATGTGAGCCTTCGTGATGTACACTGCCTGACAAAATGTGAAGGACCCAGAAAGGAAGGAGGAAACGAAGTTAAACTTCACGGTTTGAGAAGATACGTGATGCTATGCCAGTCATTACAAAATCGAGTCAAATTTACAAAGCACTTGGCAGTATTGGCCCACTTATGGGTATTATGCCGAACATTTCTGACCTGGACGCACGCACTGATCCACTTGCGGAGGGTGCCATAAGGCCGTTGTATCGTCTCCTGAGGGATGCCGGTCCACTTCTGTGGCAACGAGTCCTTCACATCCTGGATGCTGGCACTGGGACGGTAATGGCGTCCAAACTGTTTCCATCCAGTACTGTCGGAAACAGACCTGGAGATCTGACCGGCCACGGGAATACCTAAACATCGCTCAGTCAGTTTATAGACATACCTGACATTTGTTTATGAACACTGTCCAGTAGAAAAACGGCACAACGATTCTATCACATTAGTGGTAAAACATGAGGTCGCACGATTTTCATAACGTACCTTTATGCTGCCAGAGTTCCCTCAGACACTACCAGCTGTGACCCGATGACGACACACACCGTGACGCCAAGAGTAACACCGTTGTGTCTCTCCAAAACTATGGAACAATGAGACCTTTCGCCAGATCACCGCCATATTCGCCGACAGTCATCCGGAGTAGTGCAGAACCGCGATTTATCGCCGAACGCAATGCGATGCCATTCATCAGAACTCAGTGCTTCCTCATCGCGACGCCCATTCCAAACGAAGCCGTTTGTGTTGTGGCAGCCTACGCACGTGACGGAAATTGCCTAGTCCGTCTGCTGCTAATCTCCGATCAATAGTGCTTATGTTGCAGCGAGTCCATTACTTGTGCCGGATGGCAGGAGCAGATGTGATGAGGCTACGATCTGCTTGGTGCACAATCTGGCGAGCCTTCATTGTGGTGGTCAGACTTGATGGACCGGATAATGAAATACAGCATTTAGAGCTATCGTCATATGAATGTGGAAGTTTGCTAATGTGAAACTATCTTAAAGGGTGGAGGATAGCGCATTTATATCATAGGTGTTACACATTTTATGCTTGTGAAGATCTGATCATAATACTAATACAAATTACAAATAAACAGTTTGAACTGATAAGCAAAAAATGCGAACAGTGGTAGTAATGGGATGGTTGTGATTGATGGTCAACAACGCAGGTAATGCACGTGTCGCGCTGGAATGTTGGTTGGTTTGATAGAGGGGGGGGGGGGGGGTGGGGGGGGGTGGAAGGGTCCAAACTGCGACGTCATCGGTCCCTATCGGTCCCTTGTTCCCGGTAAAATAATTACACAAGGAAAAGAAGAAAAGAAAGGAGACATACAGGAGAAAGTAAGAACCAGAAGAACGACAGAAGGACAACCAACATTATTATGAACAAAACAGGAAACGAAAACCACAGAGAGAAGCAAGAAGCAGGTAGAAGGCGTAAAAACAAGAGAGCACATGACTGTGGCTGGCCGACCATGAGAATAAAAAGGAAAAGTCAGCCACTCTGCGACACGACACATTAAAACATCCGCCCTAAAAGCATTAGAGTGGAGAACACAAGGGGACGAAGGACATGCGCTAAAACTTATATAGAATGATAAAACCCACCATCGCTTATAAAACGTAAAACTAAATTAGCTGATGGGGCGTTGTCAGCTAAAATTAATGGCAGAAAGTCTGGTAACTGAAGAGTACGTCGCAGGGCAGCCAGAGGGGGACAGCTCACCAAGATGTGGGCCACTGTGAGCCGAGCGCAGGAGGTAGCCGTGTGTCACCCAGGCGTGGCCAATGCCGAACCGGCAGAGAACCACAGAGTCCCTACGAGAGACCTGCACGGAGGACTGCCACACATTCATAGTCGCCTACATGGCACACAGTTTGTTGTGCATGCTCATGTTATGCCATTTCGTCTCCCAAAGCCGCAAAACTTTGCAGCGTAGTACTGAATGCAGGTCAGTTGCAAAGAAATCAGTCTCCATAAGCAGTTTCCGCATAGCCTGTTTAGCCAGCCTGTCGGCGAGTTCGTTGCCTGGGATTCCGAGGTGACCAGGGATCCAGACAAACACCACTGAACGACCGTTCGAAGGCGTAGATGGACTCCTGGATGGTCGCTACCAAAGGGTGTTGAGGGTAGCACTGGTCGATAGCTTGTAGGCTGCTCAAGGAGTCAGTACACAGAAGAAACGACTCCCTAGGGCATGAACGAATGTGCTTAAGAGCACGAGATGTAGACACCAGCACGGCAGTGAAAACACTGCAGCCACTGGGCAAGGAAGGCTGTTCAATATGTCCTCTATGGACATACGCGAAGCCGACGTGACCATCAGCCATTGACCCGTCGGTGTAAACCACTTCGTGGCCTCAGTACATGTTAAGAATCGAGAGGAAGTGGCAGCAGAGTGCTGCGGGGTTAACCGAGTCCTTAGTGCCATGCGAAAGGTCCAGGCGAATCGGCGGCCTAGGTGTACACTATGGAGGTGTACGTGAATGGACGTCAAGTATAGGTGGTAAAGGGAAGTACTCCAGTTCGGATAGAAGGGATAGGATACGAACTGCAATTGGAAGCCCTGACCTGGGCCGCCGATGCAGGAGATGAACCGCCATGGGTGGGAAATGGAGACGGTGATTTGGATGCGCAGGAGAACTACGAAAGTGTGCAATGTAACTGACCAGCAGTTGTGCACGCCTAACCTGCAATGGAGGGACTCCAGCCTCCACCAGGACGCTGGTCACTGGACTCGTCCTAAAAACTCCTGGTGCACTGGGTCGAGTAAACGCACGCTGAGGGCGCCGCAGAACCATAAACCAGACTCCCATAGTCAAGGCGGAATTGAACAAGGGCTTTGTAGAGCCGGAGCAGCGTAGAGCGATCTGCACCCCAGTTGGTGTTGCTCAGGCAGCAGAGGGCATTGAGGTGCTGCCAGCACTTCTGCTTAAGCTGACGAAGGTGAGGAAGGCAAGTCAATCGGGTGGCGAAAACCAGTCCTAAGAATCGATATGTCTCCACCACAGTAAGTGGATCGTCATTAAAGTAAAGTTATGGTTCTGAATGAACGTACGACGCCGACAGAAGTGCATAACACACGACTTTGCGTCTGAAAACTGGAAACCGTGGGCTAGAGCCCGTGACTGCGCCTTGTGGATGGCTACCTGTAGGTGCCACTCAGTAACACCAATACTGGTGGAGCAGTACGAAACACAGAAGTCGTCTGCATACAGAAAAGGTGAGACGGTCGGCCCTACAGCTGCTGCTAGACCATTAATGGCCACTAAAAATAGAGAGACACTCAATACAGACACCCGCGGGACCCCATTCTCCTGGATATGGGGGGAACTATGGGAGGCACCAACTTGGACACGGAAGGTACGAAGCGACAGGAAATCTTGGATAAAAATTGGGAGCAGGCCTCGGAGACACCACTCATACAATGTGGCAAGGATATGATGTCACCAGGCGGTGTCATACGCTTTTCATATATCAAAAAAAGGTGTTAGCGTCTGGAAAAGGCTGTTTGGATGGCAGACTCGAGGGACACAAGATTATCAGTGGTAGAGCGACCCTTGCGGAAGCCGCTCTGACATGGAGCCAATAGGCCACGTGACTCCAGGACCAAATCCAATCGCCGGCCGAGGTGACCGAGCTGTTATAGGCGCTACAGTCTGGAACCGCACGACCGCTACAGTCGCAGTTTCGAATCCTGCCTTGGGCATGGATGTGTGTGATGTCCTTAGGTTAGTTAGGTTTAAGTAGTTCTAAGTTCTAGGGGACTGATGACCTCAGAAGTTACGTCCCATAGTGCTCAGAGCCATTTTTTTTAACCAAACCCAACCGCCGACACACCATACATTCCAGCAGATTACAAAGGACGTTGATGAGTTTTACTGGGTTTGAGCACCGGAATGATGGTGCTCTCCCGCCATTGGGATACAAAGACGCCATAACACCAGATCTGGTTGAAGGTGATGAGGAGATATCGCTTGTAGTCAGACGAGAGATATTTGATCATCTGACTGTGGATCCGATCAGGCCCAGGAGCTGTGTCAGGGCAATGTGCAAGGGCACTGTTTAGCTCCGACTCTGTAAATGGGGAGTTATAGGATTCATTGTGGCATGTAGTGAACGAGAGGACTTTCCCTTCCAGCCGCCGTTTGAGAGTGCGAAAGGCTGGGGGGTAATTCTCCGACGCAGAGGCTCAAGCATAGTGCTCAGCAAAGTGCTAGGCAATCACGGTTGCGTCGGTAGATAACACGCCATTTATGTTAACACTGGGAACACCTGTTGGTGTGTTGTACCCGAAAGCACGTTTGATCTTTACCCAGACCTGGGAAGATGACATACATATGGCATCCAATGGTCAAGACATATATCTCCCAACAATCCTGCTTCCGTCGTTTGATAAGTTGGCATGGAGCCGTTTAAAGGCTGTGAGGTGCTCCAGGGAAGGGTGCCGGTTATGCCGCTGTAGAGCTCGCCGACACTCTTTAGTTGCTTCAGCGACTTCCGGCGACCACCAAGGGACTGCCTTTCGCGGAGGGCACCCTTAAGAACGAGGGATCGTGTTTTCTGCCACTAAAACGATTGTTGTAGTCACCTGCTCAACCATCACATCGATGTTACCGTGTGGGGGAGATTCAATGGTGATAGCAGAGGTGAAAGTTTCCCAGTCCACCTTGTTGAAAGCCCATCTGGCCAGGCGTCCGTGGGCCTGACGCCAGGGCAGTGACAGGAAGATGGGGAAGGGTCACTACCACACAGGTAGTCATGTGCTCTCCAGTGGATAGATGGGAGAAGTTCTCGGCTGCAAGTTGATAAATCAGTTGCCAGGTAACTACCATGAGCCACACTGAAATGTGTGGTGGACCCAGTATTTATGAGGCAGAGGTCGAACTGAGACACTGAAAAGTGTGGCGGCCACAGTATTTAAGAGGCAGTAAAGTTTCGACATCTGTGCCTCAGCCAGTAAGCACAGTGCCACCCCCCAAAAGGGCTTATGGACGTTAAAATCCCCCAAAAGTAGGAAAGGTTTAGGGAGTTGAGCAGTCACTGCAGTTAATACTTTCAGAGATACTGCAGTACCTAGCGGAAGATATACATTGCAGACAGTTATTTCATGCGTTGTCATTATTCTGATAGTCACAGCTTCAAGAGGGGTTTGAAGGGGCACAGTTTCACTACAGACTGAGTTTAGGACATAAACGCAAACTCCACCTGACACTCGATTAAAGTCACTACAGTTCCTGTAGTACCCCTTTTAGACGAGGAGGGCAAGGGTCCGCATTGCCAGGAACCAGGTGTCCTGGAGGGCAATGCAGAAAGCAGGTGTAAAGCTTAACAGTTGCTGTAGGTCAGCCAGGTGGTGGAAAAAACTGCTGCAGGTCCACTCGAGGATGACGTCATTGTTAGTTTGGGAAGGCATGGAACATTCATTGAGGCAGTTTACGTCTCAGGGTCACCTGGTGCCACCGACTTTTTGCCTGAGCGGTCTATATCCATTGTGTCTGAGAGTCCGGCGAGATCTAGGTCCTCAGTGGACGCCAGAATCTCCACCTTATTCACAGACGCAGAGCTTGTAGGTAGCAGTGGTGTGGGTGCCACTGCAATGCCCTTGGTCTTGGGGGCCTTCTTTTTGGATTTCTCTCACTTCTCCTTGGCTTTCCCTGGCTGGGAGGACTATACTGTTTCAGTCTCAGGGACTGAGGATGAGCGTGAAGCCCTATGACCAGCTACTTTTGGGCTCTTCAGCCACTGGCAGGTGTCGTCTTTCCCACTAGCAGAAACCTGGGAAGGGAGTGACCCAAGGGACCGCTTCCTAGCGAGAGGAGCCAAACACTTCTCTGGCTCAGAAGGTGTTGCTCCTGAACTAGGTGGTGCGGGAGCAACAGGGAGGGAAGTGCCCCCCATCATCAAGGGGCATGTGTAGTCTTCTGGGTCTGAGAGGCGACAGGAATGCAAGGAACTGGTGGGGCGACAACTGTTCTCGTAGCAGAGGCCTAAGAGGAGGTCATAGCCACACGATGTAGGTGCTAAAATTTCCTGTTAGCCTCAGTGTAGGTCAGTCGGTCCAGGGTCTTACATTCTATGATTTTCCTCTCTTTCTGTAAAATCCTGCATTTTGGCGAGCAAGGTGAGTGATGCTCTCCACAGTTGACACAGATGGGAGGTGGGGCACATGGAGTATTGGTATGTGATTGACATCCACAATCTCGACATGTGATGCTGGATGTACAGTGGGAAGTCATATGGCCAAACTTCCAGCACTTAAAGGAACACATTGGGCGAGGGATATATCGCTTGACGTCACAACGGTTGACCATCACCTTGACTTTCTCGAGCAATGTGTCACCTTCAAAGGCCAAGATGAAGGCACTGGCGGCAATCTGATTATCCCTTGGACTCCGATGGACGCGTAGGACGAAATAAACACCTCGCCCCTCTAAACTGACGCGCAGCTTGCCGTTAGACTGCAAAAGAGAATCCCTGTGGAATATAATACCCTGGACCATATTTAAGCTCTTATGGAGCGTAATGGTAACAGAAACATCCTCCAGCTTGTCGCAAGCGAGTAATGCCCGTGACTGGGCAGAGGATGCTATCAAGACTGACGCAGAGCGCATTTAGGACAAGCCCTCCACCTTCCCAAACTTGTCCTCCAAATTCTCCACAAAAAACTGAGAGGCTTCATGGACATGAAAGCTTCCCCATAAACTCTCGTACATATGAGGTACTGGGGCGAATATGCTTCACTGCCATCCTTAGCCTGGCGTTTCTAAGGGGAATGAATTGGGGTCATATTTCTTAGTATTGAAGTTAGACTTTGTCTGATTAGAGACTGCTGGAGGCGGACCACAGGCAAGAGATGATGTACTACGCTACATGGCGTGTCATCCGCCTTGATGCCACATACCCTGACAAGGGGCCCTCCCAATGGGTGCCACCCAGCCACAGCAAGGGCCACCTGGCAGGATGGCCATTGCTGGGAACCCCAATGCCCCAGGAAGATGGACATCTGCTCCATGGCATACGTGGGGAGCTAACAGCGCAGGCATCAGCAGAGCGATCCCTGTGTTTTCAGGGGGCTACAACCAACAGGTTACATGGCGGCCCCACCACAACGGACTGGCTACCGTGCTGGATATGAGGTGCTAAGAAGTCCATGGTCGTCTTTGGCGCAGAAAGCGACACTGCATAGTGCGTAGTGGATGACGCACACAGGAACTTGTCGTCGCCCAAGAGATGGAGAATGAGGGGGACTGCAATGCGTCGACGAGAAAGCGGGCTAAAGATCTCAATGCACGATGGACACTATGCACCATGTAAGGCGCCCTTCCCCAACTGGCGCGCTCTTCGCGAAAATTTAGAAACGTGAAGGTCAAACCCGACAGGGGAACGTCACATAAAGGCCGAAATGTGTGAGACTCCTTTTAGTCGCCTCCTACGACAGGCAGGAATACCTCGAGCCTATTCTAACTTCCAGACCCACAGGGGGTGCGCTGGAATGTGCGTGTTCAGTACGGACTAGACATCAGTGCAGGTTTTTTACGAATAGTGCACACTTCGTATTTGAATTCAGAGGCCAAGGTCGACGGGCAATGAAAGACCTAACAGAGTTCCAAAGAGGGCAGTCTGTGGGGGCCCGATTAGCTGGAGCATCAGTAACCAAGACAGTCAACTTATTCAATGTTTCAACAGTCATGACAGCCTACACAAAAAATGGAAAGACGTTATCATGTAAACGTAATAGTGGGCGCAAATCGAAACTAAATGACAGAGATCGTCGTACGCTAACACGAATTGTGTCAGAAAAACAAAACTACGGCGGCCAAAGTGATGCAGGGCTCAGTAGCCATCTTCGAGACCCCGTATCTGTGGGCACTGGCCGCCAAGAACTCCATAAATCGCATATTCACGGACGAGCTGCTATACCGAAACCATTAGTGACGATAGCCAACGCAAAGAAGCTTAAAACATAGTGTCAGGAGCATAAATCCTGGACGACTGACCAGTGGAAAATACGTCATGTGGTCCGATGAGTGAACATCGGGGCGAGTTTACGTCTGGAGAATGCCAAAAGAATTATATAATCCTGATTGCTTGATTCCAGTGGTTAAGCATGAAGGTGGAAGTGTGATGGTGTAGGCAGCCATATCATGGTATTCTGCTGCTCTCATAATTACTCTCAAAGGCCGTGTCACAGCCAACGATTGTGTGAACATTTCAGGTCATCAGGTGCAGTTCATTATTAAGATGTTTTTCCCCAACAATGATGCCATATTTTAGGATGATAATGCACCTATTCCACAGCCATAACAGTACAGTCATGGTATGAGGAGCATGCAACTGAACTGCAGCGTCTTCCCTTGTCAGCACAGTCCCCGGACTTTAACATCATCGAAACCTTGTGGGCGGTATTGGAACGCAGACTCCGGAGCACATTTCCGCCTCCCTCGTCACTGCAGGAGTCAGAAGAGGTTCTGATCGAAGAATAGCATAACATTCCACTTTAGACTCTACAATCATTATATGCCAGTATTCGAAGAAGAATCGCAGCTGTGCTGCGGGCAAATGGGGGTCCAATCCTTTATTAATAAACCATTCCCAAGTAAGTACAGGTGTTCACATTATTTTGCCTAACCTTTGTACAAATATACGAGAAGTTATTCATTCTCTATGCGCACCGCTCTCGTAGTAGCAATGTGGACCTTTCTTCAAAAAATTAGTTGAAGTCATGGAAGGAGCCTCAGCTCCAAGAATTAATATAATAATATGAGCAAACATGAATATTAACACAGGTGTTGAGAGTGAAATTAGTAATAACTTCCTAAACATTCTGAGCACTTCTGGTATGACATAAATGGTAAATACAGCTACTAAGGTATGAAAACGTTCAGCACCATTGTTAGGCCATGCACTTACATATACCGACATTGATATTTGTGAAGCATTTATAAGACTTCTTGGCCCTCTAATCATTACTGACAGGTAATATAGCTAAAGACAAGCTTGATAAAATCCTCAAAATTGGAAGCATGCAAACGGCTCTAGTAGGAACGTAAAATATATACCTTTTGTACGGCATTGGCAAATCATAACTGGGATGAAGTGTACATGGGAAACAATGTAGATGCTAAGATTTCTAAATCCTGCACGTTGTGTATATTCACTTTTGCCGAGACATTTCGAAAAGTAGTCACTTCTACAGCAGCTGCTAAAGAACATACATGGGTAAGTAAGGGTTTTAGAAAGTCCTTCCAGACACTGAAATCTCTCAGGTCTTTACAAGAGCACCACTGTAATCCACAGTTCCTAGATTACTATCGCAGGTATAAAAATGTATGGGAGGGAACTGCTTGCTGGAAGAAAAGTCATCCAGTGACAAAATATCATGCAGGGTGAACCAGAACTCAACCGACGAAGTTTCGGAGGTTGTTCGGAGTAAACCGCAACACCAAAAAATAATTAATGTAGAATAATGAAATTTCAGGACTACATTTGTCTAGGTAATATACTTAAATAATTAACATTGCGAGATCACAGGTTAAAGCTAGTGGCCGACCGAGGTGGCCGAGCGGTTCTGGGCGCTACAGTCTGGAACCGCGCGACCGCTACGGTCGCAGGTTCGAATCCTGCCTCGGGCATGGATATGTGTGATGTCCTTAGGTTAGTTAGGTTTAAGTAGTTCTAAGTTCTATGGGACTGATGACCTCAGAAGTTAAGTCCCATAGTGGTCAGAGCCATTTGAACCATTTTTTAAAGCTAGTGAGAAATAAGCCTTTGCAAATGTGAATTGGTGGTATATTAATAACCGATGTAACGCCGGAGTGTTGCATACAAGCAAGCAAACGTGTATGCAATGTGCTGAACAATTGCCAGATGTCAGTTTGTGGGATGGAGTTCCATGCCTGTTGCAGTCGATTTGTGGATGACGCTGGAGTCGCTCTCCGATGATGTCCAGTATGTGCTCGACTGGAGACAGATCTGGTGAGGAGGAGGAGGAGATTAGTGTTTAACGTCCCGTCGACAACGAGGTCATTAGAGACGGAGCGCAAGCTCGGGTGAGGGAAGGATGGGGAAGGAAATCGGCCGTGCCCTTTCAAAGGAACCATCCCGGCATTTGCCTGAAGCGATTTAGGGAAATCACGGAAAACCTAAATCAGGATGGCCGGAGACGGGATTGAACCGTCGTCCTCCCGAATGCGAGTCCAGTGTGCTAACCACTGCGCCACCTCGCTCGGTCAGATCTGGTGATCTACATCGACATCTACATCTACATGATTACTCTGCAATTCACATTTAAGTGCTTGGCAGAGGGTTCATCGAACCACAATCATACTATCTCTCTACCATTCCACTCCCGAACAGCGCGCGGAAAAAACGAACACCTAAACCTTTCTGTTTGAGCTCTGATTTCTCTTATTTTATGTTGATCATTCCTACCTATGTAGGTTTGGGTCAACAAAATATTTTCGCATTCGGAAGAGAAAGTTGGTGACTGAAATTTCGTAAATACACTCCTGGAAATGGAAAAAAGAACACATTGACACCGGTGTGTCAGACCCACCATACTTGCTCCGGACACTGCGAGAGGGCTGTACAAGCAATGATCACACGCACGGCACAGCGGACACACCAGGAACCGCGGTGTTGGCCGTCGAATGGCGCTAGCTGCGCAGCATTTGTGCACCGCCGCCGTCAGTGTCAGCCAGTTTGCCGTGGCATACGGAGCTCCATCGCAGTCTTTAACGCTGGTAGCATGCCGCGACAGCGTGGACGTGAACCGTATGTGCAGTTGACGGACTTTGACGGAGGGCGTATAGTGGGCATGCGGGGGGCCAGGTGGACGTACCGCCGAATTGCACAACACGTGGGGCGTGAGGTCTCCACAGTACATCGATGTTGTCGCCAGTGGTCGGCGGAAGGTACACGTGCCCGTCGACCTGGGACCGGACCGCAACGACGCACGGATGCACGCCAAGACCGTAGGATCCTACGCAGTGCCGTAGGGGACCGCACCGCCACTTCCCAGCAAATTAGGGACACTGTTGCTCCTGGGGTATCGGCGAGGACCATTCGCAACCGTCTCCATGAAGCTGGGCTACGGTCCCGCACACCGTTAGGCCGTCTTCCGCTCACGCCCCAACATCTTGCAGCCCGCCTCCAGTGGTGTCGCGACAGGCGTGAATGGAGGGACGAATGGAGACGTGTCGTCTTCAGCGATGAGAGTCGCTTCTGCCTTGGTGCCAATGATGGTCGTATGCGTGTTTGGCGCCGTGCAGGTGAGCGCCACAATCAGGACTGCATACGACCAAGGCACACAGGGCCAACACCCGGCATCATAGTGTGGGGAGCGATCTCCTACACTGGCCGTACACCACTGGTGATCATCGAGGGGACACTGAATAGTGCACGGTACATCCAAACCGTCATCGAACCCATCGTTCTACCATTCCTAGACCGGCAAGGGAACTTGCTGTTCCAACAGGACAATGTACGTCCGCATGTATCCCGTGCCACCCAACGTGCTCTAGAAGGTGTAAGTCAACTACCCTGGCTAGCAAGATCTCCGGATCTGTCCCCCATTGAGCATGTTTGGGACTGGATGAAGCGTCGTCTCACGCGGTCTGCACGTCCAGCACGAACGCTGGTCCAACTGAGGCGCCAGGTGGAAATAGCATGGCAAGCCGTTCCACAGGACTACATCCAGCATTTCTACGATCGTCTCCATGGGAGAATAGCAGCCTGCATTGCTGCGAAAGGTGGATATACACTGTACTAGTGCTGACATTGTGCATGCTCTGTTGCCTGTGTCTATGTGCCTGTGGTTCTGTCAGTGTGATCATGTGATGCATCTGACCCCACGAATGTGCCAATAAAGTTTCCCCTTCCTGGGACAATGAATTCACGGTGTTCTTATTTCAATTTCCAGGAGTGTAGATCTCGCCGCGACGAAAAATGTCTTTCCTTTAATGACTTCCATCCCAACCCACGTATCATATATGCCACACTCTCTCCCCTATTACGTGATAATACAAAACGAGCTGCCCTTTTTTGAACCCTTTCGATGTCCTCCGTCAATCCCACCTTGTAAGGATCCCAGACTGCGCAGCAATATTCTGACAGAGGACGAACGAGTGTAGTGTAAGCTGTCTCCTTAGTGGACTTGTCGCATCTTCTAAGTGTTCTGCCAATGAAACGCAACCTTTGGCTCGCCTTCCCCACAATATTATCTATGTGGTCTTTCCAACTGAAGTTGTTCGTAATTTTAACACCCAGGTACTTAGTTGAATTGACAGCCTTGAGTAGGCCAAGGCAACTTGTCGACACTCCTTTTGCGCGGCGTAATGAAGCAGCTCGACACGACGTGGACTCAACTACTCGTTGAAAATACCGTGCAGAACTACTTAGGTATGCTGCCTCAGTAGCCATCCACAATTGCGAAAGCGTTGCCGGTGCAGGTTTCTGTGCACGGGCTGACCCCTCGATTATGTCTCGTAAATGATCGATGGGATTTATATCGGGCGATTTGGCCATATCATTCTCTCAAATTGTCCAGAATGTTCTTCAAACAAATCACGAAGAGTAGTGTCCCAGTGACACGACGCATTGTCGCCCACATTAATTCCATCTTTGTTTGAGAACATTAAGTCCATGAATGGCTGTAAATGGTACCTAAGTAGCCGAACTAAAACATTTTCAGTCAATGATCGTTTCTGTTGGACCAGTCAATTCCACGTAAACACCGCCCCACCGTTATGGAGCTATCACCTACTTGGACAGTGCCTTGTTCACAACTTGGATCCATGCCTTCGTGTTGTCTGCGTCACACTCGATCCCTACCGCACCAACTGAAATCGTGACTCATCTGATCAGGCCACGGTTTCCAGTCATCTAGGTTCAACCGATATGGTAGCGAACCCAGGGGAGTCCCTGCAAGCGGTGCCGTTGTGTTAACAAAGGCACTCGGTCGTCTAGTGCCACAGTCCATTAACGCCAAATTTCGCAGCTTCGCCCTAAGAGATACGTTTGTAGTACGTCCCACATTGATTTCTGCGGTTATTTCACGCATTGTTGCTTGTCTTTTACCACTGACAACTCTACGCGAACGCCACTACTCTCGGTCGTTAAGCGAAGGCCGTCGGCCACTGCGTTGTCCGTGGTGAGAGGTAATGCTTCAAATTTGGTATTCTCGCCACAATCTTGACACTGTGAATCTCGTAATATTGAATTCCCTTACGATTTCCTAAATGGAATGTCCCATGCATCTAGCTACAACTACCATTCCGCGTTCAGAGTCTGTTAATACCCGTCATGCGGCCACAATCACGTCGGAAACCTGTGTACAAATGACGAGTCCGCCAATGTACTGCCGTTTTATACCTTGTGTGTGCGATAATACCACCATCTGTGGTTGTTCATATCGTTATCCCATGACTTTTGTCTCCTCAGTGTAATATACATGGTGAACCAGTACTCCACGGATAAAACTTCGGGGTTGTTCAGGGGTACAAGGGACTCGGGGTCTCCGGTGGCTCATTACTGAAAAATTACATTTCGTTTCACATCTTGCCTTGATTCATCTTTTTGTCTTTATTGCACTGAAAGTAACTCAATAACACTGTGAATGTCGAATATTGACACTGTGTGTCTTGTTTGGAAACGCTTGTTCTATTCACTAATGGTACTTGTCTGCAACGGTAAAGCCCACTTTGCAATTCGACCAAAGGATTATATTCATTACTGTCTCGGCTTTTTCTAGCTGAGTTAGCTGTTCGTACTGCTGTATGGATAGGTTTACTGATGGAGGGTTTGCCGAAATGTGTCTAATGTATGGCTTCGCTGATTGCAGTGGAGGAGCGATACAACGGCGCTATGCTGAAATGTTCTCCCATCGACGGCAACCTCGTTACACTATTTTTGCATGTGGCATGAGTTTGAGAGTTGCTCCATTAACCTGTGTTTTGTGTCGTCATATTGCATACTTTTTCAGTGTTGTGGAAGTATTTTCCCATAAATAAAGGTATCTGGGGCGACAAACTGTATATAAATAATAATTACGAGGACTATTCAAAAAGTGTCCGATATCATTTTTTATCGTCGAAATCAACAATGGTATCGAGGCGCGCGCGCTCTCTGTATTTGTAGGCATACGTAGTGCGCATGTCTGATTTTTTCACGACTGCGGAAACAACCAGTCGCTGGCTAGTCGTTGACAAGTGAACACATATAAGTGGCAGTCGTCGGATTTTGTGTTGAGGGCAAAATGAAAGAAAAATGGAACAACATTTAGGCATAAAGTTTTGTTCTAAGGCTGCAACAATCAGCAAGCTTCGGCAGCTGCTGGGGGGCGAAGCAATGGGTACCACACAGATAAAGGAGTGGTACAACCGCATCAAAGGTAGGTGCTCATTAGTGAAGAGTGAATCACATTGAGGTAGGCCCTCATCATCCGGAAATGAGGTTGTTATTGATCACGTAAGGACTCTGGTGATGCAGGAGAGACTAGTCACTATTAGAGAACTTGTATATGAGGTTAAAATTAGTACTGGATCCATTCATTTCATTTTAACGGAAAATTTGGACCTCAAGATTATCTCAGAAAAGTTTGCGCCAAAGTCCTAGCAACTGACCAGAAGCAACTTTGTACGGAGATCGCAGAGGACATGCTGGAAACTGTGAACAGTAATCCAAACTTTCTTAACGCATTAAGCGCTGCTGATGAGTCCTGGGTTTATGGGTGCGAACCAGGAAAAAAGTTCCAGTCATCGCAATGGAAGCATCCTGGCATGATTTATCACGAGTACGCCTCAGAAGGTACTAACGTCAGTAAGGAGTACTACCGAGAGGATCCGTATCGCCTCCGTGCTGCAGTGAGAGGCAAACGGCCGGACTTGGAGGCTGCGCGCAGTTGCCACCTTCATCATGATAACGCACTGGCTCATCATTCTCAATTAATTTGAGTTTTCTGGCCATACACATTACGGCTGTCGTTTGTCAGCCTCCCTGTTCCCCTGATTTTGCACCGAGATTTCAGAACTGGGAAGACATTATGCAGAATTCGACGGAGCAGCTGCGCACCATACCAAAAGAGGCTTTTTATCGATACTTCCAGCAGTGACACTAGCATTCGGAGAGGTGTGTAAAAGCAGGAGACTACTTTGAAGGTGACTAATGTCAAACAATTTTCTCTGAATAAAGATTAATTTTATACGTAAAAATCGGATACTTTTTGAACAGCCCTCGTACATCCTTACTCTGTAACGAGATACCGGAGACCATCGATCCCTTATAACAAAATACTCACAACAGCGCTGAATAAGATTCGAAATGTTGTCGGTGGAGTTCTGGTTCATCCTGTATAATGCAGAAAATAAAAGCAGTGTAGTGTGGAAAACAAGAAACTGGAAAAGGCAGACATAAGTATAATAACGCAGAAATCAAAGATTCATGGGAGGATAACAGAAAGAAATTTAAATAACTATTTCGCTGATATTGTGGAAAAAGTACAACAAAATCTTCTTGAAACATAACTACCACCCACAATGACTTACACAACAGGCACAATGATGTTGTTCCTCACAGCAGAGGTTGAAATCAGGAAGACAATACAGAAACTGAAAAATAAGAAGTCCGCAGGTTTAGATGAGGTTCGAGTCTATGTTCAGAATGTGTGCGTAGAGAGCATACAAGCCCCATTAACAAACATAATAAATGAGTCTTTATTTCAGATATTTTACCAGAGAATCTAATGTAAGTTCAAGTTGCGCCCTTACTACAGAATGGCAATGCGGAGAGTGCTGAGAACTGCAGGCTAGTTTCAATGCTGTCAGCATTGTCAAAAATAAGAGGATCATTCATGAAAGACTAACGAGTCACATGAATAAATAGAACATTTTTTAACGAAGCATAGTTTGATTTCCGAAGTAGGAGTAGTACAAAATCGGACATTAAAGTGATCGCGAAAGTGGTAGTTGAAACTTTTGACAAGGATTACAGTGTTACAGTCATATTCCCTAACTTGTCCAAAGTTTTTGACAATGCTAACCATAAAATGCTTCTAAACGATCTAGAAGCATTAGTTATAAGAGGATTATCAAACGAGTTGTTTCAGTTGTACATCGAAAACAAGGTGTGGAAGGTAGGGATAGTTCACACATCTGCTGATGATAAATATTTAGTAAAACAGTCGTCAGACAAGACATATATAAACGAATCGGTTATTATGAAAAGGTCATAAGTCCATAAAACATGATTTTGAGATATATGAAGAAAACTGTTTTATGCTTCAATGGTAGAAGATATGAAGTACTTTGATTTTTATAATCTCGTGTACCTGGAAACCATTAAATCTCCATCCTCAAATCATCAGTTTTTGTGTTCATATTCTTCAAATTAATTTTTTTTATATTGGACTCATGATCGTTTTGACCCAAATTAAAATAAATAATAGTACAACTATAGAATTTTGAGAGGATTTGCTAATAAACACAAGTTACAAATAGTATTTTAACATAATCATCATTACAGATAAGCATTGTTGCAACATTTTGTGTAGGTTTCATACATTTTCGTCTTCTTCTGCTGTTGTAGACTAAGTGAATAAATCGACAATAAAGGTTTTGTTCTTTTCTGGGATTTACTGTTCCAGTTTTTTATATAGTTTATCTTAACTTTGTTTATAGGACATTTCTCTCCATGTGCTAAGGTTGTTGGGAGTCTAATATTTGCTAGGGGTTTTAGAAGTCTGAAAGAGTTTTGAGTCAGTCCATTAATGAATGATTGGGCTACTAATACCCCTGGGTTGTGGCTGTCATACTCAAACATACTGTACTGTGAAACAGTGAAGTTGACTTTCATTGAACCGTCTTTTCCCATTGTTTGTAAACTCTGGGAATTGCGTTTAAAAAGATCTGTCACCAGTCCTTATAGTTCTTAACAATGTTGTCAATTGAAAATTCAAGATTGAAGAATACGTTCAATTTATTCTTTCACGGTGTTTACTCTATCAGTTTGTCGTAACTTTCTACATATACTCACAAACACCCTATCACAAGGTAGGAAAGAATGCCCCCTGATAGGAAAGTATTGAAAATTTTTTTCAAACATACCAAGCCCGACTAATGCCATTAAGAATTTGACTACTGTATTCTTACGGCTTTGTCCTGGGCAAGAGGGGAAATGTCCATCTCCTTAATATTTTTACCAAAGTAATGCTCTTCAAAGAAAGCAAGCAAGAAACTACAAATGTCATTAGCTCCCTTTTTGGCTATTCCTTCATGGAATACAAAGAAATGAGGTTTGCCAGTCCTAAGGTCATAAATACAGACCTGACGTAGGTAAAACACTTCCTGCACTGGAATGCAGGGAAGTGGTACGTTCTGCGTAAAATCCATAAATATGCCTTGGACATCGTCGTTTTGCTTGCACTTTTCCTGTACAGCTTTTATCTTTTTATTAAACTTTTTGGTTCTTCGAATATGAACCATTTGCCCAGCAACAATCACTCTTTTAGCTGAATCACAAAGGTAAGTGTTTCCTTAGTTTAGTTTTAAGTTCCTCACAGTAAGCACAAACATCTTTTTGAGGTCTACCAAACCTGTAAGTATAATTTTTGTGGAAAAACTTTAAATAAAATCCATATTTTACGTCCAAATTAGAGAACGTCTCCAGAAACAGCGAATGCATGATCTTCAGATTCTAACCGGCCTTCAAATACTCAATATCTCTGTTTGCATAGTGAGTAACTTTTACCTCTAATGATTCGATATGTTCCTTTACTTTATCAATAACATCACCTTTTATAGCTCTGACTCTACTTCCCATGCTCTTACCCCTATTATCTACAGGAGATTTTCCTAAAACCAGCAGGTCCCCTAACCTTCGAATCCTCCTGTCACTCTTCAGGTCATGAATACTAGTAAATGCAGTTTTACACATAAGTATTCTCTTTCCCTGAATTTGAACATGATATTTGAAATTCCTCTCCCTACTTTTTGGACTACCCTTCCCTAGGAGTCTGCGGGTCATTTCCTTAACTTCCATAAGACCTTGCCGTCTTGTGCATCCCGAATTCCTTGGACATTTACAGGATCTGGGCTCGAGCTAGTGATATCAAAACAGCGAAGCTTACAACTGCAATACTAGAAAGCAATGTTTAGAATAAACGAGGAAAACATAGGCTTTATGTTTTACTATACATATACAAAACATGTACTCACCATTTAGTTTTGAAATTCATAATTACTTGCGATTTTTCCCCGTTGCAGTTACAGGAATGTTTTGCCCTTTGTAGTTAATGTACGCTTCTCCTCGTAATCTAGCTTTCTTTTAATATGATGTGTTTGTATTTATCATAATGCCGTATGCCTTTCCTCTTGTTATGGCTGTTACCTTCTTCATTTGAGTCCGTGCTCTCTTTTCCGATTAGATTGCCACTACTAATGAAAGATTGGACAACAACCACACAAGATTTGTCTTACAATGTGGTGCCAACAATAGAATATGAAATCGGTATTGTTAAAATTTGAGTGTTGTTAATGTAGGGACATAAACAGTAGGCTACTTCCGGTGATATAAAAATATTACATAAAAGTAATGAGAAGATGTAGTATGAAAACGTCATGAGTCCTGGACTCATGACATTTTTGTACCAACTAAATATTTTGGCAACTACACTCCTGGAAATTGAAATAAGAACACCGTGAATTCATTGTCCCAGGAAGGGGAAACTTTATTGACACATTCCTGGGGTCAGATACATCACATGATCACACTGACAGAACCACAGGCATATAGACACAGGCAACAGAGCATGCACAATGTCGGCACTAGTACAGTGTATATCCACCTTTCGCAGCAATGCAGGCTGCTATTCTCCCATGGAGACGATCGTAGAGATGCTGGATGTAGTCCTGTGGAACGGCTTGCCATGCCATTTCCACCTGGCGCCTCAGTTGGACCAGCGTTCGTGCTGGACGTGCAGACCGCGTGAGACGACGCTTCATCCAGTCCCAAACATGCTCAATGGGGGACAGATCCGGAGATCTTGCTGGCCAGGGTAGTTGACTTACACCTTCTAGAGCACGTTGGGTGGCACGGGATACATGCGGACGTGCATTGTCCTGTTGGAACAGCAAGTTCCCTTGCCGGTCTAGGAATGGTAGAACGATGGGTTCGATGACGGTTTGGATGTACCGTGCACTATTCAGTGTCCCCTCGACGATCACCAGTGGTGTACGGCCAGTGTAGGAGATCGCTCCCCACACCATGATGCCGGGTGTTGGCCCTTTGTGCCTCGGTCGTATGCAGTCCTGATTGTGGCGCTCACCTGCACGGCGCCAAACACGCATACGACCATCATTGGCACCAAGGCAGAAGCGACTCTCATCGCTGAAGACGACACGTCTCCATTCGTCCCTCCATTCACGCCTGTCGCGACACCACTGGAGGCGGGCTGCACGATGTTGGGGCGTGAGCGGAAGACGGCCTAACGGTGTGCGGGACCGTAGCCCAGCTTCATGGAGACGGTTGCGAATGGTCCTCGCCGATACCCCAGGAGCAACAGTGTCCCTAGTTTGCTGGGAAGTGGCAGTGCGGTCCCCTACGGCACTGCGTAGGATCCTACGGTCTTGGCGTGCATTCGTGCGTCGCCGCGGTCCGGTCCCAGGTCGACGGGCACGTGCACCTTCCGCCGTCCACTGGCGACAACATCGATGTACTGTGGAGACCTCACGCCCCACGTGTTGAGCAATTCGGCGGTACGTCCACCCGGCCTCCCGCATGCCCACTATACGCCCTCGCTCAAAGTCCGTCAACTGCACATACGGTTCACGTCCACGCTGTCGCGGCATGCTACCAGTGTTAAAGACTGCGATGGAGCTCCGTATGCCACGGCAAAGTGGCTGACACTGACGGCGGCGGTGCACAAATGCTGCGCAGCTAGCGCCATTCGACGGCCAACACCGCGGTTCCTGGTGTGTCCGCTGTGCCGTGCGTGTGATCATTGCTTGTACAGCCCTCTCGCAGTGTCCGGAGCAAGTATGGTGGGTCTGACACACCGGTGTCAATGTGTTCTTTTTTCCATTTCCAGGAGTGTATTTTCTTGGATTTAAAGGCAGAAACTCATGACGTTCTCAACACAGATACATGCGTCTACAGATGGAGAGTGCAAAAATACTGAAATCCGAATCTGTGAAAAATTGGACTCGTGACCTTTTCATAATAACTGATTCAAACGAAGGTTTTCCTAAGGGTAGTGTATTGGGCCCAACTCTAGTCTTAATACATATCAATGAATTTCCAGACACTGTAAGACATGGAGAAAAAGTTCTTTCTGCCGATGCCAGAAACATCGTTGTTATTAATAAAACACCAAAACTCCTATTAGAGAAAGTAAATGTAGCCCTCAAGGATGTTTACCATTGGGAAGTATGAGACAGAGTTCTGTCACATTAAGCTTAGATGATAAGTGTATTGGCTGTCTAACAAGCACTAAGTTTTTAGGGATGAATATCGATTGCCAGTTAACTTTGAAGAACAGACAAAGATGCTGGAAAAAAGGGTGTCTTTAGCATGTTTTCCTCTTAGGGTCTTGTTATCAGTTTGAAACACCGAACGTCTTCTGGTGAAGTACTATTGCTACGTCCATTCACTTCTTAAATATGTGTTTCTTTTCTGGGAGAGATGGCACAAAACATGTATAGAATTTTTAAACTACAGTTAAGGCCTGTAAGAATATTAACTAGACGTAATAGTTGGTCTCATTCTAAAAAACTGTTTCAAAAACTGGGTAGCCTTACTGGGCCAAATGATTTTATTTGTCAGTCTGTTTTACATTTCAGGGAAAACGTTACTAAGTATTTTGTTAATAGTTCTCTGGATTATCACAGAACAAAAGCCAGTTTGTACTTACATGTACCCAGAAAAATCTCAACGCAACATTTTCTATCAGGGAATAAATGTAGTAAATGGCCCGTGCAGATGAAAGCGATTACAAAAATACATTTGTTTCAAAAGGGAGTTAAAAGGTACTTCATAAGTAATGCATACTATACAAGCAAATATCACTGAGAGGATTCAGACTAGTGGTTAATAATAATGAAAGGGGATAACAACAGCACATTGTGAAATTACGGCACTGCCATGATTTTGCATTTGAAATGCGGTGCTGCAAAAGAATGCTGAAGATTTGATGGATAGGTCGCATACCTAATGAGGACGTACCAAATAAAATTGGAGAGAAAAGAAATTTGTGGTATAACCTGACTAAAAGAAGCGATCGCTCGATAGAAGACTTTCTGAGACATCAAGAGATCACCAATTTAGTACTGGAAGGAAGATTGGGTTTAACATCCCGTCGACATCCAGGCCATTAGAGACGGAGCACAAGCTCAGGTTGTGTCAAGGATGTGGAAGGAAATCGGCCGTTCCCTTTCAAAGGAACCATCCCGGCATTTGCCTGGAGCGATTTATGGAAGTCACGGAAAACCCAAATCTGGATGGCCGGACGCGGGTTTGAACGGTCGTCCTCCCGAATGCGAGTCCAGTGTGCTAACCACTGCGCCACTTTTCTCGGTCTGGAAGGAAGTGTGGGGGAAACAATCGCAGAGATGAATTCAGTAAGCAGATTCAGAAAGATGTATGTTGCAGTAGTTATTTGGAGATGAACAGATTTGCACAGGATAGTGTAGCAAGGAGTCTTCGGACTGAAGATTACAAGAACAAGAACAGGGATCTTCCAAGAAAGTCATGTGCCCGGATCTACAGTAGATGAGAGTAACATCTTGTCGTTTTCCTGAGTTCAGCATCCACACATCGTGGTGATATGCTGACAGATGATTGAGGGGATGGATTGAGGAAATAATGGCATCTTTACGGATCTGGAATCACCTATCCGAACGGACTGGTGTTAGTGCAAGCGTGTTCATGTTTCAAAAGTCAGCAACTGGCGTCCTTTGAGTGTTCAGCTGTGAACAGGAAAAATGTGTTTATATCAGAGAGCATTGTACAATATGAACCAGCCGAATAAGGCAGTGCACCTGTTACGATGAGGTTTTCCGCGATTTTCCTAAACCATTTCAAGCAAATGCCGGGATGGTTCATTTATCAAGGCCACGGCCGACCTTCTACCCTATCCTTATAACACATTCGTATATATTCTGCGTGCATGTGTATTTTCGAGCTATTTATTTTCATTGTATTGTAATGGTAATCCACAATCATTGTAAGATGATCGCTGGTTGAATAATAAAATAAAAAATAAACCTCGACTATTAGTGTACCTACCCTCATGTTCCAATGTCGTTCAACACTGGGCCACTGTCACGTTGGAATGACTCTCAAATCTTGATTTTGTACGATTCGACCAGCCGGCCAAATGGAGATTCAGAATGAGTCATCTTTTAAATTCTGTCAGACGCTAGTAACGCTCTCTCACACAAGTACGCGGGATCTCAGTGTCCTTCAGAGTGATTACTCAAGATCTGATGCTTACATGCCCTTACATTACACCTTGTAATTCGAACAACACTAACACAGTCTGGTGGCCATTTTACCGCTCACACAGAATTGCAACTCTAATAATTCACGTACCCCCCGATAGTGTGTGTATGTGGCCACCCGTCTGGAGGAAATTTATTGCAAAATTTTTGAATGGAAGTATTTTCTTTTGAGGTTGTCACTTGTTGGAAGAGCACTCCCTCAGTTCACGCTCAGTCCGGGCCTGTACTGCTGGGCTAAGTATAGCTCCAGTGGCTGGAAACTGCTTGCGAAGCACACTAGCCAGTTAGCCTCTAACTTGTCACCAATAGGAAACGTGGAAGGATGTCACGTGAGACACCGGAGATTGCGGCCAGAGCGTGGATTCCAGAACTGGCTCCCTCTCTGTCTTCAGCCTCCGACCTGACGTTATCCATCCCTTCCTCACACCTCCATAACTTCGTCGGAATGGCTCCTCCAAGACACTCACTGCCTGATTACCTTCCTTAATTACGTGCTTTGTATTCCATACTGTGAATTACACGTTATCTATTCAGCAATCCTTCCCGTTCTTACTTAAAAATATTTCATGTTAACAGCACTATACCCTCTTTTCTATTCATAATTAAAATGTTAGCTTATTGTCTTTTGTTACGATATCTGGTTGCGCCTGTTGACCTGTGTGATGGTACTAGTACCTTCGCTGTCTGCCGTATAGTATTCACTACTAAAAACAGAGATATTGATGCTTTGAACACTATTTTAGATAAACTGAACTCTCTTATGTTATCCGCATTTTTACCAATCTGAATATT
Source organism: Schistocerca piceifrons (assembly GCF_021461385.2). Classification (NCBI taxonomy): domain Eukaryota; kingdom Metazoa; phylum Arthropoda; class Insecta; order Orthoptera; family Acrididae; genus Schistocerca; species Schistocerca piceifrons. Next base: position 907,484,916 of record NC_060149.1, read on the forward strand.
AATTGAGCTTTTGTACTTCTTCTGAAGCGTTTAGTGGGCGAACTAGGGGTCATTGCTCTAGGAACGAAGTACAAACTTCACTTCAGAATTATCTGCAATCGTCGTTCTGATAAATAAGGTTTCCATCTAAATCACAGTGGGTCAGGAACCAATACTAAGTAATCCGTAGACTTTTCCTCTAAAAATAAATAAATCTACGTACAAATATCGGTCATCGCGTCCTGGAGGGCCAAATTTTGAAAGTAAGTCTGTTTATTCAGCTTAAAACAGATGGTGAATTTATAATTATAGGAATGTAATTACAGCTTCTTGTGCCAGAATGTAAGGAACAAGATCTTAAATGACTTCTATTTGGAACATTACTTTTCAAGCATTGCAAAGATAAAATGAAGTTAGTAGTTGTCTTTAGACTATAGATACTTCAAAATATTTGGAACATTACTTTCCGAGCCTAGCAAAGATAAAATGAAGTTAGTAGTTGTCATTACACTATAGCTACTTTAAAATATTGAGGCTTTCAGTGACTAAATGTAAACAAATGCAATTTAATGGAGTTCTGTAACAAAGCGGCCCATCAAAGTTGTGTGTCTCCACTTTGTTACTTTAATAATGTACTAAGCCATATCATTCACTGTTGTTAGTTTTCTACACAGCAAACTCTAATTTTAAGTTAGGATTTAGACAGATTATTGACAAGTTCTTGAAATGAGATGGTAAACTTACTAAAATTAGCTCTCAATATATTGGGTCAGAAGCACTTTTTATAACAGATGCTTTCCTGCACATGTGTAAGGAAACAAATTGTTTGTAGCTTGCAGTGCCAGAAATAGTGCAGTTGAGCATACGATGCAAACATGCTTCCAGAAAGTCCTCATGTGTCTTGTTAATTAAACAGACCAAACAATGTCATAATGTGCTGTTTAAGACATTCCAGACGTAGTAACTGCTTGATTGGTTTACGGGCGTTGCGTCAGATAATGTTGTGGAAGCTACACAATAAAAACTGCAAGAAAAAGGGACTAAATTTTGTGCCCTCTCCAAAGACCTTGCCTATCAATGATTCGATCAGTGCCGTTGAGCATGGTGTCTTGAAACTTCCGAGTGAGACTGCTGAAGGAATAAAGCGAGGCTTGCAGAGCCGTAACCAGGACCCCCGCACCGAAGCAGAACATCAACACTAAAGAATGGAAAGCTCTTTGTTCCTTCAGAGAAGACACAGAGATAGTGATTTTACCTGCTGTTGCCTGCAGCACTTTATTTCGGAAAGATGACGGATATACTACAGGACCCAGTATGTCCGTCTCCAGAAGGATCCAATTGACGCAGTACAACGCAGTACAACGGAAGACACCCGCGCTCCTCAAATCCAGCCAGTTTCCTGAACATCTCAAGAAGAGCTTAAGAGTACTAGCTCCAGTTCCACCACGACTTTATGGGCTGCCTAAAATCCACAAGGAAGGGGATCCTTTTCGCCCCATCGAGAGCAATATAGGAGCCCCAACATATTACCTGGCAAAACATCTGGCTTCTCTGAAACATGTGCTTACGTCGACTTACTTTTTAATTAACGAATAATATTTTGAGAAGGCTGACGGTGTTGCTATGGGTAGCCCTTTGTCTCCCATAGTAGCTAACCTTTTTGTGGAAGACATCGTGGAAAAGTCAGCGGTGTTGAAACCTAAATGTTTCTGGAGATATGTGGACGACACTTTTTTATTTCGGCCGCAAGGAGCCACAACGCTTCCTGCATTTCTGGAACACCTTAACTCCCTCCATCCCAGCATTTGCTTCACCGTGGAAGTGGAGAAAAATGGAAACCTCCCGTTTCTTGATGTCTTGATCCGCAGAAAAGAAAATGGTTACAGTGCGTTTCGCAAGTCAATTAACACTGATCTATATCTACGAGCTACCATCACCCATCTCAACCAACGCAGTGGCGTGTTGCGGACTCTCGTTCATAGAGCAATAATTATCTCAGATGCAGGGAGCTTATTAGCAGAGCTTAGGCATCTTTGAACAAAATGGGTACTCTGATAGACACATAAAAAATACTAAAAAAAACTCCTCCGAACAGGTCATGAAGGCTCAACGGCACCGACCGGCCGCCGTGTCATCCTCAGCCCATAGGCGTCACTGAATGCGGATATGGAGGGGCATGTGGTCAGCACACCGCTATCCCAGCCGTATGTCACTTTCCGGCTCTGGAGCTGCTACTTCTCAATCAAGTTGCTCCTCAGTTTGCCTCACAAGGGCCGAGTGCACTCCGCTTGCCAACAGCGCTCGGTCACCCATCCAAGTGCTAGCCTAGCCCGACAGCGCTTAAGTTAGGTGATCTGACGGGAACCGATGTTACCACTGTGGCAAGGCCGTTTTCTGATAGACAGATCGGTAACGTATTTAAGCCTGCACGCACTAAAGCTCAAGAACAGCCAGAAGATACAGAGAACTCAACGACTAGGGTTTTTCTACCGCATGTCGGTGGCGTGTCCTTTAAGATTGGCAGGCTGTTCAAAAAACATCAAATAAAATGTGTCTTCCGCCCTCCAGTGCAAGTGAAAACTATGCTGGGTTCTGTTAAAGACGGTCTAGGTCTAAGGAGACCAGGGATGTATAAAGTCCCGTGCCAGTGTGGGAAATTGCACACTGGCCAGACGTGTCGCACTGTTAATTATAGATGTACTGAACATAGCCGTCACACCAGACTGGCTCAGCCAGAAAAGTCTGCTGTGGCTGAACACTGTCTTGACACGGGAGACAGCATGAACTACGGAGAGACAAAGATCCTTTCGCCGGCTTCCACGCACTGGGACTGCGTCATTAAAGAATCAGTCGAAATTCGTATAAGTACGACCTGATCAATAGCGACACGGGATTTCAACTCAGCAAGGCATGAGAACTAGCACTGGCGGTACTAAGGCATCGTCGGCCGCAGACGAATCCGAGTCAACACAGACGGAAAATCAAAGTCCGCACACTTAAACTGGGCGCCAATGCTCTGCCCGCGCGCGCTCTTCCCGCGTCTCGAATGAGAAGCCCGTGGCCCGTTTGTCCGGCAGGGGGCACTGGATGTCGCTGTGCTCTTTGATTCGTCTACGATGACGTTATAGCCTGAACCCTTGGCACTTGCGCTTTTTTAGCGATTCAGCGTATTGGCGAGCCATTGCAGCAACACGTCAGTAAGCACCGGAAAATGACTAGCAGCTGTCTCGTCGAAATATTGTGCAGCTTCCCACAACATTATCCGACGCGATGCCCGTGAACCAATGAAGCAATGCCATAACGTCTGCCTCTGATGAGCATTCTTGAAGTAAGATGGTGTCGTTCATGCAACACTGTATTTTGGTGAGGAAATGTCTTGCACCCATGACTACAGTAAATATGAGAAGACCTGTATATATGGTTCTCGGGCGAGACGTCGGATGTCATAGTGAAAACTCCACAGTATTTCATCAGCGCAACTGGCCGACATATTCAGGTGCGACGAACACACTGCTAAGGCAGGACCAGAGCCCCCTATTTATGCCAGTCTTATGCAGGAAGTGCGCATCCGTGTAGGCGCCAAATTCGATGGCCAATAGCGACGATATCAACCGATAGCTGGAAGGACAGCAACGCCACCTACAGGATGAAGAACCAAAGACTTCGGCGCACGCGCGGAGGCTGCCGCCGCTGCTCTGCGCTGCCATCGACCGCCCCAGCGACCTCTTTCGGAAGCTGAAAGCAAAAATGCGCGTCCGCGTAGGCGCGTGACTATCCTCCCGTTGTCAACAGGATATTTATATTGTTGGCGAATCGTCATCCGTCGTATGACCAATAGTACTCCTCTCTGCTCGAAGCGACTTCAATATGGCACTTGCCCGCAAAAGGCAAAGGTCATGAGTTCGAGTCACGGTCCGGCACAAAGTGTTAATCTGCCAGGAAGTTTCATATCAGCGCACACTCCGCTGCAGAGTGAAAATCTCATTCTGGAAACTTCCTCCAGGCTGAGGCTAAGCCATAACTTCGCAATATCCTTTCTTCCAGGAGTGCTAGTTCTGCAAGTTTCGCAGAAGAGCTTTTGTGAAGTTCGGAAGGTAGAAGACGAGGTACTGGCAGAATTGAAATTGTGAGGACGGGTCGTGAGTTGTGCTTGGGTAGTTCAGTCTGTAGAGCACTTGCCCGCAAAAGGGAAAGGTCTCGAGTCTGGTCAAGAAGTTGTCTGCTGTACAATAGTTGTGTCTGAACGGGATTTCGCCCCCATGTAACAAATTACAGTACAGTTATGTACAGTAGACTACAAGATAGACATAACAACATAATAGCAGAACTGAAAATAAATATGCAAGTATCTGAATTATTTCCTGTAAACGTACTTTCCTCGTAGACCACAGCGTTTATACCTTATCGTCATGCGTGTGCATCATACACCTTTACACAACAAAAGCTGTATTCATAATGTGTACTACTGCCAAGCAGTTACTAAGTATCTGATGCTTGACTTCACTGGTATGCATATACTGTATGCTAAAGCAACAACAAATGAGGTGCTTGGGTGGGGGGGGGGGAGGGAGAGGTGTATCGGTGTTTACATGAGTCGGAAATCATAAACAAAACCCACATCTCTACTGCAGCACCACATTGGGTACATAATGTGTTCAATCAAGGCAGTAAACAGCTCAGTTTCTTCACAACAGGTGTTTTATTTATCGTTTGCATATCCACATTTTACTGACAAAAGTGGTACAGTGTGATACAGTTTTGAGTAGCTCTTGGAGAGAGTAAGTTTATTCTTGAATAAAATTTACATGTTCCATTTAAAAAATTTAAACTCTACCCCGTATCTCTTACATCTGTGGGGATATATAAAACGTATACCCTCAGTGAGAACTACCCAGTGATGTTAAAAAACACTGGTTGAAATAATTTTTCATTTAACTCACCAGAAAAAAAAGTTATTTTGGGGGAGCACGATATGTGGGACACCGTGCATATCGATGGTAGGCAATGAAAACCTCATAACTTCGTTTTGTTAAATTTTGTACGAGACGCGAAAACGGTTTCTTAACAAATAATATAAAGTGATACAGAAAGTTTCTACACGTGGAAGGTGGCAAACCACTGAAAGGTGGCAAGCCACTCTCTCACTTTAAATACTCTGTCAGTCAAATTCATATTCATATTTTAAGTCATGTTCTCCATGTTCCCCAATACTACATTTGGTAAGTGCGGCTTATGACTCTTTTACCTGAGGAAATTGTGTGCAGAATGTTCTTATAACTGCATTTGTAGCATGTAGAGAACTTGTACCCACAGGGCTGTAGTGGAGGCGACGGAGAGGAGGGAGACAGATGGATTGTGGGCCATAAATGTTGTGTCCAGCGTCCTGGCTGCGCGAGTGGTGCGGGGAAGCAGCGTTCTGTGGACTATACTTGCAGAGGTACCTCGGGCCGTGGTACTCCACTCTTCCCACTTAGGGTCGGAGCTGAAGGACGCCAGCTCACAATATATTTTACCTGGGCCAGGCGACACTCCATTGCGATGGCGGCCAGATGGCGGAAAGTGGGAGGAAGAAGCCATTTAGTAGAGACTGCTGTAATCTGAGCTGTTGTGCAAACGGCAGGACGTTCATAAAACTATAAGCATTCTCGTATTAGAAGCTGAGACGATACGATCAAAGCAGCTGGTGCACATGTTTAGTGGAGGCAAGATTGTAACTCCCCTGGCGCCAGGAAGTTGCCAGGTTATTTTAGCGAGTGGAAAAAAAAAACATAAAGTTCACAGGTACGACTGTCTGGGAAGTTTAACAGCCTTCTTTTAGAATTTGGAAATGGTCGGCCTGGAAAGTTAGATCTCTTCGTAAATGAGGACTGTGGTCCCTTCTATGTAGACTTTTTTTTCTTGTAGTATGCAACTTGTGGTGGACTAAGAGCCAGTTCTAGTTTCCCATTGTACCGACAGTGTAACTGCATATTATCTCGGACATATCGTGTGTCACAAGGGAGAACTTAACTCGCCCTGAGTCGGCCGCCTGATGTTCGACAATTCCAGCACGCACCGTCGTACCTGTGAGTCAGATTGATTGGCCAGACCACACTAAAACCTGCCGGAATTGCAGGTCTGATGAGAAAGTTTCCGACGTTCTATTAATCAGAGCGCCAGTCCGCATAGTTTTGGGGGACGCGTCAGAACATCACAGCTGCCGCCGCTCTCCGCTCCTGGCCCGCAGTGAGACGTTTTCTGCTGCCTCCGGAATCAAGGTGAAAGTGGAGGGTTGTTAAATGATACTCACAGCTCCATGTTCTCCTAGAACCATAGTTTGTGGTGTACCTGGTCGTAGTTGATTCCGTTTGAATAGAATTTTGTCTCACAGAGGAGTCGTGTAAACGAAGTCTGATTGCGTTGTAAAAGGGATTAATTCAGGGGAGAACTTGTATAGTTTCCACCCCAATGAATGTTTTACAAATGAAGCACCATTTCTTTCCTGATTTATGCTTGTCATTTTTTTGGTAAGATTTTTCAGCTCTATTGTAGTTATAAAAGGATGTGTAAAAACTTGTCACTGTCTTTGTAAACTTAAATACGCCATTGTTCACATTCACACTTCCCCAGTCATTCACTATTTTTGTTTTATTGTTGTGATACATGGATACGCCAGCAATTCAGATTGTAATTGTACTAAATTAGTTAATTTGACGATTAATTTGAGTTCTGTAAGTGACTGCAGACAAAGGCAACAAAAGTGCCATGAGTAAATTCACTAATTTCATATATAAAAATTAAGGGTGTAAGTCACTATCTGAAGGCTGTTGAGAAGATAATACTTTTCTTTATGTAAAGACAATAACATTTAGCATCACTTGGACGTATATTTATGACAAGGCAAGCTACTTCTTGCACATGTGTAACTGTGTAGTATAAGCCTAGTTATTGACAGATTAGAGAAATCCATGCACTTTCAAATTTCCACACACTAATGAAGTTACGAGGGTTTCATTGCCTAATCTCTGAAACAAATAGTTAGCCGATGTATGTTTTAATGTTTATTAGAACGTCGCGTAAAAATTTCAAATAATTCGCTCAAGAACTCTTCGACATTTTGGAAACAACGTTTCATCTATATGTAGCCTATACCCGTTCAAACGTTTATTAGAGTAATGTACAAAAATTTGTAAAAATGTGCAGTAAATCAATCAAGAAATCTTCGAGATTTTTGCTGACAACGTTTCCACGTTATTAAAAAAAAGTATGTAGCCTATGTCTGTCTGAAGCATTATTAGGTCAACATGTAAAAATTTAAATTAAATCAGCTAAGAAATTTTGTATGTGTTTGCACCAATATGCTCTGACATATGGTGTAGCAAAACACCTTGCTCTGTGTTGAGCTCACTAGTTGGTCGGTGTGAGCATCACATTAAGAACTCGGAGGATTTCTAACTTCGATTAGAGATAATGTGTTTAATGGCACTGATATTCTAGTAAGTTTTGACGTGCTCTCTCTATCCACTCGCGTTCCTCTGATTCGTTACGGTTTAGTGAGGTTAGGTTTGGCGTTGAATTAACGAATCTATTTCGCTATGTGTTGACTTCCACATACTTTTTATTCAGTGACCAGTACTATGAGCAGACAGGTGGAGTTGTGATGGAAAGCCCGTTGTCACTTTTATGGGAATTTGTTTGTAGAAGAGGTCGTGGAACGTGCCTTGGAGTCGTCAACTTTGAAACCTGCGTTTTTTTTTCAGATATGCAGACGATCCTTTTGTTTCTTGGCCTCATGCCAGTGAGAACTGGAACAACTTTTGAGGAGACCCTATAATATTAACACTCTCCCCTAAAAGTACTAATTGTCTTGTCGTGGGAAAAGCCATGCATAACACATCCGGCTAGTACTAAATCAGCAGTACACTGATAATGTTACTCCTGTGAAGGGACACTTCTTTGACCGTGATCGTGCGTAATGGGAAGGTACCGGACTTTTTTGTTTCTCTAAAGATTCCTATTGAAGGGAAGGAGTAGCAGAACAAATGGGAATCGAATCAAGGTTCAGTTAGCAATAAAGTAAACTGCAATTATTCAAAAGGAAACGGTCGCCAGCCGATTTAGGCAAAGTTTTACCTTGTACTAGCACGGTAATATTAACCGTCCAGTACACAATATAATTTCGTATTTCATTTTCATGATTCTTTAAAAAGATATAATTTCATCCCAAAGGTTGTTCTAGTTGTGCTCTGTCTATGCCAGGGGCTTCTTTGTTTTGGGGATTTCGAATTCTTTCGCTACTTGAATCCGTGTTTGATGGTACGTAGCATCGTTCGGTGGTTCTTTCTTTCTTGATTCTGTGTTTATATCATGATTTGGTTACGAAAATGCGTCATCTGATGGCACAAAACAACATTTCGTCACGTATTCCTCGACTTCCGCTAAGTCAACATATTCCTCATCCAAACTGTCTCCTATATCTGATCACTCTGGATCACTGTTCGGTTCTATCAGAAACGCTTTTCTTAGACACATGTTAATTTCCTCGTCTGATCTTTTGTCGTGTCTTAAATAGTCGGGGTCACGGTTTTCTCTTAACATTATTAGTTCTTTTTTTTTTCACAGCAGGCTCTTCGTCTGAGCTGTCATCTTCAACAGCTCTAATGACGTCTACCTTTACTTAGTATTTTGTGTAGTCATCGCGAACTTCAATAATTCCTAAGCAATCGTACGAAACTACCTCTTCATGTCTACTGACAACAGTTTGCTCTGCTGGCGATTCGTTAGTCAGGAATGCTTCCTCAGCAACTCTGAGGATTTCATCTCCTATTCTCCTCATTGCGACCCTATTTCTTACTATTAATCTCAGTATAATTGGCAGCTTGAGTAACTTGCGCGGCGTTCTTTTCCTCGCAGTCTACCATCTCTTTACTAACTGCTGCTCGCGAACTTTGCGTGGCACTAAAAATTTTTATTTCTTCCTGGCTGTCGGGCAACGTAATATTCTCAACGTCTCTTTTTTTTCTTTCACTACTACCTAATCTTCTAGTCGAGCAGTTCTTTTTGAAATCCTCCCACTCGCACCGCTTTAGCCCTTGATACAGATCATCGATTTGTTCCTACCAATTTGCAGTCCCTGACAGCTCACTTTCGTAAATTTTATCGTCATTTAAACTGTTGCCCGCGCTCCCTTCCTCTCTTGCCAATATGTTTACGTTTTCTGTTGCTACGGAGTCGTTATGTGACCCAGCGCGTTCATTGCATTCTACTGTGACGCTCTCATTCTGTCCTGCTGCCGTAGCTACAGCTTCCGCACTGACAGCCGACTGATACGATTTAAAGGCTTTGCCACAAAGGATGCGGCGGGCAACGATCTCTACCAGCCACCACCCTGCGATACGTTTGTATGACGCAACACTGCAATAGCATCGTCACACAAAAGGCGGTCTGTCGCAGAGAAACAGTTTCGACCGCGGCGGTAAGCTTTACTTTTGTACAAAATCACAAAAGTATCGTGCGATCTACATCAGTTCGTCCAGAGATTTTTTTCAGAATGGGAGACGAAATTGAACGGTTGATGAAAACGTGAGAAATTACACGTATTTGTACAACCCTTCGCAACAGTTCTACAAAAATGTGGTGAAAAAAGCAGAAACATTGGCCGTGATTGCAGAAGATCTGAATGTTACTAGTAAGTACGAATATGTGTGTATTTCACAAAGTTATTTTATTATGTAGTTATTATTTATTATTAGGTACTCCCTACAAATATTACAAACAGTGCCTATTGAAATCATGTACTACCGACAAAACAATCAGCGAAAGTTTCCTGTGCTTGAATTGCAGTATAGGTTGATCTCCGATTAACAGCGCTTGCATGGGCCTTATGACTTCTTCACTTTTACCATTAGCTGAACATTCACTGTCATTCTTCATTATAATGAAGTTATGCAAACAGGAAGCTGCTTTAACAAGACAATCTGCAGTTGACTCATCTGTATCTATGGCTCTCAGTAATACACACCATTTCATAGCCAATATACCGAACGCCCTTCTAACGATACGGCGTTCTAAACAGAGTTGTGCATTAAAACACTTTCTTTTCTGGGTTCAAATGGTTCAAATGGCTCTGAGCACTATGGGACTTAACATCTATGGTCATCAGTCCCCTAGAACTTAGAACTACTTAAACCTAACTAACCTAAGGACATCACACAACACCCAGCCATCACGAGGCAGAGAAAATCCCTGACCCCGCCGGGAATCGAACCCGGGAACCCGGGCGTGGGAAGCGAGAACGCTACCGCACGACCACGAGATGCGGGCTCTTTTCTGGGATCAGAGATCATTCCGGCTTTTGGACACGGTCTCATTAGGTACATCTGAAGTGTACGACCTTCGTCACCAAGGATAACGTGGAAAATGGGGATATGAGTGCCAGATTGCGGCTTAGGACATAGAATTGTTACTCCAGCAATGTACTGTCGGTAGAATGCTGATTTCTCAATAGCAGTACTGTCGTTATGTCTGCCGTGGCTTGCTATATCGATACGTAGAGTGGGATCACCAACGGTAAAAGAACGAATGAAAAATGATTTTTGTAACAATAGTGATCAGAACCATTATTCTTGGGACATTGATACATGTTTCCCATCTATGTTTCCAACACAGTTCAGAAAACCCCATAGTGCTGAAAAACTTTCCTCAGATTTTTTCCACATCAGTGTCGCGGGAGGAGGCAAGTAGATTGGCTGTAAAATATTCCATATTTCTTGACGAACTTTGCTCACTATCTTGGAAATAGTTGCGAGCCCCAAGCGGAAAGAAAAATCGATGGCCTATAAACTGTCGCCTGCAGGCAAATACCTGCAAAGATACTGAAAATTACAATCTATAATATAGGGTGGTCCATTGATAGTGACCGGGCCAAATATCTCACGAAATAAGCATCAAACGAAAAAACTACAAAACACGAAACTCGTCTAGCTTGAAGAGGGAAACCAGATGGCTCTATGGTTGGCGCTGCCATAGGTCAAACAGATATCAACTGCGTTTTTTAAAATAGGAAAATGGTTCAAATGGCTCTGCGCACCATGGGACTTAACATCTGTGGTCATCAGTCCCCTAGAACTTAGAACTACTTAAACCTAACTAACCTAAGGACATCACACACAGCCATGTCCGAGGCAGGATTCGAACCTGCGACCGTAGCAGTCGCGCTGTTCAAATGGTTCAAATGGCTCTGAGCACTATGGGACTTAACATCTGTGGTCATCAGTCCCCTAGAACTTAGAACTACTTAAACCTAACTAACCTAAGGACATCACACACATCCATGATCGAGGCAGAATTCGAACCTGCGACCGTAGCAGTCGCGCAGTTCCGGACTGATCGCCTAGAACCGCTAGACCACCGCGGCCGGCGTTAAAATAGGAACCCCCATTTTTTATTACATATTCAAGTAGTACGTAAAGAAATATCAATGTTTTACTTAGACCACTTTTCTCGCTTTGTGACAGAATAATAGTCACAAACGTATAAGTACGTGGTAGCACGTATCATTCCGCCAGTGCGGACGGTATTTGCTTCGTGATACATTACCCGTGTTAAAATGGACCTTTTACCAATTGCGGAAAAGGTCGATATCGTGTTGAAGTATGGCTATTGTGACCAAAATGTCCAAAGGGCGTGTACTATGTATGCTGCTCGGTATCCTGGACGACATCATCCAAGTGTCCGGACCGTTCACCGGATAGTTACGTTATTTAAGGAAACAGGAAGTGTTCAGCCATATGTGAAACGTCTACCACAACCTGCAACAAATGGTGATGCCCAAGTACGTGTTTTAGCTGCTGTCGCGGCTAATCCGCACATCAGTAGCAGACAAGTTGCGCGAGAATCGGGAATCTCAAAAACGTCGGTGTTGAGAATGCTACATCAACATCGATTGCACTCGTACCATATTTCTATGCACCAGGAATTGCATGGCGACGACTTTGAACGTCGTGTATAGTTCTGACACTGGGCATAAGAGAAATTACGGGACGATGACATATTTTTTGCACGCGTTCTCTTTAGCGACGAAGCGTCATTCACCAACAGCGGTAACGTAAACCGACGTAATATGCACTATTGGGAAACGGAAAATCCACGATGGCTGCGACAAGTGGAACATCAGCGACCTCGGCGGATTAATGTATGGTGTGGCATTATGGGAGGAAGGATAATTGGCCCGTTTTTTATCGATGGAAATGGCTCTGAGCACTATGGGACTTAACATCTATGGTCATCAGTCCCCTAGAACTTAGAACTACTTAAACCTAACTAATCTAAGGACATCACACAACACCCAGCCATCACGAGGCAGAGAAAATCCCTGACCCCGCCGGGAATCGAACCCGGGAACCCGGGCGTAGGAAGCGAGAACGCTACCGCACGACCACGAGATGCGGGCTATCGATGGAAATCTAAATGGTGCAATGTATGCTTATTTCCTACGTAATGTTCTATCGATGTTACTATAAGATGTGTCACTGCATGACAGAATGGCGATGTACTTCCAACATGATGGATGTCCGGTACATATCTCGCATGCGGCTGAAGCGGTATTGAATAGCATATTTCATGACAGGTGGATTGGTCGTTGAAGCACCATACCATGGCCTGCACGTTAATCGGATCTAATGTCCCAGGATTTCTTTCTGTGGGGAAAGTTGAAGGATATTTGTATCCTGGTCCACCGACAACGCCTGATAACATGGGTCAGCGCATTGTCAATGCATGTGCGAACATTGTGGAAGGCGAACTACTCGCTGTTGAGAGGAATGTCGTTACACGTATTGCCAAATGTATTGAGGTTGGCGGACATCATTTTGAGCATTTATTGCATTAATGTCGTATTTACAGATAATCAAGCTGTAACAGCATGCGTTCTCAGAAATGATACGTTCTCAAAGGTACATGTATCATATTGGAACAACCTAAATAAAATGTTCAAAAGTACCTACGTTCTGTATTTTAATTTGAAAAACCTACCTATTACCAACTGTTAGTCTAAAATTGTGAGCCATATATTTATGACTATTACAGCGCCATCTATCAAATAGCGAAAAAAATGGTCCAACTACGTAAGGTGTCAGGCAAATCCAACACCTTCCATGAAAATCCTGGCATGATAAGCAAATCCAGTAGTATGTCAAATAGCTCCGAATAAATCGTGACATTAAATTAACCAAAGTAATACGAGTAACGAGTGAGCAAATGGAATACCACAGACTAACACAAGAATGCCTAAATGCGTCACACCTTCCCACCGTGAGACAGACGCAGTTCCGAGGGGAGAAACGAGAACAGAAGCCGAGAGCAGAATCGTGTTAAGCTAGAAGGCCCTACGATAAAGGACGGGCACCCACGTCGCCAGCTAACCGCTTGGACCACCCCCCAGCCCATGTTAAAAACTAGAGCCCTCCAGAAGAACAGTATACATCTTAACGATAACACTAAAAGGGCCACCCCAGCCGCAAATTTTAGCGTGAGACTTCTTCGCGTCTCTGTTACGTCAGGACCACCCCCAGCCCATGTTAAAAGATAGAGCCCTCCAGAAGAACAGTATAGATCTTACGATAACACTAAAAGGACCACTCCAGCTGCAAGTTTTATCGCGAGACTTTTTCGCGTCTCTGTTAGGTTGCAAACTTTGAAAACATTGCCCCACCACGAAAAGTATAACGTTTCTCATTGGATGGACAGAACTTTTGTAGGCGGAGCTTAAGGTTGACATCGAGACCCTGACTGGTCAGATGAAAACACAGCCAGATAGTTTTTTTTTTTTTTTTTGTAAACCAACTTCGGTAAATTGTAGTAAGGAGAAGGTAGGAGGGAGTTGCTTCCGAGACGGCGAGGTGAGCGGAGCTGTGCTGCTCGCCGCCCCCTGATGAACACCGACAAGGTAATGGATGCACGCGATGCCGCATAACAGCGCATAAAGCTTCACTCAGAACTGCAGAAGTCTCATCTGTTACACCCCCTTTTTGCAAGAAGTTCAAGGTATTTCGGAACACAGTAAAAGAGAATTAGAGAGTATTTTACGAGATAAAGCAGAGGTATTTTTACCTAAGACTGGCAGTATTAAATACTTTCAGTACAAGTTTGAAGTAAAACAGCACAAACCATTTAGAGTGCCACCCTATACAGTCCCATTAAGCTACAGGAATAAAGTATTCCAGGAGATATCTAAAATGTTAGATGACGATATTATTGAACCAGCTACCTCCACATATAACAGCCCGCTCCATATTGTACAAAAACGAGATGGGAGGATCAGGTTAGCGCTTGATTCCAGACAGATCAACACAATCATAGTCACTGAGACAGATCGCCCAGAAAAATTAGAGGAATTGATACAAAACTTCCATGGTGCTAAGATATTTTCATCAATTGGTTTACAGAGTAGTATCTGGCAAATAGAATTGGCCCCAGAATGTAGAAAATTTACAGCATATATCGTATTCGGTAGATGTTACCAGTTTAAACGATTGCCATTTGGTTTAAACATATCATCATCCGCGTTTATTAGGGGATTTAATACTTTATTCAGTCCTGAAATTTTACAAAAAATTACTTCTTGTGTTGATGATGTGATTATAGCAGAACCCTCTTGGGAACATCACAACGACACATTAAATCAGTTTTTACAGATCATGAAAGAGCATGGGGTCACAGTAAATATTACAAAATCCAAATTTGGAAGGCGAGAGGTCAAATTTCTAGGAAAAATAATTTCCGAGAAAGGGGTAATGCCCAACCCAGAAATACTAACGGCAATCAAAGAATTCTGTACTCCATATAATAAGAAAACTCTCAGAGGATTTCTAGGTGTCATCGGATGCTATAAAAAATTTATTTGGATCGACTCTCTCGCAACACCATGCCTATGTGCATTGACTGGAAAAAACACACTATGAGTATGGGATCAACAAACCAATGAAGAATATTTAAAAGTGAAAAACGCACTAACAACAGCACCGATTTTAGCACATCCTGATCTAACACAAAATTTTTGTATGGCCACTGATTGCGCGAAAACAGGTTTAGGAGTTGTTTCATTCCAAGAATACAAACAGGCAGGGCTAAGATCATATAGAACAATTGCATTTGCCAGTCGGGTACTGACAAAAAGCGAGAAAAACTATTCATTCACTGAGCTGGAAGCATTGGCCATTGTATGGGGCTTCCAACGTTTTCGATACTTCCTATTCGGAAGAAAAACAAAAGTATACACTGACCACAAAGCACTAGAATTTCTGTTATCCACCAAACTAACTCATGGGAGGTTAGCCAGATGGATGTTAATACTACAAGAATTTGACTTCACTATTACACACATACCAGGACCAGCGAATGTATTAGCAGATGCTTTATCACGATGTCCACAGGGTGCATCCAATAACATAGGTTTGGAAGCAGCAGAAGACCAGTTTACAATGTACTATATAAAACAAGTACCTTTCGAAAACTACATTACGACAGCATTGAAAAACGTAGGCAAAGAACAGGACAAGGATCCCGAAATACTAGGAATCAAACACAAGTGGAGAAGTAAGGATTTTCCAGACATTAGACAGCACTATCTCGTAAAAAACAATGTTTTATTTTTTAGACGAAACGTTGCAACGAATGAATGGTTAATTTATATCCCAGATGAACCAATTAATAAGTTCATATGGTATACACATTTAAGTAATGGCCACTTTGGACCAAAGAAACGCTTTTTAAAAATAAAACAAACAAGCCATTTTCCTAATATGGAAAGACGAATTAGAACAGTATTAGTCAAATGCAAAAAATTTATGAGGGCTAAACACATCACTTTCCAAACCAAGCCACCTATGTTTCCAATAATCCCTAAAAGATTAAAACAAATAGCTGCAACAGATTTGATGGGGCCCCTCCCACGCACAAAAAATGGATATATTTTCATATTTGTCGTTTTGGAACTTACTTCTAAATATGTTACCTTGACACCATTAAAACGGGCAATAGGTCTTACTATTTGTAAAGTATTTAGACAAGATTTTCTCAGACAAGTAGGTCGAGTGGAACGACAAATTTCGGATAATGGCCCACAATACAAATCAGTGCAATGGCAGAACACGTTAAAACAACACAAAATAAAACCCATCTACATATCTAAGTACAAACCTAGCGTAAATCCAGCAGAACGATCTATGAAGGACATAGGCACATTCTGCCGATTATATGCAGGCAAAAGACACAACACGTAGGATATATACCTTAAGGATTTTCAAGAAGTAATAAATGAAATTCCACATAGCACTACACTACTTCCTCCAGTTACTGTACTTAAAAATATTGAGCCCCAAAACATAACCAGAGAAAATGTTAGATTTCCTATTGTACCATGTAGACAGCACAAACAAGTCATAGCAACAGCACTCTCCAACATCAGAAAGGCAGCCATTAAAAGAAAAGAAAGAGGGGATAGAACAGCAATTAAAAGAACATTCTCAGTAGGCCAAAAAGTATTTGTAAAAACACACCATCTCTCCAGCAAACAGAAACACAAAATACATAAGTTTTACGCTGCATACAAAGGACCTGTCGTAATTAGCCGAATTGCCCATGATAATGCTGTGGAACCAATGAGCCCAAAAACAGGCAAAACCTTAGGACTTCACCATGTGAGCCATATCAAAAAGTTTGAAGATTAATTTTATTACTGGTAAATAATCAGCACAATATTTCAAGATTATGTTGCAGATAAGATCGTCAGGAGAAAGAAGAATGAAGAGAGAGGAAGGTGGGAAAAAGAAAGTAGTTTCAATAAAAACAAATACAAAAATAACACCAATAGTACCATAGATTAAGGTGAAGGGATAAAGCGTAGATAGTCTAACAGCATGAAATACTAAAATGCTATACACCACGACACTACACAAAAATAAAAAACGAATTTGAGGATTCTTGTAGATGTTAAGACTCAAAATATCTTAGAATTGTAACATGGAAAGGGCGCTTAAATTTGTAAAGCTTTTAAGAAGGCATATAACAATGTAGGTACTAGACATATGTTAGATGATTATAAGTAAAACTTTTTGTAAGAACACATTGTAAAAATTCCAGCAAGGACGAGATGCAATGACCCACAAGTTGCAACGCGAAAAGTATCAAGAAAGGAAAAGACATAATTAGTAAAACATGATTCCTACAAGGCAGAAGCGTCAAGAAAAGGGAAAGGACAGCGAGACCAACAGAAGGCCCTTGTAGCCGAAGTGGGCAGTAAATAAATCTGCTGCCAAGCTGAACCACAGGGTGGCGGAACCCTGCTGGGCCAGAACACGGAACCACACAGTGGCGGAACCCTGCAGAGACATGACAGGACACCAAACACCAGAAGGGTCTCCGAACGCCCCAACTCAGCGGAGCGAGCAAAAAACAGCCCGACGAGAAGACCGCTTGGGCAAGCCACCACTGGCAAAAAAAAAAAAAGTGTAAAAGTCACACTACAGCACGCTGATGCACGAAACTGAAGAAAACTTCCACAGGGTACAAATGACATGCCCAAACAATTTATCAAACTGTTACTAAGAGGAGAACTTCAAAGCGACTAGTTATCAATAAATATTTCCATATCCTGCCCAGAGAAGAACCAAGAAGCAAGTAAGAAGCAGAGAAAAAGCAGGAAGAACAGAAATTGAAGATTCGCAAGATTGAGACCAAGAAAGAAGATGGGTGAAGAATAGACGACATACCTTCTCAAATCCCTATCCTATTGTAAACTAGTCGTCTGCGAAGTATTACAACGAAAAATGACCGCTTTCAGTGACACATAACGATGACTTTCACGCATACAAAGCCAGTAAACCACGAGATTCTGCACTCACAGCTCCATTCCATTACGGGACCTCCACAACAGCAACACACACTTGCAAAGCCAACAAGGAACGACGAACGAAGCTGTACATCAAATACTTGCCCACATCCATCTCGCTCAAATCCATCACCTTTGTGCAAAAAACATTCGCCAGTCTCATGCTTAAACATTCATAGGATTGTGTGAATGTGTGAAATCAAACTATGTGATGTAGGAATTGTGCAAAAGAAACGTGTGAAAAACCAAATGAGTTAAGCACACCAGACAGCTAATAATCTACAAAATAATGGTCATTGACTATGGATTTAAGTAAAAAATAGACTATCGATAAAAATAAGTCATTAGTTCTGAAATGCACAGTATATAAAGAACAAAAGCAAGGCATAATAAACACTAAAACTATATGCCACTTACTTTCTCCTCATAAAAATAGAAGAATAACTATATTTTACTTATTTTCTCCCTATAAAAACAAAGAACAAAAAATTATCTTGTGGGATATTTTCCCATTTCTTTTAACATTTGTACCATTTGTTAGGATAATATCTCAATACTTGTGTATGGATATTTCTTTGTCAAAACAATTCTTGGAAATAATTCTTATTTGTTAGTGTAACAATGTTGAAATGAGTGTCTAGAAACAAAAACATTTTACTCGTACATGATATTTAGAAAATGTGTTAGGAATAGATTTTGCTTAATTACTTCATTTATAAAAACAATATTTCTAAGAAAATCGATGTGAAAGACTCCTCACTTTCGATAACAAACTTCTTAAAAAACAAACTTCACAATTAAATAAAGAAAGAAAATAATTAAAAAATAATTATTATAATAGAATAAAAATATTCTTCCCTTGTCAATATAAACATATTTTTGATAATAATGTGGAAGAATATAAAAATATAAATTAGTAATACAAACTAGCATAGAACAGAATAATGTGGCTGAACAGTAGGCAACAAAATTTAGATAACAGAATAATTTTTGACTGGCTTAGACAACGATTCAATCATTGCCTAACTTCAGTACAAAAATTAAGTTCGAAGGGTGGTGATATGTAAGTTGTCAGGCAAATCCAACACCTCCCATGGAAAGCCTGACATGATAAGCAAATCCGGTAGTATGTCACGTAGCTCCAACTAAATCGTGACATTAAATTAACCAAAGTAATACGAGTAACGAGTGAGCAAATGGAATACCACAGACTAACACAAGAATGCCTAAATGCATGTCACACCTTCCCCCCGTGAGACAGACGCAGTTCCGAGGGGAGAAACGAGAACAGAAGCCGAGAGCAGAACCGTGTTAAGCTAGAAGGCCCTACGATAAGGGAGTCATCCCAGCCGCAAGTTTTAGCGTGAGACTTCTTCGTGTCTCTGTTACGTCAGGACCACCCCCCAGCCCATGTTAAAAGATAGAGCCCTCCAGAAGAACAGTATAGATCTTACGATAACACTAAAAGGACCACACCAGCTGCAAGTTTTAGCGTGAGACTTTTTCGCGTCTCTGTTAGGTTGCAAACTTTAAAAACATTGCCCTACCACGAAAAGTATAACGTTTCTCACTGGATAGACAGAATTTTTGTAGGCGGAGCTTAAGGTTAACATTGAGACCCTGACTGGTCAGATGAAAACACAGCCAGATAGTTTTTTTTGAACCAACTTTGGTAAATTGTAGTAAGGAGAAGTTAGGAGGGAGTTGCTTCCGAGACGGCGAGGTGAGCGGAGCTGTGCTGCCCGTCGCCCCCTGACGAACACCGACAAGGTAATGGATGCACGCGATGCCGCATAACTGCGCATAAAGCTTCACTCAGAACTGCAGAAGTCTCATCTGTTACACCCCCTTTTTGCCTAATACTAGTGTCGATCGTAAATTAAAGCTCGCGGTGTTCACATTTGCCACTTGAAGTAAAAATCTGAAACGCGATGATTTTTCTGTTATACAGTTATTGAGAAGCCACATCAGCCACTGTAATTTACGACAAGTTAGATAAGTAATTAAAGATAATTGAGGGTCATTGTAGACCATTTTGATAGTTTTCTCTTTTGTGAAACTTAATTTGAACCTAGATTATAGATTTGATATGGCATAGGTCATCCTTCGATCCATTGTAGAACTTGGAAACCCATTCAGGGAATATCCGTTCACATTTTTGTTGAACACAGTTGGTTTTTATCATCCTGTATTAAAACATTTCCTTTTATCAATAGTGCAATTTATAAACAATGTTTTGTGAGTAGAATAAAATTTCCCATGGTAAACTTAACTGCTTTTTCGACGTTATTTTACCAGCTAACTAAAAATAGGAAAGCCTTGAACCCCTTCCACTAAATTTAGTTAGTATTAAGATTCTTTTACAGGGAGTGCAGTGGAGCTGACGCTGAAATCATTAAGTATTTGGTTATATCATCGCTAGTCTCACTGAACTCTTCTGAACTCTACATGTCATGTGTGGTATGCCGTCTCCTTACCAGCAACAGGTCCCAGGTTCAAACTAGTCAATTCCCTAAAAAACACGCTCAGAGCGTCGTTGCGCGAAAGTGGTAGGGAGACACGACTTAGAACAAACAGACACCACGCAGAACGTTAGAACTAAAACATCCATATTTCTTTACGTACTACACGAATATGTAATAAAAAATGGGGGTTCCTATTTAAAAAAAAACGATGTTGATATCCGTTTGACCTAAGGCAGCGCCATTTAGCGGGCCAACCATAGCGCCATCTGATTTCCCCTTCTAGGTAGACAAGTTTCGTTCTTTGTAGTTTTTTCGTTTGACGCTTATTTCGTGAGATATTTGGCCCGGTCACGATCAATGGACCACCCTGTATTCTGCACCATGAATTACACTTTCTCTGTTTAGCAAATCTTCTCCTTATTGAAAACTACCCACTTTGATGCCCCGACCTATGTCCTGACCACTTCTATCCTGAACAAGCGTGTACACGCATGAAGTTACATTGACATCCGACCAAGCTTCTAGATGCTTCAGTATTTGTCGGGCAATGTATTTAATACAGATTTGTCAGAAAAGTAATATATCATGCACTCCTTTTCCACATCCTGAAGGTCCAAAGTACGCCGACTGCCCGCTGAGTCATTCTCTGCTATGCGGCATCTTGCGAAGGTAGTATGGACGCTGTAAGATCCCCCACCCGAGAAGATGATGTAAGAGGTGTACCGTATGACTGGCATTGCTTTTCCATCCAAGGCGTCCAGAGACTAAGATGGAACGACAGGGTGACGTACGAAAATATTACTCAAATCAGGATTTTTTTTCTCCGTGCTGGAATGTATTACTTTTTTAATTGGTCATTTAACCATAAATAAAGTCCTCTACATAAAAACAATTATACGTATGAAGTTCATTTATCCATATTCTTCGAGATCAATGCCTTTCACCTTGTTTGTTTACTAGCAGACATATTGAGAGGCATTGCTGGTTACGTCACGCCTACGTTCATTCATTCTCATACTCCGGCCGCGTCAGCTGCCGGGCGCGGCACTCAGAGGCTATTAGTACCTCTCCAACTGTCCGGGCCATTTAAATGCTTTGCCGGCACCACAAAACGCCTGACTTTTAACTCCCTCGGAGCTCATTCAACTCCTGCTGCCTATTGTATTCGAACATGAAACTAAACACACGTTATCTCAAAATTTTTAAAACTATTGTTTTTCGTAATATTCTTATATTCTCACTGTGCTACTATGTACAGTGAATTACGCGTCCTGTATCTGGGTCTTTCAAGTACATTTCATATTTTTGTTTACTAAAGAGTTGTTCTCGTCGGCAGCTCGTATTCAAACATGTCAGGGCGAACAGGCTTGCGCTTAACTACTACGGTGTCTTTTAACATCAACTCCATTACATATTCCACTTATTACTTTCGATTCAGGATGTGCCACGTCTGCTAGATTTTGGCTATGTACCCTGCTCATAATACACTGGTGTTAAACTTCCCATAATTTGTCTTTAACCTTGTCCTCAATATTGAACGAGTTGTTGTCGTTTTATCTTAATCTTGTACATTTAGAAATTACGTTCTGTTTCTTTGAAAACAAATTCTGTAACCCTCCTTTTACAGTTTTGTGTATTACTTTTATTCTGCCAATAGCATTATATACATTACCGCTTTTCCACATCATGGTTTTACTATTTGGAATTACATTCAGGCACTTTAAAATCATATTCTTCACTGTTCTTTTTACGATTTTACTTTAACTCTCATTCACAGTTTACTAGATTTATTTCACTGAAGTTCTGATTATTATTTTCCTTTCCTGCATTAATTTCACATTTACTGGATTCGTATTGGAAACATTCACTGATCACCGCCGCGTAGTAACACCTAATTGCTTCTCTATAAGAAACATCAATAACGGAAAATTTAATTGGATTCTCCATACTACTTACCTCAACACTCCCTCTGCACTTCTCAAAACTCACGACTTCTTAATGGTGTACCAATAGATTCTTCCCCATAATAAAACTGATACCTCGATCTGGTACGACATGTCATTAATTCTCACTACTTTTTCTCTATGTCTCATTTTCACAGGTATCTACGACCTCAAAGGCCTGCACTGTTAACACTGGTACGTTCTCTCTATCTATTATTCGCTAACATGATCCTGCTCCTACAGTGGCACATAACTTACCAGCTACCGCAATGATCGCTACTGTTTCAATACTACCGACTTCCACCCTCACAATAAATTAATAATGATCTTTATTCTCATTCCTTGACTCTTTGCTATTATCCATATTTTCTTCGACTTGACCACTTAATCAAAAACAAGTCCTCCGGTCCAGACTGTACACCAGTTAGGTTCCTTTCAAAGTACGCTGATACAATAGCTCCATACTTAACAATCATATACAACCGTTCGCTCGTCTAAAGATCCGCAACCAAGACTGAGAAGTTGCACAGGTCACACCAAGAAAGGTAGGAAGAGTAATCCACTAAATTACACACCTTTATCATTAACGTCGATATTCAAAAGTATTCTGGAACATATATTGTATTCGATCAGTATGCATTACCTCGAAGAGAACGGTCTGTTGATACACTGCCAACACGGATTTAGAAAGCATCGTTCTTGTGAAATACAGATAGTTCTTTACCCATACAAAGTGTTGGGTGCTACTGACAAGGAATTTCAGATTGATTCCGTATTTCTAAATTTCCGTACTTCTAGATTTCCACACAAGATGCCTGTAATAAAATTGCGTGCTTATAGAGTATATCCTCAGTTACCTGACTGGATTCGTGATTCCCTGTCAGAGAGGTCACAGTTAGTACTAATTGACGGAAAGTCATCGAGTAAAACAGAAGTGATTCCTGGCGTTCCTCAAGGTCGTGTTATAGGCCCTTTGTTGTTCCTTATCTACATAAACGATTTAGGAGGCATTCTGAGCAGCCGTCTTAGGTTTTTTGCAGATGATGATGTCGTTTATCGACTAGTAAATTCATCAGACGATCAAAACAAATTGCAAAACGATTTAGAAAAGATATCTGCATGGTGCAAAAATTGGCAATTGACCCTAAATAACGAAAACTGTGAGGTCATCCACATGAGTGCTAAAAGGAATCTGTTAAACTTCAATTACACGATAAATCAGTCAAATGTATAGGCCGTAAATTCAACTAAATATCTAGGAATTACAATTACGAACACCTTAAATTGGAAGGAGCACATAGTAATTATTGTGGGGAAGGCTAACCAAAGACTGCGTTTTATTGGCAAGACACTTAGAAAATGTACCAAATCTACTCAAGAGACTGCCTACACTACGTTTGTCCGTCATCTTTTAGAATAATGATGCGCGGTATGGGATCCTTATCAGATAGCATTGACGAAATACATTGAGAAAGTTCAAAGAAGGGCAGAATGTTTTGTATTATCGCGAAATTGGGGAGAGTGTCACTGAAATGATACAGGATTTGGGATGGACATCACTCAAACAAAGGCATTTTTCGTTGCGGCGAAATCTTCTGACGAAATTTCAATCACCATACTTCTCCTCCTAATGCGAAAATATTTTATTGACGCCGACCTACATAGGGAGAAACAGCCATCATAATAAAATAAGGGAAATCAGAGCTCGCGGGGAAAGATATACGTGAGCGTTTTTTCCGCGCCCCGCACGCTGTACGAGATTCGAATAATAGAGAATTGTTATGAAGGTAGGCCGATGAACCCTCTGTCAGGCACTGAAATGTGGTTTGCAGAGTACCCATGTAGACGTAGATGTAGGCATTATTATTACTTCTGTTATTATGAAATATTGAGCTCCAAAAAAGGTCCTCTCTGTCAAAATCGTGATTTTACCCACAGTCATAAAAATGTAAATGAACGTCAATGTTTTCTCTGTCGCAGTCATTATTTGTTTACTTCTACGAAAACGTGAGCCCCTTCAGTTCCCACCTATTCCTTTATTGGAAAAACAGTTATCGTATCTTTCATTTTCATTTGTGGGAACATTTCTTATTACTGTTTCCGTTCCCACTATTCTTTGATTTCCACCTTATGCCTTGTTTTCTCCAGAAGTTATTCGGTCTAACAAACCTTTAGCTACTGCCCTCTGTTTCTCTATTACATCCCTCATTCCCTCATCCTCTTCTGTCAATCTTTTGTCAATCTCCCTGATACATTCTTCTAATTTATCAATGTATTTTTCGTTATTTTCCTGAATGACTTTCATTGGCTGTTGGTTATTAGCAGTTTTCCCTATCTTCGCTTTTCACTCTTGGTTAGCGCCGCAGTCCGGAACCGCGGGACTGCTACGGTCGCAGGTTCGAATCCTGCCTCGGGCATGGGTGTGTGTGATGTACTTATGTTAGTTAGGTTTAAGTAGTTCTAAGTTCTAGGGGACTTACGACCTAAGGTGTTGAGTACCATAGTGCTCGGAGCCATTTGAACCATTTTTTGTAACAGTTACTTCAATTTTGTTCATTAAAACTACAAACATTTTTGTATATTATGTGTCCTTATTCTTATTAACTTCATCTCGTGTGGTCATAGAATTTCTAACAGCCACCTGGGTGTTTGCTTAGCCGTGATTTCTGCTGATTCTGAAGTCTTTAAAAACATTTCCTACTCCCGGTTTACTTCTGTTATCACTCATTTTAACTGCCGATCCTTCCTCAGACTTTGCAAGTGGAAACAGATCGCTATCTTCTAATAAATATGTTTCTTTTTGAAACAGGTTTTGCTCTGCACTTTCATTTAAGTTATCCATTTTAACAATTTGACTTACTTTACCGCTTCTAACAAGGGAACCTCCCCATCGCACCCCCCTCAGATTTAGTTATAAGTTGGCACAGTGGATAGGCCTTGAAAAACTGAACACAGATCAATCGAGAAAACAGGAAGAAGTTGTATGGAACTATGAAAAAATAAGCAAAATATACAAACTGAGTAGTCCATGGGGAACATAGGCCATATAAGAATAATGTGAAATCAAGAGCGCCGTGGTCCCGTGGTTAGCGTGAGCAGCTGCGGAACGAGAGGTCCTCGGTTCAAGTCTTTGCTCGAGTGAGAAGTTTAAATTTTTATTTTCAGACAATTATCAGAGTTCAGGAACTCATACATAATCAACTTCGCTCTCCAAAATTCCAGGACATGTTTAGATTTGCTTGGACATATGCAGGATTTGACGGTCTACACACGGAAAAATTTGAAAACGTTAAGCCAATGGTGGAGGAGTATTTATAGCAGTAAAGAATTCAATAATATCCAGTGAAGTTATTAGCGAATGCGAATGTGAAATAATCTGGGTTAAGTTAAGTATCAAAGGTGGGTCAGATATGATAATCGGATGCTTCTATAGACCACCTGCATCAGCAACCGTAGTAGTTGAGCGCCTCAGAGAGAACCTGCAGAACGTCGTGAAGAAGTTTCGTGATCATACTATTGTAATAGGGGGAGACTTCAATCTACCAGGTATAGAATGGGATAGTCACACAATCAGAACTGGAGCCAGGGACAGAGACTCTTGTGACATTATCCTGACTGCCTTGTCCGAGAATTACTTCGAGCAGATAGTTAGAGAACCAACTCGTGAAGCTAACGTTTTAGACCTCATAGCAACAAATAGACCGGAACTTTTCGACTCCGTGAATGTAGAAGAGGGTATCAGTGATCATAAGTCAGTGGTTGCATCAATGACTACAAGTGTAATAAGAAATGCCAAGAAAGGAAGGAAAATATATTTGCTTAACAAGAGTGATAGGGCACAAATCGCAGAATATCTGAGTGACCACCATCAAACGTTCATTTCTGAGGAAGAGGATGTGGAACAAAAATGGAAAAAATTCAGAAACATCGTCCAGTACGCCTTAGATAAGTTCGTACCGACTAAGGTCCAAAGCGAGGGGAAAGATCCACCGTGGTATAACAATCATGTACGAAAGGTACTACGGAAACAAAGAAAGCTTCATCATAGGTTTAAGAGTAGTCGAATCATAGCTGATAAGGAAAAGCTGAACGAAGCGAAAAAGAGCGTAAAGAGAGCAATGAGAGAAGCATTCAACGAATTCGAACATAAAACATTGGCAAACAATCTAAACAAGAACCCTAAAAAGTTTTGGTCATATGTAAAATCGGTAAGCGGATCTAAATCCCCTATTCAGTCACTCGTTGACCACGATGGCACCGAAACAGAGGACGACCGAAGAAAGGCAGAAATACTGAATTCAGTGTTCCGAAACTGTTTCACTGCGGAAAATCGTAACACGGTCCCTGACTTCAGCCGTCGCACGGACGCCAAAATGGAAAATATTGAAATAAACGATATCGGAATTGAAAAACAACTGCTATCACTTAGTAGCGGAAAAGCATCCGGACCAGACGAGATACCCTTAAGATTCTATAGTGATTATGCTAAAGAACTTGGCCCCTTTCTATCAGCAATTTATCGTAGATCGCTGGAAGAACGTAAAGTACCTAGCGACTGGAAGAAAGCGCAGGTCGTTCCCATTTTCAAGAAGGGTCATAAATCAGATGCGAATAATTATAGGCCTATTTCGCTTACGTCAATCTGTTGTAGAATAATGGAACATGTTTTGTGTTCTCGTATTATGACGTTCTTAGATAATACAAATCTCCTTCATCATAACCAACATGGATTCCGCAAACAGAGATCATGTGAAACTCAGCTCGCCCTATTTGCCCAAGAAATTCACAGTGCCGTCGACACTGGCGAGCAGATTGATGCCGTATTCCTGGATTTCAGGAAGGCATTTGATACGGTTCCGCACTTACGTTTAGTGAAAAAAATACGAGCTTACGGAATATCGGACCAGGTTTGTGATTGGATTCAGGATTTCCTAGAAGAAAGAACACAACATGTCATTCTTAACGGTTCAAAATCTGCAGATGTAGAGGTAATTTCGGGAGTACCGCAGGGAAGCGTGATAGGACCTTTATTGTTTACAATGTACATAAATGACTTAGTTGACAACATCGGTAGCTCAGTGAGGCTATTTGCAGATGACACGGTTGTCTACAAGAAAGTAGCAACATCAGAAGACTCGTACGTACTCCAGGAGGACCTGCAGAGGATTAATGCATGGTGCGACAGCTGGCAGCTTTCCCTAAACGTAGATAAATGTAATATAATGCGCATACATAGGGGCAGAAATCCATTCCAGTACGATTATGCCATAGGTGGTAAATCATTGGAAGCGGTAACGACCGTAAAATACTTAGGAGTTACTATCCGGAGCGATCTGAAGTGGAATGATCACATAAAACAAATAGTGGGAAAAGCAGGCGCCAGGTTGAGATTCGTAGGAAGAATTCTAAGAAAATGTGACTCATCAACGAAAGAAGTAGCTTACAAAACGCTTGTTCGTCCGATTCTTGAGTATTGCTCATCAGTATGGGACCCTTACCAGGTTGGATTAATAGAAGAGATAGACATGATCCAGCGAAAAGCAGCGCGATTCGTCATGGGGACATTTAGTCAGCGCGAGAGCGTTACGGAGATGCTGAACAAGCTCCAGTGGCGGACACTTCAAGAAAGGCATTACGCAATACGGAGAGGTTTATTATCGAAATTACGAGAGAGCACATTCCGGGAAGAGATGGGCAACATATTACTACCGCCCACATATATCTCGCGTAATGATCACAACGAAAAGATCCGAGAAATTAGAGCAAATACGGAGACTTACAAGCAGTCGTTCTTCCCACGCACAATTCGTGAATGGAACAGGGAAGGGGGGATCAGATAGTGGTACAATAAGTACCCTCCGCCACACACCGTAAGGTGGCTCGCGGAGTATAGATGTAGATGTAGATGTAGAACATATGTTTTGACAGAGCACAGAGAAAACTGTGCTACTGTGAAACTGTTGCATTCTTTTGTTGCAGTTTATGTGACACACTCTTATGTTTTCATCACTTTTTTGGGAGTAATTATCACATCCACAAGAAAACCTAAATCGGGCAAGGTAGAAGAATCGTTTTACCCATTCGCGAGGTGTGCAAGTTAGGTGGGTCGACAACATATTCCTGTCATGTGACGCACATGCCGTCACCAGTGTCGTATAGAATATATCAGACGTGTTTTCCTGTGGAGGAATCGGTTGACCTATGTTTTCGGTTCCCATTGAAGAGGCACGTCCTTTCGTCTACTAATCGCACGGTTTTGCGGTGCGGTCGCAAAACACAGACACTAAACTTATTACAGTGAACAGAGACGTCAATGAACGAACGGCAGATCACAACTTTGCAAAAATGAAGTAACTAAACTTTTCACTCGTGGGAAGACTTGAACCATGGACTTCTCGCTCCGCAGCTGCTCACGCTAACCACAGGACAACGGCGCTCCTGAGCTCACACTGTCCTTGATGTTGTCTATCTTGCGTATGGACTACTCAGTTTGTATATTTTGTCTATTTTTTCATAGTTCCACAGAACTTCTTCCTGTTTTCTCGATTGATCTGTGTTCAGTTTTTCAAGGCCTATCCACTGTGCCAAATTATTACTAAATCTGAGGGGGATGCGATGGGGAGGTTCCCTTGTAAGCAACATTATATTCACACTACACAATTTTCTAATACATTCCAAGTGAACCTTAACTTACTTTAATTAGGTTTCAGTGCTCTATGGTCAAAGTAACGCTCCGGTTTCTCGTCGTGCGCCGTACTTCACACCTACGCTCGTGCGCCTCCACCGCCATTCTCTCCCGTTGCGCTGAGCTTTGCTGCTTCCCGCGCGATCCCAGCTGGCTACGATGTCTTCTGACGCGTGGCTGGCCCCGCAACGTCTTCTGCGGCTGTCTTCTCTCTTCTCTCATTCGATGTCTTCTCGACGATCGTTCGTTACGTTCGTAATCCTTGGACGCGATATGTATTTGTCACTACGCCAACTTCTTACGATTTGAGACGCACCTTTCGCTCTCCGTGACACTCACAGTTTTAATGTTGCTGCCCGCGAATCACAAATTTCACTGACTTTAACTTTATTGTTCGTGTCTCGCTTCCTTTTCCGTTGTACTTACTGTCGAAGCTGCACTTCCTAGCCTTAACACAAATTTGCAATAAATACTTCCTTCCGTCGTATTCAAATGCGATAAGATTTCTTCCCACCCAAAGAATTTCAATTGCATCTACCACTAAGTTATCCAAATGATATCATCATTCCCACGGAATCGATGACAATTGTCAGATCCCACACTCACCCCTCCCCTTTTTACTAAGCTTCCAGAAGCGTCTCATTTTGTTTAGGAAAACCGTAGAAAATAAGAGGCGTACAATACGACTTGCTTAGATTATCTTAGTGAGTCGTGATTTCTTATTACCTGTTCTGCCACAAATGTCTGGTAACTGATGGCCCTCGCGGAAGCAGTATCAGCGCCATCTCTGGAAAGCGCAGTAGGCTATTTACCTATGTTAAAAATGTGGTTGAAATTGTTCTTATTCAGAGTGCTTATAAGATTCAAATCGCATTTACGGTAAATATTCTCACAAAATATGTCTTATTTTTATGTAATTAAAGCTTAAAAATCATAAAATATCAAGACTTGATCACATGATCGAAAACGCTCTCTTATTGGCTGACGCTCAGGTGACGTCACAGGCTAGGAGTAAGACGAAACTATACGTGTGTTACAGGAGTGTTAGCTGTAATTACTAGGTTTCTACGTACTTTTTCTGCAAATAATTTAGCTCTATAGGGATGGAAAACGCATTTACAACTTTTAAGTAACAATAGAATGTGTGACGTATAATTTTATATATATATATTCGTTGCATATAGGGCCACGTCCTTCAGTGACACACAAATTTTTATTTTTAAAGGGGATCACTTAAGACTATTTCCATGGGTTCGCCCCTCAAATTTCTCCCTCATATCACAAAATTGTCGTCTGATGTAGCACAAACTGAAAAAATAAATTCCTTTTAAAGCACAGTTTCGTATATAATTTATATTCAAAACCTTACACCTGTGTCATAGAACAACTCCTACATCGAGAATACTTTACACAAGTTTAAGGGAAGAAATGCTTCCGATAATTATTATAGTATTTAAAGAACATCAAAATATGAACAGGCTGAAATGAACAAACAGTACATGAGACTATGTTAATCAATTCAACTGTAGAAAGCTAAGGAGCTTATTATTAGTAAAATGAGAAATATGCAAAAGTGAAATGCCAAAATGAGCACTTCTCAATTGGGAGTAAATCAAATCAATCAGAATGGCTGAAAGAGAGCACAATAACATGAGCCATAAACGAATAAGAGCTAAGCAACTGAGCAAATAAGAGAATAGGCAAAAATGAGATGCCAACAAAATAAGAGCTGGCTGAACTCCGTCGGCACTTTTATACGGTTGCGCCCGTGGCGGCACCTCGCGGCCCGTACGCAACACGCGCGCCTCCGATGGCAATGCACTCTTAGCGCTCGCGGCAGCGTCTAGCGACCCGTACGAAAGTTGCGCGATTGCTGTCGCAGGTTGACCCTTAATCTAATATGCTACGTGGCCCCCAATGAGGAAGGCGGTTAATTTATGAAATGCTTGACACATTTTGTCAGATTACTCCGATCGCAAAATTTTACTTTAAATTTTCAAATTACTATCCCTTTTTCTGCCACCTTTACATTCAGTGGTTCACAAAACAATCATTGATTATCACATATAATGATATAAATACAAAACATTTTAGTCATATTTAAAAAGTATGACGACAGTAATACAAAACATTTTATTATATATTCTTCTACATCTATTGAATAGAAGGTATTGTACAATATTTCAGTTGATGCTTTGGTGTAAATATTTAATTATTTTACAGGTTTTATTTAACTAAAAAAGCTGTAATGATTAACAGGCATTTACACTGTTTGAAAATTCATTTTATATACATTGTGACATCTACTGTACATGGAAACGTCTGGAAATCGTTTATGTAGATGAAATTTTTCTGTAGTGTACTTCATTAACTTCGAAGGTACTACTTTAAAAATGTGTATAGAAATATATAGCACACACACATATATCTGTACAACCTTTTGCATCGAGAAGTTATTTTTCAAGAAGAATATATGTCAGGTTGGCTCGAAAGACCCCAAATTATACGAGTCCTTCGAGTAACGATGTTCAACAGACATATATTTCAAATATGTAAGGTAACGTTTGTATGTCCTTATCCTTTCCAATTTACTGGTTATTAACATAGTTTGAGTGTGGTGAAAGAAGTAGTCCAATAGCATCTAGAAATTTTGAATATTGCCCTTTTTGTTAAGGTCCTCAGGTCAAGCAATGGTGTATCACTCATTGTTGATAGGGTACATCTTTTACCTGTCCTATGACTAAGGTACTTTCTTTTATCTAGACATAAAAACATAAAAACAATTTTTGCATTTTATGTACATTATACGTATTTCCTTGTTTCTTTGCCCTTTTTGGACTTATCACTACTCAGAATGTAAGTACTACCAATTATAGGCGCTACGAATTTGGTGCGACTGTTATCGTGTTGTTTTGCTTATCTTCACAAAACTATTAGCTATTGTCAACATCATTCTTGTAGTCAAGTTTATGTTCACACGACTCCGTTTTTTTTTTTTTTTTTTTTTGCATCTTATATGTAGTCTCAAACGATATATATACAAAATAGTACATATTGATATCTCTCAAAAGAAGAAAAAAAAGGAGAGAAAAGTATTCCTGAATGAGTGCAAGTAACTTATCTTTCGTGAATTACTAGTTGAAAGGACTTGACTCTTCCGAGTCTTTTCTTGTATTGATGTGCATATAGAGAACCATAACTCTCGTAAGATTTTGTCTCATGCTATGTTTCCACTATTTGTGACCTAATTGTCCTGTTATATTAGGAACAATTTTACAGTTGGTCTTATGTTTATTTAGTATTTATTTTAAAGAAAAAAAATTATGTTGTTCCTTACACTACATTATCCTCATCCCTTTGCATTAGAAATATTTGTTTTATCAATATTTTACCGGAAGCATCTTTACAAAATTCTACTTGACACACTTAAATTTTATATAGAAAATGTGCTACCTCGATACTACATTATGTCGTTATAACTTCCTGTACTTTCACATATCACATAATATAATCAATTTTTGGGTGTTGTACGTCAAAAAAAATTTTTTCTTACGAGTGTAGGAAACATCTTTAGACATTTAACGTGTTTAGCTGAAAATTTTGAATAAAACAGTGAAAAAGCAAATTTATTAGTAGCAATATACGATGTTCAGTCCAAGATGGTTACCTGTACAGTCATTCTGTTTTTTTTTTTAATCTATATATTTTTTAATGTCTTGATGAGGATATAGTCCCTTTTGTTTAATGATTCCGGGATACACTAATAGATGCACGCCGGGATGGGGTATATTCTCTATTAAAAAAGGTCCAGTATATAATTACTACTGGATGCACCCCACTCATGTCAGGTGAGAATGACTGACCCCTTCTGTGTTTGATAATGTTTTCCTCCATAATGACATTTACATAAGGTGTCGTAGCCCCCGTTAATGAATATGATTCCTGATCCCGGGTTGCCTTAGAATTTACTTCGGTGGCTTGCCCCCGCTTTTGTGTACTAGCATCTACTACGTTCTCTCCACGTGTCGGCGTGGAAACATCACTCTTGAGTACCTCTTTAATATCGGTAAGCTCATTACTAAATTTGTTTAATTGCTCGTTTATTCCCCTTCGCCATTGAGATAATTCCTGAGTAATTTGCATTTTTACTTCAGAAATGTGAGTAGTTGTCTTTCGTGTTCTTTTGAAATGGAATTTACGGCTTCCTTTACCCGAGAATCTATTTCTACAGATATTTCTGTATGCTTTAATGACAATTCGTCGAGTGTCGTAGACAATTGATTTACTATGACCCCGAGAGCGCCTTGATTTCCTTTTAACTGTTTTACATCCGAATTTAAGTCTCCGACGGCGTCCTCGTGTTCGCGTCTGAGATTTATTATTTCTTGAGCCATTTGTGCTTTGATTTTGAAAAATTTGCCCTATCTTACGAGACATTTCGCCTACTTGTGCCGACACTGATTCCTGACTTTTATGTATGTCATCTACTCGTATATGTATGTCATCTACTCGTATCGATACGGCTTCCTCGTACTCGACATGATTCGTAATTGCTTTTGTATACTGGAAAGATTTTCAGCGACTTCTAATTCCTCATTCTCACTAGTCTCCAATTGTACTTCACCTACTTTCTTTAAATCCATGATTACGCACGTAAATTTCAAATCTTAGGCCAGTCGTCACACGAAATACGGATAAATATTCAGGGACGCATGTCCCTCACGCTTACGCGGCGGCCAGTTTTGATTACACTTGGCCGTGGTTCCACTTATCTACAGTACTACCCGCTAAGCTATATACCGTAGGAAAGGAAAATTGTTCACTAAGTATCGGTTGCAAATTATTCACTGCACTTCGGTATTGTTCAGATAAATAAACCACTAGGACAAAATAAAGTATGTTGCTCACCTAATACCTCGTTTAACCAACTGAACCGTCGGTTTTGAAGAATCCATTTTAATTACAATTGCTCATACACTCGTTTACATGAAAAAGAAAACAGACATAGATTAGCAGAATGCCAGTTTTTACCAGAAAAATAGAGATATACATATAACTCCTATTTTGATGAATAAATTGTGAACTTACTTTAGAAATAGGCTTAAGCGAAATCCCTCCGGTGCCTCCAGTGTGACGTGTAATTATACACACACACACACACACACACACACACACACACACATATATATATATATATATATATATATATATATATATATATATATATATATATATATGCCTCCAGTGTGACGTATAATTACACACACACACACATATATACACTCCTGGAAATTGAAATAAGAACACCGTGAATTCATTGTCCCAGGAAGGGGAAACTTTATTGACACATTCCTGGGGTCACATACATCACATGATCACACTGACAGAACCACAGGCACATAGACACAGGCAACAGAGCACGCACAATGTCGGCACTAGTACAGTGTACATCCACCTTTCGCAGCAATGCAGGCTGCTATTCTCCCATGGAGACGATCGTAGAGATGCTGTATGTAGTCCTGTGGAACGGCTTGCCATGCCATTTCCACCTGGCGCCTCAGTTGGACCAGCGTTCGTGCTGGACGTGCAGACCGCGTGAGACGACGCTTCATCCAGTCCCAAACATGCTCAATGGGGGACAGATCCGGAGATCTTGCTGGCCAGGGTAGTTGACTTACACCTTCTAGAGCACGTTGGGTGGCACGGGATACATGCGGACGTGCATTGTCCTGTTGGAACAGCAAGTTCCCTTGCCGGTCTAGGAATGGTAGAACGATGGGTTCGATGACGGTTTGGATGTACCGTGCATTATTCAGTGTCCCCTCGACGATCACCAGTGGTGTACGGCCAGTGTAGGAGATCGCTCCCCACACCATGATGCCGGGTGTTGGCCCTGTGTGCCTCGGTCGTATGCAGTCCTGATTGTGGCGCTCACCTGCACGGCGCCAAACACGCATACGACCATCATTGGCACCAAGGCAGAAGCGACTCTCATCGCTGAAGACGACACGTCTCCATTCGTCCCTCCATTCACGCCTGTCGCGACACCACTGGAGGCGGGCTGCACGATGTTGGGGCGTGAGCGGAAGACGGCCTAACGGTGTGCGGGACCGTAGCCCAGCTTCATGGAGACGGTTGCGAATGGTCCTCGCCGATACCCCAGGAGCAACAGTGTCCCTAATTTGCTGGGAAGTGGCGGTGCGGTCCCCTACGGCACTGCGTAGGATCCTACGGTCTTGGCGTGCATCCGTGCGTCGCTGCGGTCCGGTCCCAGGTCGACGGGCACGTGCACCTTCCGCCGACCACTGGCGACAACATCGATGTACTGTGGAGACCTCACGCCCCACGTGTTGAGCAATTCGGCGGTACGTCCACCCGGCCTCCCGCACGCCCACTATACGCCCTCGCTCAAAGTCCGTCAATTGCACATACGGTTCACGTCCACGCTGTCGCGGCATGCTACCAGTGTTAAAGACTGCGATGGAGCTCCGTATGCCACGGCAAACTGGCTGACACTGACGGCGGCGGTGCACAAATGCTGCGCAGCTAGCGCCATTCGACGGCCACCACCGCGGTTCCTGGTGTGTCCGCTGTGCCGTGCGTGTGATCATTGCTTGTACAGCCCTCTCGCAGTGTCCGGAGCAAGTATGGTGGGTCTGACACACCGGTGTCAATGTGTTCTTTTTTCCATTTCCAGGAGTGTATATATATATATATGTGTGTGTGTGTGTGTGTGTGTGTGTGTGTGTGTGTGTGTGTATAATTATACGTCACACTGGAGGCACCGGAGGGATTTCGCTTAACCCTATTTCTAAAGTAAGTTCACAATTTATATATATATATATATATATATATATATATATATATATTTTTTTTCGTTGTCTATAATGTCACGTCCTTCAGTGACACACAAATTTTTATTTTTAAAGGGGATCACTTAAGACTATTTCCATGGGTTCGCCCCTCAAATTTCTCCCTCATATCACAAAATTGTCGTCTGATGTAGTACAAACTGAAAAAATAAATTCCTTTTAAAGCACAGTTTCGTATATAATTCATATTCAAAACCTTACAACTGTGTCATAGAACAAATCCTACATCGAGAATACTTTACACAAGTTTAAGGGAAGAAATGCTTCCGATAATTATTACAGTATTTAAAGAACATAAAAATATGAACAGGCTGAAATGAACAAACAGTACATGAGACTATGTTAATCAATTCAACTGTAAAAAGCTAAGGAGCATATTATTAGCAAAATGAGAAATATGCAAAAGTAAAATGCCAAAATGAGCACTTCTCAATTGGGAGTAAATCAAAACAATCAGAATGGCTGAAAGAGAGCACAATAACATGAGCCATAAACGAATAAGAGCTAAGCAACTAAGCAAATAAGAGAATAGGCAAAAATGAGATGCCAACAAAATGAGAGCTGGCCGAACTCCGTCGGCACTAATATACGGTTGCGCTCGTGGCATACGCAACACGCGCGCCTGTGATCTCAATGCATTCTTAGCGCTCGCGGCTGCGTATAGCGGCCCGTACGAAAGTCGTGCGATTGCTGTCGCAGGTCGACCCTTAATCTATGATGTTACAAAGGGAACGCTGAGAATGGAAACCTTACGAAAATAGATGTGTTTATGCCCCATTCATATAGAGCGGCGATGTGTATAAGGACGGACATTCTGTTTCCTGCTCCCTGCAACATAGTTAAATCCGCTCAAAACTAAGGAATTTTAGAACTTTTGCAAACGAGTCCGTATCTTACATCTAGATTGTCAACTATTAGTCATGAAATACGACCCAACCCCCAAAGCACAGCATAACTGTTCTTGGCAGATCTTAGTGCTGACTTCCGCTCTACAAGAAACTCAGCAGAGTTGGGGCCAGAGGTACGGGCTCTGTGGCGCAATGGCTGGAGCATGTAACCTTAGAAGAACGCTGGTTCGAATCCTGGAAGGGTCATCAATTTATAAAATTTTACACGAAATGTGAAAATACAGTTAGCAAGAACTCAATGTAACAGTTGTTTCGATGGTGGTATTGTAGTATATAGCTTCACATTAATCTTAGTCTGAGAAATGGACAAGTGTAAATAAAAGCATCTTCTTTGCTTGTAAACAATTACCTTTTTTGCTCCCGCAGTACAACGAGGTTTAGGACGACGAGGTTTTGTATGCTCAGAGATATAAGGCATGTGCAGCATGCAGGTAACACAAACGCAAGGGGTGTGCTCTTTGTGAGTGTAAACTAACGTTAGTGTCTGAAGCAGACTTAACTTCATCTTATTTAACATGATGGAACTTCAAAGGCTTAAACATAAGGATCCTAGTTGGGCAGTATGAAGATAAAAAAAACGTTTTTTCTAATAAAGTAAAAAGTGTGTGGTCACATTAATTAGAAAATATCTTTTGGAACATGGCGTGTGTGTGTGTGTGTGTGTGTGTGTGTGTGTGTGTGTGTGTGTGAGATGGAGAGAGAGAGAGAGAGAGAGAGAGAGAGAGAGAGAGAGAGCAGCTATTGCAAATGTAAGTGTATGTAAACGCCAAGGGAAACACAATAATATGTTTCTAATCGGTGCGGTAATGTTATCGTGGTTTGGTTTTCACATGAAAGTACTGTTGACCTGTTTAATAAATAAAATTTTGTTTAAACACAATAATATGTTTCTATTCGGTGGGGTGAAGTTCTGTAATTGTGATTTGGTTTTCATATGAAAGTACTGTCGATTTGTTTTATAAAGAAGTTAAAAGATTTGAACCAGGGACCTACTAATATCATCTTTTCATATTCGACAGTCCACTACCCTATCAACTGAGCTACCAACGGTGTGCAATGTAGCTGGTGTAACGATAATTTTTACAAAGAGTTTGATTTCATCGACTGATGCTATCCTTCTTTGTAACAATGGGGAACGTATCTCGGAGGTAAATTAATGTTAACTTCAGAGTCCAAGACATTTTTAATTAAGTAAGGGAACTTGGGCATTGACGTGGTGGCATTTTACTGGTACAGTGCAATCAACTTTTACTCACTATCTCATTCTCTGAAACACTCACAAACAATTTTTCAAGAGTTGTTATGGATGTATTTGTACCGTGTGGTACTACATACAATTTGTAATCCATTTTACGAAACGTAAATTAGAAAAGAAGACATCACTGTGAATTCGTTTTATGATAGGAAGCTAACCAGTGACATCACAGGCATCACATGACTCGAACGGAGCATTTTAGCGGACTTTCAAAAGATTTGAAATTAATTTGCGTTTTTGTAACTGACAATGAAATTCAAGAAGGAAAAAAGCATGTTTTGACCATAACATGGCATAATTAACCAGAAAACAGTCAAATGCCCTATTCTATATCCTGTAATCTTTAAGTGATGCAAGGAGGAAGCTATAATAGTTTAAATGGTGTTCTTGGATGCCCTTATGACGTGTTTATTTACGAAAACATCGTTATCTAACAGTATCGCAGTAACGCAGCTTAGCCTGTTTCTACATGGGCTGCAGAAGGTGGTAGATATATTTTCCCCTGACTCCTGCTCAGTTGCGATTTAAATTGGAACGATCAAATTCGTAAAGCTGGAGAAATGGCAGGAGTTGCGTGGGGCCTAACTAAAACGAGGTTGGAATTTTACTGTAGCAGATCGGCTCGAGAAAGGTGAGTCGTTCCGAGATATGAGAGTGCTAGAAATATGATTCATTAGTGGTTGTAATAAAGGACTTCTCCATAGGATTCTACGCAGATAAGTGTTTGGATGCGAGGACTTGATTCAAAATCGGATACTGCATTTCTAGCGGATAGCGTAGCAGTAGAGATCTGAAAAGGTAGTGTACATTTCTTACTACATCATCCACTGTTTGTGATCCTTCTCAACCAAGCATCGCCTATAGCCTATAGCCTATCACGGAACCTCTGATATGGCATAGAGAGAGAATGCTTTACAAATGCTGGATAAATATGTAGCCGCAGTGGCTTGAGGGGGTTGAAAATACCGGTTTCATAACACGTTCCTTAGCAGAATAATTTTCGAAATTGGGTGCATCTGGTTTATAAAGTATGCGTTGTGATCTGAGATGTGTAAAGGAGATGACTCTGTTCAGTGGTAAGGAAGGCTTGAATTTGATGTGGAATACTATGATAGCAAAGGGGAGAGTATGTCAAGTGATAAGAATGGTACAGATATTTCTATTTCCAGAGCCGTAAGCAGGGTGTATTTCGGATACTCTGTTCAGTGGTAAGGAAGGCTTGGATTTGATGTGGAATACTATGATAGCAAAGGGGAGAGTATGTCAAGTGATAAGAATGGTACAGATATTTCTATTTCCAGAGCCGTAAGCAGGCTGTATTTCGGATACTTCGCTCATTGTTGAATGTCATTCGGTTGTAAGTATAGCGATCAAATGTATGTGTTCGATTTGGTAGGATGATGCTGTCTATGTTGGGCCTGTGGTGGGAATGATTCAAGTTTCCCGCTAACAGTGGGAGGCCATCCAATTGGAGACGGCTGTTGCAGTGTGGGAATGTATTTGACTTAACCATGTAGTCGTCTAGACGACCGAATAGCGAACTAATACTTAGTATGTGTTGGACAGCTTTCGTGATCAAGTGGGTATTTGACAAGATTGAATATGGACGTGTGTTTGTGCTGGGTCATTATTCCGTTATCATGTAAATTGTTCGGTCGAGTGCTTCTTCGCATTTGACTTATTTATTTAGTTGAGAGGAGGTCGACTGTGGTGTGTGCATCTAGCAGGTGGAAGACACGTTTGCCGGTTGTCTAGATACGAGAAAGACGTTTTTTGACTTTGTAAATTATAGGGCATGATTTGGAATCTGCTAAATCACAGAAATCGGTATTGTGAGTGGAAATATCGGTTTAGACGTAAATGTGTTCGCAGAAGTGATAAGTTTCTAAGTCGAACGTGAAAAACTATATAGATTTTTGCTCATAAAACTGGACTTTGTCTATTTTCGTGAAAAATAGGACATTTATTGTGATCGGAAATGTTTTGATTTATTATAGGAGCGAAGTTGACGTTAAATAAATAATGATCGAACACTGAACGATGGCTCTTGTCCACCCCTGCTCGAGCGTACTACGTGACGTAAAAACAAAGTCTGTGAACGCGAGGCGGTGTGCGGTTGTGACAGCAGTGCTTCGTAGCCATTAGGGTCAGTACACTTTTAGAGGAACAGGATACATTTGGAGGGAAAGCGGGGCTTTCGCGGTGAGACATTTCGGCGAGGCAGGTGCCATGATACTGTTACCGTAGTAGCTCGATCTCGTAGTTTGTGATTGCATATGGATGAGAAGGCAATCTTTTAGGACGAGGATCTCCCACTGGCCTAGGTTAGGGCGATTTTTTATTAGGCGTGTGTAGTGAACTCTGACGTCAAAAAGGGATAGATGGTATATGCTTGGAGCTAATAGGCTTTTTTAAACTCATCTCTGTCGAAGAGCAGGATCTAGTGAGTTGAACGTTTTTCCCCTAGCTTGTAGGTGTAGGGTAGAGTCTGAGAGTTTCTGTCGCTGGTTTCGAGTGGTATAATTTTTTTCCCAAGCAGGATAAGACTAGCTGTCGGTTTTTTGCGTAGTAATGCGGTTCTTGTGCAGTGCTGTGCATATAGTTGTGTAATTAAAGCATGATAAGGTGAGGTGTATAGTTAGTTTTTGCGATTTTAAACCGTCCTTATGCAGCGCTATCCATACAGTTGTGTAATTAGGACCGATCTTTGTGAACAGAGTTGATGGTTGTACTGGGTCTAATTGTTTAAATACTACTATCGATATCTCAGCCACTTTTGTAGTGAATTGTTATATTTTTGGAACTCTTTAGAGCTGGAGTACGTGTTTCATAGTCTTTCAATGCTTGGAAATGTTTTCTGGATATTATTAAGCTTATCGATTGAAGGAGATGTTAAGAACAACTGCGTGGTTCCTGTTTTGGGGATGTTCGGCATTTAAATAAATTTAAACAAATTTACAGACATTTAAAGAAATTTCAAGAAATTAATACAAATTTATAGAAATTATATTGGAATTGAATGAGCAGCCTCTAGTGGGGGGGGGGGGGGGTTACACCATACCAACTCCTCTCAGCAAAATTTTCCAAGAGGATGGCTTACACAATTGATGGTGGTGCTGCTTGTAATTGTTTAAATAAAGACTTATGTCCAGTTCCTACGAAGAGGTGACTTAGGTTAGTGGATGTAGCCCGAGTGCCGTTTCTTTGCCGCCATTTTCATAGGTTAGTAGAGGTAGCCCAGTTGACCTATCTTCCCACCAAAATTCAAACTCCCGGACAGTTCTTTGGACGATGTGACTTACATTAGTGGAGGTAGTCCATCCAAATGCCCTATCTTCCGGCCATCTTGAATTACGTCAAT
This sequence comes from Schistocerca piceifrons, assembly GCF_021461385.2. Classification (NCBI taxonomy): domain Eukaryota; kingdom Metazoa; phylum Arthropoda; class Insecta; order Orthoptera; family Acrididae; genus Schistocerca; species Schistocerca piceifrons. The sequence continues at coordinate 907,526,250 of NC_060149.1, forward strand.
CGCGTCATCAGCTGACGTCACGTACTTGTGTCACTGCCGCCATATTGGATAACGGTACTTTGGGGTGAGAGCGGCTCTTGGGGTGACCTGCTTTGGGGTAACAAAAAAAAAAAAAAATGGTTCAAATGGCTCTGAGCACTATGGGACTTAACTTCTGAGGTCATCAGTCCCCTAGAGCTTAGAACTACTTAAACCTAAATAACCTAAGGACATCACACACATCCATGCCCGAGGCTGCTGAAGTCAGGGTGCCCTGTGGTTGGGATGAACTCGTCGCAGCTCGGCAGCCCAGTACGGCACGCCCACGGAGCCGCGTCGCCGTGAGGTGAGCTGCCGCCGCCTGCTGCACCGGCGGCTGGGAAGCCGTCAGTCGCGATGTCCGCGAGCTCCCGTCATGGACCGACCACGCGCCGTGCGGCCGGGTTGCTGTGGAGTCCAGGCGTCAGTCCCCGGGGGCGCCTGCGCCCAAGACCGCGCTGCGGCCGGTCCTGCTGGAAGTTCTCGCTGTTGTTAGTCAGCCATGGTGCCGACCGAAATCGGGCAGACCCCCAGAGCTGAAGTTGACATCTGGCGGCGAACGGATGACTACTGCGAGCTGGAACAGATTTCCGGTACCGTCACCTCATTCGGACACGGACCATGTCCGTCCTCAGATCCGAACCGCTTCCTAATGGCTTCTGTCCGTTGCTGCCTGCGCTCCACTACTTATACCTGGCAGGAGGACGTTTTTTACCCTCGGTGGCAGCTTCTTGTTATTACTCCAGCAGTATATTGCAGCGTAACTTAGCGTGCTGGCCTCACTTCTCCTTACTCAGCACTCTCCAGGCTTCACTCGGCGCTCGGTCTGTGTGCGTCCTTGCATCAGGCTGTTGGTAGACTGCTGCTGTCAGCATGTGCTTTAGTATATTTATTTGCAAAGTGTCAAATCTCAGAATGATCAGGTCATTATTTTTCCCGAACTACATCATTTTAAGAAAAAAATAAATCACGCTAAATAATAAAGCCAGAAACCCAAAAATTGGTCATAAAGTGCAGATGTATGTGACAATTAACTGGTACAAGTCTCAACGTAGTTAAATAAATATTTTGCTCAGAATCCACGTCTTAAACAAAAATTGGAGGCGCTAAATATTATTCTTAGAAATATGTAAATTTGTATAGAGCTTCAATTCAACATAAAAACAATAATTATATAACCCCAGTGCGCTACCTCTAATAGTTTTCGAGTAATTTGCAGAAAACTAAATTTGGAACCAAAACGTCGTTATTTGTAGTAGATTAAGTATCTGTTATATTAATGCTAGAAAGTTTTAGTTACAGCACGTGATGAAACCTGTTAAATGATAGAGCTGTAAAATGTTTCAAGGCCTGGGTGTAAATAATAAGAAATACAAGGTCTCTTAAGTGTGTAGTTCAGAGGTCAGGTTCTAGTGTCAGTTCTGTTTTGAAAGTTCTAGACGGCAAAGTTTAAATGTAGGCAAGCTAAAACTTTTCCTGTGATTTTAACCAACTTAACTACAAGCATGCAAAAATTACGAACATTCTAAATTAGTACGCACAGTGTTATAAAATATTATTTGTCCGAGAAAGCGGCCGTTTAGAGGCTGCTACCGTGGGCATAGGGCGGATGACAGCAGGTGTGTGTTCCCTCGGCGATCCGCCGAGCCACGTAATATATACGGCCCGAGAGTCTAAGGGTGGCATCATTCCGAGCTGAGACGCCATCGCGTGCAGACCGCAGTGACGAAGTGAAGGGTGTGGCGGATCGCTGTCCGGCCGAGCTTGCTTGCTCAGCGGCCCCATCCGGCCCCCCGACTACGACGACCCAGCAAATGGACTAGGTTCACGAACTGGCTGACGATCTAGGAATGGGCAGGCATTATGCGGAGGTGGCACACGCCACTGAAGCGAGTAGGAGGGGGGGGGGGGGGGCGACAGTCGTTAGAGCTTGCTCTGGCGGAGGCCGCTTCCTGTCCGCTACCTACGACTGACCTGGACCTGGACATGGACATGGACACCGAGACTGGCCACGCTCCTACTGCGTCGGCAGGCCGTCATGCGGACCCGGCTTCGGCTGGCGAGGCGAGTGGTGCGGCGGGCACGTCCCGCCCGCCACCTACGGCGAATCGGCGTACGAAGAGCGGCGCCAAGAGGACGAGATTGCGCGTTCTGACCACCAGCGATGGCCTGCCGTCGCTGACCGTAGCGCGTATATTGGACGTGGGAGGGCCGCAAACGTCCTCACCCACCTCCACCGAGACTTCAGAAGCCGCTGCCGGACGACCTGTAGCCGACACCAGCAACGGCGCCCCGAGCGACCGTAAAAGTAGCGGCGCAACAGGTGCAACGGAGGCTGACAAACACCTCCAATTTCTGATAGGGCTCATCCCTGGAGCCCAAAAAGCGGGAAACCACGAAGAAAACCCGGCCCTGGAGCCCACCTGCCGGAAACGTCGTGCCGAAGTATCGCACGACATTTCCGCAAAGCGCCCAGCCGCCGGCACCTCCAACAGTGCACCACGAGTGCGCACCCAGCAAAAGCCGTCACGGAAGGGGACCAGGATCCCTCCTGACACCGACGAACGCGGGTTTAGGAAGCCCACGAGGAAGCACACAGCCAGGGCAGTCGTGCTAGCAGCAGCAGCAGACGGAGCAATCACCGCCAACCGCTACAGCTGCCTCCCTGACGCAACAGCGGAGGCGACCGACGCGGAGCAGCAGAGGAGGGTGCCAGCTCCCACACCGGTCGTCATCCAGTGGGAAGGCACCTTCAAAGACTTCGAGGCGAAGTTAAAACAGGTGGTGGAGGACTCCTTCACGACGCGCCCGGCGCCAAAGCCGGCGCGTTAACCGACGCATTCGCTGCCAATTTCACGCCGGTGTAGGACGTCGTACACGAAGAACACGTCCGTTTGGTAGAACGGCGCCTTCCTGTGTACCTGGCGCACAGAGACGGGGACGACGTTGTCGCGGAAGTGACGGAGGATGAGGTCGCGCAACAGATCGCTCGCCCGCAGACAAGGAAGGCAGGAGGGTGCGACAACATCAGCAGCGAGCTGCCGAAGATGCTGCCGCCGAGCGCCGTACGGCAACTTACGAAGATCTTCAGCTCCGTGCTCGGGACTTGCAGCTTCCCATCTGCGTGGAAACATGCGGAAGTTGTAGCTGTCCCCGAGGCCGGAAAAGACCTGCGGCTGCCACAAAACCACAGGCCCGTCAGCCTGTTGCCTGCAGTTTCGAAGGTCTTCGAGAGGCTGTATGTCAGGAGGCTGTGGCGACACGTCGGGGAGGAAGGCCTGCTCCCTGACGAACAGTTCGGCTTCAGGAGGGTCCACTCCACGCAGCAGCAACTGCTTCGACTGGTAGAGCGGGCGTTGGGGGCGCTGGAGCGTCGCGAGTATCTTGGGGCGGTACTCCTGGACGTTACCAGAGCCTTCGACAGCGTGTGGCACGACAGCCTTGTGTATAAACTACTTACACAAGGCCTACCGGTGTCGCACGCCCGCCTGCTCAAATCCTACCTGACTGGGCGCACCTTACACGTGCCCGCCGACGACGGGACGTCGACAGCACGCCCCATAGCAGCCGGAGTACCGCAAGGGTCCGTCATCGGCCCCTTGCTCTACTCACTGTACACCGCCGACGTTCCGAGAAGGCAGGGCGTGCACGTTGCGCTCTACGCGGACGATACGGCGCTCTACGGCAGAAGCATCGACGCCAGGCTGAGGCGTCACCGCCTGCAACCGGCTTGCGACGTCCTCGGGGCTTGGGCCACCAAATGGCGGCTCAAGTTCAACGCAGCCAAAAGTCAGGCGGTGATCTTCACCAGAAAGAAGATTCTTGCCGACCTCCAGCCACTCAGCATCGTGGGAGGCTCCATCCCACGGTCGAACACCGGACGCTACCTAGGCGTCACTCTGAACCGGCGCCTGACGTGCAAGGCGCACATCGGGGAAGTAAGGGGTAAAGCACTTGGCAGATTGCGCTTGTTGGACCCCTTACTCAACCCAGCGACGACCCTGCCCGCACAGTGTGGCACAACTCTGTACCTGACATTCATCAGGCCTGTGTTAGAGTACGCTGCTGTGGTGTGGGGCAACGCGGCCGACTCGCCCATCGCCAAGCTGCAGACGGTCCAGAACGAGGCGCTTAGGTTAGCTCTTCACCTGCCACGAGACTTCAGTACCGGAGAACTCCACAGAGTAGCAGGAGTCCCGCTGCTGAAGCACCGAAGGCGGCGCATCGTTTTTACGCGGCCGCCCGGATGTCGGAGAACGAGCTTATACGCAACTTGGGAAACGAAGTGCACTGGCGCCCGATCACAAGGTGGCCAGACCTGTTGCTGGAGTGACGGCATGCCTCAACACGAGCCAGATGCAGTAAAAGGAAGAAACGCAACCTTGAGGAAGATTCCGAAGAGAGAACTACTACAAACTCACCCAGGCAGAAGTAGGAAAGGCGTGATCCACTCACCCTACTACACACCGGAGTACGATGCTCCGTGCATTTGCGTTGCGTAGCGTAGTAGTAGAGGTAGCTTCACTTCCCACTCAGCCACTGTACGATCCGCGTCAGTCAAACACCGGTGTGCGCTCTGCCCCGGATGACGTCAGAGACAGGCTGTTACTAAATTACACTTATTTTCAATAATAATAGAAAGTGAATTGACGAGGAATTTACACTGTCGTGGATCGCTTAGATTTTGCAGAAGTAATTTTTAGTGTGCCACCCGTAATGTTAAACAAATCTGCGTGGCAAGTGGTGACAATTATTTTCCACTTTTGTGGCGAACATTTCGATTATCAGAAGTAAGGGTGAAAGACAATTTAATAGGAATTACCGCAGAGGCCGCCTTTGAACTGCTCATAGTGCTGTTTAGGATAGAGAGATTTATTGTCGGTATTAACATAATGAATATTATCATGTAGAGCATGTGAAACTTTACCAGATATATCTATCAATTTGAACTCAAAATCTTCATGTATAATCCTAGTCCTGATTCCGCTGAGCAAATGGAGAATAGAAATGTTTCTTTCAGTGGGTCGGACAAGAATGTGGACTTGTGGACTGGAAACTATGGTCGGTATGTTCTCCATCGCTTTCTGTCTGACCACAGAAATAGTTTCCAGGCTCTTGTAAAAGACACCGAACAATATTCCAATATTTACCGCAATTCAACAATATTATAATATTGCAAATATTTCCTCATATTACTTATGACTGATTAAATAATATATATTATATTATTATTGTTATTATTAACCTGCCGCCCCATAATACTGATGGAAAAAATTGCAAAACCAAAAAATAATTAATTTAGAGTAATGAAATTTCGGGAATACATTTGTCTAGGTAACATATTTAAGCGGTTAGGGGTCAGCGGAATGAGTGCTACAGGTCGTGTGGCTCCTTGATGCGACCGATTTCTAACAGCTCGTTGTGTCGCTGTACTGTTCAAATTGCTGCTGCAGACGCAGTACGATGCGCCACAGCGATACGCCGAAGACGATAGTCTTCCTCTCGGTAGTGCCACGTAGCCGTCCGGAGACTGGTCTTACATTCTCGTGACCATTGCTGCCAGCAACCATGTACAATAGCTACCTTCCTCCCGTGTGTTTTATGCAGCATCGCAGAAGCAACATCCAGCTTCTTGTAGCCCTAGTGTTGTGTGATGTCCTTAGGTTAGTTACGTTTAAGTAGTTCTGGGTTCTAGGGGCCAGCCGCGGTGGTCTAGCGGTTCTGGCGCTGCAGTCCGGAACCGCGGGACTGCTACGGTCGCAGGTTCGAATCCTGCCTCGGGCATGGGTGTGTGTGATGTCCTTAGGTTAGTTAGGTTTAAGTAGTTCTAAGTTCTAGGGGACTTATGACCTAAGATGTTGAGTCCCATAGTGCTCAGAGCCATTTGAACCATTTTTTTGGGTTCTAGGGGACTGATGACCATACATGTTAAGTCCCATAATGCTCAGAGCCATTGTAGCCCTATTACACGACCTCGATCAAAGACAGTGAGTTATTAATAATGGCATCTTTGTCACCTTAAATACATTCTTAACTATCATCAACTCACCACGTCCAGTCTCAAAGGTAAATAACGCTCAACACCGTTAGAGTGTTTATCCAAAGCAAACGCGATTTTCATCTTCATGCGGCCCTAGTAGCGCCACTCTTCTGCGACTGGCGCAAAAAGTGAATAGATGTCATCTTTCAGATGTACAAACACCCTAAAAACATTCGACTGTGTCGCACAGCTCCTGCTCGGATTGATGTTTTGCCCAGTGGTGTATCTGTAGTGGAAAAAAGTAGCTATTATTAGTACATATTTATTCAACAAAATCACTTGCTTTGCGCCAGAATGTCTGTGGTTTCCGTACATATCATGAGCTGGCGTAACTGTTTCTCACAGCGCTTCACTCCACCATCTACCGGAAACGCCAGATGTTCCAGCAACTACTTCAGCCAGCGTGGGAACTGATATCTCGGTTCGGTCGCGGCGGTGGCCGATTTAAATACCCTCCGCCCGCGGCGCGCTCCCTCCGCTGTCCGCGCCCCGCGCCACGGTCGCGCGGTGGAACAGATTGCGACGGCGTCTGAGATGACGTCGGTGTGATGGCTCTGTCCCCCGTGGTCGTCACAACTATACGTTTGCTCGATTTACTCTCGATTAACCCAATCGCTGGTTCCCAAGCCTTGCTAAGATTATAGCCATAGCGTACGGATCTCCGTGCCGGCACGTTCACAGGAGCTCAGTCCGTCAGTTCACCTGATGATGGCGACATGTATGATCGCCGAAATATTGTGCCCGTTGGACGCAGTAGACGGGCAGTACACCCGTGGATATTTTGATTATCAAATACGCCGGGAGAAACTCAAGAATCACATCATACACCTTTACGGGGAGGAGATATACCGCAGCATGAAGAAATTTGAAAAGTTGCGCCACCGTAGATGTCGTTCGCTAAGTACTCTTGCCTTTCTAAAGAGATGTCGTTCCGAGAATGTTGTTCCAAATTTTGCTAAGTTTATGCATCATATCGATTCTGCAGCAGCTAAGAGAATCAGGAAACGAACCAGCCTCGCATTGGTACGTGAGAGAGTGCAATTCACCCGCCGGAGCCTTGAGTTTATCTCACAGGAATTACTCAAACTACATTTGCAACTGGCTAGTAATTTCACTTCTCTTTTTCTGGGATTAGATTGATGGTGTCACCTGGGTTGCAGCTGATTCCGTCCATAAGAAGGCAACGGGACGTCAAACAGCTAAATTCTCACGTCTCCTTGACAAACCATCTCTGCAGGTTCCGTGCAAGACTGTCATCAATTTGAGTGGCATGGTGTTGAGTGACGATGCGGTCTCGGTTTTGCAGAAATGTCTCAACTTCGCTCCCACCCCCAAGTTCACTCCGGTCGCAGAAATTGTTAGTGCTGTTGAACTAGTTGCAGCTCGACTTCCGCCTGAATCAGCTGAGGAAATACGTCGTAAAACTTGTCGTGCGTTGACGAAATCCAAGCCAATGAAGTCAAAAATCACCAGTAAAGAGAGGGCGGCCATTCGTGATCTGTGGGAGCGCTCTGAAATTGTTGTCTTACCGGCTGACAAAGGCAATGCTACAGTTGTTGTCTCCCATAAGGACTACACTGATAAGATGCAGAGCCTACTAAATGACGATTCTTACCGGAAGATCAGCGTTGACCCTACAAAGTAGGTGGAGAACAAGACGAGGTCGCTTCTCAAGGACGCAGATTTACCGGAGGGTGACGCTAAGAAATTGTTATCCCAAGGTCCGGTACCGCCTAGACTATATGGACTCCCGAAGGTTCACAAAGAGGGGGTACCATTACGAACCATTGTCAGCAACATCAGGGAACCTACATATTTGTTGGCCAAATACCTGACGGGAATATTAAGTCCTTATGTGGGTAAATGCCCTCATCACATCCGTAATTCCTTGGATTTTGTTAAACGCCTTGATAGCTTCAAGTTGGATGAGTCAGATATCATGGTGAGTTTTGACGTCGTTTCCTTGTTTACGAGGGTACCCCTGCGAGAGTCACTAGAATTGATTAGTCAGAAGTTTGACGAGAAGACCACTGAACTTTTTAGGCATGTCTTGACTTCCACGTATTTTCTTTTTAATGGAGAATACTACGAACAGACGGAGGGAGTCGCCATGGATAGCCCACTCTCACCGGTGGTAGCGAATTTGTACATGGAGAACTTCGAGGAGGAAGCCCTGTTGTCATCCGAATGGAAACCTACTTGCCTTTTCCGTTACGTGGACGACACGTTCGTTATCTGGCCACATGGTATGGATGAACTCCTTGACTTCCTTACGCATCTAAACTCCATACACCTCAACATCAAATTCACTATGGAGACTGAAACAGAAGGTAAATTACCTTTCCTTGACGTCTTGTTCAAGAGAAGGGCCGACGGCACCCTAGGTCATGGGGTGTATCGGAAGACAACGCACACTGATCTGTATTTTCACGCAGACAGCTGCCACCACCCCTCACAGAGGAATGGAGCACTTAAAACTCTAGTACGTAGGGCGCGCACTATCTCTGACGCAGAGAGTCTACCCCAGGAATTGGAACATATGAGAACTGTATTTCGAAGAAATGGGTACTCAGAGTGGCAGATTCAATGTTCTCTCCGCCCAACCACTACAGCACAACCTGTGGAGATGGATGAAATCACGAGGGAGGAGGTAGGCACTGCGTTTATTCCGTTACAGGGGCACCCTCGGGGAAATACGCCCACATTTTGAAGAAACACCGGGTCAGAACTGTGTTTTGTCCTCCGAATAAAACTCGTGCACTGGTGGGGAGCGCCAAAGATGACCTCGGTTTGAGGAAGGCCGGCGTGTACCAGATTCCATGTCAATGTGGCAAGTCGTATATTGGTCAGACGATGCGTACCGTCGGGGATCGATGCCATGAACACCAGAGGCACACTCAACTGATGTATCCGAGCAAGTCGGCAGTCGCTGAACATTGTTTGTCGGAAAATCACGCTATGGAGTATGAACGCACGAGGATTCTGGTACAGACGTCGAGATACTGGGACAGCGTTGTTAGAGAGGCCATCGAAATTCGCGCCAATGACGACCTCAAAAACCGTGACTGTGGCTATAATCTTAGCAAGGTTTGGGAACCAGCGATTGGGTTAATCAAGAGTAAATCGAGCAAACGTATAGTTGTGACGACCACGGCGGACAGAGCCATCACACCGACGTCATCTCAGACGCCGTCGCAATCTGTTCCACCGCGCGACCGTGCCGCGGGGCGCGGACAGCGGAGGGAGCGCGCCACGGGCGGAGGGTATTTAAATCGGCCACCACCGCGACCGAACCCAGTTCCCTCTGAGCAGCCATAGCGTACGGATCTCCGTGCCGGCACGTTCACAGGAGCTCAGTCCGTCAGTTCACCCGATGATGGCGACATGTATGATCGCCGAAATATTGTGCCCGTTGGACACTGTAGACCGGCAGTACACCCGTAGATATATTGATTATCAAATACGCCGGGAGAATCTCAAGAATGATATCTTACTGCCTGCTATGCATTCCGCTGTGTCGCCTGAGCTTATTGAATACTACTGATATCTATAGACGCAGCATAAAAGTAAATCTTGGAAATAAGACGTAATCGAAAATACGGGATGGCTTACAAGAGAGATGTCGTCAGCACACCTCTTTCCCGGCTGTTTTTACTATTATACAGACCTATGAGCCGCTGCTTCTCAGTCAGTTATTTCCTCAGTTGACATTACGACGCTGACAGTTCGTAGTACCAATCGTCCCACCAAGGAAAATTACTTGGTTGTTTCAGTAATCGAACCTGTGACCTCTACATGCTAGCCAACCATGTACTGTAACAAATCAGGACGGTAATGAATGTAAGTGAGTAGCCTTGGCTTGTGTGTGTGTTTTATCGTAAACACAGACCTGGGAATGTGTACTGATACCTAAATGTACTACTGAGCTCAAAGCCACATCACTTCCGTGAAACTGAAAATAATCCTGTGTGTGAGAAAACCGATTTCATTCATCAGCAAATAAATAAGAGAACCAATAATTTCACGCTTAGTAGAATTAGTCAGTGCGGATTGTTTGAAAGAATACGTAACTGTCTAGTAAAACCTGTATAAGAATGTATCCCGAAATACAAGAAAATTTCTGCACTGACATATGGCCTTGGTAAAATAACCTGACGCAACCTACAGTGCGCAAAGGAAACAAAACAATGACGTATTATGAATCTCACCAACAACATGAAGTACAGACAGGAACAGCAAGACTCCGCAACACCTCAAAAATACATACTTAAAACTAACAACAGTTGGTGCAGGGAAATTGGGTTCAATACGGTACTGGCCTCCCCCCATGAACCATAGACCTTGCCGTTGGTGGGGAAGCTTGTGTGCCTCAGCGATACAGATAGCCGTCCCGTAGGTGCAACCACAACGGAGGGGTATCTGTTGAGAGGCCAGACAAACGTATGGTTCCTGAAGAGGGGCACCAGCCTTTTCAGTAGTTGGAGGGGCAACAGTCTGGATGATTGACTGACCTGACCTTGTAACATTAACCAAAACGGCCTTGCTGTGCTGGTACTGCGAACGGCTGAAACCAAGGGGAAACTATGGCCGTAATTTTTCCCGAGGGCATGCAGCTCTACTGTATGGATAAATGATGATGGCGTCCTCCTGGGTAAAATATTCCGGAGGTAAAATTGTCCCCCATTCGGATCTCCGGGCGGGGACTACTCAGGAGGACGTCGTTATCAGGAGAAGGAAAACTGGCGTTCTACGGATCGGAGCGTGGAATGTCAGATCCCTTAATCGGGCAGGTAGATTAGAAAATTTAAAAATGGAATTGGATAGGTTAAAGTTAGATATAGTGGGAATTAGCGAAGTCCGGTGGCAGGAGGAACAAGATTTTTGGTCAGGTGAATACAGGGTTATAAATAGAAAATCAAATAGGGGTAATGCAGGAGTAGGTTTAATAATGAATAAAAAAATAGGATTTCGGGTAAGCTACTACAAACAACATAGTGAAGGCATTATTGTGGGCAAGATAGACACGAAACCCACACCTACAACAGTAGTACAAGTCTATATGCCAACTAGCTCTGCAGATGACGAAGAAATTGATGAAATGTATGATGAGATAAAAGAAATTATTCAGGTAGTGAAGAGAGACGAAAATTTAATAGTCATGGGTGATTGGAATTCGAGAGTAGGAAAAGGGAGAGAAGGAAACATAGTAGGTGAATATGGATTGAGGCTAAGAAATGAAAGAGGAAGCCGCCTGGTAGAATTTTGCGCAGAGCATAACTTAATCATAGCTAACACTTGGTTCAAGAATCATGAAAGAAGGTTGTATACATGGAAGAACCCTGGAGATACTAGAAGATATCAGATAGATTATATAATGATAAGACAGAGATTTGGGAACCAGGTTTTAAATTGTAAGAAATTTCCAGGGGCAGATGTGGACTCGGACCACAATTTATTGGTTATGAACTGTAGATTAAAACTGAAGAAACTGCAAAAAGGTGGGAATTTGAGGAGATGGGATCTGGATAAACTGAAAGAACCAGAGGTTGTAGAGAGTTTCAGGAAGAGCATAAAGGAATAACTGACAAGAATGGGGGAAAGAAATACAGTAGAAGAAGAATAGATAGCTTTGAGGGATGAAGTGATGAAGGCAGCAGAGGATCAAGTAGGTAAAAAGACGAGGGCTAGTAGAAATCCTTGGGTGACAGAAGAAATACTGAATTTAATTGATGAAAGAAGAAAATATAAAAGTGCAGTAAATGAAGCAGGCAAAAAGGAATACAAACGTCTCAAAAAGAAGATAGACAGGAAGCGCAAAATGGCTAAGCAGGTATGGCTAGAGGACAAATGTAAGGATGTAGAGGCTTATCTCACTAGGGGTAAGACAGATACTGCCTACAGGAAAATTAAAGAGACCTTTGGAGAAAAGAGGACCACTTGTATGAATATCAAGGGCTCAGATGGAAACCCAGTTCTAAGCAAAGAAGGGAAAGCAGAAAGGTGGAAGGAGTATATAGAGGGACTATACAAGGGCGATGTTCTTGAGGACAGTATTATGGAAATGGAAGAGGATATAGATGAAGATGATATGGGAGATATGATACTGCGTGAAGAATTTGATAGAGCACTGAAAGACCTAAGTCGAAACAAGGCCCCGGGAGTAGACAACATTCCATTAGAACTACTGACAGCCTTGGGAGAGCCAGTCCTGACAAAACTCTACCATCTGCTGAGCAAAATGTATGAGACAGGCGAAATACCCTCAGACTTCAAGAAGAATATAATAATTTCAATCCCAAAGAAAGCAGGCGTTGACAGATGTGAAAATTACCGAACTGTCAGTTTAATAAGTCACTGATGCAAAATACTAACGCGAATTCTGTACAGACGAATGGAAAAAGTGGTAGAAGCTGACCTCGGGGAAGATCAATTTCGATTCCGTAGAAATATTGGAACACGTGAGGCAGTACTGACCCTACGACTTACCTTAGAAGCTAGATTAAGAAAAGGCAAACCTACGTTTCTAGCATTTGTAGACTTGGAGAAAGCTTTTGACAATGTTGACTGGAATACTCTCTTTCAAATTCTGAAAGTGGCAGGGGTAAAATACAGGGAGCGAAAGGCTATTTACAATTTGTACAGAAACCAGATGGCAGTTATAAGAGTCGAGGGCCATGAAAGGGAAGCAGTGGTTGGGAAGGGAGTGAGACAGGGTTGTAGCCTCTCCCCAATGTTATTCAATCTGTATACTGAGCAAGCAGTAAAGGAAACAAAAGAAAAATTCGGAGTAGATATTAAAACCCATGGAGAAGAAATAAAAACTTTAAGGTTCGCCGATGAGATTGTAGTTCTGTCAGAGACAGCAAAGGACTTGGAAGAGCAGTTGAACAGAATGGACAGTGTCTTGAAAGGATATAAGATGAACATCAACAAAAGCAAAACGAGGATAATGGAATGTAGTCGAATTAAGTCAGGCGATGCTGAGGGAATTAGATTAGGAAATGAGACACTTAAGGTAGTAAAGGAGTTTTGCTATTTGGGGAGCAAAGTAACTGATGATGGTCGAAGTAGATAGGATATAATATATAGACTGACAATGGCAAGGAAAGCGTTTCTGAAGAAGAGAAATTTGTTAACATCGAGTATAGATTTAAATGTCAGGAAGTCGTTTCTGAAAGTATTTGTATGGAGTGTAGCCATGTATGGAAGTGAAACATGGACGATAAATAGTTTGGACAAGAAGAGAATAGAAGCCTTTGAAATGTGGTGCTACAGAAGAATGCTGAAGATTAGATGGGTAGATCACGTAACTAATGAGGAAGTATTGAATAGAATTGGGGAGAAGAGCAGTTTGTGGCACAGCTTGACAAGAAGAAGGGATCGGTTGGTAGGACATGTTCTGAGGCATCAAGGGATCACCAATTTAGTACAGGAGAGCAGCGTGGAGGGTAAAAATCGTAGAGGGAGACCAAGAGATGAATACACTAAGCAGATTCAGAAGGATGTAGGCTGCAGTACGTATTTTGAGATGAAGAAGCTTGCACAGGATTGAGTAGCATGGAGAGCTGCATGAAACCAGTCTCAGGACTAAAGACCACAACAACAACGGTACTGGCAGCAACAGCAACACAGCAGGATTCCGCAACAGCTAAAAAAATATGTGCTTGAAACTAACTACAGTTGATGCGAGGAAATTGGGACCATAATCTTGACACAGAATGTCAATGAAACAGATAACTCAACCTTTAAGTATCGAAATTTGATTTAGGTAGGAACTTATCAAAGAACACAATTATAGGTTCTAATATGAAAATTCATTTCCTCTAATAACTTCCACGGTACAGTAAATTAACTCAGAAGATCAATGAATAGAATAATTATCAAAAACTTGACTGTGACGAGGTGAAGTGTACCAAGAATAAAAGCCTTCGGAAATAAAAATTAATTTTTACCTCATCAAATAATACCTTGTTCTTCATTTGAAAACCTTTTTTATGTCTGTATGCTATCCAACCATTGTTCTGAGTCGTCATTCCTCCTTGTTGTCCGCCCCCGGTAGATGAATGGTCAGCGTGACGGATTATCAATCCTCTGGGCCTGAGTTGGATTCCCGGCTGGGTCGGGGAATTTTCTCCACCCAAGGACTGGGTGTTGTGCTGTCCTCATCATCATCCTATCATCCTCATTAACTGCAGATCGCCAAAGTGGCGTCAAATTGAAAGACCAGCGTCCGGCGAACTGTCTGCCCGACGGGGGGTCCTAGCCATACGATTAAATAAATAAATCAATAAAATTCCTCCTCTTAATAAATATGCAACGCACATGCATCCAAAAGTGGGTCCACGCAATACACTGTACACTCAACAAAACCTGCCTGCTACACACCACAGCTTTCCATTACTGACTGTCACAGATTCTACGACTGCACAGCGTTGCCATCGCAGACACAGATTCTGTTGCCTAACAACTGTTCCTCTGACCACAGCTCTTCAAATATATCATTTTCCCTTACAAATATGAAAACATCGAATAAAATCATCAGAAAATAGCTATCTTACATCACCCTTAGTCCCGTGAGGAATAAAATTCATATTTTTATAACTTGCCATGGAAGTTGAAAAATGAAAAAATTTGAAAGCAGTACTTAAATTCCTAAAAATAAAATTTGCTATCACTATGTGCTCAGGGTACTACATTTTTGTGCGCGGATGCACAACCATGTAGTGAAAAATACTTGCAGATTCAAAGCTTAATTAGTAAGCAGTCGAAGAACAAACACATCAATTCTGAACACAGAACCTTTTAAATTTTGTATCGCACCTTCCATTAACGCAGTGCCATACTTGGCTAAAGTCCTGCCTGTTCAATGTTTACAACATAACGTGTCCATTATTTAATAGATCGTCTACATGCAGTAAATTATCTGAAGAATAACTGTCTATTGCAGGTGCACCTAAGAAGTCCACATGTAGCATCTATAACGGAAAAAATTAAGTCACTGTACAAACTTTTAGTGCAGGCAGTACTCCAATTCATGATACAGGAACACAGTTGAAGCAGAAGTATGTCAACTGTAGAATAATCTTGAGTACTGGTAATACAGTAGTATGTAGTTCAGGCATTTGTATCTCATATACTCGTAAGTACAGGTAGATATTGCACTGTAATTGCACCAAAGATATTTCAGTCCTTGTACATCCATTGATAGTCAACGCAGCAGCAGGCGTACCACAGGTGCAGAAGAGGGAGTACTGCGTGATGGGGCCAGATAAGTCTGCGTGATGTGGCAGGATAAGACTCCTCAATGACCGAAGGGATAACTAGCCACTCAGAACTAGGCACTCAGAATAGCACAGTGCTGTAGATCATACTCACTTCTGCAATACACTGTTTATGGCACAAGTTCGGCCTGACAGTTACTAAATTCCAAAGTACAGTTCTCATTTCTAGACTAATAACAAAGAGCAAATTGTATAAGTCTAATCAACTGATCGCCAAATTGACTGTAGCTGATGGCACATAGTAGTGCAGAGCTTGTAACAACATAGTTTGGTATTGTCCGATAATCATAATATGTTGGTAAATTTTTAGTGGTATGCATCACCCTGGCACTTAAAAATTACTAAGGATAAACAGAATAAGAAATGAATATGTATGTACAGATTATATTAAAATTTACATATACATGAAGAAGAAAACCAGTGAAATCAAGTACATGTGTACATTAATATTTGCATATAAATGAAGAAGAAAGAAAAAATCAATGGAATCCAAGACATGTGGACAAAAAACTGCTCATACATCATAATCCATAGAAACATGAAATTGTTAACATAAGAAACTGTACACAGAAGCTGGCAAAACATAAGCACACATTTAAATGAAAACGTTCATAATTATCATCCTCTTAGTATGTTGAATCATAAGTGTACATTTTCCACAGGAAAACAGAAGTGTGTACAAACAATAGAGTGTGTTTTAAGTATCACAGAACTAAATTATGCAATCTGTATTCAGACTTAAATTCTGGAAAAAATAGTGTAACATAACAAGTAAATTGTTAGTGACAGGACACGTGGGAGTGGGAAAGGAAAAATTTTATGTCAGTCATCCATTAGCAAAAGTCAAATATTTTATGTCAAATATCTAAGTCTTTGAAGCATCAAAGTTCTGTCTATGAGATCTCAAACAAACAGTACTTCAAATGCATTGTCCAGGGACCCATATATTCATCAAAATTTCATCATACTTTCAAATATATGTTTTATAGACTCATAGACCACTTTTTCATCATGTATTACACATATACTCTGTGTTTTCATTTATAAATAATAAACTTCTATTTCATCACCTAATGTTTATAAGCCTCTGTGTCATCCTACCAGCATGCTGGCATTTCATATGTCATCTTCAACCACTTCACAAGAATATAACATACCCATTTCCTTTCTCTCTTAACGTAAATTCATTTCTTCTAGCCTGTACCAAAATTCATTTCCTTTCCTATACCAAAAATATACTGTAGTATCTGTTACTTCATATATCTTTATGTTTTCTTAATTTATCATAATGTCATACCAAGGTATACCTTTATCTCTGACATCCTCTTCCTCATGCACTTAAAGCTAAGATTTGTGTGCTGCTTAATCTAGGTCATTGGGTGCCCACATTCTCTCATTTATTCATACAAGAAAAGAAAACAAATTCTACTTGATACCAAACTCTACAGTAAATAAAGCAGAGAAAACTCAAACTACAGTCTGTCAAACTCATACAGATATGCATTGCCACTATATATAAAACATAAACTTTTTCACAAATAAACATATTCATATTATTTACGACACACATAGTAACGAACAAGAACACCCATTGTCAAGCAAAGAAATCTGAAAAGGTTGAAAGAAAAGGTAAGAAAACTGGCTCATTATGTTTTCTTTCTAAAACTGTATTTTAATATAATACTACCTGTTATTTCTGTATTGTGTGCTCTGTGATGCTAGCCATCATCATTATGCTGTATTTTCTTTCCTCCCCATTTTTAGCCTATAAAGTGCTGTTATCATAGAGAACTGTCTTTTAAGGTCTGCAGGATGAGAAATGGTGATTAATAGCATGAGCTACATCACACTATAGAATCACAGTTGGATCATATACATTATTTGCAGAATAAATTCAATGTCTACAACAAAATACAGGAAAGCATATGTTTCATACCAAACTAAATTGTTCAGAAAGGAAAACTGTCAGCAAATTCTTCAAATCAGATACACTGAGATAAATACTGCTGTATAAAGACCAAATGCCATTCATATCTGTACTTGTAAGAACCATATGTGGAAATGTGTGCACAGTAAAACATACATTTTCTCTAACAAACCAAAGAATTCATCAAACATTCACATACTTGTCTCCTGTTCTCTCTCTAAACGTATTCAGACTAATGTAATGTTATCACAGTAGTATGCAAGCCAGAAGCAGAGCATCACTCCTCCTTACCTCGTTAACAGTATAAGCGCAAATATAACCTCATATAGTTCCATAAAACTCTTCAAGCACAACAGGTTACTACTAAATACACAAAATCCATTAAGTATACCTATAAATATCAGCACTTCATATCCATTAAGTATACCCTATAAATATCAGCACTTCATCTCATCTCATTCAATACATCATAGTTTCTCTGTTCTGTTTACACGCAGGTAGACAATGTGAAGACTACATCACTGAAAACATCTACCTGTTCGTTCACTGTATATCCTTCAGCCATATTCTACAAAACTAACTGTTCCACAGGATTTCATCGTTTGACATTATATTTCCCACTTACCTTAATATGTTTACAATACATATAATAAAAAAGATTCACTGTACAGATTGAACGTCAGGAATATTTATCATGTTTCACAAATGTACCAAAATGTCACTGAAGTTAACCCAAAAATGAAAGGTGTATGTCTCATGTTTAACTTCCCAGTGCAGTATAATCAAACAAGAGTAAATAAAAAATAAAAATAAATAAATTAAATTTTATTGTCATTCAACTGATTACAGCTATAGACAACGTCAGGATTACAAAAACATGAATAAAGCATCTTACATTAAGAGCGTTAGAGAAATTATGGTACATTCTCCAACAGTTACTTCTACGTCATCAAATTATCACATTCATAAAATTCATTAATTGAGTAAAAAGGATTAATCAATAACCATCTGTCATGACATCAATAAACCGAAAACTATTCAACAAAATATTTAACATGTGAAATGTGATACAAACCTCCCAATTTTTTAGTGCATAAAATTCCTACCTCTATTGCATTTTCATGTGGGATTCTTTTGATCATATATGGTCCTTTATGCAAGGGAAGTATTTTTTCCTTAATGACTTTCTTTTGCTGGAGATGTGATATGCTCTAATTAGTGCCTTCTGTCCTACTTCAGACTTTCTTATTACTGAATTTTGCCACTGTTGCTGATTGTGTTGGTTTTATTGACCCGACCTCTGATTACAGTCTGAACGGTTTTGGTTTTACCAGGAATTACTTTTGTTTGAATGACTACATTGCTGATTTCATACATGTCTGTGAACGTTATATTGTTTGTCATTATACTTACTAGCGTTACTGTACTGATCTTTGTTTTGATCAAAATGCTGATGGTCATGACTCTGAAAATGTCGACGATTTTGGTAGCTGTTTTGATGCCAGATATTCTTGTTATATGGATGTCGGTTGTGTCTGCAATTTCTTTTGTTTTGAAGCGTACTGTATGACCCGCTGTTTCTGCCATGGTTACGAGAATGCACGTTGTCATAATTGTCAACTTTCCTGTTGCTTCTTTGTGAGTCAATTTGCTGTCAGAGTCAATCTCTAATTCTTGTAATAATTGACAAATTCCTCAATGTTGTCTTTACATCTGCTCGGAGTGATAATTTGGCGTAAATGTGCTGCAAATTTTATCAAACAAATTCTGAACAGTTCACGGTTGGGGGGGGGGGGGGGAGTACTGTGTAGGACTGGAAAAATATAATTGTTCGAAGTTTTGCATCACGATTATGCCGTGTTTAATGCGGTCCTGTTTTTCTGGTCACTAGTACGTTGCGAGAAAAGCGTTGTAAAAATCTTGCTCGGAATGACATTCGCTAATGTGTGCTCGCATTCTTACAGCAGGTTTATTTTCAACAAAACTGCACGTGAATTCTAACGTGTGTTTTAAAGGCCAACTGGGTGGAATAGCATAATAAAACTGGTTCAGCCACGCTTGGGGATGTATTTCGTCATTATAATTATGGAATGTTATAAATTTTCATACTGATGAGAAGTGTTTATAGCGAAAACTTTCCATGCGTCTTGGCCCGCCGAAATTCTGACTCCGCCAAGCGTTATGCTTAGTATGTTGCTGTGGCGTATTGTTTGACATAAATTGCTGTTCGCCAAGACGCCGGAGATGGTGATAGTTTTTATGGGTTCTCTGTTGCTGGACGGAGAAGGTTCCTGCTCACGATCATTTCCGTTCAGAATCTTTTAGATAATTCTGAGTTGTGCTCGAAGCCTCCTGTAGTGTTCCTTCCGCTGTTCGTTAGTCTTACCTTGTGTTTCTTTGAAGTGTTTCAGTGAATGGTATTCTGCCGTTTCCGAAAAATGCACTGGTGTATTATGAACTGTATCATTGTCAGAGTCGGTGGATAATGTTTCCATTTTATTATTAATCTCTCCTATTTACTCTGTTATTTCAATAAACCGCTCAGTGTGAGTATGTGTCAAGGTCTGCAAACTTTCTACTTAGGCAGTTAGCGTCTCGACGTGTTCCTGTAGCTGTGTGAATCCTTTTTGTACTTGTATTATCATTTCATTAGGTACAACGCTTGTGATTTTGCGCCGCGCGGGATTAGCCGAGCGGTCTTGGGCGTTGCAGTCATGGACTGTGCGGCTGTTCCCGACGGAGGTTCGAGTCCTTCTCCGGGCATGGGTGTGTGTGTTTGTCCTTAGGATAATTTAGGTTAAGTAGTGTGTAAGCTTAGAGACTGATGACCTTAGCAGTTAAGTCCCATAAGATTTCACACACATTTGAACATTTTGTGATTTTGCCGAGAATTTCATTGTATTCGCTCCGTTGCCTGTTTTTAATCTGCGCGACTTCCGTCTCTAATATTTGCACGCAATCGATTAGAGGCTGTAATTCAGTTTTGAGCTCGTTTTTTTATTTTTTCCGACAATGTTTCTAACTCCTCTTGGGATCGTTTCAACCGTTCATCTAATATGTCAAACTATGTGTTAGTTTCTTCCCTAATTTCATCTAATTTGTCAAATATTCTCTCGAGCTGTGAGAACATCCTCTGAAACATCGCCATCATATCCGGATTACAATCTACATTTACTAAATTTGTGTCAGGATTTGTACCCGTAATGGCTTCTGTAACACATCTAGATTCCATGTTGCTAACGATATTAGCACTGGACCGATTCGACCACTGTTTGTTACGTCAGAAAACTAATTTACATCACGTGTGGTAGTACTTTCACGTTAATCCATTCTACCGTTCTTATCTGATTCACAAGTCATGACAGAAACTGGAGATTGCTGAATGATGTCAACTGTCGTAGCGTCCTTTTGTTGCGCAAGCACATTCGGTGAAGTTTTGCTGCGCTTCGTGTTTCTGGTGTCCATTGTTGAGGTTTAAAGACTGCCAGACAGTACTGTTGCTAAAGAAATATATCTAAAAAAAAATTGGCTGTTACTACATGTATCGGAGAATGAAACTGAATCTCAACAATGAATTGGGTTTTAATTACGAAACTAAAACCGAAAAGAAATTGCACACGAAACCGTAGTTATGCAAACACAAAAACATATCTAAGAAAGCAAAAACTTCCTGCTTCCATCAACAAAAAAAGTTTCTCTATGTAATAGAAACACGTATTATACAAACTGAATACACATTAAGTAAATCACAAACTCAAAAGTAATTACGCAAATAGTTAAACACTGTACTAACTTGTAGCTGTTGCTGTTTGCTGCTGCCAAAAAGAAAGAATTAATATTCTGATCGCTTCAAAGAAAATAAATGAGCGTATCCTACACAGGCTGTCGCCAAGTGTAAGTGATTAGCCTTTTTCTTGTGTGTGTGTTATCGTAAATACAAACCTGGGAATGTGAACTGATAACCTAAATGTGCTACTGAGCTGAACCCCACACCAGTTACATGAAAATAAAAAGAATCCAGTGCGTGTGAAAACAGATTTCATTCATCAGCAAATAAATAATCAGACCAATTACTTCACGCTCAGTAGACTTGGTCAGTGCGAACTGTTTAAAAAAATACGTAACTGTGTAAAAAAAAATCTCTCTTGTCGAGCTGTATAAGAATGCAAACTGAAGCAGAATGAACGTTGTAATTGATTAGCCTTTTTCTTGTGTGTGTGTGTTATCGTAAATACAAACCTGGGAATGTGAACTGATAACCTAAATGTGCTACTGAGCTCAAAGCCGCATCACTTACATGAAATTGAAAAGAATCCTGTGTGTGTGTGTGTGAAAACCGATTTCATTCATCAGCAAATCAATGAGGAAACCAACAATTTCATGCTCAGTAGACTTGGTCAGTGCGTACTGACTGAGAAACTACATAACTATATATATATATATATATATATATATATATATATTTATATATATATATATATATATATATATATATATATATATATATATATATAAAAACTTTAATGTTTACCCGTATAAGAATGTAACCTGAAACATACGAAAATTAGGTTACCTCCCATTCAGAAAGCTGTTGCACTCAGCGACTGTTATCTTGACTTGTAAATTATAGATTGCAGCGATGAGTCGTCCTTTTTAAATTTTACTGCGCAGATCTAGATTTCGGCTAGAAGCTATCCATTCTCAATGCACTATTATTTTCACTCAATGCATGTAGTGCCTGTTGGTCAGGCTTCATCCACAGTTCATTGAATACTACTGTTCGCTGAAGGCACTACATGCAATAATAGTGCATTGAGAATGGCTGGCTTCTAGCCGAAATCTAGATCTGCACAATAAAATTTAAAAAGGACGACTGATCGCTGCAATCTATAATTTACAAAACACACGAAAATTTCTGCACTTACATTTGGCCCTGCTAAAATAAAGAAACTGACACAACCTACATTGCGCAAAGGAAACGAAACAATCACGTATTACCAATCTCACCTGCAAAACTAAGTACTGGCAGAAAGAATTAAGTACTGGTAGAAACAGCAACACAGCAAGACTCCGCAACAGCTAAAGAAATATTGCTAAAAACTCACTACAGTTGGTCCACGAAAATTGGGTTCATAATTTTGACACAGAATGCCAATGAAACAGATGACTCAACCTTTAAGTACTGAAATTTCGGTTAAGAAGGAACTTACCAAAGAACACAATTATAGACTCTAATATAAAAATTCATTAAATCTAATAACTTCCATGGTACAATAAATTTACTCAGAAGATTAATCAGTAGAATAATTATAAAAAACTTAGATGTGACGAGGGTAAAGTGAACCAACAATACAAGTCTACAAAAACAAAAATAAACTTTCAATCTCATCAAATATGTCCGTATGCTATCCAACCATTGTGCTGAGACATCATTCCTCCTCATAATAAATCTGCAACTCATATAGTTCCAATAATGCATTACACTGTACATTCCACGAACACTGCCTGCTGCACACCGCAGCTTTTCACTACAAAGTTTCTACGACTCCATAGTGCTGCAACCGCATTTTCCTTTACAAATATTGATACGTCCAATAACTTAATCAAAAATAGCCACCTTACAATATATTCTGTGCGATTACTAGGATTCCTGGAACAATAAAGTTAAATTAAAATATTTGAATTTCAGTTTTGGTACCATACCAACTTGTGTGATGATAGCGGTTCTACATCATGAGTAGGTCATATGATAGAACACGAGGAGTGTAGAAGAGGTGCTGGAGGTGGGGCATGTCATGATGGTTTGGTAGATGGGAGCAACTACCACGAAAAAAAGCGCCGAGTAAGTTTTTGCAGTTTATAAGAGACCCGAAAGGCACGTGGGAGCGTCATGCCGTCGGTCGTTAAGTGAAGGCAGTCGGCCACTGTGTTGTCCGTGATGAGAGGTAACGTAAGAAATTTTGTACTCTCGGCACACTCTTGACACTGTGGATCTCGAAATAACGAGCTATGATTTATAAGTAAATTTAGCCATTGTAACAATCAATTGAGACCATATATTTGAGCTGAGAGAGCTCAAACAATCAAGTCAGCTCATTAAATTTTATTGTAGTGTCGCGTAAAGAATGATTTGATAACTGTTGAACCATATTAATTAGCGAAGCCTTACATACGAACGGCGAGTGGCACTATGTGTTTCTCTTATTGATGGAAGATACTGTTTCATTAGACATTCCGAACATTTCACTCCCAATGTGACTCACTATACCTTACAATCCTGGCAGTATCTCACACATAGTGAAGTTTGTGGTTCCTATATCTATCCGTTCGTGATTTATTTAATCGTGCTCTGCTTTCCAGCAGACGACTCCATCATACCCCCCCCCCCCCCCCCCCCCAACCTTGCTGTAAAAGCCGAAATTGTGCTGTAACTACACAGTTAACTCTTTCATAATCGCGCGAACAACGCACCCCACCAAAGGCCATCAAAGGCACCTGCAATAGCCAGCCTTATTTTGCAGTATTCCAAAGAATTTCGTTTTGTAATGCTGCCACTATTTTTGGCGATTCTGTGGAAACACAACAGTGCAGCATTTACGGAAGTCATAGGTTGCCGGCGAGCGTAGGATATCGAAATGTCGGTTACAGCTAGATGGCTGTTTGCACATTGGGGGAAAGACCAAGCCCGAGAGGTACGAACCTGCCAGGGCAGAGGTAAGACAGGGGTCATACAGAAAGAGACGAGCTGTTTTTCCACTGATGGGCCACGGAAATGCTCTTAGGAACGTGACTAGAAGCGGCGCATCGGCGCAACAAATGAGAGACTACCTTATATAAACAGCTGTGACGGTTCTCACAAGGGAACCTCCCCATCGCACCCCCCCTCAGATTTAGTTATAAGTTGGCACAGTGGATAGGCCTTGAAAAAGTGAACACAGATAAATCGAGGAAACAGGAAGAAGTTGTGTGGAACTATGAAAAAAATAAGCAAAATATACAAACTAAGCAGTCCATGAGCAAGATAGGCAACATCAAGGTGAGTGTAAGCTCAGACGCGCCGTGGTCTCGTGGTTAGCGTGAGCAGCTGCAGAACAAGAGGACCTTGGTTCAAGTCTTCCCTCGAGTGAAAAAATTATTTTTCCTTTATTTTCGCAAAGTTATGATCTGTCCGTTCGTTCATTGACGTCTCTGTTCACTGTAATAAGTTTAATGTCTGTGTTTTGCGACCGCACCGGAAAACCATGCGATTAGTAGACGAAAGGACGTGTCTCTCCAATGGGAATCGAAAACATTTGATCGCAAGGTCATAGGTCAACCGATTCCTCCACAGGAAAACACGCCTGATATATTCTATACGACACTGGTGACGGCATGTGCGTCACATGACAGGAATAAGTTGTCGACCCACCTAACTTGTACACTAGGCGAATGGGTAAAAAGATTCTTCTACCTTGCCGTATTTAGGTTTTCTTGTGGATGTGATAATCACTCCCAAAAAAGTGATCGCATCGGACGGATGGACGGACAGATAATAATTGTCTGAAAATAAAAAAAATTAAACTTTTCACTCGAGGGAAGACTTGAACCAAAGACCTCTCCTTCCACAGCTGCTCACGCTAACCACGGGACCATGGCGCTCCTGATCTCATGCTCTCCTTGATGTTGCATATTTTGTGAATGGACTACTCAGTTTGCATATTTTGCTTATTTTTTTATAGTTCCACATAA
Source organism: Schistocerca piceifrons (assembly GCF_021461385.2). Lineage (NCBI taxonomy): Eukaryota > Metazoa > Arthropoda > Insecta > Orthoptera > Acrididae > Schistocerca > Schistocerca piceifrons. Next base: position 907,551,244 of record NC_060149.1, read on the forward strand.
CTTCTTCCTGTTTTCTCGATTGATCTGTGTTCAGTTTTTCAAGGCCTATCCACTGTGCCAACTTATAACTAAATCTGAGGGGGGTGCGATGGGGAGGTTCCCTTGTTAGCAGACATATTCATAGCCTGGCAGCCCTACGACGACTAGGGAGTTACGCCAGACACCGCCTCACCATGCGTCAGCAAGCTTCCACCATGAGCCCGGTAATCTGCCACTGTCACACCATCTTCAGCACCAACGCTCCTTTTGCGACATGACGCCTCTTCACAGATGTGCCACTCCCAGGATCACTCCAACATTCTCTCGATCTCTGTCCAGGGGCAGCAGGTCTTGACCGGGTCAGTAAAGCAACTTTCCATTCTACGCTGATATAGGGCGACAGTTTGTGAACTATATTGAAAAGAAAAACGTAAATTAGTTACAAGCTACGGCGTGCACGCTCTTTATTCAACAAGTAAACGTCACTACATATATTCGGATTAAGGTTATGACATGTTCGATATGCCTGCCACCATTGGCGATTACGTGGCGCAGACAAGTAGCGAAATTCTGCATGACTCGCTGAAGTGTCGCAACATCGATGCTGTCGATGACCTCCTGAATGTCTGTTTTAAGCTCAGAAATTGTTTTTGGGTTATTGCTGCACATCTTGTCTTTAATATAGCCCCACAAAAAGGAGTCGCATGTGTTCAGATCCGGAGAATATGGCGGCCAATTGAGGCCCGTGCTAGTAGCCTCTGGGAACAACATGGCCAGAAAGCGGTCTCCAAGGTGGTCCTCCGGACGTCAAACACTCTACTGCTTCGATGGGGTCGACCTCCGTCTTGCATGAACCATATCTTGTCGATATCAAGATGACTTTGGATAATGGGGATGAAATCATCTTCCAGAACATTCACGTACCGTTCGGTAGTGAAACTGACATCAAGGAATATCGCACCGATTATTCCGTGACTGGACAATGGACACCCCACAGTCACCCAGTGAGGGTTAAGAAACTTCTCGATACTGAAATGCGGGTTCTCAGTCGCCCAAATGCGCCAACTTTGCTCATTAACGAACCCATCCAAATGAAAGTGGGCTTCGCAGCTAAATCAAACCATGCTAATTCTCATCATGCCCGGTGGCCAACTGAGCAGTTTGAACATCCTAACGCAAACCGTTCAGAAGTTATGATGATTTTATTTCAAGTAGTTTCGTAACTGTCACGTGCACAGTGGCTTCTCCTGTAGCCACTCATAGAGGTGGGACTTCCCGCTGGGAGACCGGCATCTTCTGCAAGTGTTCCGGTTGTCCTGCAAACAACGGAGCACACCTAACTGTTCCATTGCTGCTAGCTGGCCACAAGCATTAGCGTTCTGGGGCACATACATCGGTACCCACCAGCTGGTCATCAACCGTGACTGTGCAAGTAGTGCCAGAGGGTGGTGGCCACCACACTGCGGCACCAGACAGTAGCTGCATGGATTTTAATACAGTGATTGAGCTGATAGTGTTGGTTTACTAAGCTGCTATCGGGCTGCGTCCTCACCACGACCCACTGCCGTCACCCAGTCCTGTCACCTCCAGGTCGCCTTCCTTTGGTGACAAAACAGGGGTTCAGGATGCCTAAAACTGCCATCCGTGGGTGAACAGGATGTCGCGATTACTGCAGGGTAGCAGTTTCTCAGGTAATTGTAAGATCACATCTAGGGAAAATTCAACTATTTATGAGAAATCTAGATGCGTTATTGAGCCACCTTTCAGAGAAGAACAGTAGCTAATTATTTGTGGAGATTTCACTGAAGATTTCTTAAAAGATATGAACAGGAAAATGAACTGGAATCGTTATTTTAGTGTTTCAATCTAATTTCTGCAATCAGTTTTCCAACTCGTGTGCAGCAAGATGGTAGGACCCTGATTGGTAACATTTTTATAGACAACGCTCAATCTAAAGCGATTAATATGTACCCAACTATTAATTCATTATCTGATCATTATGCTCAATTAATATAAATAATCAATATAGCACCTTACAGCCATGAGGCATGTTCATACACAGCAGTAAGCCTTGTTGACGAGAACAGGATACAGTGTGTTAAGAGTAAGTTACAAGAGGTGATATGGGATGAGGTGCATATAGAAAGAAATGTTAGTGTCAGGTTAAAGAGGTCATGAAAGGTGATGAGGGATATTTATATAATGACCAGCGTAACTCAAGACCCAATATTACTTCCATTCTACAAAAAATACTGTAATATTTTAAGGGATGTCATTAAAATGTCGAGAAATATGCACAGCCTGACAGCAATTAATTATGCAGGTAGTAAGATGAAAACTATACGAAATTTCATCAAATAGGATGTAGGACAAATAAACTAAATAAACAAACAAACTAAATAACAATGTTGCGACCGTAATTCACAAGCTGCCAGTACTTTTAACAATCACTTTATAAATGTAGCAGCAAAAATGGGGTTAAATGGTTCAACTGAAGAAGCAAAAGGAACATTAAAATGTTATTCCACAAATCTTTAAGCAGTTAGGAGCAGCATCTTCGTACTTCACTATAATTAATGGAATTATGAAAATTCTAAGAAACAAAAGCTCAAATGGTGTTGATGGAATTTCAAACAGAATTCTGAAAAGTTGTCCTAACTTAAATAAATTATGTTCTCAGTGATACATGTAATGTGTCACTGGCACAGGTGTCTTTTCCAGACGGATTAAAATATGCAATTTGAAAGGCGGCAAGTCCTTTGGACTTCCTTCATTGCATTTTATTTATTTTGTCAGGTGTGCACATATAATTAGAACATTTTCATTAGATTAGGAAGCCTCTGTGACCAGTAATGCTTATTGACGAGGACTGGCAGTGGTTGTCAGTGAAAGCTAGTTGCGTGAAGGAATGATAGGTGTGGAGTGACGTTATGTTGGAGGGTCACAGCTGCTGCTGGACCGCTTTATTGGTGCCAGTTCGGAGGATGAGGAGGGCAGGGGAGCAGGTGTATTGTTCTAGACAGGCGAAGCACGGGCCTTTGCTTCCACACAATGAAAGGCGAGGAGGAGCTCGTGGCCTGAGCATCAGGGGTCCACTAACCACAGGCACGGAGAGCTCATAGCGAGCTCACAGAGCGTAGAAGGAAATAGAGTGGTATTCGGGCCACGTGGGGTGTGTTAAGCTTCCCCTTCCCTCTGGGTACCCGCAACCACTGACGTCATGTTCGCTCCTTGCAAAATATGCCGCACGGTACACGGAGAGCGAAATTCCATGGCGTCCGATTTTCCTTTAAAATTAGTTTTACGTAGATGAAGCAAAGCTACATGTGTTTCAGTAGTTAGTTCTTTAATGAAACCCTCAGTTTTAGAGCAAAAAAAAAAAAAATAAAATAAAATAAAATAAATAAAAATAAAATGAAAACCGATGTTTCGGGAATCGCGCATGTTCTCCGCTATGCAATTTTTCTCATTCGATTTTGAGGATACTATTACGCAAAATAATAATAATAATAATAATAATAACAATAATATTTTTCCATGTCTTATTGCCACACATTTCAGCTTGATGAACTCGTTTCATTTTAATTACGGCCCATAGTTACTGCGATATTTCAAAGTAACGCGGTGCATATTTCGAAAAGTTTGCAGTGAAAAATATGCACACATCAAAAAACGTTTTGCATTAGTTTTCCGAGAGTTCCGGAACCTGTACAGAAAACTGCAATAGAGATCAACATAAACATCATTTCCGCCCTTTTAATTGCTCATGAAAACCACACATTGCATTTTGTACCACCATACAGCGAGATCTTCAGAGGTGGTGGTCCAGATTGCTGTACACACCGGTACCTCTAATACCCAGTAGCACATCCTCTTGCATTGGTGCATGCCTGTATTTGTCGTGGCATACTATCCGCAAGTTCATCAAGGCACTGTCGGTCCGGATTGTCCCACTCCTCAACGGCGATTCGGCGTAGATCCCTTAGAGTGGTTGGTGGGTCACGTCGTCCATAAACAGAACTTTCTACATCTACATCTACATCCATACTCCGCAAGCCACCTGACGGTGTGTGGCGGAGAGTACCTTGAGTACCTCTATCGGTTCTCCCTTCTATTCCAGTCTCGTATTGTTCGTGGAAAGAAGGATTGTCGGTATGCCTCTGTGTGGGCTCTAATCTCTCTGATTTTATCCTCATGGTCTCTTCGCGAGATATACGTAGGAGGGAGCAATATACCTCTTGACTCTTCGGTGAAGGTATGTTCTCGAACCTTCAACAAAAGCCCGTACCGAGCTACTGAGCGTCTCCTGCAGAGTCTTCCACTGGAGTTTATCAACTCCGTAACGCTTTCGCGATTACTAAATGATCCTGTAACGAAGCGCGCTGCTCTCCGTTGGATCTTCTCTATCTCTTCTATCAACCCTATCTGGTACGGATCCCACACTGCTGATCAGTATTCAAGCAGCGGGCGAACAAGCGTACTGTAACCTACTTCCTTTGTTTTCGGATTGCATTTCCTTAGGATTCTTCCAATGAATCTCAGTCTGGCATCTGCTGTACCGACGATCAACTTTATATGATCATTCCATTTTAAATCACTCCTAATGCGTACTCCCAGATAATTTATGACATTAACTGCTTCCAGTTCAAATGGATCTGAGCACTATGCGACTTAACTTCTGAGGTCATCAGTCGCCTAGAACTAATTAAACCTAACTAACCTAAGGACATCACACACATCCATGCCCGAGGCAGGATTCGAACCTGCGACCGTAGCGGTCGCTCGGCTCCAGACTGTAGCGCCTAGAACCGCACGGCCACTCCGGGCGGCCTGCTTCTGGTTGCTGACCTGCTATATTGTAGCTAAATGATAAGGGATCTTTCTTTCTATGTATTCGCAGCACTTTACACTTGTCTACATTGAGATTCAATTGCCATTCCCTGCACCATGCGTCAATTCGCTGCAGATCCTCCTGCATGTCAGTACAATTTTCCATTGTTACAACCTCTCGATATACCACAGCATCATCCGCAAAAAGCCTCAGTCAACTTCCGATGTCATCCACAAGGTCATTTATGTATATCGTGAATAGCAACGGACCTACGACACACCTGAAATCACTCTTACTTCGGAAGACTTCTCTTCATTGAGAATGACATGCTGCGTTCTGTTATCTAGGAACTCTTCAATCCAATCACACAATTGGTCTGATAGTACATATGCTCTTACTTTGTTCATTAAACGACTGTGGGGAACTGTATCGAACGCCTTGCGGAAGTCAAGAAACACGGCATCTACCTGTGAATCCGTGTCTATGGCCCTCTGAGTCTCGTGGACGAATAGCGCGAGCTGGGTTTCACACGACCGTCTTTTTCGAAACCCATGCTGATTCCTACTGAGTAGATTTCTAGTCTCCAGAAAAGTCATTATACTCGAACATAATACGTGTTCCAAAATTCTATAACTGATCGACGTTAGAGATATAGGTCTATAGTTCTGAACATCTGTTCAACGTCTCTTCTTGAAAACGGGGACGACCTGTGCCCCTTTCCAATCCTTTGGAACGCTACGCTCTTCTAGAGACCTACGGTACACCGCTGCAAGAAGGAGGGCAAGTTCCTTCGCGTACTCTGTGTAAAATCGAACTGGTATCCCATCAGGTCCAGCGGCCTTTCCTCTTTTGACCGATTTTAATTGTTTCTCTATCCCTCTGTCGTCTATTTCGGTATCTACCATTTTGTCATCTGTGCGACAATCTAGAGAAGGAACTACAGTGCAGTCTTCCTCTGTGAAACAGCTTTGGAAAAAGACATTTAGTATTTCGGCCTTTAGTCTGCAAGGCTTTGGCTATGTTTATGTTTGCTGTGAAGTTCTCTTTGCTTACGCAGCAGTTTTCTAATTCGGTTGTTGTACCACGGCGGCTCTTTTCCATCTCTTACGATCTTGCTTGGCACATACTCATCTATTGCATATTGTACGATGGTTTTGAACTTTGTCCACTGATCCTCAACACTATCTGTACTTGAGACAAAACTTTTGTGTTGAGCCGTCAGGTACTCTGAAATTTGCTTTTTGTCACTTTTGCTAAACAGAAAAATCTTCCTACCTTTTTTAATATTTCTATTTACGGCTGAAATCATAGATGCAGTAACCGCTTTATGATCGCTGAGTCCCTGTTCTGCCTTAACTGTTTCAAATAGTTTGGGTCTGTTTGTCACCAGAAGGTATAATACGTTATCGCCACGAGTCGGTTCTCTGTTTAACTGCTCAAGGTAGTTTTCAGATAAAGCACTTAAAAAAAATTACACTGTGTAAGTAGGCTGTTTAGGTTTTTTTATTGGTAACGCCACGTAGCGCTCTGTATGAAAATCACTGGCTGTGCTGTGTGCAGTCTGTGGCTGGTTTGCACTGTTGTTTGCTATTGTAGTGTTGGGCAGTTGGCTGTTAACAGTGCGTAGCGTTGCACAGTTGGAGGTGAGCCGTCAGCAGTGGTCGATGTGGGGAGAGAAATGGCGGAGTTTTGAGTGTGGATGATCTGGACGTGTGTCCATCAGAGACAGTAAATTTGTAAGACTGGCTGTCATGAACTGCTATATATTATGACTTTTGAACACTATTAAGGTAAATACATTGTTTGTTCTCTATCAAAATCTTTCATTTGCCTATCAGTAGTTAGTGCCTTCAGTATTTTGAATCTTTTATTTAACTGGCAGTAGTGGCGCTCGCTGTATTGCAGTAGTTCGAGTAACGAAGATTTTTGTGAGGTAAGTGATTTGTGAAAGGTATAGTTTAATTTTAGCCAGGGCCATTCTTTTGTAAGGATTATTGAAAGTCAGATTGCGTTGCGCTAAAAATATTGTGTGTCAGTTTCAGCACAGTCATTTATAATTTTTCTAAGGGGACGTTTCATATGTCGACCCTTAGCCGAGGATACCTCACTGGAATCTTCTGATTTTTTCTTGTAGTTTCTGTAATTAGTGTAGCTATTGTTTATTGCTAGCGCGTAATTATAGAGAGAATTTCCTTTGTAGTTGTACTTTTTCATTGTTGTACAGTAAAACAGTTGTGGCATGCATGTAGATTTGCACCAAGTATTTCGCAGCTGCGCTTGCAATTAACGACATATATTTTCAATGGTATGTTAATGTGTTTTATTATTTTGCTCTTCAAATTGTGCTTTTCTGTGTTGTCGTGTGAAATATTGTGACAATACTGGCGTGTGAAAAACGTAATACTAGGCTCCAAAGAAAACTGAGAAATGACAGTGAAGACGAAAGCAGTGTGTTACCGCCATCGTGTAATGAATTTTTGGTGTCAACGCCAGACACCACACTTGCTAGGTGGTAGCCTTTAAATCGGCCGCGGTCCGTTAGTATATTTCGGACCAGCGTGTCGCCACTATCAGTGATTGCAGACCGAGCGCCGCCACACGGCAGGTCTAGAGAGACTTCCTAGCACTCGCCCCAGTTGTACAGCCGACTTTGCTAGCGATGGTTCACTGACAAATTACGCTCTCATTTGCCGAGACGATAGTTAGCATAGCCTTCAGCTACGTCATTTGCTACGACCTAGCAAGGTGCCATTACCGGTTACTATTGATGCTGTAAAACATGTACCGTCAAGAGCGATGTTCACCAATTATGGATTAAAGTTAAGTATTCCAGCAGCTACGTACGTTTTTTGTTAGTCTCATTTCCTTGACCTGTTCCAGACCTCACGCCAGCCTGCGTGAGCAAAAATGCGTGCCTTTCGGCTTCCTCTCATAGTGGGTTGGCTGTCTTGCCAATCCACAACATTTGGCGACGAGGCCAATTCGCGTTCGTAACTATACTGCCCTGATTTACTTGTGTAATGGCTTCGCCACAATCTCCAGATGTACTGTCCGAATTTTATCGCTTACAGAACCAGCAGACGCAGGCCTTACTGGATGCCCTTGGACAGCTCGTCCAGGGTCAACGTGAAATGCAAAACGATGCGGCGGCCGCCGCTCCACCGCTACCGCAGCCACAACACGCTGTTGCACCAACTTTTCGTCCTTTTGATGCTGCACTGGAAAGCTGGATGGAGTGGTCACACCAATTTGGATTCCATCTCGCCGCCTACAGAATTCAAGGTAACGAGCGGCAGCCTTTCTTATTATCTTCCGTCGGAGTGACCACCTATCGTTTGATAGTCAAATTATTTCCCCCATGCGGCGAAGCAACTCTGTCCTATGAATAAATTTTGTCTGCATTAGATGTATATTTCAAAGAATCAGTCAATGTAGTTGCGAAAAGGTATACCTTCCTTCGTACAAAACGTACGGCTGGTCAAACTAATCGGGAGTGGGTTGCAACCTTGCAAGGCCTTACTAGGGATTGTGCTTTTGAGTGTAAATGTGGACTCCCTTATTCAGATATTATGGTACATGATGCAGTTGCACAGAACGTTTCTGATGTTCGTATAAGGGAACAAATTTTGAAACTAGTCAGTCCCTCCCTTGAACAAGTGATGGACATAATGGATCGGCAGGACACACTTGACTTTGCTCAGGAATCATTTGAAACTTCGCCACCCGTGTGCCAGGTTAACCGGCCCGCCGGGCGAGCTGAACGGAACAGTAAACAGTCCTACAGTAAACAGTCCTCGCGCCCGTCCGCGCAGCTGCCACCAGGCTCTCAGCCACGTGTGCCGCGCAGGCAAGCAAATGCAGTACTAAAATTATGCCCGCGGTGTGCTACTAGACATTCGCGTGAGATTTGCCCATCACGCCAGGCTATTTGCTTTTTCTGTAATAAAAAAGGACATGTTCAGAGTGTTTGCCAGAAAAAGCTCAGATCAGACACTCACAACCATTCCAGGCCTTTTGCTTCACGCCTGAATCGGAATCGAACCAAGGATACTCAGGCTTGTGACACTTCGCCCATAGACATTCATGTAGTTCATTCCACTCCACCCAGTGCCACTCTCTCTAACAGTGACTGTGTTTGTCCCACAAATAGTGTGCATCGACATCGTCGGAAATCCTGTCAAGTCGCAAGTGATTGTGTACCACTGTCAGTTCACGTTGCACGAGACAGTCACTCTTGTCGTCAGCAGGACAATAAACTTTTTGTAGACTTGGACATTAACGGCTCGATACCGGAGCTGCAGTTTCACTGATCAATCAAGACACGTACAAACAGCTGGGCACACCTCCGCTGCATGCCGCAAATGTTAGGCTAACTACTTATTCAGGTCACGGGCTCCCTGTGTTAGGGCAGTGCAGCCTTATTACAACATACAAGGGACAAACAAAACTTGTGTCATTGTACATCCTTCGTTCTTCTTCTGCAGTGAACTTGTTTGGTTTCGATTTATTTCAGTTGTTTAACTTCTTGTCTATAGTCAATCAGGTCCTATCAGTGAACCGGACTGTGCCTTCAGACAGTGTTTCTCGTCTATGTGAAGAATTTGCAGACATTTTTGTACTGGGCCTTGGTTGCGCTAAGAACTATGAAGCACATTTGGAACTGAAAGTAAACACGCAACCGAAATTTTTCAGAGTGCGCAATGATCCCCACGCATTGCGTGATGAGGTCGCAAAAACATTACACGATTTGGAATCGCAAGGTGTAATTGAACGTGTGCAGGCTTCTCTCTGAGCATCACCCTTAGTAATTTTGCAAAAACCTTCCGGAAAATTGAGACTTTGTGTGGACTTGAAGGCAACAGTGAATCCACAACTAGTGATTGCAACTTTTCCTTTACCCTGCCCGGAAGATATTTTTGACAAACTGTGCCTGGGTAAATATTTTTCGAAGTTGGACCTAGCAGATGCCTACTTGCAAATACCGGTGGACGAAGAATCCCAGCGCGTTTTAGTGGTTAAAGCGCATCTTGGTTTTATCGATTCAAACGACTGCATTGTTTCAGCAACATCTGCAAACTGTTTGTGCGTCGGTCCCTACTGCAGCAAACTATCTGGACGATATTGTGATTTCCGGAAAGACGGAAGAAGAACATTTAGCCAATCTCCGAACGTTATTTCAGGTCTTGCGACAAAATGGTCTTCGCTTGCGGAAGGACAAATGTGTGTTTTTTGCTCGTGACTTACCTTATCTGGGACATGTACTCAGTGCCCAAGGCATACATCCTAGTCCCGAGCACCTGCGTGCCATACAAGACTTGCCTTCGCCGCAGAATTTGAAGCAGCTACAGAGTGTGCTGGGAAAAATTAATTATTATAACAAATATGTGCCGCATGCCTCTTCCATTTCAGCTCCGCTTCATCGCTTACGCCGTATAGGTGTTCCGTTCGTCTGGACGACGGAATACGAACGCGCCTTTCGCCAGTTGAAATCGGCGTTGATTTCCAATACTTGCCTTACGCCATTCGATCCCCGGAAGCCCCTTTTGTTGATGGTGGATGCATCGGATTTCAGGATCGGTGCTGTGCTTGCGCACAAAGATGGTTCGCACGATCGCCCTATTGCCTTTGCGTCCAAATTGCTCTCGTCTGCGCAACGAAATTATTCACAGATCGAGAAAGAAGCATTGGCTCTCGTATTTGGTGTTACAAAGTTTCATGATTTCTTGTATGGTCGTCACTTTACCGTCATCACAGACCACAAACCTTTGACATCGCTTTTTCATCCGACCAAGCCTGTACCTCCACGTGCAGCGCCGAAATTCATTCGCTGGTCTGTTTTTCTCTCGCAGTACCGCTACGATATCTTGTATCGGTCCACTGCTAAGCACGGGAACGCCGATGCGTCGTCTCGTTTGCCTGTTGCTGAGGATAGAGCATTCGATTCCTCTGAACTTGCTTGCATGTTCATTGATTCGGAAACCGATGACGTGGTCGAATCGTTTCCGATTGATTTTCGTCGTGTAGCTACAGCCACGGCTGCTGACCCTGTCCCTGCTATCGTTCTACGTTTTGTTGCTACGCAATGGGCCTTGTCAAAGTCACGGATCGGGGATCCGTTGGTTCGTCGATTTTTTGCTCACAAGGAGACTTTTTGTACGACGTGGTGTTTTGCTGTTGCGTTCAGATAATGATCAGTCCAGGGTCGTGGTCCCACGTTCGTTACAGTCCTCTGTCTTACAGCTTCGCCACTAAGGACATTGGGGTATAGTGAGAACGAAACAACTTGCTCGTCAGCACTGTAATTGGTTCGGAATCGATGCTGCGATTACGCATATGTGCTCTTCTTGCATGTGCGTGTGCCGAACAACAATCCGCACCACCGCGGAAATTCTTTGCATGGTCAAAAGCCACTTCCCCTTGGCAACGCTTACACATCGATTTTGCTGGTCCATTCTGGAATGCTCGATAGTTGGTTGTGGTAGATTCGTTCAGTAATTTTCCTTTTGTTGTCCGGATGTCTTCCACGACGTCATCTGCCAACATCCAAGCGTTATCTACTATCTTTTGCATTGAAGGTCTTCCACAGACTATTGTTTCCGACAATGGCCCACAATTCATGTCCGCAGAATTTCAGTCATTCTGCAAGGCCAATGGTATTCAACATCTGACATCCGCGCCGTTTTCGCCTCAGTCAAACGGTGCCGCTGAACGATTGGTCCGGACTTACAAGTCACAGATGTTGAGGCTAAAAGAGTCGCATTCTCGGGAGGACGCGTTATTGCTCTTTTTGTCCTCGTATCGCTCTCAGCCCCGAGATGGTCGCTCGCCGCCTGAGTTGCTCCACGGTCGTCCTCATCGAACCTTGATGTCTTTGCTACATCCGCCGCATCAGGTTCCTGTGCAGCGGCAGACACCTGCTTTTGCCCCAGGCGACGTTGTCTACTACCGCCACTATCGAGGTTCACGGCGTTGGTTTGCAGGGCGCATTCTTCGCTGCATCGGCCGCGCAGTGTATCTGGTTTTGGGGGCCTCTGGTGAGGTGCGCCGGCATCTCAACCAGCTGCGCCTCTGTCGTCGCATGGGATATGCCGCTCACCGTCTGCTTTCAGCGACGGTGCCGTCCGGTCAGCGCCCTGGGGACCCATCTACTGGTTCGCCTCAGCCCCAGGTGTTACCGATGCTGCCTTCCATTTTGCCGCATGGCGACGCGCCGCCGCCACCGCCGGCTGTTCTCCCGCCGGCGACACCCGCAGTGGACGCGTCGCTGCAACCGCCGGGCGCCTCCCTGGGTCACGCGCCGCCGATCGCTTCCCGTGACCAGTTGTCCTCCGCCATGGAACTCTTGCCCGCTCCGGACCATATGTCGTCTTCGCCCGTCGGGTGCCCCGGCCCGATGGAGGTCGACCCTTCGGCCCCTCCTGACTCTCTACGGGCGCATACACCGCATGTTGGCGTGCACCCTGGAGCAGGTTTTCAGGCGTTTCCTAGCTCCCCTCGGACCGAATGGCAGGGTGCGGGTGTCACAGCCTCGCCTGTTGTTAGGCTCCCCACCTCGTCGCATACGTCAATATGGGGTCCTCCCCACGGCGGGCGGAAGCCTTATGCCACCGCCGTACGCCGATTTGCGGGGGAGGAATGTGGTGTCACCGCCAGACACCACACTTGCTAGGTGGTAGCCTTTAAATCGGCCGCGGTCCGTTAGTATACGTCGGACCCGCGTGTCGCCACTATCAGTGATTGCAGACCGAGCGCCGCCACACGGCAGGTCTAGAGAGACTTCCTAGCACTCGCCCCAGTTGTACAACCGACTTTGCTACCGATGGTTCACTGGCAAAATATGCTCTCATTTGCCGAGACGATAGTTTAGCATAGCCTTCAGCTACGTACTTTGCTACGACATAGCAAGGCGCCATTATCAGTTACTATTGACATTGATTCAAGACCGACGTTCTTCATTAACGGATTAAAGTTAAGTGTTCCGCCAGCTACGTCCGTTTTTCTAAATTCTAATTTCCTTGTCCTGTTCCAGACCTCACGCCAGCCTGCGTGAGCTAAAACGCGTGCCTTTCGGCCTCCTTCTAGTAACATGGTGTTGGCTCTCCTGCCAACCAAAACAGTTGAGCCAGTTCTACTACCGATTTATTTTTCTTGTTTGCTGCATATTGCCTTATATTAGTTGTAATATTGCAATTGCTTTGCTAATTTCTATAATGCTGCTTGCTTCGCCATTTTCCATTTTTGTTGTCATTGCTGTTTGTATTAATTGTTTTGTGCTGCTGCATTGCCTCGTCCCTTAGTATATATATCTGAGCTCAGTAGATTTAAGTTAGCTTAAGAGGGGGTAGACTATATAAGAAACTAAATATGGAGAATAGGGAAAGAATGCACTGAGAAGTTATATGAAAAAGATTTGGGCCAAAATGAGTATTGTACACTGAGAAATAATTATTTTGAAAGAAATATGAATAGAATACAGAAAGCAGGTATAGATAGGACTTTTTGGGAATAATAGTGAATGGAGAGCTCCAAGAAGTAAAGAAAGTTTTGTTTGCAAAATACTGCAGTAAAACAAACCCTGTCCTTTCCTTTTGTATTATTCCGCTATGTGTTTGTGTACCCTTGTGTATTTGTGTTCTTCCTGTCTTTAGGTGTTTATCTGATAAGACTTATGTTGTAGAATTTTTCTAATACCCAGCTACATTCACTATTATGAGGAATACCGTTATCCTCAAATATAATTTGCATTTATAATATGTTATTTACTTTGTAAAGATGTTTAGACATTATGTTCGAAAGCTATTCTGATCTTTTATGTATTTACTTATGTCATAATTCCTGTAACTCTGATGTATATGTTTATTTCTATTCTTTCGTAAAGCCTGTATTACTACAAATGTTATCTGTATTATTATGTTTTAATGATGTTTTCTGTATCGTTGTAATTGTATATTCATGTTATAAAATTGTAATGGACACCAGTTCATCAAATTAAGTAACTTGTATGCATACATTTCAGTGTACACATTTCTGTTGGTCATAGTATATGCACAATATGTGACAAGTTGGGATTGATAGTGTTTGAACTTGTGTTAATAATTCAGCAAGGGACTGGTTAACAGCATTGCTGGTTCTAAGGACAATTCCAAAAACTTCGTGAGTGCACAAGTGGTGGTTTATACACTTGCTATATTGTCCACATACCTCTTCAATGGTGATTGTGCACCTGCACAGTCGCAACAGATGGCTGCTGGACGTCTCTAGAAGGACTACAGTGGGTCTGCATCTTTGATGGCCCACCAATACCATTATTTATACAAGGACTGCAGTGGGTCTGCACCTCTGGTGGCCCACCAATACCATAATCTCTACCAGGACTACAGTGGGTCTACTCTGTGACGTCCTACCTACTAATATTCTTCAAAACTTCGACTGACTCTGCTGTGGGTTTGCTCTGTTGTGGACCATTACCTGTCTGCATGTCAAGAGTCAGCACTGTCTTTTCGTTGGAAGGACAACACTACTTCTTCAAGACTGCATGGAAATCCACTACTTCCGTGTGCATTTTCATTTACTTCTCAGACTTTGAGAAAAAAACTGCAATTTTACTGTGATGAATGATCAGGACTATCTTTATGGACTGTGAGAAAATTTTAAATTTTGACCAACATTGTATCAATAAGTGTGTGCATTTGATATATTTGTTACTGTAATTATGAAAAATTTCTTCAAATCTGTATTGGCCACTGCCCAAAACAATTTGTAAAATTTTTTGTGGGGAGCATGGGGGCTATGTAAGTAGGCTGTTTAGGTTTTTTTATTGGTAACGCCACGTAGCGCTCTGTATGAAAATCACTGGCTATGCTGTGTGCAGTCTGTGGCTGGTTTGCATTGTTGTTTGCTATTGTAGTGTTGGGCAGTTGGCTGTTAACAGCGCGTAGCGTTGCGCAGTTGGAGGTGAGCCGCCAGCAGTGGTGGTGGATGTGGGGAGAGAAATGGCGGAGTTTTGAGTGCGGATGATCTGGACGTGTGTCCATCAGAGACAGTAAATTTGTAAGACTGGCTGTCATGAACTGCTATATATTATGACTTTTGAACACTATTAAGGTAAATACATTGTTTGTTCTATATCAAAATCTTTCATTTGCTAACTATGCCTATCAGTAGTTAGTGCCTTCAGTAGTTTGAATCTTTTATTTAGCTGGCAGTAGTGGCGCTCGCTGTATTGCAGTAGTTCGAGTAACGAAGATTTTTGTGAGGTAAGTGATTTGTGAAAGGTATAGTTTAATGTTAGTCAGGGCCATTCTTTTGTAGGGATTATTGAAAGTCAGATTGTGTAGCGCTAAAAATATTGTTTCAGTTTCAGCACAGTCATTTATAATTTTTCTAAGAGGACGTTTCAACTGGATTATTTGTCCCTGCCACCCGTTATGAACGTTTGAGTCTCCCAGTCTATATCCGGCAAATTAAAATCTCCACCCAGAACTATAACATGGTGGGGAAATCTACTCGAAATATTTTCCAAATTATCCTTCAGGTGCTCAGCCACAACAGATGCTGTGCCAGGGGGCATATAGAGACATCCAATTACCATGTCTGAGCCTGCTTTAACCGTGACCTTCACCCAAATTATTTCACATTTCGGATCTCCGTCAATTTCCTTCGATACTATTGCACTTCTTATCGCTATAAACACGTCTCCCCCTTCACTGTCCAGCCTATCTCTGCGGTATACATTCCAATCTGAGTTTAGGATTTCATTACTGTTTACGTCTGGTTTCAACCAACTTTCTGTTCAAAATGGTTCAAATGGCTCTGAGCACTATGGGACTCAACTGCTGAGGTCATTAGTCCCCTAGAACTGAGAACTAGTTAAACCTAACTAACCTAAGGACATCACAAACATCCATGCCCGAGGCAGGATTCGAACCTGCGACCGTAGCGGTCTTGCGGTTCCAGATGCAGCGCCTTTAACCGCACGGCCACTTCGGCCGGCTCAATTTTCTGTCCCTAGTACTATGTGGGCATTGTGACCGTTTATTAATGAGAGTAATTCTGGGACCTTTCTATAGACGCTCCTGCAGTTTACTATTAGCACATCAATATTGTTATTCCCTGTTGCATTTTGCCTACTACCTTGCCGCGTCACAGGAAGCGTCTTGTCGGGCCTAGGGAGGGAATTCTCTAACCTAAAAAACCCACATGTGCACTCCACACGTACTCCGCTACCCTTGTAGGCGCTCCCTGCGTGTAGTGCACGCCTGACCTATTCAGGGGGACCCTACATTTCTCCACCCGATAGCGGAGGACGAGAAATCTGCACCCTAGATCTCCGCAGAATCGTCTGAGCCTCTGGTTTAAGCCTTCTACTCGGCTCCAAACCAGAGGACCTCGATCGGTTCTGGGAACGATACTACAAATAGTTAGCTCAGAGTCCACCCCGTGAGCGAGGCTTTCCGCCTTCACCAACTCCGCCAACCGCCTGTACGAACTGAGGATGACCTCTGAACCCAGACGGCAGGAGTCATTGGTGCCGACACGAGCAAAAATTTGCAGTCGGGTGCACCCAGTGCTCTCTATCGCCGCTGGCAGGGCCTCCTCCACATCTCGGATGAGACCCCCCGGCAAGCATAGTGAACACTGGCCTTCTTCCCCGACCTTTCCGCTATTTCCAATATATCCCAGGCATATTCGATGGAGTTCATGTCTGGAGAACATGCTGACCACTCTAGTCGAGCGATGTCGTTATCCTGAAGGAAGTCATTGATAAGAACAATGGGGGCGCGAATTGTCGTCCATGAAGACGAATGCCTCGCCAATATGCTGCCAACATGGCTGCACTATTGGTCAGAGGATGGCATTCACGTATCGTACAGCCGTTACAGCGCGTTCCATGACCACCTCAAAACAGCAGGGAACCTCCACCATGCTGCACTCGCTAGACAGGCGTTCAGCCTGACCGGGTTGCCTCGAAACACGTCTCCTACGAATGTCTGGATGAAGGCATATGCGACACTCATTGGCGAATAGAACGTGATGCCAATCCTGTGCGGTCCATTCGGCATGTAGTTCGGCCCATCTGTACCGCGCTACATGGTGTCGTGGTTGCAAAGATGGAGTGAAGTTGCGCAACATGCAGCCTATTGCGCACAGTTTGAGTCGTAAAGCGACGTCCTGTGGCTGCACGAAAAGCATTATTCAACATGGTGGCGTTGCTGTCAGGGTTCCTCCGAGCCATAATTCGTAGGTAACGGTCATCCACTGCAGTAGTGGCCCTTAGGCGGCCTGAGCGTGGCATGTCATCAACAGTTTCTGTCTCTCTGTATCTCCTCCATGTCCGAACCACATCGCTTTGGTTCACTCCGAGACGCCTGGATCCTTCCCTTGTTGAGAGCCCTTCCTGGCACAAAGTAACAATGCGGACGCGATCAAACCGCGGTATTGACCCCATAGGCATGGTTGAACTACAGACAACACGAGCCGTATACCTCCTTCCTGGTGGAATGACTGGAACTGATCGGCTGTCGGAACCGCTCGGTCTAATAGGCGCTGCTCATGCGTGGGTATGCATGGTTGTTTACATCTTTGGGCGGGTTTAATGATATCTCTGAACAGTCAAAGGGACTCTCTCTGTGATACAGCATCCACAGCCAACGTCTATCTTCAGGAGTTCTGGGAACTGGGTTGAGCCAACCCTTTTTTGATGTGTGTAGTTGCTGGCCATTTTACGTTTGGTGGGTTAGAGGATATAGGTTGCTATGTACGAAATGTAGCTAACATATCGAAATCGTTTTTAACAGCAGAAGGAGGTCATGTCTGTTTCCATTCTCGAGAAAATATGTGAAATATATTCGATATTTTCTGCGTCGAGTTTGTCAGCTACACATCACATGCGTGGCTACTGCCACCTGCTGTGGCCTGCCGAGCGTTTCTCTTCTTCGTACGCTGCCAATACAAACCGAAGCGAAAGGAAAACTTAATGACTTGAAAAGACAACAGGAGTTTTCATCTCATGACGCTCACTGTATGTCTTTTAAGCCTATGCTGACCGGTTTCAGGAAAAAATTGTTACCTGTTTTATTGAATTTATTCACTCATTTATTATAATCTATTGACGTTAAAGTTGCCTTTTTAGCAGAGCGCGCTACAAACAGTGGACGTGTTCTACTACTGGTTGTTTCAAATGACGCATGAGCGATATAACTGCGCTAAGTGAAAATGTTAACTCAGTTCCTGAACTACACTTTGTATAAGTGCTGCAAATAAAACAAACACACATTATGTTAACTAACGTCTGCAAAACAACAATCAGAATGACCAACAAGAAAATAAAACTTGTTTTACGGTCACGCAGCGCAGCTGTGCTTGGGTAGGAGACAACGGCACTTTCGGTTCTACAACGGCACTTTCGGTTTTAATATACAGGGTGTTACAAAAAGGTACGGCCAAACTTTCAGGAAACATTCCTCACACAGAAATAAAGAAAAGATGTTATGTGGACATGTGTCCGGAAACGCTTAATTTCCATGTTAGAGCTCATTTTAGTTTCGTCCACCTACGCTCAATGGAGCACGCTATCAAGATTTCATACGGGATGCTCTACCTTTGCTGCTAGAACATGTGCCTTTACAACACAACATGTGGTTCACGCACGATGGAGCTCCTGCACATTTCAGTCGAAGTGTTCGTACGCTTCTCAACAACAGATTCGGTGACCGATGGATTGGTAGAGGCGGACCAATTCCATGGCCACCACGCTCTCCTGACCTCAACCCTCTTGACTTTCATTTATGGGGGCATTTGAAAGCTCTTGTCTACGCAACCCTGGTACCAAATGTAGAGACTCTTCGTGCTCGTATTGTGGACGGCTGTGATACAATACGCCATTCTCCAGGGCTGCATCAGCGCATCAGGGATTCCATGCGATGGACGGTGGATGCATGTATCCTCGCTAACGGAGGACATGTTGAACATTTCCTGTAACGAAGTGTTTGAAATCACGCTGGTACGTTCTGTTGCTGTGTGTTTCCATTCAATGATTAATGTGATTTGAAGAGAAGTAATAAAATGAGCTCTAACATGGAAAGTAAGCGTTTCCGGACACATGTCCACATAACATATTTTCTTTATTTATGTGTGAGGAATGTTTCCTGAAAGCTTGGCCGTACCTTTTGTAACACCCTGTATTCTAGGGGAAGGTGTAGGAAACGAATAAAAAAGTGGAACTTGTGTTACTGTCTAATAACTGAAGCGAATCTTCTAGTGGGAAGTGTACAAAATTAAGATGCAATTATTGTTTTACGATCTAATAACGGGAGTTGCGGTTCAGATCAAAGCTGTAGATTTTTTCGCGTCTTTCTCGTTTCCTCTCGTTGTTCTATGAAATTGTGTACGTCACGTCCTCCCTCTCCACCAGAGATATCCTATTTGTACATTTTTTTAAAACTTAGCAAACCTTTCTGTTCTCTTCTGGACGGAAATGAACTGTGTTGTTTATCAACCCTTTTCCATAAGAGCATACTCTACGATAATGTATATTCGCACTATGACTATCCATTGCAGCAGACGATAAGTTTATTTACGCGCTCTGCCATCGGCAGTAGCTTGAAAACTAACAAATCTAAAGCAAACCCGATGGAAAGGCTAGAAGAGGTTTTGAGTAAACAAACAGACACAGGAAAAACAGCAGCGCAACTGGTGCTGCGCTACGCACGCTACGTACCCAAGGGTTGGGCGGACCGGGCACACACCCTCCGGCCCATCGCCAAGGTTCAAAATCAAATGGCTCTGCGCACTATGGGACTTAACTTCTGAGGTCATCAGTCTCCTAGAACTTAGAACTACTTAAACCTAACTAACCTAAGGACATCACACACATCCATGCCCGACGCAGGATTCGAACCTGTGACCGTAGCGGTCACGCGGTTCCAGACAGTAGCGCCTAGAACCGTTCGGCCACTCCGGCCGACCCATCGCCAAGGGAAAGTTCACTCTACTTATTTCTCTCTGTCAGCGAGCTACAGTTCACTATCCCAGGGGCCTGCGGAAGAGCATTTTATGACTGCTTTTGCCGACTTTTGATGGCCCGACGTCCAGAAAATTGTTCTCGGCAGAGGAGAGTGCATTCCTCCTTTTCTGCGGGTCTTCTCGTAGTGATTCGTGTGCAGCTGTCTGCGATATCAATATCTGATACGTTGGGTTGGGTTGTTTGGGGAAGGAGACCAGACAGCGAAGTCATCGGTCTCATCGGATTAGGGAAGGGCGGGGAAGGAAGTCGGCCGTGCCCTTTCAAAGGAACCATCCCGGCATTTGCCTGGAGCGATTTAGGGAAATCACGGAAATCCTAAATCAGGACGGCCGAACGCGAGATTGAACCGTCGTCCTTCCGAATGCGAGTCCAGTGTGCTAGCCACTGCGCCACCTCGCTCGGTAATATCTGATACGCTTGTGAAAAAATTTCACCTCAGAAGCCGAAATGTGCCAGCAATTCAGGACACCCAACAGTATGTCGCCGGGCTAGCTCTTGCGTTTTTTCAGGGTCACGTAGGCACCAAAGTTGCGCTGCCGGCTGCTTCATGCATGCATGAAATAACAATGTTCTGATTTGGACGCCGGCTATACCGGTGGACACCTGTTTCGTGCCATGAGATGTGCTAAGATTGGAGGAACAGATTTTGCTCGTGTTCCGGAGGGAGGCTGTACGGTATTCAGAGATATATGCTATTGGCATATGAAAGCACTACCGTTTCCAATAGGTGAGTTTTAGTTTTTTTGCGTGTATTCCAAGTGGAATGTTCTGCTGACTTGACTGAAGTGTGAGGAAGCTGGGATTTGCGCGATGGCTGTAAAGGAGAGTAGATTCGGGCTGTGGCCGCTAACTGGTAGCCATCGATTCATACTCAGGGCCACAAAGGTGGATCCGGATGAGAGAAGGAGATGGAGGTCCACTGTTTGAGCTGACACAGAGGTGCACTGGTTACCACATTATAGACAGCAACATGCATAAGGTGAGCATTTCGTAGCATTGGGGTTATGAATCTTTAAGACGAATTTCGCCAACTCCAGCATGCCCTTACAACAGCGCAGTCGCTGTCGAATTTAAGCATATTGTGGCCCTTGGTCAGATTTTTAGACCGCAGTCTT
This sequence comes from Schistocerca piceifrons, assembly GCF_021461385.2. Lineage (NCBI taxonomy): Eukaryota > Metazoa > Arthropoda > Insecta > Orthoptera > Acrididae > Schistocerca > Schistocerca piceifrons. Next base: position 907,572,194 of record NC_060149.1, read on the forward strand.
CTTGGTTAATACTTTGCAGTGAGAAAGTTCTGAATGAGATAATCCTGCAAACCAACAAAAAACTGGCCCCCATGAGGGAAAAGTTATCTGACAGTAAGCGAAGCGACTATGAAGACTTCGTTGTGATAGAACTGAAAGCTTTTTTGGGGATTCTCATGTTCACAGCCATCTTCAGATCTAATAATGAAGATCTTCAAGTTATGTTTGGAACCAATGGTACTTCTCATGACAATTCTCATGTTGCACAGTCACTGAAGAGGATCTGAGTACTGCTGCTCAGTATACTTTTTGATGACGCCTCAGACGGGTATATGAGGAATAAATATTATGCAACAGCTCCCATAACATGGATTTTCCAAGAGTTTTTAAAAAATTGTATCAATAGCTATTCAACTGGAATTTACGTTTGTACTGACGAAATGTTGATGGGCTTTCGTGGTCGATATTGCTTTAAAATGTATAGACACAGCAAGCCAAGAAAATATGGACTGAAAATAATAGCTATGGCAGATGTGAAAACTCACTACTTGCTAAACGCCTGCATTTACCACTGAAAGAATAATGACGGTTGAACACTAACTGATGACGAAAGGAAATTTTCCAAACCAACTCAGGCAGTGTTGCAATTGACCAAACCCATTTGCGGAAGTGACTGCAATATCACGGCTGATAACTGATTTTTGTCTATAGCCTTCGTAAAGGAACTAAATAAAACGGGCATGACATACGTACGAACGTTGAGAAAAAAAAAATAAATGGGACCTGACATAAGTAGGAACGTCGAGAAAAAGTAAACAACAAATTTCAAACGAATTTTACCTGCCAAGAAAAGAGAAGTAGGAGAAGCCCTCTATGGCTTCGAGACAACACTACTCCCTTATGTACCCAGAAAGGTCACGCTTTCGTATACTCAATGCACCATACCCAGTCGACTGATCCAGGAACTGGAAAACCGATAATTATTGCTTTTTACGACAGCACGAAAGGTGGGGTCTACGCATTGAATGAGAAGTTCACGATTTACTCAACAAGGCGATGGCTGTCAACCAATTTTTCACTCTCATGAACATCAGCCTAGCGAATGCCTGTTATCTACCAAGGATTCACTGGGAACCCATTGGTAATCAGGTTGGAATACATCAGAAGGCTTTCCAAAGAACTTGTAGAACCTCATCTCAGTTGCTGACTTCTGAACCCTCGGTTGCCCTGTGTACTACGGCTAAACATCAGTAGAATACTAAAGATACCAGTTCCTTTTGAAGTCAGACAGGCCTTAAGCAAACAAGTGATGTGCAAGAAGTGTCCAACAGGCTCTGACAGAAAAACAGAAAAAGATCTGCAACAGCTGCAAGATTTGCGGAGTCTGCGCAATTCCTGTATGCCATGACTGCATAGAGTAATGGCTTACAAATTCATGTGTATGTAACAAATTGTCAAAGCATATGTGTTTCTCTAAACGTTCGTTGTTCCTTTTTACTGTGATGTTAGAATTTGGTTTAATTCTTCATATAAAATTAGCAGAGACAGGGGTTATGTAACATGTAGCAGATGTTTTTTATTGTCTGCGTATGTGGTCAATTCTGTTACCTGTAACTTATATTCTGTGTCAAAAGGTTTTCAGTGATATCAATAAAAGTTAGTTTTGAAATGTCAGTTGAAATTTTTCATTTCTCTTTCACCATTGAAGTATAAGGATCATGGAAATTACTCAGCATCTATAACCCAACCCCACCAATAGCGTTACAAAAATATTGCCTCACCCGTTACGGATTAAAGTAATCAATGTGTTACGTTGATCTATGTCCCATGTCACTCGTGTCTTTCGGAAATTTCATCTGTTATTTAGTTAGGCAGCATTACCTTTGGTAACTTTTTTATATTTAATTAATCTATATGGGGAAAGATAGGAGTAATCTTGGAGTAGAATACATCATGTCAACTTCAGTTTCACTACTCAGGCTTTTGTCATTCGCGTTTAGATTCCGTTGCATTTAATTTTTTTCTGTGTCTCACAAATGTTCAGATTCAGAAGTTCATCAGAGGTACCCACACATCTGCCCGCCTCTCGGGGCATATTGTAAATTGTTAAACCTCCTTATACTTAGGGTGACACGAAATACTTAAATAATCTTGGTCATATTTCCTTACTGACACAGTTTTCACAAATATTTGAAAAAATAATTTACTCAAAAGTAGTTCCACATTTAAATAAAAATAACTAACTTAATATATCACAGTTGGAATTCCAGAAGGGTTGCGCAACTGAGAATGCTATTTATACATTCACTATATATAATAAAAAATCGACAATTGTTATTTTTTGTGATCTTTACAAGACGTCTCATTGCACAGATAATGTTACACACAAAGTTTTATTGAATTGCTGGCTTCACACAAAACTGACCAGAATCATATTTAACTGACAGAATGCAAAAAGTTATGCTGAATAATTCAGAAAATGATGGAAGGGTGGAAAATTTTAGTGATTGTGCAGAAAGAACAGAGAGGGCCCCTGGCTTCAATTTTAGGTCGATTGATATTCTTTGTATATGTGAATTATCTTCCACTTAACATTCAACTAGCAGAATTGGAACTATTTTCAGACAATACTATTGTTTTCATAAATCCTATTAGAGAGAAAGCAACAGAAGAGATTGTTAATGACGTTTCCCAAGGAATTATTAAGTAGCTCTTTGAAAATAGACCCTCCCTAAATTTTGAGAATATGCACTACATTCAGTTCTGTACAACAAGTAGAGACATACCAGCAGTTGATGTAGCACATAAACAGGAGTCAGTAAATAGGGTAGATTTTTTTTGGTGTACATACTGATGGAAACTTGAACTGAAAGACGGATATTACTGAGTTTCTCAACCAATTAAGTTCAGCTGCTTTTGCTTTTCACGTAATTGTCAGTCTTGGAAACAAAAGAATCAACCTTCTAACATATTTTCTATATTTCCACTCAACAATGTCTTATAGAACAGTTTCCTGGGGTAACTCAACACTCAAAAAGAAAGTACTGATTCCACAAAATCGAGCACTAAGAATAATGTGTGGTGTTCACCCATAATCGTCATATAAGTAGCTCTTTAAGGGTTTAGACATTTTTAAAGCACCATCAGAATACATATATTCGCTAATGAATTTCACCATAAATAAACAATCGATCACAATCTGAAAAGAGTAGCGATAAATATACCTACAACACTAAAGGGAAAAATGAAATTTATTACACATTATTAAAACTGACATTGGCATATAAATGAGTTCAGTACACAAGAACAAAGATTTTTGATCATTTTCCCACTAACATAAAACGTCTGACAGGTTTCACATGTAACCCAAAATCGTTTCTCCTGGACAAAACCTTATATTCCATGGACGTATTTTTATTTAAAAACTGTCAGTCCCTAAAAAAAAGAACTCACTTTTAACCATAGTTGCACGAGTAGCACTACGAAATAATGTGTTCATGAACATTGACACTAATCGTGTATACATATCCTATAAAGTGAATTGTTCCACATCATTTTTACAACAGAATCGTTCAAATAATCTATGGAACATGTAGCACATTAATTGAACATATGATAGGATGAGTGAAGTCTTTTTGTTTATTTACTTTATTTATTTATTTTACCGCAAGTGTCATGGAGAATCAATTGGCCTTTCGCCAAATGTGTGAGTATGTTGGTAAACTCAATATTTGGCGGATAGTCCAGATTGTTGTGGAATTTTGCCCCATTGTTGGGCCACATCTTATTAGATTTCATCACACAGTACAGCAAGGATCACTCTGATATAAGCCAGCAGGCAGTTACGATCTGTAGCATCTCCCGTCGCACAAAACGACAGATGGTCACGAAACGAGACAAAGAACGCGTTACTGGGAGCCGTATTGTATTGTAGAGTACAGAGAATGCGGTGATTCACACTGCGAGACTTAGCGGCAAGCGCATAACTTTAATTTCTAATATAACTACACTCCTGGAAATTGAAATAAGAACACCGTGAATTCATTGTCCCAGGAAGGGGAAATTTTATTGACACATTCCTGGGGTCAGATACATCACATGATCACACTGACAGAACCACAGGCACATAGACACAGGCAACAGAGCATGCACAATGTCGGCACTAGTACAGTGTATATCCACCTTTCGCAGCAATGCAGGCTGCTATTCTCCCATGGAGACGGTCGTAGAGATGCTGGATGTAGTCCTGTGGAACGGCTTGCCATGCCATTTCCACCTGGCGCCTCAGTTGGACCAGCGTTCGTGCTGGACGTGCAGACCGCGTGAGACGACGCTTCATCCAGTCCCAAACATGCTCAATGGGGGACAGATCCGGAGATCTTGCTGGCCAGGGTAGTTGACTTACACCTTCTAGAGCACGTTGGGTGGCACGGGATACATGCGGACGTGCATTGTCCTGTTGGAACAGCAAGTTCCCTTGCCGGTCTAGGAATGGTAGAACGATGGGTTCGATGACGGTTTGGATGTACCGTGCACTATTCAGTGTCCCCTCGACGATCACCAGTGGTGTACGGCCAGTGTAGGAGATCGCTCCCCACACCATGATGCCGGGTGTTGGCCCTGTGTGCCTCGGTCGTATGCAGTCCTGATTGTGGCGCTCACCTGCACGGCGCCAAACACGCATACGACCATCATTGGCACCAAGGCAGAAGCGACTCTCATCGCTGAAGACGACACGTCTCCATTCGTCCCTCCATTCACGCCTGTCGCGACACCACTGGAGGCGGGCTGCACGATGTTGGGGCGTGAGCGGAAGACGGCCTAACGGTGTGCGGGACCGTAGCCCAGTTTCATGGAGACGGTTGCGAATGGTCCTCGCCGATACCCCAGGAGCAACAGTGTCCCTAATTTGCTGGGAAGTGGCGGTGCGGTCCCCTACGGCACTGCGTAGGATCCTACGGTCTTGGCGTGCATCCGTGCGTCGCTGCGGTCCGGTCCCAGGTCGACGGGCACGTGCACCTTCCGCCGACCACTGGCGACAACATCGATGTACTGTGGAGACCTCACGCCCCACGTGTTGAGCAATTCGGCGGTACGTCCACCCGGCCTCCCGCATGCCCACTATACGCCCTCGCTCAAAGTCCGTCAACTGCACATACGGTTCACGTCCATGCTGTCGCGGCATGCTACCAGTGTTAAAGACTGCGATGGAGCTCCGTATGCCACGGCAAACTGGCTGACACTGACGGCGGCGGTGCACAAATGCTGCGCAGCTAGCGCCATTCGACGGCCAACACCGCGGTTCCTGGTGCGTCCGCTGTGCCGTGCGTGTGATCATTGCTTGTACAGCCCTCTCGCAGTGTCCGGAGCAAGTATGGTGGGTCTGACACACCGGTGTCAATGTGTTCTTTTTTCCATTTCCAGGAGTGTATTTAAATGTTTATATATTCCTCCAACTAGACTATATACTTTATCCGCACTGACAACAACCTCACTGCGACTTCAGTTAACTGCAGAATCAAGTCCACATTTTAATTAGAACTTTATATAATATCTGTTGATCCACTGACGATAAGGACAGCGGTCAAATATTTACCAAGGAAAAACGCCAAACATCCATACGTTTTGAGAAGTTTTATTATTTACACAATCAGTTTTGACAACTCAATAATGCCATCTTCAGATCCCTAAGCGCTCCATATATAGACAATCAGATAAATCGATCCTTGCATAAATGGATTCTGTGAATACGTTTTTGGAGTGTTTACTTCAAAGACTTGACCACAACTGGTTACCTATATAAAATAACTTCTCAAAACGTACCGTTGTTTGGCCATTTTCCTTGGTAAAGAAGTTTATATAATGTTGACGGTCATTGGCCTACTGATCCGAGCAATCAGAAACGTTCCGTGTGCAGGCAGGCGCGAAGTGCTGATGCTGGCAGGCTTGGACTAGTTTTTGGAGAGGCAATGTGTATGTGCTGTTGACAATTGTATGTCCACGTATGAGTGATACGATGGTTAAAACTGTATCGGAGAAAGTTTGTGTGCGATCTCCCATGTGGGCGACTTTGTAAGATGATCAAAGTCATGTGGACATAAGTATTTTACCAGATGGCAATGGTGCTCGATAAGTGAAATTTAGATTTCGTAAACTTCGATTCAAATACTGCTGTCAGATTCGTTTTAGGACAGTTTTTTCCTTTTTTTTTTTAGTAAGAATAAGGTTGCATCCTTTCATTTGGAGACTTCCATTGAAGTAGGGTTGATATTTTCCCTCTTGCTGTTCCATCATTCATAATTGATTGTATACATGTTAGTATCCGCGACCAACGGAAAAGAAAACTAGTGGGGACATCGCGACTGATTTACAAGTCACGAGGTAAACAAACCTTCTGTTGTTGAGGTAGGGAAGCTGCAAGAACTTTGCTAGACATTTCCGTTACGAGTTTGTCATCGTAGCCCCCGTATGCAGCAATCCGCCAGGAACAACATGCGCTGTTAACTTGTCTGACGCAGCTATGTTTCATGGCTGGAACATTCCTTATATCTCATCGTAATTAGTTAATTAGTAATGTAATGGGCTTATAATATAAGGAGCCGCAACTCTTGGCGTCCCTGTCAAGAGAATACTTCCAATAAACTGTGAGTAACTGGTGTGGTAGAAAGTATTTTAGACCAGTGAACATAACGTATGAATTTTGGAAACTGCCTTGAGTGTGAAGAAAAATTTTGAACAGTGGATTTTGTTTGTGAAAACTGGAATTAGCCATTGAAGTGTGTGTATTAGGCACGGCAGGGAGTGTTTGAACGTCGAATATTGAGTCTGAACATTGAAAAACGAGTTTGGGGGGTAGGAGACAAGATACCGGCGGAAGTAAAGCTTTGAGGAGGGGTCGTGCTTGGATAGCTCATTCAGTAGAGCACTTGCCTGAGAGAGGCGAAGGTCTTGAGTTCGAGATCCGGTCTGCCACAAAGTTTTATTCTATCAGAAAGTTTCAGTCAACACAACTTATGAAACTTCCCGGCAGATTAAAACTGTGTGCCGGACCGAGACTCGAATTCGGGACCTTTGCCTTACGCGGGCAAGTGCTCTACCAACTGAGCTACCCAAGCACGACTCACGCCCCGTCCTCACAGCTTTACTTCTGCCAGTACCTCGTCTCCTGTGAGGACGGTGCGTGAGTCGTGCTTGGGTAGCTCAGTTGGTAGAGCACTTGCCCGCGAAAGGCAAAGGTCCCGAGTTCGAGTCACGGTCGGGCACACAGTTTTAATCTGCCAAGAAGTTTCATATCAGCGCACACTTCGCTGCAGAGTGAAAATCTCATTCTGACAACTTATGAACTTTATAGATTGCCATTGGGCACTGAATAGCTGCTGCAGTATGATACGAACAGTTTTGACTAACTAATATTATTAGGGAAAAATTTAGTACACTGAACATTGAATGTCAGGAAATACTTACCAGTTTGAGCTGCACCGAAGAGCCAAAGAAACTAGTACACCTGCCTGATACCGTGTTGGGCCCCCGCGAGCACGCAGAAGTGCCACAACACGACGTGGCATGGACTCGACTAATGTCTTAAGTAGTGCTGGAGTGAACTGACACTATGAATCCTGCGGGGCTGTCATAACTCCGTAAGAGTACGAGGGGGTGGAGATCTCTTCCGAAAAGGACGTCGCAAGCCATCTCAGATATGCTCAATAATGAAACTTCCTGGCAGATTAAAACTGTGTGCCCGACCGAGACTCGAACTCGGGACCTTTGCCTTTCGCGGGCAAGTGCTCTACCATCTGAGCTACCGAAGCACGACTCACGCCCGGTACTCACAGCTTTACTTCTGCCAGTATCTCGTCTCCTACCTTCCAAACTTTACAGAAGCTCTCCTGCAGGAGAGCTTCTGTAAAGTTTGGAAGGTAGGAGACGAGATACTGGCAGAAGTAAAGCTGTGAGTACCGGGCGTGAGTCGTGCTTCGGTAGCTCAGATGGTAGAGCACTTGCCCGCGAAAGGCAAAGGTCCCGAGTTCGAGTCTCGGTGGGCACACAGTTTTAATCTGCCAGGAAGTTTCATATCAGCGCACACTCCGCTGCAGAGTGAAAATCTCATTCTGGATGCTCAATAATGTTCATGCCTGGGGAGTTTGGTGGCGAGTGGAATTGTTTGAACTCTGACGAGTGTTCCTGGAGCCACTCTGTAACAATTCTGGACTTGTGGGGTGTCGCATTGTCCTGCTGGAACTGCCCAAGTCCGTCGGAATGCGCAATGGTCATAATGGATTTAGGTGACCAGACAGGACATGTCACCTGTCATGGTCGTATCTAGTCGTATCAGGGGTCCCATACCATTCCAACTACAGACGCCCCAAACCGTTCCATATCGTCCACCAGCTTGAAGAGTACCCTGCTGTCATACAGGGACCATGGATTCATGAGGTTGTCTCCATCCTCTTCCACGTCCATCCGCTCGATACAATTTTAAACGAGACTCGTTCGACCAGGCGACATGTTTCAGCAACAGTCCAAAGTCGGTGTTGATGGGCTCACACGTGGCGTACAGCTTTGTGTCGTGCAGTCATCAAGGGTACACGAGTGGGCCTTCGGCTCAGAAAGCCCATATCGATGATGTTTCGTGGAGTGGCTCGCATGCTGACACTTGTTGGTAGCCCAGCACTGAAATCTGCAGCAATTTGCGGAAGGATTGCATTTCTGTCAAGTTGAAAGATTCTCTTCAGTCATCGTTGGTCGCGTTGTTGCAGGATCTTTTTCCGGTCGCAGCGTTGTCGGAGATTTGATGCTTTACTGGATTCCTTATATTCACGGTACAGTCGTGAAATGGTCGTATAGGAAAGTCCCCAGTTCATCGCTATCTCGGAGGTGGTGTGTTTCATCGCTCGTGTGCCGACTATAACACCACGTTCAAACTCACTTAAATCTTGATAACCTGCCGTTATAGCCGATCTAACAACTGCGCCAGACACTTGTTTATATAGGCATAGCCGACCGCAGCGCCATTTCTGCCTCTTTACATATCTCTGTGTTTGAATACGTATGCCTATACCAGTTTCCTTGGCGATTCAGTGCAGTATTCAGGAGTAAATTGTTATGAACATTGACACAATATTTACGTGTGTTTCGTGCAGCTGTGTTAATTATAGTTACTGAACAATACTTGACGACATTGACTGCGGTTTCTTCTAGATCATTAAAGATAACTATGTGTGAATACACACTACTGGCCATTAAAATTGCTACACCAAGAAGAAATGCAGATGATAAACTGATATTCATTGGACAAATATATTATACTAGAACTGACATGTGATTACATTTTCACGCAATTTGGGTGCATTGATCCTGAGAAATCAGTACCCAGAACAACCACCCCCGGCCGTAATAACGGCCGTGATATGCCTGGGCATTGAGTCAAACAGAGCTTGGATGGTGTGTACAGGTACAGCTGCCCATGCAGCTTCAACACGATACCACAGTTCATCAAGAGTAGTGACTGGCGTATGGTGACGAGCCAGTTGCGCGGTCACCATTGACCAGACGTTTTCAATTGGTGAGAGATCTGGAGAATGTGCTGGCCAGGGCAGCAGTCGAACATTTTCTGTATCCAGAAAGGCCCGTACAGGACCTGCAACACGCGGTCGTGCATTATCCTGCTGAAATGTAGGGTTTCACAGGGATCGAATGAAGGCTAGAGCCACGGGTCGTAACACATCTGAAATGTAACGTCCACCGTTCAAAGTGCCGTCAATGCGAACAAGAGGTGACCGAGACGTGTAACCAATGGCACCCCATACCATCAGGCCGGGTGATACGCCAGTATGGCGATGACTAATACACGCTTCCAATGTGCGTTCACCGCGATGTCACGAAACACGGATGCGACCATCAAGATGCTGTAAACAGAACCTGGAATCATACGAAAAAGTGACGTTTTGCCATTCATGCACCCAGGTTCGTCGTTGAGTACACCATCCTAGGCGCTCCTGTCTATGATGCAGCGTCAAGGGTAACCGCAGCCACGGTCTCCGAGCTAGTAGTCCTTGCTGCTGCAAACGTCGTCGAACTGTTCGTGCAGATGGTTGTTGTCTTGCAAACGTCCCCATCTTTTGACTCAGGGATCGAGACGTGGATGCACGATCCGTTACAGTCATGCGGGTAAGATGCCTGTAATCTCGACTGCTAGTGATACGAGGCCGTTGGGATCCGGCGCCGCGTTCCGTATTACCCCCCTGAACCCACCGGTTCCATATTCTGCTAACAGTCATTGGATCTCGACCAACGCGAGCAGCAATGTCGCGGTACGATAAACCGCAATCGCGATAGGCTACAATCCGCCCTTTATCAAAGTCGGAAAAGTGATGGCACGCATTTCCCCTCATTACACGAGGCATCACAACAACGTTTCACCAGGCAACGCCGGTCAACTGCTGTTTGTGTATGAAAAATTGGTTGGAAACTTTCCTCATGTCAGCACGTTGCAGGTGTCGCCACCGGCGCCAACCTTGTGTGAATGTTCTGAAAAGCTAATCATTTGCATATCAAAGCATCTTCTTCCTGTCGATTAAATTTCGCGTCTTGTGCACGTCATCTTCGTGGTGTAGCAATTTTAATGGCCAGTAGTGTATGTTAAGGCGACGATGGCAGATGCTCGTAACCGGTAACTGGCGGTGGACCGGGCGACAAATGAAATTTCCGGCGATGCATCAAGTTGTGGCTTGCGGCGGACGGTGTGCGCGGCTTCCGAGTGCGGCTGGCGGCAACAGCAGGCTGGCGGCAACTGGCTGGCGTCCGGCTGGCTCTTCAGCCGACGCACGCGGCTGCAGTTTCATGACAGCGTGCAGGAGGCGTCATTAACGTAAATCGTAGTTACAAAATAATTAAAGAACGGAACTTTAGTTGTGGGTTTAGAGGAATTAATCCCGCAATTTTGTAATTTATTTAGTAAACACAATCGTCGTCGCGTATATGTTGTTACTTTTTATTTTTGGTTGATCGGTTTCGATCTACATAAAGATCTACATTCTTTGGTGGTAGTAGGAATCAATGGCGTGGATTAGGCCCGTCCGTGCTGGCGTTAACAACACTGAGCTAGCACGGACGGACCTGCTCCACGCCAGGGACTCCTACGAACACCGAGGAACGTAGATCTAATGATGATCTCTGTAATAGATCATCCACAAAAAAAGAAGTAACAACTTATACGCGACCAGCACTGCGTTTACTAAATAAATTACAACACTGTTGGAGCGCTGTTTCCTGGAACAACGTTCCAAAAAATTACAAATTTTGTGTTTTGTAAATAATTGCTATTATATATCAGGCAAGATGAGTTCAGTTACAGTAAATGCGTGATGGGATTGTCACCCAGGGAAGTGTTGTTAACAGCAAAAACAAATTTAATGAGTTAATTAGTAATAAGAATGATAATCCTTTTCATTAAGCCTAGATTCTCATTCAAAATGATCTAAAAGTCAATTTCTTATTGAATTTTTTGAAAAGTATATGTGTAGAATGTTGGAAGCAAAAGGTTTTTTAACTTTAGGAAAGTTTCTGCAGCCCATTGTTCGAAGCAGTGTCACGGCCGCCGGAACGCTCTCATCCGGAGACACCCGGCTCAGGTAGAAAACTTGTCGTGCCGTGCCGCACGTTCACGAAACATTTGTATTGCAGTACGCATGCAAACATATTCGCCGAAAAAGCTGACGAACAACGTGTGCAGGCTGCATAACGTAGCGTATCCACCTCAGCCAGATCGACTTTTCTTCCCAAGGAGAGCGAGGGAATTGCTCTCCAGGAAAAATTCGAGTTTGAGGAAGGGTGGATGTACGGTACTAGAATTGCTGACTAGACATAAGCAACGAAAACCCTTTTTTTGTCAAATTTTGGTCAAAACTGGTCAAGACATGGTTTTTGGTATTGGATTAGCCATTTTGAGTTTTGGAAATATAACTTCAGATTTGTGTTCTGTGACATCAAAAATATGTAACAACATGTAAATTGAACTAATAATAAATATAAAAGTTTTCCTTAAACTTTAAACAGGTTTTTCGCGCAAACGATTTTTCAAAACTGTATTTAGCATAAAATAGAAACGTCTTAACCCATCAGCCCTGGAAAGTAAACACTTTTCTTGGGAACTTATTACTATAATATATGAAATTTGTTAATATTAACTATTTTTTGTAAAGCCACAAAGACTGAAAAAAAAAACAAAAATCGAACTCAAAGTTCAAGTTCACACCACATAGTTAAATTGAAGGTTATCTCATTGTTTTTAGGCATAAATGTAATGTAGTATCGACTGATATTATCCATTTTTGATTTCAGATAACCCCTGAGCGTCTACAGTGCACGCAGTCTGCGTACTTCAAACTCACAAGCCCATGTTTGAACCATAATTATGGGTGCCACTTCGTTTTTTTTATTGAAAATCTAAAATAAAGTTCGAAGTACGATTAGTCATACTCTCCAAACATTCTTTGTATGTCTTAGCAGCGTCTCAAAAAAATTTACAAGCTTTTCCTACTCTTAGGTCATTAGAATGAGAACATGGCCTTAGGTTAATATCAGAGGGTATAGTATGGGTAAATAAGCGGTATTTTGTTCAAGACAAAGACTTTTAATGAGATTTTGTGATAATTTATCGTGCCATTTTAGGACTTACGATTTGTAGACTGTTGCTACAGAGTAACTAATGTAATATATGTGATGCTAATGAGATTCTGGGTTCGGAGAGGCTCATGCAGAAAAAATTTGTTAACTATGGCTCTGAATAATCTTATGTCTTCTGTGTTGGACTGTTATAAGGGACTGTGATTGTTTATGACAGTATATAAGTTCGCATAAAACAATTATCTGCATCCACTCCTTTTTTTATTTCATCCCATGACGCTTTTAGAGAGTTTACACTCTCATCTTCAGGTGGAAAAATGATATTATGTTACATTTTTTTCAGTTGGATGCAGCCAGTTGTTCGGTGCGGTTACATTTTGTTTGTTGCGGTTACATTTTGAATCTGTTCCAGTACACAGAACCGTGTGGTTGGTCATAAATATGCATTTTTAACTTAATTTGCCTCACAGAACTGGAACCAGTAACATAAACGTTTGTTTGTTTATGTTATTGGTTTGTGTTCTATGAGAAAAATTAAGTTAGAAATGTATATTTATGACGAACTGCTGGGTTCTGTACACTGGCATAAATTCAAGATGACACAGCAACAAACAACTGGCTCCTCTCAGCTAGCAGAAATGTAACATAACATCACTGTTTCACCTGAAAATGAGACTGTAAACTCTCGAAAGGTGTCGTGGCATGAAATCAAATGTCTGCTTGACATGTATAATTGTTTTATATTAACTTTCATGTAATACAAAGCTGAATATATGCTTTTGTTACTTGAAACAAGACAATTTGGGAGAGAAGCATCAAAAGAGTTATAAAATGGTGTCAAACAAATTTGTATATGGTATTTACATTAATGTTTTGAAAATATGAGCAGCTTTCTTATAAAATACCCCACAAGTAATCAATTTGCTTAATCACCAAATAGTTGTCCTAGTTTGATCAAAATAACAGTGTAACTACTGCATAATCAGGTGAACAAAGTTTCTGAAGACTCACATAAAGAAATTAAAGCTGAATGACAGCTGTGAAAAATGTAGTAATAGCTAGGAACTTAGGTACTGGAATTGACGAAATAAGTAATGAAAAGGAGATTGTAGGAGAGGTTAATGGTAATGAAAGTAAAGTACAAGAATATGACGATGAACTGGGATAGAAGGAGGATTAGAGTTACGAGTTAAGTCAGACGTAAATGTCATGAATAAAGGTGTGAGAGAAGAGGAAAGAAGGGGGATAAGATTTATGATTTAACATCAGACGTAAATGTTGTAAATAAAGATGAGAGAGCAGAGTTCTTTAAAGGAGAAACATAGATGTAATATGTGGCAAACGAAGCTAAATAAGGGAAACAGACTCATGTTAATGCTGAAGTGAAGGAAAATGAATTTAATTACAGCACTATGGGGATGGTAACAGAGTAATGGCAAATCCAGGTAACACAAGTAAAAACTATGCAAATAAACCGACAAATGAGAAAGATAATACTGTTTGTGAAGTGATAAACCGGAAGAATGACTTAAAAGTTTTCAGAATAAAGTGTAACTCTATTGGGTTGAAGAAAAGTACTAACTATGTAATTAACAATCGAATAGGAAATAAAACAGGTTGTGATGAAAATTAAATGTTGCTAAAATGTTTGAGAAAGCATCAGAAAATATTTTCTGAAATATGTGGTATTCAGAAAGACTAAACTTACTGGTTTAGAAAAAAAAAACCTTTCAAACGACAGCTTCCGGTCGTGCCATGCCGTGGTAACGTGGAAAGCCAGGGATGATAACAATAAGTGCGTGTTTAGTTTATTAGATGTGTACTTACTTATTAATTTAATTCTGATTATGAAGTCATTTCAATGCAGTGTTAATGTTGTGTGGCCTTGTCCAATTATGTTGTAATCCCCTGCGTGCAGCTTACGAGAGAGAAATGCCGAGTCAGCAGAGCGGTTAACGGCCCCGTGAAATGTAGGGCAGTGACTGGCCCTGTGGAATGCAGGGTAGTCACTCGTATTGATTGGGTCTCTGACATCCGACAGTCAAGGACGCATTAGCGGCAGCCAAAACAAAGGTTACGCATTAGCTATTGACATGTGAGATGCGTCATGGCGACGTATGACTTTACGTTTTGTTTACCAACAGACTAGGACAATTATTTGATGATTGAATAAGTAAATGGACTACGTGCGGGTTATTTCATAACAAATCTGTTCATATTTTTAAAACATTAATGTAAATAACATTTTTTCCAAGGAGATCATGCCATTGTACATATTTAATGTGTGTCAAGTTTAAAGTTTTTTATGCGTATATGGTATTAGAGAAAGACGACGAAAGGATGCTATCTGCATCTCAGGTCATCAGTTCCATCCAGGACCACCCTCTGGATCGCATCAACAAACGCAAGGAGATGAACCAGTAATGTGGCTGTGTTGTGAATATAACCAGTGAAACTCATTATTATAAGTTGCAAAAATTTATTAAGTTATTTTAATTGAAAACTGAACCATCAGAGGCAGAGTTTAAGTACTGATTATTATATAGGGTAATTATAACTGTTATCTGACAGCAAGGATGGGTACCTTAGAAACTGAAATAAGAGGGAGTGCTGAATAATAATGGCTCCAAATTTTTTATGTGAAGACTTTTAAAGCTTCTAGAATAAAACAAGCGTTTTCCTGTATACGTAGTTATTTGTCAACATAGTCACCCTGCCATAGAACACATTTCTCCCAACGAGAGACCAGTTCGCTGATACCATCAGTGTTGTAAGATGTTTGACTTGGTTAACAGAGCCACAACTTCCCCTCTGCTTGCATGCTTCATCACTGTCAAAGTGATGTCCTCTAAGGTGTTTTTTAAGTTTTGGAAGCAGAAGAAAACCGAGTGGCGCAAGTTGGGGCTGTATGGAGGATGATCGATGACAGTGAAACCAAAGCGTCGGATTGTTGCAGATGTCGCAGCGCTCGTGTGTGGTCTGAAATTGTCATGCTGAAAAATGGTTCAAATGGCTCTGAGCACTATGGGAGTTAACTGCTCAGGTCATCAGTTCCCTAGAACTTAAAACTATTTAAACCTAACTAACCTAAGGACATCACACACGTCCATGCCCGAGGCAGGATTCGAACCTGAGACCGTAGCGGTCGCGCGGTTCCAGACTGTAGTGCCTAGAACCGCTCGGCCACTCCAGCCGGCGTGTCATGTTGAAGGAGCGGATGCTCCATGTGTGATAAAACACTTCGATTTCGTGTTTTCATTTTTCTGATGGTCTCGCAGTACCTTGCAGAATTTATGGTGGTGCTTTTAGACGTGAATTCCAAATGCACCATATCTTGAACATCGTAGAGCACTCTGTTCACGACTTTGCCTGCTGATGACACAGTCTTGGACTTTTCTGGCGTCGGTGACAACAGTGATGCTCTCTTCTGCGGTAGAAATTGTGAACCCAGCTTTCATCACCTGTCACATTGTTCTTAAGGTAAGCATCACCCTCACTCACAACACACAAAGAAGTTGCTCACATAAGTCCAGTTTCCTCTGTTTCATGCGAGGAGTGGGGATATCATGCACCGACCACGCACACAGTTTTTTATACTGCAGTTCTGCAGTGACGGCCTATACACCCGCCCGTGATTTGTTAAAATTACCTCAGAGATTTTGTCCGATGAGTTAATCAATCCGATTTCGATGAGTCTCGTTAGTTGTCGAAAGCCGTTGTCCACTCCGAACTCTGTCACCCACATGAAGGTTAGCACCATAATTTCTTTCATTAAAGCAGAAAAAAACAAAGTCGCACATTACTGATTTCAATAAAGTTATCACCGTATACACCTTTCTTTCTTCTATAGATTTCAATTAGAGGCTCGTTTTCTGCGGTTAAAAACTCGATTACAGCGTACTTTTTCTCTCTCACCGCCTTAGTTACGTTACACACGCCATGTTAGACACTACAATTCAGAGTCCTCTAGAGGCAGAGGACTGCAGCTTGCGTCAGCGAAGAGGGAAAGTCGGACGAGTAATATACATCACATGTAATACCTTAACTCATATTAAGAACAGAATAAAAAATTCAAAGGCCTTAGTTTTCAGCATGCCTTCTGAAATGTACAGTTTTGAAAAAAAAAAGTCAAAAAATACTAGGGAGCCTGTATTGTAACTTTATGTATAAAGCCCCAAAACGGTTGAACTTTTCTTTATTTCTTTAAAAAAATTATTTTTTAAATATTAACACAAAATAAAAATTAAAATTAGCACATATAATTCGTGAAACACTAACAGGCACAATATCTAAAGACAAATTTATGGGAGAAGTATCTCAGCCATTTGAAATAAAAACTGGTGTTAGACAAGGTGATGGTTTATCACCTTTACTGTTTAATTGTGTTCTTGAAAAATTGTAAGGATCCTGAATTCGCAGATAGAAAATCACAAAATTGAACCAATAACTCTGGAAAGGAAAACAAATGGAATTAAGGTAAACTGCTTGGCTTTTGCGGATGATTTTACAATACTTTCAGAAAACTTGACAGAGGCAGTTATTCGGATAAACCTTTTTCTTAAAAAAATAGCAAACAGAACTGGTCTCAAAATTTCGGCTGAGACAACAAAATTAATGAGAAACATAAAAACTGGCAAAATTCATAGAAACACAAATAGGTAAAATAAAGCCAGTAAATAAATTTAAATATCTTGGGGAGACTAAACAATAGGATGCACTAGAAAAATGTGCAATAGATGTAAGAAATAACAAAATGGAAAGAGCATATGGTTTGACGAAAAATATTTGCAACAAGAAACGCATATTTACAAAAACAAAACCAAAGCACTACACCACAGTGGTACGACCAGAATGTTTATACGGATCTAAATGCCTAACGATGAACTATAAGATGGACAGACTATAAGATGGATAGACTCTAGTACTTTCCAGTACTAGAGGTACTGGAAAGAAGGATTATTAGAAAAATAATGGGTGCAATAAAAACTGCAGATGGTTGGAAAATAAGAAGTAATGAGGAGATCTACAAAAATATAGAGAAAATATCTGAAGTAATGGCCAAACAAAGATTAACCTTTTTCGGACACCTCTACTGAATGGACGGAAATAGACTAACAAAACAAATACTCCTATATTTCTGGAAGAAGAAATCGACAATAGCATGGATTACAGAAGTAAGGAGAGATCTAGGAAGAAACAACATCAAAGAATCAGAAATAGCAGAAAGAAACCGTTTTAAAAATAAAATACTATATTTGGAACGCTTTCAAACCAGAAGAAATAAAAAGTTGGGAACAACATGGACAGAAGAAAGGAAGAGACTTTATGGAGAGAAAATAGCAAAATAAGAAACAATAACAAAGGAAGAAAAAGAGCTGAAGTTGTTGTTAACGTGATCCTATTTGGTCAATATGATTGGGGAAAAAACACATTTTATCAGCTTTCATCATACTTTATGCCAAGGCTGACGCTGCTACAAGCCAGCTAGCAGTTAAGATTGGTAGCACTGGCCGTCACACAGAACGATAGATGGTCACCAAGCGTGAGAAGGAAGGCGCTAGTAGCAGCCGTGTAGTGCTGGAGTGTACAGAGAATGCAGTGATTCACTCTGCCAGGCTTGGCGGCAAGTGCATACGTCTGTTTATTAATATTAACTTTTTAAATGTTTATACGGGGTGTTCATGTTAACTGAATACATTGAAATATCTCGAAGTGCGGCTGCTCCCATCGGAGGTTCGAGTCCTCCCTCGGGCACTGGTGTGTGTGTTTGTCCTTAGGATAATTTAGGTTAAGTAGTGTGTAAGCTTAGGGACTGATGACCTTAGCAGTTAAGTCCCGTAAGATTTCACACACATTTGAACATTTGAAATATCTCGAAAACTACACACCGGATCAAAAAAAAAAGTTATATTTCCAATTTGTTTGTCACGGAGAGAGAGATCCAATGAGACCACACTCGACCCCCTACCCAACCCTGTGCGTGGGTGTTGGGGCCAACTTCGAACTGTTGTTGTTGTTGTGGTCTTCAGTCCTGAAACTGGTTTGATGCAGCTCTCCATGCTACTCTATCCTGTGCAAGCTTCTTCATCTCCCAGTACCTACTGCAACCTATATCCTTCTGAATCTGCTTAGTGTATTCATCTCTTGGTCTCCCTCTACGATTTTTACCCTCCACGCTGCCCTCCAATGCTAAATTTGTGATCCCTTGATGCCTCAAAACATGTCCTACCAACCGATCCCTTCTTCTAGTCAAGTTGTGCCACAAACTTCTCTTCTCCCTAATCCTATTCAATACCTCCTCATTAGTTACATGATTTACCCACCTTATCTTCAGCATTCTTCTGTAGCACCACATTTCGAAAGCTTCTATTCTCTTGTTGTCCAAACTGGTTATCGTCCATGTTTCACTTCCATACATGGCTACACTCCATACAAATACTTTCAGAAACCACTTCCTGACACTTAAATCTATACTCGATGTTAACAAATTTCTCTTCTTCAGAAACGATTTCCTTGCCATTGCCAGTCTACATTTTATATCCTCTCTACTTCGACCATCATCAGTTATTTTACTCCCTAAATAGCAAAACTCCTTTAGTACTTTAAGTGCCTCATTTCCTAATCTAATTCCCTCAGCATCACCCGATTTAATTTGACTACATTCCATTATCCTCGTTTTACTTTTGTTGATGTTCATCTTATATCCTCCTTTCAAGACACTGTCCATTCCGTTCAACTGCTCTTCCAAGTCCTTTGCTGTCTCTAACAGAATTACAATGTCATCGGCGAACCTCAAATTTTTTATTTCTTCTCCATGGATTTTAATACCTACTCCGAATTTTTCTTTTGTTTCCTTTACTGCTTGCTCTATATACAGATTGAATAACATCGGGGAGAGGCTACAACCCTGTCTCACTCCTTTCCCAACCACTGCTTCCCTTTCATGCCCCTCGACTCTTATAACTGCCATCTGGTTTCTGTACAGATTGTAAATAGCCTTTCGCTCCCTGTATTTTACCCCTGCCACATTCAGAATTTGAAAGAGAGTATTCCAGTTAACGTTGTCAAAAGCTTTCTCTAAGTCTACAAATGCTAGAAACGTAGGTTTGCCTTTTCTTAATCTTTCTTCTAAGATAAGTCGTAAGGTTAGTATTGCCTCACGTGTTCCAACATTTCTACGGAATCCAAACTGATCTTCCCCGAGGTCCGCTTCTACCAGTTTTTCCATTCGTCTGTAAAGAATTCGCGTTAGTATTCGAACTATTCAGTGGGAACTCCCGTTTTTTATTGTTGATTTCGATTCTACGACAAAATAAACATACGTTTTGTCTGAAGTATTTCCTTTGTTTCGTCACGGATGACGCTGTAATTAAAGGAATTGTCGTGAGTACGCAATCGTAATTTACCACATGCTGCTGTTCAAATGTGCGTGAATTCCTGTGGGACCATACTGCCGAGGTCATCGGTCCCTAGACCTAGACACTACTTAAACTAACTTATGCTACGAACAACACACACACCCATGCCCGAGGGTGGATTCGAACCTCCGGCGGGAGGGGCCGCGAAATTAGTGACGTAGCGCCTCTAACTGCGCGGCCACTCCGCGAGCCACACGCTACTGAATGGCCTTTGAATGTCCAGTGGCACGTGCGAGGATTCGACGGGCTAGTATTTCATAGCTTCTAATTGGAAACGCCATTCGCAACACTGTATTCCTCCGACATGTCGAACAGGGCACTATTCATGCCCACTGTGGCAGTGGCTCGAGGCGAACGCTACTCTACTTTTCCAATTTGGGTAAGTGCTCAAACGTAGTACAGCGAACTTCAATACACTTAGTGATCCGCTTTTGAAACTATCGTACACAGGACAGAAACATATATGCGGGAAAGTCAGCACAATAGCTTCTGTTCGGTCGACCATGACTTCACGGCCTGTTGGCACTTGCTGGTACATTTTATCATTTACACATCCCCACAGAATAAATCCGACGACGTCAAATCCAGCGTCCTACCACGCCATAGGGCACACTCTGTTTATTCACCGACCAATGTAAACACGGTGTAATACCTAGTGTGCTTCACTTGGGTAATGAGCTGAGCAAGCGTCATACTGAAACCACATACGTCGTCGAAGATCCCTGGCGACATCGAGCATTAGTACCGGTACTTCCTATTCCAAAAATGTTCGGTATTTGCGTCCATTCAACGTGCCGTCGATAAAATACCGATCAGTGAGTTTGGTCCTCATGATGTGACTCCATACGTTAACCAACCAAGGACGTTGATGGTCAGATTGGTGTATTTATTTATTTATTTATTTATTTAAACGTCAAGTGTCCGCATCTCGTGGTCGTGCGGTAGCATTCTCGCTTCCCACGCCCGGGTTCCCGGGTTCGATTCCCGGCGCGGTCAGGGATTTTCTCTGCCTCGTGATGACTGGGTGTTGTGTGATGTCCTTAGGTTAGTTAGGTTTAAGTAGTTCTAAGTTCTAGGGGCCTGATGACCATAGATGTTAAGTCCCATAGTGCTCAGAGCCATTTGAACCATTTAAGCGTCAAGTACCGTAGGATCAAATTGAGGAGCAAATCCCCAAGGGCATGGAACATGTCCGTACATGAAATTACAACATAAAAGTAATAACAGATAGAAATAAAATATTTATGAACCCAAAAAAAGTCAAGCCACAAGTTTCAGTATATGCAGTCAACGATATAACATAATAATCAGCTTATCTTTTCAAGGAACTCCTCAACAGAATAGAAGGAGTGACCCATGAGGAAACTCATCAGTTTCGATTTGAAAGCGCGTGTATTACTGCTACGATTTTTGAATTCTTGTGGTAACTCATTGAAAATGGATACAGCAGTATACTGCACACCTTTCTGCACATGAGTTAACGAAGTACTATCCAAAATCAAGTGGGATTTTTGCCGTGTATTAACTGAGTAAAAGCTACTTGTTCTTAGAAATAAGCTTATATTGTTAACAAGAAACGACAGTAAAGAATATATATATTGAGAGGCCAATGTCAAAATACCCAGATGAGTGAACCGGGGTCGACAAGAGGTTCGTGAACTTACATCACTTATTGCCCGAATCACTCGTTTATGAGCCAAAAATATCCTTTTAGAATAGGAAGAGTTACCCCAAAATATAATACCATACGACATAAGCGAATGAAAATAAGCAAAGTAGAGTAATTTACGTATCGAACGAAATACCGTTGGAATAGTAAACATGGCAGCATTAAGTCTTTGAACAAGATCCTGAATGTGGGCTTTACACGAAGTTTACTATCTATCTGAACACCTAGAAATTTGAACTGTTCAGTTTCACTAATCGCATGCCCATTCTGTGAAATTAAAACATCAGGCTTTGTTGAATTATGTGTTAGAAACTGTAAAAACTGAGTCTTACTGGGATTTAGCGTTAGTTTATTGTCTACAAGCCATGAACTTACGTCATGAACTGCACTGTTTGAAACTGAGCCAATTGACTGTACCCCACTCAGACCCCACATCACACCCATACTCAACATTGTGAATAATGACCTTTTGCTGTCTGTTGTTAAAGTAAGAGGAGAACCAATTGTGAGCTACTCCACGTATTCCGTAATGGCCCAACTTCTGGAGCAATATTTTGTGATCAACACAATCGAACACCTTAGTTAAATCAAAAAAATATGCCTAGTGTTCGAAACCTTTTGTTTAACCCATATAGCATTTTCAGTTGTTAAACGACTTCTAAAGCCGAACTGTACATTTGATAGCAAATCGTGTGATATAAAATGATCAATTATCCTTACATACAGAGCCATTTTGAATAACTTTAGCAAACGCTGATGGCATAGAAATAGGTCTAAAATTATCTACATTATCCTTTTCTCTCTTTTTGTAAATCGGCTTTACTACTGAGTAGTTTAATCGTTCAGGAAACTGACCATTCCTAAAGGAAAAATACAAATATGGCTAAGAACAGGGCTAACACGCGCAGCACAATACTTTAATATTCTGCTAGGCACTCCATCATATCGATGAGAGTCCTTAGTCTTCATTGATTTAATTATTGACTCAGTCTCCCCTTGTCAGTATCACAGAAGAGTATTTCAGTCATTAGTCTCGGAAAGGCATTTTCCAAGAGAGTTATATGATTCCCTATAGAAACTAAATTTTTGTTTAATTCACCAGCAATGCTCAGAAAACGATTATTAAATACTGTACATATATCAGATTTATCAGTAACACAAATATTTTAACTACGTACTGACTTTATATTGTCGACCTTGTGTTGCTGACCAGACACTTCTTTCGCACCTCACCATATGGTTTTATTTTTATCCTGTGAATTAGCTATTCTATTTGCGCACCACATATTGTTTGCCTTCCTAATAACATTTTTAAGTACAATACTGTTTGTAATGCGTAACTGTAGCTTGATTGTAACTACTTCTTTTTTATATAATACCCTCTTTATTCTACATGTTATCCTTACCCGGCTAGTCAGCCACCCAGGTTGCTTTTTATCGCTAGTACCCAGTTTAGAACGTTCTTATGGAAGGCAACTCTCAAAGAGCATGAGAAATGTGTTAAGGAAAGCATTATATTTGTCATGTACGTTATCTGCACTATAAACATCCTGCCACTCTCGTTCCTTGACGAGTTTTAAAAGTCTCTCTATTGCCGTTGCATCAACTTTCCTATCAGTAATTTACGTTACGCCGGTTAATGCTATCATGGTCTGTGAATGTAGAGTCATCGGAAACTAGTACCTCGGCAAAGAACGTTGGGGTCGTTTGCATTTGTGGACGTGTCAATTTACAAAGCACTACCCGGTTTTTGAAATGGGCGCCATGAAGTTCTCGACGCAGTGACACCTGATATGGATGATACTTATGACGATGCAGTACTGGTGACAATAGCACCTGCGGGCACACAGGAATGGGGTGTAATTGCCGGGCGCGGCCGCGGTGGTGCGTTGCCGCTAGTGCAGCTGTTTCATTAGCTTTTCGTTGCAACAAATTGGCTTCGCTTCCTTTTGCCGGTCAGTACGCTGCCATCAGACACAAAGGCGTTCACAACCTTGTAAAAGAACGAACGAGAGTGAGCTTACTCCGGAAAACGCTCGGCATACAATGCAACAACAGCCACAGCATTCTCGTACATTCACTGTAAATCAGGATCATTTCAATTCTTTCTCCTGTGGTTGCAACATTCATCGTGCACTTACACGTCTGTTCTCCAAATGACAGGTATTTGTGCAGGCCATAAACACTGCGCAAATATTATAACGTTTAGAGCCGCTATCCGTTCTACGTCTGGACGATAGTTGAGCTCCATTCGCCTGCAATGATACCTCGTAGTTGGGTAGGCGGCCAGACGGGTCCGCACGCAGCTGGCAGCGTGCGACCGTTGCCAACGGGTCAAATACTGCACGACCGCGCAACAGGGGGAAATGCAAAGCATTATATCTACCAAAGTGGGCGAGTTACTACGTGTGGACAATTTTGGCCCATTACTCAAAGGACGCGACGGCATGAAGTACATCTTTGCTTGGTTGACGTGTTCTCTAAGTTCATTAAACTGTATCCAATACGGAAAGCGAATACTAAAACTCTGATAGCCAGACTAGAAAAGGATTACTTCAAGAATATTGTAAAACCAGTAAGGCTGTTGTCTGACAACGGATCGCAATTTACTACGAACGATGGGAACGCGTTCATGAACGACCAGGGTGTGCAGCAAAAAGTGGTTCAAATGGCTCTGAGCACTATGGGACTTAACTACTGTGGTCATCAGTCCCCTAGAACTTAGAACTACTTAAACCTAACTAGCCTAAGGACATCACACACATCCATGCCCGAGGCAGGATTCGAACCTGCAACCGTAGCAGTCGCGCGGTTCCGGACTGCGCACCTAGAACCGCTAGACCACTGCGGCCGGCCAAAAAGTGGTTCAAATGGCTCTGAGCTCTATGGGACTTAACTTCCGAGGTCATCAGTCACCTAGAACTTAGAACTACTTAAACCTAACTAATCTAAGGACATCACACACATCCATGCTCGAGGCAGGATTCCAACCTACGACCGTAGCGATCGTGCGGTTCCAGACTGTAGCGCCTAGAACCACTCGGCCACTCCGGCCGGCTGGTGTGCAACATATCCGTATATCCATCTACCACCCAGTGACCAACCCGTGTGAACGGTATATGCGGGAAGTAGGACGTTTATGTAGGACGTATGCCAGCAATCGTCATTCCAAGTGGGTGGAGTACGTGAGCGCGTTTGAGGACGTACTCAACAGTAAAAGGTAAGACTACGGGGTGCTCACATTTGGAAGTCATGAACGTGGTGAAACCAAAATTCCTACTCACAGAAACGGTAGAATTCCCGCCGCGAAAAGCTGAATCGGCTGCTGAAAGAGAACAGGCAGTAACGGCTCGCATAAAAAAGTTAGCCGCTGAAAGGAAAAGGCGTCACGATGGACGATACAAACCGATGAAATACAAAATGGGGGACAAAGTGCTTGTACGTACCAAAGAGCGTTCCAGCGAAGTGGACGGGGACATTAAGAAATTATTCGAGTTATACTGTGGACCATTTGTTGTGGTAGAGTGCCCACATCCAAATGCATACCGTTTAAAATACCATGTCTCAGAAAAACCCTTGGATCTAAGAAACGTGACGGTATTGGGGCTGTATATAGAGAAAGGGCAGAAGTGAAAAGCTGTTCTAATCTGTAATTTTGGAGGGATAATTTGTATGTTTACTTGGGGATTCATTAGTAATTTGTTGGTTTATTGTGGCACTGTTCGTGTGCAAAAGCGGGAAGTTTAGGCACTGAGGGTGCGTGGAGGTGAATGACCTCGTACATTTTACTAAAATATATATTGATTTATGCTTTGTATAAGAGTGTGGCTCAATTTGAAGAGTATTAAAAGTCTAATTTTATGTGCACGCATTTTTTGGTGCATGGACGTAGGAAGGATTGATTAAAGTCAGTTAAATAGAACTTGTGCGAATTTGAGCATACTGTGATTCAGCCATTTGCCTTGTGACCTTGTTCCTAAAGTATCGTTTCTGCTGGAGGGAATCGTTAGCGAGGATCCTGGTTGGTTTTGGGAAATGGTTTGTTGGCGGGTTTCTGCTTTTGGTTTTCGTTGTAGACAGATTTGTCACTACAAACGCCGGAGCTCTGAATTCAGAGGCAGACACGATTTATGCGAGGCACTTGGTCAGAAGACTGATGTGAGTGATCATTACTTGGTGCGAAAATACGTGTGAGCGTGTGTGTGTAGCGCGACGAAAAAAATTAGTGCAAGAAGACGCCTTAGCGCTGAGTGAGTGGCACAAAATCGCACATAAGTAAAAGTGCAATTAAATATTTTATTTCTTGTCCAAAAAATTATTTATGCACAATTGTAATGCGCGAATTTATTTAATATGCCGTTTTTTACATAATTTGTGTTAGTTTAAGTTTATTTCGAAGTTCATGCTGCTCCCACCCCACTACAAAAATCTTGCAAACACTATTGGCCTGGCGTTTTAATCGTTTAATTCTGTTCTTTGTTTATATGTACTAGTATGAACTGAAGGGTGCTACTTCTGAATATTGTGGCAAGCCAGAACGTTAGGTGTGTGAGGCAACTGGCGAGCCGCGGCGCCCTTAAGTTCGGAGGAAGCAGTGGCCACTCGGCAGGCCGGCCACGTGGTGGCAGACGCGAGAGGGTTTCAAGGAGATACGCCGGGAGTGCCAAAGATGGCAGACTTTGTGAAACCATCATGGCAGACATTTCACAAAAAAAATGGCTCTGACCACTATGCGACTTAACTTCGGAGGTCATCAGTCGCCTAGAACTTAGAACTAATTAAACCTAACTAACCTAAGGACGTCACACACATCCATGCCCGAGGCAGGATTCGAACCTGCGACCGTAGCGGTAGCCCGGTTCCAGACTGTAGCGCCCAGAACCGCAAGGCCACCGGCCGACATTTCACAGTTCGTATAGAAGTTAATAGTAGCCAGATAAATCATGGTACCTCAGAAAGAAACATGTACATTACTATTATTTGCATGACGATTCTGATGGTGTAATCAGATTTTTAATATCTTTATTAGTTTAAAGTTTAGTATCTGACTGTAAATTATACAAGTAACACGCAGCAACGAATTTCCAAAATCTAAACTGTTCATCCGATTTCTTCGATCTATGTGTCTTTAGAAAGCTATTAGTGTAAACCTAAATTGGTATAAATTACAGGCATGTAACTTGAACAGTACATGAGTTATTGGAAGTCAAAGTGGCCGATTACTATCGATCGCGTCAGGCCACAAGTACTCCACAGTTACACGAAAAAACGGTAGCAGCATACTTATAAATATATTTATTCATATATGTCTTTGTATCTATCCGATATACACTATTCATGAAGGAATTGATAGAATATTTACTGTGTTTTAGAAAGCAAAGAGACATGAGGCCCTTGGCTTACCTTTTGCTTCTTTTCTTTTGATATATGTTTATTTAATTGTTTACGTATTTAATAATGTGTATTAGAGCGTGTTTATGGTCCAACCGTAGGAATATTCATTTAATTTCAAGTATTTAAATGTAAATGCAGTATTTCGAATATGTTTCATTATGTTTGTGTGACTGTGCGTTGGCACGAAGACATGGCGCGAGCGCTCTAGACAGTCACAGTGCTCGTGTATGGGGAGACTGGACGAAAGCGAGTTTCCGGAGAGGACACAGAGGAGTAGTTCTGGAGGGTGCGACACGCGACACGGTAGTGAGTGCTGGACGCTGACAGTACAGCGAGACGGACGCAAAGTCGGCGGAAAGACCCGGACAGTGGAGCAGTTTGCGCGTGGTCGCGGAGGATAGAAAATATTTCAGAGTGCCCACCTGTGCTTTCGTTTTAT
This sequence comes from Schistocerca piceifrons, assembly GCF_021461385.2. Taxonomy (NCBI): domain Eukaryota; kingdom Metazoa; phylum Arthropoda; class Insecta; order Orthoptera; family Acrididae; genus Schistocerca; species Schistocerca piceifrons. The sequence continues at coordinate 907,599,717 of NC_060149.1, forward strand.
TTCCGTGGCTTCTGCAGTGAAGACGTAGTGTGTGTTTAGAAGTGAATATCTCGCGTGCTATGTTGTTGCTCATAACTAATTATGTGCAGTAGGAATCTATTGTTTCCTTGTTATTCAACTTTTATTTAATTGCTGGACCGTGGACACCAATAAGTGGTTTGCAGAAATATACCCCATTCTCAAAAGTACTTCTACTATCGTACTGATCATTTAAAGTCTTTAAGATGGTACCTGCAGATTTTATTTAATTGCAATCTTTCATTTATAAATTTATATGTTACATTCATAATTCGCAATTGCCGAGTGATAGAAACCTTCGACCATTCGATTCATGTGTGTATTCTTATCGTATACTGTAGACTCAGCGGTATTTGGCCTCTAATGCGGAAAATCCCAGCCCCTAGACAACGAAACCAGTCAAAACTTTTAATATTGCAACGTTGAGTCGGAGGGTGCTCAGTTATTATTTGGAAAGCCCGCAAGGGTAACCATCGGACTACATCCCCGTCGTTTTCGACGTGGACGTTACCGGCGCAGCGCTGCCAGCCAATCGCTAGAACTACCAAACACGGACAGCGAGCAATTATGAGTGGTGGCGATCAACATTCTAGACGACGTGTCTGAACCTGATCAAGTGGGGCCCGACGCTGCACTGGCCTCTCTCAACCGCAGAGTACTCCGAGCCGCAGACGAAGCCACTCCGGGGCGGCAAACGGCCGCGAGACTTCTGACATCAACTCTAGCTCCACATACTGGCGGCGATCACCGAGAAGAACAACTCTGCGTCCACGCGCAACCCTGATGATGACGGTGGCTGGAGAGCTGTCAAAAGCTTCCTGCGTCCCCGGCAGTGCATCCCACCGCTGCAGGATAGCCAGGACTTCATCTGCGAGCCAGATACCGAGGCCAGCATATTAGGCGACACATTCGCGGCCAATTTCACGCCGGTGAGCGACGTTGAGGATGACAATCATATCTGCTGAGTCGTAGAGCATCTGCCAACCTTCCTGGCATCCATGGTAGAAAAAGCCGTCATTCAACCGTTCGCAGAGCAAGGAGTAGCTGCGCAACCACTTTCACTGAACGTCAGTGGGTCAGGAGGCAGTGATACGGTCAACAACCACCTGCTGAAGAACCTTCCACTGGGAGTCTGTCGGCTAGTAACATATATCTTCAAGTAGCTTCTTCTGTCGGGGGTCTGCATGGAAACATGCGGAAATGGTGGCTAGCCCAAAAACAGACAATGACCCACGTCATGCAGCCAGCTGCAGGCCTATCAGATTGCTTCCGTCACTCTCGAAGATGTTTGAGAGGCTGTATCTGAAGATGCTGATGCAACACATCACTCAAGAGAGTGTCATACCAAACACATAGTTCGGATTTCGGAGCGGCCACTCAGTCTCTCACCAGCTGCAGTGCCTGGTTGAAGCGCTGAAAACAAGGGAGTACCTTTGGCCGGTGCTTGTTGACGTGTCCAGGGCATTTGACTCCGTGTAGTACAACGGCCACGTGTGCAAAAGCTTTGTACTTGGGATACCGACGTCACACGTGATCCTTCTTTGGTCCTTCCTCGCTGCGAGGACCATCCATCTGAGGGCAGATGTGAGTCGTCCACAGAGTGGCAGATACTTGTTGGGGTGGGAGGGGGGGGGGGTCAGTGCTCGGCCCCTGATTGTACTCCACGAAAACTGTCAACAAACTGTAGGTGGCGTCCGTGGAATTGGCGCTTTACGCCCACGGTACAGCCTGCTCCCACGCAACATGAGCGTCCAGGCCATGCGTTGCCGCCTACAACTAGGAGCGTTGGCGACGAAGTGGAGACATAATCCGACGCCACGAAGAGCCAGGCAGTAGCCTTCACCTGAAAGATGCTGCTGCCAGATCTGCCGCCTGTCAACATTATGGGAGGGCCACCTGTGGACGAAGACTGCGAAATACCTCGGGATGTTCCTCGAGCTGTGGTTCACATGGGTCTAGCATATAGGTGATGTCAGAATCAGAGCAGTGGTGCGTTACTGCGCCCTGTATCGTCTACTTAGTACCTTGTCGTCGCTGCCTCCACACCACGGCATTGCGCTGTACCAAACACTGGTCACACCATTGGTAGTGTACGTGGACGAGGTGTGGGGAAAGGCCGCTGCCTCACACGTCGCGGCATTGCAGAGCCGAACTCTGAAACTCGAGCTGCGCCTCTGAGTCTCGTTCAAAATGGTTCTGAGCACTATGGGACTTAACTGCTCAGGTCATCAGTCCCCTAGAACTACTTAAACCTAACTAACCTAAGGACAACACGCACATCCATGTCCGAGGCTGAATTCAAACCTGCGACCGTAGCGGTCGCGCGGTTCCAGACAGTAGCGCCTAGAACTGCTCGGCCACTCCTGCCGGCTCTGAGTCTGGATTCAACTCGTCTTCTGCATGAAGAAACGGACTTCTCACTGCCATGGGACGAAATCCAGCAGACTACTCGCGCCTTCTACGAGACGTCGGGTCAATACAGCAATTGTCTCTTTCTGGAACGGCGTCACTGACAACACCGCAGGCCAACAACACGTTGGCTAGACCTGCAGCGTGAATAATTTTCTCAGCAGCTGCCTGAGGGAAAGTCACTTCCACATCACCAGACGCCATTCTCGCTGTGAGAATGATTTTACTCCACAGCAGCTCGGTGTCAATTATCTTCATGTCACTTGAGGCCAATCCAACAAGTCTGGCAATCATAACACCACATCGAGAGTTACAGCAAAAATAACATCCCAGTGTTTAACCTGCACACATGCCGAGCGAGAAATGCTCGCCAGATAGGCGACTAGATATAGAATAATCGTGTCACGGTCAGCATCACTGGTAGCAGTGTTTTCAATACCACAATGGGCTACCGTGGAAGAGGTGTTAAAAAATGTAACCGTCGAAGTCGATAGGATGCAAGCGGACAATGCAAGGATGGGAAGAAGCTCTTCGGACGAGGAAGCAGGAAATAGTTTTTCGCAATTCTGAGTATGTGGAGGGGAGACAAAGAAAATTCGACATCTGCTGATTGAAAATGAGCGTAGAGTGATGAGGAATGACAATTTTGGACACGATGGAAACAAAGGAGGGAGAAGGAGGAGGCTGCAAGGCAGAGCAACACGCTTGTGTTAAGCTTCCCTGTTCCCACTGTACATCAAACTATCAGTGATGTAGTTACGCCTGTCAGCTCAGTAAGGAATAGGCCAGAATTTGACACACGGTACAACGACCTCATGGATGGAAAAATGAAGATAATTAGTGAAGAGGACGATGTCGTTGTGCAGAGTTGGCTCAATTCACGAAGAATTAACGTTGTGGACGTTAAGGGGAGTAACGTAAAAATATCAGCTCCGATATCACATGCAATTGTGAAGACTGTAGTGCAGACAAAGTGAGTGTGGGCTGCACCAAAGTGAATAACTGTGTGGAAAGCAACATGAGTGATTTAAGTGCAGTAATAGCTACCCCACTGGCTAATAATGGGTGCTTTTTAGAGGAAGTAGAGCCTGGGACAGATATATAGGACGATAGAGTGCTAATGATTTTTGTGTCGTGCAGAGTCGAACCACTAACAATGATGTTATTGTTGATACTACGGGAAATACCCAAGAAGTTGTTGATGTTGATAGTTATGTTGCAAATGTTATGGAACGAACGGCAGAGACGCATATGTATCGTCAGAAGCGGAGTGAATGTAGGAAAAGGAAGAGGAGACGTGTTCATGAAGATAGTGATCGGGAAGACAGCGCTGAATCTTTTGAGGAGTGCCTGCGCCTGATGTCTGGAATGTAACAGTAGCACAAGCACTGGATTGTAGCCTTGCATAGCTACACTCAAGCACCAAAGAAACAGGTATAGGCATGCGCCTTCAAACACTGAGATATGTAAACTGGCAGAATACGGATCTGCGGTCGGCTACGCCTACATAAGACAACAAGTGTCTGGCGCAGTTGTTAGATCAATTACTGCTGCTGCAACAGCAGGTTATGAAGATTTAACTGGGTTTGAAAGTGGTGTTATAGTCGGCGCACGAGCGATGGCAGACAGCATCTTAGAGGTAGCGAAGAAGTTGGGATTTTCCCGTACGACCATTTCACGAGTGTGTCGTGAATACCAGGAATCCGGTAAAACATCAAATCTCCGACATCGCTGCGCGCGGAAAAAGATCCTGCAAGAACAGAGCCAAAGACGACTGAAGAGAATCGTTCAACGTAAGAGAAGTGCTACTCTTCCACAAATTGCTGCAGATTTCAAAGCTGGGCTATCAGCAAGCGTCAGCGTGCGAACCATTCCACGAAACATCAACGATATGGGCTTTGGGAGCCGAAGGCCCAGTCGTGTACCTTTGACGAATGGATGACACAAAGCTTTACACTTCGCCTGGGCCCGTCAGCACCGACATTGGGCTATTGATGATTGGAAACATGGTGCCTGGTCGGTCGAGTCTCGTTTCAAATTGTATCGAGCGGATGGACGCGTACGGGTATGGAGAGAACCTCATGAATCCAGGGACCCTGCATATTAGCAAGGGACTGTTCAAGCTGGTGGAGGCTCTGTAATGGTGTGGGGCGTATGCAGTTGGAGTGATATGGGACCCCGGATACGTCTAGATACGACTCTGACAGGTGACACGTACTTAAGCATCCCGTCTGATCACCTGCATCCATTCATGTCCATTGTGCAGGACAATGCGATACCCCACACGTCCAGAATTACTACAGAGTGGCTCCCGGGACATTCTTCTGTGTTTAAACACTTCCGCTGGCCACCAAATTCCCCAGACATGAACACTATTGAGCATATGTGGGATGCATTGCAACGAGCTGTTCAGAAGAGATCTCCACTCCTCGCACTCTTACGGATTTATGGACAGCCCTGCATGATTCATGGTGTCAGTTCCCTCCAGCACTACTTCAGACATCAGTCGAGTCCATGTCACGTTGTGTTGCGGCACTTTTTGCATGCTCGCGGGGGCCCTACACGATATTAGGCAGGTGTACCAGTTTCTTTGGCTCTTCGGTGAAGCGACTGACGTGCGGTGCGAGATGTTTAATGAGCATTCACATTCTGTGGTGCTCAACGAGTGTAATGTAGGTGAAGGGTATGAGGAAAAACTGAGAGCAAGCTTTCTTCCAGGACATCATGCCAAAATCGACCCACGGCACCGCACTGTGAAATTTTGAGGGACAATATTCCAGCCAGGGGAAACTATGGCTCATGGGTTGCTGTCGCATGGTTCGTCCATCTTAAGTAGAAAACCAGTTAAACTGCCAACAGAACCACTTTATTCGTGTGATACAGTGCCACAAGGCCCCACGAAGTTGCTTCTGCCACAGCAGGAATACCAGAGAGCAGAGCATTTCAGGAGAGTGTAGTGTGTGGTTAGCACTACAGTGGGACAAGTAAGAGGGACTACCTGTCAATCTATTGTGAGTGGTAGTGTCATACGTGAGTCATGTGTGAGGACAGGTCTGGGAACATATTTTCTAGGAAAGCATAAGGGGAACTGTTGTCACACGCACTAAATTCCAAATGAGTTAACAAAATAAAGTGTTAAAAACCACCAAATAGACAAAAGAGACGCTGAGTATAAGAGTTTAATGGAGTTAGACCATGTGCTGTTAAAGAAGGTTTGACGAGGATTAGTTATTAAGAGTGAACGAGCATTTCAGTATGAGTATTAATTGTAAGTGTAAAGTGAGACGTAAAAGCTGCTTGTATTCGTGACAGTGGAATCTGGATAATATTAATAAATGTATTTCAGAGCGTTATAAGGCTACTGAGCAGCTTATGTGAAGGTTTGATGAGGTGTTAAACGGTAAAAGGAGAGTTACCAAGACAAGCTAGATGATAATAATTACAAAAAAAATGGTTCAAATGGCTCTGAGCACTATGGGACTTAACATCTGAGGTCATCAGTCCCCTAGAACGTAGAACTACTTAAACCTAACTAACCTAAGGACATCACACACACCCATGCCCGAGGCAGGATTCGAACCTGCGACCGTAGCGGTCGCGCGGTTCCAGACTGAAGCGCCAAGAACCGCTCAGCCACAACGGCCGGCGCGATAATAATTATACATTGTATAGTAAGTTATCAGGAGAAGTAATGAGTTGCAGGAAAGATGCAATCTCTGTAAATAAGGATATAATAGGATAAACATCGTATGGTAATATCAGAGTCTCTGAACCTTGTTGTTCAAACTGCTTGGAATGTAAGAGGTGAAAATTTTTTGTAAGTATTATGCAGTATTGTCGTCCATGCATGTTGAGTTTTGTTGCAGACCAGGGCCCAGGTCTTCCAAAAAGACATGTGTTGTAGCTTATCGTGTCACACACGTTACAGCAAAAGGGCTACTTACACATTGCGAAACATACCAGGGCCGGCATCACGAACATGGCAGCACAGTGGTAATATCAGGATTTTACAGAAAAGGGCAAGCGAATTTCCCCACCGACAGAACGTGGAAATCTTGTCAAGAACATGACACGAAGCAGCGCATCAGTGTAGCAAATGAGCCATTATCTCATACAAGTAAATGTGACTTCTTGGCAGATATACTGACAACTCGGCAGACATACACTGAGGTGACAAAAGTCAAGGGATAGCGCTATGCACGTATACATATGGCGTTAGTATCGCTTACACAAGGTATGAAACGATAGCGCATTGGTGAAGCTGTCGTTTTTACTCAGGTCACTCACGATAAAAGATTTCCAACACGATCATAGTAACACAACGGGAATTTACGGACTCTGAACGCCGAATGGTAGTTGGAGCTAGGCGCACGGGACATTTAATTTCTGAAATCGTAAGGGAATTCAATATTCCGATATCCGCAGTGTCAAGAGTGTACCGAGAATACCCAATTTCAGGTGTTATCTCACAACGCAGTAGCCGACGGCCTCCACTTAACGACTGAAAGCAGCGGCGTTTTAGTAGCGTTGTCTGTGCCAACAGAGAAGCAACCGTGCATAAAATAACCGCAGAAATCAGTACGGGAAGTACGTATCTGTTACACAGTGCGGTGAAATCTGGCGTTAATGGCCTATGGCAGCAGACGACTGGTGCGAGTGCCTTTGCTAACAGCACCACATCGCCTGAAGCTCCACTACTGGGCTCGTGTCCATATCAGTTGGATCCTAGACAACTGTAAAACCGTGGCCTGGTCAGATGAGTGCCGATTTCAGTTGGTAAGGGCTGACAGTAAGGTTCGAGTGTGGCACAGACCCCATGTGGACATGCACCAGGTATCATCAAGGCACTGTGAAAGCTGGTGGTGGATCCATAATCGTGTGGCCTGTGTTTACATGAAATGGACTGGGTTCTGCCGTACAAATGGACGTATCATTGACTGGGAATTGTCACAATTGTCCGCGAAAGGTTTGAAGAACATTTTGGAAAATTCGAAAGTGTATGGTACACAATGGAGAGGTCAGTTCTTGCGCAAAATCTTGCACCGGCAGCACTTTCGCAGTTATGGACGACTATACAGGCATTATGGCTCACTATTTCTGCAGAGAACTTCCAACGACTTGTGAGGTTCAGCCACATCGAATTTCTGCAGTACACCGGGCAAAAGGAGGTCCGACACGATGTTAGGACGTATCGAGAGTTTCTATCATTGCACCATCTGTCGATGTACACGAGGGCTGCGAGCGTGGGTTGCCCGCCATGCTGCCCGCGTCGCTGAACGTACGTGTATCGCCGTGCGGGCACGATGCACGCGCGGCTCGCGTCCTCTTATTCGTGAACAGGAGTCACGTCAGCATTCTTTGCATTGTTATAGTTATTACAGTACGACAATGGAATAAATACTTACGACAAAATATACAGGGTGGATCATCTAAAACTTATACCGCAGATATTACGGAGATGGAAATTGCTGTTGATGTGCTGTTTTCACAGAATGAACTAGCATTGTTAGCCAATCAACAGATTGTAATAATACTTAGAAAGTGTATTTTTGTGCAAACCTACACTTTTTCAAATGGAACAGTGCCTACAGACACTAAAAAACCAAAAGTAGTCGCAGGATTCAAGTGTGAGTCGTTTAAGAGATATTTTGAGAAGTTCCGTCACCGACACTTAAACAATACCTATGGTGGCACACACTAAGGAGCAACCCAAGTACATACCTTAGCTATGTGGATTTTGATCACAGGTTGTGTTCAAAATGGCCACCGGCAGTGCCAACACACGCTTCCATTCTGGTATGGAACGACTGCTGCACACGTGCTAGCATTTCAGCAGAGATGTCCGAACAGGCTGCAGTAATGAGTCGTTGCAGATTATCGGGTGTAGTTGGTATGTACCTGTAGACAGCGCCTTTCAGCTTTCTAAACAGAAAAAAGGCCACAGGCGTGCGACCCGGAGAACGGGCTGCCCGAGGTACAGGTCTTCTTCCTCCAATCTAGCGATTTTGAAACAATTCGTGAAGATATACTGTAGTACTTCGTGCACTATAGGCTGGATAGCGATCATTATGGTACCACACGTTCCTCCACGTTTGCAAAGGAACGTATTCTAGCATGTGTGGAAGATGGTCTGCTCGAGGCTGCAGTACTTGTGTGCGTTCCGTGTTTCACTTGTTTCCTTCTGTTACGTTATCTAGATATTATACTGCCACTTTCATGTAACTGGTTGAAGAGGTTGATAAACAGTTGCCGAGATGATTGACGTCGTTTGAGATATCTTGCCGCATACAGTGTACAAGAACGAACTGCACTCTTCCTATGCTCTCCATAGGCCATGAGCATGTCGTTTTCTTATGATCTGGTAGTCGTATGGGTTGGCCGACGTCACCCCAAAGTACCGTTATCCAAGATGGCGGCCGTGACGTTATCTGATGATGATGATGATGATGATGCGATTACCATTACCTAAAATGGCGGCTTTGGCAGGAAGATAGGTCAATTAGGTTACTTCCACTAACCTAAGAAAATGGCAGTAAAGAAAGGGCACTTGGGCTATCTCTACTAATCTAACTCACCACTTCCTATGACTGGACATAAGTCTTTATTTGAGCAATTAGAGCCACTACCACCATCAATTGTCTTCGCCATCCTCTTGGAAAATGTGCTAGAATTTTGCTCTAAGAGCTTACTCCTGCAGCTGAGGGGAGTTAGTATGCTTTCGGCCTCACTAAAAGCTGCTTGTTGAATTCGAATATAATTGCTATAAATTTGGTTAAATTGAAAGAAATTTAAACAAATTTGTATAAATTATATTCGAATTGAATGAGCAGCATGTAGTGGGGCGACAACATACTAACTCCCCTCAGCTGCAGGAGTAAGCTCTTAGAGCAAAATTCTAGCACATTTTCCAAGAGGATGGCGAAGACAATTGATGGTGGTAGTGGCTCTAATTGCTCAAATAAAGACTTATGTCCAGTCATAGGAAGTGGTGAGTTAGGTTAGTAGAGGTAGCCCAAGTGCCCTTTCTTTGGCGCCATTTTCTTAGGTTAGTGGAGGTAGCAAAACCGACCTATCTTCCTACCAAAATTCCTAGGAAGAGGTGGCGGTCTGGTGACTTAGGTTGGTGGAGGTAGCCTAACTTTCCTTTCTTTCCTGCCATTTTCTTAGGTAATTAGACATAGACCAAGTACCGTTTCTTTATTGCCATTTTCTAAGGTTATTAGACATAGACCAAGTACCGTTTCTTTACTGCCATTTTCTTAGGTTAGTAGAGGTAGCACAATTGACCTGTCTTCCCACCAAAGCCACCATTTTTGATAACGGTACTCTAATCATCATCATCAGCTGACTTAACGGTCGCCATCTTGGATAACGGTACTTTGGGGTGATGCCGCCCCTGGGGTGACTACGCCCTTCCACCATCTTGGATAACGGTACTTTGGGGTGACGACGGCCTAGCCCTGCTACCATTGGTAAATCCCATCGTCTACTTACGACCTACTGCTTGGACTGTCACACACTAACTGACTGACAAGTCGCAGTGGGGTCAAGAAACACACAGGAACACGGTAAGCATGCATAACAACATCGTACCTGCCAACCACGCAGGTTCAGTGTCACAAGCAATTGTTGGCATGGAAACTTTTCAAAATACGATATCGTGTACGCGACTCGCACTAGAGTTCTGCAACAAACACAACCGACACTTTAGTTTTCCCTACTTTTCGTTTGTTAATGTCAATAGGCATTGTTCCATTTAAAAACGTGTATATTTACAAAGAAATATTATTACAACCTGTTGATTCGCTAACAATACGACCCCTTGACTACCAGTCCATTCTTTAAAAAACGCACATCTGTAGCACTTTGCATTTCCGCAATATTTACGGTGCAAGGTTCAGGTGATTCACCCTACATGTGCGTAGTATTTGCCGAAGTGTAGCCTTAAATACCACTCTTCTGTCACATCAAAGTGCCATCGAATGAAAGTGTGATAATAGTCAGCTCATAACAAGTATATTGTAAAGATCAACAAATAATTTTGCTCTTGTGTGCATAAGTTCATGCACCATGTCGTCACATAAGGGTTTGAATGTCAGTTATTATGTTTTAAAACAGCCAACTTGTTTTCTTATGCTTTTCAGTAAGTAAAATTTTCTTTTAGACTTTTTTCTCTTGTACGACTAGCTCGTACTTCTTGTTCCGCTATCACCTCACTGTGAGTGCGTCGTTCCAGCTTCGATAGAAAAACTAAAGGCCGGTACACATGTCGAGATGACACCAACAGACGACAGAAAGCTGGTTGACCGTTTGCAATTAGGCACAGGTACAACACAACGACAAAGAGAGAAATTAAGAATGATCTCTAACCTGCGTAACTCCGCGCCGCAAAGTTATACGTCGTGTAGGTCTACAGCAGTTACAGGCAATACGAAGCGTTCCAAACTCAGTCGGTCAGCTCAGCAGTGAACGAATGTGAGCGAGGCGGGAGGGAGGCAGGTGAAATAAAATACCACTCTCGTCCACTTAATTTTGTGGTAACAAATACAACACAGAATTAGAGTAGAAAACAAAGAACGCATGCTGTTTTATTAAACATCTATCTCCAGGCAGATGAACATCAGTATACTACCCCTAAGCAATGTTGTTAATTTTAGTGTTGAAAGAACACTTTCACAGAACTACGTGGTCCCGAGCATGCTGCAGATTCTGGGAGCTATTCGAAACAACTGCAGAAACTGTTCTCGAGGGAAGTTCTTATACAACATTTCAATTTTTTTCTGCAGCGCGAAACCTCTGCTTGAGCACACGACTACAAATAAAGTCAATGAACTCCGACTGAATTTCAGTAGGCGCACTTTTAAAGGCCACTGCAAAAGTAGGTGTAATAACATTAAAATCAAGCTCAGATCGATTGAAGTCACTAAATCTTCTATCAAAGTTTTTTATAACAAATCATGTAGCACCGTAACAAATTCGTCAAATTGTTCCTCGAAGTCTCATTTTCAAGATTTATTTCACTTATAACTAGTATGTCATCCGAAAAGTACACAAATTACCATTCTGAAAGTTGCCTTATCCACAACAGCAATTTTCTTTTAAAGGCCAGATCCGATGTTAAAAACATCGGTAATTAGTTGATGTCTACCTTGCAAAGTTCTACGCAAGCCATTTATATGCTTTGTATGGTCTGTTAGAAGCAGATGATCGAGGTCACCAAACTCGTTTACTGACCTTCCTGTCACGTCAACGAAAGATGCTATGCCTTTACGAATGTTAAAAAAAATGCGCTATAAAATTAACTCGACGCAACCGGCGTGTTTCACAAAAAGGATTTAAACTGCCGATGTCCCAAATCATGTGATTTTAGTTTATTAACTGTTTTTATAACTATGTCCATGACGCCACTTATTTTTGCACAGCTTGCCAACAAATTCACTGCTGTAAACCAAATTCTTTCACCTCGTTCCTTACCAAAGCAAGGACACCTGACTTTAGACCAATCATTGCAGGCACTGCATTTGTTACAATCAACGACAGTGTTTCCCAACAAAAGTCATATTTGTTAATTATGTTTCTTAAGCAAGAAAACATGTCGTCAGCCATTGTATCGCGCATTGGCATTGAACCACGAAGTTCTTCCACCACTTTGAACACGACTTCAACGCCTCTCACAAATACAGCAAACTGAGCAACATCTGTTACGTCCGTGCTTTTATTCAAAGCCCCAGAGGAAAAAAAACTTCAGTCTTGTCTTTCAGTTGCGTTTCGACGTCATTTTCCATGTCTTCCACGGGTCTGAAAACTGTTCTCAGTGAAAGAGGAACTGTTTCGAGAACCAGAAGTGCCGCTGAACTAACAAGACACTCTTTAACAAATTCTCTGTCTCTGAAAGGACGCTTTGTTGTGGCTACCTTAAGAGCTATGTGAAGCTCGTTCTCAAAACACCAACAATGTGGATGACGTAGTTGTCTTCCTGTAAATATCTTTCAAGGAAGAAGTAAAATTGAGGGCAAAATCACGTAACAGTATATGTTCAAGAAATGACATGTACCTATAGGAACTTTCTTCCTTCTCTCCTTCCTATTTTAGCTCGAGTTTGGTTTTCCTTTCCTCAGAACCGAAAGTGATCAAGAATTTCTCATGAAGGAGTTGAAAATATCGCTTCACATTGCACTTCTTTCAAGCTGGTAAAACAGTATTACAAAACATACTCTGAGGCCCGGTTTATATTCCAATAAAAACTAATCTTCTTTGCACTGTGGGCTGAAGAGTAGGGATTCAACCGATTTTCGTTTAGAGGATCTTATCTTCCCGTCAGCCATTTTCCTCTCACTATTTTTATCCTAACACGAACGCTAAAGAGACTTCGTCACCGACAACACTAACGACACGAAGTAAGCAGGCGTGGGTATCGGTAACAAACCAGCGATGTTAGCAGAGACGTGGAGCGGGAACTACTGGCTAACAGCGCTCGCGGGCAAGCCTGTGTGGGCACTCACAGGCGCCCGCGTCCGCAATAGCGAACTTACCCCTCCCTGTTCTGCACCGTTTGAAACTAAACTGCCGCTGGCTAATGCCGTACAGTTCTCTGTGTCACACAGGAAGCACTCGTGGACTTCTGCCAGGGTATTTAGAACGCGAATAGATCTGTAAGACTTACATTTCGAGGAGTTCTGTCTTTTGACTTTTTAAATTGTTATAGCTCTCGCAATCTTCGTGGCTTCCATAATTTCTTCAGTCACCGTGCTTTATTTAGCACAAATTTGTATTACTACACGGCTAGAAGGTTCACCCGATCATATCCATTATTTGAGAACGAGAGCACTTCGCGACTTCCGAAAAAATTTACACATAATTTCAAACTTTTTCAAAACCTTTTCTCGCTAACGCCCCGTACAACATAATGTAAGGAAAAAAGTTTATCGTTTACTACATTTTAACTGATCATGCAGTACAGTTTCTGCACCAGGCATTGCGTTTTAGTTTATTACATATTTATTACTAACTCCATTAGCAACAATTACACAGACATGTCCATATATACCACTGAAGGTACATGCAAAATTATATCATTGTGCGACACATAGTTGAAGACTTATGACATCATAAGCATTAGTCTAAGAGTGAATAAACGAAACTAATTGAAGCAACATAATTATGGTTTTGTGTCTTCAACCATAAAGGTTTCACATGACTAGCGTCAGATATTTAACACGTTAACTCATTTGTAAAGTAGTCAGACGTCGGAAGCAATATTATACATGGGAGTTCGATTGTTCAAACAATCTGGATGGACATTGCTGGTATTCAGTAAGCTACGATCTGCGGCGCTGTCTACAGTACGGTTTGTATGTGCACACCATCAGGCCCAGGTTCCAATGGGCCGATCCTAGCTGTCCTATAACCGAGAACCAGCCCTTCTCTCTAATTAACCTCTCATTCAGAACCAATTCTAACGACCTCACTTGCTTCCTCCTGTTCACAGTGACCAAATTTAATTTTCTCTAAATCTCAGTTAAGTAATTACTGCTGTGGTATGGTTAAATTAGTTAATCACTCTCACCAATTTACATAAACGGTTGCCTTTACAAAGAAGTGGCCACGAACAGACCAGACCTTATCGACAGTGTTAGTGTTGAGATAGCGATTAGTGATCATGATGGTGTCATTACGACTATGGTTACGAAAGTTAAAAAGTCGCTCAAGAAGGCTAGTAGAGTATTCTTACTAGAAAGAGCAGATAGGCAGTTGTTAACATCCCACTTAGTAAATGAATCGACTTCATTTACTTCCGGTACGATGGACGTGGAAGAATTAATTTTAAACACATTGCAAATCACGTATTGGAGAAGTATGTGCCGAAAAAGTGGTTTACGTACGGAAAAGACCCACCGTGGTTTAACAACGCAATTCGGAGAACGCTCAGGAAGCAAAGACAGTTGCACTCGCGGTACAAGAAAGGTCGGGAGAATGAGGACAGGCAAAAGTTAGTAGAGATTCGTGCTGCTGTAAAAAGAACGATGCGCTTAGCATTCAACCACTCCCACCGTCATACCTTAGCAAAAGGTCTTGCTGAAAACCCAAGGAAATTCTGGTCTTCCGTAAAATCGGTAAGCAGGTCGAAGGCTTCCATCCAGTCACTCACTGATCAGTCTGGCCTGGCAACGGAAGACAGAAAAACGAAAACTGAAATTTTAAATTTAGTATTTGAGAAATCTTTCACGCAGGAGGATCGTACAAACATACCGCCGTTTGAGTCTCGTACAGATTCCCGTATGGAGGACATAGTGATTGACATCCCTGGGGTTGTGAAGCAGCTGAATGGGTTGAAAATAAATAAATCACCAGGTCCTGATGGGATTCCAATTCGGTTTTACAGAGAGTACTCTACTGCATTGACTCCAGTCTGGAACCGCGCGACCGCTACGGACGCAGATTCGAATCCTGCCTCGGGCATGGATGTGTGTGATGTCCTTAGGTTAGTTAGGTTTAAGTAGTTCTAAGTTCTAGGGGACTGATGACCTCAGATGTTAAGTCCCATAGTGCTCAGAGTCATTTTTTTGCATTGGCTCCTTACTTAGCTTGCATTTATAGCAAATCTCTTGCCCAACGTAAAGTCCCGAGCGACTGGAAGAAAGTGCAGGTGACGCCTGTGTATAAGAAGGGTAGAAGCAGGGATCTTCAAAATTACAGACCAATATCCTCAATATAGGCTTGTTGCAGGATTCTCGAACATATTCTCAGTTCGAATATAATGAATTTCCTTGAGACAGAGAAGTTTCTGTCCATGCATCAGCACGGCTTTAGAAAGCATCGCTCCTGCGAAACGCAACTCGCCCTTTTTTCACATGATATCTTGCGAACCATCGATGAAGGATATCAGACGGATCCATATTCCTCGACTTCCGGAAAGCGTTTGACTCGGTGCCCCATTGCAGACTCCTAACTAAGGTACGAGCATATGGGATTGGTTCCTAAATATGTGAGTGGCTCAAAGACTTCTTAAGTAATAGAACCCAGTACGTTGTCCTCGATGGTGAGTGTTCATCGGAGGTCAGGGTATCGTCTGGAGTGCCCCAGGGAAGTGTGGTAGGTCCGCTGTTGTTTTCTATCTACATAAATAATCTTTTGGAGAGGGTGGATAGCAATGTGCGGCTGTTTGCTGATGATGCTGTGGTGTACGGTTAGGTGTCGTCGTTGAGTAACTGTAGGAGGATACAAGATGACTTGGACAGGATTTGTGATTGGTGTAAAGAATGGCAGCTAACTCTAAATATAGATAAATGTAAATTAGTGCAGATGAATAGGAAAAAGAATCCCGTAATGTTTGAATACTCCATTAGTAGTGTAGCGCTTGACACAGTCACGTCAATTAAATATTTGGGCGTAACATTGCAGAGCGATATGAAGTGGGACAGGCATGTAATGGCAGTTGTGGGGAAGGCGGATAATCGTCTGCGGTTTATTGGTAGAATTTTGGGAAGATGTGGTTCATCTGTAAAGCAGACCGCTTATAAAACACTAATACGACCTGTTCTTGAGTACTGCTCGAGCGTTTGGGATCCCTATTAGGTCCGATTGAGGAAGGACATAGAAGCAATTCAGAGGCCATCTGCTAGATTTGTTACTGGTAGGTTTGATCATCATGCGAGTGTTACGGAAATGCTTCAGGAACTCGGGCGGGAGTCTCTGGAGGAAAGGAGGCGTTCTTTTAGTGAATCGCTACTGAGGAAATTTAGAGAACCAGCATTTGAGGCTGACTGCAGTACAATTTTACTGCCTCCAACTTATATTTCTGGGAAAGACCACAAAGATAAGATAAGAGAGATTAGGTCTCGTACAGAGGCATATAGGCAGTCATTTTTGCTCGTTCTGTTTGGGAGTGGAACAGGGAGAGAAAGCTAGTTGTGGTACGAGGTACCCTCCACCACGCACCGTATGGTGGATTGTGGAGTATGTATGTAGATGTAGATGTAGAAGTTTTGAAGAAATCACTTTTACAGTAAAAGTAAAGTAATGCAATTAATTACTTCAGGGTAAGAAAAGAATAAATACATGAGAGCTGTTTATTGTTCACAATAACTAACCAGCTAATTCCTGAAATGGTTGTCATGTGCCCAAACCGTGACCGAACTAACAACAGACAATAAGTATCTGAAGCCAGAATGACGCACTGCACGTTGGCCATCATTTGCTATCCGATAACCGTCTGCTTCGGTAGTCCAGTCCAAAGCAGTGCAGTAGACTGGGTAAGGCAGATGCCGGTACTTGTCATAAAACCATCCACCTGAATCTTGAATGAGTCTAAAAATAATGTGAAAGTCCTTAACTCGAAGATCTTGTCTGTGCCAGAATCTGATTATAGTAGCTAACATTAATTCTGAAAACATTTTGTAAACAGAAACAGGCCCTTACTAACTGGTAAAGCTGTAGAATTATTGTTTTGTGTTAAATTCATTACTGTATTAATTAAATACTGAGTAAACCTTAAAACCGTCTCTCTGCAGTTATATAAGAAACTGTTAATACGATGTATTTATTTGCAAAGCTGAGAATGTGTGACTACAAAACCCGTTAGATTTCATAGATTCACGTTTAATCACCACAGCTTGTCTTGTATACGTAAAGGCAACAGTCATACAGTATCTGTAAGATATGTACGTACACTAACAGTAACAATACCAAAATATATTTCATTCACTTCCACTGCAGTACTGTACTCACTTTATTACTTCTCATGATGTACACTTTCAGACAGTGAAACCCATAGCAGCTATATTCTCAATAAGCTAATAATGTAGGCGTATGTAATTATTTTCATGAGGTTTAAAAACTAAATTGGGCTGCATAGTTGGAGGGCACGGGCACTGTTACCCATGCAGCACCACGTGGAGGTGGGACTGCGTGGAGTTCTTTTTCCGGCACTTTGGTGTCATCTTTTATTTACCTACAGCAATTACACTTACTTTTTAAAGAAAAATACAGGAATTTTGGAAGTAGGAAATTATAAATTTATGGTATAATTTAAGAAGAGAATAAAAGAAGACAGGAAAGAGTAGATTTAAATATCCCTTCACCGACACCACCTAGGGAAGGAGTCTTGATATTGATCCGCAAGTCCAGAGTCCACATGTGGTGCTACCTATATGAGTAACTATCCACATGAACATCCCTCTTCGGGAAAACGCGATTCGTTTAATCTATGTGGATCTAATCTATGTCGGTGTTGTTTGTTAGACTTCTGTGTGAGTTGATGTTTATTATGTTACATAACAAGTACTACTAGGTTAGTTAGTAAGCAAGTTCTGCATGGTTTTGGAACAACATTCCGCCTCGATGTAATCTAATTAAGTTATATACTGTCCCTACATAGCTGTAGGCGAAATAACAAGTCACCACGAACCTGTTATTGCTCTTGTAAAAACATTTTTGTAGAATTAAACTAGACTTTTTTGAATAGTGTACCTATTAATTTTGAATATTTGCGTAATACGCATGATCTTTTTCTGTTGCATGTTTACACTGTTCTATTTTGCTTGCTTACTTTATATAAAATGTGTTATGTTCATATTATTACATTTACAACGATGTTTTCATGTATGTAACTACATTACATTCATTAACCAGAGAGCCGTTTATGACTCGCGTCAGGAGACCACTGCCTTGCGCAGGAGGTTCCGTAAGTCTGCACTGCTGATGCGGTCCCTTGCACCGAGTTCTTTGTCCTGCAGGTCGTCTTGGCTACCTGTATAGGAGTTGAAAGCACAGGTTGGTTCTGTATGGGCTCTAATTGGAATCGTGTAGTGAATCCGTTCATCATCCTCATTCCCGCCTCCAACAGGATCCTCTTGGTCGCGGTTGAGGATCGTCATCTGTTGAGTGTAGGCATCGGCGAAGAGTTCCGCTTGAAGCAAAGCGTTGAAGATCGGCTCGTCATGGCCATTGACAGCTCGCTTAGCTGGCTTCTGTTGCCTGATATTCTTCACGAGCTTCCATTTGTCTCGAGTATCCAGGACGAAATGGGCCATTGTCGACTCCCACTCTGGCTGGCGACACTCAGCGACACGCTTGTACACGTCAAGTGAAAAGCGCTTCGCTTCTCGTCTGTCCGCTTGCGGCGGGACTGGTTGTGCGCTCTCACTGTCTTCTAAACAATCTGTCCACCTACCTGGATACGCTTCAGGTTGTCTGGTTCAAATGGTTCAAATGGCTCTGAGCACTATGGGACTTAACATCTGTGGTCATCAGTCCCCTAGAACTTAGAACTACTTAAACCCAACTAACCTAAGGACATCACACACATCCATGCCCGAAGCAGGATTCGAACCTGCGACCGTAGCAGTCGCGCGGTTCCGGACTGAGCGCCTAGAACCGCTAGACCACCGCGGCCGGCAGGTTGTCTGCCCCTTCACTATGCGATGGTAGGTACTGGTTTAGCTGATGAAAGCAGCGTTGACGAAAAGTCAGCTAAATACCTACCACGCAAAGGCCACATAACTTCAGTCCTTGGGAGGCATCTGAAAGTTAGTTAAACTATCGGGCGTTCGGGATTCTTGCATGACTCGTTTGAAAATTGCCTAAAATTTCCTGTAAGCTGCTTTATTATCTCGAAATGTCTCCGTAACAAGTTCACACCCAAAAGCAGCCAGAAGATATTTAGTCAGACCCGATATTTTAAACGTCCTAAACAATCGCCGACCCACGACTACTTGCAAGTCAACACAGTTAGTCGTTCAGCAGACGTGCTCGCCACAATATCTCGTAATTTGCACGAAACACGCCAAGTTTATGTACGACTTGAAAAGTTCTCACGGTAATTATCCTAAAATAATTCACTCATAATGCTCAAACATTCTAAAAATACTCACCACTGTAGTCGCTTTTCATCAACTACACGAGAACCGATCAAACGCGCAGGTTCCTTCATTTTGGCACAAATTTGATCGGCACGATTTAACAGAGGTGTTTACTAGAAGACGGCTCCCGAGCGACTATATCGACTCATCTGAGGCACAAAGCCCGACTCAAACGCGCGGGAAACGCTGAATTCCTATTGGCTAGAATGTGAGCAGCCAATCAGATCATCTCGAGCACTTCGATACTCGCGGTATGTCAACCATTCAGATTACCACACGTAATTTAGACTAGAAATTTCGTAATTACGAATGTAAATAAAATTTAATGAAAATAAAATACAATTCCTTCACAGAAAATAAGTTACTAATAAATTTAATACCCAACGCTGCTTCTGGAGGCCTTTTACAAAGTCAAGCTCACTCGGACATACGTCACAAATTTCCGTACTGCATAACAACTTTCTCACGCTTACATTTAGTAGTTTTAGTACATCATATTCTCAATTTACGAATATCCTCCATTCACTCTCTCAGTCTCTCCAAAACCCTCATACAACCAAAACACAATGAAATAATAATTTTCCAATGTACTGATAACTACGTCAGAAACCCGTGGCAATGAAATTAAAGAAAATCCCAGAAAATTAGATTATATGAACTTATCCTCTTGGATGTAGTTCCAATTGATACTATAGATGAAAACATTACAGTCCCTAACTCGGTTTCACAATGCCAACACGGTTATGATGTGTTTTAGGCAAAAATTTATATCTCCGAAAATATTGCGTTTATTGATTTGAAATTTTAACAGTCCACGGCATTTGGTACGCTAAGTGCGAAAAAGATCGATTAATATTTAATAGTACTTCTTCATATTCATAGAGAGTATGTGTAACGTACTGCACGCAGCATTTAGTCAAGTCGCTCGTCGGGCCCAGTAGCCACTGTCAGCTGTGCGAACGTGAGAACCCACATCTCCTCTCCTCCCGGCTCCAAGGCAAGCTAGGTTTTCAATGGAAGATGACAACTCGTAATAATTTGCTACGTTACACGCTGAGTCCCAGAATAAGTACCATTGTTTACGAACGTTGTTCTGCAACGTCTTCAGGTCTTACAGAGGATGGGGAAAGGCGTCAAATTGCGGATCTGGAAGTAACGTAACTGCCGCGGCTCCTTGGATTTTCGTTGTCAATAGCTCCACCGTGACATAGATGTCTGCTGCCGTCAGATGGGCACAGTCAGCCTGACGTTGTTGCTCAGTTACGTCCGAAACTGGTCCCACTGTCTGATCGGAGGTAGTAAAGAACTACTGTGTTCGATGATTTCCCCTACAGGTAGGTGGTCGGAGGCCATGTCGTTAATTTTCCTGAGCTGAACGTTCGGATCAATGCCCTTTGCAAGCATTATATCGAGGACGATATGCGTCTAGTGTTGAAAATAGCTGATACTGGTAGGCTGTGGAGGACCGTGGACTACGCAATTCAGCTCCTCATGAATCTCGTACAGGTTTTGAACTCTGGAGTTCACCTTATGAGAGTGCCAGGAGACATATTTTGCGTCAAGATTTCTGGAGAGCGATGTCTTCTGGTATTGGTTAAAAATAAACAAATCTTCCTTGATTAGTGGGACCGTGGGACTGACATATGCTGCCACCAACGTCACAGTCCTAACCACGACGTGAATCGTCGCTGCCATTGCCTCCATGGTTTGAAGGGTCGGTAGCGTTTCCACATAGTGCCGGATTGAGTTTCGAAGGTCGCAGTTCGTCCGCGGCACCGTTCGGGTCTGTCAATGCGGTATACTTGCATGTTCCGAAGCCGGAAGGTAACTGTATGTCTCCGTAATCGGCGCCACATCGATGCGGAGTCGTGATAAAAAATCGTTAAGTTATGTCTCCTTACAAGTGAACCTACCCAAGGGATACACTTCGATGTTGATCGGCTTTGAATATGATATAGTGTTGAGCAAAATTAGAGAGACATATTTTTTTATACGTGCCCATATGGCCGTTAAGGGGGTGGAACAGCCCCTTGAAAAAAAAAAATTGAGTTTAATATTTCTGAATGAATACTGTTGAAACGGTGACAGATATACATAAAATTTCAAATAAAAGTTCTACCATTTTTAATGTCCATTACAACGGTGCACACAAACTTGTCGAAAAGTCATTTTTCAAAATCAAAGTGCTTTGTACATTTTTTTGAAGATAACAGTTCTTCGCTTTCTCATTATTGTACAGATTTACAGTAATGTTAAACAATAATGTACAAACGTACAACATAATTAAATCTGACAAGGTTTCATCTTGGGGCAAAAAAAAGAAAGAAAGACAACACCAAAAGTAAGAAGAAGACTCAAATACAACACATGTTGTTTTATGTCATAAAATTAAAAGAAAATGTATGTACAGAACAATATATATATAAAATACACATTTAGAATATCTTAATCTGGGAAAGATTATCTAAGGAACCCAACATGACAAATGGCATTGAAGTGGACACGTATCGGCATGCGTACACCAATGTATATACCGGGTGATCAAAAATCACATTGCTTGGTGTTCGATATCTAGTCATTTTGATTAATAAGACAAGTGCGTCTACGCACGCTGGAGCGTTGCATCCATGTCATTGCATCAGCTGTTTCTCTCTCGGGCTAATTTGTATTACTGATTATATTAGAATATGTAATTGAATTTAGTGCATTTATTAAAAAAATTATTTTCAAATACATTTAAGGAATGAAAGACATAGTTTAATACTTTCCATCATCGCTCCGAAAGTCCTCTTACGCTTTCATGATCGCTACAATCTAAGTCGATAATCTGTTCCTCATCACCTGTAACAAATATAATAATAATGATGTATAATTACATAAAAATACTTTCATAAAACGTTTTGTAGCTTTAATACGTAATAATATGTTTAAATAAGTTAGAATATTATTTATAGAAGTTATAAACGTGATAATGCAACATTTTTAAATGTTCTTTAGTTTTTAAATAAAATAATCAAAAAAATTACATTTAAATAAGGAAATATTTGTAGTTAGAAGAACTATTCTAGCCGGCCGGTGTGACCGAGTGGTTTTAGGCGCTTCAATCTGGAACTGCGCGACCGGTACTGTCGCAGGTTCGAATCCTACCTCGCGCATGCATGTGTGTGATGTCCTTAGGTTATTTAGGTTTAAGTAGTTCTAAGTTCTAGGGGACTGATGACCTCAGATGTTAAGTCCCATAGTGCTCAGAGCCATTTGAACTCAGAACTATTCTAATGTCCAGTACTTTGCTTCCTCGATGGTAATATCCTGAAGGCAAGAGGGTAGCTGTTCGCCGCCAAACCATTTAAACAAAAATTTGTTGTCTTTCTTTCCAGCCCTAATCAGTCGGGTGCAACTCAGTTGGAACAGTATGATGCGCATCAGCCCAAATATTAGCGATGTACGTCGTTGCTGCAGTTAGTTTTGACTGAAAAATAATTTACAGTTATAATACGCGATATTGATGTGAAATACGATAAATGGTATTAGAGTAAGCACAAATGTAAAGACTGAAATGATCTTACGTTCGAATGCTAAATACTTCGTACGCATAGCGACAGATAAAATAACACGGCCTGAAAATAAAATCGATTTACAGACGAATTTACATAAATGTTTATTCTCTTTCTGAAGACGAGGGAGCTTGCTTTTTCGGATCATATACTCTCTTCTTCGGCGTTAAAGTTGTGGAACGGGCGTAGCACTGACTGTGGTACTTTGACAATTATACATTTTTGTCGGCAATATAAAGTTAGTCCGCAGCTCGTGGTCGTGCGGTAGCGTTCTCGCTTCCCGCGCCCGGGTTCCCGGGTTCGATTCCCGGCGGGGTGAGGGATTTTCTCTGCCTCGTGATGACTGGGTGTTATGTGCTGTCCTTAGGTTAGTTAGGTTTAAGTAGTTCTAAGTTCTAGGGGACTGATGACCATAGATGTTAAGTCCCATAGTGCTCAGAGCCATTTGAACCATTTGAATATAAAGTTATTTAAATGCAGATTATTATCGTTCCGGATTTTTAACAAAACGAGGCACTTGTTAAACATATCTGTTTCGAAACACTTCAGTTTTCCACTTTTTGGAGCAAAACATGTAAAAACTTTCAATGTTAGACATTTTGGAAGCAACCCTAGTCCTATCGATTTTAAGGGCCACACTGTTTTCAGAGCAGGCGATATGGTCGTGTGAGGAGAACTGGGGAGAGAGAGAGAGAAAGGCGAACGCAGGTAACGGCGTAACGCGCAGTCCACACCGGAGGCGGGTTTCCCAATCGGCCGCCGTCGCGAAGCTGCGTCGGCGTGCTGCGCGCATAGCTATGCGCCGTATCTTCCAATCTCAGCTGAGCACTTTTCCAACGCGAAAACTCAGCGCACTGTTTTTTTTTATTAAACTGTTATAGTTAACTATCACTTAGCCGAATTTCAGATTTCTTAGTATCATCGTGCATATTTTTCGCATGTTTATGACCTGAAGCTGATGTATAATACCCCATAACGAAATAAGCCGACTATTATTTTCCCCTTGTTTACAAAATATTCTTATCATTATTATTATGCGTGTGTGGGAGGCTGCCGCCGCTGTACCAACAGCTACTATGCAAGCTGACAGTCACGTCGTTTATTCGCAACGTGAAATGAAGAATAGCAAAAGTTCTCAGCTTTCTACAAACAAAGAAATAACAATGGCAGCTGTCTCTCGGACTATTGGAGGTGTACGGCAACGTGCAATCCTTGGAAGCATGGTAGTCGGCACGGCGACACAGCAAGCGGTAAGTGTAGACTACACCCTAAATCTACACTCCGCAAGCCACGGTCCCGTGCGTGGCGAAGGGTACCCTGTACCACCACTAGTCAGTCATTTCCTTCCCTGTTCCACTCGCAAACAGAGCGAGGGATAAACGACTGTCTATATGCCTCCGTATGAGCCCTAATTTCTCGTATCTTATCTTCGTGATCCTTTCGCGCAGTGTATGTTGGCGGCAGTACAATCGTTCTGCATTCAGCTTCAAATGCCGGTTCTTTAAATTTTCACAACAGAGTTCCTGGAAAAGAATGTCGCCTTCCCTCCAGCGGATCGCATTTGTGTTCCCGAAGCATCTCGGCAACGCTTGCTTGTTGTTCTACCAGTTACAAGTCTAGCAGCCCTCCTTTGAATTACTTCGATGTCTTCCTACAATCCGATCTGGTACGGATGCCAAACACTAGAGCAGTACTCAAGAATAGGTCACACTAGCGTCCTTTATGCTGTCTCCTTTACAGGCGAACCACTCTTTCCTAAAATTCTCCCAATAAACCTAAGTCGACTATTCACCTTCCCTAGCATAGTTTTCACATGCTCGTTCCATCTCAATTCGCTCTGCAACGTTACACCCAGATATTTAAACCACTTGACATCGTCAAGCGGTACACTACTAGTACTGTATCTGAACATTACGGGTTTCTTCTTCCTACTCATCCGCATTAACATATATTTTTACATATTTAGAGCTAGCTGCCATTCATCATACCAACTGCAATTTTTTCTAAGTCGTCTTGATTCTTCCTACAGTCACTCAACTTCGACACCTTACCGTACACCACGGCCTCATCAGCAAACAACCGGAGATTGTTGACCACCCTGTCTGCCAAAGCATTTCCGTAAATAGAGGGCAACAGCGGTGCTGCCACACTTCCCTGGGGCACTCCTGACGACACCCTTGTCTCTGATGAATGCTCGCCATCGAGGACAACATACTGTGTTCTATTACTTAAGAAGTCGGCGAGCCACTCACATATCTGTGAACTTATTCCATACGGTCGTACTTTCGTTAACAGCCTTTGGCTGGGCACCGTGTCAAATGCTTCCCGGAAATCTGCATATATGGAATCTACCTGTTGCCCTTCATCCGTAATTCGCAGTATATCATGTGAGAAGAGAGCAAGCTGAGTTTCTCACGAACACTGCTTTCTAAAACCATGCCGATTCGTGGAAATAAGCTTCTCAGTCTCAAGAAAATTTATTACGTTAGAACTGAGAATATATTCAAGGATTCTGCAGCAAACAGAAGTTAGAGATACAGGTCTGTAATTTTGCGGATCCTTTCTTTTACCTTCCCATATACTGGAGTCACCTGCGCTTTTTCCCAGTCGTTCGGGACTTTTACTAAAACTGGGTCAAATGATTCTGAGTAGTATGGGATTTAACTGATGTAGTCATCAGTCCCCTAGAACCGCTCGGCCACTGCGGCCGGCCGGACTTTTACTGGCGAGAGATTCACGATAAATGCGAGCTAGGTAATGGGTCTATTATTCTTTGCACTCTTGTCGTTGTCCTTCGACTTAGGTAGATTTACGACAAATACTAGCATGGGCACTAAGTCGTCTGTCTATTAATCTGGGTTTTTATACTGGTGAATTCTCGCCGAGGTGAGCCCTTTCTAATGCAGGGCCCATGTAACGTCAGCCACTGGCACTAGGGCAGGGAGTCGTTCTATGATCACTTTCAGCACTTTTTCCTCTGGAGGCTGATGAGTAAAAAGCGGAATGTTGCACTGTTCAAAGAGCTGAATTGCCCGCCTGTGGTTCTCGTTCGTAATGGAGATGGTACTTGACTAGGTCTCCTTGGAATATCGTCTCGAGGATGTATTGCAAGTGTTGCTTCAAGGCTTCGTCGAGTTTCACGTAGTAAACCGTGATGGGCGGTATTTTGAGCGGCAGGGTAGGTTTAGCAGCGGGTTCTAATTGGATGACGGGGACATTAGCCGACCCTGCCGGTGCCTCCCCCTGCTCGAAGGTTTGTGGGTCAATCGGTTAGAAACTATCTGCCGTTTTCACCTCTGCATTCCGTTTTCTCGCTTCTTTCTCTGTAGCCGATCGTCGCCAGTGTCGACGTTTGTATCGGACGCTTTCAAAATCAGCGTCCTGTGTGTTTTGCGCTTCTAGAGCGTCATCCGTCTTCTCGTCGCTCGGCGAAGATTAAAAAGCGTTAGGTGAAAGGTCCGCTTTCGTGTTGTGTTCCGTGATTTGGTCCAGTTTAGCGGAGTAATACTGAACTGGTAGCAATTGAGTGCCTCGCAGGAGTCGTTTCCGTTACGGTCACCCCGTTTACATGGGGCTCCCGAAGCCGGATTTCGTAAACCGATTTCCCAATACCGTTTCTGGGTGCTCACTTAAACACTTGAATATCGATTCTGGAAATCCGCCTCTAGTTGCCGGTTTTCCAATTCCACATGAGATTTTAGCTCCCTTGTGAACGCAACCGGCTTTGAAACGTGCTTGGCCTGTCAGGTTTCGTCTTGTTTCTAAACATTTTTGGCTAATATGGGCGGAGTGGTTTTTCGTACAGTGAAAAACAAGTAGAAACATTTGACTGAAGCTGCTAATTGGGGAGAAACAGTGACTGACCCGACTAAATCAGAAACTGTGACAGCTTTTTTCCAGGCCCTATTGTTAACTAGGCTACCAAATCCACTTCAGACATTAACATGGAACACGCCAGCGAAAAACGGTTTTCGAAATTCGGTTTTCGTCTTTCGGAAGATGTGTCGCTTGTAAACGTAGTGAGTGTTGTCGGTGAGTGGTAGCAATACGAGCGCCTTCGGCGGTCGTAAAGTGTTGAGGTGTAGTCCCCTCCAAAGCCGCGTCGCCATCCGCGAGTGTTCTCCCGCCATCGCGTGGCTCGTCGGAAACGGAGCGGCCGGTGAGGCTGCCGACGGGGCAAGCCGGCCATCGACCGACTCCGCCGAGGCACAGGCAGACCACCCGACCGCCCGCTCGGCCCTCTGTTCGCTGCGACGGTCCTATAACAAAGCAAAGATAACGTTTGTCAAAAGTATGTTACAAAATGGTAGTCAACCTCGGCACAATTTCCTACTTTTAGGTAACATTATTGGGAACAATGATCTCTCCGTTAAGTAAAATTAGAAAGGAAAAATTCTCCATTGCACAGTCATATATAAAAAAATATGACCGGTTTAGGCCTCTAGTAGTGGGCCATCTTCAGATAATGCACTGAAAAGATGAAAAATAAGTGTGCTGATTTACATAGAAAAGTCAGAAAACATTAAAAAGAATGTACATTAAAAAGATGCATTGTTACCTACCTGGCTGATCAAAACGACCACAATTACCCATAGAACAAGTCTTTTCTAAAATGATATGCATGGATCAGCCAGAACATTATGACCGTCGACTCAATAGCCGGTATTTCCACCTTAGGCACGGATAACAGTGGCGACACGTCATGGCTTGGAAGCACCGAGGTCTCGGTAGGTCGCTGGAGGGAGCTGGCACCACACAAGTCATCTAAGTCCGGGAAGGGCGGCAGTCAGCTCTGGCGCCAACGTTCAATCCCATCCTAGATGTGTTCCATCAGGTTCAGATCTCGCGAGTTGGGGGCCAGACTGTGGTGTCACCGCCAGACACCACACTTGCTAGGTGGTAGCCTTTAAATCGGCCGCGGTCCGTTAGTATACGTCGGACCCGCGTGTCGCCACTATCAGTGATTGCAGACAGAGCGCCGCCACACGGCAGGTCTAGAGAGACTTCCTAGCACTCGCCCCAGTTGTACAACCGACTTTGCTAGCGATGGTTCACTGACAAAATACGCTCTCATTTTCCGAGACGATAGTTAGCATAGCCTTCAGCTACTTCATTTGCTACGACCTAGCAAGATGCTATTACCAGTTGCTATTGATACTAGGAATCATGTACCGTCATGAGCGACGTTCACCATTAATGGATTAAAGTTAAGTATTCCACCAGCTACGTCCGTTTTTTCTAAATTCTAATTTCCATGTCCTGTTCCAGACCTCACGCCAGCCTGCGTGAGCTAAAACGCGTGCCTTTCGGCTTCCTCTAGTAACATGGTGTTGGCTCTCCTGCCAACCACAACACAGACATCAAATGGAACTCGTCACTCTGTTCCTTCGACGACTCCATCACATTCCTGGCCTTGTGACACGGCGCATTATCTTGTTAAAAATCGCCACTGCCGTCGGGAAACATGATCTTGATGAAGGGGTGTACGTGGTCTGTAACCAGTGTACGGTACTCGTTGGCCACCACGGTGCCTTGCACGAGCTCCACCAGAGCATAATGGGACCGCTGCCAGCTTGTCTCCGTCCCGTCGTACAGGTGTCAGGGAGCTGTTCCCCTGGAAGACGACGGATTCGCACCATCCCATCGACACGATGAAATAGGTATACGGATTCATCAGACCGTGCAACGCTCTGACCCTGCACCAACGGCCAGTGGTGGCCACGTGCCCGTTTCAGTACCAATGTGGTGTTAACATTGGCACATGCGTGGGTGGTCGACTGCGTAGGCCCATCTTTAGGGGTGTTCAGTGCACTGTCTGTTCCGACACACTTCTCCTCTGACCAGCATTAAAGTCTGATGTTAGTTCCACCACGTCCTGTTTTACCAGTCTGCCCAACCTACGACGTTCGACATCTGAAGGTCTGTAATGAAGGGTGGTCGCCCAACCCCACGACGTCAGGATGTGATTTCACCTTCGTTTCGCCACTTGTTGAGGACACTCAGCACAGCATTCTTCGAACAGCCGACAAGTCGTGCAGTTTCCGAAATGCTCGTGCCGAGCCTCCGGGCCATCAGTCGGCTCTCGGTCAAACTCAGATAGATCGGGCGTCTTCCCCATTCTACCCACGGACAGCAGCCTCACTGATATTATATGCATCGTGCGTGAGTCTGACTAGCAGTCAATCCCCGCCTGGTGACATTGCTATTGCTGGAATGCTTATATCGATAGCAGGTCGGTGTTCATAATGTTCTGGCTGATCAGTGTGTATGGGAACCGTATCAAATGGAACGTACAGACTTTTCAGAAATTCTCGCACAACCGTTACCTTTTCAACCA
Organism: Schistocerca piceifrons; assembly: GCF_021461385.2. Lineage (NCBI taxonomy): Eukaryota > Metazoa > Arthropoda > Insecta > Orthoptera > Acrididae > Schistocerca > Schistocerca piceifrons. Next base: position 907,628,894 of record NC_060149.1, read on the forward strand.
CAAATATCCTTCTTAATAAACTTAAATATGTTGTTGACAGCACTAAGAAACGTTACTGTGGATCAGGAGTACATAAACGAACCTACAATTACTGTGAGAAAACATATCTTGGCCACATTAGTCGTAATTATAATACACGCTTCAAGGAACATGTCTCAGGTGTGTAATGCAATAAATCATTTTTCGGACAACACCCTACTAATAGCAGATATTCAGAAGGCGATATCATGAACAGTCTTGAGATTATGCACACCACTTCTAAAGGTTTACTTCTGAATACTTCAGAAAAGTTAGAAATTTTTGTGCATTACAAGAAAAATCCGTCACCTCTTTTGAATGAACAGTTGGATATCCACGAAAAAGCCTTTTTTGACTTACTCGAAGATGTTATTTAAACAAGAGGATTTCTACTTTTCTAGCTATATTCCACCTAATGTTTTTGATTTGTCTTTTGTGAAATTTCCATGCCGTAACCAATTTTCATCTTTTAATGGCAAAATCACAACGAATCTTACGAAAGTATCAGATTATTTTAGAGGTAATTGTTTCTGATATGTAAAATACGCAAATTTGGTAACATTTATCTCCATATCAAAGATTTTAGCTTTTTATTCCATTTTTTGTAAGCGGTATTTATGCGTTTTAACACAGTTCTATACATCAACTTTACTTCTTTGGAAAAAAAATCTGACTACAAATTTTGGTTTCAGTTTACTTTTAATCAGTTGGTCTCCTCGTTTCAAACACTGACCAACGTCCTGCTGTTGACTACAAAATTCCAGCACACTAGCGCCACTCTGTTAGCGACGCCATTCTTTTCCTATTTGACGGTGGGTATCGACAGCTGTTGTCAAGGCAACACACGGCGTCCATCTAATAAACCTTTGACAACCGACAGCCACATTCAACCACCAAGTTTCCATGGGAACGACCTCCTTAAGCATTCTAACCGAATACGCAAGATGGCGATCATATACCACGAAGCTTCTAATTTTCCGTATTGCTCTGTAGTATTGTTAACAAACCAATTACACTAATGTGAATAACTGTGTATTTAATCGTCACATACGTAATTTTTGTATCTTTTTCTGTCATGAATATGGACTTAATGACTTAATAGCAGTTGTTATGGAAACAGCGTCATCGTAATGCTAACTATTGCCTCTAGATGGTGTTCTGGGTTACAGTTTAACCTATCACATTAGTTTATTATTTAATGTTTTATAAAACTCATTTTAACCCTATACGATATCCAAAGGGTATTAAAATTCCTGTTTTTTAACCTTTTAAGTTAAATTGCTGTATATTTTTAAAAATGGATATTCAAATCTTAACAAAGGTCATGTAAATCGCTTCCCATTGATTGACACTGGCGTCATGCGGCTCACGCACGCTCTCTCAGACTCTATTTAACCTTTATAATTGTCCCAGTGTGTGGTTTTTTGTGAGCGCTACTTTTTACGGTTTTGATCTCCATTTTACAGTCACACCTTTTTGTCTATTGTCTTCCATCATGTTCCCTCCTTTTTTATATCTATGTACACCATGTTTTCTCGTTTATGTTATTATTAAATTTCTTCCGTTGTATGTTTTATGTCTTTCGACTGAAGAGCAGCGCATATGCTGCTGCCAGCCCGCCCCGATGGGGAACTGAAATACAATAAAGAAAAAAAAAGAAAGATAAGGGAAAATGCCTCCGAACACTATGGGACTTAACGTCTGAGGTCATCAGTCCCCTATAACTTCGAACTACTTAAAACTAACTAACCTAAGGACATCACACGTGCTCGGCCACCGCGACCGGCAGTACTAAAGAATAGGTCGCACTAGCGTCCTATATATAGTCTCGTTTGTAGATGAATCGCACTTCCCCATTTCTCCCAGTAAACGTAAATCGACTATTTGTCTTTCACACTACAATCCTGTCATGCTCGTTCCATTTCATATCGCTTTGCATCGTTACCCCCAGATATTTAAACGACGTGACTGTGTCAAGCAGTACACTAATAATACTACTATATACGAACATTACAGGCTTGTTTTTTCTACTTATTCTTATTAACTTACATTTTCTCACGTTTACAGTTCGCTGCCATTCATCACCCCAACTAGAAATTTTGTCTCTGTCATTGTGTATCTTGCAACAGCCACTCAAGTTCGACACCTTACCGTACGCAACGGAATCACCAGCACACAACCGCAGACTGCTGCCCACCCCGTTCGCCGAATTATTCATGTATACAGAGGACAACAGCGGTGCTATCACACTTTCCTGGGGTACTCGTGCCGATATTGTTGTGTCTCATGAACACTTTCCATCAAGGACAAAATATTAGCTTCTATTACTTAACAAGTCTTCGAGCCACTCGCTTCAATGGGGCACCGTGTCAAATGCTTTCCAGAAATCAAGAAATAGGAAATCTGCCTTTTACCCTTCATCCACATTTCACAGAAAATCCTGTGAGAAAAGGGCAACCTGAGTTTCGCACGAACGATGCCTCCTAAAACTATGCTGATTCCTGTACATAAGCTTCTCAGTCTCAAGAAAATTTATTATATTCTAACTGAGAATACGTTCAAGGATTCTGCAGGAAACCGAAGTTGGGGATATTGGTCTGCGATTTTGAGGGTCTGTTATTTTCCACATCTTACATACAGGAGTCACCTGCGCTTTTTTTCCAGAATCTTGGGACTCTTTGCTGGGCAAGAGATTCAAGATAAATGCAAGTTACGTTAGGGGCCAATGCTGTTAAATAGTCTTTGTAAAACCGAATTGGATTTCCATCCGGACTTGGTGAATTATTTGATTCCAAATCTCTGATTTGTTTCTCTACGCCAGGGATGCTTATTACTATGTCGTCCATACGGGAGTCTGTCCGATGGTCAAATGACGGCATGTTGGCACGATTCTCCTGTGTGAACGATTACTTGAGCGTGAAATTTAAAACTTCTGCATTCGATTTGCTATCTTCAACTACCAGACCAGACGGACCAATAAGGGACTGAATGGAAGCCTTAGACCCGCTTAGCGATTTTAGAAGGATCAGAATTTTTTCTGGTTGTCTGCCAGATCTTTTGCTAAGGTGTGACGGCGATTGTTGTTATATGCTTCGCGCATACATCTTTTCACAGACGCACGAATCCCTACTAACCTTTGCTCATCGTTATTTGAGCGTTCTATTTTAAAACGAGAGTGCAACAGCCTCTTCTTCCTCAGCATCTTCCGAATTTCTTTGTTAAACCCTGGTGGGTCTGTTCCATCATTTTTTCACTTACTAGGCACATAACTCTCCAGGCCAAGATTTATAATCCGCTTGCAATTCGCCCATAATCCATCTACGCCCATCTTACTGGAACGAAGTGATGTTAATTCACTCTTTAAATGAGATGCTAACAACTGCTCTATAGAGCAGAAACACTCTCCTAGCCTTCTTGACTGGTTTGTTAACTTTCGTAACCGTAGCTGCTATAATGAAATCATGATCTCTAACCCCCATTTCTATACAGGCATTGTCGACAATGTCCGGGCTATTTGTAGCTGCAATGTCTAAGATATTTGTCCCCTGCAATGTCTGCTGCATGCACGAACTTTTAGCGCTATCCACTTTATCTGTATTTCCCTGATTCAGTGACATGTAACTGTCGATACTGATCAGGGTGATCTATACATTAAGTTTTATATTAGTAGCCTCTTTGAATTATATCAACACAAACCTGTTAATACAAATGCACCAGAATACACTCATGTGTAAATTAAAATTTATTTAAAATACTTTAAGAAAAAAATTTATTAAAATATACCCAAGGAAAATTTGAGTATATCATGTTACAGTACTAGTGGTTAATTAGTGTGGATCCATTACAGAGTGCTTTCCATTTCTTTGAATTGACCAGCATCACCACAACCTCGTTTTGCGCACAGGCACGATTGATGTTGTCGGTTTCAGTTATAGTACAGTGTGGCTCTCATTGGTGTATTGATCCGTAACAGGATCGTTATCAGAAAGAGCTGCCGCAAAACCTACGCAGCTTTATTCATTCTTCCTGTAAGGGCCTTGTACCCCTTCATGCAATGCTTACACCTGTTATCACTTATTATTTCATACGAAGATTGCTGGCTATTGATTGTACGTAGGCGACAGATGGTTAAACAGTATACAGTAAGGAGACTATAATGTTGAACGCCAAGAGCAAGGTCCGGAGGATGCAATTTTAAAGATGTCCACAGGTGTTTGTGAGCCGTTGCGCCGTGTAGTGTGGGAAATAGTTGTACTGCTATGCCGACATGATAATAAAATTAATATTTCAAGAAGCAATAATGACAGCAGCACGGAAGATTGACCGCCGGATAACAAAATGAAATTGATCATCCGCATCAGGACCAGTCGCGTCATCTACACTGAAGCGCCAAATAAACTGGTAGAGGCAAGCGTACCCCAGTACAGAGATTTGTAAATGGGCAGAATACGGCGCAACGGTCGGCAAAAAGTGTCTGGCGCACTTGTTAGATCGGTTACTGCTGCTACAATGACTGGTTAACAAGATTTAAGTGAGCTGGAACGTGGTGTTATAGTCGGCGGACGAGCGATGGGACACAGCATCTCCGAGGTGATTTTCCCGTACGACCATTTCACGAGTGTACCGTGAATATCAGGAATCAGGTGAAATATCTAATCTTCGACATCGCTGCAGCCGCAAAAAGATCCTACAACAACGGGACCAACGACGACTGAAGAGAATCGTTCAAAGTGACAGAAGTGCAACCCTTCCGCAAATTGCTGCAGATTTCAATGTTGCCCCACAAACAAGTGTCAGCGTACGAACCACTCAACGAAGGCCCACTCGTGTACCCTTGATGACTGCACGACACAAAGCTTTACGCCTCGCCTGAGCCCATCAACACCGGTATTGGACTGTTGATGACTGGAAACATATTGCCTGGTCGGACGAGAATCGTTTCAAATTGTATCGAGCGGACTGACGCGTACGGGTATGAGGACAACCTCATGAATCCATAGACCCTGCATGTAGCAGAGGACTGTTGAAAGCGGTGGAGGCTCTGTAATGTTGTGGGTCGTGTGCAGTTGGAGTGATCAGGGACCCCTGATACGTCTAGATACGACTCTGACAGGTGACACGTACATAAGCATCCTGTCTGATTACTTGCATCCATTCATGCCCTTTGTGCATTCTGACGGCCTTGAGCAATTCCAGCAGGGCAATACGACACCCCACACGTCCAGAATTGCTTCAAAGTGGCTCCAGGAACACTTTTCTGAGTTTAAACACTTTACCTGGCCACCAAACTCCCGAGACATGAACATTATTGAAGATATCTGCAATGCTTTGCAACGTGCTGTTCAGAAAAGATCTTCACCCCCTAGTACTCTTGCGGATCTATGGACAGCCCTACAGGATACATTGTGTTAGTTCCCTCCAGCACTACTTCAGACATTAGTCGAGAGCACACCGCGTCTTGCTGCGGCACTTTAGCGCGCTCGCGGGGTCCGTACACGATATTAGGCAGGTGTACCAGTTTCTTGGGCTCTTCAGTATAAAATTTAGAATACGTTTGTCTGCGTGACCATCTTTCGGAGCAGCCGCTAACAACAGTTATTATTGGTTTCTCCGTCTTAAGCTTAATACAAAGAACTTTGCACTAGATGTATTTCGCTTTTATTTTCAAAGTATCTTCTATGGTCATTTTGGAAATATATTTTGGTTGTTGTAAAATAAAAGCATTATTTATAAAGTTGACGTGAAATTCACTTACGGAGTTTCTACCTCTTTTTCACACATTCTGCAAACCACTGCTTTTACCTTCTTCGTTAACGGAAGTTGAAGGCGAAAGAAACTTCCTTGAGAGTTTACACTTGGCAGTTTTTTACCTTTTAAGCTATCTATTATTCTGCATTGGTATTATTTGCACTGCACCTCACTTGTGGAAACAGAACTGTAGCTGTCTGTGTTCGCACTCAGTACAGTATCACACTGTTTATGTTTCTTCATTTGCTTTTCGTGTAGGTTGTGAGCGTTGCCAACCGTTGGATATTTTTATTTTTAATACGTAATTCGTGTGTATGTGTGCTGGTGTTACAACAATGTAAGATCACGACCAGAAACACAGACAAGGAAATCATAAGGGTAAACTACAACAAAAAGCAACATCCCACCTTATAAGAAAACTACCACAGTCAGAAAAGTATAACAGAAGAGAAAAAATTCGTTAATGATCAGACCAACCTAGTGAACCACACACTCTTTAAACTAACTGGCAACATTAAATAGATACATATAAGCAGCCCACATTCACCACTACCATCTCCTACCAGTTTCTTTCCTATAATCGCAATCCCTCCTCCCCAAAACACGAAAATCAATTCTCAATCCAACCACCCCCTCCACTGATCAGCTTTTCAAATGACGGCACACAAGACAGAAGCCTATCTGCAGGAATGTCAGCATAGGCGTTTCTGATCGGTCGACCATGTATTCACGGCCTGTTGGCACTTGCTGGTGCACCTTATGTTTTAAACATCACCACAGAAAGAAATCCGGCGACGTCAAATTAAGCGACCGAGCTGGCCAATCAATAGGGCCACCTCTGCCGATCCTCAGAGCCGTGAAAACACGGTGTAATACCTCCCGTGCTTCAGTTGCGTAATACCGTGGGCAACTGTCATGCTGAACCAACATACGTTGTCAAGCGCCCAGGGCAACATCCTGCAGTAGTACCGGTCGTTCCTGTTCCAAAAAATTCGATATTTGCGTCCATACAACGTGCCGTCTGACCAATGAATTTGTTCCTCATGATGCCACACCATACGTTAACCGACCAAGGACGTTGATGGTCAACTTGATAGGACCAGTGGGGATTGTCTACAATCAAATAATGCATGTTATTTCGGTTAAAGCTACCATAGTTTGTGAATGTAGACTCATCGGAAACTAGTACCTGGGCAAAGAGCGTGGGGGTGGTTTGCATTTGTTGACGTGCCCATTCACAAAACACTACATGGTTATGGAAGTCGGCGCCATGAAGTTCTCGATGCAGTGACACGTGGTATGGATGATACTTACGACGACGCAGTATTGTGACAATACTACCTACGGACATACCGGAATCGAGAAGTAATTGCTGGGTGCTCATCCGTGGGCTGTGGTGCACTGCAGCTAGTACAGCTATTTCGCTAGCTTCTTCTGTAACATGTTCGCTTCCTTTCCCTCTGCCGGTTTGCACGCACTATCAGACATAAAGGCGTTCACAGCCTTGTAAAAAAAAAACGAACCAGAGTGAGCTTTCTCTGGAAAACCCTCGATGTACAAAGAAGCCTCAACGTTGTCTTACATTCTCCGTAATTCAGGATCATTTCAACCGTTGATGAATTCTTCTCGGGTTATCAGCCGAGTGGTGGCGTCGTATTGTTGCAACGTTTCAATGAGTTTCGCACCCATCATCTTCTGGCGAAGTGACTTCGCCAGAAGGTGATGGGTACGAAACTCATCGAAATGTTGCGACAAAACGACGCCACCACTCGGCTGATAATCCGAGAAGAATTCATCAGTGGAAAACGCCGGGAAAGACTGAAATCGTATACATTTCAACCGTTTCTTCTTGTGGTTGCAAAATTCATCGTCCACTTGCATGACTGTTCTACAAACTATAGGTAGGTGTGCAGGTAATACACACTGCACAAGTATTGTTTATGTTTACTGTCAATGTCTGTGCTATATCTGCACGACATGTGAGCTCCGGTCGCAGCGTACTGCCTCTCATGATACATCGTAGTTCCCTACATGGCCACCGAGTGAGGTGGCGCAGTGGTTAGACACTGGACTCGCATTCGGGAGGACGACGGTTCAATCCCGCGTCGGGCCATCCTGATTTAGGTTTTCCGTGATTTCCGTAAATCGCTCCAGGCCAATGCCGGGATGGTTCCTTTCAAAGGGCACGGCCGACTTCCTTCCCCGTCCTTCCCTACTCCGATAAGACCGATGACCTTGCTGTCTGGTCTCCTTCCCCAAACAACCCAACCCAACCCTACATGGTCACGGTGACGTGTTGAATACTCTCCTGTTCGATATGCGTTGGAATACAACGTTGCGAATGGATTTTCCAATTAGAAGTTATGAAATGCTTGCCTGTCCTACCCTCGCAGCACGTGCCATTGGATATTCAGGTGCCATTGAGTAGCATGTCGTAAATTGCGACTGGGTATCCATTTCTATTCCTCCGATTACAGTGCCAACAGTGGCTAAACGAAGAAAATGCTTCAGATAAAATATATGTAGATTTTGCCGTAGAATTGTAATCTGCAATGAAAAACGGGGGTTTCCACTGAATAGTTCAAAGTTGCCGTCCCGCTACCCATGCACGGGTTGAGGTGATGGGTCTAGTGTGGTGTCGCTGGATGTGCCCCTCCGAGACAAACATATTCGGATTATAACTTTTTTGATACGATGTGTAGTTTTCGATATATTTCAATGACCTGAGTTAACATGAACACTCTGTATAGACAAAAATTAATGAAGTGTTTTCACAAAAAAATTGTTTTCGTCTTCACCACACTGTCATAAATTCTAAAAATTCCGCTATTTATGATGATTTAAACAGCATGTGTGGAAGAATAATGGACCATGCAACCACCTAATGCCTCATTCAACTAACTGGAGCTGTTCAATATCGGTTATAAGCTGCAGTTCCGTTTCAGTAATTTTTAGTAGAGTATCGTACTACAAGCCAGGCAGATTTATGCACATGATACAATTAATATGCTTTACGGGAAAGACAGCGAAAGTTTTTGAACATGTGAGCACTGATTAGCACGTCAAGTTTAAAATCTAAATTGGAGTAATCTCCAAGTGCTTTGCACTTGAATACATTCTATACATTCGAAGAATTTTGTGACCATCTTCTGTTATTGTTTCACCTGTTAATAAACCTTTAAACTTACCGATTCGATATAGATGACGTTACAGTAAAATCAATTCGTTGCTCACTTACCAAAAAATTCCTTCCTGACTAACTAGGGTAAACTTTCAATCACCAGGAAAATACGTCTTCACTATCTTAAGTTCATCTGATTTCAGGTATTATGACCACTTTTCGAGTGAGCGTGTCAAGAAATTTAGTAAATCTATAAATCGGAAACTTATGTTGCACTACCTCACTTTGTGCAGTATTGTATACTTCTCATAAAAGATTTATTTATCTCCATATTCGAAGACAGACGAGAAATATGACCTCAAATTAATTTAACTTCTTCATCGCCATCTGTCACCTTTTGTTCACACATATATGTCATCAAGAAATACTCATCGTAATAGCTCAAATTGTGGAATACAGCTGAGTTTGTGTAGTGAGGTCTGCAGTTCACAGTGTAACTACGAGCTAGGGTACCTTGATAAGCAGCAGTGAAATACCAATGGTCTCTTTGTTTCATAACGCCTTCCTGCAATGGGTCCCCACTAATATAACAGATATCTGCCGAGCAAAACGCTAATTGTTTTTCAGGACTTATCTCCATTTTCCATTACAAAAAATGTTATTTACAGTCGGAGCAGTTACAGTGGCGAAGCGTGGCATTTTTTGTATGGTAGGCTGAGAATTACGGATTTCGAAGAAAAGAGAAAACAATCTTAAAACAAATCTTGTAAAACAGAAACACTGCAAAAGTAACTTAGTTACGTACTTTTAATAGGACTGAAAGTACTACAGAAATTGCTATAAATAAATGGACAAAAATATGAAACAGTTACACACTCATAAAACTATAACATATAGTAATGCACCATTACATCTTTTTATAAATCTGTTCTATCCTCCTGTCCTTTCTTTGGGTGTAAACGTCGATGACACGAGATATGAAATTCTGCAGGTTGGTTGAAGATTTCACAGGCCCCTACTCTGTAGTCAAAATGGCCAAGTTTGACAGTCTGTCATTTGTCTTTGTGTTGCGAAGGTAGGCTTTAACGTTTTAATGTACTCATGCTTCTTTTGCAAGACGCATTGCTGGAATTGCAAGAACCAACGACAGTAATTTCACACATTCAGAGAACACGCTTTTTAATCCATTATTTATAATGGATTTAATGAGGTCCTGAGGCTATAGACGTTTATTCTCACTGCTGTAAACAAACGTAAGTTCTCTTTTCAGATTTTCATTGTCAATACAGGATAGGTTTTATGTAGTTTTTCAACTTCACGTATAGGGAAATTGTTTGGACTACTGTAACTTGAGAACTTTTTCTCATTTACAAGTTCTGTAAATATGTTTCATGGAAGTCCTGGAATCTAGTTTCGATGTTTACTACTACTGTGTCAGTCATTTCGAATACTAGCCTTATCAATTTCTGAATACTTACTTCTGCTTCGTTAAAATTTAATTTCTTATATTTCTGCTAAATTTATAAAGCTATTAGCTTCCATTATGCATTTCAGAATAATTTCCTCACATCTTAGTCTTTCAACTGTCTGAATGCAGTTTTAAATTTCAAGCTTACAGCGTATTATGTCCACGGTTTTACTTTGCAAGATGTCAAACGAGATACTTGTATGTCAGAAATTCGATTGTACTGCTGTAGTAGAAAAAGAAAAGTCTGTTCAACCACTATACTATTTATCGCAATTGCTTGATGTAACGAATCATCATCCCACCCTTCATTGTTTATCACATTAAATACTGCTCTCAGGTCTGTATAGTGAAGAATAATGATTTGTACTGCGCTTGAATGAAAATTCTAGCTTGTTTCACAAGGACCTGGTGGTTTAAATATCCTTTCCCTCATAAGTTCACTTCCGTTACTGGAACAGCTAAAAATGCGTGAAATCGTAATAGATTTGCCACAAACGTTTTTAATTGGGTTATTTTTTTACAAGCATAGAGTAGGACTAGGTTCAACTGATGTACGTAGCAGTGGATAAAGAGAGCATGAGGATTCGCTTGTGTCACAATAGAATGGACACCGTAATTTTTCCATGGCATTGCACTGCATGCGTCGTATGTTTGCGACACTAATTTGTTTTTATCAATATTCCAACTGCTTAGCACTTTCAAGAAAACAATGGCTATCCCTTGTGCACTCCAATCGTTAGATACGTCATAAAAACCTACCCCTTCTCGTATTTGCCTGATTCGTTATTTGAAAAATGAAAAATTACACTCATTTGACTTCTAGTTGAGGCATCCATTGTTTCGTCGGCTTGTACTGATGTAAAAGCACTACTTTTAACTTCACTTGGAATTTGCTCCTTAATAACATCGTAATAAAAGCTATTAAATCATTCTGTGTGTCAGAGGAAGTGCCTTTAAAAATCCCATCGGATGCTAAATAATCTTTCATGTATGGTTCATCTTCTGCCTAGAAATTCAAAAGTTATAAATAATTTCCTTTATTTACTGACACCTCATATTCGTCATGACCTCGAAGAGCTAACTCTTGTCGTTCTAAAAAGCAGGTTGTCGAAATAAGTCTCTTCATTATACTGCTACTTCGATGAACCTTATCGTTGTGTTTCAAAGCTTCCAAGCGTGTTGCTACTGAAACTGCATTGTTGATTCTTACTGTGCCTACCTGATTGTATTTAACAGCTGCTGTGATGTGTGAAATAGAACAATCATGCTTTTTAGCTTTAGACAGCAAATTTTTAAAACTCTCATCGCCTACACCCCACTAACGCCTTTCAAAGTAGTCATTACCCATTCCAAATAGAACACAGCAGAAACAAAAAACTGTGTTCCTTACAACGCTGCCACTTAACTATGGTATCATTTTGTGTGGAAACGTCTTACAAATTTTCCAAAAGATTTGTTAGTAGACAGATTTGGCGTCGGCTTTCGTTCTTTCACCAGCAGTTTATCTTCCAAAGAAAGATGAGAGAAGACTGCAGGGTTTACAGTTAAAAAATTCAGTGGGTCTTGTGATGAAACAAACACGTCCATGGGAGTTTAAGGTAGTCAGCCATACCATGCTTTACAACATAATGACTTAAATATTAGACAACTTACAGTTTTCCTTTCGACAGCACAATGTGAAGACGAATTGACAATGACACCTCATACATGACAGGGCACGCCGAAATATACAGTGTATCAGAAACAGCGATTCGATTTGGCACCTCTATATTTCTGAAACTAACAAACATATACAATGAATTTCGTTTTTGATGAATGGGAAACTCAAAAAGTTTTTTTGTCATACTGAGGCACATAAACAGAGTCTTTTATAAACCTCCACAAGAAATAATCACATACTGTCAGGTCCGGTGACCTTGGAGGTCAGTAATGTAAGGCTGAATGAATCATTTGGTTCAATGCGACCGATCCATCGTTCAGTAATCCTTTGATTTAAATATTCCAGCACTTCCAGATGCTAGTGTGGCGGTGCGCCATCTTGTTGATAAATGAAGTAGTTCGAATCCGTCTCCAACTGTGGGAAAAGAAAGTTCTCAAACATATCGATATATGTGCTTCCTTTAACAGTGTTCTTGGCAAAGAAAAATGGACCATCAAGCTTTTCCCGTGAAACTACACAAAATACATTAAATTTTGGAGGGTTTCTCTCATGTTGTACAACTTCATGTGGTTGTTCCGTACCCCATATTCTCACATTATGACGGTTCACCTTCCCATTTAAATGGAATATTGCCCATCACTAAAAACTAACATCTTGCCAAGGACGAAATTACCACACGTTGTTGACAACTTCACGAAGAGCTTGCAGTAGCTGAATTTTGCATGGTTTCATGTGTTAACATCGACACGGACATCGGGGGCATGTTGACCTGTCGAGCTGCACGCGAACTGCTTGTGAAACTATGGCGGATGCATTCGACGTCTGTGTCAGACACTGCCCAGTGATATGCCTTTACATAAACAACTTGTTTCTCGGAACTGTTCATGCCATCGTCTAATGCTCTGTGCTGTAGGAAGATCCACACCATACGTAGTACGAAAGTCACGCTGACAGTTATTAGTGACCCGCACTGCGCAAAACGTAGAACACAAAACGCTTTATCTTATCCCGACACCATTTTTCTAGAACTGAAATGGGCGCACTCTGCTGCTACCTAGCGGGAACCATGTAAAACTTGAGAGTTCGCTCTTTCCAACAGTACGTTGTTCATGCACATATCTCAAATAACACAATAGTTATGATTTTTTTCAAATCAGATGATCCTTCTTGATACACCCTGTACTTCACTAATCAGTTAATCACTGCCAATACTTACTACATGCCAACTAAAACGTTCACGCTCGAGGTTTCATCATTAGCACGTCTAGTACTATTGATTTGGAAACATACAGACATGCTACAGAACTACCAGCGTTTGAAATATGTAAGGCTATAAATTTTAATCAAAGGAACAATGAAAAGATATAAGCTATTTCCTGTCATCTTGCAACAACATCCAATGATACATTCACATTAATTTTCTATGAATTATGCCGGCCGGAGTGGCCGTGCGGTTCTGGGCGCTACAGTCTGGAACCGAGCGACTGCTACGGTCGCAGGTTCGAATCCTGCCTCGGGCATGGATGTGTGTGATGACCTTAGGTTAGTTAGGTTTAATTAGTTCTAAGTTCTAGGCGACTGATGACCTCAGAAGTTAAGTCGCATAGTGCTCAGAGCCATTTGAACCATTCTATGAATTATGAATTTCTCCTTGTCCTTTGTGTTTAAAATAAACGATTAAATCAAGAGTCGATGGTTTCTCATTCTGTCCGACTTGCTGCTAGCGTGCTAAACGATGTGAGGTAGCGCTATCTGTTAGGGAACCGCTGAAAGACTTGCCATTACATAAAGGCGTGTACCCACCTGCTGGAAAGGAGTAGAAACAAATCAAACGCCAGCTTTTAAACACCGTATCCGCGACGCAGAAACACCAGTCCGCCACATAAGAGAAACGGGCTTATTGAGCATGCTCATAACAATCACAGAATTCCGAGCTGCTATTGCTTACAAAGCTAGAGGAGTGATGCATTATACTGGCGGGTGCATATACGAAATCCAAACGTAAAATATTTTATAACATTTACGAGGGTACGTGATCAGTTCGGATTAAATTCAGTTTGGACGAATTATTTTGGAATCTTTTGGATTGACTTAGCCTTAGAACCTTAATGGATGCTTCGCCACTGAGCTGTTACATATCGCTGACGAGTCAACCATTCTATGCAATCGCTCCCTCTCTGTAACTTAAAATCAGGATATTTCTTGTCATAGCCATGGTGTTTGTAGTAACCTACGCTAAATGATCTATCCAAATGTAGCTGATTGGAATACAAACAAGAGTCACTACTACGACAGCAAGTAGCAACTGGTTCTAAAATGTATGCTGCATCAGCATATATTATTAAAGAGAACTTCAGTTCGTTGCTGAATTGGTAACTTTTATAAACTCGTTCGTGCCACTAGGCATGATCCTTTTGACTGGTTTAAAATGTGTGCAGTCATTTAATTGTGCATCTTTGTTCAAATGTGGGACTTAAGTGCTAAGGTCATCAGTCCCTAAACTTACATACTGCTTAACCTAAATTATCCTAAGGACAAACACACACACCCATGCCCGAGGAGGGACTCGAACCTCCGCCGGGAACAGCCGCACAGTCCCTGACTGCAGCGCCCCAGACCGCTCGGCTAATCCCGCGCGGCTGTGCATCTTTCTTTTGTTTCGAATAAAAATAGCACAGACGGAACTGACAATTGATTATGTGTTAGCTGTGATAAGGTTTTAATCCAATTATTATTGCCACGTGGGATAGCCGCACGGTCTGGGGCGTCTTGTCACTGTCCGCGCGGCTCCCCCCGGCGGAGGTTCGAATCCTCTCTGGGGCATCGGTGTGTGTGTGTCGTCCTTATCATAAGTTAGTTTAAGTTAGATTAAGTAGTGTGTAAGCTTAGGGACCGATGACATCAACACTTTTATCCCATAAGACCTTACCACAAATTTCCTATTTATCCAGTTATTGTTATTATTCTCGTGTCAAAATGGCTCTGAGCACTATGGGACTCAACTGCTGAGGTCATTAGTCCCCTAGAACTTAGAACTAGTTAAACCTAACTAACCTAAGGACATCACACACATCCATGCCCGAGGCAGGATTCGAACCTGCGACAGTAGCAGCCGCGCGGCACCGAACTGAAGCGACTAGAACCGCTCGACCACAGCGACGGGCATGCCCATACAGAGGATAGGTAATTTCGCAGCTATCTCTCTTCGAACAGGTGTGGTGCTTTTCCTGCGAGGTGGTAAAGATAACAGAAATGGTATATATCGGTATTATCAACCTGCGAAATGAATGGATTTACGAGTTTCTTGTGACGGTGCTTTTTAACATATAATAGTAAAACTCGAAATTCTTTTTCAGCTCTCTTTCAATGGACAACTATCCTTTCATAATCAAAACACTGGATGACACAGCCGTTAACAGACACGTTATCTTTATGTTTTCTTTCAAAAATATGATAAATGTGATACACTGACGGAATAAAGTCCAGCACCAAGAAAGATATGTGCGACGTAAACGAAAGTTGGTAGTCGTCTTTTGACATCCGAAAGATGATGTCTACTCAGATATCGCGCCAGAGCGGCGCTAATAGCGCCACTATGAGGATGCACATCATATTTGCTTTAAATACACGCTGCAACGGTAGTGAACGTCAGTTACCTTCGAGACTGGACGTGGTGAGTTGATGTTGGTCAAGAATGCCATTATGGCGACAAAGACGTCATAATCAGTAGCTCACATAGTTTGAATGGGGTTGTGTAATAGGGCTATAGGATGCTGGGTGTTCCTTCTGCGCTATTACAGAAAGACTTGGCACGACTGCAGCCATTTACATGCTTGCTGGTACCGGTGGTCACGAGAACTCCCGTGTCACGTAGCACTACCGATAGGAAAGACCATCGCTTTCGGCGTATGGCTCTGACGCATCGTACTGCATCTGTAGCAGCAATTTGAGCAGCAGCTGGCACCACAGTGACACAACGA
Organism: Schistocerca piceifrons; assembly: GCF_021461385.2. Classification (NCBI taxonomy): domain Eukaryota; kingdom Metazoa; phylum Arthropoda; class Insecta; order Orthoptera; family Acrididae; genus Schistocerca; species Schistocerca piceifrons. Next base: position 907,644,889 of record NC_060149.1, read on the forward strand.
ACTGTTACAAATCGGTTACTTCAAGGACAGTTTCGAGCCAGACGCCCTGTAGCGTGCGTTCCACTGACCCTAAACCACCGCCATTTGCGACCTCATTGGTTTCTAGCGAGAGCTTATTCGAAGACAGACTGGAGGTCTGTTGTGCTTTTGATGAAATCCAACTTTGCCTCAGTGCCAGTGATGGCCATGTGTAGGTTAGAAGGAAGGCAGTTGAGGATCTGCAACTAACTGTATGCTAGACACACTGGATCTATACCTGGATTTATGGTCTGTAGTGCGATTTCGTATGATAGCAGGAGCACTCTCGTGGTTGTCTCACGCACCGTCACATTCTGGTGATTCGATCAGTTGAGCAGCCATTAATGAGCAGCATTCCAAGGGGTGTTTCCAACAGAATAACGCTCGCCCACATACCGCTGTTGTAACCCAACAAGCACTACAGAGTGTCGAAATGTCACCTTGGCCTGCTCGATCACCAGATCTGTGTCCAATCGAGCACATATGGGACATCATCGGACGACAACTCCAGCGTCATCCACAACCAGCTTTAACTGTCCCTGTGTTGACTGGCCAAGTGCAACGGGCATGAACTTCATTCCACAAACATCCGGCACCCGTACAACACAATCCATGTACGTTTGCTTTCTGTCAATTTTTTTTAGAAGTCTTATGGGACTTAACTGCTAAGGTCATCAGTCCCTAAGCTTACACACTACTTAACCTAAATAATCCTAAGGACAAACACACTCCCATGCCCGAGGGAGGACTCGAACCTCCTCCGGAATCAGCCGCACAGTCCATTACTGCAGCTCCTAGACCGCTCGGCTAACCCCGCGCGGCTTCCGTCAATTACTCAGGTTATTAATGTAGTAGTATTTCACAATTACAATGGCTTATCTCACGCTTACATTAACCTGTGTTCTTGGAATGTTAATTTCTTAAATCTGTCACCCTCTACATTAACTATTTTCTGCTGTTGCGATATTTTTGTCATTGTATGCTGACAAAGTTTATTTTGTTTGCATATAGAAAATAACTAGGCACATGGTCTACATGCTGATTTACAGGAAATGAACTTGCCAGATATGATACATTTTCGTTTGACATAACATTTATTACTGTGGCATTATTTGCTATTACTTTTTGTAGTTTCGTGTGCAGACATACATAAACCCGTTATTTTCGTTTACATTAACATACTGTAGAATTATTTCCTTCAATGTCCAGCCAGAATCTCGCTCTAGTTTCTTTGAAGAGCTTATCAATAAAATTAGTTCTGTGCCAATATTCGTTAATTTAGGATCGCACTAAACTCGTCTTCTTTGTACTGATGTAAATTTGTTTTTCTTCACCTGATTTCGGACAGGATAAACTTTTGGAATACGACAGAATTGATGTTAAGAGGTTGGTTAAGAGAACTCTTTTCTTAAAAACGTGAGAACAGGTGTCTAGAAGATGTCATGGCTACTTAAACCCAAACTTATTAGTTATCACACCTGCATATATTGGACTTGTAAATGCAGACTTGACAGCAAACTGATCGTGATCATCGGTTACATGTAATTTACTGTTTAGCGGCAGTTCACTCATTACTGTTAACTTGACACTAATACAACAACATTACTAGGTTAGTCTCAAAGTCTAGGATGTTCAGCATACCAACAGATTTCTCTGTCGGCGGTCTTCCGCATTTTGGTCGATTGGGAACTAGCTGCCGCAGACCTTCACCTGCTGCTTGAACGGGCAGTTGTTTTACAGATTCACGGTTGCTCGGTCAGGTTACTAGATGATCGATTGGTGGTATTTTTGACAGTCACTGCTCTCTCCAGCTGTCTACAGATTATAGTATATTGAATAAGAAAAAGCGTGGCTTAGGAAAAACAATTTAGTTGCATTCTTAGATATGGCGATATCTGAATAGACAGGAAAGTGTCAAAAAGAAACAGAAACATGTATGACGAATATTGACAGGAGGAAAGACAAAATTGGCAGAGGGTTCGTAAACTATCATCATAAGCAGAAAAGTTTCAGGAAGATGAATGACTGTTAATAATTATTTATATGTCAAACTTTTCCTGGAGAGTTGTCAAGCATGTCGAATTTTCCCTGCGAACGGGAATTTTGACGTAAGGCCCTACAATTGTTCAACCATTGCTGCAACTGGGTACTAAAGACGCCAACCGGTGCAGATTCTGCAACAACGAATAAAAAAAGGATGCCTGAATTATAGAAAGTAATCAGTAGGTGAGAAAATGTAAGGCTGTTAAAAGTAATACATATGTTAGACTTACATTTTTTGGAGAGTTACACGCATGTTCCAAGAAGAAGGCTATGATGGTTCAGCAACAATAATTCGGTTTTATTACCCCTTCATTCAGCTGAGAGGCAACGGCCTTGCCGCAGTGGATACACCGGTTCCCGTGACTTCTCCGAAGTTAAGCGCTGTCGGGGGTGGTCGGCACTTGGATGGGTGATCATCCAGGCCCCCATACGCTGTTGCCATTTTTCGGGGTGCACTCAGCCTCGTGATGCCAACTGAGGAGCTACTCAACCGAATAGTAGCGGCTTCGGTCAAGAATACCATGTTACGACCGGGAGAGCGATGTGCTGACCCCACGCCCCTCCCATCCGCATCCTCCACTGAGGATGACACGGCGGTCGGGTGGTCCCGGTAGGCCGTCGTGACCTGAAGACGGAGTGCTTCATTCAGCTGAGTCACCAGTTGCTGATGTCTGCGCATGTGCATTGAAGTAATTTACCATCATATCATCTCGGCAAGCCCAAACAAACTGAGACTTCTTCTGAATGCAAAATACATAGGCAATGACGTCATGCATACCAGTGCGTAATCAAAATGTGCGTCACAATACGCCATTTGGATGTCGAAAAGACAAGGCTTGTCCAAACAAGCAAAATGCTCATTCAGAGAACTAAGTCTTGCCGACGCCTGCCCAAAGGAATCGACGTGTGTGGCATATTACGCCAAGCCGAGTCAAGTGCGTTGGCGAAAACAACATGAGCCGCCTATTGCTTTCAAAAATGGATTTTATGGAGAGCTGCATCAAACCAGTTTCTGGACTGAAGACCACAACAACAGAGATATCAAGCATTAGTTCATCAAACATCAGTTTACAACCAACCTACATCCGCAAAATAAATAGTATGGGTTATGGCTGAGATAAATAACGGAGCATTATTAAAATATACAACAAATCGTTCGGAGGACTTTTGAGCATACTGATAGTTTACACAAGAGTCAGACTGTTGGCATGGTTTTGTACATGACTCAAAATTTAGATACTTTTTGAACATAACAATGTCAGTTATTGCTTGCCAAAAAGTCTGAAGTAGCACTGCGGCGGTCAGCGTATCATGTAGTGTGTCACCACGTGCAACGCTAGCTGTGCGTCTGTTAGCTCATCGCCTGGCGTGCCTTATGCAGTCTAACGTCTAAAAGTGAGTGCAGTCGATGCAAAAATGATTTTTCTGGAGAGAACCTAACAAAATCAAGTCACTTCCGACATATAAACCATTGATGGAAGAAGCAGCACCGTATTTCTTGTTTAGGTAAGCCATGGGTAAATATACGAGCCCAATTCGGTGACAGCGTGACCTACATTTCACATGCATTTGCACTAATTACGACAATGCTTGAGATGAGATCAGTGACGGATCCTAATGCAGTCACAACGCAAACGGTTTGTTTACAGACACGAATTTACTTGAAACGTTTTTGGCTATTAATTCTGTTGCTCCCTATGTGTAAGTAAGATGGAGTCGCCGTTTACAAACATGGTTACCAACATACAACACTGTAGTACACAAACTGCTGCCACTGACCATAATATCAAGATAACATACCTCAGTTGAGATCGGTTAATGCTGTGATTGTGTACGCAAATCCATGTCGTATCGTTTCGTAATGTCGGCAGATAGGTGTCTGGTGATGTGCCTGATCCATTATTCAAATAATATAGTCCGTATTTGGGGCTTGTAATACATATACATACCTGTCAACTCTCCAGGTTTGGTGGGAGATTCCCGATGTTCCACTTTTTCTCCAGCGTTCAGATTATTACATTATTTCTCCCGATTTTTAGCTAATTATCGTTTAACATAATAAATTCTTTTTGGAAACACTCCATTTCAGGTTTTTTGGCAAATGGTCGGAAGTTCTTCACGCATTAGTCGTTTTCAACCGACATACGTAATCAAAGTTTATGGAAATCGGAAAGTTGTGCGCGACCTGTATACAGATTGTTGTTGTTCCTCTTTCCTGCGCATTTTGTTGAATGTGTACTCGTTTCGATCAGGGTTGTGCTCCGTTTGAACTCGTATTTGTGTGTTGTCATTGCGTTCAAGTGAATTCGCTTAACATAATCGGTATAAGTCTTTAGAGTGGATGGTTATGAGTGTTATTTTGTTACTGGCAGGCTTTATTTTTGTGTAAGTGGTTATTCCACATTTATCTTATTCGTCATATTCGTAGTATTTTGATTCGGTGTTTTGTTTTTCATTATGTCAAAAAGCAGTTCTGTTTCCTGGAAGCAATATTCGGAACAGTTTACGTGTAGTATCGAGTCTAGTAAATATCCGTTGTTTGCATTTTGTACTGTTTGTCGATCTAACATTTGTATTACGCATGGAAGAAAAATCATATATTTGAAAACAAATGGAAACAAAAAAGCACCGAGCCGGCCGAAGTGGCCGTGTGGTTAAAGGCGCTGCAGTCTGGAACCGCAAGACCGCTACGGTCGCAGGTTCGAATCCTGCCTCGGGCATGGATGTTTGTGATGTCCTTAGGTTAGTTAGGTTTAACTAGTTCTAAGTTCTAGGGGACTAATGACCTCAGCAGTTGAGTCCCATAGTGCTCAGAGCCATTTTTTTGAAAAAAGCACCGAGAAAATGTTAGATGTGTGAACAACAATAAAAAACTGGAATTCGGCGTTAAAAGTGAAAGTCATGGGGTGGTAAATGCTGTGTTGCGGCCACATCTAGTAAGCATTGCTTCACGCAGTGGAGAATGGCAAAACAGAGGCACGTCGGCGACCGAGATGTTGCGAAGTAGGCAGGCACAGATAGCCTTGTTGACAGCAGCAGTCTACCAACAGCCTGACGCAAGGATGCACACAGACCGAGCACTGAGCAAAACCTGGAGAGTGCTGAGTAAGGGGAAGTGAAGCCATCACGCTAAGTTACGCTGCAATATACTGTAGGAGTAATAACAAAAAGCTACCACCGAGGGTAAAAAACGTCCTCCAGCCGGATATAAATAGTGGAGCGCAGGCAGCAACAGACAGAAGCCATTAGGAAGCAGTTCGGATCTGAGGACGGACGTGGTCCATGTCCGAATGTTCAATCTTCGTAGGTGACGGTTCCGGAAATCTGTTCCAGCTCGCAGGAGTCATCTGTTCACCGCCAGATGTCAACTTCAGCCCTGGAGATCGGCCTGAGTTCGGTCGGCACCATGGCTGACTAACTACAGCGACAACTTCCAGCAGGACCGTCCACAGCACGGTCTTGGTCACAGGCGCCGCTGGGGACTGTTACCCGGACTTCACGGCAACCTGGCCCCACGCCACGTGGTCCGTCCATGACGGGACCTCGCGGACATCGCGACTGATAGCTTCCCAGCCGCTGGTGCAGCAGGCTTCGTCAGCTGACCTCACGGCGACGCAGCTCCGTAAGCGTGCCCGTACTGGGGCGCCGGGCGGCGACGAGTTCATCTCAACCACAGGGCATCCTGGCTTCAGCGGAGCACTGCTGGCCTGAGGCTCCCGAATGCGATCAGTGGCGCATGTTGCGCGCATTGTCGGAGAATATACACAGCAGTAGCCAGGCAGAGGGATCCGCAGGGCTGGGCAGCGACGACGAGGGAGAAATTGTAAAGAAAGTTCAATAAATAATTGTAAAACTCCAGGCCGTCTCAGTGTTTGCTGCAGCCACTGTGTCTGCTGCTAACAGCTGAATGCTTATTTACATAGTTTATTTTTAGAACACAATTTGACAGTCAGCTGTGCTGACTGTGAGAGTAACTTGTTCAGGAAAACGTTACCGGATAGCAATACAGCGAAACAGTACTGTTGTGCAAGAACAAAATTGTCTCAATTATAGGGGAAATGGTGAAAAAGAAGAAGAAAATTTATAAACATTGAAAGATTGGCCATTTTCTGTTTCAGCAATCGGTAGCAAGAAAGGTGATTCTAATTTATATTCCATATTTGTTACCGTTTATAATAAGATGACCCAAAATGTTGAAAGCAATTTATTATTTCTCTCTAACTTAAAAGGGGATTTCACTGGCATCAACATATGAACACTTCTTCTCAACAATCTGAACTAGTACAAAACTTCACTCAGTAAAGGTTTAGGCATATGTTGTGATAACGCACCTGTAACGATTGGAATGAAGAATGGTGCTGCAGGTGTGTTGTAAAATAATATTCCTGACCTCTTTGTTGTTGTTGTTGTTGTTGTTGTTGTTCTTGTTGTCCTTGTCATTTGTTAAATTTGGCTGCAAAAAGAGAAAGCTGTTTGTCTTCCATTCCAGATGGGTGATTATTTAGAGGAAATATACTATTTTCCGCAAGGGAGTGCAAAGAGAAATGAGAAACTGAAAGACTTTCAGAAATTATATGATATCGAGAGGAGGAAAATTTTGAAGTATTTCTGTGAACAAATATTCATTTCCGTTATAGGAACGTTTGAAGCCATTGTCCAGGCTGCTCAGGTATGAAGGAAAATCTGGTAAGAATTGTTGCACCCCAGAATGAATTCGGTGTGCAAACCCAAAAATTTAACGTTTTACCTGGCGAGCTCAGAACCAAGGGGTCAACTCAAGGCCAGTGTGCCATTCGAATTGGCAACATGGAATACCGTCGATGCAGCGGAAGGCAGGGCACCATGCGAGCTTTGACACACAACCTCCGAGTGAGGGAGGCCAAGGCCCGCTCTACGGGCGTGCAACCCGCAGATTTGTCCGGGGCGTCAAAATGTGCAAGCTTCTTCATCTCCCAGTACCTACTGCAACCTACATCCTCCTGAATCTGTTTAGTGTATTCATCTCTTGGTCTCCCTCTACGATTTTTACCCTCCACGCTGCCATCCAATACTAAATTGGTGATCCCTTGATGCCTCAGAACATGTCCTGCCAATAGATCCCTTCTTCTAGTCAAATTGTGCCACAAACTTCTCCCCAATCCTATTCAATACCTCCTCATTAGTTATGTGAACTACCCATCTAATCTTCAGCATTCTTCTGTAGCACCACATTTCGAAAGCTTCTATTCTCTTCTTATCCAAACTAGTTATCGTTCATGTTTCACTTCCATACGTGGCTACGCTCCATACAAATACTTTCAGAAACGACTTCCTGACACTTAAATCTACTCGATGTTAACAAATTTCTCTTCTTCAGAAACGCTTTCCTTGCCATTGCCAGTCTACATTTTATATCCTCTCTACTTCGACCATCATCAGTTATTTTGCTCCACAAATAGCAAAACTCCTTTAGTACTTTAAGTGTCTCATTTCCTAATCTAATTCCCTCAGCGTCACCCGACTTAATTCGACTACATTCCATTATCCTCGTTTTGCTTTTGTTGATGTTCATCTTATATTCTCCTTTCAAGACACTAAACATTCCGTTCAACTGCTCTTCTAAGTCCTTTGCTGTCTCTAACAGAATTACAATGTCATCGGCGAAACCAGATGAGTCCCCATTTGGTCTGGAGAGTGATTCTCAACGGATTAACGGATTCGCAAATGGAAAGCACGTGGAACACGATTTCGGGACCCAAACATTGTGGAAAGAGACCGATATCGAGGGGGATCCCTAATGGTGTGGGCAGGAATTATGTTGACCACTCGAACATTTCTTCATGAAATTGTGCGGGTGAATCAGCAAGAGTTAATTGCTGTCAGGTACCGTGAGGCGGGATTTCATGCGCGGTTGTTTCGAGGTGCTGTGGGCCCAGACTTCGCATTGATGGACGATAATGTTCGACCTCATAGAGCACAGGTGGTTGATTTTTTTTTTTAACGGAAGTTATTGCACGCATAGCGTGGGCTTCCCATTCTCCCGATTTCAGTCCCATAGAGCACGTCTGGAATGCACTAGGGACACGGATGTCATTACGACAGCATCCACCAACCACTCTCCAAGACTTGTGAGAAGCTCTGCAGGAAGAATGGGCTTATTGACTCAACATGAGATTGATGACATTATTCACAGCACGTCCCGTCGTTGTCAGGTCTGTATTGGTGCCAGAGGTGGTCACATCCCATACTGAGCACATTAATCAGTTGTCGGAATGTGCGTGCGAATCCGTTAAGCTGAAAAAAAAAACGAAGAAAATTTTTGTCTACAGTTATGCATATTGCAGTTGATTACTTCCTGTATTCTTTAAATTATTTCTATTTTGCTGTCACCTGTTTATACTGTATTGTGGAAATATAAAGGCAACTTTGCAAAATTTCCGTTTGTTGCTTTAATTTTTGACAACAGAGTAAAGTTTCATTATTATGATATCTTTCTCTGCGCGGACTGTTGCTGCGCGATCGAAAGCTTCTGTTTCATTTTCGGCGCTCTATGCGGTGACGAAGGTTCTCCTCTCGCTCCGAGACACCATTGTCGCAGTTGTGTGATCTATTGTTATGAGGCTCGCGGTAAGGCGGGCGTCAGCCGTGCGCCATCCACACAAAAATTCTCCATAAGAATAAAAAAAGAAGTTCTCATACGAAGCCCGAGATGAACCCGCAAAATATCCAAAAGAACAACATTTTTTATTTTGCAATCGATCAAGCACTAAATGCGTAGATGATGGATGTGAACAACTTAGTAATCATAGTAAATAGTTTCAATTCTTATATAATATATACGATTTAAACACCACATCCAAATTTATGCTGCTGAAAGACTACAAGCATAGAACGTATTTTAACTTATGGTAATGTTTTTGACATAAAGGGGTGGAATTAGCAGAGGAAATCTGCGGTTTTGGGCAAAAAAGAAAGCCTAAACTATGTACTGAATTTAAATACGAATTTAAATTTTGCTCCAAATCTTATTAATCCTTTAAGAATGTTGCTAAGGAATCGAATAACTGTAACAAATGGCGAAAGGAGTTCCTCTAAGTAGAAATTAACTAGAAACAAGTAACGTTTGACTACAGAAAATCGTCTTAATGGTTTGTACATCCTGGCAACTGACCATGAAATTGCTTATGAAGTAAATCTAAAAGGTGTAATAAGAAAGTTTGCGGAACTGAAAGTAAGAAAAGAAAAAGGCTTTGTGATTCTAGCGTAGCTGATGTTTCATTCTCAAAATAACGAAGTATAAAAATGTAAAAATTGTATGGTTAACCAACTGTGGCTAGGTTCAGATGTTCCTTATTTAATTTCTGTTGTATTGTACTGCTTGATTATCAATGTTATTTTGTGTTAGATGTTTCTAAAAATACGCGTTTATTAACATATATAAGGAAGTTTGCGGAACTGAAAGTAAGAAAAGGAAACGGTTTTGTGGTTCTAGCGGAGCTGACGTTTCATGTATAATAGGCCTGTCTGCCACATTTCGCGGATCGTTCGGTTCCACGCAGGTACCACGCGAAATCAATATTTAATAGAAAAGGTACCATCTAAAGGTCTTTATTTTGTCGTGTGCTATCGAGAACTTGCCTGTATTTAAACGCAGAGTCAAGACTTATTAACTCGTCTGAAATAGCTACTCGCTCCCCGCCGGAGACGGCTGCTGGCACTCGTAAGACGTGCAATGTCACGTGCTGTGATGTAAGCGCTAAGGTCTGTGTTTCTAGTTGGCCTCACTGAAGAGCAAACGCCGCAGTACGGCATAAGAGGGCAATACCAAGTAATACTCCATAACTTCAAGCGCCAGAGTGCCATTGGAATTGTCAAACGTTGTAGAAAGACCCGAACTTGGCAAGAAGCAATGACGAGTCCAGTAAACGAGGGCAAATTCCCTCATGCATCCAGAACCACCGCGCCATATGTGTGTGCTCGGCTCTTTAAATAACAGGGCTTTCGGAACTCGAGAACACATTGAGTCATGCCGCTATTCAGCCCCGCTCGCCAGAACCAGTGACAATGCCGGTTCATTATGTTTCAGTGAAACCGCGACAAGCCGATCGATAATGGCCTACTGCCTGTTTGCTGACTTCGACGCAGAGACACAGCGAATTTGTTGCTAATCACAGCCGCAGTCTACCATTGCCGGCTGCCGGGACATCGCAGACGAGGAGAAGGCTGGCGTGCTGCCAATCTCCTCCCTCTGGGGGCCATGCGCGGACGAGCTGCGAGCTGTCGTCTTCATATCGTCCAGGCGTAGCCTCCTGGCCAACACGTGATCACCTGGAACAGTCCTGGTCGGCCCACGATGGGTGACCGGGACCTTACCTCAATGACAGCAGATGTCCTGGACCACACAGCCGACTATCCTCACCTAAGAACGCGACGGGCTATCAAAGCACTGAGGTGTGAGCCAGAACGACTGGAGCGACCGACGGCTGCACATCTCGCCACGCTCTGGCCCACCATCAGCACTTCTTCGTGGCACGCGCTGAGGCCCGGCCATTGTACGACGCAGTGAGGGAACTTTATCAGTCTGTAAACACATGCTGGTGATACCGGTGTGTTTCTAACGCCTCTGGGCGTTTCTACGGACCACTCTCCCACACTCCGTCCTTGGACCCTGCACACAAACCTGTCTCAGCGCACTGTGTAGCTACAGAATGATTAGTAAACTGTCTCCAAACTTGTCTTGTTTCGAAGGTGAAGAAATCCCCAACTGAGAGTGATGCATCCTCAAGAAATTTACTAGTGAATCGCAAATTCCGTGTTCCTATACATCCAGAATGACTAACCAGGATTCCTCAGTTAAATGCAACATGTCCAGTGAAGAAAGGTTTTATGTTCGGCTTTATGTCGGTTTTTGTCAGATGTTGTAACTACCTTTGACAGAGCAAAAGGACTTTTAGAATCAAGTGTGTCTCAGATCCATAAATTGCAAGATCTGTTGCTTGACACATTACAAAATTTGATGTCTAAATTTGTACAACGTTCAGGGATATCATATTCTCTTTCTGAGGTTGATTACCGCAGCAGAAGGAACCAGAGCGATGACTGCGATTTAGTCACTGGTAGTTGTAATTCGCAACTTGTGGAACGTCTCGAGCATGATGAAAAGGAAGAATTCTTTCAATCCGTTAGAAAGTACTTCATTTTCGCTTCGACAACGTGGTCCACAAATTCCCGCTGAAGAGTAAAATGCTGAAGAATGCAACAATTTAGCAAATTAGAGCCGTTTTTCGTGCAGCATTTTCTACCTTGAGGTATTTTGTAGAAATATTCCAGTGTTGTTGAACACAGATGCAGTAAATAACATGATGCAACGGATGAATTACAATCTCAGTTTTGTGCATTTCAGATATATTTCATTAAGATTTCATCTGCGGCGGTCCCTGATAGGAAAATTAAGAAGCAGCGATGGGAGCCAAAACTTTTCTGTATTATTTTGTGTTATGATAGGTATTCTAACGATCTCTTACAGTAATGTAAATGAGAGAGGATATGTAGTCAAGTAACTAAACCAAAAACACAGTTAACATCATCTACTGCTGATGAAAACTTGGAAAGATCGTTGACAGAAAAATCAAGAACACATGGTGACTGATTTCAGTAAACCTTCGACAAAGATTTTCTCTGAAACGCAAAATCTTCAACAGTTACTTCCTTAAATCAACATAAATATGTTGTGAAGTGTTTGGTGAAAAGGTAGTTAAACTTCTGTGCTACCATCTTTTCTCCATCCTCACCATCTGTTGAAGATTTAATTAAGGAGAGGACTATAAATTCTGATCAGAAAGAAGAACAAATTTCTTCTTCAATAAATGGGAACACAAATTAATTTGTATTATCCTAAAGAATTTTTAGAAGTGAACTTTTATATGATAATTGTTTGCGCCGACCGGTGTGGCCAAGCGGTTAAAGGCGCTACAGTCTGGAACCGCGTGGCCACTACGGTCGCAGGTTCGAATCCTGCCTCGGGCATGGATGTGTGTGATGTCCTTAGGTTAGTTAGGTTTAAGTAGTTCTAAGTTCTAGGGGACTGATGACCTTAGAAGTTAAGTCCCATAGTGCTCAGAGCCATTTGATAATTGTTTCAGTATATTAGTACATATACACAATCATTCGGCTTCTGCAATAAGTCCTCGCAATCAAATCACGATCTTTTGGAAATGTCCACCACTCGCAGTACGGAGGTGGCGCAAACGAACAACAAATTTTGCTATCACATCCTGTAGCTTCTCAACGGAAATGGATTCAGATGCCACACAATTCGTCTATTCAATTTCGTCCAGCGTGGTGGGATGGTTCCGGTAGACAGTACCTTTCAATGCGCCCAACAAAGCAAGGAGTCAGATTGGTCGAGTAAGGAGGCCAGTAAATTTGAAATAATACAACGCAATGAAGTAGTCACCAAGAAAGCGAAACACCTGTTAACGGCTCGTTGTCTGGTCGATCCTCCAACACTAGTTGTGTGGCGACAAATCGTTCCAAAATTGCTACGTAACATTCACTAGTGATTGTTTCTCGGATGGAAAAAGGGCCAATAATGACTCTGCTCCATAACACAGGCCATCCAGTAACTTACCTCTCGCTTCACGCAAATGGGGATTTTCGGGACACCAAAATCTCCAGTTTTGTTTGTTACGAATCCATTCAGGTGGAAGTGTGCTTCATCTGTCAACCAGATGCAGGCAACATCAAAACCTGCAATCATTGCGAGAATCTGTTTCCAAAATTCAGCTCTCTGTTGCATAGTTCGTACAGGTATGGCCTGTTGGCTTTGGATTTTGAATGGAAATATGTGTAGGCTCTGCTCCAGCATTTTCTGCGTGCTGGAATGCTTCTGACCATTCTCTGCTGCAGTTTTTTTGGATGTGTTTCCTTGGATTTTGCTGAAAATTCCAGAAACCTTGATGACATTTTCAGGAATAACTACAATCTGCCTGGACCAATATTCCCCTCTAGATCGTCAGCCACGCTGCCTGTCCGTTCCGATTTGGCGAAGAGCTTGCGAATGGTTTTCGCATCTGGCCCTTTTGGAACATTAAATCGTATTTGGGAACTGAATCTTGTTGCCGTAGTACTATGTAGTGTTCTAACCTGTGGTATTCCAGTACCAGAAAAACATGTTATTCAGTGGAATACATTAGTTCATCCTCTTCCTTCGGTACGCTAGCTCCTTCCACGTTCAAGGGTGGAACGCTTTGAGCTGCATTACACTATTTATAGGCACAACGTATTGCGATAACAGCCTCATCTAGTAGCAGCTCTTCGAACTATTTCGAATCTTCTGTATAAAATTCTTACAGCTTTCACAATGAAACTACCGTCTGTTGCATTCGTCTATCGATCTCTATTTTCTAGATATATAATTTTGAATTAAGGGACTCCGCTGGACAGCCTGTAGCTTCAGTTAAATATTATGAAAATTTTACAGAGTTGTTTGATGATATAGTTTACCTGGAAATATTTAATATCACTTAACTCAGAACATGCTGACATACAATGTATGAGGAGAAAGTGGATACTACCCCTGAAACGTAAAAAAAGAAACTTGGTAGAATGTCAGCATACGCCATACAGCCAGTCGGCTAACCTATGTTTACAGTTTTCAAGGGTATGTCACAAAACAATATGTGGAACGCTGTTTTATGGCAATCATACATTTTTATTTAAAATCAAAAATATCCCAATCTTGAACTAATTACCTGGGGTACGCCATAGATAAGAGGTGTGGAATGAAAGTTTTGGGCAATTGCATTGTTTTCGTTTGTGTTTTTATAGGTTTCTGACGACAAGTTGCCTCTGGATTATAGCGAAATGAGTCGTGGTTTTTGAACATTCGTACCCCCTGTTCTTTTAAATTTGAATCTCCTGGTGTTTCGTTTTTGAAGGTTGGCAGTCATGGATATAGCATTAGCTGCGAGACACGTCGATTTCCTGTCTGTCAGAATTTCGCAATGGAGTTTTCTCATTACCATTTACGAGAGCTACAAATGAAACCGTGCTTTGCAAACAGCCATAACGGCGGAAAAAGACAACGCATTGAAACTTGTACGCAAGAACCAAGGTAGTTACAAAGAGGTAACAAGATCGCAGATAATTAAAAGCAGCATAATGTGCCGTGCTTTCGCTAGAGAAATATGGGAAAATTGTGTGTGTCATTTGTTTCTCCTCCTAGCGCGAAGTGAGTTCTAGGAACATCCGCAGTCCGGGTCGACAATGCATCTACTTGCATTGTCTTTGGAGCATGACAATTTACTGCTATGGGCGAAGGCAATTTATTCGACATTCATATATATGCAGGTTATTTCAGGTGTTCCCGTAATCTCATCAACAATTATTCCAATATTCTCTTTGTTTTCATTTGTACAATGCCTTAAAACGTTCACAAGTAATTCGGATTTTGTGACAGGATGCATTATATTAATAATTTCCTGAATGTTTAACTTTGGCTATGTAACATGTTGTTGTAGTCCTTAGTCCGCAGACTGATTTGATGCAGCTTTCTATCCTACTTTGTCCGGTGCAAGCCTCTTCATCTCCGAATAACTACGGAACCTACATCCTTCTGAATCTGTTTGCTGTATTCATCTTGTGGCATCTCTTCGTCTCCCTCCACGATTCTTACCTCCCTCCCCCCTTTCCTTCCAATACTAAATTGGTGATCCCTTTACGTCTCTGAATGTATCTTATCAACCGATCCCTCGTTCTACTCGGTTTGTGCCACAAATTTCTTTTCCCCTCAATTCTGTTGTGTTAGTTGTGTAGTCTACCCATGATACCCATCAAATCTTCAGCATTCTTTTGTGTAGCAGCACATTTCCAAAGTTTCTCTTCTCTTCTTGTCTACGTTGTTTATCGTCCATGTTCCACTTCCATACATGGCTACACTCCATAAAAATACTTTCAGAAAAGACTTCGTAACACTTACATCTACATCAGATGTTAACAAATTTCTCTTCTGCAGAAACACTTTTCTTATCATTGTCAGTCTACATTTTATATCCTCTTTAATTCGACCATCATCAGTTATTTTATAATAGCAAAACTCATCTGCTACTTGAACTGTCCCGTTTCCTATCTAAGTAAGGAACAAACGACAAAATAGAAAGGCGTGTTACGCAAGATCTATTATGAGCTACGTTGTTAGAGATCGGACGATAGCTGTTACTCAGCCAGTAAGCAAATCATGAAAAGTGGGTAAAAACTGAACAATTGTCAATTGTTTTATATTAATGTACTATATTGCCATGCTGGGATATAAATATTGATTATTCTGGAAATAATTTTGTCAAATCCTGTCATCGAATGACTGCGGAATACTTTCCATTAGAGTGGTAGAGCGTCACGAAGTATTATACTCTGCCGGCCGGAGTGGCCGTGCGGTTATAGGCGCTACAGTCTGGAACCGCGTGACCGCTACGGTCGCAGGTTCGAATCCTGCCTCGGGCATGGATGTGTGTGATGTTCTTAGGTTAGTTAGGTGTAAGTAGTTCTAAGTTCTAGGGGACTGATGACCACTGTAGTTAAGTCCCATAGTGCTCAGTGCCATTTAGTATTATACTCTGTGGAGACGAGAGAATCTGTGGCACTGTGATACTCACTCATCTGTTGTAAAATCCAGGTCAGGCCTGAAGATTATCAAGTGACAAGTTACTAATTGACTGTGATAATAAACTGCAGCTCAAAGAATACAACAAATGTTGTTTGTAGTGTATGTGCATAACTATCTGTGCGTAACTACTGCAACAGAAACACGCGAGAGTACCAAAATGACAGAAGTTCCAACAGATTTTTGAAATGTCCGCAGCTAAATCAAGTACCCTATACCAACTTCAACTAACAAAACTTGTTCATTGTCCGCATAAATGAGAATGGAATACTGCCGATTTCCACGTGTAAGCAAGCCAATAGTTTAAGTCGTGGAACGTTCAATGTGAGCAGATGCCGATACCGGTACATTTCGGAATTTGTTTGGCCTCGGTTATGACGGGTCTTTTTAATTTTTTTGTAATAACTGGGTTAGAAAAATCGTACATCATTTGACATAGCAGTTCTGCTAAATTTTTGGTTTTTAAATAAAACTTTTTTTAAAAAAAAATATTTATTCGTAAAATTTCCATTGATTTGAAATATTAGGTTATTATAGAAAGTGAAAAAAAAACGATCAATGTTATTTTAATAGTAACGCCGACAGTTAGAAAAGAGCAACAAACATATGGCATAGGAATCAGAATTCTGGAAACGTCCCCCAGGCTGTGGCTAAGCCATTTCTCCGCGGTACCCTTTCTTCCAGAAGTGCTAGTCCTGCAAGCTACACAACAGAACTTCTGTGAATTTTGTGAGGTAAGAGATGTACTGACGGAAGTAAAACTGTGAGGACTGGTTATGAATCGTGCATGGGTAACTGGTTTAATAGAGCACTTGCCTGAGAAAGGCGAAGGTCTCGAGTTCGGGTCTCGGTGTGACACACAGTTTTAATCTGCTAGGAGATTTCAGTAACGGACCTGTTGCCCTGTGGCGTGGCCTATCAGACGATACCCGTTTGTGTGCAGTGTGCAACACTTGTCCTCACTTGGTCGTCGCCAGATGTTGATTGTATTGCACAGAATGGCACCATCCCTAGTCTGGCAGCATTGAATTGCATTGGAGTGTTGTAGGAAATATTGGATATTTTAATGCTTTTCGAAGAAGCCACAAAAATTGCGGGAAGTAAGCACTGTAACGGGAGATCCTCCTCTTGCATTAGTGTTCCTCAACAATAGTTGACGATACCAGTATTATTTTTCGAATTTTGGACAGGACAGTATTATCTCAGTTGCTTTTCAGCAAATTTTCACATAATTTTATGCACAGTATGTTATATTTCAAACTAAAATTTATGGAAAGGAATTACTTTATAAAATATTTTAGTTTCGATGTTATAATCGATAAGTACTAGTTCTGAATGCATAGTTAAAATTATTTCTTTTTAGAAACGTATGAAATTGTGAACTATTTGCACACTTAAAAATTCTATTACTAATTACGCAATCCTCTACTGTATACTATGTCTATTTTTGGATTATGAAATAATAATCGAATTTAATAATATAACGAAAACAAGTAGGAATTCGTTTGTTAGGAAAAATTGTAAAGCCTTTTGAATATTGTTATTTCCATAGGTTGTGAGAGTCGTAAGCTCACCTCTGATGTGATCGGACGTATTTTTGTATAATAGGTGCGAACAACGTAATTTCCGCTTTGTTAACGTGAAAAATCAAAATACTGTATGATATACTAAAATGTGAGGAAATCATTGGAAAATATATATTCGTAAAAAATTCTGCAACAACACTCTTTCAATGTATTTAGTTCAAACGAACCGTGAGGACTTCATGTTAGATTGAAAGTGTGTTATAATATTCGCTCCTCTCAAATCTTTATAAAAGATTAATTACTTGGACTGGGCATTTATTAATGTGGACAATAGATGGAAGAAGAAAGCAGGGGGGAGATTAAAACACGTTACATGTAGTCTTGTTATTCCCCTGGTGACTAGCCTCGAAAATGCATTAAAAATTCTATTTTAAACGTGTAGTCAAAATTCATGTGTCAAAACCTTCTAAAGAGCTTCAAAAAACGTAAGTGCAAAACTATTACAGAACTTAGTTCTACACTATCAGACTAACAATTTCTAAAATAAATAAAAAAATTTAAAAAACGTACATAAACCGCCTTATTGCTAGCAAAGCTGTCACAGAGGCCAGAACAACTGCAAACTCTCTTGAGCCACGAGCGGGCTATTAGATCCCGAAAGTTTGTTTTCCAACGAAATAGAGCGTTACTTTTACCATCCTTTACTATTCAGAAGCAGAGATCTTTTCTTTTATTGGAAACAGATTAAAAGTTATATGCCAGGTCTGTGATTTGTAGGCACAAAATCTTTGGTAGGAAGTTCTGTCGCTTCCGGAAAATTAGTATCATCTTTGAATGATACTGCTTCTGCTGAGAGAAGTCAGCTTACTGATCAATACATTATATAAAGAATGTTTATGAAGAGATTGGACAATAAAAATCGACCCATAGATTAATTCATTATTAAAATTTGAACCATTATCATGTAGCGGCTCCTTGTAAATGTTATATTTTTCTTTCAATCTAAAGAGCACTTTTATTTTTGTCAGCAAAAAATCAATGCTATTGAAATTCCTGTTAAATTATTAGTGATTCTTTGTGTTTTCAACCCTCATTACTTTTCTATAAAAGCAGCGAACGAACTTAAGTTCCTTTTATTTACCTGTTTCACCTAATATTTTAATTGTGTACATCTTGAAACAAATACTGCTGAAGTCTGAGGAGTAATAGAATTTTTCAGCCTTTGTTCATTGTCTATTTTTATTAGTAATTAGGAATTAGTAAAACACTAAAATCGGTTATTTCAAAAACCGATTAGTCCGAGTGGCTTTTAAAATAAACGGTATAACCGAAAACGGGCTGCATCAGCCATAACCGCCAGCCCTACGACAGCCGCGGCAAGCACGTGAGGTGGTACCGTCGTCTCACAAGTGTTTATCGATATTCCGCAGCCCGGCGATCGTAGGCAATCTCGCGTTAGTCCCTGAAGCCTTAAGCCGTTGGCACACGGGGCGAGCCAGCTAACGATGACGTGCGCGCAGACGGGATACCCAGCGTCGCGAGAACGGCGCCGTCAGCACACAGGACAATCGGTTAACTTTATTTTGCACTCTCAGTGTTCTGCAGCAGAAGTTGTCGGCTTTATTTAGCTCGCAAACAATTCAGTTTGTTCACGAAAATGGTCGCGTGCAAAATTCCCACGTTATCTCAATTAAAACGCGCATTTTCTCCCTCGTCCACATGCTAGTCATGTTGTTCTGCCTGCGGCATGTATAAATACAGACTTCGATATCCGTTGACATGTAATAACACAGAAAGGAAAGATACATTCCAGTCAGTAAGAACATCAGCTTATAAATGTTCACCAAATCGAACACACTCACGCCTGCGAGAGAGCACACTTACATTTAAATAACAACAAGTACTACATAAATTATTTCTATAAATTTCATAACGAAGTTCCACAACCTTTTCGAAAACCTGAAGGTGAACAAAAAAAATTCTATAGCAGAGGGTTCCAATTCTTTGCCGACCTTTCCTCTGCTTAATAACGTGGCTCCTCTAGCTTTTTGCTCATACGCTACATGGTAGCTTTTTAGTTAAGGGTCTTATATTTGACGTTTAATTATAAGAAATCCTACCAAGAACTACACGTTTCTCATGAACTTTCAGTGTACGGTTACCTTAAAATTGCTTACTTTCATAACACGCGAGATATAACGCGAAAACAACTAAATACGAAAATTCCTTAAACACTAGTATGACCTTTCCCGTCATTTTATTACAACAAATCATACCAACAACGATTCGTTCTCGAGATATTCAGTGTGCTGGTGCTTAGAAAGAGCATACATTCATAGGGTGTAAGATACAACATAAAACCCACCGAATGTGGGCTTCTGATGACAGACAAATACAATACGGTGCCTCGGTTGCTGCGGGCCTCATGGTTTCTGCTTGTGACGTTGTTGTTGTTGTGGTCTTCAGTCCAGAGACTGGTTTGATGCAGATCTCTATGCTACTCTATCCTGTGCAAGCTTCTTCATCTCCGAGTAACTACTGCCACCTACGTCCCTCTGAATCTGCTAATTGTATTTATCTCTTGGTCTTCCTCTACGATTTTTACCATCCACGCTTCCGTCCAATACTAAATTGGTGATCCCCTGATGCCGCAGAATGTGTCCTACCAATCGATCCCTTCTTCTAATCAAGTTGTGGCATAAATTCCTCTTCTCCCCAATTCTATTCACTACCACCTAATTAGTTACGTGATATGCCCATCTAATCTTCAGCACTTTTCTCTAGCACCACATTCCGAAAGCTTCTATTCTCTTCTTTTCCAAACTATTTATCGTCTATGTTTCACTTCCAAACGTGGCTACAATGCAGGCTTCAGACGTAGGAGGAGATATTGCTGCCTATTGGGTCTGCTTTACATAACACTTTACCGAAATATCGCAGAACTTACTTTGTGCTCCACGTGACGAAATGGCTCCTCAACGTGAAATAGCAGGAAGTGACGTCACAAAACTTGTAGAGCACTATGGCAACGTAGCTAACACGTCCCATGAGCTTACGGCTTTACGTACGCGCCATTGGATAGCAGAATATTTTGACTTCGCCTTATTGACGTTTTGTGATTTGGACTTTTTCCCTGGATTGTGGTATATACTTAGACGACTCGGCTACTCTCTGGACTTGTGTTGGTTATTAACTCACCCCGTTACCTCCGCTGTCAGTCACCACCGGAACACTGTTTCGTTTCGCCAGTCTCCTCTTTACCACCAGTGTGAGTAATCATAAACTGTGTTTCTACCTACACAGTGTAGGATAAAGGGCTCTCTTGTTCGGTTTTAGGAAACCAGACGAAGAACGCATTTGGCAACACTATCTCTCAATTGAATTAGCTCACGTAGTGACCTGATTGGCTAACTTCGGTGACAATTAACTCGGAAGGGGAAACTTGATAAAGAAGGCTTACAAACAGTATTTTGGAATAGCCATCGAAGGACAGTATGGAGAATGGGCACCACATATATGTTGCACAACTTGTTGTAAACTAATTACCTGATGAAAGACAAAGAAAACGCTGTACCCGTGGTATGGAGAGGACCAAAAGACCATATCTCAGATTCTTATTCCTGTGTGACGAATATTCTGGCATTTACAAACAAGTAATCAAAGAAACGCATGTTTACACAGACCTACCCTACGCACGGTCAGTGCAATACACTGAGAGTTTTCCAGTTCTTTCAGGGCAAATAGATGAAGAAATTGGTAACGACAGTGAATTGGATGGCAGTGCAGAAAGGATAACATTTCCTGAAAGATATGATCCTCTGTACCTGACATATACAGTAGTACACTTATTAACACAGGCAGATTTAAATGATTTAGTGAGTGATATAGGACTAAGTTCGAGGTTACAGGAATCTTGTCCATCAAAGTACCAACATCACTGAGTATAGACACAGACAACGTATTTTGATTTCCAATTTCGCAAGCGAGGAGCACTGACATTTTGCAACGATTTTTTAAGCTTAGTGAAAGCTCTCAAATGGTTCAAATGGCACTAAGCACTATGGGACTTAACATCTGAGGGCATCAGTCCCCTAGATTTAGAACTACTTAAACCTAACTTACCTAAGGACATCACACAAAGCCATACCCGAGGCAGGATTCGAACCTGCGACCGTAGCAGCAGCGCGGTTCGGGACAGAAGCGCCTAGAACCGCTCGGACACAAGGGCCGGCTGTGAAAGCACTCGACTTCGCATCCAATCCACAGGAGCGGAGACTCTTGTAGACGCGTCGAAAACAAGTTTCAAGGCTGTTTTGTTCCCCAAAGGAAACAAAATGCCCTCTTTCCCAATTGCATATGCCAGTCTGGTTAAAGAAACTTTCAACGTTTTAGAAAACACTCACAAGTGAATCAAATACAGTAAGCATAACTTACATAATTACATAATTACAGCGATTTCAAAGTAACTGCATTCTTATTGGAAATGCAACAAGGCTAGACGAAATATGCTGTTTTCTGTTTGAAATATCGCCATGCTCGCACTGCTGCGTCTGTTAGGCACGTTTCAAAATGTTGATCTAGCAGAAGTTACCTTATCTGAGTGCTCACATATACAGCTTTCTTTTTATTTTTGCTCATGAAAGACGCAGAAAGTTTTCAGTTAAATATGCAAACCCTCTGCCAGTTTGATCCATCACCTTCACAAATAGTAACAGTGCGAGGTGACGCAGTGGTTAGCACCCTGGACTCGCATTCAAGAGTACCTCGGTTCAAACCCGCGTTCGACCATCCAGATTTGGGTTTTCCATGATTTCCCTAAAACGCTCAAGGCAACCGCCGGGACGGCTCCTTTGAAAGGGCTCAACCGATTTCCTTCCCCATCCCTGGCACTGTACTAGGATGTGCTCCGTCCCTAATGATCTCGATGCCGACGTGACATTAAACCCAATCTTCCTTTCTTCCTTTTTACAAATAGTTTAATTAAACCGAGTTTGATGTGAAGAGGTGGAAGAAAGATGTCTTTAGGAGCTACCAGACTATGACGTTGAACAAATTTTTCACCCACTTTCCATTTTGGTTCCGGCCATTTCTCTTATGTACGGGATTTTTTTGTCACGACTATCCCACTCAAGTTTTGTTCGCCAGTATATATAGGTAGGATAAAGTCTGTGGAGTAAGGCCATGAGCGGGCTATTGACCTGACTGCAGACAGATGGAGCCACTAGGAGGGGGACGGTGGAGAGCCCATCACGACGGCTGCTTTTTCCCCCCGGGAAAGATCCGCGACATTCATTTGACCTGAGGACGTTCTGGAGGGAGTGGAACGAGGAAGAATCCCCACCTCTATTCAGGACTGAACCCTAGAACTCCACGGCCGAAGTCTAGTGCTCTGTCTGATAGACAGTCATGCCCACATTTTAATATGTGATACGATAAAAATACCCAAATCCTGTGGGTTGGTGTCCCACAGCCGGCCGAAGTGGCCGACCGGTTCTAGGCGCAACAGTCTGGAACCGCGCCACCGCGACGGTCGCAGGTTCGAATCCTGCCTCGGGCATGGATGTGTGTGATGTCCTTACGTTAGTTAGGTTTAAGTAGTTCTACGTTCTAGGGGACTGATGGCCTTAGAAGTTAATTCCCATAGTGCTCAGAGCCATTTGAACCATTTTTGGTGTCCCACAACTTGAAAACCGGAAGATTTTCGCTGCCTGCGCTACCGTCAAGGGCGAAATTGACGCTTTGGTAGCTCCCCCCTGTCGCCGTCTGCTGCCGCCATCTTCTGCCACCCGCCCGTCGATCCGACCGTCGCCAGCGCCTGCCGCCGGTGTTCGCCATCGCCGCAGCCCACCGCCGGTGTCTGTTCAAATGGTTGGTTCAAACGGCTCTGAGCACTACAGGACTTAACATCTGAGGTCGTCAGTCCCCTAGAACTTAGAACTACTTAAACCTAACTAACCTAAGGACATCACACACATCCATGCCCGAGGCAGGATTCGAACTGCGACCGTAGAGTCGCGCGGTTACGGACTGAAGCGCGTAGAACCACTCGGTCACCGCGGCCGGCCGGTGTCTGTCGCCGCCACCCCCGTCGCCCTGTCCTCCTGTCCCCATCGCCTCGTTGACCCTGTCTTCGTTCTCTTTCCTTCCCTCAATGCCTCCTATCGCTGGTAGACCACACAGTCCACCGTGTACACACCCACACTTCCCATTCCCCAGCCCCCTCCATTACCTCCTGGAGTGCCTTCTCCGGGATTCCCCCATCTACTCCATCTCTCCCCCTCACAGCCTCCTCCCTTCCATCATCTCCCCTCCCTTGTATCACCACCTGTATACTACCTCTACTCCTGCTCCTCCCTTGCTCCCACTCATGCTTCTGCCCACACCCCCACTGCTACCACCTGTCAGGAGGACGTTTCCCCCACTCCCCCACTCCCTATCAGGCCACAACCCCTGCTCAATGATCCCACCAAACACCTCATCCTCAGTGTCTTTTTCCCCTCCCTCACTATCACCTGTGCCACTATCTATGTCTGTCTATGAGCTCCTCTCCACTATGAATTCATCTGGCATGTTGACTGCACCTTTTCTACCTGTGTGATTGCTTTAGACCTAAGCATTGACAGCCATGACCCTGCCATCCTTCGTAGTGGCATCAGTTCCTCACTACCCTCCATGGGTGACCCTCTTCCCCTCCCACATCATACCTGTCCTAAAAGTAACTCCACCCTTGATGTCCTCACTTCACACAACCTCCTTGGTCGTATTGCCCTGGTTGTCCTAGACCCCATTGGTACCAACCACCTCCTAATCCTTCACACCATCTCCTCAGCCCATTATCACCCTCCTGCCCCCCTGCACAGCTGACCCTCCAGTATCCATCCATGACTACCAATGAGCCAACTGGGATGCCTACCGGGAATCATTGCCTCACAGATTGGACATCACCCACTTACCTTTCACCACCCCACTGACATCACCCATGCCTCATTTTTTTCTCCAGAAGACAATCACTGACGCTGTGGCGGCTCATGTTTCTATCAAACTTATCCACACTCACTGCCCTACTCTTCCTCCACAGGCCATCCTTCTTCTCCGTGGATCCCACAGGCTCTACTGCTCATTCCTCTACACCTGTGACTTGGATACGTTCCTCCACCACTGGCAATTACAGCTACACATCTGCAACCTATTAACAGCTAAGAAACGCCGGAACTGGCGCCCGTCATGTACATGATTCAACGTCGCCCTCCCTGTCAACACCTCCAAATATGGTTCTGCCTTCCACCACCTTATTGGCAGCCATTCTGCCCCACATTACCCCCTTCTCCATGATGACCACCCCTTCCCTGATAACTGCAGTAAAGCTAACCATTTTGCTTCCCACCTCTCCGAGGTCTTCTCGTTTCCGACGATCTTCACTTTAATTACTTCCTCTTTCCTGCAGTCCTTGAACACTCCATCTTATCTCCTGTTATTCTGCTATCTTTGTTTCCCTCGACCTCCGAAACATCTTTGACTGTGTCTGGCATCCCAGGCTCCTCTTTAAACTCCAAACCTATGCCCTTCCCATCAATTTAGTCCATCTCATTGCTTCCTTCCTCTCCTGTCGTCCCTTCTATGTCACAATCCACAATACTAACTCCCCTATGCTTTATCTCACCACAGGCATGCCCCAATGCATGCCTCTCCTATATCTCTTGTTTACTACATAAATGCCCAAACCTCCCCTGCCTGTTCACCTCCTCCAATTTGCTGATGACACAGCCTTCCTGACCCTCTGTCATACCCTTCATAGTCCTAACATACTCTTCAAACACACCTGGACCAGTTCACTGCTTGGTGCAACCAGTGACTCCTACATATCAACCCATCCAAGACCCAGGCAATCATCATAGGTTATACCACCCCCTCCTTCTATCTCCACGATTTTTACCTTACCATTTATGGTCATCCTATCCATCTCACTCCTACCCTGAAATACCTTGGCCTAACCCTTGACCTTCACCTCACCTGGCCTCCCCATCTTACAATCCAACACAAAACCCAAAATAGACTTGGTCTCCTGAAACTCCTGTCTGGCCAGACATGGGGACTGCATCCTTCCACCATCCTTCAGCGATAAATCCTTAATCTGTCCCATCCTTTGTTATGCCAGCGTCACCTGGATTTCCACCACACCCAGATTCTATAAAGCCTTCCAAATACTTGAACAACATGCATTCTGCCTCACTTTTTGTATCTACCTCCCATCCCCCACACACAGCTCCTGTATGACCTCATCTCCTTCCCACATCTTTTCTTTTTTCTCGAACGCATCCGCACCCTGTACATTGTCCGCAGACTCGATTCTCCTCCAACCCCTGGTATCTCTTCTCCTCTCTACCCAGCCCATTGCCGCGCCTTTACTATTGTGTCCTGCCGTCTCTCCATCTCCACGCTCTCCACCTCCTTTACCAACGTACCTTCCTGTACCTACCCTCCAAGACGATGAGCTTCGCCCTGATATCTACCCCTCCTACCAACTCTAATCCCCCCATCCCCCCTCCTCAGGGCTCCCTCCTTTCTCCTTCCCCTGAGCTGTTTTTTTCTCCCTCCTACGCCCCGTCCCCTTCCAGTGCAACCCTTCAGCGTCACTGCGCTCCCTCTTGACTTGCCTTCCCTCTCCCTCTCCCACCCCGCCCGTCTCCTGCCCCAAGTGTCGTCGTTCTCGTGTGTTTTTTTAATACTGTGGCCTACTTTTATCTTGTGTGTGTGACTTCGGTGTATTTTACATGCTACACATGTCGTCAACTGTATTTTTGTCCTTATGTGGAGTTTTTTAACTGTGTGCCATGATGAATCTCTCCGTGTAAGAATATATTTTAACCCCCATTGTCTCTCCTTCCTATGTTCTTAAGTTCCCCCTTTTTATCGCCTTTTATATGTATCGTTTCTTCTTTTTATTAACTGTAAGGTCACTCGGCCGAAGAGCGGCGGATTGTTCCGCTGCCAGCCTCCCTGCCTGTATGGGGCAGGAGAATGAAATCACAATAAAGGAAAAAAAGTACCCATTACCACACACTTATGTGTTCACTGTATTAAACTGCCCCCCACAGCCCGAGCTGTTTGTGCCAAAGATAGACAAGAAGTGTTCACAATCACTGTATCCAGAATCTCTGCCCACACAGACTATTCCAGGAACTCTAAGAAGAAAAGTACACGAATACGATAGGCTAAAACTGACAAAAACTATTTTAAAATACGATAATGTGTCTTTTCTATCGCTTCACAAGGTCATTTATCTTTAAATCTCTGCGTTCAGTGTTTAAAGGTTAACGAATCAGAAGTACAAGTCGATGAAGAAGCAATATTGTGTTTATGACAAGTGTCATAAATGAGATATTTTGTAACAAAAAATATAAACATTTGTTTCAAACAATATATGTTAACACATGAAGTTCTTCCTGAATCATATTTCGCAGAATAGAAGTATCCGTGCCTCCATACGTCCTTCCATTATTGGTCATCCCTTGCAATAGAAGAGTTCCAGTGAAGTGATTTGACATGGAACACCTGGTGGCAGAGATCAGGCTGATGAGATCGTTCAGGCTTTTGCTAATGGATTACTGCACTGTGGATACACCAAAACTGACAGCAAGACCACATGTTTCCTTTGTCAAGTGTGAGTACTGTTCCATTACTTCATTGAACCTCCAAGTATTCACTTTGATGAGAAATAAGAGAAGAATGCACGATAACACAGCAACGTTTATTTTAGGAAATAGGACTGTGTAAGCATTGCCTGCGTTTACATTCGAGGATGTGCTGAAAAGTAATGCTCCAGAATATTTTATGTGAAAACTCTTAAGGCATTTTTTAAAAAACTTTATTAACATTCTGCATATTTATTCTTTATTTATTTCTCAAGATAGTCACCCTAGCGACGAACACTTTTCTCCATCTCGTTGATACCGTCACTGTAGAATGTTTGTTGACAGTGCCAAAACCGCAACTCTACTTGCATCATTTTATCACTATGAAAGTGAAGTCCTCGAAAGTGTTCTTTGAGTTCTGGAAACAGATGAAAATCGCATGGGGCCAAGTCAGGACTATATGGAGGCTGACTGATGACAGTGAACCCGAGGCTCGGATTGTTGCAGATGTCACAGCACTCGTGTGTCATTCTGAAGGAGAGAACGAACCCCTCGAATTCGAATTCTAAAGTCTATTACCGCACTCTGTTTCACACAAACTGACATAGTTACATTACACACTGCTGCGTTACACGCTACAATTTGGAGCCCTCTAGTGACAAAGGGCTGTAAATATATGGGCATGAAGAATAAAGATGTAGAATGATAATAACTTTTGTTTTATTAAAAAAGATTTAAGAATTTTCACATAAGAAAATCGGAGGCATTACTTTTCAGCTCGCCGTCTTATATTGTTTTAAGCAAATTTTGCCAAATAATATCTCTTGATGACTGTCGTGAGTACGCTGGCCATTACTGTGTGCCACACAGTAGTCTTTCTTCAACGACGTGTGCTGCTGCCGTTTTTGGATTGGTTAATCTTTAAACATCGACTGCATATAAACGCAGAATTTGTCAGATGAATGACCCAGACGGATGCTGGGATTGATATAGCTCTGTATTTTAAAATTATGTTATTCGGCTTTAGCTTTTCATACTGCGGTACTTCCCTTGTTAAGTGGTATCATCAGAATGAGTGGCAGGGCATTCAAAAAGATATAAAGAACACATCAGAGCATTAAAACACAGTACAAATCATTCAACATTTGCGAATCATCTAAAAGAAGAACACCATAGACCAAGCAATATTGAAAATGATATGAATATTACAAAAATCAGTAAAGACAGACACCTCCTCCCCTTCCAAGAAAATGTACACACACAAAAAGCATTAACACAAAATAAACAGTTCCTCAATGACCAGATAAATATTGGAAACCAGAAATTATATAGAACAATTGATGAAATTACATGAAAAAGAAAAGAGTCTTTTCATCCTTCTACCACAACCCCTCCTCTCCCATTCACAGTTTCATTTCACTTCTCGCTCCTCACCTTCTCCTCTAACTCATACTCTATACTCTGTCACACTGCTAAATACTTATGTCAACTCATCATGGTTTCCCCTTCTCCTAAAAAAAAATCCCTCCATCACCATTCCTTCTCTACTCCTACATAGTACATAAATACACAGAAATCACAGAAATACAATTAAATATAATTACAGACATACAATAATCTAGTTTAAAAAAATTGTTGTAGGTCAAAGACAAAGTAGTGGAAAGGTTATGTTGGCAACACTGCAAAACACAAAGAACAACACACACTTGAAGTACAAAAACAAACAGAATACAGTGGTGCGCATAAAAGTGTGTTGTGAAAAACATAAGAAATACATAGTGCTGCAGAACATCTAAAAATTAGACCAAAATTATCAGTGTTTAACACAGAAAAACAACGATGTATTAGCAGATGGCATTTCAGGATGTAAGCGAGAAATCAGCCGAAAAGTCACCGTAAGTACAAATCAACCTATTCTTAACGAACTGTTTTTCGATCTAAAAGCAAATCAAAATCTAAATAACTTACTTACAGACCACTGACGATGCTTTACCTCAATAAAACGAAACGCGCTTGGTGAAAAAAATCACGCATTTTTGGAGTTGCATCGACAGAACAGAAATACCCTCAATAAAGGTATCATGTCTTTTACCTGATTCCTTGTTGTCCTGCTACAGTGGCGCCGTGATTCAGTGTTGTTTTTGTGGAACTCGACGATTCCTTAGGGTGTAAACAGTAGGGTATGGAACAGCACATCGGTTCATTGTTCGGCAGGTGATAGATAAAATTAGAAAGAAGAAAGTTCTGTAGATCCTTTTGTAAACATTTTCTCGTGTCAGCAACAGCGCTTAGCCTATAAAGGGTTGGTCATCGACAAGAAAATAAAAATGAAATAAAATAAAAATTTCTCGTTACTGTTTGTCAGGAAGCATTACAGCAGGCGGAAACACATAGCTAATGAGCTAACTTATATTTTTTGTGGTTGGCTTCGATTACCGCTGTGGTAACCCTGATTCATGTCTTACCTGGTTTCATGTCTGATTATAGGGTAGCAGTTACTTCCTACGCATGTCATAATTGTAAGAGTAACGCTCTGTTTGCGATGTACTCTGTACTGTTAGACTGAAAACAAATAAGTCAGCAAGTCCGGATGGACGGTTATCAAAGAGTATTCTATGGCATTGGCCCCTTAACCAGCTTGCATTTATCGCAAATCTCTTGCCCAGCACGAAGTCCCAAGCGACTGGAACATAGTGCAGGTGACTCCTGTATATAATAAGGACAAAAGAACGGACCCACAAAATTACGGGTCAATATCTGTAACATCGGTCTGCTGCAGAATCCTCCTCAGTTCGAATATACGAAAATTTTCTTCAGACCGAGAAGTTTATGTCCCCGAATCAGCACGGTTTTAGAAAGCATCTCTCGTGCGAAACACAGATTGCCCTTTTCTCACATGATATAGTGCGAACTATGGATGAAGGAGAACAGGCATATTCCATGTTTCTAGACATCCGGAAAGCGTTTGACACGGTGCCCCATTGCCAGCTGTTAAGAGGGTACAAGCATGTGAAATAGATTCGCAGATATGTGAGTGGCTTGAAGACTTCTTAAGTTATAGAACCCAGCATTCTCTCCTCGGTGGGGAGACAAGGCTGTCGTCAGAAGTGTCCCAGGAAAGTGGGATAGGACCGCTACTATTCTCTGTATACTTAAATGATTTGGGGGTCAGAGTGAGCAGTAATCTGCGTGTGCTTACTGATAATGCTGTGGTGTACGGCACGGTGTCGAAACAGGGCGACTGTAGGAGGACACAAGATGACTTAGAAAAAATTTCTATATGATGTGATGAGTGACAGCTAGCTCTAAATATCGAAAAACGTAAATTAATGCGGATGAGTGGGAGAAACAAACCCGTTATGTTCCGATACAGCTTTAGTAGTGTCCTGCTTGACACATTCACGTCGTTTAAATATCTGGGCGTAACGTTGCAAAGCGATATGAAATGGAACGGGCATGTAAGAATTTGGTAGGGAAGGCGAATGATCGACTTCGGTTTATTGGAAGAATTTCAGGAAAGTGTGGTTCATCTGTAAAGGAAACCGCATATAGGACGCTAGTGCGACCTATTTTTGAGTACTGCTCGAGTGTTTGGGATACTTACCAGGTCTGATTAGAGGAGGACATCGAAGGAATTCAGAGGCGGGCTGCTAGATTTGTTACTGGTAGATTGTAACAACAAGCGAGTGTTACGGAGATGCAAAAATGTTCAAATGTGTGTGAAATCTTATTGGACTTAACTGCTAAGGTCATCAGTCCCTAAGCTTACACACTACTTAACCTAAATTATCCTAAGAACAAACACGCACACTAATGCCCGAGGGAGGATTCGAACCTCCGCCGGGACCAGCCGCACAGTTCATGACTGCAGCGCCTTAGACCGCTCGGCTAATTCCGCGCGGCTACGGAGATGCTTCGGGAACTCAAATGGGACTCCCTGGAGGGAAGGCGACATGGTATTCCAGGAACACTGTTGAGAAAATTTAAAGAACCAGCATTTGAAGCTGACTGCAGAACGATTCTACTGCCGCCAACATACACTGCGCGCAAGGAACACAAAAAAGAGGTACGAGAAATTAGGGCTGATACGGAGGCATATAGATAGTTGTTTTTGCCTCGCTCTATCTGCTGGTGGAACAGGAAAGGAAATGACTAGTGGCGGTACAGGGTACCCTCCGCCACGCGCCGTTCGATGGACTGCGGACTATCTATGTATATTTAGATGCAGATGTAGGTTATATTTAATCCGAATAGGTGATCAGCGAGCTGGTCCGACGTACCACCTCAGTTACACGATTCGCAGACATTTCGTAAAAATTCTCACACTTGCACGTGGGATAATACGAGACGCAGGGAGATGCGGCACCCAAATTCCATCCCCAGGGAGAAGGGATGACGAGAGGAACGGCATCCTGCCACTCTCTGCCGCTAACTTCGCCAAATCCAGATTAACATGCGAACCCCGTGAAGACCCGGGATAAGGCCAGCATAAAGAACAATCAACGTAGCTTTATTTCACTGTTACGTGATTCATCTCGTTTTCTTTTAACAAAGAATACTCTTGCGAAAATGTCCAACTTCGTACGAATTGTAGAGTAGGTAAAACAGTCTCTGTAGCCTCAAATGTAACATGTAGGCCCAATGATTTTCTGTAATTTTTTTGTATCAGTGTCATTATTAAGACTTCTTCTTAAATCTTCTAATGTAGACAAACGTGCTGGATGATATGACAGGTTTATCCACCAGAAGCAGGTGCTATTGATAATGTTTCAATAGATTTAACTATTCATTACACTTAGCCGGTGTATCACCAGTTCTAAATGCAAAAACTTTTATTACAATAGCAACAATCACAAAGTACAGGGTGTTTCACAATATTTTGACGGTTTCTAATTCTAATGGAACACAAACTAATCGCGAAACAATGTTGAAAATTTTGCACAAGATGCAACATTTATTGTAGTTTAATTATGAAATACTACAACGGACAAATGACGACCATTCACGCCTACACGATACTCGAGGCGTCTCACCCAGTATTTGAAACACATTTCGTACCTTCCGGAGAAAATCTGGAAATTTCATCGTTAATTCGATCTTTTAATTGTTGCAAGGTTCTCGGCCGGTCGGAGTACATTCTTGCCATCAAATGACTCCGTAGCTAAAAGTCTTGCACTGTTAAATCAGGCGAGCGAGGTGGCCTTTCGATACAAGCGCATTTTGTAATTATGCCGTTACTAAACGCTTCAAGGAGAACTTCTAAGGTCTTGTTGGATGTGTGGCCTGTCGCGCCATTTTCGTGGCACCAAGTTTTCGTAGCCATCGACGAGGGCTTGCATGTAAACTGCTACGCACTCGTTCGATGTTCTCGGGAGTTGGGACGATTTTCCGCGAGCCTATTGACTTTCGATTCGATGTCCTGGCAGTTGCACGGAAGTTTCTTACCCAATTCCATATTGTTCCACGAGCAGCAATTCGGTATCGCGGCTGAAAACAGCACTCCACTACGAACGCACGATACTACTGCGACCAGTACGATATGATTACTGAAATGTATATGACATGACACTCGACGCTCCACACTAGTAACAGATGATTAGCTTGCGCTAATCGGGTTCACATATTACTCCTGAAGCCAAGATGTGTAGGAAACGGCCGCACCATACGTGGTGAACAGACGCCTACCAGGGAGCCGCTCAGTATGGAACAGACGCTTCTGGATTTAACTTCCCTCCCAGACTGGCTAAGATGGCCTCTTCCGCCGGCTTCACCGTACCAGAGTCCATCTCTTCCGCTGCTGCTCCCGTTGAGGTCTTCTTTGTACCCAGATAAGCAACCCTCACAAGGTACTATGACCCAGGTGGACCAAGGTTGTTTTTTTTTTTTAAAAAAAAGGGTGTTACTCCTCCCCCTCCTCCTTTCAAAACTGAGCTTGGGACCGGTTATGGCGGAATTATCATATTCTAACTTGTATTAATTATATTTAATCAAATAAACTCTTTCTCATTCAAACCAAATTCTGTTGTTAAAAGAGGAGAAAAAGTAATAATTGAAAGACATTTGACCCATCAAGCCAACGGCCTTGCCGCAGTGGTAACACCGGTTCCCGTCAGATGACCGAAGTTAAGCGCTGTCAGGCTGGTCTTGTATGGGTGGCCATCCGGTCTGTTGGCAACTGGAGTGCACTCAGGCCTTCTAAGGCAAACTGAGGAGCTACTTGATTGAGAAATAGCGACATCGGTCTCGTAGTGTCACAAAACGGCCGGGAGAGCGGTGTGCTGACCACATGTTCCTCCGTATCCTCATCCACTGACGTCTGTAGGCTGAGGATGACACGGCGGCCGGTCGGTACAGTTGGGCCTTCATGACCTGTTCAGGCGGAGTTTAGCTTTCGTTTGACCCATCAACTAAAATTTTTATTTATCACAAAATTGACCTAGAACATTCTTAGCATCATTATAATCCTTTCACCATTATTGTTAATATTACCTGAAATAAATTAATTTTACCTATACATACAGAATTTCAAATTTTATTATGACCAAAATCACTCAATGGTATAATTTTTATTTTCATTCCAATGTTCGTTGCAGTATCATTTAGTTTCTATTCCCACACATTTTCTGTAGAATTATTGGCATTATCATTTTCAACTTCCTTATCAATATAATAAGAGTTGTATCATTTGGATGAATTAATCACACTAGTCACATATTTGTACATCTAGTACACTAAAGTACAACTCCAACACAATATCAGTTATGATTTTAACTGAAACAACTAGAAATTTTATTCATCTGGAAATACAACTAGCTGCAAATATAATTGCAGAACATTTATTAGTAACGTTATTTGGAAATATGTAATCATCAATATCAATACATTTAATCTCATTATTATTTACTGGAGGGATATTATTACTAATTCTAGAATCAGCTGATGTATAATTCAAGCTTATG
This sequence comes from Schistocerca piceifrons, assembly GCF_021461385.2. Classification (NCBI taxonomy): domain Eukaryota; kingdom Metazoa; phylum Arthropoda; class Insecta; order Orthoptera; family Acrididae; genus Schistocerca; species Schistocerca piceifrons. Next base: position 907,678,706 of record NC_060149.1, read on the forward strand.
AAGTCTCTATTTTAAGAACTTAGTATTCTAGAGAAGCATACTAAAAACTTATGTTAACACCTCACTCGAATCATTCATTTCACCTAGTTGATAATGTATCATGATATTAACACGAACAAATGGCGCAATAGTTTTACTGGTTACGCTTACCGAATATTGACATATTCAGAATTGGATTAGGAATTATATTACGTACAATAACTCAATGACGATGAGATGTAGTAGGAGAAGATGCGTATCAAGGATTTTATATAGGATTTGTTTCAGTTGAATTTGATGAGGAATAATTTTGTTTATTGCATCTCAAGTTTTACTCTCTGTCTTTCCCTAAGCTTTTCTAGAAGAGGAGTAGCAACAACTATTGAAGTAGGACTATTATGACCTCCAAGGTGATTTGCAATTTTCTGTAAAAATGATGAACATATCACGAGACAATACAAGATATTTTTTGTGCTGCTATGTTCTCCGTAATTAGAAACGGTATACTACTTGCTTCCTGCGACAAGTACAGCCATTCTGTACCACACTAAGACAAGATGCATAATGTAAATCGTCTCTCCTTCTAGTGTTGTATCTATGTAAGTTACTGTTGCTTTTGAACTACGATTGATTTTTAAAAATTAGCTTCAAAAAGGACAAAATGTTATATTAGGCTGTTGTCGATATGTCCAATGTCTGAATAGCTACTTACGAGAGATTATGGTGTGGACATTACATTTTATCGCTATTACACGCTTCTGTGCAGTAAACTCTTTTGTCTCAATTAACCGTTACCTCCGAATATGATGCCGTAGGAAATTAATGAGTAAAAACAGGAAAAATAAATAAAGTTTCTGATACTGTTATCTTTAATATCTTTTTTAGCCGGAACAAAAATGTTTCAATGCTTGGACGTTCTTCTTCTTCTTCTTCTTCTTCTTGTGCCTACGTCCCGCATCGGATTTGGCACGGTTTGTTTAAGACATGGCTGGATGCCACCACCCCGCTACCCCCTGGAATGTTTGGTGAAATGAGTGGCAATTGACCCTCAAAGTAAACAAATTTTACGTATTGCGAATAAATAGCAGAAAGCTCCTTTATTGTATGATGTACATAACTGCAGAAGAATCATTGGTAGGAGTTACTTCCACAATAAGCTAGAAATATGCGTACGGAGCGAATTGAAGAAGAACAACCATACAAAATTAATCGCGAGTAAGGCAGAGGTCAGAGTGAGATTCATAGGAAGAATCCTCAGAAAACGTAGTCCATCAACAAAGTAGCTTACAAAACACTCGTTTGACCAATAGTCGCATATTCGCCCTCAGTATGCCATCCGTACCAGATAGACATGATAGAGGAAACAGAGAAAATCCAGAGAAGAGAAGCGTGTTTTTTACAGTTTCAATTAGTAAGCACGCGAGCGTCACAGAGCTTACCAGCCATTTCCAGTGGCAGATGCTTCAAGAAAAGCGTTCAGCATCACGGTGCGGTTTGTATTTAATGTTCCGAGAGCATACTTCCCCAGAAGAGTCACATATACATTGCTGCCTCCTACGCATATCTCGCGAAAAGACCGCGAGGAGACTTGTAGCCAACTGTTCTTCCTGCGAGCTATTCGCAACTGGAACAGGAAAGTGGGGAAGTGGCAGTAGTGCGCCAAGTACTCCGCCACACAATGCAAGACGGCGTGCGGAGTATACATGTAGATATAGATGGAACTTTTGTACCCCAACTGTTTACGTGTGGTATTATTTGTGTGAAAGTGAGCGAATTTTTCAAACGTTTGTGACTCGTGTAACTGAGCTTGGGACTTACAAGGGAATGGTCAGACGTGACATGCCGAAACATGTATTGCTTTTTTTTAACACTGTTATTGAACTATGCAAAAGGTCCGTATGCAAAATTCTAGCTGCTGACATGAACTGGAAGTCACCTAAAAAAAATCACGAACATGGCTGTTTTTCCTGCTTGGCGCTTACAGTGACGGCTGGCCACCCCTGGAAATGGCGAGTCGCGGGCGTTGTGTGCATGGTCGGCAAGTGCGGCCGTCTTATTGCGGCGTTCACTAAACAGGAATAACGCTGCACGGTTTTGGTGGAAATGGGAAACGAATATTCGTTTCTGTGCCATGCACGTCCTTTCAATTTCTGGTACCTATTTCGAGACATACCGTCCTGAAACTGGTTAGAGATGTGAAAGATGTTCTGTACATGTTCATCTATACTCCGCAAGCCACTTTAAGGTGAACATTTAATCTCCCCTCACAGGTGATGGCGAACCCTGTAAATGTTTTGCTGCTTGCCATGGAGATATACCACAGACGCCAAATGAAGCAATCAACAGAAAACACGCGTGAAGACTATGTGTTGTGCGACATGGTTGTTAAACTTCTAGACGAGCATGTAAATGGCGCAGACATGTGGCTAGAAACAACTGAACTACTCGATATTGCAGACTGTGAATCTACAGACGGCGAAGACACCGACGAAAGTTGTACTCATGAAGACTCTTCGAGTGATAGTGCCACGTACCATCATCAATTATCTCCGAAAGTATCACCAACTACAATTACCTTATCAGACAAAGAAAAAGCGGTGACGTATTGGTTCAACGGAACTGGTAAGAAACGCCTACGTGTCAGTACTGTTCAAAATAAGTATCGCTTTGTCCGTTCTGAACGTGAATTATATAGATGGTTCAAATGGTTCAAATGGCTCTGAGCACTATGGGACTTAACTTCTGAGGTCATCAATCCCCTAGAACTTAGAACTACTTAAACCTAACTAACCTATGGACATCACACACATCCAAGCCCGAGGCAGGATTCGAACCTGCGACCGTAGCAGTCCCGCGGTTCCGGACTGAGCGTCTAGAACCGCGAGACCACCGCGGCCGGCTGTATAGATGGAAAAAGGAAGTCGCTGGACGGCGTAAGTGTCGATTGGAAATTGCGACGGAGATAAATGCGCGACTTTTTGAGCTATTTACCGATGCCAGACAACAGTCATTTAGTTTCATCGATATAGCTTTGCGTGATTGGGCGTTAGAGATTGCCAACGCGATAGGCGCTAAAGAATTTACAGCTTCTCAAAGTTGGATTAGTTGTTTCAAAAGATCACATAAAATTGTGACAAGAAAAATAACAAAATTTGTATCGAGAAACAGGTAGGAAAATGAAGTGACACAAGTGGAAATGATAGAAGCTTCTCTGACGAATGCGAAAAATAAGATCGCTAGTTTTAGTGAATCGTACGTGTACAATGCAGATCAGTCAGGTTTTCAAAAAGAAATGCGTGCGAAAAGAACACTGTCATTCAAAGGGGAAAAACGTATTGAGGCTGTTGCGCAGTCCACGACAGCACTCACCCATTCATACACTATAATGCCCATAATTAGTCTGGATGGTTCATTGCTGCCTAAACTATATGTGTGTCTTCAGCAACCAACTGGACGTTTTGGACCACGTGTCAAAAGAACAATGTTCTACGCAAACAATCTTGTGGTAGACGCATCGAAATCTGGAGAAATGGGAAATGAAAACGTTACACTTTTCATGCGTCATGCTTTTCTTCCGTTCTACGGGAACAAATCTCTTCTCCTTCTAGATTCGTGGTCAGGTCATAAAAGGTCTGATTCATTAAAATCTGTATTTCGAGCCCACCCTGACAAAGAAGTAGAGATACTTCATATTCCACCCGGCACGACGAACGTAATTCAACCTTTAGACAGAGAATTTTTCCGTCAGTGGAATGCATTTTAGAGAAAACTAACTCAAGCTGCAATCAGTAGTACATTATCAATTTTCCTCCCCACGGTTTCAGAATTTGATTAAATATGCGTGGCACTCCTCGAAATATACTGATACTAGGCCTGATTCATTCCTAACACCATCCCAGTTTTGCCTACAAACATCTAATAACGTCTGCGATTCGCAGGGTTCTCATATGTCGTCTTTGCTTGTATGTTCTTGGTGCACAAAAAACCTATGTTTCGAACATTGTATCAATATTTCGCATTTTTGCGGTAATTACAAGAAATAAAATTTGGACGTGTTCCAAACCGTATATTTATTTGTGTCTATTTCATAGCTATTTGGAAAGAATGTTGTAGATAACATATCAGCCGTATTTGTCAACGAATGTTTAATTATCATACGATCGCTTTCACTGTAGAATCAGCTCTCTCACTGCTGTGGCAAGAGAGCGGCGCGCAGCTAACGCCACCTTGTCCCTAGATGGCGTTGGTGTAACGTAGCGAGAGAGGTCAGGGTTGTACAAGAGGCGGAAACCATGCGACAATAATGTCTTACTTCATAAAATTGTTTACAGACTTCCAGGTCATGTCAGCAGCTAAAATTCTGCATACGGACTTCTTGCAATGTTAACTCACAGTGGTAAAAAAAGCAGCACAGGTTTCGACAAGTCTGACCATTCCCTTGTTAGGTATCTGCCTGATATACACCCAGTGTGATACTGGAAACTCCCTAAAAACGACGTCCAGGATGGCTGGCACACCGACCCTCATAGTTAATCCGCCGCGTGGGTTCGCGCTTGACACTGTGTGTCTCGGAATATTGAATTCCATAACAATTTCCGAAATGGAATGTCCCGTGCGCCTAGCTCCAACTGCCATACCCCGTTCAGAGTCTATCAATTCCTGTCACTCGGCCATAATCACATCGAAAACCTTTTCACACGAATCACCTGAATGCTAATGACATCTCCGCCAATGCACTGCCCTTTTCTGTACCTTGCGTGCGCGATGCTACCGCCAGGGACCGTTTAATGGAGCGATATGTAGCTGGCAAGTTGCAGCATACTGACCGGGCCACACCGGCAAGTAAGAGCCGTCGCACGGTCGGAGAGGTCGCAGTGAGAAAGGCGAGAGGGTAGGCAGGTATCTGCTCACTCATAAGTGCATGCTGCTTGGATTCCCCTACGGGAGAGAGGGGCGAAACTAAGCAACCACGTGGCTATGGACACTAAAGCAGCGTTATGAGGCTCTGAGTATGTCTAAAACTAAAATAGATCTATTCGCCAAATACAATAAAATCACTTCCAAAAGAGCTACAGAAAATTAAAAGACAACATTGAAATCGCAATAAATAGATGATTCCTATAAAATGATCAGTATTTCTATATCGTATTCATCAATCAAGTTATTAACATCTTTTCTCTGCCTCGTGATGACTGGGTGTTGTGTGATGTCCTTAGGTTAGTTAGGTTTAAGTAGTTCTAAGTTCTAGGGGACTGATGACCATAGATGTTAAGTCCCATAGTGCTCAGAGCCATTATTAACATCTGTATGTGAAATTGTACGTACAACAGTAGCAAAAGCTATAGACAAGCTACAAATGTGTATGATACATCGTCTATGCTTGAGATCAGCAACAGTACAGATAAACGGACCATCTGTTTATTACAAATACAAATCTGTATTACTTTTTCCTGTCTGCCCAAACGAAGAGTTCTCCATAGTTACACAAAAATGTTAGCCTCTGCGTGAATTATTTGTGCTAAGTTCTTAATTGTCTGTGCTTTTAATGAGAAATTTGCGTATTACCCTTTGTAGAGAAGGTATTTGAGTAATGTAGTGCGGAACCAGGAAGAGAGGATAAAGTAGCACACTTGACTAGCGATTGCCATTCCGGTTTGTTCGACATTCAAAATGTAATAAAGAATCGATTATATGATAACATGTGAATGCAATGACATTTCATGCGTAAAGAACGATGGTCAGGTATGTATATATTCTTTTGACTCTTTTGCTGGTTGTAGTTGGTTGGGGAAGACTAGTAAGATATTATGCGATCAGTGAGCCACACGCATGTTACGTGATAATGTCGTGTGCAATTCGTTTGGGCTCAGACATTCAGGCATTAATTTGCTGCCGCGCGGGGTAGCCGTACGGTCTTAAGCGCCTTGCCACGGTTCGAGCGGCTCCTCCCGTCGGAGGTTCGAGTGTGGGTGTGTGTGTTGCGTAAGTTAGTTTAAGTTAGATTAATTAGTTTGCAAGCCTAGGGACCAACGACCTCAGCAGTTTGTCCCATAGGAACTTACCATAAAATTAATTTGCTACTTTGAGAGTGTATAAGCACTGAGTGGTGTTATAGACGTCTATTGCTGAACAGCGTTTTAATAGATGGTACATTACGAATAGTCTTGAGAGAACTGGTAAAATGTTAGGAGTTTGTTCAGATTATCGGTTTGTTGCGCTGCACAATATGAACAATATTCTTTAATCGTTGCCTGAGCACACTCTACTTTCTCTGTTAGGACAGTCTTACAAACTTATGAGCTTCACTGTTTACAGTATTCGCCCGTGTGAAGCCATCATTCTTAACAATGTGTTTCTTAAAGGCAAATGATAAACTGTACGTGAATCTTAATTCTGTGGTCAAGGTACGTTTTTGTCCGAAGGGATAATACCTATATCATTTTTTATTTAGTAACTCACAAGCAATTTGTTCAGTATTTATTCACTGATTGTACTTTAGGGCGGCTTATCATTTAAAAGGAATTTTTAAGGGTACAATGGAAGGGTTTACAACCAAACTCCCATGTCAGGATACGAGCCACTAAACTGAATTTTTATTGTGAACTCGCCCTCCGGCGATCAGGTAACAACTAAATATTTATCTGACCAATGATTTCACTCCATTTACTTGTTATCTTCCATTGTCTGGTAAAATTCCAACTGCTTGATATCGTTAGCGATTAAAACAGTTGTAGGGTAGCTATGTTGCAACGCTACATCACAAATCGGTGGAAATCGGAGTGCTTTGAGAAACTGATGCCCAAAACCAGAAGAAATATTTAAAAGACAAAAATCAGAATTTTAAACATTCAAGAAACGAGACTACCACATGAGGACAACATGGATTACGGAAATTGCAGACTGTTGAAAAGTTAAACAGGCAAAATTATTCTAAAAAAAACATATGTCAAGAAATGGAATGTTGTGGGTTGGCAGGAGAGCCAACACCGTGTTATTAGAGGAAGCCGAAAGGCACGCGTTTTAGCTCACGCAGGCTGGCGTGAGGTCTGGAACAGGACAAGGAAATTAGAATTTAGAAAAACGGATGTAGCTGGTGGAATACTTAACTTTAATCCATTAATGGTGAACGTCGCTCTTGACTGTACATTATTCACAATATCAGTAGTAACTGAACATGGCGCCTTGCCAGGTCGTAGAAAATGACGTAGCTGAAGGCTATGCTAACTATCGTCTCGGCAATTGAGAGCGTATTTTGTCAGTGAACCATCGCTATCAAAGTCGGTTGTACAACTGGGGCGAGTGCTAGGAAGTCTCTCTAGACCTGCCCTGTGGCGGCGCTCGGCTTGCAATCACTGATAGTGGCGACACGCGGGTCCGACGTATACTAACGGACCGCGGCCGATTTAAAGGCTACCACCTAGCAAGTGTGGTGTCTGGCGGTGACACCACATGGAACCAATCAGATTAACCCAACACAGGTTGTGGAATTCTACTAAACTCGCAGTAAAGCAACAATTGTAATAATAAAATAAATGAGTGAAGTAAATGAAGGCGTGAAGGAAACAGGAATAACATATCTTACGTACCACACAGAAAAATGTTTAGCCACAAAATTCACGACTGAGTAGTTGGCAGAAAAACAAAACTTGTTCTGACGAGAGGAAAACAGCCCATTCTGAGAGAATCGATGAAATGTAGAAGAGCTCAATAAAAAAAACTCTGAAAATGCTGCACGTTGTACCTCGTGCGATCCAGTAGGGCCCAAACGTGAATAATAATAATTAGTTAAAGCAACACTTTTCTGAGGGACATTGAATTCCTGTCGGCGTTATGGTCAGAATTCTGTAGCCTGGTACAAAACCTTTTAACGAGCTGCTAACTGATATATGGAAGAGTAGAAGTAAGTCTGACACTGAAAACTCAATGTTCCACGCCAGGCAGACTAAAAATAAACACCTGTAAGCATTTTGATGGGTGTCTAACTTCCAATTTTCAAATATTCTGAATTAAAAGAAACTTTTTTCACTCGTCGGTCGGTTTAGTTTTGGCCACTGAGCTTATTTCGTTACATTTGGACCTTAATGTGGATAACGAACTAAAAATAGTGAGACATGGAAGCAGAAGACGTTGTTAAAGTAACTGCTGGAAAAACAAACTAGTACACTTTTTAGAGATTTCCAGTACAGTCAAGATTTACTGTTGCAACAGTGTTTATGGAGTACATGAAATTATTACAATTACAGATTAACCGCACAAGCGGTTCTGAAGTACGGGTATCAACCCATGCTGTGAAACACTTATATTATACGATATGTAGCCTCCGCGGGTGGCAATGCAGGTGCTACCTCTGGCATCCAGTCGATTGTACAGATGGCGAATACTGTCCTGGGATACGTTATGCCACACCTGGTCGACCCGTTCACGTAGCCACGTACTTCTGTAAGAGTTGTTCGTTGAAAAGTTGCACGAGTCACTCCTCGTCCCATCATATCCCACACAGGTCACTTGCAGACAAGCCCGAAGATCGTGCTGACCAGGGAGGTTGCTGCACGTCCTGCAGAGCACGTTGAGTTTCACTGGCAGAGCAATATCCAGTCGGAACAACAGCTCACCTTCCTGTTGCAAGAACGGGTCTAACATCATTCTGCACGTCCCCTCCAGGGCCACCAGAGGAGAACGAGTGTTGTAGCTTATCACACCACAGAACATAAGCCCTGGGATGGGGCCAGTGTGTCTTGGACGAATGCATTATACGAGACAGGCCCACGACGTACGTGCAAACTACCATAACTCGCATCCAGGCAGAATCTGCTTTCATCGCTGTAGACTACGGTGCTCCATCCCATCTCCAATGTGATTCTCTGACAGCACCAGTCGAGCCGTGCACGTCGATCTTGTCGTGTGAGTGGAAGACGGGCTGGAGGTGTGCATGCCTGTGGTCCCATTGCTAATAACAGATTCGCAACAGCTCGTGTTGACACGTTTGGGCTCACAAGCCCTCTTATCTGCGCTATGGCAGCTGTACGATCTGCCGCTTCTACCCTTACATTATGGCGATCCTGGCGGGCGTCCGTGGTGCGTGGCGCCCGGAACCCCGTCTATCCATGTGAGAATGTTCACGTGACCTCTGATACCAGCATCGTTGCACAACTGTCACAACACGTCCAGCCTGTGTGGCAGTTCTCCTAAAGGACCATTCCACCATTCGAAAGGCCACGGTCTGACCACTTTCAAACACGCTCAGTTCGCTGCAGGAAGCACGAGTGCGTCTTGTGGCGTTGTTGGCTGCTTCCTTCACACGTTTGCACCACACTGAGCCTTCTGGCTGTGAGCATTCCCTACTAAAGGGTAGACACAGATGGAGCTCTGGTAGCTATGTCACTATGCCATCTGTTGGCGGACGACACAGAAACCGTTATCAGTGCATCTACTATCCCGCAGGTAGCATATGCCGTCATCGATTAAAAATTGACGTTATCTTTCCAGGTTTACTAACTTTTTTCAAAAATGGCTCAAATGGCTCTGAGCACTAAGGGACTCAACTGCTGATGTCATCAGTCCCCTAGAACTTAGAACTACTTAAACCTAACTAACCTAAGGACGTCACACACATCCATGCCGGAGGCAGAACTCGAACCTGCGACCGTAGTGGTCGCGCGGTTCCAGACTGTAGCGCCTATAACACCAGCCGGCAATTTTTTTCTTTTTCTTTTTTTTCTCGGTAGTGTATATGTTAGTAGAAGGAAGAAAGAAGCATTAGGATAAATGGAAGAAATGAAGGAAGATTAGCGTAAATGGAAGGAAGATTAAGGTTCAGCGCCCCGTCGACGATGAAGTCTTTTCAGATGAAGGGAAAACTATGATTTGGGAAGGATGGGTAACGAGATCGGACTTGTCCCTTAAAGCGACCATCTCGGAATTCGCTATGAACGGAAACAGAAACCTGGCCATGGATTTGAACCTCTAATCTTTCTTCCGACCCTCCTTTTCTGCGATGGAGCACTGAAATGGATGAGCATCTGGATGGTGACGCGATACCTATTGTGCTGGCATCCACTGTGTAAAAGCCACGAACGTTACGGACTGCAATGGGCACTTAAGGCTCTAACAGGAATGCAAAATGGCAAAATGTGGCTCACTTATACCGCTAAATGTAGCTGCTCGAACGGTGACTAACCTTCGTCGGATGCAGAGACCAATTCCAAAACTGCTGCCAAACTGAATAACCAGGCGCAGCAACAGATACGCACCACGATACTTAATTTAGAGCTGCCTGGATTTAATGGACAGGAGGCTCTCCGATGGAGTACGGTGTTATTTTGAGGATCAGGCGTGTCACGAATGTCCGGTTTTACGGCGACAGTGAGTTAATTAGAGCCGCTGCAAATAATCACGTCTGTCAAGAAGTCGAAACGACTGCTGCAGTGACGTTGATTGAGGAACGATGCCGGTTTTTGCTTCTAGTGAGTTAGGAAATATGTCAGGCTGTAGCACGTCATAGTAGCGAAACTGTGTCCGCCACACTATCGTTGTACAGATAGGATACTCGTAGCAGGGCGACAGAAGGCAGTGGCACATTCAACCTTAGACAACTACTTTTGATACACATTGACACTTTCATGTAGAAACAAAAACTGTTTAAGAATTTTGTTTTAATGGAAGCAGTTGCTTCCAATATCTCTGTATACTTAATCTGTACTATCCCTTGCTTCAGCTTACAGTTTTATCTGTCTCTATTACCGAGTGAGATCGCGATCCACGGTCTCCCCTGTCTGTCTGGCATCATTGCAGAGACGAGTTCTATTCTCTCATGTTGCATATCTAAAAAAACCTCTGAGTTTAGACTAAGGGGACCATAGAATCAAATAATAAGTCTTATGTGTTGAATCCTGCCTAGTCATCACATGTCGGGTGTCTAAGAAACCTGCTTTCTCGGATCGCTAGACAGCATTCAGACAAATCTGATTAATGAGTTTAATTAGAAAACAGAAAATATTGCAATACTTAACTTGGTGTTTAACAAATGTGTCGCAAGCACAGGGCGACAGGCAATAAGCAAGTTCTTCAGTATATACAATTCCTTATACAAGTGAAGTAATACAGTTGACGCATCTATTCAGGTCGCCAGTCTTCAGGCTTCTGTAGAACTGGGCCGTGGCCAGTCGGGCGCGGCGCTTATGTTCTCTTCGCACAGAGGCCGCTGCTGTCACGTTGTCGTCCTGGAGAGGGCTGTCAGCGTGCAATCGGCTGACGTCTTCTTCACAGCCCTCTCTGCTCTCGCGTTCCCAACTGGCGTGTCGACGCTTCACTTTACGCCGGAACATTATGAAACTAAAAAAAAGAAACATTAGTGAGACATCAAAGCAACACCAAAACAAAGACACTGCATCCGACGCCGGCCGGTGTGGCCGAGCGGTTCTAGGAGCTTCAGTCTGGAACCGCGCGAACGCTACGGTCGCAGGTTCGAATCCTGCCTCGGGCATGGTTCAAATGGCTCTGAGCACGATGGAGCTTAACAAATGGCTCTGAGCACTATGGGACTCAACTGCTGAGGTCATTAGTCCCCTAGAACTTAGAACTAGTTAAACCTAACTAACCTAAGGACATCACAAACCTCCATGCCCGAGGCAGGATTCGAACCTGCGACCGTAGCGGTCGCGCGGTTCCAGACTGTAGCGCCTAGAACCGCTCGGCCACTCCGGCCGGCTCTCGGGCATGGATGTGTGTGATTTCCTAGGTTGGTTAGGTTGAACTAGATCTAAGTTCTAGGGGACTGATGACCTCAGATGTTAAGTCCCATAGTGCTCATAGCCATTTGAACCATTTGGACTCTATCTGACGCGTGCATGTTAATACGTTTGTGAAATCAAAACCAGTGGCTGGGAAGCATTCAAAACGGTGTCGCTGCAAGCCATGCACCGTACCATGCTGGATACTACTTGGCTCGCTGTCCTCAATGTGGCCGAGACGTTGCTGGTCCTATTACCATCTCCAGCAATACTCAGCAAGCCGCCTGACGGGTACTTCCTGGTTCCTGTATGTGGAAGGATCTAGTATGTTTTCCGTCGCTTCGCGGAAAGTACTATCTCGAAATTTCAATAGTAATCCTCTCCGTGATTCAAAACGTCTCTGTTGTAGCGTCTACCACTGGAGATTGTTGAGGTTCTCTGTAACGCTCCCGTGCCGACTAAACAAACCTGTGACGAAACGCGCCGCTTTTCGTTGAAACTTCTCTGACTCTTCTATCAGTCCTACCTGGTAAGGGTCGCAGATCGGTGAACAATATTAAAGAATCGGTCGAACAAGCCCGTTGAAAGGCCTTCTGAGGCCATCCAGTGTGTGAGGAGCACTCCTATGACAATGCACTGAAGGTTTAAACTGGTACAACGAATTCTCAGTTTCGTTCGCGTCGGTGGATACCAGAGGAAATTCCATTCGGTTGATTCCTGCCCCCTGGAAGAGGTGTTCACTATGTGGCTGCGGTGTGCTCATGCGTTTACTTCTCGAAAGGCGAATCTGTCGCCGAAATGTTAACTGTAGAGCTGGAGGGTTCTCATCCGATACACAGTCCTCAGATTTACCCTCTACGGTGATGAGTGGCGTCCTACTTACGTTTACGGTTCCTGTCAAGACATGAGCGATCCACTTCTCTGCTGTTCTAGTGGCGCTGGTCATCCCCACTCACTGCGGCGACTATCACAAGGAGGCAGACACGGCGGTGGAGAGAACCCAGAGTTACTAATCCTAGTTCCATTCCAGGTATTTCGTTGCACACCTACTTCGCGTGTTTGTTTTTCTATTGAGTTATTTCAGATAATTTTGTCACGTGAAGCTAACGAATGATTTTAATTTGTTTGTAATCCCTACCATTACGAAACAAAATAGCATATCACTCGCAACATGCACAATTTTTACTAAGTTTCCGAAGAAACTAGATATGATTCAGTCACTTCGTGGGGGATCCCTAAAAGCCACCTCTACTTTTGTATCTGGATCTCTGCATTTGTAACTAAATGCGTTATTTAACGTCCATGTTTCGTTAAGTTCTGTTAAAACAAAGTTGTATGCCGAAGGCTTCTATCCAGTCACTCGTCGACCAATCTGGTGTACCAATAGAAGACAGCGAAAGGAAAGTTGAAGTTTTAAATTTCCCCGTTTAATCCACTAAAGTGGGACGGGAAGATAACACTGCTATTAAACCATCGTACAGTTTACTACACTACACTGTATTCACAGGAAGTCATAATTTATTCATAATTTATAGATTATGCATTAGTGAATTACAGTTATTACACTGCCCAGCCACATTAATGTGAGCTCTTGTCAAAAGCCTAAATAAAACACATTTTGCGGTATGGACGACTGTGACATCTACTAGAAGAGAATCAGTGAGGTTCTGGAAGGTATCGTCAAGATTGTGGAGCCATGCTGACACCACTGCTGTGGCCAGCTGTGCTATTTTTCTCGGTTGAGGCTCCGTGACGCAAAGAGCCCAGTCGAGGTGGTCCCACAGATTCTCGATTGGGTTTAAATCCGGGGAGTCTGGTGGCAAGAAATGCACGGTAAAATTATCCTGGTGCTCTTCGAACCACGCACATATACTTCTAGCTGTTTTACAAAACTGCATTGTCCTGCTGGTAGTAGCAATCGTGCATGGTTGGACATGGTTCCCAAGGGTAGATGCATCCTTGTGTTGATCCGCTGCGCCTTCCAGAATGACAAAATCACCCAGGGATGCCAAGAAAACATTCCCCAGACCAGATAAGCTCCCTCCTCGGCCTGAACCCTTTCGACGACAGTAGTAGCGAGATGGGGCTCTAAGGACACTTTTGATATCTAATTGATATGCAGATTAATTAAATTGATCAAGTAAATTTCCCTACCCCTGACCACGCCTACCCCCGCCCCCAGATAACGTCATACGTTTTTCTCATATAGGTACCAAAAAATGGCTCTGAGCACTATGGGACTTAACGTCTGAGGTCATCAGTCCCCTAGAACTTAGAACTACTTAAACCTAACTAACTTAAGGGCGTCACACACATCCATGCCCGAGGCAGGATTCGAACCTGCGACCGTAGCGGTCGCGCAGTTCCAGACTGTAGCGTCTAGAACCGCTCGGCCACCCCGGCCGGCGTAGGTACAAAAATGGGGTCACTATACTTTCGACAACCTAGTTTCAACAACTTTTCAAGGTCGTCCGACTACCCACTTTCCACATCTGAAATACAAGCCCATGGGCCATTGTATTAGGAAATGTCTTAGGAGTTTTGGTGGATTAGCGAATAAGAGAAGCAAATATTCTAGTACCAAATCTTTATTAAATTCTGCATATAAATTTATATACAGATCATTGTACGATGACTATTCGGGAAGTAAGGAACGTTATGTCGCGAAATGGAAACCACAGTGAAAATCAAAACTGTTTTATTTGCAACAGTTAGCTACACCTTCCAGCTACTTCTCTACACAGTCGCCGCTCAGACTGAGACATCTGTAGTAGCGTTGTACCAACGTTTCAATTCCCTCGTTATAGAAGACAGCCGCCAGTGCTTTTCGATAATTTTCTACTCTGAACTGCAGCTCGTTGTCTGTGTCAAAATATTGTCTTCGTAGTCAGCGGTTCATTTGAGCAGAGATGAACATCAGGGGTAGCCAATTACGGGCTGTATTTTGGGTTATCAAACACTTCCCATCGAAGACGCTGCAGGATCATCTTCATTGCCACTGCAGAGTGCGGCCAAGAATTGTCGTGTAGAATGGACCGCATGACAGTTATGTTATTTGGATTTCGTAGCTTCGGGTGAAATCCTTCACTACGCCCTCATAGTTGGCAGTAGACACTAATCTCTAACCATCTTTACGTTCTCACTGTGAGCCCACAACTGAAAAGAGCGACATGATGCGATCGACAGGCGTACTAGTCATAGTGCCCAACGCATCTGTGCAAAGCCTCATCAGGTTTTCACTGTATTTTCCATTTTGCGACCGATCGCTCCTTACTTTCCGAATAACCCTCGTATATAGGAAATGTCCAAGGACTTTTAGTAGATTAGAGAACAAGAGAAGCAAAGATTCTAGTACCAAATCTTTATTAACTACTGCATTTACATTTACATACAGAAAACAACCCTTTCCTTGTTTTTGTTAGGTGTGATTTTAGTAATGGCCAATTTAATTTTAACATATAATTTAAATCCACATCTCAATCATCCGTTTCTTTCTCCAGCCAACAATTTGACAAATACAGATATGGTATGTTTTCCAACTCCAGTATATATCTATATTTTTCCCTGTATACTTCCTCTTTTATGGCTTTAACAATTAGTTCTGTTCCTTATGGCAGTTCTTCTAGATGAGAGCATTAGGGGATTTTAATTTTTTCTCTTATTTCCTGCATGACACTGTTGTTATAACACTCCACATCTTCCTGTGTGTAAGCTGCAAGTTCTTCTGCAGCACATTATTGCGGAATTTCGGTATAGAACTTCAAGTGCACAACTTTTGCAAACGAATTGTCATTAAAGGTTGTTGTTCCGTTGGTTTTAAGCTCTAAAAATGGTTGTTCCGTTGCTAAGTGTATGACATGGAGCCCATCACATTTCTATGTAATGTATCCATTCTTTTTAAGCAGCCCTAAGGAGGAATGGAGTTTGATAAACAGATTTTTCGCGTGTCCTTTAACGTAGTAAACATGCTCCAGTCGTTTTCGGCCAGTACTCCAACATATGGCCACTTACCTCTGCTCTTTACAGTTAGTGCTATTGTCTTGCATTCCCCAATAGTAGCTAGATTTCTCCATACACTGTGTTTAAAGCCATATGTAAACCTGGCCTGCACATCCGCAATAGACTCTTCCTTTTACATTTGCAGCTTATATTCTTCCTTTACAACAGTTGTCTTCTCTGTACACTCTAGTTTTCTTTTCTTTACTTCGGTGTCTTCCATTTCCAGTTTCCTTTTCCGTGCACATAACACATTAACCGCATTTCAGGTGTAATTTCTTTAATGGGAAATGGTTTAAGTCTGTGTGTACATTTACTCTTCGCCGCGCGGGATTAGCCGAGCGGTCTTACGCGCTGCAGTCATGGACTGTGCGGCTGGTCCCGGCGGGGGTTCGAGTCCTCCCTCGGGCATGGGTGTTTGTGTTTGTCCTTAGGATAATTTAGGTTAAGTAGTGTGTAAGCTTAGGGACTGATGACCTTAGCAGTTAAGTCCCATAAGATTTCACACACACTTGAACATTTTTGAATTTACTCTTCTTCTTAGGACTTGTGGAATAACGTTGCTCGCGTCAACCAACCCCAATTCTGCAATATCTAAATCTGACAGTATTGTGGAGAACAGTGTTGTAGACTGAGGAAAATAAGTTTCTCCTGCTTTAACATAATACTTCTGTATAAGACTTATATCATCTTTATTCGAGTCAGTGTCAAGAATCTCCATATAGTTTATAGGTAGATAGTTAAAACTGTATGCAGACTGAATATATCTGACAAGCGTTTCTCTGTCTGGAGTATCTGGAAGACTTACTTGTACAACTTCAATTTTCGGGTATTCTTGTTACTCCGGTATACAAACTGCAGAACGTTATTAAACACAGCACAACAGTTATTCTGTACGTTATCTGTTAATTGACTCCACATGGAAGCAAGTGGCCATGAGTAAAGTGGAGCACATTGTAAATACTGTTTACTGGTGTCGAAAACACGAAAACACTCGTGCACAGGGTCGAATACACGATACATTCTGTAGCTGTGTATTGTAGCCTCCAACCTGGTAATGCCATGCTGCTTAGCCAAGGAAGTTCTAAAAGTTTCTCGCAGTAGCATGTCTGGACACTTTATAAAATCTATAATGTGGTTACAAGTATCTTTGTTCACTCTTGGACTCGTGATCTGCCATATAGATTTGTTATGTATCTTTAATCTGGAGTTGAAGCTTAACCACGTTAGATAGTCTATTCCAATTGTCTTATCATTGTCCACAATCACATCGGTGTTTCCCTGGTGATCCCCTTCCATTAGAACGAATGTTCTAATGGTTTGCAAAAGTTGTAAATTTAAATGTTTATACCGAAGTTCCGCAAGAATTTGCAGGAGAAGAACTTGCAGCATACACACAGGAGGATGCGGAGTGTTATAACAACAGTGACATGCAGGAAATAAGAGGAAAAATTGAAACCCTGGAATTCTCTCGTCTAGAAGAACTGCCAGAAGGAACAGAATTAATTGTTAAAGTCATAAAAGAGGTAGTTTACAGGAAAAAATAGAGATATGCTGGAGTTCGAAAACATATCTTCTCTGTACTTGTCAAATTACTGGCTGGAGAAAGAAATAGATGATTCAGATGTGGATTTCAGTTATAAGCTACAAATTAAATTGGACGGTATTAAAACTACACCTACCAAAAATGTACATGCAAAAGTTAATAAAGATTTGGTACTAGAATATTTGCTTCTCTTATTAACTAATTCACCAAAAATCCTAAGACATTTCCTAATACAATGGTTCATGGGCATGTGTTTCAGATGTGGAAAGTGGGTAGTCAGATGACCTTGAAAAGGAGTTGAAACTGGGTATTTGAAAGTATAGCGCCCCCCTAATCGTACCTATATGACTTCGTCTGGAGGTGGGGGTTGGCGTGGTCGGGGGATGCGGTGGGCTTGGTCGGAGGCGGGGGTCTGCGTGGTCGGGAATGGGTGAATTAATTGATCAATGTAATTAATTTGCATATCAATTTGACATCAAAAGTGTCCTCGGAGCCCTGTCTCCCTACTACTGACGATTGTCGCAGGGGGTTTGCTTTCTGACGTCTCACTCCGATGGAGCATAAAACGTGAATGATCTGCAAACATTGAGAGGAACCCACATGCCTTGCTCATACAGTGGCATCAAGCAGTCAGGCCTGCAAGATGAGTGTTCTGCCAAGCGAGTGGATTCATTCTTATTTATCGAGTAACATGAACTCTCGTACTCACAGTTAAGTCACTAATCAACCTCCTGTATGAATAGTATGCAACGGAAACGCACATCTGACTATCAGTAATTTACAGAACTCTGACTGTTCACTACGCACTGACAATACCACATTTTCTTTTTTCTTTTATTTAACGGCTTTTATCAACACGTGGCCACCGCACTGAATATGAATGGCGCACACATTATAAATTCGGGTCATCATGACAACATACAATTCGAAGGAAAAGTCCACCAATCTTTTTCTTTTCACTATCTTATTTATTATGATAAATTCTATAACCTAAACACACAAATTCTATAACCTACAACAATAACACATGAGAAATTCCGCCCAGTGGGCATGGCTTTACATTGGTGATTCTCTACCTTATGGTCTCGTAATTATTTAACGCTACAGTGCACTTTCTGGATAGGATGGTGGATCTTTTATTATACCTCACACTTCGACTCTCACAATCATCATCACGAAACTTTCCTCCAGACCGAGCGGTACCGAAGGAGCAAGCATAACCCACTAATCTTTTGAAACTACCTTGCTACTCTCCCATGCAAACCACACATACCCAAATTACATGACATACACCACAGTACGACATGGAATATAATACAATGAATAGTCACAACACTATCACTTTCAGCTTTCCCACTTCAATTAGTACTTATCCCAGTTTCACACGACACTGCCCCACTTTGTAATTCTACTTTCCTACTATGAACTCTGGAGATATATGCACGTCTTCCTGTGCAATGCAAGCCAAGTGGCGTTGCTGGATAGACGGCCGACTCACCTTGCTTCTCTCTCAGAGTTCGAATCTAGCGTCACACGGAATCATATCACGCAAAGTAATATTAACAACATATTCATCACACACGCGAGTCCTCAACTGATACCATGGACGAGTACTTCTCTTTATCCTTTGTCTCATACACAGATTGAGACTCACACAGTACTCACCACGTGGAAGTACTCGTCTCTAATTTCAAGTCCAGCACACGCCATATCTTAAATATTTCAACTTATGGAACACACGCCATTTCTTAAATATTTCAGCTTATTGTACACACGCTAGTAATTCAACTTAACTTAAGCACGCGGAAGTATTTCAACTTATTGCTACACGTGGTTTCATTGTGACCGTTGGTCACTTCCGAAGATTACTATGATCCCATTAATATTACCTGTCTGACATTTAATTGTCCCCACAAAAGTTCCTGAAATAGAGAAATTATTATTTCAAACTACTCTTAAATATTCCACATGCATACCATGTCTCCACTCTTTTGTCTTTACGGAGCACAACTAAGACAGGTCTTAACAGCACAAGATCCAGCGGCAGAGTGCCGAAACATGGCCGTTCTTCAGGTCATCTCGCACCTCTGTCGAGGTGGGGGAAAACCATGCTACCGTATTGGTCAACCACATTTCAGGCGCTCAAAGCTCCGGTAAGTTTCATCTCTTTGGTTCCACCAAAGGTGGCTAAAGGATCGTCTCAAAGATGATCATATATTCACATTCACTATCTGCAGTTAGCTGACGACCATACATTCATTCATTTCACAGATCTCACCAAACTGGATGTAGGGATTTATTTTGTGGGAGTGCACATGTGATCAATTAAATAAATAAATTGTCATTCTTTCCCACACTGCTTTCCGGCTTCGCTGTATTAATTGAAATTGAGTTATTATTAGAAAAAATGTGTTGTTCTGACAAAAATAATGAAGTATGTTGTATCTATTTTCAATGTCGGGCGGTACTGTACCCTTTCACCATCAGCTATCATCATTCAGTGGACGTCCAGCTGTGGTATTGGCGTGCAATTTCCAGCCTTCTTTGCCGATACTGAACGGTCGTTGAGGAGACACTCTTGGTAGCCCCTCGGTTCATCTATGTGGTTAGTTACTCAACAGTTGCACGTCTATTTGCCGTCGTTCACCCCTGTCATCTATGGTCTGTGGTGCACCACTGTTTCCTCGCTGGCGGCTTAGGATAGTGTCAGTTTGCCATCCACGGTATGTTTTAACGACGCCGGCACGGGAACAGTTTACGATCTTCGCCGCTTCATAAATACCTTCACCCTTGGCCCGAAAGCCAACGATCATAGCTTTTTGGAAGTCAGATAAATCGCTTCGTTTCCGCATTACGACAACGCCTGGACTGTTTTCCCCGTCCCCTGGACATCCTTTATATACCCTCTACTGCTAGTGCTACCACCTGGTTGTTGCACGTTGACGTTGAACATACGCGGTGGTCACATTAATGTGACTGGAATGTGTAGATCTCCAATGGTATGTTACATGCCAAATTAAGTACAAAGTGTTGTTTTATATCCTACTGCAATCGTATATTTTACGAGGGTATATGAACCTAAGGTTAAAAAACATCCACACAGGGGTACCCTAGGCACATACCACGTTCGACCGTCGCACAGACTCTCGCATAGAGGACATAGAAATAAGCATCCCTGGTGCTGAGAAGCAAATGAAAGACTTGAAAACAAATAAGTCGCCAGGTCTGGATAGAATCCTGATTCGGTTTTACAGAGAGTACTCTTTGGCACTGGCCGTTCACTTACCTCGCAGTTACCGCGAATCTCTCGCCCAGCGCAAAGTCCCATGCTACTGGAAAAATGTACTGTATATAAGAATGGAAACAGGACGGACCTGAAAAAGTACAGAACAATATTGTTAACATTGGTTTGCTGTAGAATTCTTGAACATATTATAAGATCAAATATATAAATTTCCTTGACGCAGACAAGCTTCTGTCCACAAACCATCACGGATTTAGAAAGCATCGATCGTGTCAAATTCAGCTTTCCCTTTCTCGCTCGATATCCTGCGGTCTATGGATGGAGGGCAACAGGCAGATTCTATTTTCCTGGATTTCACACAGTGCCCCACTGCAGACTGTTAACGAAGGCCTGAGCATACGGAATAGGTTCCCAGATACGTGAATGGCTGGAGTACCTCTTAATGGGGTTTTCTGGTCACCAAGTTTCAAAAAATCGATTTTAATTGAATATTTCGATGGCTTACATTATAGAGAACATGTTGCAAAAACCGTTTTGCCCGTAAACTATTTCATATAGTCTAAATATACTATCATCGGCCCGGCATTCAGGCCTGTATACGAAGACCTATCGATCGATAATTTACTGGAAAGGTGTGTTGGCGCGATCACTCAAAACTCTAAGGAGTCGAGAAATTCACTGATTTGGACGTTTTCCCCAAAATACATATATCCCGGTAAAGATGTAGTCGAAACTGCAAACAATTTGGCTACAGTTATTTTCAACGACGGCTTCATGGTAATCGCACAGACAATGAATATCACAGGATTTCAACTTGGCAACACGCCGTTCGAATTTTGCAGAAGGTGCAACGCGGACCGCCATGTACGCCCAGTGCACCATGAGTCTATGGCCACCAAAGAAGCCAGATCTGAGGCCCACGCGAATGCGATTTACGAGATCGAAGAAGGCATCGCACACTTATGTTAAGTCCCAGACAACCGACTGTAAGATTTCCTGACTTATAAAAAAGAAGTGGGTGTATTTTATGAATAAAGAGGAAAAATGTTGCACTTCAATTTCCCTAAACATGACGAAAAATATAAAGCTATTTACGTTTCATACGAGGTACATAGAAGTTGAATATATACAACACTGTTAAGAGAATTATGTCCATTGCATGTAATAGTACATGAAATATCAGTCGAACGTCTCACAATAATTACTGTTTGTTTAAAGAAGTGGCTAACGTCATAAGAGTCTAAAGACTACTGTTGTCTTCAACAGCAAATTAAATATAACATGAGCGATCTTATTTTCAGAGTAAATGTGGTTTCTGCATTTATGGCTGCTGATAACCTAGGAAACGTTTATATGTAACTGAAAATCGTAAATGAAACTGTGCTACGTCGTTGTATTAACATGCGCGGCTGGCTGTGACCTAGTGTACCTGAAGTAACTGAAAATTCTGTCCACATGTACTTGCACAATTTACTTCTGTTGATTAATTAGGCAAGTTTTTTTATTTTTTTGCGAATATTTGGGTGCCATGGCCGGCTTTAGGTAAATTTAGGGAATGTTGCAGCAATGGCGGCCGACAATTAATGTACTTCTGCTACACTGAAAATGGCAATAACTCGGAGGATAGGTGCTTTACACACATATGAACATTAAATAAAATCCGTTATTTTATGTTAACAAACAATCATAATATTCTGAGATAACAAACAGAATTTATCACATCACAGATATTTCAATCCATTAACAAAATGTGAGCGTACAAGTTTGTGTCTAATTCTTCCAAGGACTCTTAACTACGAAGTTTTTACGTAGCCCGGTCTTTTCACATTTAGTGTTAACACTGAACGTTGTACTGTCTTCGATGTTGTTGCTTCACAGACGCGACAGTTATCTTAGTTTATTGGATTTTGTGCTTATGTTACTTC
Source organism: Schistocerca piceifrons (assembly GCF_021461385.2). Classification (NCBI taxonomy): domain Eukaryota; kingdom Metazoa; phylum Arthropoda; class Insecta; order Orthoptera; family Acrididae; genus Schistocerca; species Schistocerca piceifrons. The sequence continues at coordinate 907,701,125 of NC_060149.1, forward strand.
GTGTCTTTTCACTCGCAATAAAATGTTTGTATAGCACTTTTGGCATTTGCAGGCGACGATATAATGCCCCTGGAATGGTTTGTCCAAAAATTTATTTTTTTATGTGTCAAATGTTTCCACAACGTTGACAGGAAATTTGCAGTTCCCAAACACATGTGTACAAAAAAATTCATTTGATGTTAGACTTGTATTAGTCATTAAATGTTCTACTAGTCATTAAATTGCCATTGACTAGTTCTGATAATCACATCCTGTTTCAAAGTATACAAAATTTGTGATTGAAAAAACAGTTGTGTCATCCTGTAATGATCTGTGGTGTACTTTGCTGTGTGTGTGTGTGTGTGTGTGTGTGTGTGTGTGTGTGTGTGTGTGTGTGTATGTGTGTTTGTCAGCATGAATGAAGCTTGGAAAAAACTTCGTATACGTCACGGAAATTACGTAAAATTTCTTTCCCCATTCGGTTCACAGGCTGTGGCAACCCAGCAACAAAACCAGCTTAGAGTCTTCAAACTGCGTCATCTGACGATATATTGACAATTGAATTCGTGAGTTGTGTACTTTCAAGTGACTGTTTTGCGAACAGTTAACGTAGTTCAGACCTAAGGTAAAATTGACAATTTATAAACATACATTACAATAGAAAATAATTAGCTCTAGTACATACGACAGGTGACACACACTGAAGAGCCAAAGAAATTGGTACACCTGCCTAATACCGTGTAGGGGCTCAGCGAGCACGAAGAAGTGCCGTAACATGACGTGGCAAGCACTCGACCAATGTCTGAAGTAGTGCTGGAGGGAACTGACACCATGAATCCTGCAGGACTGTCCATTAATCCGTAAGAGTACGAGGGGGTGGAGATCTCTTTTGAAAAGCACGTTGTAAGGCGTCCCAGATATGCTCAGTAATGTTCATGTCTGGGGAGTTTTGTGGCATGTGGAAGTGGTCAAAGTCAGACGGGTGTTCCTGGGCGAGTCTGTAGCAATTCTGGACGTGTGGGGTGTCACATTGTCCTGTTGGAATTGACCAAGTTCGTCGGAATGCACAATGGGCATGTATGGCTGCAAGTGACCAGATAGGATGCTTACGTACGTGTTACGTGTCAGAGTCGTATCTAGACGTATCAGGGATCCCATATCACTCCAACTGCACACACCCCACACCATTACAAAGCCTCCACCAGCTTGAACAGTCCCCTGCTGACATGCAGGGTCCAGGGATTGATGAGGTTGTCTCCATACCCGCACACGTCCACCCGCTCGATACAATTTGAAACGAGACTCATCCGATCAGACGACATGTTTCCAGTCATGAACAGTTCAGTATCGCTGTTGACGGGCACAGGCGAGGCGTAAAGCTTTGTGTCGTGCAATCATCAAGGGTACACGAGTGGGCCTTACCTCCGAAAGTCCATATCGATAATTTATCGTTGAATGGTTCGCACGCTGACACTTGTTGATGGCCCAGCATTGAAATCTGCAGCAGTTTGTAGAATGGTTACACTTCGCTCCCGTTGAACGGTTTTCTTCAGTCGTTTTAGTCTCTTTCTTGCAGCATCTTTTTCCGGCCGCAGCGATACTGTACCCCATCGCTCGTGCGCCGACTGTAGCACCACTTTCAAACTCAGTTAAATCTTGATAACGTGCCATTGCAGCAGCAGTAACCGATCTAACAATTGCTCCAGGCACTTGTTGTCTTATATAGTCGTTGCCGACCACAGCGCCGTATTCTGCCTGTTTATATATCTCTGTATTTGAATACGCATGCCTATAACAGTTTCTTTGGCGCTTCAGTGTATAAATGTTGCTTTTATCATATTAATGTAATCTGCTCTGCAGTGGTAAATATTTCTTCGTTCTTGACACATTATTTTTGTGTACGTCGTCGTCGGTAAGTGGCAGTCGTCCGCGCTGCTGAAACCCGAAGGTCGGCAGATCAGCACGACGGCGTAACTACGATATGGTCATGGGTCGGAACTTGCGCCGCTTCACTGTCCGCGATGTGTGGACAGCAAGGCTTCCTAGAATTGCACCTGGTAGAAAAGTCACGAAAACAACAAGCAGTATTAGTTGACCTAATTTATACAGATATCCATTCACAATGCACTCACACATAGTTTGCGATTATTACTGTTTGTGATCGTATTGTGTTCTACAATAAATAGTCACGGTTAACCCGTTTAGGCCTGCTATTCAATCACTGCAGTTGTATGTGGACAGTAAGCACTAAATTTTGCCCTATTAAAAGCTTTTCTTGAAGTTTCGAGAACATACCTTCACCGAGGAGTCAAGCAGTATGTTGCTCCCTCCTACGTATATTTCGCGAAGAGACCATGAGGATAAAATCAGAGAGATTAGAGCCCACACAGAGGCATGCCGACGATCTTTCTTTCCACGAACAATACGAGACTGGAATAGAAGGGAGAACCGATAGAGGTACTCAAGGTACCCTCTGTCACACACCGTCAGGTGGCTTGCGAAGTATGGATGTAGATGTAGAACATGGTTTGGCGGTACATTTTACTGTTGTTGTTGTTGTTGTTGTTGCCTTTTGCGATTCGAGTTATTGTAGTTCTTTTGGTTCAAAATGGCTCTGAGCACTATGGGACTTAACATATGAGGTAATCAGTCCCCTATAACTTAGAGCTACCTAAACCTAACTAACCTAAGGACATCACACACATTCATGCCCGAGGCAGGATTCGAACCGGCGACCGTAGCGGTCCCAGAATGGAGCACCTATAATCGCTCGGCCTGTTGTTTTGGTAGTTTCCATTATTGGGATTACCAGACTGCGGTCTACTGGTACTATGATTAACGTTTTTGTTCGAATCATGGTTATAGCAAGCGTCGTTCACATCGCTACTGTTATTTTAAGGTCTGAAACCACCTCCTTTAAGGCTACCATCATTCTGACAGTTATTGTGGTTTCCACCTCCCCTTCGCGTTACTGTGGTTCGATGTATTATTTTCATTTGCCCTCTTGGCATCCTCTTGTATAACCTGTTTCTGTTTTGATTCTGCAACGCTGCAAAAATGGACTGAACTAAATTCTTAAGACTCTCAAATTCCTCTCGCAGTCCTTGGCTGGTATCACACTTGCTACGTCAGATGCTGCATTCGCCATTTATAACTTAACCTTCTCTGTAACTGTTTCTTTCATGTTTTTATTTCCTCTACCGATGTTGCCAGCTTTTTCACCTTTTCTACTAACTGATCCTGATTCAGATATAAAGTTGCCACATCGTCACTAAGTTGTTCCACCGTTTGCGGTAGGTCTTTGCAACTTGTTAGCAACGCGTTAATGTCACTATGTATACGTGACAAATCTGCCTTGATACTATCCGCGAGAGCCTTGTCGCGAGTCTCAAGTACTTCATTTAGCGTTAGTACAATCTCTTCGTTACGCTTAGCTAGAGCTTCGTTAAGCTCTCTTGCCCTTTCTTTCTCTCGAAGGATTTGTTTTTCTTCTCGCTGTCTTTCAAAGTCAGCGAGAAGTTGTCTCTGTTTCTCTTCCCTTTCCTGTTCTAAGATTTTCTGTTTTTCCTCGCGTTCCTCTTCTCTTCAATTTTCATGCAATTCTAATTTCCGTAGCAGTACAGAAATTAGATCCTGTTCATGTCCTCTTACTGGCAAAGGATCAATTGTGGCTACCCCCTGCCCCGTAACATCGACGATGTTAGTGTTACCTAACACCGTATGTACACTTTCGATAGACACGCTCCGTACTCTGGATGTAGTGTCTCAAAACCAGCTTCGCCACGTCCTTCTGTCCCGCATATTTGGGCTTCGAAATTCGTTCTGTGCATGTTAAGATTACTGTCTAAATATGCTAAACTGACGTGGTGTTCCCCATTTGGGATTTCTTCCACGTCAGTACTGTCTTTCCTCTTTGGTCAAATCATGATGATACACATTAACAACCCAGTAAACACGAGCACACAATATTGCACTAGTAACAATTAACTACGCACAGCTATATACACAAAATTCTTTCACTAGTATAAGAAAATTATTCTTGACGTTAGTTAACAGTCAAACAACTGATGCAACGTAAATTGTTTAAGCATTATCTACGCAAATCTGTTTACGTGTATGCCCTGTAGTCTCACTGATACGTGACCCGTAAAATGCAAAAACGTACCCACAATTACTTACCCTGTGTAGGCTGTTGACTCTGTTTATGTTGTTTAATTTTACTGGTCTATTTTCTTTATGGTGATTAGTTTTGTCTTTCTCGATCAAAGTTCTCGACAGCCGTACACGAAACGGAAATTACAATCCCATTACACTTCTCTACAAATACTGAATAATGTTAATTATTGTATACATAAAGGTTATTATTCTCGAGCCCCATGCTGGGTGCTACCGTAATACATCCTAACTTATAAAAAAGATGTGAATGTATTCGATGAATAAAGAGGAAAAAATTGTTGCGCTTTAACTTCTCTAAACTTGACAAAAAATATAAAGTTCTTTACGATTCATACGAGGTGCATTGAAGCTGGATATATACAACACTGTTATCTTATTTTCAGGGTAAATGTGGTTTCTGCATGTACGGCTGCTGATAAGCTAGAAAACATTTACAAGTAGTTGAAGATAGTAAATGAAATTGTGCTACAGTCGTATTAATATGCGCGACTGGTTGTGTCCTAGTGTACCTGAAATCATTTAAAATTCTGTCCACATGTACATGCACATTTTACTTTTCTTGATTAATGAAGCCAGTTTCTTTTGTGCGAATATATGGGCACCGCGCCTGCCTTATGGTGAATTTAGAAAATGTTGAGCAATGGCGGCCAACAATTACCGTACGTCAGCTACACTGAAAATAGCAATAACTCCAAGGAAAGGTGCTTTACACACATGTGAACATTAAATGAAATCCGTTACTTTATGTTAACTACTGTGAGATAACAAATTTATCACATCACAGACCTTTCCATGCACGTAATAAAATGTGAGCGTGCAAGTTTGCGTCTAATCTGATACTTCCTAGGACTCTTACTGAAGAACTTTTGATCGTATCCCGGTCTTTACACGGTTATTGTTAACATTGCTGACTTTGTTGCAACGCATACACCGTTATTATCTTAGTTTATTGGATTTTATGCTTTTGTCACTTCGTGTCTTTTCACGCGCAAGAAATTGTTTATTTAGCACTTTTGGCATTTCCAGGCGACAATATACAAACAACCGACGAAAACCCTTTCCAAAACTTTAAACGCGATTTCCTAAAAGTCTCATTTGTTTTGCTGGGTGTTTGGATTGCCGAAAAACGACTCGGCCGATTTCGATTCCACTTAGCTATTTTGGTATAGAATTGAAATGGCTAAGGTCGGAACTTCTAAAAGTTAAAAAATTTTCAAAATATAGATTTTTGTGTACCTTTTAATGCCCAGAAAAGTCGATTTTTTGTACTTCTTTTTCATACAGCTGTCATTTTGTAAGAAATTTTTTTCACTTTTAGGAGATTCTGACTCATTTATTTCAATAAGTTTTTCGTCTGGTCTGTTTCAGACCACCCAGTTACCTGAACCAGGTCCACCCGCCTACAGGTGCACAGCTTGCATTACGATGTTCAGAGCCATTTTGCTTAATAGCTTCTTCATATTCCAGCTTATTAATATTTTTTGATGAAGGTATAAGATAAATGACTAAAAGGATATAAGCATTGTTTGACTTATCTTTTGATTTTACCTCAAAAAAAGTTGAAAATATGGTAAAAATCGGACCTCTAGACCAGAAAATCCTCTTAACTAATAAAATCCAGTATGTTGCCCATGACGACGAAATTCATCAAAGACAAGCGTATCGTAAAGAATGCCCCAGCCAAGTTTGATAGGACCGCTCTTATTCTCCATACACGTAAATGAGCTGATGGATTGTGTGAGCACCAATTTGCGACTATTTGCTGATGAGGCTGTAGTGTTTAGAAAACTGTCGTCGTTATGTGACTGTAGGAGGATACAAGATGATTTAAGCAGAACTTATTTCGTGTGAGGAATGGCAAATTGTTCTAAAAACAAAAATATGATTTAATGAAATTATGTAGGAAAAACAACGCTGTAATGTTTGAATACAGTATTGGTTGTGTTCTGCCTGACAGCCACGACGATTAAATATCTAGGTGTAATGCTGCAAGGCGATATGAAATGGAACGAGTATGTAAGTAGTGGGGCAACTTGTGTGTCAAGCCACATTGCATTGTTGCCAAATTTATTCAAGATGGCGGCGCTGACGTCATCAAAGATGGCGACATGTAGACTTGGCAACAGTGCATGACATCATCCAAGATGGGGGCTTTTGGTGGGAAAATAGGCCAATAGTGCTATGTTCACTAACCAGACCTCCAGAAAAAATGGCGCATCATACAAGATGGCTGATTTTGGCGGGAAGATAGGCCAATTGTGCTATGTCCACTGACCTAACCCCAGAAAAAATGGCGCGAAAATAGGTCAGGTGGGCTACGTCCACTGACCTAAGCCTCCACAAGAAATTAGCGCCAAATTCAAATTCCAACAAGATAATGCATGCAAAACCATACTTGTCTTTATTATTATTCATTATCATTGATTATCATTTATTTATTATTATTAATATTATTTATTATTATTGGCCTACCTCCACTAGAAAATTCGCTCCAAATTCAAATTACAGCACGATAATGGCTGCGAAACCGTACTTGTCTTTATTATTATTGATTATTATTCATTGTCATTCATCCTTTATTATTATTATTGGCCTACCTCCACTAGAAAATTGCGCCAAATTCAAATTCCAACACGATAATGTCTCGAAAACTGTACTTCTGTTTATTATTATCATTTATTATTCATTCAAGTTGTCCGATTTCTGTGGGAAGAAAGCCATTTGCGTTACATCCATAATAAAAAATCTGTCACAAGTTCAAATTCCAACACCATAATCGATCACACATACGAAATAGCCCACATTCTACGAACTTTCGCGCTCATTTATCCTTTCACTGCTAAGCTATGAAAATCGCGTCAAATAATAAAGTGCACTTATACCAACCTAATTCACATCCTTTGATTTTGTGTGGGAAATAAGGGCTTATGTCTTTATTTCAAGCAGTACGGTCATCACTTGTTTTCCAACACAATCAGTACACATGTTCGAGATCCCAGTGCAGTCGACACGACGTCCACACTACAAGTGAATTAGTTGAAATCGTCGCCGCACCTGGGCCCGTCTCCAAGGCGCCATGGTCGCCGAGCGAGCGGCTGCATAGCTGAAGAGCGCGTCGACCGCGCCAACTCACGCTTGCGGAAGCCGAGCAAGAGGTGTGGGCGGTCTGTAATCAGACGGATGCGTGACTTCACGATCCTGTGTACAGCGTGCGTTGTGGGTTAGCTGCGCACGTCTGCTGAGTTATTTTGCGAGCGGATCTGCAGGCTCTGCTATGCGTTATTTGGAAAGTTTACGAGTACTGAGTGTATCCAAACATCAGTGTGAAGAATTATTTAGTACCAGTTTGTTATTGTGTGTACTGAAATTATGAGTTGGGTGTGTGTCTGTAGGCTGTGCAACATGGCCCAGAGCAAATCTGGGTGGGAGTTCTGTGATAGTGTGATAGATATACTGTATGGTTAAATAAGTTGTTTGAAAAAATAAATAGACTGCTGTCAATCATTACACGCCTCTGCAGGGCAGATCAGAGTGATTGGTTTTCCGTCACCATCTCGGTTGCAGGCGAGTAGTAAGTGTTTTTGCGGCGGCGTTAATCGTGTGTGTCAACGAGCTATGGGTTATTCTAACAATAGACGTGAAGGTAGGTCCAGACCTGAGACGTTGGCGGTATACATGAGAAGAACAAAGCAGCTTTCACATGTGTCAGAGGAGAGCGCCCTTTCTGGTCGGCTGTCACGAGCGCGCGGAAGCTGAACTTGGATGGAGGCCCTGGAACCCTCCCCCCCCCCCCCCCCCCCATCCCGCCGCCCGCAAGCGCGCGTGGCCTGCCTTGGAGCTTAATCTAAGGCGCGTAGGTGACATTAATTCGTCCGGTGTTAGGCGCGATTGCGACTGTGAGGAGGTCATGTTTGGGGGAGGCCGGGCAGAGGCTTTTGGTCGGTTTGGCAGCTGGGGGCAGGGTATTGGGTGAGGGTGTTTGGGCGCGTCTGTTGGACTATTTTGCGAGCATGTCTGTGCACTGTGCTGTGCGTTATTTGGAGAGTTTAAGAGTACAGAGCTCGTCTGAGGATATTGTGTACTGCATTATTTGAGAGCAATTCGCTATTGTGTGGTGAAATTAGGAGCTGTTTACTTGTTTGTGGCCTGTGTCAGACGACCACAGTCAGATCAATGCGGGTGTTTTGTGACAAATATACTCCATGACTAAATAAAAGGGCTCGAAATAAATAGAGTGCAGTCCTTCCTTACTTCCCCGAGCTGCACAGTGCAGTCTGAGCGGTTTTTGCGCAAAAACGGCAATCTGGTCAGATTGTGAGCGAGTCAACAAATAATTGGACAAATTTATCTGTAGAGGAGTTACAAGCCTGCATTGGAATGAATATCTTGATGGGTGTGGTTGTGTTACCAAGTGTAGTGCACTACTGGAGTTCAGAACCTGCCTTAGGTCGGACTTACATATCGAAAGCTATGAGATGTAAAAGTTTCAAAAAGATATGTGAAACTATTCACATATTCTGATGTTTGGGGGGGGGGGGGGGGTCCTGTGCACTAAGTCAGCTGGACCGTGGACTGAGTGGCGAATACAGCGGGTGGTGGTGGTGTCTATCTCTAGTTGTTTAAATAAAGACAGATGTGTGATTTTGAAAAGTTAACGATTAGGGAGCTGGGTATTTTAGATGGATTATTATTAAGAGAAATTAAGAGTTGTTCGGTTCTATGGGCGTGAATGTTTTGAATTATTTAGGTGTGCTTCACATGTATGTAGTCTGTTCAGTGACTTTTTTGACAGTTTACAATTATTTAGAGAAATTAAGAGTTGTTCAGTTCTATGGGCGTGAATGTTTTGAATTATTTAGGTGTGCTTCACATGTCTGTAGGCTGTGCAATGACTTTTTTGACAATTGACAATTAGCAAGCATGTGTGTAGAGCGTTATACATCAGTTATGTAGGAGTAGGTTGCAGGTCTGTATACTGTGGGGGCATGTGAGAGCGTGTGTTCTGTGATATATACTGCATTCCTAAATAAATTGCTCCCAAATAAGTAAATTACACTCCTTCCTCCTTCCATCAGCCTAGTGTGGGCTGAGTCGTTTTACCAACCGCCCCCCCCCCACCCCTAGGAAGTGGTGGTGGTGGTACACTTCGTTTTCAGCTATTTTCTTACGTTGGTAGCGAAGACGCAAGAGAGCTTTGTTTACTGACAGATTTCACACTTGGCGTCTGATCCTAGGAGGAAGTGGTGGTCGGGTGGATGAGGTCAGTACAAGTGCCCTTTCTTTACATGCAATTTTCTTAGGTTAGTAGTGAAAGCGCAAGTGACGTTTCTTGACTGACAGAATTCAAACTCGACGAGGGTTCCTAGGAACAGGTGGCGGTCTGGTCCTCGAAAAGTAGTTGAAAGTAGGTAGTTGAACAGCTTTGCATACGTATATGAAATTGTAAATTGAATTATTTAATATGATTAAAACTGAAACGGAATTAAATACTTAGGTAATTGATAGGTTAGATGAGCGATGTGGGCGTTAGCATATTTACAGAAGGCTATGTCCGTCGCGTGCATGGAGGGGGCGAACGAGGGTGTGTGACGTAAGCAGTCGGACGTCAGTGGGGTGGCGGCACGGCGAGTGTCCGGCTATAATGATCTTAGCGAGGGGTCTCGTGGCGATCAAACATACTGTTATACAGTCATGGCAGATTCCACTGTCGAGCACACTTTGGCGCCAAAATTGTAGAACGGCATTCTCCATCGCACAAAGACACGTGATGGACGGTGAACGGTCGGCATCGACAGGTTTGAACGTGTACAGCGAACAGATTTGGCGCCAGCTGGTCGGTGGGGGCAGCCTCCCCTGTCCACGAAAACATGTTGTTGACGAGAGCGCTGGACCGGCCGTGACGTAGGGTGATATGGCCGCTCCCTTACCTGTGGCGCGCGGGGCTATGCGGCCGCTCTCTCGGCGACCATGGCGCCTTGGAGACGGGCCCAGGTGCGGCGACGATTTCAACTAATTCACTTGTAGTGTGGACGTCGTGTCGACTGCACTGGGATCTCGAACATGTGTACTGATTGTGTTGGAAAACAAGTGATGACCGTACTGCTTGAAATAAAGACATAAGCCCTTTTTTCCCACACAAAATCAAAGGATGTGAATTAGGTTGCTATAAGTGCGCTTTACTATTTGACGCGATTTTCATAGCTTAGCAGTGAAAGGATAAATGAGCGCGAAAGTTCGTAGAATGTGGGCTATTTCGTATGTGTGATAGATTATGGTGTTGGAATTTGAACTTGTGACAGCTTTTTTGTTATGGATGTAACGCAAATGGCTTTCTTCCCACAGAAATCGGACATCTCCAATAAATAATAAATGATAATAATAAATAGAAGTACAGTTTTCGAGACATTATCGTGTTGGAATTTGAATTTGGCGCAATTTTCTAGTGGAGGTAGACCAATAATAATAATAAATAATAATAAATGATGAATGATAATGAATAATAATCAATAATAATAAAGACAAGTACGGTTTTGCAGCCATTATCGTGCTGGAATTTGAATTTGGAGCGAATTTTCTAGTGGAGGTAGGCCAATAATAATAATAATAAATAATAATAATAATAATAACAACAATAATGAATAATAATAAATGATAATAAATGATAATCAGTGATAATGAATAAAAATAAATGATAATGCATATTAATAAATACAACTACGGTTTTGCATGCATTATCTTGTTGGAATTTGAATTTAGCGGCAATTTTGTCTGGAGGCTTAGGTTAGTGGACATAGCCCAACTGACCTATTTTCGCGCCATTTTTTCTGGGGTTAGGTTAGTGGACATAGCACAATTGGCCTATCTTCCCGCCAAAATCGGCCATCTTGGATGACGGGCGATTTTTTTGTGGATGTTACGTTAGTGGACATAGCACAATTTGCCTATATTCCTGCCAAAAGCCGCCATCTTGGATGATGTCATGCGCTGTTGCCAAGTCTACGTGCCACCATCTTGGATGACGTCAGCGCCACCATCTTGAATAAATTTGGCAACAATGCAGAGTTGCTTGACACATAGGTTGCCCCACTACCTATGTAATGTAGGTAGTAAGGAATACAAATGGTACACATCGATTAATTTGGAAGAATTTCAGTAAAGTGGAACGTATCTACAAAGTAGATCATGTGCACTACACTAGAGCGACCGAATCTTGAGTACTGCTTGAGTGTTTGTGTTCTCCCCCTCGCCTGGTCGGGTTAAACGAAGACGTTAAAGCAATTCAGAGGGTGCAGTTAAATTTGTTGCAGGCAGATTCGATCAACACGGAGATGCTTCGTGAACTCATATGACAATGCCTGGAGCGAAGACGACGTTCATTTCACGAAACAATGTTGAGAAAGTTTAGAGTAATGGCACTATGGCACTGCAGAACGATCCTACTGCCGCCAACCTACGAGGACGAGCTGAAAGGGAATGCCTCCTAATTTTTTTGTGAAAAGTCATAAGGATTTTTAAATAAAGCGAAACTTATTAATACGCTACATTCTTATTGTTCATGTTTACATATTTGCAACCCTCTGCCTCTAGAGAGCTCCGAATTGTAGCGCGTTACATGGGTGTGTGTAACGCGACTTTATGAGTGCGAGAAACAGTGAGCTGTAGTCGTTTCGAATTCGAAGTGTTCGTCCACACGTAGAGCGCCCTGGCAACACCAGACTACACAACTGCGCTGCGACATCTGCAACGTCCTCATTCCTTGGATTCACTATCAACGTTCTTCTTCCATACAGTGTTTCGAAAACTTAAAGAACACCTTCGAGGCAGAGGTGAGGTTGTCACTCTGTCAACAAAGTCAAACATTCTACAGTTACGTTGTCAACAAATTGGTCCCTCGTTTGGAGAGATGTGTTCGTCCCCAGGGTGACTATGTAGAGAGATATGTAGAAATGAAGAATAAAGATGCAGAATGTTATTTTAAAGGCTTTAAGAGTTTCCACATAAAATTTCAGAGGCACTACTTTTCGGTACGGCGTCATACAATTCGTGTAAGGACTGTGAATGCAATATGAGAGACTAGGTTTCACACGGAGGCATATAGACAGTTGTTTTTCTCTCGTTCGATTTGCGAGTGGGACAGGAAACGGAATGACCAGTAGTGGTACAAGGTATGCTCTGCCATGCATCGTATGGTGTACGTATGTAGACGTATATGCCACATTGTCCCGTCTTCGATTGCAAATAGGGCGCACTCTAGTGAACTGCACTGAGAATGCAGGTCTACTATTCTCTCTATTCCGCAGGTCACTGAGTATACGTAGGTACTTCTGTTGTCAAAGGAGTATTGAGAGTGAGGTGTCCGGAAAGAAAAGAAGTATGCAAGTTACGAGGACGGTGCAAAACTTCCTTGAGCTATTTTTTGTAGGTCAAATCTCCAGCAAACACAAAGAGATAATCTGTTTTCGATCAGTTTATTTGCTAAGTAGGTAACAGATTAACGCCCTGGTGATGTCGAATACTTCAGAGACGGAGTAATACGTTAGATTTTTATGAACAGGAGAGAAAAACTGGCTCTGTGCAACCCATGACTCGTCTTAAGAGGTCAAGGGAAACCCCGGGAAAATCTAATCAGGATTGTCGGATGGCCGATTACAGCACGGCTATTTACGAGTACACTGAGGTGCCTAAAGTCTTGGGATAGCGGTATGCACACACACACAGATGGCGGTAGTATCGCGTACACAAGGTAGAAAACGGCAGTGCATTGGCGGATCAGTCATTTGTAGTCAGGTGATTCATGTGAAGAGATTTCCGACTCGATTATGGCCGCACGACGTAAATTAACAGACCTTAAACGCGGAATGGTATTTGGTGCTACACGCGTGGGTCATTTCATTTAAGAAATCGTTATGGAATTCAATATTCCGAGATCGACAGTGTCAAGAATGTTTACAGAATACCAAATTTCAGGCATTACCTATCACCACAGACAACAAAGTGGCCGACGGCCTCCACTTAACGACCGAGAGCAGCGACGTGTGCACAGAGTTATGAGTGGTAACAGACAAGCAACACAAGGCAAAATAAACCGCAGAAATCAAATGGGGACGTAAGACGAACGTATCCGTTAGGAGAGCGAAATTTGGCGTTAATGGGCTATGGCAGCAGACGTCCGACGCGAGTGGCTTTGCTAACATTACATCACGACATCATCTGCATCGCGGCTCCTGGGCTCCTGGCCATATCGGTCGCACACTAGACGACTGGAAAACCGTAGCCTGGTCAGATGAGGCCCGATCGCAGTTGGTAAGAACTGATGGTAGAGTTCGAGTGTGGCACAGAGCCCACTGAGCCGTGGATCCAAGAACTCAGCAAGACACTGTGCAAGCTGGTGGTGGCTCCATAATGGTGTGGGGTGTGTTTACATGAAAAAATGTGGACTGGGTCCCCTGGTCCAACTAAACCGATCATTGACTGGAAATGACTACCTTCGGCTACTAGGAGACAATTTACAGCCATTTACGGACTTCATATTCCCAAATAACGATGGAATTTTAATGGATGACAATGCGCCATGTCGCCGGGCCACAGTTATTCGCGACTGGTTTCAAGAACATACTGGACAGTTCGAACGAATGATCACGGTACCCAGATTGCCCGACGTGAATACCATCGAACATTTATGGGGCATAGTGGATATGTTTGTTCGTGCACAGCATCCTGCATTGGCGACTATAGAGGTAGCATAGCTCAAAATTTCTGCAGGGAACTCCCAACGACTTTTTGAGTGCATTCCACGTCGAGTTGCTGAAGTATGCCGGGAAAAGGAGGTCCGACACGATACTAGGAGATATTACACAACTTTTGTCACCTCAGTGCACGAGTCACCATGACACCTCGCTCAGTAGGGTGTTTTAAGAATTTTGCCCGGGTACTTAGCTCTTATCCTATCCGCACAGACCACTATTTCAATGAGCACTACCTCCATACCTTTCGTCTGTCCCCTGTCCGTTGTCAGCCATGCTGCGAACACGCCATATCCTTGCGTAGGAAATTTAATTCATTTTATGGCTTCTTCCGCCTTCTTTTCCTGTCATGGAATGTGACTCTGTATATCATGCAGCTAAAGTTTATCGGTTTCTATGTTCGAAGAAGTAGCTGTAATTATCATTGATTTTTGTAGCGTTAATGTTGTGTTTATTGGTGCATAAATAGAAATCCTCATAACTGTTCTGTTCATTTTTTTAAGTAATTTGCCTAAATTTCATTCACCTTCTAATACAACAGTGCAATCTCTGGAAACTAACAATTTTGTGTACATTTATTTGCGTCTCATTTGATTGTTCCTTGTCTTACTACCTTCTTCCATACTGTACAAGTAAAATTATACAATATTTTCGTTATATTAAATTAGCTGTAACAGCAGACTATGATTAGGATTACCGCCTTTACTGCACTTAATAAACTTAATGTTCGCTAATGGTTTCCTAACATATCCAGTCCCTTTTCAAGCCAGTTAGGGGCAGAACTTACAATTAGTAGCACTGACCAATAAGGAATATCTTCATAAATCCTTAGTGTACAAGACTTAAGGGTGCACAACAAATGCAACAGGAGACCACCACCACACAAGCAAAACCACTCGCCTGGCAGCCTCCACATGGCGGTCACCAGTTGTGATATTCCTGGCTGTGGCCGCTTACTACAAGCTCGCCTTGATACAAGCGAAGCACCATATGGTACAAAAATGGAGTGAGGTATCAGTGATAGACGGTACAGTATGTACCAGTCCCGTGAAAGAGTCCGCCAATTGTACTAAACTTGCTTCTGATTGGTCGGCACATTCAGGTGCTAGGCGCCAAACCACCTAATGGTTAATGGTTCTGACCATTATGGGACTTAACTGCTGAGTTCATCATTCCCCTAGAACTTAGAACTACTTAAACCTAACTAACCTAAGGACACCACACACATCCATGCCCGAGGCAGGATTCGAACCTGCGACCGTAGCGTTCCAGACTGTAGCGCCTAGAACCGCTCGGCCACTCCGGCCGGCCAAACCACCTAACTTCTCTTATTAATTATTCATATACTTTTAATTGTATTTAACCCAGTTTTTAGTATGACAATCTTTCATGCTTACTCTACGAGTCTATGGTTTTTATTTATTAAATTTCACTAGTTTTGAGAAGCATAAGAGTAACGATATTGCAACTGAAGTGCTTCGGACACCTTCGGGTCGCGTTGACGTGCCTGGTAGACGAAGTACTTTGGCTGCACTAGTTACTCTCTTTCGGGCGTTCTGGAGGATCGGACACGTATCTCACTATCGCGCGTTACTTAGATGTGAATATGGAATAGTCACCCTGTTTCGGGTGTTCTTCAGAGCCGGACATGCTGTACTCTATATCGGGCGTAACTTAGTTGTGAATATGTAGTACGCTGTCTAGTGCATACCGCAGAGCAGGACATGTGTATCATATTTCGGAAGTTGGATGGAAAAGTTTCCATACAATTAAGAAAGCTATGGCGAGTGTTATAAAAGACAGTGTAAATGTGTGAATATTTGAATAATAACCAAACAGGATACATTAATGAGAAGTGTCCCCTTCCGTCATTGTTAGTACTAATTAAAATATGGACACAGATGGAAGGAAAATGAGTGCCACACATGAATATATCAAACAGATAGGCTGTTGCTTAAGTAAGAAATGAAAAGGCCGGTGAGTTGTCTGTAGATACAGAGAGTAACCTGGGCAAGTAGCTTCCAGCAAAAAACACAATCACGGGTTCGAATGGACAGCGCAGCAGCCTCCGCCGAAGAACATCCCACTACCGATAAGCTGTCTTCTGCGCTGGGAACATAACTTTAGAAGGCGACAGGTTGGTGGAAAGAACGGTCAGAGATTCTTATTCAATCTCACCAGATCTCTCCAGCTTCCAGATCTGACTTCCAAAGGGACACGTAATTTATACAGGGCATCTCCTTACTGGGCAACGTGTATTTAAAGAAGAGGCTACTATCCGTTAACGTGAACTGTGAACTGGGTGAGACGTGGAAATCATATGGAGAACAGTGGACTGTAATGATTATCATAAAACGCCCGAATCAATAGTGTATGAGCAGTGAAAAAGATAAAAAGCAGCACTGTGTGAACTGTGAAATTATATCTTGTTTGAACTTTTGTAAGTTTCTTTGAAATGTTAGGCAACAGAATTTATAAATGCCGCTAATTAATGCATGTCGCATAGTTGAAAGTGCAAACGAGAAAATGTAAAATCCAAGTGTAAAGTTATAAGTGTGTACGCTGTCCAGAGGGATTACGTTTCATTTCACCGCTACGAGAAACAACGCTTCAGGGAGCAGTTAACAGAGCAGCGTGCAGCAGGCGAGGCAGATGACATGGAAGCAGAACCTGTCGCCTCCACCAGCTGCAGTCCAACGTCAGCAAGCGACGAACGGCAGAGATGGCCGTCTGTGGTTGACTAAGGCAGCCGAAGACTCCCAACACGACAAAAACAACGTCGTGAGCAGCAGCATAGCGCTGGAGAAGAAGATAGCCTGTCCGCTAATCACTTTAAAGCTAGCGAGAGGAAGCTAGTATTGATAACCATAGTAAAGGAGTTTTGCTATTTGGGGAGCAAAATAACTGATGATGGTCGAAGTATAGAGGATATAAAATGTAGACTGGCAAAGGCAAGGAAAGCGTTTCTGAAGAACAGAAATTTGTTAACATCGAATATTGATTTAAGTGTCAGGTAGTCGTTTCTGAAAGTATTTGTATGGAGTGTAGCCATGTATGGAAGTGAAACATGGACGATAAATAGTTTAGACAAGAAGAGAATAGAAGCTTTCGAAATGTGCTGCTACAGAAGAATGCTGAAGATTGGATGGGTAGATCACATAACTAATGAGGAGGTATTGAATAGAATTGGGGAGAAGAGGAGTTTGTGGCACAACTTGACTAGAAGAAGGGATCGGTTGGTAGGACATGTTCTGAGGCATCAAGGGATCACCAATTTAGTACTAGAGGGCAGCGTGGAGAGTAAAAATCGTAGAGGGAGACCAAGAGATGAATACATTAAGCAGATTCAGAAGGATGTAGGCTGCAGTAGGTACTGGGAGATGAAGAGGCTTGCACAGTATAGAGTAGCATGGAGATCTGCATCAAACCAGTCTCAGGACTGAAGACCATAACAACAGGGATTTTTAAGAATATTTTGTTTCGTAATAATTTCTTTAATAACAAAATGTTGAGGGAAAGTGAAACGCGGTGCAATCTTAGAAGTACAGAGGCAGTGCACATAAATATGCACTTTGTACTCGTCCGCTGACTGCTATGAAAATGTGGTACAGACTTCCACTCCTCCCCCCCCTTTTATCACGCCCTACAGACCCTCGAATGTCTTGCCCTCCGCCGGACATTTCGGAACCGCTTAGTCTCCCCCACTCGCATCCTCCATCAACTTATAAAATTCCCCAGCCTATCCTTCCATCTAGAACACCTCTGAATATCCCACGTTACCTGTAAACTCGACTCTATCTCCTGGTACTCTGTTCCCACGTTCCCCCAACACTACACCTCTACACCCTTCACGTCCTCTGCCAACGACACTTTAATCGGCCATGAAATCCACCCTGATATATACCCGACCTACCAGACCTGGGAGATCCCTACCGTTCTCCACTTGTCAGGGCCCCCTTCCCCTCCAGTCCTCTCCACTCACTTCCTAAGTCTTGCTTCGGAACCTCATCTCTCTTCACTCTTCTCCAATCTCTCCTCCAAGCATCCATCACCAGAAGCACCCTCCAATGCACTGTCTTTGATCGTTACTTTCCCATGATACCCTTATCCCTGGCAGTCCACATCCACTCATCTCTTCATTCATCTACGTATTATTTAAGTCAGTCAACTCATTGGCCTTTCCATTTCTTACTTATGCAACTGCCTATCTGTTTTTATATATTCGTGTGTGACACTTATTTTCGATTCATCCGTGCCCATATTTTAATTAATCACCAAATCAAACTTTTCTGTTTTTACTTATGCTACTGACAATCATTTCTTTTCTTTTTTAATTCTACGAAACGTTTATTTTTGTCAACCGCCATGTCCAGTTCTTACGTTACGTTCTTAAAATTTTTACTCTCGCGTGACTGAAGAGTGGCAAATTGGATTCGTTGACAGCTTCGCCCCCCCCCCCCCCCCTCGGTCCATATGCGGCAGAGCGAGGATGAAATAACAATAGAAAAAAATCGTCGGCCGATAATGTGGACAGTCGCGAATGAGAGCGCTGCCAACCGTAGACTACATTGCTTTCGTATCGTACTGGCCGCATGTACGATAAAGATTAGCTTAAGACTTCGTAGTCGCTATTTACGACAGGGGTGGTCAAGATTTCGGCTCGCTGGCCATGCCCGGCCCCGACTGCCGAAGCGCTCAGCCTCGCTTCATATTGCCCCCCCCCCCCCCCCCCCCACCTCCACGCCTCTCTGTCTGTGCGCGAAGAGGGGAAAACTGAACGCGCCGCATTTAAATGGAAGTACAAAGCCCGTTCAAAAAATCGGAAACATTCGCAGTTTTGCGCCAATGGTGTGTTGGAACGAAATGCGGTTGGCATCCATTCACACGCCTGCGTTTAATGTGTAACTGCCGGAAGTTTCATTGTTGTACGTGTGATAGTTATTGTTCCGCGCTGTGTTGAGTAGAACGTTATGTAGCACTGTTTGCGAATTTCAAGTTAGAGGAGCAATGCGTCTGCATTAATTTGCGTAAAATTCAAGAAAACCTTTAAGACACGTACCAAATGTGTGCTGATGAGTGCTTAAGCCGTACTCGACGTTACGAACTGTTCACACAGTTTAAAAATGTCTTGACGCCAGTTAAAGATGACGCTTATACAGGGCACCCATCGACGTCTACCGGCGACGTTCATGTCAGGAATATCAACGAGTCTGCCGAGGTGGCCGAGCGGTTCTAGGCGCTTCAGTCCGGAACCGCGCGACCGCTACCGTCGCAGGTTCGAATCCTGCCTCGGGCAGGGATGTGTGTGATATCCTTAGGTTAGTTAGGTTTAAGTAGTTCTAAGTTCTAGGGGACTGATGACCTCAGATGTAAGTCCCATAGTGCTCAGAGCCATTTGAACCCAATGTCAACGAATTTGTGTGTGCTCGAAGACTGACTGTCCGAGAGATTGCAGAAGAATGTGACATTTCAGCTGGGTGATGTCGGAAAATTCTGATACAGCATCTTGGAATTCATCGTGTTGCCGTCAAGTTCGTCCCACGGCTCATGAGTCAAGACCAGATCTGTGAAGAGCTTTTGGATCGCACAAATGAGAACGGGATGTTCCTTAAGAGAATCATCAGTGGTAATGAGACGTGGGTCTACGGTTAATGATGTTGAGACGAACGTTCACTCTCCACAATGGGCCGGGAATGGTTCTCCATGACTAAAAAGAGCTCATTAGGTCAGGTCAAATGTCAAAGCCATGCTGATAATTTTCTTTGAGTTTGAAGGATTGGTTCATTACGAATTCCTGCCACATTGACAAACGGGTAATCGATGGTACTATCGGGACGTGTTGCGACGCCTGCGATGAAATTTGAGAAGGAAACAGCCCGAAATGTGGCGAGACAATTCATGGTCCTTGCAGCACGATATCGCACCCTCACATTTATCTTTGTTGGTGTGTGACTATTGCACCAAAAACGAAATCACTGTACTGCCTCATCCTCCGTACTCTCCAGACCTTGCCCCTGTGGACCTTTTATTTGTTCCTAAAGTAGAAAACCACGTTCAAAGGACGGATATTTGCAACGGTGGACGAGATAAAAGAACATTCGTTGATGGTGCTTCGCGTGATCCAGCAAGGGGTGTACCAAGACTGCTTCCGGAAGTGGAAACGGCGTTGGGAGCAGTGTATCAGCTGTGGAGCAGAGTGTTTCCAAGAAGACCATGCACAATAAGTACAAGGTAAGCGTAGATAAATTTTATGGACAAAGTTCCAGACCTAGTGTAGTCGTACTGCGTACGACTTGGCTAAGTATTTCACATTCCTCAACAACATAGATCACAAACAAAACAAGTCTTCAGTATTAATTAATTATTTTTGGCGTGCTGAAGACATGATCCAAATTTTATCTGGTACAAACTGCCGGAATACGGAAGGAAGATAATTTCACAGAGTTTCGCACTCAAGTTGCCACGTAATCGTGACTCATTTAATTTCATAATCGGAAAAAAGTCTTTCGCACAAATATGTCGATCGAAATATTGTAGCACTCTTGCAGTCTCATTATGGAGACTTGGGAGATCTATCTGAGAAAACAACATAGACGTCCTGGACAGTTTTAACGGAAAAAGTTTGTAGTTGAAACTGGAATTACCCTTCCAGTCAGTCAGTTACATCTGTACATGCACAGGAGCACTTCCAACTGAAACGGCAAACTGTCTCGAAAACAAATGTAAGATTGACAGTGTCCTTAAAACCTTCATAAATCTATCGTTGTAATTCTTGCAAGGCCACAATGAATTCATAAAACCTCGGACTTTCTTTAACGCCACTGAGCTTAGGGAACTGAATGGTATTTGTCAGAATGTGTCCCTTTTATAACGCGATTTTCTTTCTAAATACAGCCCCATAATTGCAAAGACGTTACCTTGTAGTGTGTTAACCTGGGAAGCGTGCAATCAAGTCCATTTAAAATGCGAAGTCATAATCTATTCCGTATGTTCTAATTTTCGTTCCTGCACTCATTTTTTCTTGATAAATTCAACAATAGCGAGATTTAAATCGAAAATTCGTTCAGGCATGCCCCTTCACTTCAACGTACGTTGCAGTAGTACATGAAGTTTGCACCCTCTTCGGTCATTTCCATTGAGAGCTGTTGCAACAGAAAATGGAATAATGGGTATGACTTCAGAAATTTTACTATTCGCAGTACCAATTCTTTCAAGTGCTCTTTACCTGCAAATTCAGCACAAAGTGCTTCCTGATGTACGAAACAATGAAACACATCTGTCTATCGTTGTAATGTTTTGCTCTTTCATTTTTATCTAAAAGTTTAAATTCTTTCTCCGTGGTATTATAATGTCGTTTCTTAGCAAATAAGCAATACCCGTCGCTTACGAATTGAGAGTTCTCGTCCCTCTCTTCTGTCATTCCCATTCATTTTAAAGGACTGTGACGATAGATCGCTAGGCTACATCTTTTTGTGCAAACAGCCACTGGATCTGTGAACGTCCTTCATACGACGAACGAATAGCGAAGGGTAAACAGAGCTGACATCACAATTATGCCGATCTCGGAGAGTTGTGCCGACCGCAAAATGCCGCACGGCGATGCTGAATGATAGGCCCGCAGACACTGCACGCCCGAAGTTTGGCACGCCATGGTCCGCCCTCATGTACGAGAACTAGTGTTTGCACGTTACTATCAGTTATGCCGATAATATCATAGACTGCCAAGAGACAGCAAAGTTACACAGACGGAAAAAAATCGCGACAGCAAGAGGGAGTTGTGCGAGATAAACGAAAATTGGTAGGCGTATTCCTACATCTGAAAGTGATATCAATTCAAATTACGCGCCAGTCACATAAGACTGGGGCTAGTAGCAACATTATTAGGGTGCAAATCCGGTTTGCTTTAAATACACGTTGTATCGGTCGTGAGCATTAGTTAACTTTGAGACTGGACGTGGTGAGTTGATGTCAGCCAAGAATGCCTTTAACACGACAAAGACGCCGTTATCAACAGCTTACTGAGTCTCAACGAGATCGTGTAATGGCGCTACGAGAAGCTGGCAGCTCCTTCTGCGATACTGCAGAAAGACTTGGCGGGGACGTAGCAGCTGTACATGATTGCTGAAAGCAATGGTCACGAGAATGTACGGTCGCAACAAGATCGGGCTCCGGACGGCCACGTGGCACTGCCGAGAGGGAAGACCATCGTGTTCGTCGTGTGGCTCTGGTGCATCGTACTGCATCTTCAGCAGCAACATGAAGAGCAGTTGGCACCACAGTGACACAACGAACTAAATCGGTTACTTCAAGGACAGTTCCGAGCCAGACGTCCTGTAGCGTGCATTCCACTGACCCCAAACCACCGCCATTTGCGGACTTCCGTAGTGTCGAGCGAGAGCTCACTGAAGGGCAAGGTGGAGGTCTGTTGTACTTCCTGATGAAAGTGAGTTCCACCTCGGTGTCAGTGATGGCCGTGTGTTGGAACGAAGGAAGCCAGTTGAGGGTCTGCAACAAACCTGTCGATGTGCTAGAAACACTGGACTAAAACCTGGAGTTATAGTCTTGGGTGCGATTTCGTATGACAGTTGGAGCACTCTTGCGGTTATCCCACGCACCCTAACTCCCAATTTGTACGTCAATCTGGCGATTCGACCGGTTATGTTACAATCCATGAACACAATTCGAGGGGGTGTTTTCCAACAGGATATCGCTCTCCCACTTACCGCTGTTTTAACCCAACAAGCTATACAGAGTGTCGACGCGTTGCCTTGGCCTGCTCGGTCACCAGAGCTTTCTCCAGTGGAGCACGTATGGGATATCATCGAACGACAAATCCAACGTCATCCAGAACCAGCATTAACCGCCCTTGTATTGACTGACCAAGTACAATAGGCATGGAACTCCATCACGCAGACTGACATCCAGCATCTGGACAACGCATTTATTCACGTTTTGACGCTTGTATTCAACATTCTATCGGTTACACCGGTTATTAATGTACCAGCATTTCACGTTTACAATGGCTTATCTCGCACTATATTAACCTGTGATCTTGAAATGTTAAATATGTCACCTACACAAATGTTTCCCGAAATTTCATTATTCTACGTTAATTATTTTTTGGTGTTGCGATTTTTTCCGTAGTTATTTATGTATTTATATTTATATTTCATTGTATTACGTACAGGATATCAAGTGCCACGCATCCAACTGTACTAAATTTAAGTGCTCCTAATAAATGTTATTGATTACTTTATATAGTGTTGTGACATTTCAGCTCTAGAACCGCCCTGTCAACACAAGTGTTTATTTAATAATCTTAGCGTATATTGGCCACCTTTAATGAATTATAGCAGTTTCCTGCTGCCTTAGGTGTTTGGGATGAATTAATAATGGCATTCAGGTACAACATTCCCAAGAAAATCGTTAAATTTACTCCTAATAATTATATGTCTAGAAGCAACTTAACTTACCTACGCAATATCGTCTAATAGAGTACCGTTTCCACACATAGATAGAGACGCAGGATGAATCAACAGTAAAACAGAATGTCAACAGTAGCATTAAGCCGACATTCAAATTAAAAATACTGTTACACGTATTCTTACTTGTTGACTCATATTGCTTGCCTTTACTTTGTAAAAGCTGATATATGAACGAGTATATAAAGAGAACATTCGCAAAAATTGCTACTGAACATTTAATACTCTGTACTATGTTATTTGGAACATACAGCTTATAAAGCGAACTCACAGTTTGTCAGTTGCTCTTATCGTAGGCCATAATTCGAAAATACTAAACCTATTTCTTAATTATATATAAATGTTGCAGCATATTGCATTGCGCTCAGAATCTGACATTAGTATGGGGTAAGTACTTCGAGAATCGTGATTCAGGTATAATTATACCTCACCATGTACACGAACCCATCTTGTAGCCCCCAGTTACCACCATCACTAACAACATATCGTGGGCTGCCACATATTCCAGAAGCACTGCTGTAGCTAACGAACAAAGGAAGATAAAGAGTTTAACGTCCAATCGGCGAAGAGGTCATTAAAAACGGAGCTCAAGCTCGGATTGTGGAAGGACAGGAATGGAAATCGGCTATGTTCATTCAAAGCAACCATCCCGGCATTCGCCTTAAGTGATCTGGAGAAATAATGAAAAACATAAAGTTGAATTTGAAACACCGTTCTCCCGAATACTGGTTCAATGTGTTACCACTGCACCACCTCGGCCAGTATACAGCGTGTCCCAGGAGGACTGGTCAGTAATCAGAGATATGACATAAACAACCACTCGAAGCAGAAAGGTCTAGTAAACGTGGGATCTGAAACGCTTACCTTAAATTTTGTATCAGAACCGCATAGTGTCTCAGTTTTATTTCAATAGTTCTCATAAAAACATTATTACAAACTCAGATTTACGTTACAATAACTTAGATATAATTACTTTCACTGTCGAAGATCTCCTCAATATGGCTGCTATAAAAAAAAAATCAGAATCTCCTGCAATCATGCAGCACGCTTGTAAGTAGGCTGTTAAGGTTTTATATTGGTAACGCCACGTAGCGCTCTGTATGAAAATTAGCACTTGTTGGGTACAAGAAATGTGTTTCGAAATAGTGAAGATGAACAAGTGCTTATAGCTCTTAACTCTCTGAGTTTCAACAGTGCGGCAAAAATATATAATTTTAAAAAATTTCATATAATTACACTTTATTACGAAAGTAAACAACAAATACAAGAAGAAGCAAACAATCAGTTGATTTAAGGAGGTGGTTGCACTATGCAATATAAATGTAAAATTTTTCAAAAATTTAATCTTCATTGTCATATTAAGCAACGAATATAAGATAAAATTGTCAAAAAACGGAGGTTATTTGAAGGACATGATTTAACTTTCCAATCACTGGAACATACATTTTTCAACCACCCATTATTTCATGCGATATATTTGAAAGCAAAGTCGCATTTTTCCCAGACAAAATCCCACATCTCGAATCTTCCATGAATTCAAAATGCCTAAAACAAATTAGAGTCCCAAATAACAAGCAGAAATTGTTCAAAACTGTAATAAATTTAGTATCAGAACCGCATAGTGTCTCAGTTTTATTTCAATAGTTCTCATAAAAACATTATTACAAACTCAGATTTACGTTACAATAACTTAGATATAATTACTTTCACTGTCGAAGATCTCCTCAATATGGCTGCTATAAAAAAAAAAAAAAATCAGAATCTCCTGCAATCATGCAGCACGCTTGTAAGTAGGCTGTTAAGGTTTTATATTGGTAACGCCACGTAGCGCTCTGTATGAAAATCACTGGCTGTGCTGTGTGCAGTCTGTGGCTGGGTGGCATTGTTGGAATATTCGCCATTGTAGTATTGGGCAGTGGGATGTGAACAGCGCATAGCGTTGCACAGTTGGAGGTGAGCCGCCAGCAGTGGAGGATGTGGGGAGAGAGATGGCAGAATTTTAAGAGCGGATGATCTGGACATGTGTCCCCCAGAAAGAGTAAATTTGTAATGCTGGATATCATGAACTGATCTATAATGACTTTTAAACATTGTTTGTTCTCTATCAAAATCTTTCATTTGCTAACTATGCCTATCAGTAGTTAGTGCCTTCAGTAGTTTGAATCTTTTATTTAACTGGTAGTAGTGGCGCTCACTGTATTGCAGTAGTTCGAGTAACGAAGATTTTTGTGAGGTAAGTGATTCATGAAAGGTATAGGTTATTGTTAATCAGGGCCATTCTTTTGTAGTGATTTTTGAAAGTCAGATTGCGTTGCGCTAAAAATATTGTGTGTCATTTTAGTGATGATCAGAATAAGTAAAGAGTACGTTCAGTTTTGCTCAGCTGTTTGAAAATCAAATGACGTAGAGGTTTATCAGCACAGTAATTCATTGATTTTTCTAAGGGGGCGTTTCTCGCTCTCTTTCCGACTGTAGTTTTGAACGCTATAAATAACTGCTACAATGCACTGCACCTCAGTGTACCGCTAGAAGTTTCCGTCTTTCACTAACTTTGGCATTTTCAAGCGGAAGGCAGTTTTACTTAAAAAAATAATAATAATAAAATGATGGTTTCAGGCAGAAACTATCAGGCTTGAAAGGTTTATGGCATTCACATTAAAGCCCATGTTTAGTTGACATTTCCTCTTATTTTGACCCATGATACCACCTCTCAAAATACGGAAAGCAAAGAGATTGCCGTGGAAGAGATTTATTTCAGAGCATCTAAGATGAAAAAGTGCTCGTAGCTCTTAAGTTATGCATTTTACTAGAGCCCTATTTTATTTATTCCTCTCTTACCCCTGGAACACCCGGTATACTCGTAGTTAACGAAGAAGCGGCAGGCAGCAGTTTCAGACTACGTTTAATCACAATAGCCCTTCGCGTCCTCTAGAAGCTTTCTTTCAAATTAGGATACCACTAATCACCAACTACATTCTGGTCAAGACACACACACAAATTTAATATTGCAGCTACCGCTTTGTAATGCACAAGAAATTCGTCTCTTAATTATATTGAAAAACAGCTTTCCAGTTTCTAGAACATAAAGGTATTACTATAACTCCTTCATTCCTAGAAATTCTCTTTGTTTGCAGTTGTTCAGATTACATACGTAGAGTTTCATGGGGGCACTTTCAAGATATTTTGCTGCAATGGAAGGAAATCGACTCTGTCCTTTCCTAGGGAACCATACTGGTATTTGCCTCAAATCACACAATTGTGTGTTTGGAGAACGGTTTTAATCTTGTGAGACCTGAGTTTCTCCTGGCGTATACAACTTTCAAATAACTTCCGGGAATTCAGCCAGGTAACACTTTCAGCGACCGCCGATATTTCGGCGGGAGAACACCCCGCCATTTTCAAGGCAAACTGCAACGGACAGGCGGCGTACATGCAAATTTAATACCTCGGTTCTCGGACCCAAGCAGGAAAGATAACACACACACACTGAACACTAGTGCCACCAAAGATGGCCAAAGTCAGAGCTATCGATAGTGAGACTATGAATTCGCAGGTGAGGTAGCATTGAGTCTGTCCCTCTGTTTCTTGACAAGGGAGAGAGCCGGATTCCAAACAGAGTTTAAACAGAAACCTCCATCCCTGTTAACAAGGTTGCTCGCTAATTTAATCTCAACTGCCTCCCGAATCACACTGTCCCAATAGCTGGACGTGCATGCCAATATCTCGGTGTTATTATATAACATGGGGTGACCAGTATCCAAGCAATGTTCGGCAATAGCAGATCTATTTGGCTGCTGTAATCGTGTGTGCCGTTTATGCTCAGTACATCTGTCCTCCACGGTCCTGATAGTTTGACCAATATATGCCATGCCGCAGCTACAAGGGACACGATATACACCCGCATTACGCAGTCCAAGATCATCCTTAACGGAACTCAAAAGTGCTCTAATTTTAGATGGAGGTCAGAAAACACATTTCACATCGTATTTCCGTAAAATACGACCGATCTTATTGGAGGTGTTTCCTACGTAAGGCACTTAGGTGTTGACTCAGAATTATCATCAATCACCTGATGTACAGTTGGTCGATAGCGCAACGCACGTTCAATCTGTCTATCACTGTAACCATTTTGACGAAATGTAACTTCAAGATGGGACAGCTCAGCTGGCAAAGTCTCAGCGTCAGAAACGATATGTGCCCTGTGTACCAAGGTACGAAGTACCCCTTCACGCTGAGCCGAATGGTGACAACTATTAGCTTGTAAGTACAAGTCGGTGTGAGTACGTTTCCTGTAGACTGCATGTCCCAATGATCCATCATCCTTCCTCCTAACCAACACGTCGAGAAAGGGAAGGCAACCATCCTTTTCCACCTCCATCGTAAAACGAATGTTCGGGTGGATCGAGTTCAGATGTTCTAGAAAGACATTCAAATTCTCCCTACCGTGAGGCCAAACAACGAAGGTATCGTCAACGTATCTATAGAAACAGGCGGGTTTTAAAGGCGCCGACTCCAATGCGCGTTCCTCGAAGTCTTCCATAAACAAATTTGCGATCACAGGAGACAACGGACTACCCATCGCAACTCCATCTGTCTGCTCGTAATACTGGTCATTAAATAAAAAGTAAGTGGATGTCAACACATGCCTAAAGAGATTAGTTAAATCAGCACCAAACCTGGCTTCAATTAACCGCAACGAATCAGACAGAGGAACACGAATGAAGAGAGAGACCACATCGAAACTCACTAAAATATCAGAGTCATTCAGCCTCAGTCCCTCCAAACGACGTAAAAAATCAGCTGAGTTCCTGATATGATGTTCACACCGTCCTACTTGTGGACTCAACAGAGAAGCAAGATGCTTGGATACACAATATGTCGGGGCGCCGATGTTACTCACTATAGGACGGAAAGGAACCCCTTCCTTATGAACCTTTGGAAGGCCATATAACCTAGGGGGAACCGCACTATAGGTGTTAAGCCTCTTGATTGTGTCCTGCGACAAACCACTTTTCTTCAGGAGGCTGTTGGTCTGTTGAGAGATATCACACCCAAACTGATTTGACAGATAAAACGATGTACAAAGATCATAGGATTGAAAATACAGCCCCATGTGGAGTGAGGAAGTTGATGAAATCAGTACTGCGTGTTGCCACCATTGTTGGGTATAACCGCTCCTACACGCCTCTATATTGAATCAAAGAGAGTCTGGATGTGTTGTTGGGGTACAGTAGTCCATGCTGCTTCCACATGTTGCCGAAGGTGATCTGGTGTAGAAGCGGACATCGTATCCTGGACCAATCATTCCGCAATCATCAACCTGACGTTTTCAATAGGCGAGAGATCTGGAGAACAGGGAATCCAAGGCAGCAATGCAATCCGATGGGCGACGAATAAGCCTCGAACATTGAGTGCCACGTTCGGTCGCGCATTATCCTGTCGCATTGTGGCCGTCGGCAGGCTCCGAAGGTATGGGAGTACAACAGACTCCAACACTTCAGAGACGTAACGCTGGCTGGTTCGTGTACCGACAATGCATACTAGTGGGGTGCGGGAGTGGAATCCAATATCACCTCAAACCATAACACCGGGTGCAGGACCAGTATGGCGATGCATAAGGCAACAGTTCAACAGTCTCTCACGACGGTGTCTCCAGACTCTAATCCGATCATCGTGGTGGTCCAGGCAGAATCGACGTTTTTCAGCAAGAGCAGTGTCGTTACATTAGGTTGTCCACGTCCGTCGTTCATCACATCATTGCCGGGGCAAACGCCTGCAGCAGTGGATGTCTTGCGGACAGTCCACTCTGCTGCGAATGGTCCTCGCGGGCACTGCTTGTTGCACAACATGCTGAATTTTTTGTGATACCGCTCGCGACGTGGCAGAGCCATCCATCTCTGCCATGCGAACAGTGTCCGTGTCATCGCGTGTAGTAGTGCAACGATGTGGGGGCAGTCGGTTCCGTCGGTTCCTCCTGCACCCAGCGATTACAGATCAGTATCACAGTAGCTTGGTTCCGTCCGACACGAACACCGATTTCTCTGAAGGACAATCCCCAATTTCTATAGGCAACTATTCTTCCTCGATCGAACTCGGAAACGTGCTCGAAAGACGGTCGCTGTCTTCTGGGAGGCATACTGAAGCTGCTTACACAAAGGAACCGAACGAATTCCAGTATGTCCACACGGCCGTCTGTGCCCCTTTATACACTGAAGAGCCGAAGAAATTGGTACACTTTTATAATATCGTACAGTGCCCCCGAGAACACGCAGAAGTGCCGCAACACGACGTGAAATAGACTCGACTAATGTCTGCAGCAGTGCTGCACTGTAGGGTTCTCTATAAATCCGCAAGAGTACTAGGGGGTGGAAATTTCATCTGAACAGCAGGTTGCAAGGCATTCCAGATATCCTCAATAATGTTCATGGATGTTGAGTTTGGTTGCCAGCGGAAGTGTTTGAACTCAGAAGAGTGTTCCTGGAGCCACTCTGTAGCAATTCAGGACGTGTGGGATGTCGTATCGCTGGAATTGCCCAAGTCCGTCGGAATGCACAATGGGCATGAATGGCTGCAGGTGATCAGACAGGATGCTTACGTACGTGTCATCTGTCAGAATCGTATCTAGACGTGTCAGGGGCCTGATGTTAATCCAACTGCATGCGCCCCACACCATCACAGAGCCTCCACCAGCTTGAACGTCCCTTGCTAATAGGCAGGGTCCCTGGATTCATGAGGTTCTCTCCATACCCGTACGCGTCCATCCGCTCGATACAATTTGAAACGAGACTCGTCTGATCAGGCAACACGTTTCCAGTCATCAACAGTCAAATGTCAGTGTTGACGGGCCCAGGCAGGCGTACAGCTTTGTGTCGTGCAGTCATCAAGGGTACACGAGTGCACGTTCGGCTCGGGTAGCCCATATCGATGAGATTTCGTTGAATGATTCGCACGCTGACACTTGTTGATGGCCCAGCGTTGAAATTTGCAGCGATTTGCGGAGAGGCCGCACTTCCGTCACGTTGAAAGATTCTCTTCAGTCGTCGTTAGTCCCGTTCTTGCAAGATCTTTTTCCGGCCACAACGAT